>NW_024870867.1:0-1411103 GCF_019054845.1 Dipodomys spectabilis
TTTGGTTACTTAATTTCTGAGAAGAGCTTTCAGTTGTTGTTTCACAAGAAATCCCTTTCTTATTTTGTGAAGTTATTCAGCAACTTAATATTGGCAACTTCTATCTTGACATTTTTCATTTCTGCCATTCAACAAAGTTTTTGAATTTACAGCCAGAAACCCAATTTTTGAGACTCTCAATTGCTTTGGAATACTTAAATACAGTTTTTATATCAATTACAACTTCAATAGCTACAGAGAGCACATTTCCGCAATAATATGGTTTGATCTTTGGAACAATACAAAGAAAAACACTGAGTGGAAAATATGTGAGGTTCAACCACATAGACTCAGATGAACTGGACCACACACAACTGGTATATATTAGTCTGAAACAATTTACTTCTGCAGATAATAAACAAAATTATAAAAATAAACTATATTAACATAGAAAAATAGTTAAAAGTACTGTATCTTAATGGCAACCTCTACTAAAGGATAGTTTATTTGTTTGTTCCTGGAATGTTCTCAGAGAGATTTGTAGACTGGTCTGCCCTTACTATCACAACCCCATCCTCCCAGGTCTCCCACATATGTGCCTGTCTACTTGAAGTGTCAGGATTGCCCTACAAGAACAAACCTTTTCAAAGGCCAGAGACACTCTATATTCCCAACACTCTGCCCACTTCACTGTCCACTCTTAATAGATATGAACCACCTCTCCTAAGACTAATACTTCTCATTTTACTTAATTCATTTGCATTCTCCTTGTTCATGTCAAATGATCCTGAAACCTGCCAACATTTTACATGAGGGTCATAGCCCTCAGCAGCAGGTGCTATGACATTCTCTAATGGTGAAGTCATTTCGTGACTTGTGAATCTTTGTGTATGTGCTCTAGCTTTCTTGTCCTTGGTTCCCTCATGGATAATGGGAACTATAGCAGCCTCCTCTCACAGGTGGTGTGTGAATTATGAATGAAATAGGACAACTATTTATTGACACAGTGCATGATCAGTAAAGATTTATGACATTCACTTTGTTGATTGTTCACAGGGCCTTTGAAATCAAACTTTGACATATGTTCAAAAGTAGATGGGATAAAAAGTAATTTCACTGTTACTAGACAATGATCTTGTAATTACTGATATCAAAACCACCAAAATAAGCATTTTTATATACATTTGCAAATGGATGTTACATTTAGCAACAAGAAAATCAGTTGTCTATCTTATCATTAGTGACACTGTACTCATATAATGTGAGCAGTTGTAACAGTACTCCATAGGAAATGTGGACACAGTGGTAACGGACAACTCAGAACAGCCAAGGTGATCTTATCACACTGAGTTCTATCCCTGGAATATGGAAATCACTTCCTATATTACCTCCATCCATGTAAATATACATGTGATCAGTTGCTATGAAGATTAATAAAGCCCACCTTAAGGAGGTAACTAACTTACCAAAGTGGTGGTGCCTAGATTCTGACCCACTAATGCTAGGGTGGTCATCATTATACTCTGATGGTCTCAACATAGATAAATGATTCAGGGGTCCGAGAACATATTTATTTATTTATTTTCATGGTAGAGGGATCCAACATAAGGCATTTTGCATGTTAGTCAAACACTCAACCACTGAGCAATGTCTCCATCCCCTAAATTAAGCTACATTCTTAGTCCCCAATCCCAGAGAAAATTTGGCAAACCTGTTACTATCAAATCCTCAAAAATCACATTAAAATGCCATATTTCATGTGAAGGTTCAGCTAGGAAACCTTGAGTGTCCCCTGTCTCCTTTGATCGACTTGTGTTATTTCCCTCTGAGCACATTTGGGAGGCAGGGAAGGGGTCAGAGACACTACTTACCGTTGCTCCTTATGTTTAATTTCAGGCTGACATACTTTTCTCCAGGCTCAACAATTTCCTGCCCTGAGCCATGATTATAGATAGCAGCCATCTGTCAGCTGGCAAACCTATATTTATAGTGCCACTGGTGTAGAGGGCCATCCACTTTACTTTGACTCTGCCTTGTGAAGGCAGAAAAATTCTAGTGTTAATTCAAATAGTATTCATGGAAGAATTATTTGATTACATATACACATGTATATGCTATAGTTTTTCTTTAGTGTATTTATGGCATTAAATATTAGACAAGTTTATTTTTAATAATAGTGTTAAAATTGCAACAATGAGAGTCACAAGACTCTATGTTGGAAATGAAATTCACAACTTTGGAGGGGTGTGGGGGGGTTGGGGGGGAGGGAAGAGATAGATAGCAGGAGAAAAACAAAGGAGGGGGATAACAATGCTGGACAAGAAATTTATTCATTACCTTAGTCATGTAACTGTAACCCCTCTGTACAGCAGCTTTATAAAAAAATAAAAACCTAATGTTTTGTTCTATGAGGTTAGCCATATATATATATATATATATACACATATATATATATATATATACATACTTAATCTGAGTATATGCTTTATAACTTAGTTCAGATCACTGAATCACTGACTATATTAAAATAATTAGATCACAATATATTTCTACTTATGTAAAAAGATGAATGAACTTGGTAGGCTGGGACATCTTAGCAATATACATAAACAAATAAAAGAAATAGTTGTAAATAGTAATATGTAAAAATTTATTTTTGTATAATATTTAGATCATTCTATAGAGAAATATGGACTGAGAGAAATATATGTATTTATATATGACTTAATGTAATAGTTATCCTGAATCAAAATTTAACCTATTCTCATAAATCCTTTCTATTTATAAAATCTTTTCCTGGAGAATAGTAGACAGTTAAAGTTAATGTGCATTTAAAGAATATGCTAATAGTTACATATATCTCAAGGCTGTATTTATAGATGACAATATAGCTAATCTACCTTCATATTACTGTAGGAGTACTATTACTGTGGGAGTAATAGTAAGAAAATAATAAGGAAGATAGTAATAGTAAGACAGTAGTAAAGAGTTTGATCTAACAATGTCAGAGTTTTGTTTATACTATCAATTATGCATATAATCTCACAATAATTGTGGAAACACAGATAAGGTTGCCAATAACAAATCAGAAAAAATGAAAAAAATAGATGATTTGAAACAATGTAATTAGATGTATCTGACACAGTTAATACTTTTTCTTCATCATCTTCCAAATTTGATGCTCTTCTGTTTAGTTTTTGTTAGCTATACACTGTGAAGATACTTCCTCTTTTCTAACTTAAGGAAAAAATACATAGAGCATATTTGCTCAGCTCTGCTTACTGGAAAATGTTTGGTATTTTTAATGCAGAAGTGAGGACCCTACTTAGGACCAATCATCCCTGACAACCTTTGTCCCCTTCCCTGTCAGTACTGTAATGTTGGAGACCTGTTCTCTGATGCTCTTTGTGCTTGTTACCTCTGTCTGTTTCCTGTCTGTCTTCTTGTCTGAAACCTTTTCCTTTTCTATGATGAATGCTGGGGAGTTATTATTCTCCCAAAGGGCAACTTATTGCTTTCTCTTGTTTGTTTCTGCATCAAGCTCTTCTACACTGAAGCTTTTTGGTAAATATTTCCAATTTGAAATTGTTATTAAAATAGGAAGAAGAAAGAGAACAAACCTGTTAATTTGCTGAGGAATTCTCTCCATATGTAACTTAATTTTCTAAAATTTACCTCTAGTTGGGGCTGGGAAGGTTGCTCAGTGGTAGAGCGCTTGCCTTGCATGCATGAGGCCCTGGGTTCGATTCCTCAGCACCACATAAGCAGAAAAAAAAAACTGGAAGTGGTGCTGTGACTCAAGTGGTAGAGCGCTAGCCTTGAGCTGAAGAGCTGAGGGACAGCGCCCGGGCCCAGAGTTCAGGCCCCACCACCAGACACCCTCCCCCCCCCCCCCACCAAAAAAAATTTACCTCTATTTGTACAGAGGGTTTCAATTTGACATGTCAATTTATGAGCACAATGCAACTTGATCAATGTCACTTCTCCCATTGTTCTCCTCCCCCTCTCCCAGCCCCTTCATTTTCACACATGTACCCTGAATATTAATGAGTACATTCACCCATCTTTCCTCTCTCCACATACTTAACTTGCATGGCTATTTTATGCTGGCCTCACTGGCAGTGCTCTAGCATAAACACTTGTGATATTATGCTTTGCTGTTTCTACTTTGCAACTTCATCAGTTTTTTTTTTTTTTTCTGTTTGTTTTGGGTTGTGCTTCTTCTCACTGGTCAGGCTGGAGGCGTGGCATCTGGATTCAACCATGTTCTCACCAATGACCTTTCAGCTAAGAGGCTCCTCCATGTGAAGGGACGGAGAGTGGTCAGGGCCACGGAAGTTCCTCTCAGCTGGGACAGTTTTAACAAGGGTGACTGCTTCATCATAGACCTTGGCACCGTAAGTTCTGTAGACACACACAGCCATGTTTTCATATCGGGTCAAATGCACATTGATATATCATTGGTGATAATCACAATTTCTCCATGCTTTGAAAGAGGTTTTGTCAAGTATTTAAATGACACATTAAAGCGAGACTTCAAAGTTTCCATGTTCTCTGGTAAGTTGAATAGAATAATGATTTAGGTCTTCCTACCATAGAACAGAAATTGAATAATTCTTAGCATATTTCCCCTTCACTCTGCACAGAACTTCCGCTAGTTGTTTTGGTTTGTTTTTGTCTATAATTGTGTATGAGAAAATGTGGCTTCCATGGATTCCATCAATAATCAAAGGTTTTAGAATTTAAAATGGGCATAGGATGAATCTAAACTGTTGGCTGAAAATTTTTGGAGGAATATTTTTAACATATACACAAAAGGCAGGTGTGTGTGTTTGTGTGTATGTATGTGTACCCACTATTTCATAGTTTTCATTTTTTTTTTTTTTGGTCAGGTCGTGGGGCCTGAACCCTGGGCCTGGGTGCTGTCCCTCAGCTCTTCAGCTCAAGGCTAGCGCTCTACCACTTGAGCCACAGCGCCACTTCCGGCTTTTTTTTTTCTTTTTGCTTATGTGGTGCTGGGAATCGAACCCAGGGCCTCAGGCATGCAAGGCAAGCGCTCTACCACTGAGCGCTTCCAGCCCTCATAGTTTTCAATTAACTTAGGGTTATTAGGGAAAAAAACACAAGTATAAATATCAAGTATCATCTTAATGGCATGGGCAATGGTATACTGTATTGACTTAAATTTTCTTGCAGGAAGACTGACCCCTCTGATATCAGCTACAATTCTCAACTATTATCATCATGACAAAGAAGTATTGTAGGCCTTGTATTAGACCCCCAGTAGGAAATTTTAAATATTGTCTTCAACACATGTAGAAATGAAGGGAATTTTCTGCTACTGAAAAATCATGTGGCAAGGAAAGAAAGGCAGGCTTGTTTGGCTTCCACTTACTCTCCCATGATCCTCATTCATATCATATCTTTGCATCAACATTCTACTAGTCATTTCTTACATTTGTGAGCCAAGAATTATACGGAGACTTGACCCAACCTGCCTTGTTTCAGTTAGCATGAGATATAGGAGGGCTTGATCTTGCTCAACATTGCATAGAGAATAAGTAGTGAAATAGGAAATATACTCTAGGCATATCTGATTCTGATTCTCCTCTAAGCTTTTTTTTTGTTTTAATTTTTAAATTAAATTTTTATTATATTTCTTTGGGCAGTATTTTGGGATAAAGTTGTAGAAAGAGCCAAAGGGATCTATTCTCTAGACAGAGGAAGGACAGAGTACAGATTCTGAAAATGGAGATATACAGTCAGTTCTATTAATTAATATTAACCAATATTAATTTGACAACTGCATAACTCCAAGTTATAAGATCCATCAGTTTCTCTAAGTTAGAGTATATATGTGTTGTGTTACCACTAATATATAGTCTAACTTTTGGATCACATCAAGTTGTATGTGCAATTGAGATCACAATAACATGAATGCTCAAGACAATACACATCAGCTCATAGAATGTTTTTGTCTTGAATCTTACAGTAAATTTCACGAGAAAGTCTCTTTCCACTTTAAAAACTTTTCTAACTGGATTTGAATCCTGATTTTCAGATTTAGGCACAAAACAGCTACTATCCCACCCTTTCATTACCTCACATCAAAAATAGCTATTTAATGCCAATTAATACCTTGCAGTATAGCCACGTGGTTCCAAAACACCATTGAAGCCCTCTCACAGAGCCAGTGTACAATATTGTTTATAACAACTTTTATTTTTTTACCACTTCCATTTTAAAGCCCTTTCTAGTTTATAGTGTCTTTACATATAAAATGACTTTCTTTTTTTCAATATAAAACAAAGTTGTTATCTATAAAGGTAGGTATCTGATTGATAGATCCATAGAGCCACTTTCCAATGATCACCTTCCAATGATAAGATAACTCATCATTGCTGTTACTTTCAAGGCTTTCTTTTTTTGAAATCTTTTTCTGTATAATGTAATTGCAATGCAAATGCAGTAATCTGTATAGTTACTATGAATAACTTCCAATCCTGCTTCCTGATTATGAACTCTTTGAGGGGTGGTAGATCATTAACCTCTGTATTCTTGGCTTCCTCATTCTTTGACATCTTGATCCTGGTTTCTGATGCCACCTCTAGCCTAAGCTCACTGTGATTGGTACTCATTACACCCATGATCACATCTGGGAAATGACAATTGTCATTCCTGTTTGAAATGGAACAAAAGTCTCTGCAGGTGTGTGCAGGTGACTCATGTGGACAGCTGTGGAATGAACGGCTTGCTGTGGGAGGATCTGGGTTGTTCCATTCCTAGGTCACCGTCTTTTCATTGCCTAAAGCTGAACTGGTCTGTATGAGATAGAATGAAGTCGCAGATGTCTTGTGTTACCTTTTCAGAAACCAGCTGAATTCAGAATTTATGAGGCTGAATTTGGATGAGATTCTACTGAAAGTAGTAGTTTTAATTATCTTTAATAAGGCAAGTTTTCTCTTGCTCACAGACTTGGAATGAGTTTGTTTCAAAGGCCCTTGTGTTTAGGAATCTCTAATAGTATGGATGTTTCCTACATCTATAAAGGGATACTGTGGTGATTGTGTTAGTATTGTAGTAATTGTGTGTGTGTGTGAGTGCATGTGTGTGTGTGTTTATGTGTGTTGCTGGTCCTGGGGCCTGAATTCAGGGCCTGGGCACTGTCCCTGAGCTTTTGTACTCAAGACTAGCACTGTACCACTTGAGCCATAGTTCTACTTTCGGCTTTTTGATAGTCCATGGAGATAAGAAACTCATGGACTTTGCTGCCTGGGCTGGCTTTGAACCATGATCCTTATATCTCAGCCTCCTGAGTAGCTAGGATTACAACTGTGAGCTCCTGGCTGTGTTAGTAACTTTTAACTAGTTGATATGTTGCCAAAAGTTTCCAAATGATGATAAGAACTTGTCATTATCTTGATAACTTTATTTTTTGGGTGTGTAGCCCAATGAAATTGGAACAAGATCTTCTGAACTACAATGTTGGAGTGGGGTTTGGGGGTGGGGGTGAGTGCATGTAGTCCTGGGGCTTGAACTCAGGGCCTGGTGCTGTCACTGAGCTTTTTTTGCTCAAGACTAGTGCTCTACCACTTGAGCCACAGCTCTACTTCTGGATTTTTGCTGGTTAATTTAAAAGTCTCATGGACTTCCTGTATGGGCTGGCTTTGAACTGTGATCCTTAGATCTCAACCTCCTGAGTAGCTAAGTGTAAGCCACCAGTGCCTGGAAAACTCCAGTATTTTACTAGCAGACATAGGTACTTTTAAAAAGACCATCTTCTGCATTAGAGGGCATACAATTAAGCCAATGAAATTAGTTTAATTACCCAGGTATGAAAAATATAGGTTAAATACCAAAAGTTGTTACTCAAATAAAGGTTCCGCATGTAACCTAAAGTTATGGATAGACTCTAAATCCCTTACTTTTGTAATATTCAAGGAAAGTCAGCTGTCATGATAAGCAAGAGGGTGTTCATATTCCCTAGAAACATTTGCTCTTTAACATGATTTTAGAATATTGCAGATAGTTCCTATGTTTGACAATATAGTTTTCTCTACCTAAGGCAAGAAATCATACTTTAATCATTATGAAAAATAAAGAAAATCACAAATGTTTTACAGAATGGCCTACATATATTACTTTAGTATATCATTAGAAAATAGTATGGAACATGGCTTGGCTCTATGTAATTCACTGAACCTTTCGAAAAGTAATTTGGAAAAAAATGTATTTTAATATTAAGGAATATATGAGTCATTATTTTCCTGCTACCCTTTAAAGAGATGAAGAACTTGGAGAAATTAAAAAACCATGACTAAAATCACATCTTGAAATGCTACAGCCAAGCACCAGTTACTACAGAATGTAAATGGTAATGTAGCAGTCTGTATTCTTAAGATTTGGCACCTGAGTTTAGCTTTTAGAAATATGTCAATCACTTTCTTTGAGGGTTTGTTGTTGGGGGATTTAATTTTTTGAGTTCCAAGTATATTTTAGATATGAGACCCTTGTCCATTGTATGGCTAATGAAGATCTTCTCCCAATCCGTGGGCTTTCTATTGATCTTGCTAGCTATGTCCTTTGCCATGCAGAAAAAGAAACAACTGCCCAATAAATAAGTGGGCTAATGACTTAAAGAGAAACTTGTCTGAAGAAGAAAAGAAGGATGGCCAATAGACACATGAAGAAATGCTCAACCTCCCTAGCCATAAAAGAAATGCAAATCAAAACTACATTGTGATACCACCTCACCCCAGTTAGAATGGCAAAAATCAAGAACTCTAATAACAACAGATGCTGGAGGGGATGTGGACAGACGGGAATCTTACTGCATTGTTGGTGGGAGTGTAAACTTGTTCAACCACTTTGGAAAGCAGTATGGAGGTTCCTCAAAAGACTCCACATAGAGCTCCCCTATGACCCAGAAGTCCCACTTTTGGGCATTTACCCAAATGTTTACAAACAAGACCACACTAAAGCTACCAGCATAACTATGTTTATTGCAGCATTATTTACCATAGCTAAGCTCTGGAACCAACCCAGATGCCCCTCAGTAGATGAATGGATCAAGAAAATGTGGTATATATACACAATGGAATTCTATGCCTCCATCAGAAAGAATGACATTGCCCCATTTGTTAGGAAATGGAAAGACTTGGAAAAAATTATGTTAAGTGAAGTAAGCCAAGCCCAAAGAAACATAGGTCCCATGATTTCCCTTATTTGCAATATCTAGTATATGTATGAGTCAAGCAGAAAAGGTCAGATAAGGTGATGTTAGGAAAATGAACCCTAAGATTATGTATTTTAAATGTTTTTTTCTTTCATGCATTTGTTTCTAACGCAATTATAAGATTATTTCTTTATTGCTTTGTATGTCCCTCCCCCACAGTATAACCCCTGCTTTCACTGTATTTGATGTCAGTATAATTTGTGGAGGGGAAGGGGAAAAACAAGTCGTTTAAATAAGGATACAGGTGGACCTGTTGCAACAATGAGAAGTACAAGTTGTCATGTCAAAAACGAACTTTACAACTTGGGGGGGGAGGACTGGGTGGGGGGGGGAGGATGGGAAGGGATGGGAAGGGGAAACAAAGGAGGAGGCTGCAATGCTTGATAAGAAATGTACTCACTATCTTTCCCATGTAATTGTAACTCCTCTGTACAGTATTTTCACAATAAAAAAAAAATGTCAATCACGAGTAGAGAATTAGGCCTCCCAGGAGTAGAGATTCCTGTGGTCAGTTAACTAATCCCGATATGCTACACATTCTGTTTCCTGGTTGACTTGTTGGGTCAGTTATTCAGCGTTGCCCACCCTGCCTTCCTGGCTATCACCCCTTCCCCGTTGTTCAATTGCGCTGAAAAAGCAGCCTTCACTTCCTGATTTGCCAACTGCCAGACCAGCCTGCGGTGCCTACCTTTCGCTGCCACCATTTCTTGGTAACTATTTCTGCTGCTGTGATCAGCGACTAAGGCTGCACCCAACCGACCCCTTCATTACTGTCCACTCAGTGCTGCAGTGGACATTGGATTGTTTCAGTTGTCAGCTTCCCTCCTTTAGTTTTTCCTCCCCCTTTCTTCCCTTTCAAACCAGTTTTTCTCATTCTTCCTTGAATGGTCAGTTTATTCCTTTGTATGTGTGTGTATGTGTGTGTGTGTGTGTGTGTGTGTGTGTGTGTGTGTGTGTGTGTGTGAATGTGAGAGAGAGAGACAGAGAGACAGAGAGAGAGAGAGAGAGAGAGAGAGAGAGAGAGAGAGAGAGAGAGAGAGAGAGAATGACAGGATTCTATCCTTTTAATCATTTGCTCTTCCAGAGCAAATCTCAATTTCACAGTTCAAGTCAGACCTCTGGTCTGAGCTCAAGGTCAATATTTCAGACTGTCTCCAAGATATTTCATTACATAGACTCTGAGACCTTCAAGCTCATTTTTTAATGAGCTCCTTAGCTTAACTCTCTCATTTCAAAACCATTTCCCCCCATATTGCTTTTATCTTATTAATAGAATTATTGCTCACTTGGACCCTCGAACACCACCCAATCCAGGAGTTACCCTGGTACCCTCTCCCCCATCTCCACTTTCACTTAACCACTACCTTAGTCCATGTTTTTGTTTCCTAAGTAACTTGCATCCTTCCTGGATCTTTCCTCTCCATTGATACCATCTTATTACCTGTGAATGACACTTTGCTTCTGGGTGTCCTTGGTTTTGTGGGATGGCTTCTTTTGCCTACAGTTCTCTCCTCTTCTGTGACACATTTCTCTCCAAAGCATGTAATATCATCTCATGCTAAAGTATGAAGCTCTGCTGTGTTTTCTTTATAATTTATTTCTTGACCTCTCTCTTATCTAGTTTTTCTGACTTGTGTCTCATACCTGTGGTGTCAGGTGTATATCTAACTTTCTTTCTTTTTTTTTTTTTTTTTGGGTCTGGTCGTGAGGCCTTAACTCTGGGCCTGGGTGCTGTCCCTCTGCTCTTCAGCTCAAGGTTAGCACTCTACCACTTGAGCCACAGCACCACTTCCATTTTTTTTTTCTTTTTGCTTATGTGGTGCTGAGGAATGGAACCCAGGGCCTCAGGCATGCAAGGCAAGCGCTCTAACACTGAGCCACCTTCTGCCCTATATCTAACTTTCTTGTCACTACTCAGAGATTTGCTTCTCTGCCTTTGTCACATTTCCCATCTGGTCATTTATTAAGCCTCACTCATTCAATGGTCCTAGTTGTAAGGACAAGAACCTGTAGTCATTCAGCAAATGTTTACTTATGCAGTGTGGTGCTATGTCCAGAGATGAGATTTTCTTTTTCATATGTAACTCAACCTGAGTCTATTTTCAAGTTCCTATATCCACAGTAGGAAGTATAAAACTAAAAGTATTTTTGCCCTACTAAGATGATTTTTAAATTCATTCTTATAGGTACATATTAATTGTATATATTAAATTGGCATGATGTCTTATTGTGTCATTTTTGTATATGTGTATAATAACTTTGATTATATTTGTCCTCTCATTACTCTCTCTTGTCCCTTTTCTCTCTTCTCATTGGCCTCTTACCTCTACCAAAATCTTTCAAAGGAAGATTATGTGTATGAGTGAATAATGCCTGCCGTATTTGTGTGTATGAATCTGCCATGTTTAGATTAATATGTTGAACTCTAGTTTCTATTCTAAGTAAGGTGAATTTTAGCGGCTATTTAAGCAATTCCTCTTGCTTCACCCATCCCCTTTTCTGTGCCCTCAGTGCTGGGCATGCACATGTAATGATGTGGCTTGGGGTGGGGAAAAGCTGGGAATGGAAGAGTCGGGCTTATCTTCACTCACCTTTACTCTCAATTGAAACACAGCCATTCCACTTCTGCTCAAGCTTGAGCTTTGGCTTTCTTTCTCTGACATTTGTTAGAGAATATATCTGGCCTCATTTTGGTGCTCTGGTATTATTCCCTTTTGCCAACTGCAAGACCTTTCCTGGCTCTTTTAGCCTTTCACACTCTCCTAGGCACTTTGCCACACTGGAATGTGAGGCCACTATGTTCACACTGTACTACTGGTGCCCATTGGCCTGAATGAATCATTGCCACAGTGATTTCTGCTTGAATGCTCAGGTTCATGGGTGGCCATGTGATTCATGAAGTTAGTCAGCTTTGTGTGACTGTGAACAAACCCCCTAAAGCAAATGAGAAATTGTAAACGTTTACTTTGGCTCATAGGTTCAGTACATGGTTGGTTGACCCGGGTGCTTAAGGGCCTTGTGGGGCAGTACATAGTGGTGGGAGTAGAGGAAGCCACTTGTCTCCTGGCATCTGGAAAGCCAAAAAGAGCAAGCAAGAGGAGAGGCTGGGATCCCAATATCCTCTTCAAAGGTGCAGGGCTCTGCAACCTCCAGATGGAAAAAGACTTCCTTCCAGGCCCAACTCTTAAATTCTGCCACCTGCATAACAAGGGCTGAGAGCAATGACCCAAACCATGGCAATGAGAAATTAATCAGAGAGGAAGTGAACTGAGATCCTCTCAAAGGTTTGTTGCTTTTCTTGCTCAAATTTCCTAGTTTTCTTCATCTGCTTATTTTTTCCTTTTGGGACTTGAAGACAAACCAGTCTTACATCATTTCATATTCTTGTGGTTCCTGCCACACACCCTAACACCTAAGGCCAAGACTCTGGTCTTTGATATCCAAAGCCAACTTTCTGTTTTTTGTTTTAATTTGAAAGTGTATTTACTTGTTGAATCATAATAGAGACAGGTTTGGCAGTGTCCTTTAACAGTAAAATTCAGCTGAATGTATGTGCTTTGTTAGAATGTGTGTGTGTGTGTGTGTGTGTATAATTAGAATTTTTTTTTTGGAAAATCAACTTTTTAGACAGCAGTCTTACTTATTCCCCATCAAAAATAAATAAATACAAACAAAAGGCACAGCTCTTTAATATAACAAAGTTGTTTCTTTTACATTAAAACGATACTGGCTTTCAGACTTTTGTCTGTGCTATGATTGAAACTGCTTAGTTTTAAAACTAATGTTGGATAAATTTTTCCTCATTCCAAAGCAAGGCTCTTTTCTTATGAAGCTAATTATGGTTGTAAACTTCTTTGATTTGCTAAACACTTTGACTAGTACAGAGAACGTAGTTTCACCTACTGCCACTGGTGCTAGGAAGAGAACCTTCTAAAAATGTTTACCTGATACCAATGAATGGCATCACTGTCAGCTGCCAAGCTAGAATTGTCCAAGTTGGTTTCTCCTTTCCTGTTCCTCCAGTGCACAGCCTGGCATACCACCCAGTCATAAAGGCTTTATCCTTCGAAACATCTCTCCGTTTTCCTTTCTGTTATCATGGCTTTATCCACTTTCTGATGCAGTTACTTTCTGGTCATGAAGACTTCTTGCACATTCGCACCATTTGTTTCTGTCCATTATTTAGAGGTGTGTGTGTGTGTATGTCATTAGCATTGAATTAAGTTGGCTTTGAGTAAGCAAAAAATAAGATATAAACAAACATCTGTTTATCCAAACACTAACGAAGTCATGTTGAAAATTTTTTAAATGAGAAAGATAAACTCCTAAAAGTATCTCAAGAACCCTGATAATTTTTAAGCTTAGAGAAAAGGATTATATTAATTAGTTTCTTTGGTTGGTTAGTCCTAAGAAAAAACCTAAACATAGTAAAAACAAGGCCAGTAGAAATAAGAAAGAGGAAGTCTGGCCTCTATGATTATCTTTAAAAACATTAGATTTCGAATAGCAGAAAAGGGACCCAGGGTAGCTCGGCTCTGTTGAATTCTTTATGCAAGCTGTGAGTCAACATCATATGGGCTGTTCCATGTGCCCTCTCAAACTCAGCTTCTAGAATCTTGCTTCTCTTCAAGGGCATCATTGAGCATTGTTTTATTTTTTTCTTCTTATTTCCTGTCCTCAAATGATGTTTTGCTGCACTTTCATGCTTTACTTATTAACTCTGGTCATAGAGTTCAAAGGAAGTTCTAGAAACCACTGTTTTTTGAAACTAACAGTAAGTAGGTCTCCCCTCCTCCAATGTGGTTGTTTCTATAATTGTAACTCCCTTGCCTTTATTTCTTTTTTTTGGGGGGGGTGGTCCGGTCGTGGGCCTGAACTCTGGGCCTGAGCGCTGACCCTCAGCTCTTCAGCTCAAAGCTAGCACTCTACCACTTGAGCCACATAGCAACTTCCAGCTTTTTCTGCTTATGTGGTGCTGAGGAATTGAACCCAGGGCCTCATGCACGCAAGGCAAGTGCTCTACCACTGAGCCACCTTCCCAGCCCCCGTTGCCTTTATTTCTTGATACTACTAAACTGGTCTAATTGCTAGTAACAGGTTGCTTTTATGCCCTTATTTTTTTCCTTTCCCAATTATGGAGAGTCATTTTGTTTTTCTTTAATAGCTACGATGGATCCACAAATTTTTATTAGAGGGTATGCATAGGCAATATGTTTTGCCAGAAATTTAAGTGAACATTTTAAATTAAATTGATACTTACATCTTTGCAGGAAGTTATTTTTATATCTCTTCCCCAAAGAAATATGACATATAGTATTGAGATGCTAAGTGCCTTTGATCATAGAAGGCAAAATAGTCTTGTTTGCTTTAATGTGTAGTGCAATTAAATCAAATGGAGGAAAGGTTTTCTAGCTAAATCCAATGAAAGTATTATAAGTAAAGTAATTTAGATGATAGCAACATTTTTGTTATAATAAAGCATATTAACCTTCCATATTAATTCAGACTTTTTGTTTTAGTTCTCTTTAAAGCCCACTCTTTCTGAAAAACAGAGTAAGTTGAAATAGAGGATTTTTCAAGCCTGGTGCCAATTGAATACAAAGTTTCCCTGTGCAGTGAGTGGTTAAAAGTGGCCTAAAGCAACTACCTTTGAATAGAGTAAGTGTTGGGCAGTAAAGTTTATTAATAGTACTTACTGTGCACACTTATTTCAACACAGTAGAGCTCTGTTAAAAGGAGAGGTCATAAACATATCATCCACACAGAGTAGAATATAAACTATTTAAATTTAGTGAATTCCAAGATTTGGCTTAGACTTTTTAAGGGAAGTTGTAATGTGCTGCTACCATCATTGAATAAGATATTTGCATAGAAAGTTAATTAGGTTAAATGGGAGTGTTTTAATTAATGTGCTTCTTCAAACAACATTGACTTTTGATTATTTATATTCATAAAAATACTATTTTAATTGTGTTTCTTATCTGAATTAACCTCCAGCACAAAGTGAAATGGAAACATGAAGACTGTAAAGCATACCACAAATCATTCATTTTAAAATACCAAATTAGAAGTTTTCTCTGATAATTTTTGTGACTCAGTCATCTCTGAGTTTAAAGGAAACCTTCATTTTTAAAAGTTTTGTCTTTCTATGAGGATTGCCTATGTATTTTTTTACTCTATTAAGAGTAGAAACTGTGGTCTGTGAGCAACGGTGAGGAATATTTTCTATAATTGAATCTAACTATGAATTAATCTGAACAGAAGTTTTACCAGAGCAAAGTTATAAGGAGAATAGTTTAGAATCTACAGACTAACATGAGTTTTTATCATAAATAATAATTATTATAATTATAATGATAAAATATATTACATTTTACTAAGCTCCCATAATATTTTATAGATGCTAATAAAGTTTAGTGTGATTTTATATAGTAGATGAGAAATCACTTCTAAAACTAAGGTAATGAGAACATAACCACGTTAGATGATTATATAAATGTAGAGGAAGTCAGTCATGGGAAAACTGATAATACTAGAAACCTAAAGAGCTGACTTCTAACCTATTCTTTATTTTCCTTTAATATAAAACATCACTATTAGTTTGCTTTCTCATCTAGAAAACAGTGATTTGTAAAATATCTTCAACTAGGGTTAGGAAAGCTAAAACCTGCTGTGTGTTCCCCAAGGTGATTGACCAGTTGTGGTTCTAATGCTGTTTGAATGCTCTGGAGAGTTTTCAATAATCAGTTACCCAGAACACACCTGGGAGTCCCTAAGGGTAGGGCTTACTCTCTGCATATTAAGAAAAATCACCTTCCTACTCCACTGACTTTAGTGCTCAGTGCCTAATACTTGGCTAGTCTTGTAAATCATTAATGTTCACATTTTGTAACTGTGGATGTTGGCATGGTATTGAAGGAAATGGCCTCCACATATGAGATTCACATTGCAATGCCAAGATGTCAGAGAAGTTATAAAGGAAATGATATTCACTAATCTCTTCAAAATAGAAATACATCTTGACCCTATTGAGTCATTAAATCACAATCAAATATGAAAGTGACTACAAGGCCTGGTCCTTTCAATGTTATTTTTTGAATGTTTGAATTTCTAAAATGTATACTTTATTCTTAAAGGGGACTAAGGAGAAGTAAGAGGTCAGAGAGAGGGTTGCAAGACTACATTGTTCGAAGGAACCCACAAGAGAACCTGCCCCATTTTAGACACACAGCAAATTCTTTTTGCATGAAGAAACAATTCTGGATTGAAAATATCTTGTGGTTAGAGAAAAAACAGCGCTTCAGTTTTATTGTTACTAATATATTTGTTCTTTTTTTATTTTTAAAGAATTGTCACATTCTCAGAAGGTGACAGCCCTGGGTTCATCTCTTCTCAATTAATTTCTCTGGTAACCACATCGCCGGTGTTGAATCACAATGTTATCTATGTGTGTGTTAGTCTATCATAGCTAGTTTTCCCTTGTTCACTTTTGTGATCCCAGCATCTGCCTTATAATAATTGCCTACTAAATGAAGGTGACATTGTGGAAATTTTATTTCTGAATAACCATGTCCCTATATCTGTTAAAGTTACGTAGCTTTGACTTTCTTTCTGCAAACACAGCTTTTTTAAGTTTCTGCTTGAATATAACGATGCTATTTTCTGACTTCATTTTATTCTTGATGGCATATTTTGGCTAATTCTTGACATCAGTGTTAAAGCATTTCTCTCAATCTTTATTCCCTGAAGAGGAATCTACAAGTTTCTGTGCAATATTTATACAGTTATCCTTCTGTTAGAGGACATTTCTTTAGTTTGGTTTCTTTGTTGCCCGTGCTTGAATCTTTCTGTAGGATAAACTAGAAATTCCTGGTGCTTGAATCATACTTAATTGGTTGATTTGGTGCTAGACTGTCCGGAAGAAAAGCTTTTATAGGTTAATGCCAGCCTCATACCTCACTCAATTGGGGTACTATTAACATCTTTATAACATATCAGATTGCTGTTTCTGCTTTTCTGTATTTTTAATGTTAAAATATAATTTTAGTGTTAATTATCCAATATTCTATGTATTATAATGTATATAACTGTTTTCCTATTGTTGAACAATTCATGTATTTCTTTTGATTTACTAATATAGTCATGCAGCAATAGAAATACTTGTACATGTGACTTTTTCTACTACTTATGAATAACTTATTAAAATGAGCTCTCTATAGTAATATTCCTAGGTCAAAAGCCTTAACATTTTTTATTGTTTTTCATAAAAAGTTATTTTAGATACCTTAGTTATTTAAATTCAGCCATTCAACAATGTGTATATATAATACATATATGATACACACAATATATACATATATACCATGTATATTTACATATGTCAAAACATGTGGTTGTATGTTATAAATATGCACAACTTGTGTTTGTTGATTTGAATGAATTAATGAACAGATTGCTTTAAAAATGTGTTATATCAAAACTGGTGCAGGTGACTCATGTCTATAATCCTAGCTACTCAAGAGACTGAGATCTGAGGATCACAGTTCAAAGCCAGCCCAGACATTAAAGTCCATAAGACTCTTATCTCCAGTAAACACTCAGAAAAAGCTAGAAATAGTACTGTGACTCAAGCAGTAGAGCTCTAGTCTTGAGCACAGAGAGGCTCATGGACCGAGCCTAGGCTCTGTGTTCAAGCCCCAGGACCATTCTTTAAAGTGTTATATCATTTTTTTTTACCATCAGAAACATATTACCTTGCCAGTCCCTGGTGGCTCACATCTGTAATCTTAGCTACTCAAGTGGTTGAGATTGAAAGGATTGCAGTTCCATGCCAGTATGGGCAAAAAAGTTCAAGAGATCCCATCTCAGCAGAAACAGTTGAGTGTGGTGTCACAAGCCCATCATCCTACTTATAGTAGCAGGTATAAATAAAGCTGCAAAAAAAAAGTTAGACTATTTCTTTTAAAATTGCCAGAGCAAAAACAGCAGCTCCAGGCATGACTCAGGTGGTAAAGTGCCTGCCTAATGAGCTCAAAGCTCTGTGTTTATAACCTGAGTACTGCTAAATAAAAAAATGATAATGAATAAATAGGCAAAACAAAAATATATTACTGTAACAGTCTTTAAGTACCTTTCTGAAATAGTCTTGAGTTATTATTTTAAATTTAAGTCATTCATATTAACTTACTACTTTTATAAATTGTAACTAGTAAGTTACATACTACACGAAGACTACTGAGAGCTGTTTTTGGATTCTTTCATTAAAATCTTCTTTAACCAATCAATAGGAGGCAGAATGAGATATAATTTAAATATGTTCATTTATATATGCCTCAATAGTAGCTAATTTTAATGTTCTTCTTCATACCTGTTTACTTGTTTTCCTAATAACCCCAAATATGTACTACACTGAGCCTGACTCTCCTCCACATTTGAGTCAAAAGGTCTGTCTCTTTCTTTTAGGAAATTTATCAGTGGTGTGGCTCCACATGCAATAAATATGAACGTCTGAAAGCCAGCCAGGTTGCCACTGGTATTAGGGACAATGAACGAAAAGGAAGATCTCAACTCATTGTGGTGGAAGAAGGAAGTGAGCCATCGGAGCTTATAGAGGTATGATGAATTCTGTTGTTTATTGTAGGGTTACCACTTGGAGACACAAGTCTGTATGGTGTGTGTGTATGTGTGCAAGAGAGACAGAAACAGAGACAGAGAGACAGAGATTAAATCATGGTACTAAGAAAAACAAAAAGTCATGCCTGTTTTATCTCGCCATCTTCATGATTATCAAAGGAAATCCTGACTGTTCTGTGCTGTATGAGGACAAATAGATGGGTAGTTTTGTTTGATGACAAACAAAAGCCTACTTCTGGTTGAATATAATAATATGTTTTGGAAGGAAGATAATAGTATATTAATTTAAGCTTCTCGACATTTGATTGTGCATGGTAAATATGCACAAGTTATATGTGTTGATTTGAATGGATGAATAAACAAATTGCTCTTCAAAACTGGTTTCTTCAATTTAAAAAGATTTTCTTCAAATTAAAAATTAAAATCATTTCATTAAAACAATGAAATAAAATATAGCAAGGTATTAAGTACATCCGTATTTTATATAACTTAGTAAAGGTAATAAATTTGTCTAACAGGAAAAATAATCATGCTTTTTCCTATAGTTTTAAAATTATTGTGAAAGTTAAATATTTATAGCTCTGTAGAACCATATACTTAACCATTCTATTAATCTTGTACAATTAATTTTGGTCAATTTTTCCTTTTTAAGAAAACTATGGTCCTTAACTTAGAGTATATATTGTATATATTCCCTAAAGAAAGATTATCAGTAAAAAGATATAATCATACCTAGATGCCTTGTTATATGCTAGCAAATTTGCTTCTATTTATTCACTCAATAAATACATAATGACACATGCAGTATGTCAGGCACTAACTATGTGAATCAAATACTGTATTCATCCTTGACCTTACAGAACACTTTCAGTATTTATTACTATATCAACTTTTAAAATTTCCTGCATTTACTAGTTATAGGTATAATTTCTTTGAATTTTCATTTATCTTATTTCTTGGGATATTACGCATTTAACCATTTTCACCACTTGGAATTTAGTTTTTCAAAAGATTATCTTATAAATATATGGGTTTGAGGTGACAGTACTAGGGATTGAACTCAGGGCCTCAAGCTTGCTAGGCAGGTGTTTTACTACCTGACCCACATCTCCATCTCCTAATCGTGTAAATATATATTCCCGTGTTTGATTTTAAACATTTTAATCAATTAGTTTAATGATATAGTAGAAATTATATGATACTTTCAAAGATTATGAGGTCATCTTATTGATTGTCTTTGGCTTTATTTCTGTAATATTGTCATAGATTTTTTTTTTTCCGGTCGTGGGGCCTGACCTCTGGGCCTGGGTGCTGTCTCTCAGCTCTTCAGCTCAAGGCTATCCCTCTACCACTTTAGCCACAGCACCACTTTCAGCTTTTTCTGCTTATGTGGTGCTGAGGAATCAAACCCAGGACCTCATGCATGCAAGGCAAGCACTCTAACCACTGAGCCACTTTCCCAGCCCCCTCATAGATTTTTGGGGCTTGACGTCAGGGCCTGGACATTGTCACTGAGGTTTTTTGTTCAAGGCTCACGCTCTATCACTTGAGCTACAGCTTCACCTCTGGCTTTTTTGGTGATTAATTGGAGATAAGAATTTCATGGACTTTGCTGCATGGGCTGACTTGGAACGGCAATCCTGAGATTTCAGCTTCCTAAGATGCTAACATTACAGGTATGAGCCACTGGTGCTCTGCTACATAGACTTTTACACTAAGGATGGTTTAGAAATTTCAATTCAAATGGTATAATGTTACGAGAAAAGGCAGGATATAGAATTTACACAATCATAAACTTGTATTAAAAGTAACATTATTACATTAATAATTAAATTAACTATTAAATTAATAATTTCACAATTAACATTGTTACTGTTAATATACTTGTTAATATTAATAATAACACAAATAATATTAATTATTCAACTAACATTATTACATTAAAATTTACATGATCTTAAATGTTAGTATGTATGTATATAACTATTCAGAGTGCAAATATATCTGGAAAGAAATAGCTTGAAATATTGCTAGTATTATTTTTGACTCCAGGGCTATGGCTGGCTAGTTATTTTCTTTTCCATCTTTCCTTGTATTTTTGAAAATTTATTATAATAAACACATATCCTTCTTTTCTTTTCGTTTCTTTCTTTTCTTTTAGGGCATTGCACTGGCCATGCAGGTGCTCTGCCACTTGAGCTCCAGACCCAGTCACTTTGCTTTAGTTATTTTTCTGTTAGGGTCTCTTGGTTTTTGTTTCCTGCTTGAAATCACAACCCCCTTTAGTGGCTGGAATTGTGGCCATCTATTACCATGCCCGGCTCCATAGTATTTTCTTAACAATCAGAAAAAGTCATTAAAAAGTCATTAAAAGTAAAATTAAATTCAACAGTTTTACTGAATTTTCAACCATTAGAATTAACACTGAATAAATTTGTCTTTAGAAAAAAAACTATTCAAAAAAATTCTTTATCCAGTAATATTTTCTCAGGGCCTCTTTAGAGATGTGACTAAACATTAAAGTCTTTTAACTTGCCTGTTTGGAAACAAAAATAATATCTACCAGATGTATTTCTCATGGTCTGCAATCCGAGGTTATAACAGCATGATTACCCCACCCCCACCCCCTTATCCATGGGGGATGTGTGCCAGGATTCTCTCAGAATGCCTAAAACTATAGATAGTACCAAAGTCTCTATATACCACTGTGTTCCACATATAAACTTTTGAACTCCACCTGTGATAAAGTTGACTGTATTAATGACTTCCAGGAAGAGATTAACAGTAAACTACTAATAAAGGAGACCAACTTGAAAAATTATGTGCTAATAAAAGTTACATGACTGTGCTCTCTCTCAAAATTCGGGATTTTGGATTGGGGTATACACCTCCAGTAATGAAACTTTGGGAAGTGAAGCTGTGAATAATAGTCTGTCCTACTGTACTTTGAAAGCCATAGAGTCAGGAAGAGAGAGAGGGCTCCTTTAACTCTTGGATTTCATCTTTGCTTTTCCAGGGTTAACCAGGGTACACAGCAAATCTCTTAATTTCTCACTGGTTCTTCTTTTGTAAAATGAAATTTAGATAAAGTGGCCCTTCTGGGGTCCCTTAAGACTCTGATGATCTGAGATGCCATCTTATCTTTTAGACAGTAGCTGTGTTTAGTCACCATTTCCCCTGGCTGGCTGTTGCGGGAGGTGAAGTTGATGAACCCTGGGTACTTAGCTGAGTGTGTCTACATGTGGTGTCCTTACATAGGGGTTGCATTTAACAATCTGAATTGGAAATTAAACCATTAAAACATTATTTAGTCCTGCTAAAATAACAAAGTGCAAACATGGAGGGAAAAGCAAAAACGCATCTTTAAATTTTAATTATTAAAAGGTAGGACTTAAGGGGCTAACTACATAGGACAAAATGTCCTGTGTGGTGTTTTGAATTTTTAAATGTTTAGAAAACACCTACTTCGCTTCCGTTGAGTAAGTTCAGTATCTACACTGCAATATACTTGACAGCTGTCACTCACTCACATAATGAACTGAGACGAATTTTCAACCAGATATTTCCTTTCAGTGAGCTTTTTTTGTTGTTGGAAATGCTGCTTTGTAGTACCTTTGTAGGGTATGTGGTATAGTGAATTAATAATGCATCTATGACAAGCTAGTTTGGCTTCTAAACTTCCTCTATGATTTTAATTGTAAGGATAGAAATTCTGAAAGTCACAAACTTGATTTGGAAAATTACAACTTTATTTTCACTAACTTCTTAACTAAAATGTGGTATTTCCTCTAATTGTGAAAGCAATTGACAAAGTCATGAGCAGTACTTTTGACTTTTCAGGTCACAATGTACTTATTGTGGATAGCTTCAAAAATATCATTTAAGTTCACCACTACTAGAAATTATGACAGCTATTAGATTGGCAGTTCAATACCATTATTTTATGAGTTAATTGAGAAGCTCATATTTGTCATATTTCTTAAAATAGATTTAGCTAATTGCATTCTAATAGAATTGGTTTTTATTGTAATACTTTTTTTTGTTTGTTGGTTGTGAGGCTTGAACTCTGGGCCTGGGTGCTGTTTCTGAGCTTCTTTTGCTCAAGGTGAGCATTCTACCACTTGAGCCACAATGCCACTTCTAGTTTCTCTGAGTAGTTTATTGGAGGTAAGAGTCTCATGAATTTTTTCTGCCTAGGTTAGCTTTCAACTGTAATCCTCAGATCTCAGCCTCCTGAGTAGCTAGGATTATAGGTGTGAGCCAACTGCACTGGCTTGTGTTTTATTTTATGTATTAAAAATGTATCTCTTGGGAGAAGCCCATGAGCTTCAGAAGTGGTCTCTCCAAAACAGGCAATCCACCTACATCCTTGTGTAAGATTTAAAAACATGGAGGGGGGATACTGTTCAAAAAGAAATGTACTCATTATCTGATTCATGTAACTGCAACCCCTCTGTACATCACCTTTATAATCAAATTTAGATTAAAAAAAGATTTAAAAACATCTTGGGTAGCTTGATGCTGGTGACTCACACCTGTAATCCTAGCTACTCAGGAGCTGAGATCTGAGCATTGTGGTATGAAGCCAGCCCAATCAGGAAAATCTATGTGACTCTTAACTTCAATTAATCAGCAAAAAGCTGGAAGAGAAGCTCTGGAGTGCTAGCCTTGAGCAAAAATGCTCTCTCCCCCTGACACATACACATACACACACAAGCATGCATATACAAAGATTATAAAATGTCATTTGTTAAGATTATTCCCATTTACATCTGACCTTTTAAGAATTTCATTAATAAT
The DNA here is from genome assembly GCF_019054845.1 of Dipodomys spectabilis. Classification (NCBI taxonomy): domain Eukaryota; kingdom Metazoa; phylum Chordata; class Mammalia; order Rodentia; family Heteromyidae; genus Dipodomys; species Dipodomys spectabilis. Next base: position 23,648 of record NW_024870867.1, read on the forward strand.
GAGGATCTTTTGAAATTATTTACCTTTAAAAACCTGAGAAGTCTTCATGAAAAACGAAATCTTTGAAACCAAGGTTTTTTTTTTTCATAAGTTAAATAGCCCAGCTGTTACTACTAAGTATTTGATGTTGAATGTTTGAAATATGTCTTTATAACCTTCTTAAGATGCTCAATACTGAATACTGAAAAACAATTTTTCAGTTTTTTTAAAAAATGATCTTAAGGACAACTGGTTTCTTCTTGAGCAGACCTTACTTTTTTCTCTATGTTAAATAAAGTGTTAAAAAAATAAAGTGTTAAATAAAGTGTTAAAGATCTATCACTTATCTGTTGATTGAATTATTACTTTTTACTCAACTTAAAAATTGCTTATCTTAGAGAAACTCCATCTTAATAACAAAATGAAATAAATATGGCTTATTGCTAAGATTTTTAAAAATCAATTTATCTTTTAAATTAAAAAAATGAGTAAAAACTACACTAAAGACACAGGATATGGAATGGGCAGGCATTAACAAGATGGTTAGGAGACAAAGGGCTGTGTGGTCATTCTCTTGTCTGTGTCTTTGGCACTTTTTAAACCCCTGGCCTTAGTGTGAAAGTAATACTGGGTGGGAAAATACTAAAGTCACCTCTTTAAGCTTATTTTTTTCTTTACCACACACACATTTACCATGAAAAGTTGTCCATAAATTCTGTAAAGCATTTTTGTGGTCTGTCTTTTCATGTTAAAATAACCAATGAATGTGAAAGAGAATACCTCACCAGACCTCAGGTTCTGAATTTCAGTGTAGGTTGCTTTGAAATACAGTAAACAACAAATTTTACTAATCCAGGAAGACTTTTCAAACATCCTAATGAACTTGTTATGTCTATACTCACTGAGACTGGCTGTAACCATATGAACAGTGAAAGTGCCCCAGGGACTGGTAGGCAGATGCCATGTGACTGAGTCACTTGGCTTCGTTCTTGCTTTTATAGGAACAGCTGTAGGGCTCCCTGGAAAGTTTTATATAAGACTGTTGTTTCAGACCCTTGATGACAAAAGAGTTGAAGGCAAATTAGAATGCCATATTGTGTCTGGGCTAATGAGTATTTGTGGAGCACTGGGGTTAGTTGTCAATAAAGGCTTGGCTTATTTTACTGTCAGGTTAAGGAGATAAGAATGCACTAGAAAGCAGGGTAGGAATGAACAGACAGGGCCCCAGCTCCACAGACTGCCTTCTTCCACTAAGTCCATAGTTTGGGCTCTTTGATATTGTTACTGGAAAGTTAGCGCTGCTCATCCACCTTGATCCTTGAACATGGTGAAATAGGTAAGTGAGTTTATTAGTTAAGAAATGCAACAGAGAAGAGAGATGACATGGAAAGAGAGATTGCTATGGAAAGATGGCACATTCAATCATCTTCAGCCATCCTCTGGGGTATAGACACTGGCCTTAGGTAAAATAATGGGAATTGGCAGGAGCTGAAAAGGCATAGTTAAAACAGTTCCCAAATACAGGCAGGTTGAGAACCGGTCAGAGGTGGAGTGGGGTCTGTACCTCTATTGGTCAGGAGGGACTGAGTTATAATTTGGAATCATTGACACCTGGCAAATGGTCTTTCTGGATTCCAAGATGGCCATGAAGTGACTACAGGGGAGAATGGCTCAGGAGCATTAATTTCCTTCTCAGGACCTTGAACCAAGGGGGAAGTCATTGTTGTAAGAGTGGGAAAGGTTTACTGAATTATATTTGCCATCCAGGGCATAGGTAAGTTGAAGGTTTGCTGTTTTAGCGCTATTGATTGTCCCACCTTAGGCTAGAACAAAGCCTAGCATTAATCTTAGGTAGGTGGAATAGTCAGGTTTATCTTGTGATAGCTAATGATCAGTCTGTCTGGCCAGGTGGGAAAGCTTAATTACAATGCTTTCTGTAAGAGGCCCTGTGATCTTACTCTCCTCTTTAGGATCTCTTTACATTGCCTATAGCTTGTAGCTGACTGCCACATATCAATGCTACTTAGCATGTAGTCTAGATTAACCTCCCAAGCATTTCCCAGTACAGGAATTATTGTCATTCTACCTCTTGAATCATATTATCATACCTTTTTATTTTATTTGGGGAATAGGGTCTCACACTTATGCCCAGGTTTGTCTTGACCCCAATCTTCCTATTTGTAGACTCCCATCTACTTGGCATGACATGAAGATGTGGTACCATTGTACCCAGCTGCTAGTTGAGATGGAGTATGAGAGGTCTCATAAAGTTTTTGCCCAGGCTGGCCTCCAGCCTTGACCTTCCAAACATCTGGAAGAGATCTGGAAAAGGCAGAGCTTTTATGTTTGTATAGTGCTAAAAGCTCTAATTCAGTGTTAATTAATGTTGGGATAATTACAATAATTATGAAGTGCCTGGAACCAGAAACTTACTCTATTTACTTACCAGTTTTCCTTTAAAACTTTGCCTACGTTTTAGGTGGCAATGTTGATAAGGATATTATGTAGCTATTTATTGAATAAAATAATTCATTCTTTATTATTTTTTGTTGGTCTCTTGTGGGACTTGAACTCAGGGTCTGGCCACTGTCCCTGACCTCTTTTTTGCTTAAGGCTGGCACTCTACCACTTTGACCCACAGTGCCATTTATAGCTTTGTGGCAGTTAATTGGAGATAAGAATCTCATGGGGACTTTTCTGCCAGGTCTGGCTTTTAGCCACAATCCTCAGATCTCAGCCTCCTGAGTAGCTATTATTACAGATGTGAGTCACTGGTGCCTGGCTTTGAATAGCATAAATTTTAAGACTACATTTATACAGAAGCAGTTATTATTTAAGTCAGAGTAATTTTAACAATTTATAGAGTATGCTAGTCCTCTGTGTTATTGGTAAAGTAGCATCTGAGTTCTGAGATTATCTACTGTTACTGAAATATATCCCCCCCCACACACACCATACACACTTTAGGTAAAGAGTGTATATTCCAGGGAGAAGAGCCAAGCATGTGAGCTAGGCAGCTGGTGTTGACAGCTTTTGATTCTGGGAAATAAAAATGCATGTTTCTGGGAGTTCTAGATGGGTATCCCCATCTATAGAATCCTCTTTCTGAGGTCAGGTCACTCCCCGATTAGGTTCACTGCATTTCTGATGGTGCACAACACTGCTATCCAGTGAGCTTGACCTCGTACCTCAGCCCACAGGGTCACTGCTTCCCTGCTGGGAACTGCTGGGAAAGCTACTGCTCACCAGCTGCACTGCATTGAATGCATTCGGCGAACTCCAGAGAACCGCACAGACATGGAATGTTCTGAAATCGCCTGGTACATTTGTCTTGTTCTGCTCCCAAAGTTGACAGCAAAGGGTTATTATGCATATTTCTCATGCTTAGTAAGGTCCTCTACAATTTAACTATACAGAAAGAGGAGCGATTTTGAATTTTAATCATCTCATCATGGGAACACGCATGTGCTTCACTGTGTAAAGCAAATCATTAAGAAAGAAATCAGATGGGAAGTAGGAAATTGAGAATTTTGTCAACATTCCCCCATTTCTCTGTAGAAATGTTTGGTTCATAGCATAATCTTGAGTTTACGGAATTTATATGGATTCAAATTTTCACTTGAAAACTAAAATGGAGTTGTTCATTTAAATGAAAGATAATTGTTACTTTTTAAAATATGGTAAAGAGGTGAGGGAACATTATTTTCTAAGGAACAATCTTAGATTAGATAAGCCATTTCCATTTATTTTTTGTAAAATAGTGTCAAGGAACCAAAGAAAAAGTGATAATAGCAGTGAGGAGCTATTAAAAAAATCACCTTAGAACTATTTTGGAACAATATATATATATAATATTTTTAAAGGATTTAAGCTTTTTTATTGTGAAAATACTGTACAGAGGGGTTACAATTACATGGGCAGGATTTAAGCTTTACAGTAAAATAATGTGAATAAAAATAAAATAATCTTGCTTTAGATGGATGCTGGTGGCTCACATCCCTAATCCTAGCTACTAAGTAGGCTGAGATCTGAAGATGGTGGTTCAAAGCCATGTGAAATTCTTATCTATAGTTAACTACCAAAAAACTGGAAGTGAGTTCAAACCCCAGTACTGGCACAAACACACACACATACACAGACACACAGACACACACAGACACACAGACACACAGACAGACACACACACAGACACAGACACACACACACACACACAGACACAGACACACACACACACACACACACACACACACACACACACACACACACCACTGCCTTGCTTCTTATCAGGGAACAAGATGCGTGGATGCTTTTGAAATTTTGTTGTTTTTTTTTTAATTTAAAATTTTTTTTTATTGTGAAAATACCATATAGAGGGATTACAATTACATGGGCAAGGTAATGAGCACATTTCTTGTCAAGCATTGTTGCCTCCTCCTTTGTTTCCCCCTTCCCATCGCTGCCTCCCTGCTCTCCCATCTTCCTCCAGCCTCTCCGCCCCCACCCCAAAGTTATAAAGTTCCTTTTTTGACATAACGTCTTGTACATCTCATTGTTGCAATGGGTCCACCTGTATCCCTATTTAAACAATTTGCTTTTTCCCTTCCCCTCCACAAATTATACCAACCTCAAATACAGTGAAAACAGGGGTTATACCGTGTGGGAGGGACATACAAAACAACAAAGAAATCATCTTATAAATATGTTAGAAACAATAGCAAGAAAGAAAAACCCTTGAGTCCTCATCTTGGGGTTCATTTCACCTAACATCAACTTATCTGACCATTTTACTCAAATTCCCTAGCCTAACATCAACTTATCTGACCATTTTGCTCAAACTCCCTAGCAAATCAAAACAACGCTGAGATACCACCTCACCCCAGTTAGAATGGCTAGAATCAAGAACTCTAATAACAACAGATGCTGGAGGGGATGTGGACAGAAGAGAACCCTACTGCATTGTTGGTGGGAGTGTAAACTTATTCAACCACTTTGGAAAGTAGTATTGAGGTTCCTCAAAAGACTCCACATAGAGCTCCCCTATGACCCAGCAGTTCCACTTTTGAGCATTTACCCGAATGATTACAAACAAGACCATACTAAAGCTATGTTTATCACAGCATTATTTACCATAGCTAAGATATGGAACCAACCCTGATGCCCCTCAGTAGATGAATGGATCAAGAAAATGTGGTATATGTACACAGTGGAATTCTATGCCTCCATCAGAAAGAATGACATTGCCCCATTTGTTAGGAAATGGAAAGACTTGAAAAAAATTATATTAAGTGAAGTAAACCAGGCCCAAAGAAACATAGGTCCTATGGTTTCCCTTATTTGCAATAACTAGTATATGTCTGTTGTTTGTTTTATTGTACTGACACTTGGGCTTCGACTCAGGGCCTTGAGATTTTCTGTGCTTTCCTGCTCACAGCTGGTGCTCTACCATTAAATCATGCCTACCATCCAGTTTTTTTAAGCATTTAAATGTAAGTTCTAAGGAAGGTTGTTTTGGGGGTTGAAATACTCAGACCCAAAACAAAACAAAACACAGAATACTCAATCTATTTTCTCTTATCCTCATTTACTTCCTTGTTAGTCAGAACTGCACTTTGTAAGGATGGAAATTTGAGTTAGCTAAGTTATTTTGGTCAATAGACATAGTAAACAAACACTAGGTGTCAGACTCCTTATTAATCCTTCCTCTGCTTGCTGGAAATGTTTTTGTAATTCTTGACAAACTGAGCAATATCTTAAAATTTTCAGAGTATGTTCACATAGCATGGCGCTGAGAACACAGGAGTTACTGATCAGAACTTGTCATCTGGTTAAAAATTCCATTATTGGGGCTGGGAAGGTGGCTCAGTGGTAGAGTGCTTGCCTTGCATGCATGAGGCCCTGGGTTCGATTCCTCAGCACCACATAAGCAAAAAGGAAAAAGCCGGAAGTGGCGCTGTGGCTCAAGTGGTAGAGCGCTAGCCTTGAGCTGAAGAGCTGAGGGACAGTGCCCAGGCCCAGAGTTCAAGGCCTCACGACTGGACCCCTCCCCCCCCCCAAAAAAATCCATTATTATGGAAGTTTATTTATAGGCTTATCATTCAAAGTATTTTCACTCAGTAATCCAAAATCTTTGCCATTCTTTCTAGTTTATTCCTTAGGTTTCGTTATAAATACTGAATACAGTATTAGAGATACTAGCAAAGAGGAATCATTCCCCTTCCTCTCTGTTCCTTTGTAATGAAAGCATTTCTTCTGACTTCCTTTGCAACTACAATTAGGACAGTCTCGTAGCCAAACAATTACAGTGGCAAGTAGATGCTGCAAGGTTAAGAACATGGTTAAAACTTTCTAGAAAGCCAGGTGTTGGTGGCTCATGTCCCTAATCCTAGCTACTCAGGAGGCTGAGATCTGAGTATCATGGTTCAAAGCCAGCCTGGGTGGAAAAGTTTATGAGACTCTTACCTCCAATTAACCACTAAAAATCTGAACATGAAGCTGTGGCTCAAATGATAAGAGTGCTAGCATTGAGCAAAAAAGCTTAGAGACAATTCCCAGGCCCTGAGTTCAAGTTTCAGGACTGGTACACACACACACACACACACACACACACACACACACACACACACAGAACTTTCTAGAATATGACAGTTGCTATAGCAATTTTAACTTCAGTTTATTGTCAAGCACTTGTTTAAGGCACTACTCATTTAATTTAATGAATCTGTTACTTGGGTTTAATTCATATACCTATTTTATCCCTCATCAATTTGTCCAATGGGAGAAGTCAAAATATCCTGAATAAAGATAAGCAGTGTATACAGTAATGGCATAGTTGACCATATGCTGCAATAAAGTGATATTTCAAATGCCCTTCCTCGTCTTACCAAAGTTCAACATGGAGACTTGTGACCTTACTGATAAGGTACCATTTTCATATAATTAGTTCAACTTAATTCCATATGGTGATAATTTCAGAATGAGTAATTTTTCTTTTTAGTTTGTAGCAGAAGTGAGTGAATAGCAAAAGAATCCATCAATAAAATATTTTGGAGTCAGGTGGCTCTAGTGCGTAGAACAGAGGCAGGGTGGAACTTTGTACCACAAAGTACACATTTGAATTGACACATTAATACAAATACTTTACTAGATAAGCAAGTGGGAAAACACAATGACATGTTCCTGGTCATTTTTGTGTCTTAAGTGTTCTTCTTATAACAATAATAATGATAATATATAATAAAATAATATTACGACTGTATTTCTTTCAGAAATTGTAGTTCAATTTCTTTTTGTCTCTTGTGCAGTGAACCAAAATCAGGTATCACTTATCAATGGGCTAAGTTTCCTATTCATTTATTAACAATTCTTTTCTTTCTTTTTTTTTTTTTTTTTGAGTCTGGTCGTGGGGCCTGAACTCTAGGCCTGGGCGCTGTCCCTCAGCTCTTCAGCTCAAAGCTAGCGTTCTACCACTTGAGCCACAGCGCCACTTCCGGCTTTTTTCTTTTTGCTTATGTGGTGCTGAGGAATCGAACCCAGGGCCTCATGCATGCAAGGCAAGCACTCTACCACTGAGCCACCTTCCCAGCACCAACAATTCTTTTCTTTATATATATTTTTATTGTAAAGATACTGTACACAGGGGTTACAGTTACATGAGCAAGGTAATGAGTACATTTCCTATGGAGCATTGTTACCTCTCCTTTGTTTTTCCCTATCATCCCTTCCCTCTTCACCTCCCCAACTCCTCCCTTCCCCCCTCCAAGTTGTAAAATTTGTTTTCAACATAGTGTCTTGTACATCTCATTGTTACAATGGGTCATCCTCTATGCTTATTTCAGCATTTTGTTATTTCCCTTCCCTTCCCCAAATTAGAAAAATGTATTTACAAGATGCAGGGCACCAGAATCAAATACAGTGAAAACAGGGGTTTTACCATAAGGGAAAGAAACAAAAAAAATCACATAGTACATTAAAAACAACAGCAAGAAAGATAAAACCTCTTGTGTCCCTATCTTAGGGTTCATTTCGCTTAGCATCATCTTATGTGGTCATATGTACATAGCTTTTGATCTTTTCTGGCTTAGATATATATTATTTTTGCAAATAAGGGAAATCATGGAACCTATGTTTCTTTGTGACTGGCTTACTTTACTTAATATAATTTTTTCCAAAGTCTTTCTACTTCCTAACAAATGGGGCAGTGTCATTCTTTCTGATGGAGGCACAGAATTCATATATATATACTTATATATATATATATATATATATATATATATATATCACATTTTCTTGATCCATTCATCTACTGAGGGGCATCTGGGTTGGTTCCATATCTTAGCTATGATGAATAATGCTGCAATAAACATAGCTGTGCTGGTAGCTTTAGTATGGCTTTTTTTTTTTGTTATCCTTTGGGTAAATGCCCAGAAGTGGGATTGCTGGGTCACAGGGAGCTCTATGTGGAGTCTTTTGAGGAACCTCCATACTGCTTTCCAGAGTAGTTGAACAAGTTTACAGTTCCATCAATAATGTAGTAGTAGGGTTCCTTTTTGGCTACATCCCCTCCAGAGTCTGTTGTTATTAGATTTCTTGACTATAGCCATTCTAACTGGGGTGAGGTGGAATCTCAATGTTGTTTTGATTTGCATTTCTTTTATGGCTAGAAAAGTTGAGCATTTCTTCATGTGCGATTCACAATCCTTTACCTTCACTTTAATTAGTTTTTAAGGAATCAGTCATAAACAGTAATATTTTTATATCAGTTTCCTCTTACATGTTGTGCTGAGAATTAATCAAGCCCATATTAAAAAGTTAAGTTTTCACAATTCATAAATTCATCTTTTGGCATTTATTTTATAATTACTATTTTTTACTATCATGAAGAAATAAGTTGTATAACCTACAAAGCTCCATGAAATGGAAGCCATCTGAATTCAGCTTTTAAACACTGTCCAACATAAAGGTCACGATGTGTTGAAACTGGGAAATGTTGACAGTATTTGAGCCAATCAATTTTATTACTATTATGGTTGTAAAAGTATGGAATGTATCACCATTGTAGTTGAAGAATTGTATCAGCCAGCCAATGAAGTCTGTGAGTGCATGTGGACAAGATAAATTTGTTGATTAGAGATAGTTTTGAAGCAGTAGCAAATGCACTACAATTGAAATGAAGCATTCATATTATTGTTAGATATGGGCATAAGTTTTTTCATCCTGTGTCAATGGGGGTAAAGAGAAAGATGTACTTGTAGGTTGAATTTTCTGTTTGTTCCTTAACATTTTTGATTACATTTTTATATCATAGCAGTGCTTTGTATCACTCATGAGGGAGTTAACTAATCTAAGGAAACAACCACAGCAACCACCATGGATGGCACATCTTTCCTGCTTCCCCCATGAAGGGCACCTTTCTATGTGCTTTATGGGGTCATCTGATCTTCTTCTTACAACTGTCCTATGGTCTAGATATGTTTCTTATCCTCTTTTAGGTAATGTCCTTTCTCAAGCTGATTCCCAGGCCAAGACTGAGGGCAGGTTGTTCCATGGGAAATGTGCCTGGAAGCAACAAGTAAGAGTCTCATGAGACAACAGTGTTAGTAGGTGACTTGCTGTAGGAGGCTGCTGGGGCGCAGTCTAGAGGGAACCTCTGGACATGATATGAAACACACTTGAGAATTGACCCCTGGAAGGCAGGAGAAGCTACAGGATTTAACCAGTCGCTACCATCCCTTTCAGGAAGACACAATCTGCATGCCATGCCTCTAAGGTACAATGAGAGTGACAGGCACAGAGCACCAATCATATCTGCCACCTTCTCACTTTACAGTAGCAAAAACTGAGTCCTAGCAATGTTACATAACCTGTTCAGATGGGAAGAGAGTATGAGATTAGTGAACTATACCCAGGCAGCCTTTCTTCCACAGCTTACATTATTTTTTTTTTTTTGGTGTTCATTTTTTGTGCCAGTGGGGCTTGAACCAGTGGCCTGGGCTCTGTCCTTGAGCTTTTCTGCTCAAGGCTAGTGCTCTACTGCTTGAGCTACAGCTCCACTTCTAGCTTTTTGGTGTTTAATTGGAAATAAGAATCTCATGGTCTTTCTTGACAAGGCTGGCTTAGAACTATGATCTCAGATCTCAGCTTCCTAAATAGCTACAATTGCAGGCATGAGCTACTACTAACTGGCCAGAGCCTAGTGAGCAGCTCAGTGGAAATTTTTAGATATCCTATAATCTCAAAAATTGTGCCATGAAATGTTTGATAGGTGTGACTTCCTTTACATATTCAGTGTCCTCATTCATATTTGGTGGTACATCCTTTGTTTTCAGTGGTTCGGCTTTACTGCCCCTCCTTTTTGTCTTCCTGTCAGCATTTGCCCTTTTTCCACTCCATGGAGTTATTACATTCAAGGTAATCAAGGGTAGACACTGTGTTGTGAACAAAATATAGTTCTAAAGACAAGTTAAAATAGTTTCCAGGTTTTTTTTCACATCAGACTATATGAAAGGCATTTTGAGTTTGCACAGTTACATTTCGGGGCTTAGAAATTTTCTAGATTGCTAGGCACCTGTGGCTCACCCCTGTAGCCCTAGCTACACAGGAGGCAGAGATCTGAGGATTGCAATTCAGAGTCAGCTTTGGCAGGAAAGTCCTTGCGACTGATCTCCAATTAATCATAGAAAAAGCTGGAAGTGGAGCTGTTACTCAAGTGGTAGAGTGTTAGCCTTGAGCAAAAGAGCTCAAAGACAGTGCCCAGGTCCAGAGTTCAAGCCCCAGGACCTGGGGAAGAAAAGAAAGGAAGGAAGGAAGGAAGGAAGGAAGGAAGGAAGGAAGGAAGGAAGGAAGGAAGGAAGGAAGGGAGGGAGGGAGGGAGGGAGGGAGGGAGGGAGGAAGGAAGGAAGGAAGGAAGAAAGGAAGGAAGGAGGAAGGAAAGAAAGGAAGAAAGAGAAGGAAGGAAGGAAGGAAGAAAATAAAGAAAGAAGAAATTTTATATTATGTGTGAATAAGGCTTATTTACCACTTCCTAAAGGAGTAGCGGAGATGAAGTAAATTTGTGTAAAGACATTCACTTGGTATTTGGTGAGGAGGGTCGTGAGGAAATTCTCAGAGTTCAGCTTTGTCCCCATCATGTCTAAAGTTAGTAAAAATAGGGGAGAAATTACCTCAGGAGGAATCCCTGAAGAATTATGGTGCAGAAGCAGCCTTGGGAGGAGGAGGGTGGTCTCTTGAGAGTCATAGATTTGCTAAACATCTCTGAGAATCCTCAAGGCTCTTTGAATATAGTTGGGGTTGAAAATAAGTTTTATTTGTCCTTTCACTTCTCCTTGCCTGAGGGAAATACATCGTAGATCACCTTGACCTTTCTCATTGCATTTGGAAACAACTTCAGAATCTTTCTGTTCAGATGCTCCAGCACACTCTGCCTACACTGGCTTGTGGCAAGGGCCAGTGAAACCGTCAGCAGCAGAGCACTGAAAGCTCACTGAAATCAGGGACTACAGCTAGCTTTTAACCACGAGAGGCTCCCGCTCTCTCTCTCTCATGAAACTGGACTATTGTAGATTCTCCGTATGGTAAATCTTATGTAACTGGTATATGCCGCATCACAAGTATAAGACGACTTAGGAAGATGGCATTCAAACACATGGGAAGATCGGAGAATTGGTTTAATATAACCAAGGACAAAGTTCTATTGGATAGCCCTGTGTTCCATAATAAAGTATCTAAATCTCTTGAAGGCAGCCATTAACTTTTGCCATTAATTTTACCCAAGCATATATATCACATCTTCCTTCCCCTAAACCACCTTTGTTCACTACTTGCTATAACAAAGTTTCCTATACTCAGTATATTAATAAAAGGATACAACATTTCAGAGGCTGGGGAGCACAAGGCTGAGGAGGAGTAGAGGGTACATACTGACATCTGATATTCAGGTGAGGTGGAGCTGCTAAAGAAGACCAAAGCCCTTCCTCAGAAGTGCCTGGCCTTTATATCTCTGTGGATCTTCCCTATTACCAAATATTTGTCTCACCTAGGCACAAACTGCCTTGCAGCAAGCAACCCATAACAAGGACTTACTTTTATGATTTATTGCTGTAATCTATACACTTGTAATCTATTGATTGTCTTTCAGGTTAGGTAATTACTGTCTAATCTAAACTTTTATTTGGAATATTATAAACATTATAGTGACTACACAGTTTGCCATTACAGCAATACTTTATTTCATCAGTTTATATAATTTATATAATCAGTTCCTCCCATGTTGAGTATTTGGATTATCTACACTTTTTAATGTTATCAAATGTTGTGATGACAATACATCAAGATATTTCTTTATACTTTTAAAACTATTTCTTCAGAATAAAATGCATGAATAGAATTATTAAATTGGATAATTAGCATGCATTTAAGTTTTCTGTTAGCTACTGTCAAATCACTGTCCAGTTTTTTTTTCTTCTCAGTAAGGAGTGCCTAGTAGAATACTGAATCTTTGCTAACAGTGAGTATTATCATTGTTTTTTCTCAAATTGTGACAATTATGGGGGAAGTATTATTGTCTTATTTTTCATTGTTGAGTGCCTCTTTCATGTTTGTTGAGTATTGTTATTTGTGTTATTTGTTCTTTTAAGGGTTGTTTGTCCACACAATGCTCTGAATTCTCCTGTCTTAGCCTTTAATAACCACAACATAGGCTAGGCAGAACCCAAAAGGAAGAAGAAAAAGATGGGAATTAGAGAGAGATGGAAACAAAGCTATGTGGATAGGAGAGCAGAACACTGGGTATTATGAATAGAATATATAGTGTGGCACTGGTCTAATCAGAATAGGAGAACTAAGAATGGTCTATGGTGATCTCTGGTATGAAACAACTTATACTTTACCTTCTGAAAAGGCTGAAGGATTTAAGTGAAGATCTATGGAAGCATATTAAACACACTGTGGAGCCAGAGTTCAAATCCTAGCTTTGTTTGTTCCAGTGGTGTGACTGGATAAATTACTTAGCATGTTAGCTAATATAAAATGGGATTATGACAGTGCCAGCTCATAGAGTCTTTATGACAATGAAATGACTTAATACATGTAAAGTGCCAGAATCATGTCTAATACATCTGGATATGTAAGTATTTATTAAATAAAACTTGTACTTGGCCTGGTACAACAAAACCCTTGTAGGTGTCCATTGGAATACATGTAATAGCTGATGAAACATAACAAATATATGACTTACTCCACTAGACGAGATTGATACTAGATATTTAAGGATATTTTCAGAGAAATGAAATAATGAGTCTCATATAGATATAAAATGAATGAAGATTTCATTTTGAAGATTATATTTCACAAGTAAAGGGATCAATAAGATAGTATAAGTAGTTCAAAGAAGAATCAAGAGTGTGAGTAAACATGTGTTAATAGTGTTGAGTTTGCTAGTAAATGCAAAAATAACTTCCTGTACAGGGAAAACTTATTTTTTACATCTCCACCTGACAAAATCCCCATGCTTCCCTATGAACAAAAACAATTTTTTTGGGGGGGTCTGATTGTGGGCCTGAACTCTGGGCCTGGGCGCTGTCCCTCAGCTCTTCAGCTCAAGGCTAGCACTCTACCACTTGAGCCACAGTGCCACTTCCGGCTTTTTTTTTTCTGCTTATGTGGTGCTGAGGAATCGAACCCAGGGCCTCATGCATGCAAGGCAAGCGCTCTACCACTGAGCCACCTTCCCAGCACAAAAAACAATTTTAAGGTAATAAAAATATTCAAAAAAGTTCTATACATAGAAGATTTGAATGAATGACTAAATTTATCACAAAATGAATTAAAAATACAGTAAAATATGGAGTTCTAACAACAAAAAATGTAAGTGATCATCAAAAAAAATCCTCTGTTGCTATACATCTTTTAATTTAGGAAATAGTTCAAAGGAAAGATCACAGCAAGTGACTAGAAAGTTCCCCTAGATACCATCCATGCTAAGAGCTGTATTTCCCATTTTCAAATATTTGCTTAATTTTCCATGATTTAGGGACTTTTGCCACAGGCTATTCTGGGAGTTATTAAAATGGCATAAAGGAACTTGGGGAGGGAGATGCCACCCTCAATACTTATCAGTTTTGAAACCATCTTTCACTCCTTTTCAGAGCAGTGCCCTTTTCTGTAAGGTTAGGGTCACAATATGTGGTTCCTGGAGCCCTGGAGTCAAATTGTATATATCTAAAGCACTGGGTACAGTGTGTGACTCATAGCCATCCAACAAGCAGTAACTATGGTCTTCATTCTTACAGTTGAGCCAGCCAGGGAATAACTGCTCAGTTTTGCTTCTGCTATACCTAGTCACCCCAGGTAGAAGTTACATCCAGCATTAGTGAAAGCCCAGGGGAAGAAAGGGATGTGGCTCCCCAGGGCTCACAGAGAGCTGCAGCTGACTGAAGAAGGATCCTGGGGGAGAAAGGCTAAGAAACAGCAGTGGATGACCTAAGCTTCTGGAAGACTCTTGAGACCATGCAGAGGAGGTCTGGTTCTGTGTAACCAGCATGCAGTTCAGAATCACCTAGACTATAGAGTTTTAGGCCTCACACTAAATCTGTTCCTACAAGCCAATAGTTGAGTACCTCTCTTGTATTGTATGACCCACGTATGGCTTGGGCACATTGAAGTTTAAGAGCCACTGCTGCAGATACAAACATACATTAAAAAATCTTTAACTTAAATTTTTTTCAAATCCATCGAAGCATAATTGGCAAGTACAACTTGTATATATATTGAAGGTATACAAAGTGATTTTTTTTTTTTTTTTGGTGTTGCTCCTGAGGCTTGAACTCAGGGCCTAGGTACTGTCTCTGAGCTCTTTTGCACAAAGCTAGTGCTCTAACACTTGGAGCCACAGCTCCAATTCCAGCTTTCTGGTGGTTAAGTGGAGATAAGAGTCTCAGGGACTTTCCTGCCTGAGCTGGCTTCACACTGCAGTTCTCAGATCTCAGCCTCCTGTGAAGCTAGGATTATAGGGACAAACCACTGGCATAGCCATATATATTATGACATGGTTTTTGCTATCAAGTTAAGTAAGGTGTCTATCACTCCACTTAGGTGCTGTATCTATGTGTATGTGCTGTGAATTAAGTTTCATCTCTTAAGTTTCAAGTCTATAATACAGTATTATTGCTATATTTACAATGTGTTTAGTAAGTTTCTGGAACATATTCATCTTATAGCTGAAGCATTGAACTCTGACCAGCATCTCATTTCCAATAGGTCCCAGTCCCTGGGTACCTCTCTCTGCTCCTTGTTCCTATGAGCTCAACCATGGTAGATTCCACATGAGTGATATCATTTAGTACTTTTCTGTGTCTGATTTATTTCTCTGAGCATAACTTCCTCTAGGTGCATGCACATTATTGTACTGGTAGGATTTCCTTGGTCTAGAGTCATATTCTTAAATATAGGAGCAACGTGAATTAAGGGCCTTCCAGCCAAGGGGCAGACACATTCTAGCATGTAAAGATGAGGTGGGATTGAAGGCAGCAGAGAAATTAGGACAGGAGAAATTAGAACCCATGGCAGGAGATGCAGGATCTTCACTAAGGTCTGCATGATGAATGGGACAAGAATCTGAGGCTCAAGCCAATATCATAAAAAGTAGAGATGAATGAATATGTGGATAGGATATTTGAAGTGAGAAGAAGTATTCAAAACTGATGTAAGTCCGGGTAAATAGGGAAATAGTATATTGACACAATTAGAAAATTGAGAATGGCCAGTTTTGTAGAAAGTAAGTTTGGCTTGGGGCACTGGTGGCTCAGGGCGATAATCCTAGTTACTCCGGGGGCTGAGGTATGAGGAGATAAAGGTTCAAAGCCATCTTACACGGGAAAGTCTGTGAGACTCATATCTATCTCAAACTAACCAGCAAAATGTTGAAAGTGGAAATGTGGTTCAAGTGGTAGAGTGTCAGCTTTGCGCTGAAAAGCCAAGCAAGAGTTCAAGTCCCAATACTAGCACAAAAGGAAGAAAAAGAAGTTTGAGTTTGAACATGTTAAAAGATGTGATACCTTTAAATAGAAAATTACAGTAAACAATTAAAGGCTTAAATAACAGGTCTTGGATGGAACAATTGATGAAATTTTTATGAACACTCGAAATAAAGCTGTTTTGTTTTCATATCTTTTTACGTTGTGAAAATATTTGTCATTTCTGACAAATATCATACACAAGGATTACAAGAAGGAAATGTTAATCAGATGGGCAACCTAAAATAAAAATGTTTCAAATTTAGGCATGAACCTTACCTGTAAAGTAAAAGAACTATATCAATAATCTACTTAAAAGATCAAAATGTTGATAAAATGAATACAATTATTCTTTTTTTTGGGGGGGGGGTCTGGTCGTGGGGCCTGAACTCTAGGCCTGGGCACTATCCCTCAGCTCTTCAGCTCAAGGCTAGCACTCTACCACTAGAGCCACAGCGCCACAGCTTTTTTTTTTTTTTTGCTTATGTGGTGCTGAGGAATCGAACCCAGGGCCTCATGCATGCAAGGCAAGTGCTCTACCACTGAGCCACCTTCCCAGCCCCACAATTATTCTTTTAAGTAAGCGTATGAAATCCTTAAGGGTTGGGGAGGGTAGTCAGAAACACATTTATATTCCCCAGTGAGGTACTTGGTAAATGCTTAGTTGTTGAACTGAATTTTAAAATGATCCTTAGAGATATAAGACAACACACTAGCTTTTTTCTACTGTGGGTTTAAGCCTGTTTTCAATAAGCAAAGTTTATTGGTTTGGTTCAATTCCCATCTGTGCTATAGTCCATTGGGAGACTAATTAAGATATCTGGCTAATGTGAGAATTGTCAGAAAATTAAAAGTTAGAGGTGCCCCAAGTCCCACACTTGATTGGTCCACTGGGAGATATCTACTACTAGGTATGCCCTTAACCTGAAACCTTTAATCCAAATGACTGTCTTGGTTGGAGCAGAGTACAAAAGGATATATATGGAATTTTTTTTGGTGGCTCTTATAAAGACATACATACACCTACCAATTACAAAACTCAGGGGGGAAAAGGCCAGGTGCTGGTGGCTTGGGTTTGTAATCCTTCTCAGGAGGCTAAGATATGGGATTGCAGTTCTAATGTTTCATGGGCAGGAAAGCCCATGAGACAGCTCTGGAAATGGAGCCATGACTTAGGTGGTAGAGGGCTATCTTTGAGCAGAGAAGCTCAGAGACAACACCCAAGCCCTGAATTCAAGCCCCAAGACCTGCACAAAAAAGAAAAAGAAAGAGAGGAAGGAAGGAAGAGGGAAGAAATAAAGAAGAAAAAGAAGGAAGAGAAAAGAAAAAAGCTTTTTGATTTCAAGTATTTTCATTTTTGGTATGATCCTACTTTTAGCCAAAAGGAAAAACCTTACAATCACTAATCATGTATGATAATTATGAGATTTTCTTGATCACCATGTAAACAAAAATGATGTCCCAGCAAGCAAGTTCTTTTTTTTATTTTTTATTTTTATTGTGAAAATACTGTACAGAGGGGTTACAATTACATGGGCAAGATAATGAGTACATTTCTTATCAAGCATTGTAGCCTCCTCCTTTGTTTCCCCTTCCCATCCCTTCCCATCCTCCCCCCGCCCCCCCACCCAATCCTTTCCCCGCCTCCAAAGTTGTAAAGTTCGTTTTCAACATAACGACTTATACATCTCATTGTTGCAATGGGTCCACCTGTATCCCTATTTAAACGATTTGTTTTTCCCCTTCCCCTCAACAAATTATACTGACATCAAATACAGTGAAAGCAGGGGTTATATTGTGGGGGAGGGACCAGCAAGCAAGTTCTAAGAATAAGTTTTCTTGTGCATTTCCAAACTTCAGACTGAACATGTACCCACAAAAGGATTAGATTATGTATGTTTATGAGGTTTATTATTGTTTAATATTCAGCACCATATTCAGGACATTGGAATATAAAAAAAGATTCTGCAAGGAGTTCACTGTTCTTAAATATTCATTGGATCTCAAGAAATACCTTTCTCCTTTTATTCTCTAGTTGAATTTATATTTTTATAAAAATCACATTATTGTTCAGATATAATGGCGCAAGCCTATAATCCTAGCCATTAGAAAGGACTAAAGGAAAGAGGTCTAAAACCAACTTGGGCATAAAAAGCTCATGAACCTCCATCTTTAAATGTTTGTGTGCAGTGACATTCTGTCATCCCTGCAAAACAGGAACACACATATAGGAGGACTGTAGTCCAGGCTGGACCAGGCATGAAGCAAGACCCTCTCTTGAAAATAAGTAACACTAAAAGGGGGTGGCGGAGCAGCTCATGTGGTAGAGCATCTGCTTTGCAAGGATGAGATCCTGAATTCAAACCCTCGTACCATCACCACAAACAATCACATTAATTACACTGTTAACCTTATACTTTCATCCTTAGTATTCTGTGAGAGTTGTGTCATTTAGCTTAATAAATTAGCTGAACTACTTACAGAAGTTTTATGATTTTAATATAAAAAGTTCAAAAGTATATTCAAATGTACTTTCTACTAAACAATGTATTTGAAGTTTTTGGGTCTCATCACACATGCGCAAAATAGATAACTTCATTCATTCATTTGACAAATACTTGTAGAGCAGTTACCTTGTCGAATGCCTTGCTCTAAGTGCCGAAGACGCAGCAGGAAAGCAAACATGCTTATGATCATTAAAAACTTGTACTTCTCCTTTTGGCTCTCTGACCATCACCATAGTGGTTGGCAAGAACAAGTGCCTTACAAAAGGGAGCTAAGAAGATGGGTCCATTTTCTAAGAAAGAAGCACTGACCATATTCAATACGAGATATATTAGGAAAACACTAGTCACGAGGACTCAAGGACCCAATATCACATTTGATGGCCTCAAGGGTTGGGTATCTGACGCTGATCTGCAGAATGATGAAGTCGCATTAAAAAAAAATTCAAGCTAATAACTGAGGATGTTCAGAGAAAAAGAGCTGCCTAACCAACTTCCATGGCATCAATATTACTGAGCAAAATGTGCTCCATGGTCAAAAAGTGGCAGACCACGATTGAAGCTCATGCTGATGTCAAGACTATCGAAGGTTATTTGCTTTGTCTGTTCTGTGTTGGTTTTACTAAAAAACATAACCGTCAGACCTGCAAGACTTCCTAGGCTCAGCATCAGCCGATCTGCTTGATCCAGAAGATGATGGAAATCATGATCTGAGAAGTGCAGACAAACTGATTCCAGTCAGCCTTGGGAAAGACATAGACAAAGCTTACCAGTCTATTTATCCACTTCATGATGTCTTTGTTGGAAAAGTAAAAATGCTGATGAAGCCCCAGTTGGAATTGGGAGAACTCATGGAGCTTCATGGTGAAGGGGGCAGTTCGGGGAAAGCTACTGGGGACGAGACTGGTGCTAAAGTTGAGTGAATTGATGGATCTGAACCACCAGTCCAAGAATCCATTTAACATTCAGAGTTTTAATAGTGACAATAGGCCTATTTGTGAAAAAAAAACAACAACTTGTACTTCATCTATTCTATAATGATAATGTTTTGTCCTCAAAATAGTCATTTTAGTCCAAGTCTTTGTGATACTGATTGATTGAAAACTATGGATTAATTCTAGAACCAGAGGACACAGATGAAATAATGGTGTTGTTGATCCAAATGACTCATTTAAATTAATTCCTTGTATCTTAAAGAAAAAGATGGATGCCTAAAGTTCCACATTTGGGGTCTGGCCTTCTTGAAAATTCACGGGGACGGCAGAGCTGGTGCCATTGGTAATGCCATCAGCTTTGCCATTGGCTGATGTGATGCATGGGTAAAGGCCCACCTATTAATAAGAAAGAGCCTTGCAGTTTTAATTGTGTCTTATAATTGGTGGCCATATAAATGTAAAATGGTTTACTATTTGTTAAAAGTTCTTTATCCTTTAAGGACAGGACATTTTTGACACTTGCTTCCACCATCCTAACCCCCTCCCCCCTGCCCAGGTTTTAGGGAGAAAGCCACAGCTTCCAGATGGAGACAGTGATGATGATACCATAGCAGATATAACGAACAGGAAGATGGCAAAGCTGTACATGGTAAGTGGGCTACGAAGGGCTTGGGGCATTTCTGCAGGATAGGCTGTGGTCCGGGAGGCTATATTGGAAGGATGGCCTTTGCTGTGGTGCATAGCTCTCGTTAGTGCATAATAGAGAAGTGTGCAGGTAGAATCCATTTCTTTGTTCTTCTGAATTGATTAAAAACATTTTTTGTTATCTCATTCAAAAGAGCTAAATGAAGTTATGGACATGACTTACATACAACTATGTACTGTTAACTCTACTAGTTGGCAATAATGTGTTTTGATCTATTGTAGTGAACAAACAGTATAAAACGTAAGCTTTTTCTTGTAATTTCTTGTTATGATGATAACAATCTTTGCCTTCTTTAAAATATTTCCTTTGCCAAAATAAAGGCATTGTGTGTGTGTGTGTGTGTGTGTGTGTGTGTGTGTGTGTGTGTGTGTGTGTGTGTGTATGTGTGACAGTGTGGTAAGCTCTCATACCAATCAGGGTAAAGCAAGGTAAAACCAGTCTGTGTGTCCGTGTGTAGCAATATGGTCTGGACTGGCCTTGTGAAGTTGACAGGCCATGACCATGACTAGAGAGGGAAGGAGGGAAAAAAAGAGAGAGGGAGAGAGGAAAAGTAGGAGAGAGGGAGACAGACACAGACAGAGAGGAAGGGAGGGGAAGGAAGAGAGAGGGAAATGGAAGAAGGGAGGAAAGAGAGAGTGTTAGAAAGAGACAGAACTGAATAAGGTTTCTCCAACTATATGATTTTATTATTTTATTTAAATGTTCTTAGTGCTGGTCCTCAAGCTTGAACTTTTCTGCTCAAGACTAGTGCTCTACCACTTTGAGCCATAGCTCCAGTTCTGGTTTTCTGGTGGTTAATTGGAGATAAGAGTCTCAAAGACTTCTTGCCCAGGCTGGCTTCCCATCATGATTCTGAGATCTCATTCTCCTGAGTAGCTAGGATTACAGGCATGAGCCACCATTGCCCAGCTTAGGATTTTATTTTTAATTGCTGGTAAGGGTAACAAAACCCACAAGGTATGCAAGTTAAGGAGACTGCTAGAATGGAATTCTTCAATTGTTCCTCCCTTACAACTTTGTAAGCAAGTGATTGGGAGCAGATGGTATTTGTTGCTCTTTCAGAGGCTTTATAACCGACACCCTTATAGTTTTAAATGAAGCTTGAGTTAGAAATAGAAACTTGTGTAACCTAACTTCCCATTTATAAATGGGGAAGTGTTCTTTTCTTCCTAGATTGCAAAGGAAAACATGGCTGTCTTTTCCGGTAAATACTGATAATTTTAACATGAAATATACATGAAATATATAGTTTTATTTAAGTATCTTGTGGTTTTATTATTATCTCTAAAACAGCCTAAAATATTGTTTACTTCAAATCATCAATCAAAACTGTTTTGGATTAAAGAAATACTTTGGAATGGGAAAGTGTTAATCCTGAATTTTGGCTCCCTCTAGTGGAACTATAACATATTGCCCAGTCTAAAATAGAAAATGTTTCAAGGTAATTTGAGGGTTAAAAAAAGACTCAAATACATTTCTTATCAAGCATTGTAGCCTCCTCCTTTGTTTCCCCTTCCCATCCCTTCCCACCCTACCGCACCCCTCCCAACCCCTCCCCCACCAAAGTTGTAAAAGTTTGTTTTTCCACATAACGACTTGTACATCTCATTGTTGCAATGGATCCACCTGTATCCCTATTTAAACAAATTATTTTTTCCCTTCTCCTGTCCTTCAGATTTTTAGAATGCTCTAAAAGGGTATCAACCCTCAAGAAAATGTTAATTCTTTTTAAAAATTAAAATGTACCTTCCAGGCCTTAACAAAAAATAAAAGACTCAAAGAATGATGGAGGAGTGATGGAATATACTCATAAACTGATATGTTGAATTGACACTCCTTTGTAGAACTATTTAAAGGTAATGAAAAAAGATTTGAAGAATCACCAGGGTGCTTTTTGTTTTCTTGTTTTTTAATGCGTAACTTGTCATTGTGCTGAAAACCTCCATCATGATTTAGGAAAGTCCTAGAATCAAGTGCTCAGCCAACATGTTAACCGACAAGCTGACTTTTGAAAATCAATGTATTTTAGTTGGCAAACAAATATCCCTTTCAACTTTGTTTAGATCACCTGAAATTTTTTTAAAGGTTCTTCCAAATGTGACCAAGAAATTTACTTTGATAAGTTTCACCATATAGAGTTAAGTTACAAGGCCAACATTGAAAAATACCTATAAGCATAAAATACAATACCAATGTCTTCCTTCCTATAGTGCCTGTCACACAAGAGGTTTATCTGGAACAATTATCTGGGTGAATAGTCACACTCCAGATTTTGTGTATACATGGATGTGCTGTTATCACCCATCGTCAAAGTTGCTCTCAACTTTAGCAGAAATGATGAGGTGAAACTCACCATGTGTGAGCACCTCACCAAACTGTAAGCCTTGTAATTAGGGCCATTATTTTCAAATTTTTTTTTGGGGTCCGGTCGTGGGGTCTGAATTCTGTGCCTGGGCGCTGTCCCTCAGCTCTTCAGCACAAGGCTAGCGCTCTACCCCTTGAGCCACAGCGCCACTTCCAGCTTTTTTCTTTTTGCTTATGTGGTGCTGAGGAATCGAACCCAGGGCCTCAGGCATGCAAGGCAAGCGCTCTACCACTGAGCCACCTTTCCCAGCCCCTATTTTCAGATATTTTAATAACAATGTTAATTACATTTTAGTTAATAGTTCATTTCCCCCCAAAGGTGAATGAGCTTGGCTCATGGATGCTTTGTCTGTTTGCTTTAAAATTGTGTTGTTGAGGTATGGGTATATATTATAAAAATCACATTCTTGGACTTAGATTGCAATGAATACCATTATAGAATTGGGTAGTAATCTCCACAGTGTAATTTTAGAACATCTACTGTTCCCAAAGCGCAATGATATAGCTCACGGATTTTGTTAGGTTTCAGATGCAAGTGGATCCATGAGCGTGACAGTGGTGGCTGAGGAAAACCCCTTCTCCATGGCTATGCTGCTTTCTGAAGAATGCTTTATTTTGGACCATGGTGCTGCAAAACAAATTTTTGTATGGAAAGGTAAATGATGTCATTGATATTGTTGCTGCATTTCAGATTGGTGGGTATTTCTTGGTAGGGTAAAGAGAGTGTTTATTTTTATTTAAAAGAAAAGCCTAATTTTTAAGATATGATCTATAAATATCTCGCCTAAAAATGCAACCATATTCTTCTTATTTGCATCATTTACCAGAGACTATAGACATAAAGAAAGTATTTGGGCAATATCAAAGACTACTGTCCATTATTGTTATTTATCACACTTAATTTATTAGTAATATTTTCCATTTTTATGTTGCTATATTTAAATTATGATCCTGTTTCCTTTTTGGAGTGCATATATTTGTTTTGTTTTGCTGGTACTGGGGCTTGAACTCAGAGCCTTGAGCTCCCCCTTTTCTTGCACATGGCTGGCACTCTGCACTTAAGCCACGTCTCCAGTCCAGCATTTTGCTGATTAATAAAAGATGAGATCTTGTAAACTTTTCTGCCTGGGTTGGCTTTGAATATTGATCCTCAGATCTTGGCCTCCTGAGTGGCAAGATGACAAATGTGAGATGCTGGGGCTCAGCTCAAATATTTCATCATATGGCTTCTCTCTCTGAAAGTTTGTGTATCTTTAACTTTTAGGTAAAGATGCTAATCCCCAGGAGAGGAAGGCTGCAATGAAGACAGCAGAAGACTTTCTACAGCAAATGAACTATTCCACCCATACCCAAGTATGTACGAAAATGAATGGGCTAACACACACACACACACACACACACACACACACACACACACACACACACACACGGGAATCATGGCATCTTCATAGAACTCATGAAAAGTTTGCTCCAATACAATCTGTGTGTGTGTGTGTGTGTGTGTGTGTGTGTGTGTGTATGTGTGGTTACTCTCCATATGAGCATGCACAATCCTAGCTCATTTGTCTGGAGATCAGACCTTCTATAAGGCTGCATGGTCAGTCAGAGCCCATTTCTTCTGCAGCCATTTCTTCAAGATACCAAACCACAGTTGATTGAACCATATATTCCTTAGAGTAAGTTGTGTGATGTTAGCTGGCTAATTCCCAGATAATATTTGTCTTCATTGAGATCATTAAGACACTGGCTAATTACTTTTTTTTCCTTTTTGAAACTCTCACCTTCATTTACTATCTTCATTTTCTCCTGTCCTTCCACAAAGAGCACCATAATGAAGTAATTCTTTCCAACTCACAGGTGTCTGATGAATTCAGTGTAGACAAACTTATTTGTCTACAGGGGTAACATATGAAAGGAACATATTCTCTGACATTTCATGGTCAGTGGTGGCTGCTTTAGTTGTGACAAAAGCCTAAGTGGGTTATTTATCTTTACTTGCTGCTAAATTTACATTTGTAATCACAGAAAAGCGAGGGCAATATTTTCATGTCTTTAGTTCTTTCTCCACTACTAATGTCTTTCCTGGATCCTCTTATTATCCTATTTATTATGATTTAATATTTCAGATTCAGGTTCTTCCAGAAGGAGGTGAAACACCCATGTTCAAACAGTTCTTTCGGGATTGGAAAGATAAAGATCAGAGTGAAGGATTCGGGAAAGTTTATGTCACCGAGAAAGTGGCTCAAATACGACAGATTTCATTCGATGCCTCAAAATTGCACACGTCCCCGCAGATGGCAGCCAAGCATAGCATGGTGGATGACGGTTCAGGCAAAGTGGAGGTATTTGACATGCCTGTTTTTTTTTTTTTTTTTTATGGAGCTCATTTATGCCAGGATGGGTGGGAATATAACTTAGGGAAATAGCAAATATTCCAAAGGATGACTTTTACTTAGCAATGAAGATGGTCCCAAGTTGTATATTATTAAGTCGTGGAAGGTAAAGCTGGGTGAGATGCTGTCTGATCATAGCTACCCACTTTATACCCTGCACATCTAGATCCTGAGAAGGGAGGTGCTCTGTGCAAGATCCCTTCATTATTGGAGACATGGCATGGAGCCATCTTGGCTCCTGGTCTACAATAGCTCATTCTCCCAGCAGCCTGAATCTGGGGTTGTCTAATGAAGCTGTTGCTATGAATGTACCAATTAGCATCATTTTTTTCTTTTCCTCCACACACTGCACGCATCCGTGAAAGTAAACTGAGCATGTGCATGGGTTAAAACCAGGTGTGTTTAGAGCATTTGAATTCAGTTTGTTGATGATTTGAGATTAACATAGTCCTAATCATCATAACTTTTATCTTTTCATACTCAGTCCGCACTTCGATGGTCTAACTTAACCAGAACTGGAGGATGTCATTTCCTTTCCAAAATACTTTCATGGCTCTCCAGTCTTCCTAAAGACATCCATTGTTGACTGGACCTTAGTGACCGACTCTTGCTCTCTTCTTGCTTCACCCAGAGCCTTGAGGGCTGACTCCTCCCCTCACCATCTGACTAAGGTTCCCCACGCCTCCCTCCACCATCTGACTGACATTCATCCCTTCTTTCCTCTGCAACTCAGTCTAAATCACACGCTGCTCCTTTTCTGAGAAGCCTTCCCTTGACTTTCCTCAGTGCTCAACTCCCAAGTGACAATTATCACCTGTTTTCCCTCAGAAGTGCCACAGATTTGTTGATTGACTTACAGATTGCTCCCAGACCACTGACAAGTCCCTCCAGGACAAGCATGAGCTATTTCAGGCCTGCATTCATAGGGTTCAACTACAAGGCTGGCACCAAACCATCTAGTACGGAAATTTGGAGTCTAATTCTTCATGTTTTCCAGGAAATCAAGAGTGAATCTAAGTTACACAGGGCAGGGGAGTGGGAGAGGGTAAGGGAGAAGACTGCAGATGACCCTCATGGCTTCATGAAAGGGGCGCTAGCTTGTGGGGCTTGGGCTGTCTCCTGCTCAGACAATGGCCCCTCTGAAGCGCAGCATAAGCAACATGGCTGGTGGGAACTTGCTACACCAGCCTTAGCCCGGTCTCAGGCGCCATTTCCATCTCAGGCCACAGCTTCTTAGAATGTCCTCCTGTGGCACTGCTGATACCCAGTGGCTATCTTTCGGTTCTTAGGCTTGATGAGGCTGGGCTTCAGACTCCTTTCAAGAAAACACTGCGCTCTTCCCAGTGCCCACTGTGTATCTCGTGGCTGAGTGATGCCCAGCTCCTCCCAGGACCTGAGTTCAACAGGGTTTTTACCACGGGTCACTCTCTTCTTTGATCTACAACTCTCATCTCTCCGTTTTCAGTCAGTGATAAAGATAAGGAGGGAAGTAGCAGGAGAGATGGCGTGGCTGTTTTTAATCTCATCATTGCTTTTCAGGTTTATACCTAGATGGCTCCTTTTGAGAGCAGTAGTCAGGCTGTTAACATCTGTCTCTGGCTGCTATAACAAAAATAATCAACACTGGGGGCTTAAACAACAAGCATTTTGGATTCAGTATTTTCTTGGCGTCTTTTCTTGGTTCACAGGCAGTTGTTTTTAGCTCCTATTCTCCTAGGGTGGGGGGGGGGGTTAGATAGCGCTCTAGGATCTCTTTTTATAAGGAATCAGAGGTCTATATTCATCCTTATGGCTTACTCTCCTCTCAAAGGCCCCCCACCTCTGAGAAATCACATTGGGAATTTGGATTCAACATGAGTCATGAGCAGGACACAAACACTGAGTTCCTTGGGTGCTATGCTATTATTGTCAAGATCTATCAGCTCCTCATCTTAGAAAAACAGCCTCTCATGTCTTAAAGCACAGAGAAGAAAAAAATTACACAAGTGATGCAACTATTTTACATACAAACATATATTTCTGCACTAAATATTGCACTTTCTTTCTCTCTTTCTTTCTCTCTCTCTTTCTTTCTTTCTCCCTTCCTTCCTTCCTTCCTTCCTTCCTTCCTTCCTTCCTTCCTTCCTTCCTTCCTTCCTTCCTTCTTTCCTTCCTTCCTTCCTCCCTTCCTCCCTTCCTCCCTTCCTCCCTTCCTTCCTTCCTTCCTTCCTTCCTTCCTTCCTTCGCCTGAGCGCTGACCCTCAGCTCTTCAGCTCAAGGCTAGCACTCTCTACCACTTGAGCCATAGCACCACTTCTGGCTTTTTCTGCTTATGTGGTGCTGAGGAATCAAACCCAGGGCCTCATGCATGCAAGGCAAGCACTCTACCACTGAGCCATCTTCCCAGCCCTGCAGTCTTTTATGTCACCAGAATGTCATGCTTTCTTTGCCAGCTGATCAAATCATAGATATTTATTTATCAACACAGAACTGAGGTAAATAATGGAGAAGGAAATGAACCAAAACCAAAACCAAAAAACAGAGGCACTTAAGAAGTCAACAAGTTGTCAGATTGGTCAATCTTCTTCCTTTACTTGATTTGCAAACAAGTTCCAAAAATTACTTGGCAGTTGTTTAAGCATACATCTACACTAAAAGTTGTTAGGCCTATGAGAAGTAGTATTCTGGTAAGGAAATGTTAATATTGCATGTCTGCTCTATTTCTTTCAGATTTGGCGTGTGGAAAACAATGGTAGGGTCCAAATTGACCAAAATTCTTATGGTGAATTCTATGGCGGTGACTGCTACATTATCCTCTACACTTATTCCCGAGGACAGATCATCTACACTTGGTGAGTTTACCTCTCCCACAAGAGTTCAAATTTCACAGGGCCTAGGTTATGTTGCCAGTCACTAAAATGCATGCAGTCTGGGGTAGAATCATCCTATAATCGCCGGAGTGAGACTTGTGTAGCATGCATGTACTACTTAGATCATTTTTATTACAGGATTGGTTGTTCTAAAATGAGCAGTTCCATCTTAGAGTCAGACAGAAATGATTATTACTTAGCAAAGTTAGGTAAGGAGCTAAGTCCTAATTTTATTTACTTATTTTTTGTTTAGTAAGAGAGACTAAAATGACTACCACAGATGCTTTTAGAAAAACTGAGCAAAAGAATTCAGGACTCTGTGTTAGTGCTGTGGCAAGCAAGGAGCAGAGAAGGGGAAGAAAAGGATAGAAATAGGAAGGGGGGAGAAAAGGAAAAGAGAAAGAAGGGGAGATAAAGGAGAAGAGGAAGAAAAGGGATGGGAAAGAGTTTGAGTGTGTGTGTGCGCGTGTGTGTGTATCTGTGCGTGTGAGAGGTTAGGAAGAAGGAGACAGGACAGGATGGGGAGGGAGAAAAGGGGATGGGAAGAGGCAGTATTGATGTCATTATTAGACCTAATTTCAATGCTTAGCTCTGGATCTCCTCACCGTGTCTCAGAGGCTGATTCTAGCCTGGTTCAATATTCTTTCCTCTTCCCAAGTTTAAGTTGGTGTTGTCTTGACCTTTCCTAACGTAAGTCTCTTTTTGAAATGCTTATGTGAGAAAATCTTAAAACACGAGTACAAGCTCATTGACTTTCCTATTCTTCCTCTAGGCAAGGAGCCAATGCCACAAGAGATGAACTGACCACGTCTGCATTCCTCACTGTTCAGTTGGATCGGTCCCTGGGAGGCCAGGCTGTGCAGGTTCCCGTACTTTAACCCCCCACTAACTACACGTCCACATTTTGCTAGCTCAATTTTTTTTCTCTTCTTATCTCCTTACTTTTCCTTTCCTTTCCATTTATTTGTTTGTTTTTTATCTTTAAGTAGTTGTACAAAGGAGCTGTCACTTTTTTTAACTTATTGTAGAGGTGATGAACAGGGGGAAGGAGTTAGCATTTTAACAAAGCAGTTAATGAATGCAGTGCTTCTTGATCAATGTCTCCCCTTTCAACATTCTTATTCCTCCCTCCCCATATTGCCCTTCATTCGCTCTTCTTAATTTTGTAGGATGCACATTAAATTATTTTTATTTATTTATTTTTTGTTCCAGTCCTGGGGCTTGAACTCAGAGCCTGGGCGCTGTCTCTGAACTTGCTGTATTCAAGACTAGCCCTCTACCACTTGAGCCACAGCCCCACTTCCAGCTTTTTGATGTTAAAGTGCAGATAAGAATCTCATGGACTTTCCTGACCAGTTTGGCTTTGAAACACCATCCTTACATCTCAGCTTCTTAAATAGTTAGGATTATAGGCATGAGCTACCTGTGCTTGGCTACACTGGATTCTTTACTGAATTCTTGCCCTCTTCTCTACCCTTTTCCCTTTGACCCCAGTCTACCCCTTTTGTGTATCTCTGTCCTGGTGTTTTACTTTGCTGAACTTTGACTTTGCTTTTCTAACAAATTACGCTAATTGAGGTCTCCTTTGAATCTACAGTATTTCAGTTAAGACCTTCGTACACACTTGCGTACTACCCAATGTATTTACTTAAAAGTTTATAAGCTAAATCTAGCTTCCACATAGAAGGGAAAACATTCATCCTCTGTCTCTTGGGGCCTAACTTACTTCACTTAATATAATTTTCCCCAGGTCTTTCCATTTCTTTACAAATAGTATAATATGTCACTCTATGTAACCCAGACTGGCCTTGAATTTGTGATCTTCCTGCCTCAGCTTCCAAATGCTGGGATTATGGGTGTGCATCACCATACCAAGCGCTGCTATCTCAATTTCTAGCTATTTCTTTCCTCCCGTGTTGGGGTGGGAATTTGACATTTTCTTGCCTTAACTATTTTCATGTTTGAATTTAAATATCCCTGGTTTCATACCATATTAGTTGTCTCAGATTCTGGATAAGAAAGGGCACAAAAACAAAATAAAAATGTAAAAATATTAGCTAACTTAAGAGCTTCGAATAATTTTTCCCTTTAGAATCACACCATATACCATGACAATCATTTGTCATTAAAACTTTTACTACTAGCTGGGCACCAGTGGTGTCTCATGCTTATAATTCTAGCTACTCAAGAGGGTAATATCTAAGAATTGCCGTTTGAAGTCAGCCAGGGAAAGAAAACCCCATGAGATAGTTATTTCTGATTAACCACCAAAAAGCCAGAGGTGGAGCTGTAGTTCAAGTGGTAGAGCGCTAGCCGTGACACAAAGCTCAGGTACAGCATCTAGGCCCCAAGTTTAAGGCCCAGGGCGGGCACAAACAAACAAATAAATGGTTACTATTTCCAGCTGTTGTTAAGCAATTGAAATGGACAGACGAATGCCCCAGCACATATAGATTCTAATCCTGAGAACCTGCCAACATGTCATGCTATAGGATGAAAGAGAGTTAAGGTTAAAGATGGAATCACACTCATTAGCTGTCCTTAAGAGATTGTCTGGGATTACTGGGTAGTACACTGTCATTGCCAGGATTGTCAGTTGTAAACCAGGGAGCAAGGCAGAGGGAGAGGGGTGTATTATGGGAAAACTCAGCTGCTGTTGCTAGCTTTGAGAAAGGTGCCCCCAACCAAGTAATACGGACAACCTCTAGAAGCTGGGAACTAACAAGGAAAGAATTCATCACCAGAACCTCTAATTCAGTTCTACAACAGCTTGATTTTGGTCTAGCAACTGAATTAGCCTAATAACTCATTTCAGACTTATAACCTCCAGAACTGTAAGATAATAAATTCATATGTGTTTATGATTTGGTGCAGAAGGGATAGGAAATAAATATAGCAGTATGGAGCAAACACAGATGAGTAATTCTATTTAGTAGGTAAAAAAATTGAACGGTATTTTACACACTCTCAAATCATAACGCTTCATGTATTATTTTGTACAGACAAATCAACTCAGAAAAAAGAGAGCATGTTTCCATATTTTTCTTTTTTAGGTACCAAAATCTTGATTGAAAGAAAGTGGAGTGGAAATGGCAGAGAGGGGGAAGAGAAGGATAGAAATAGGAGGTTGGGGGTGGGGAGGGGATGTGCTGAAAAAGGAAAGGAGAAAAAGGAGAGAGAGAAGAGATGCAAAACAAAAGAGATTGGAGAGATTATTTGTGTGTGAATATATGGGGGAGAAGAAAATGGGACAGGAGTGGAAGGGAGAGAAGGGGATGGGAAGAGATAATATTGGCATATTTGTCATAAACATAGTTACTATATAAGTTGGGTGCCAGTGGCTCACACTTATAATCCTAGCTAGTCAGGAGGCTGAGATCTGAGAATCATTGCTGGAAGCCAGCCCAGGCAGGAAAGTTATGAGACTCTTATCACCAATAAAATACTAAAACTCTGGTAGTAGAGCTGTGGCTCAAGTGGTAAAAAAATATCTGCTACTTTTTGTCAGGACTCTTACTGGTATTCACAGGAAATTCTTGGTCTTTGATTATTTAATTCATTATTCTGTAACTGAAATGTGTCTATTTTATTTATTTATTTATTTTGAGTCCGGGTCATAGGGCCTGAACTCTGGGCCTGGGCACTATCCCTCAGCTCTTCAGCTCAAGGTAGCACTCTACCACTTGAGCCACAAGCCACTTCCGGCTTTTTTCTTTTTGCTTATGTGGTTCTGAGGAATCGAACCCAGGGCCTCAGGCATGCAAGGCAAGTGCTCTACCACTGAGCCACCTTCCCAGCCCTGTGTCTATTTCTTACTAACCCAAGTAACACTTGCTTGTTCTTTGTCTCTATAGCTAACTTGCAATTACTTTGTACCTTTTCCATTCTCCCTCTCTCTTTACAGCTGGAGACATTTGTGCAGCTGCCTGGAAAATTTTTCTAGCTACTTTTTTCTTTATATATATATATATATTTATTATAAAGATACTGAATGGAGGGGTTGCAATTACATGATCAAGGTAATGAGTCCATTTCCTATCAAGCCTTGTTACACCCTCCTTTATTTTTCCCCTACCATCCTTTTACAATGGGTCATCCAGTATCCTTATTTAAGCATTTTGTTATTTCCCCTCCCCTCCCCAAATTAGAAAATGTATTTTTTGTGCATAAATATGCATTACGTAGAAAAATGTATTTACAAGATGCAGGGCAGCAGAATCAAATATAGTGAAAACAGGGATTGTACCATGGGGGAAGAACATACAAAAGAAACAAAAAATCACATATAAGTACAATAAAAAGAATAGCAAAAAAGATAAAACCTCTTGTGTCTCTATCTTGGGGTTCATTTCGCTTAGGATCAGGTTATATGGTCTTATGTACATAGCTTTTGATTTCTGCTTGTCCTAGACATATACTAGTTATAGCAGATAAGGGAAACCATGGGATCTATGTTTCTTTGAGTCTGGCTTACTTCACTTAATATAATTTTTTCCCAAGTCTTTCCATTTCCTAACAAATGGGGCAATGTCATTCTTTCTGATGGAGGCATAGATTTCCAGTGTGTGTGTGTGTGTGTGTGTGTGTGTGTGTGTGTGTGTGTGTGTGTGTGTGTGTGTGTGTATCTAACTCACATTTTCTTGATCCATTCATCTACTGAGGGGCATCTGGGTTGGTTCCATATCTTAGCTATGATGAATAATGCTGCAATAAACATAGCTGTGCTGGTAGCTTTAGTATAGCTTTTTTGTTGTTGTTGTTATCCTTTGGGTAAATGCCCAGAAGTGGGATTTCTGGGTCCCAGGGAGCTCTGTGTGGAGTCTTTTGAGGAACCTCCATACTGCTTTCCAGAGTAGTTGAACAAGTTTACAGTTCCACCAATAATGCAGTAGTAGGGTTCCCTTTTGGCCATATCCCCTCCAGAGTCTGTTGTTACTAGATTTCTTGACTATAGCCATTCTACCTGGGGTGAGGTGGAATCTCAATGTTGTTTTGATTTGCATTTCTTTTATGGCTAGAGAGGTTGAGCATTTCTTCATGTGTCTATTGGCCATTCTTATTTCCTCTTCAAAGAAATCTCCCTTTAAGTCTTTATCCCACTTATAAATAGCGGTTGTTACTTTGAGGATTTGTTGTTGAGGGATTTAGTTTTTGAGTTCTAAGTATCTTTTAGATATGAGACCCTCGTCTGTTGTATGGCTAGTGAAGATCTTCTCCCAGTCTATGGGCTTTCTGTTGATCTTGCTAGCTATGTCCTTTGCCATGCAGAAACTCTGCAACTTCATAATCCCATTTGTCCAACCCTTCTTTGATTTGTTGTGTTTCTGGGTCTCTATTAAGAAAATTTCAGCCTGTGGCAAGGAGACCTAGAGTTTCTCATATTCCTTCCTGTAATGTTTTCAGAGTGTCTGCTTTGACTCCGAGGTCTTTGATCCATTTGGAGTTGATTCTGGTTCAGGGTGATATTTGGGGATCTAGCTTTAGTTTTCTACAGGTGTTTAACCAATTTTTCCAGCACCATTTACTGAAGAGGCTGTCTTTCTTCCGTTCTATTTTTTTAGCTCTCTTATGGAAGATTAGGTGGCTATAGGTCTGTGTACTCATTTCTGGGTCTTTAGTTCTATTCCTTTGGTCCTCAGGTCTCTTCTTGTGCCAGTACCAAGCTGTTTTTATTACTATGGCTTTGTAGTAGAGTTTGAAGTTTGGAATTGATATTCCTCCAGTGCTGTTCTTTCTGTTAAGGATCGTTTTTGCTATTCAGGATCTTTATTGTTCCATACAAATTTTTGGATTGCTTCTTCTATTTCCATGAAAAATGAGGTTGGGATATTGATAGGTATCATATTGAATTTGTAGATAACCTTTGGAAGTATTGCCATTTTCACGATGTTAATCCTCCCAATCCAGGAGCATGAGAGGTTTTTTCCTCTTCCTTAGTTCTGCTTTAATTTCCTGTTTCAGGTTTTTAAAGTTTTTGTCATAGAGGTCCTTCACTTCTTTAGTTAACTCCTAGGTATTTTATTTTTTGTGGAGGAGTTGCTTTCCTGATTTTAGCCATGCTCTTCTCATTATTGGCATAAAGGAAAGCCATGGATTTTTGAGGGTTAATTTTATACCCTTCTACTTTGCCAAAGTTTTGAATCAGCTCAGGTAACTTAGTAGTGGAGTCCATGGTATTCTTTAAATACAAGATCATGTCTTCTGCAAAGAGGGAGAGTTTTACTTCATCTTTCCCTATTTGGATCCCCTTTATGTTTGCATCTTGTCTTATTGCTCTTGCTAGGCATTCTAATACTAAATTGAAGAGAAGTGGAGAGAGTGGACATCCTTGTCTCATTCCTGAATTTAGATGAAATGGCTTTAGCCTTTTGCCATTAAGTATAATGCTGACTGTATGTAGGTTTGTCATAGATAACCTTTATTATGTTGAGGAATGTTTCATGAATTCCTAGTTTTTCCGGAGCTTTTATCATAAAGGAGTGTTGGATCTTGTCAAATGCTTTCTCTGCATCTATTTTTATCCTTGCTCTTGTTGATGTGATGAATTATATTAATTGATTTGTGTATATTGAACCAGGTTTGCATCCCTGAAATGAATCCTGTTTGATCGTGGTGTATGATTTTTTTTGATGAGTTGTTGAAGTTGATTGGCCAAAATTTTGTTGAGAAATGTTGCATGGATGTTCATCAAAGAAATTGAAGAATTAGAGGAGTATTGGTGTGAGTTCTGCTTCGAAGGCCTTGTAGAATTCAGCTGTAAATCCATCTGGTCCTGGGCTTTTCTTGGGTGGGAGGTGTCTTATTTCTGTTTCTATTTCAATGCTTGATATGGGTCTATTAAGTTGGTTTAGCTCAGCTTAATTTAGTTTAGGCATGTCAATATTTGCTAGAAATTTATTCATTTCTTCCAGATTCTCAAGCATATTAGCATAAAGGTTTGAAAAGTATTCCCTTATAATGTTCGGAATCTTGGTTGTTTTGGTGGTGATGTTACCATTCTCATCTCTGAGAATGTGTTCTCTTTTTTTCTGATAAGGGTCTGTCAATTTTGTTTTGTTTATTCTTTCTAATTTTTTTTGGACTCCAATTCATTTAATTCTGATATAATTTTAATGATTTCTTTCTGTCTACTGGATTGGGGTTTACCTTGTTGCTCTTTTTCAGGAGCTTCAAGTGACTTGTTAAATTTTTGTTTCAGATCTCTCCAACTTGTTGCTTTAGAAACTCAGAGCTATAAACATGCCTCTGAGTACTGCCTTTGCTGTGTCCCAGAGGAGCTGGTGCTTTATTTGTTCATTTTTGTTAAATATCATGAACATTTGAATTTCCTTTCTCATCTCTTATATGACCCACTGGTGGTTCAACGGTGTGTTGTTCAGCCTCCATGTGTTACAGGATTTCTTTTGGTGGCTTTTGGTGTTGAATTCTAATTTTATTTCCATGTGTTCTCAGAGAATGCAGGGCATAATTTCAATGTTTCTAAATTTGGACAAATTTGCTTTGTGACCTAAAATGTTGTCTATTTTGGAGAATGTTCCATGTGCTGCTTAGAAGAATGTGTATTCTGATGCTGCTGGGTGAAATATTCGGTAGATGTCTGTTAAGTTTAGTTGATCTATTCAGTTATTTAGTTCTGAGGTTTCTCTGTTGAGTTTTTGCTGGATTGACCTATCCAGCAGGGATAGTGGTATGGTAAAGTCCCCAACAATTAATGTCTTTGGATCTATGTGTGATTTTAGGGAAAGTAGTGTTTCTTGGATAAATTGGGGTGCTCCATTATTTGGTGAGTATATTTTTAGAATTATGATATCCTCCTGAAGGAGACATCCCTTAATCACTATGTAATCACCTTCTTTATGTCTTCTCACTAATTTTAATTTGATGTCTATTTTATCTGATATTAGGATTGCAACTCCTGCCTGTTTATGGGGGCCATTTGCTTGGTAGATTTTATTCCAGCCTTTCACTTTCAGAATATGTTTGTTTTTGTGAGCAAGGTGTGTCTCTTGAAGGCAACAGATAGAAGGATCTCTTAATTGGAGATTTACGACCATTAATATTGAGAGTTAGGACTGAGAGGTGTTTAGTAGTTCCTGCCATGTTACCTGCCTTTGTGGAGGCTATGCCAACTGTGTTCTTCCTATGCTTCTTGGATTCTCTCTTTGGGGGCTGTTTCTTGGCCTTTATTGTGCTCTTGTTGGTTTTCTATGTGCAGGACATCTTTAAGTATCTTGCTATGCAAGGTTTTTATTTGACCTTCTGTTATGAAGGAGAGTTTTGCTGGGTATAGTATTCTTGTTTGATAATTGTTTGTCTTTAGGACATGGCATACATCATTCCAGGCTCTTCTTGCTTTCATGGACTCTGTTGAGAAATCTGAAGCTATTCTGATTGGTTTCCTTTTATAGGTGATTGGTCTTTTTTCCTTGACAGCTTTAAGGATCCTTTCCCTGGTCTGAATTGATCCTGCGTGGATTACAATATAATTGTGGGATGTCCTGTTCTAGTCTGGTCTATTTGGGGTTCTAAATGCTTTTTGTATTTGAATAGGCCTCTGTTTTTTTTTCATGTTTGGAAAGTTCTGCTAGGATCCTGTTAAATAAATTTCCTAGACCATTAACTTCTGTTTCTAGGTGCTCCTCTACCCCCATTATCCTCAAACTAGGCCTTCTGATGGTGTCTTCTAGATGTTTAATAGATCTATCATATTTCGTGGATTTGTCTTGAATAGTTGTCTGTTCTTTCTCTGTAATATTTAAGTTGTGGCTTAATTGAATAGGAAGAGGATGTCTTAATTAACAGGAACATATGTAACAGGATTTCTTAATTAAAGCCTAATAGGAATGGTATGTAACTAAAATACAATCAACCAGGGCCAGCCTACACTGAGCTGTCTCTGCTTGGGAGGAACAACTCTCCCCAGGGGTGGAGCTGAGTCTTTTGACCTGCTGAATGTCTCCTATTGTCTTCTTCCCAGGCCTGAGTTATGCTAGCTGCTCTAACTGGGTCTGGGTCAGTATCAAAGATGGAGTTTTTCTCTGGTGGTGGGGGAGGGGCTACCTTCCCACTGCTGCTCCGAGAGGAGTGAGGATGTCTTGGGCATACTCACAGCTATCCTTTGGTTTCCGGTCCATTCATGTCCATGGTCTGCG
This sequence comes from Dipodomys spectabilis, assembly GCF_019054845.1. Taxonomy (NCBI): domain Eukaryota; kingdom Metazoa; phylum Chordata; class Mammalia; order Rodentia; family Heteromyidae; genus Dipodomys; species Dipodomys spectabilis. Next base: position 60,537 of record NW_024870867.1, read on the forward strand.
GCTGTCTGTGGTCAGCCAAATGAAGATTTCCACTCCTTGTCAGCTCTTGCTGGCAGTGAGTAGAATCCACTTGCAAACTATCTCTCATGCCTTTGTCCTGAACTCTCTCTGTCGATGTGGCAGCCAGCGGTAGCAGCTGCCACTGCTGTGAACCTGGGGATACTCCAATCTGTGTCCTTAAGCTGCCTGAGTTTTTACTCTCTGGCCAAACTCTCTGTAGTATGATAACATACTTGGTGTGACTCTCTATCCTTAGATTTTCCACTGGAATACTAATATTGGTTTCTATGCAATCTTCCTCTCATGTCTCTAGCTACTTTTTGGGAAGACATCTGCTCCCATCTGCTGGGAAATGTCTTTCAAACCTGACACAGCAGCATGAAGCATTAGCTTAATTTCCTCATGTCTCATGTCAAGTGAGCTAAGAGTCTATTGGCATACCATTTGGGGGGTTTGCTTTGTTTTCAAGTCTTCATAAATGTATAATTGTGTCTTCAAGCATAATAATTAAGTAGAATAGTAAGCCAGGTACTTTAGAACATAAAACCCAGCTGTAAAACCTACTTTGACCTTTCAACTACTTTCTTTCTATCTTGATAATGATTAATAGATATAATCAGGTCTAATCTAAAGCTGTATATAAAATTTTAAAGTTTAACTTGATAATTGTTAATGCTAATAAATAAGACAAAGGATTATTTACACTCAGATCTGATCTTTCGTAAAATCTATTCATTTCCTCTTACTCATATTTTATTAGCTTCAATTAGTATACAAGGAAGTTTCATTGTGACATGTCTACATAAGCATGCAATGTACCTTGATCAAACTTGATCCATGAAGCCAGTTGAACCCTAAATTGGCAATAGAATAGTAATGTTCACTGTGAACACTAGATGGCAGTGGTTCTCAGTAATGCTTTAGAAAAAAAAAGTCTTGTATTGTGGTTGTAAACATTCCTTTGTAGAATGCACTGAGCTTATTGAACAAACTTTAATGTGCCCTTTCTCTGTCTTATTCTTCTGGCACAATAAGGCATCAACCTTCATCAATGTTCCCTTTTCCTTTATATTGGCAAGTGAAGTCTTTTTTTTAAGACTATGTGAAACACTAGTCAGTCTAAGCATTTTCCCTTACCACCTTTCCATCCCTACCACCACCTGCCAAAGCTTTGTGACTGAGGATATTTTCCTAATTAGCTGATTTGAATGCTACTAGTTGAAGCATACTGATGAAGTCAACTGTTTTCAGTGGTCCCCTGGGCCTTCTAGGAAGACAGACTAGTTTTAGAACAGAGCAGAACAAATGAAAAAGAAAGAAATAAGGGACTGGCCCAGTGTTTTAACTCTTTATGTAAAAAAACTCACCCATAGTTTGTGTGAGAAATAGACAATTCTAATCTAATTTTTAATTGAAATAATAAAATTACTATTTATTTTCTTTAATCTCCTCATCTTTGGAAAGTCCTTATACTATATGGAGAATACATACGTTAAGCATGTCTATTATTTTCAATCAGTCAGTTCTGGGGCTTGAACTCAGGGTATCACACTCTCATTTGGCTTTTTCCTCTCAAGGCTGGTGTTCTACCACTTGAACAATACCTCCACTTCTGCCTTTGGGGTGGTTAATTGGAAAAAATCAATCTCTTGGATTTATCTGGTTTCAAATTTATATCCTCAGATCTCAGCTTCCTAACAAGCTAGGTTTACAGGTGTGAGCTACCAGAGCCCAGCGTTATTTCCATTTCTTTAGGTATTGTGAAGCGTAGAAAATACATATAATTAGTTTATTTTTGTCAGTTTTAACACTTCATCTCACACAATGGGGATATAGTAATAGTATTGTGAGGAACAATGTCTTACCTATTCCTTTTTGTCAATCTTTTGAGAATTGTTTTTCTGAAAAGATCCTCCTTTGCCAAATGGTTGGCCCTGGTTGATTGTATTTTAGTTACATCCCATTCCTACTACACTTTAATTAAGAAAGCCTGTTACATTTATCCCTGCTAATTAAGACATCCTCTTCCTTTTCAATTAAGCCACAACCTATTGTAGATTTTGAACCTGAGCTGGCCAATCTGAGCAGAGGGGCAGGGCCCACTGCATTAGGAATAAAAAGGGAGCAGCCTGATTGTTCTGTGAGATTTCTTACTGGATTCTGGCTAATGGTGCACCCTTCTGCAGAAGTAAACCCTACCTTGCTGAGTTTCTTTAAAGATGCTCCATATTCCTATATAATACCCCAGCATCCCAAGGATCTTTTTTTATTATCTTAGTTTTTGAAGTATATGAATACATATCTCTTAATCATCTAAACTAGATCCAAAACATGTGAGAATCTTTTGTGTCTATACATAATGTGTTGATATAATTTTATATGCATTTCTTATAAGTTATTTTTCAAATAAGATCATATAGATGCCAGTATTCTGCTGTTTTTGCCTTTTCTGATTTGGTGATGTAGATGATGAAAGTTAATCTTCCTGCTTTCTGAAAGAAAGGGACACTATGTCTACTGTGAACAAGGGCACTGTGCTGGATTACTACCACCAACCTGTTCTTTCTGCTATCGTTCTTCTTCTGCTCCTGGCATTTTATATGTACTTCTGTTTATTTTCAGAAAAGAAAAGTGAGAAGACTTTTTAGAAAGTCAACCTGTTTCACTGCATTCTGGACTGTATTTCTCCTATTTCCCTTTTCCCTCCACACAGGTCAGAGTTTCCCAAGGCAAAGAACCTACTCACCTGCTAAGTTTGTTCAAAGACAAACCACTCATTATTTACAAGAATGGAACATCAAAGAAGGGAGGGCAAGCACCTGCTCCCCCTACACGTCTCTTCCAAGTACGGAGAAACCTGGCATCCATCACCAGGATTGTGGAGGTAATGCCATGTATCTAGTAAAATGTGCCCTTCAGACAGGTGGCAAGTAACTGCTTTACATCTCTCTAATACAAATAAAATCTAGAATTTAAAAAAACAACATTGAAAGCAAGGGAGTTGAGTTCAAAGTTAAAACTCTGGTTTCTCACATTTTTCAACTGCCCTGAACTTAAATGAATACTGTCATAAATGAAGTTGAAAAAGGCAGGAGGCAGCTCTCATCTCGAAAGGTTTGGTGTAGAAGGACTGTGAGTGGTGGTCAGGTGACACCACATGTGGAAAACCGGAGAGGGAAGGGCCTTGTTTGTACAAGCATAACAAATGTGGAGAGCAAGCTTGGTAATGTTGGACCAACCCCATCACACTTCACATCCCAGTCACCTCAGTCACTAATTATTTCCAGTGCTCCCTAACCACTCTTAAATGTCCCTGTTCATTCCAAACAGGAACCTACCTACCAAGCCTTTCCTCTGAGCCCAAACTATTTAGCTGAGACCTTAATATCAAGTCAATCAGGCAGGTGTCCATGGCTTACACCTGTGATCCTAGTTACTCAGGAGGCTGAGAGCTGAGGATTGTGATTAAAGCCAGCCTGGGCAGGAAACTCTGTGAGACTATTTCCTTAATTAATTACTAAAATGCTGGAAGTGAAGCTGTGGCTCAAAGCAGTGGAGCACTAGTCTTGAGCACAAAAGCTCAGGGGCAATGTCCTGGCTCTGAGTTCAAGTCCCAGGACTGGCACAAAATAAAAACAGAAGCAAAACGAACCGTGGTCAGTGTTGCATCACTCCACTGCCAACATCTTCTCTAAGTCTGCTCTGAGGCTGTCATCTGAGGACAGATGTTCGTAGAGTGCTCTTTGGTGCTGAGGTGTATTTCCTTCCAATGTCCATTCAGTAGGGCATCTAGATGAGGCTGGGGCATTCTCCTTGCTCACTCCTTCCTTCCTCTTCCAGCAGGCTAACCATTGCTGAGTGAACAAAGAGGTTTATTTTCCCTCCACTGATCTCACATGAGTTGACGCCAGCCCCTTGTCACCTTTTCTCTATCATCTTGGCTCTTTCCTCAATATGAGACATACAGATTCCAAATGACAAGTCCTGAAATCCAGACCTGGTTGCTATAATTCTTCATCACCACAGCAAGTGGGCTTCTTTGAGTCGGGTCCAGGAGGCCTCATTCTGCCAGGAGAGAACTGTCACCACGCGCCTGAATGAAGCCAACCCTTGGGATCTGCTAACATCAATGATCATTCCTTCTTCCTGTAGTGTTCTCTCTGGGGAATGTGGTTTTGTAAAAATGACAAAAAGCTATTGTTGACACTTTCATCATGGCTGTTCAGTGTGGTCGGCCGAGTGGTATTTTGCACAGCAGTCCACCCCTGCCTTTTTATTTTTATTCCCCCCCCCCCCCCCCCCAGTACTAGGGATTGAAATGAGGATTGTGCACTTCCTAGGCAAGCATTCTATCACTCAAACCTTTCATTTCTCCTTCCCCTGGCCCTTTCTTGTTTTGGTTTGATTTTCAGATAGGATCTTGCACATGTGCCAGAGTTGGCCTCTGCTCCTGAGTAGCTGGGATTATAGGCATATGCCACAATGCCTGACTAACTCTGCCTTTCTTGACATATTGGTTCCTTGACTTCAGGATTGCCACGCTGTGTGTTTCCCCTCTTTCTTGCTTTTCATGGCTGTTCCATCCCAGTCTTACTGGTTTTTGTCTCCCTGGAATCACACGTAACAGTCCACACTACAACTATGCAGAAAGTCACACACAGTGACATTGCTACACAATATTGTGGTCAGATCTGTTCTCACAGAAATGGACACAGTTGCCAAATCCAAAGATCATACGCCCAAGACATCTTAGGAACCTCCTAACTTGCTATCAAGCCTGAGATAGCTCATACCACATTCCCACCTGGAAGTCGAAGTTTCCAACTCCTGGTCACAGTCTGGGCTCAGACAGGCCTTTATATCCACAGGGAACAGATCTGTGTTTACTCAGCACATCTGGAGTAGTGACAACTTCTCAGAAAGAAATGGTGTGCCATATGCTGGTGTTGGTTTTTTTGGGGGGGTCCGGTTGTGGGGCCTGAACTCTGGGCCTGGGCACTGCCCCTCAGCTCTTCAGCTCAAGGCTAGCACTCTACCACGTGAGCCACAACGTCACTTCTGGCTTTTTTCTTTTTGCTTATGTGGTGCTGAGTAATCGAACCCAGGGCCGCAGGCATGCAAGGCAAGCGCTCTACCACTAAGCTACCTTCCCAGCCTACTGGTGCTGGTTTTTAATCCCGTGTGAATATTCTTCTATAATTTGAACTGTAATTTATCCAACTCTGGAGCAAGTTGTACTGAATCTATAGTATCTTGTTGCCTCTATATTGGAGTACAGTCCTTGTTTCATATTTTCTAGGTTTCCCTTTGATTATTTGACAAGCCTTTACATATATATATACATATATATATATGTTTTTATTGTGAAAATACTGTACAGAGGGGTTACAATTACATGAGCAAGGTAATGAGTACATTGTTGCCTCCTCCTTTGTTTCCCCTTACCATCCCTGCCCTCCCATCTCCTATCCCTCCACTCCCCCTGCTGCCGCCAAAGTTGTTGTAATGGGTCAATCTGTATCCCTATTTAAACAATTTGTTTTTTCCCTTCCCCTCCACAAATTATACCAACATCAAATACAGTGAAAACAGGGGTTATACCATGGGGAGGGACATACAAAGCAACAAAGAAATCATCTTATAAATAAATATGTTAGAAACAATAGCAAGAAAGAAAAACAATTTGGGTCCTTATCTTGGGGTTCATTTCGCCTAACATCATCTTATCTGACCGTTTCTGCTTTGACAAGCCTTTCTTTACGAGGGAGAAAAAATATAGTATCCCTCTGTTTGCATTTTAGTTGAGTACTATGCCCTTTTCCCAGTCTTTAGTGATAGCCTATCCATGGCCTTATGGTGTCTTTAAAAGTCAGTTTTACTTGTGTTCAGATCCCCTCATCTTTCCTCCCTGCCCCCTGCATCATTTTCGTCCTTTCTCCCTCTTTCTTTTGGAGACAGGGTCTTGCTATATAGTCCAGGCTAACTTAGAACTCCTGATCCTTCTGCCTTAGTTTCCCAAGTGCTAGAATTAGAGGAATGTGTTGCCATTCCTAGCCAAAAACTCTTTTTCTTTTTTGTCAGTACTGGGGCCTGAACTCTGAGCCTCCCACTTACTTGGCTTGCTTATGGCTGGTACTTGAGCCATGCTTCCAACCTGGGTATTTGATGGTTATTTTGGAGATGGAATCTCACAGAGTTTTTACCTTTACTGGTTTTGAACTGAGATTCTAATGATCTTAGCCTCCAGAGTAGTTAGGATTTATAGGCCTCAGCCAACTCTAGGTACAAAGCCCTCAATTTACTCTTATTTTTTTAAGGTGCCAATAGTTAGGGCTTGAACTCAGGGCCTTCATTCTGGGACTCAGGTATTTTGCTCGTGGCTGGTGCTTTACCATTAGAGTCATGCCTCCAGTTCTAGCTTTTTATACTCAACAAATCTTGCAGATTTGTTTTCTTGGGCTGGCTTTAAACTACAATGGCCCCCATCTTAGTTTCTTGAGTATCTAGGATTACAGATACAAACCACCTGTGTACTGTTTAAAACCCTTACCTCTCATTATTTGAGCCCTACTGTGTGAGGGCATTGGGGTGTTAAAAATTACACAGGAACAGGTGCTCCTAGGCCAGAATTTCAAGAATCCGGTTGCAGTGGTGCTCTGGGTGAACTTCCAAGGGAGTCCAGGAGGCTGTGGGTGCTTCCTCTCAGTCATAGCTCCTGTGGAATGATCACTGTGGGAGCAGGGTAAATCTGACTCATTGTGCTATTTTTCTTCATCCTCTAGGTCAATGTGGATGCAAATTCATTGAATTCCAATGATGTCTTTGTCTTAAAACTGCCCCACAACAGTGGCTACATCTGGATAGGAAAAGGCGCTAGCCAGGAGGAGGCCAAAGGTGCAGAGTATGTGGCAAATGTGCTCAAATGCAAAACAGCAAGGATTCAGGAAGGCGAAGAGCCAGGTGTGTGCTTAGGACACGAACCAGATTTCAGTTTGGAACACTAGCTGTTGGGCTTTTTCCATAAATGGGATTTTTTTTATGGCTCTAGGGGGTTTAGAATCCCTCTAATGGTTACATGTTAGTAGGATGTTTAAGTTGAGATATGACTGTTAGTGTGAAATATTCACAAGCATTATGTCCTTGAATAAGCGTTCAGTAACTCAATGTGTTTTCCACAGAGGAATTCTGGAGCTCCCTTGGTGGGAAAAAGGATTATCAGACCTCACCTCTGCTGGAAACACAGGCTGAAGACCATCCGCCTCGGCTCTATGGCTGTTCCAACAAAACAGGAAGATTCATTGTAAGCCTACCATTGAGCATCCTGTGCTCAGACAGTGTCCAGCCATGGGACAGCTGATTTCTAGGTTCAGTTGACCTGTAAGCTATGGATGGCTAATCTGTGCTCCATACCAGGGAACTTAAGAGTCAATGATGCAAACATTGATATGAAAGTGCTGAAGAACACTGTTCAGTAATCTACAAAGGTCCTCTTAAAAGCAGCTACTTTGCCAGGCGCCAGTGGTTCATGCCTGTAACCCTAGCTACTCAGGAGGCCGAGGTCTGAGGCTCGAAGTTCAAAGCAAGCCAGGGGAGGAAAGTCTGTGAGACTATCTCCAATAAACTATCAAAAAGCTGGAAGTGGAGTTTGGTCCAAGTGATAGAGCACTGGCTTTGAGCACAAAAGCTTAGTGCCCAGGCTCTGAGTTCAAGCTCCAGGAACAGCACCAAAAGACAGAGAGAAAAAAAAAAAGGCAGCTACAGCAGCTACTTTATATTGTGTCAGCATTTAGGATGCTATATAATTGTGTACAGCTAGATTTGCTAGTTTAATAATTAGATATTTTCCTTTTTCTTTCTTTTTTTTTTTTTGTCTGTCATGGGGCTTGAACTCTGGGCCTGGGCACTGTCCCTCAGCTCTTCAACTCAAGGCTAGCGCTCTACCTCTTGAGCCACAGTGCCACTTCTGGCTTTTTCTGCTTATGTGGTGCTGAGGAATCGAACCCAGGGCCTCATGCATGCAAGGCAAGCACTCTACCACCAAGCCACTTTCCCAGCCCTAATTGGATATTTTCTGTGGGTAGCAATTCTTTTCAATCTGCCTAACATTTCCGTTTCAGTTTCCCAGAGGAATAAAAACATTCTCAAGTTGACTGAATGAAAAAATACTGCAAATCACTGTACAAAAATCACAGATAGATATATATATAGACAGAGATCTCTATCTATGTATATATGTATGTATCTCTCTATATAAATATATCTATCTGTAAATGAGCTGAAATGAACAGTGATGTTTTGTTTTCTAGTCACTTAAATGCTTTGAATTCTAGGTAATTAAAAGTTTTTAATTAGAAGATCTGTGTAAATGTCCTAGTTCAGTTTGTTTAAAAAAAATACTGAGGACAAGATAGTTTAAGTAGTAAGTATTTATTTCTCAAATTTCTGAAGGCTGAAAAGTCCAAGCTGAATGCATAAGCAAACTCTGTTGTTTGGTGAGTGCTGCTTCCTGGTCTGCTCACTGCATCTTCACTTGGCCTGGTCCGGCTTCATTCTTTTCTATGACTCTGCTTCTTTTAGGAGCTCTACCCCTATGACCTCAAGTAAACTCAATCACCTTCTGAAGGTCCTGCCTCCTAGTATTGTCCCACTGGAAGCTACGGCTTCTACCTGTGAATTTTGGGGAACTACAAGGATGTAGTAGTCCATGACAGTACAAGGCTGATTTTCTACCAGGCTTTGAAATAATCACCCTAGGCAATGGCCTCACCAAAGTACAGCCAGACAAGCACTGTCATCTCCTAGATGCTAGACTTTGTGTCAACTTAAAATGATAAATCTTCTTTTTCACATAAAATGCCATCTCCAGATCATCCTGGTGAACAGAAGTCTTATTTTCAACACACACTTGGAAGTTTCCTGAGTCCTTTCCACACACATTTATTCCTAGGAAAAGAAAATGCCTTAGCTGAGTCCTGGTGGCTGAAGCTTGGAATTCTAGTGACTCAGGAGGCTGAGATATGAGGATCACAGTTCAAAGCCAGACTGGGGAAGTAAAGTCTGTGAGACTCTTATCTCCAATTAACCAACAGAAAACCGGAAGTGAAGCTATGGCTCAAAGGGGTAGAAGTGCTAGCCTTGAGCAAAAGAGCTCAGATATAGCACCCAGGTCCTGAGTTCAAGTCCTACAGCTGACATTAGAAAAGAAAAGAAAATGCCTTGGAGAAGAAATTGTTTATATATAAATCATGCTTGAAATTTTGGAGTAATTTGGCCTAAAAATTAAAAAATGTAATAATGGGATGATGGTCCATAGTTTAGGTTGTTGAGAGCACAGATTGTCACCCACTTTGTAGGAAATTCTCACATTTGCTGTCTTTTATAAACTTGTTATGAGAAAAAAAATTGTTTTCACTATTAATTGAGCATTCCATCCAAACAACTTCTTCTGTGTCATATGCTTTTCCCATGGCCTATGTAATTTCCCATCAGCTTTATTTGCTAATACTTCTATAAATTAGATGTTTGTTTTTCAGGACAATGTAGTTTACAAAAGCATATTTTGTAAGTACCCAAGGTTTATTCTCAGTCAGGATTCAAATAAAAAATTCTATTAGTCTTTTTTGTCATGTACATGTTAAGCCTTTCTGAGAAATACACTCTTTCTCTGTAGCCCATCCACTTTCTTGTTTGATATTTGGAAGTCTTCCTGCAAAAAGACTGTCCCTGACAGTCTGACAGTCTCAAGGTATACTGTGAACAGCATTGCTTTTAGAACCAGTTTACTTAAGTGATATCACTTATCTGGTGACATTGCTCACTTAGTCTGATTCCTTACCCTCTCTGTAATTTAGTTTTACTCATTTGTAAAATGTAGAAATAATAGTACCTACTTCTAATAATTGTTATAAATATTAAATTAATGATTGCATATAAGAGATTAGAAAAGTCCAGTTTTTTTTTTGTTGTTGTTCATTTTCTTTTGTGCTGGTTCAGGGCCTTGTACTCTTGCTTGGATTTTTCTGCTCATAACTAGCATTCTACCATGTTGAGTCACACCTCCAGTATGGTTTTTTGCTGAGTTGTTGGAGATAGCATCTCATGAACTTTCCTGCCTGGGCTGGATTTGAACTGAGATCTTCAGACCCCAGCCTCTTGAGTAGCTAGGATTACAGGTATAGCCTAGATCTCATTATCTCATTGAAGTTCAACAATGGAAATATGCTTAGGAGCTAGAGATTGCCTAGGACTAGGTTTCTTCTCCAATCTGGGCTTAGTATGGAGCTTCTGCTCTGGACTGCAGGTTGGATTTATGCTACATTTCCTCAAGACAGAGCTTAGGAACCCCAGAAAGACCCTGCTGAGTCATGATGGCTAGGCCATGGTCAGTGCTGCTTTACTGCCCTGCAAAGTCACCTGGCAGACAGAGGGGGTGAAGTATGAGGACCACAATCCCACCTGTCATGTCACACCTTCATGAGTGTCAGAGGATGGTTCACAGTTCCTACACATGTTAAAATATGGCTAATATTGCCCACTGGTGTTAAGTGGGCCACACCAGCACTCCTGTTATCATTTATTATTTACTACCAGGAATCCCGTGTTAACACACTGAGATGAAAATCATAAAATTTTAGTGTGATGTGAACTTGTTGAAAACTGTTGATCTGGTAAGACAACCAGGTCTATTGACTTTTGCTAAAATGATCTTGACATAAAAATGAAAGACCAAAAAATGTGATATCTAGACCATACTATCAAATGTCATTATAGACTAGACAGGCAATAAAATACTGATTGTATAGGCTTCACTGGAAGCCACTTGTCATAAGGAACTATAAGGTCTGAGAACAGTGGTCAGAATGACTATGTCCTTCCCAAAGGCATGCAGAAACAGTGTTTATAGTAAATACTTCGCTGGCCAAGGGTTACCAACAGTTTGTTATCTCTGATTATGTAGATGAACAACCACTTAAATCTCTGTTACCCAAAAGGAAGAAAAAGATAATTATCAAAGTTTATTTTGTTAAACTTGTGAAGGTTATGCAAAGCATTTGTATCTTGTGTGTCAGAAAAATGTTGGCTGTCTTGTTTGGTCATTAAGCATTTTGTACATTTCAGATTGAAGAGGTCCCAGGAGAGTTCACCCAGGATGATTTGGCAGAAGACGATGTCATGCTACTAGATGCTTGGGAACAGGTAGAAACTGTATATTGCTCAAAACAAGTGAAAGTACTTATGGTTGGAAAATGAGACACTGAGTCTTGTGATTTGGGTTATTATTCAAAGGAAGCTTAACATACTTTGACAAAATAACAAAATTCATTTATAGGACAAGTTGGATTTTTACTCTGGAAATAATTTTACAGGTATTAACTTTGGCTCTGTGGTTTCATGCAAAAATTTCTATTTTTCATTTATTTGTAAAATGCACTTGGCTCCTAATTTATTCATGCATTCCTTTTGCCAATCAGTACATTAATTTGTATAATGCCATGGGGGTCACAATGATATTGAGCATTTCTCTTGAAATCTGACAAGAAGTTGTAAAGAACTTCTCTCCCGGGGAAGGAACCAGCAAAGAATAATTGTAATCAAATCAGTAAAATGTTACTGTTTTAAATGTCTTAATTGAGGAGAAAATTAATGGCAATTTGATATGCCACATCTACTAGTTTTTTAGAATCTTTATGTAAATTAAAACCAGTGAAAGGAGAGAATTACATAGAACAAGTGTGAAAACTCAATTAATTTAGGATTAGTCCTAGAGTCAATCACAGAGATTTTGCTTTTAGATCTGCTTCTAATGACTCGGCCATTCTTGAGTTACACCCAAGCCTCTTGGTCTTTGATGACCATCTTTGAATTGGAGAATTCATCCCCAGATTCTCCTCATAATGTACCTCATTTTTTTTAAAGATAATACTTTGTATTTAACTTCTTATGCTTTCATAGTATGTTCTGTGGCCAGAACACTTTCACTGTGAATTAGAATACAATCAAAACAATTTGATGCTGAGTGCCAGTGGCTCATGTCTGTAATCCTAGCTATTCAAGAGGCTGAGGTCTGAGAATTGTGGTTCAAAGCCATTTCAGGCAGGAAAGCCCATGAGATTCTTATATCCAATTAATCACCAAAAAGCCAGAAAGTAGAGCTGTGGCTGAAGTGGTAGAGCACTAGCATTGAGCAACAAAAGCTCAGGGATAGCACCCAGGCCCTAAGTTCAAGCTCTAGTACTGGCACAAAAACAAAGCAAGCAAAACAAAAAGAAAGCAAGCCTTAATTTGACCAAAATTATTCTGCAAACAAGCATTTTAATGAGACTAATGTATTTCATGAAAATTTATAGCATTAAAATACTCAACTCACACACAGCAAAAATGAGGATACATACATGAATATATGTATACACACACATATATATATAAAGTATGAATATATATACTTAGAACAGATTATATATGAATTCCTTTTTTTAAAAAAGGCCTTGGTATTTAAATACTAAGCACCATAGCACTCTACCAAAGTTTTATTGGGCACAGCAAGAAAAAAAAAATCTCTAGACTTAATTCATAAATGCCCTAGTCTGGGGACTGGCACAGACAAGTTCTGTGTCTACATGTGGTTCTCTCCAGCCATATCTGGGGAATAGGGAGAATGATGGATGTAAAAAAAAAAATTCAAATACCAAACACGTTCTTGTAAAGAATCATGTTATAAACTAGAAAATGTCATCTACACATAGGATGTTAGTGTTAGAATCTGTAGTCCCACTGGTGCAGATAATGTAGGTGTCTCCTGGTGAGAGCATGCACTAGAATGTAGAGGGTGGTTGGAAGGCCCCCCTCTTTCACCTCCTTCCTTTTGGGGGTCCTTGTGAAGACAACGCCTTCACAATGGTTTGTTGTTTTTTTTAATAAGTTTTTTATTGTGGAAATACTGTATGTCTTCACAATGTTTGTGAAGTACTTGCTATACTCACTGAGTCATGCTGAGTCAACACTCAAAAACAGCACATTTGACCACTATTTTATTTTTCAGATATTTATTTGGATTGGCAAGGATGCCAATGAAATAGAGAAGAAAGAGTCACTGAAATCTGGTAAGCCACCTCCCAGGGACCAACTGTGTGTTCTAAGTGTCTGACTGCTCTTTCCCACCATAGCCTCCAGAAATACATAAAAAACAGTGAAGTATCTTAGGTATCACCCTTGGCACTGAAGAGAAGTGGAATCTTTTAAAATTGAAAAAAAGGGGGGACACCAGTGGGTACCAGGAAAGTTTTGTTATCTAATTTAGAATATAGTTGTTTTTGAAAAAAATTACATTCACTAAGCCCTTGTTTTATTACCTCTGTAACTGGGAAAATTTATATTTTCCAAAGTAATTTTTGAGTAATGATGTCCTTTTTGGCCCAATATTCTTTTTTTTTGCTTTCAAACTCTATTCTTTTTTTTAAATAAACAAATATATATATATATATATATTCATTGTAAAGATACTGTACAAAAGGGTTACAGTTACATGAGTAAGGTAATGAGTACACTTCTTATTGAGCAGTTACCCCCTCTTTTGTTTTTCCTCTACCATCCCTTCCCTCCCCACCTCCCCAACTTTTCCCTCCCCCCACATCCCCTCCCCTATCCCAGAAGCTATGAAGTTCATTTTCAACATAGTGTCTTGTATTCTCATTATTACAATGAGTCAACCTGTATCCTTGTTTCAGCATTTTCTCTTCCCCTCCCCAAATTAGAAGAATGCATATACAAGATGCAGGGCACTGGAATCAAATACAGTGAACACAGAGGTTATACCATAGGGGAAGAACATACAAAAGGAACAAAAAAAAATCACACAGTACATTATAAGTACATTGAAAACAACAGCAACAAAGATATTCTTTTTATTAAAAGAGATAACAATAATTATGCCACAGCCTAATCCCAAAAGCTTGGATTTGTTTAAGGCAAAAATGAATCATTATAATGGTGCTTTCCATGGTAGATGAGAGAAACCAATGAGAAATTATTCATCAATGGCTACTTCAGGCAATGAGATTTTAATTCATGACTTTTATAGGAAGAATTTTCATCTGTAGTGATTCTAGTTTAATTCAAATGAGCTGATTTTTATATCTTTGCAATTCTTTTTTAGCCAAAACATACCTTGAGACAGACCCTTCAGGAAGAGATAAGAGGACACCCATTGTCATCATAAAGCAAGGCCATGAGCCACTCACTTTCACGGGCTGGTTTCTGGGCTGGGATTCCAGCAGGTGGTAATCTGATTTTTTGGAAACAAGCAAACATCAGGGGCATATGAGGAGCAAGTGTCCCATTGTTGTTGAGTGGGGAAAACTTTTTGTCTGTTTGTTTGGCTTTAGAAATTAGCTTCAGCCAAATGACTCTTTGCTGCTTCTTTTCTTTTCAAGGCCTACTATTGCTTCAAAATTCTAAAAGGACTTTTCTTGTATCAACATATTGAAATAACCTAAAATAGACTCTTATTATGCGCCAATGTTAGCTCTCCTGGAGACTGCCTTATAACTTTATATATGACCTTTCAAAAGCCAAAGACTCTGTATTATCTAAGAGAATTTGTCAGGTAGGATATTTTATAATTCAGATTTGTTCTTTACTGTGCCAGATTCAGATTTGTTCTTTATTTGTTCTATGCCAGAGAAGAGAAGAAAGCCTTAACAACTTTCCTCTATTCTATGTATTTTTCTCTTTTCTATGTATTGTCTTAAGAAGAATTGTGTATTTGCAGTATGGTTTATATTAAGGTGGCTTTATAAACATGTTATTTTCCCTTTTTTGTCCTTTTGACTTTGATGCCATTGACATCTTTCCTCTTCTCTTTTTTCTTCTTTTGTCTTTTTAGGGGATTTTGAAAGCAGCTCTTCCATAATAAATGGTATTCTTAATAGGTTAGCTATTTGTGTTTGACAGTAAATGTTTAATGTCACCAAAAATGTAAACAGAAAAATGTCACTGATGTTATCTGTCATCATTAAAATGTATCTTTTGGTAAAGGCTTTGCATTGAGACATTTTATTCAAGTTTGATATGAGCTAATCACAGTACTTATGATTAAACACTGTTAGACTAGATCTGAAGCTAAATCTACCATTTTGTATGATCATGAAGTATAGACTTTTCCTAAAAGCTAATATATTTAACATATCAACTTTTTGATGTTTTTATACATTACCATTTTGATATAGTATACTTACAAGTAAGGTTTATTGACTCTTTGGTGTATTTCCTATCAATATCGAAAAAGTCACCACAATCTTAGTGACCTAAAACAATACACATATATTGAATTTTGAGCTTCAGAATTTAAAAAAAGGGTTGTCAAGGTTGCAATCTTTTGAAAGCTATGGGGAAGAAGACCTGTACCTCTCCAACTTTTGGGGGATACCTAGAGTCCTTGGCTTGTGGACACTTTTACCTTTACAACTAACAAAAAGCGTCCTTGGAAATCTGTCTCCCAATTGGTTTTGTTCTTCCATTGGACTCTCATTCTTCTGCTTCCTTCATTCACTTATAAGGATCCTTTTGCTTTCATTAGACCTAGTAGTTTATTGGTACATGGGATAATCTTATCTCATGATCCTTAATTTAATCATGACTGCAAAGTTCCTTTTGCACTCACAGGAGTCTGTCTTTGGGGAGCTAGTATTCTGCCTTGGTAGAAAGGTATATAGTAAAGCTAGTATTTTTTGGCAACTAGCATAGTGGATAAAAGCTGATACATTGAAACACTGCTAGATTTTTTTTTCCCTTCCTCTCCTCTAACAACTTCATTTCTTTCTTTTCTTTTCTTTTCTTTTTCTTTTTTGGGTCCGGTCGTGAGGCCTGAACTCTGGGCCTGGGCGCTGTCCCTCAGCTCTTCAGCTCAAGGCTAGCGCTTTACCACTTGAGCCACAGCGCCACTTCCGGCTTTTTTCTTTTTGCTTATGTGGTGCTGAGGAATCGAACCCAGGGCCTCAGGCATGCAAGGCAAGCACTCTACCACTGAGCCACCTTCCCAGCCCTTAACAACTTTATTTCAACCTAAAACTTTATTTCTAAAATAGAAAATAAATGTGGCTTGGGAAGAATATAGACAACATTTCACTTCTTTCCTAATCCTTGTAAAATTGCTGTTTTGGTTCCAACCTGACAATTTTATAAACTCAATCAAAAGAAAAAAAGAGAAACCTATCATGTTGGGCTCAACTGTGAAGATAAAGGAGTAAGTAGGATATGTCAGCTGTGTTTAGCCAAACCCAAAATATTTTCAACTACTGACTTAATTTAATAAGATAACATTGAAGGGATTTTTTTTTTTTTAGTTTTTATAAATTCCTGATCATAAAGTGGATTTTTTGTATTTGAAGAGCCAGGAGAAACATTGCTAGAATGATAATATTCTCAGAAGGTTCTCACTGAAGGTCAGGGAACTGGCCTCTAATGGTTCATAATATTCCACCAAGGTTTGAACAAGAAAAAATCATTATGTTGAGATTTTGACTTCTGAATATAAAAGTGCTTCAAAAAGGTCATGTTTTTATAAGGCTAAGCAGTATTTTACACAAACTTTTTCTGAGGGCACCAAAGGTAGCATCTTTTTTTTTTTTTTAAATAACCCTTGAATCCATTGCTTATTTGAGTCTACATTTTATTCTTTCCTTTTATTTTTTAGATGCCAAGAGGTCATCAATTACTCACAGCAGAAAAGTTATAGAATACCCTGTAGAATCCACACAACCCATTTTTTATAACTCATGATAACATTCCTAAGGAGAAAAGGGTGCTGTCCAACACAACTATAAAACACTTTGCAAATAAATGACATAGCAGCAAATTACTACCACAGGCTTAGAAAATACATAGAAAAAAAGAACACAAAGTAATAAATGATATCTTAATTTTAATACAAAGAGTAAGTAACAAAATTATTGAGATCATGTCTTTCTTTTTTTTTTTTTTCATGTCTTTCTTCCTAATAAGATGGTAGGCGTTCCAGTTTGTTAAACTTTTCTGGGTTGCTTAGATTTCTAGTTACATGCATTTTGTACTTGTTAGCTTTTAAGATGACTATTAAGTCAGACCAAAAAAAAAAAAAGAATGCAGCTTCATTTAATTATAGGCATGGCTTCCCCCTAGCCTTCTCATAGTAAACTATTCAAGTTAAGTCTTGGTGGAACCAGATCTCATCCTGATTATCCCATAACGATACCTACTAGGCAAATATAGCTTACAGATTGCTGATGCTACTGGACTTTTTTTGCTCAGTCTGAAAGCATTGTGGCTTTACAATACTAGAGAACACTTGATAGGCCCTTTAGTTAGAAGACCTTGGTAAAAACCTTGGTTATTTTTTATTATTGATTAAGCTAGATGTATTAGTTAAATTAACTGATTTTTAAACTATACTTTATCTGGTGAAGCATGTTTTGTGCCTGTTTATTTGCCTTACAAATCTTTCACTGGTGAATATAAGGTTGGGGAAAAGATTAAGTAAAGTGAAAGTCACGAAAAAAAGTTGACCTTGGTCTAAGCCAATGGGAAAAGAAGGAAGAGACTAACAGGAGCATGTCATAATCTGAGGAAAAGCAAAATGCTAAGGACAGAAAAACAGAGTAAAATAAAAATAATCATTGAAAACAAAGTGGGTATACTAGGGACTGAGAAGGTGGCTCAGTGGTAGAGCACTTGCCTTGCATGCATGAGGCCCTGGGTTCGATTCCTCAGCACCACACAAGGAGAAAAAGCTGGAAGTGGTGCTGTGGCTCAAGTGGTAGAGTGCTAGCTTTGAGCTGAAGAGCTGAGGGACAGCACCCAGGCCCAGAGTTCGGGCCCCATGACTGACAAAAAAAAAGTGGATATTCTGGACTGGGGTTAGTGTCCAGTGGCAGAACATTTTCCTAGCATAAGTGATGACCTAGTTTCCATCCCTAGTAGGACACAAACACACACACACACACACTCAAAACACACACACACATGCGCACGCAGGTGCAGTACATGGAAAGTAGGCGTATACTGAGGACATGAGTTGAACTATTTATAGGAGTTTTCAGAAAAAAGGAAAGAGATATTAGGTAAAGCTCAATGACTGAGTAGAATGAATAAAACAATTTTGTTGAATAAAACAATTGAGGTGACAGTGAAGAAAACTGAATGCCAGAAACTATTGCTGATTTGAAGGGCTTTGGGCTTGACATTTCTGTTACATATATTGAGAAATGTGAAGTAAAAATTGAGATGGGGCCTGGGAAGGTGGCTCAGTGGTAGAGTGCTTGCCTTGCATGCATGAGGCTCTGGGTTCGCTTCCTCAGCACCACATAAGCAGTAAAAAACTGAAGTGGCACTGTGGCTCAAGTAGTAGAGCGCTAGCCTTGAGCTGAAAAGCTGAGAGACAGCACCCAGGCCCAGAGTTTAGGCCCCACAACTGATTAAAAAAATAAAAATAGATAAAATATTGAGATGAAAGACATGTGCAAAAGTTAAGAAAAACTAAAAAAACTTCATAAAAGGATATTCTAACCATTGTGTGTATTGACTATGCTCATTTTTTATATATACTATGGAAAAACAAGTCGTTTAAATAAGGATGCAGGTGGACCCGTTGCAACAATGAGAAGTACAAGTTGTCATGTTGAAAACGAGCTTTACAACTTTGGTGGTGGGGGGCAGGAGGATTGGGTGGGGGGGGCAGGGGGAGGCTGGGAAGGATGGGAAGGGGAAACAAAGGAGGAGGCTACAATGCTTGCTGAGAAATGTACTCATTATCTTGCTCATCTGTGTCCCTGACAAGTAGTGTGGTCATCTGACTGAATTCTGGCCAATGGCATGCAAACAGTTTCTTGAGTTATGAGAGCAGGTTCTTTATCACGTCTTTAAGAGGGATTGCTTGCCCCTATTCCTCTGTTCTCTTCTCTGGCTGGGAAATGATAGCTTGGATAGTCACTCTGAGTCTAGAGACAGAAGCCACAAGTACAAGATGGCAGCTCTTCCCTTTTATAATGTAATCTGTTTTATTTTCTGGTGGAAAATGAAAGAACATTCTAAATCGTGGTATTTGAGGCACTATTTTGAAGACTGGGAGGTCAGCAATTCTTTCTGTGCTGAAAACTTTACTAGCAGTAAGTAGAACTTACCTGCAGTCACTAAGAAGACAAATTATATGCCTTCCCTTGAAATAGGTCGTGAAAACACAGAAAACTCTAAGTATGAGCTGTATCTTACTGCTTTTAGCAGTGTGCAGTAAGGCCCTGATGAAGTCTGGTGAGATTTAGTGAGTTAAATGGAGAGACGAAAGAGATATAACCGCTCTGTTCTCAGCAAGTGTCAAGCAATCTAAATTGACTCTGGGATTAGTAACTTGGCTAAGTCACCTGTTATTGTAAACAAACTAACAGTAGATAAAGTTGCCACTCAGGATCTTGCTGAAAGGTCTTCCCTTAAGTGTTCTCAACCAGAAATATTAGATAATCCAGTTACAAAGTCAATTTAAGGTTGCTGTTTTCCCAAGGAATATGGCTGCTTTTAATTCAAGAGAGAGAGGCTGGATAACACTGTCACAGTTATATCCAGATAATCCACAACATTTGGCTATGGTTTTGACTACAATTGAGCAAATTATATTGCCAAAGAACTTTCAGGCCTAACTGTAAAAAAGGCTTGTGATTGTTTCACCATAGAGCACCTCTTGAAACCCTAACCCTCATTCAGAGGAAAGCTGAGAAGTTTGTGCTATCTTTGGCTTAAAATATAGGATTCCATGTCCATTATCACATCTAAAGTAGGAAAGATGTATGTCTTAAAATTTTCTTTTTTTTTTTGCCCATTCTGGGGCATGAACTCAGAGCTTGGGCACTGTCCCTGAGCTTTTGCTCAAGGCGCTACCATTTGAGTGAGCCACAGTGCCACTTCTGGCCTTTTCTGTTTATTAGAGATAATCTCTTCAACTTTCCCCACACAGCTGACTTTGAACTTCAGTCCTGAGATCTCAGCCTCCTGACTAGCTAGGATTGTAAGGCAAGATCCACAGGTGCTAGGCTTGATATATATCATTCAACACTATTATAGATGTGCCTCCAGGGGATGGATAAAATAGAACTATGCATGTGTTCCCAAGCAAGGTAATACGTTCATGTCCCTTCAAAACTATATATTGGCATATTTGTGTAATATGTAATCTGAAGAAAGGAAAGGCAGAAAGGCCAAGGAAGCTTACTGTCAGCAGAGGTCAGTCTCATCTCTTCTGATTGTGAAAGAGCACTATTAACTCAGAAACCCTAGAGCTACCTCTGACTTGGAATATCATTTAGAGATCAACATATTTACTCAAGCACAATCCCTTATGTTCTCATCTCACGTTTTCATGTAATGGGTTGAATATTTCCATTGTCTTTTTCTAGCAGTTTTAGTAAAGAGACTCTGGATCATCATGCAGTCAAAATAGTAGTTCTCACACCAGTCCTTCATCAAAGTGCTACACTGTGAACATGTTATAATCCACCCTTCCCCCATTCCATCCGTAGGGGATATTCATGAAACTGGGATATTCATGAAAATTGGGATATTCATGAAACTGAGGAAAGAACTGAGCCTTATGCATTTTCCTATATGCCTTGAAGCATTTCCATATTGTACCGGAGTTAACAAGTCCCTGGTCATTTTGTGGAGTGGGAAGAGGGGAGGAGAGGTCTTGAGTCTTGAACTCTGTGCCTTTGTGCTGTCCCTGAGCTTTTTACTCAAGGGTAGTGCTGTAACATTTGATCAACTGTTCCACTTCTGGCTTTTTGGTGGTTAATTGGAGGCAAGAGTCTTATGGGCCTGAGCTGACTTTGAATCACAATCTTCAGGTCTCAGCCACCTGAGTAGCTAGTATTTACAGGCGTGAGCCCCTGTGCCTGGCTGTCTCCCTCCATGTTATATTTCTCTACCTCTCCTGCATTTCCACTATCGTGCTTTAGGGGATTTATTAAGAAAAATAAGAATTACTTGAACACAAACAAAGTAAATCCTCAGCAGTCAGTCTGATAAATGACATAGCTGCTAAGTAATGGAGCAGGAAGTGTCCAAGTATGGATAAACTGGACCAAAGGATCATTCGTGTCCCTGGCAGCACAAGATTTCATCATGCCACTCAGAACAGAGTGCAAGTTTAAATTTATGAACTGTTTATCTGTGGAACTTTCCAAGTAATATTTCTGGAGTTTGATCAAGCATGGGTAAATGAAAGTTGTAAAGGAAAGCTGTGGATAAGGGTAGACTATTGTCTAGTGTTGTAAAAGTAGTACAAGCTTCTGGTTTGTCTACATGAATCACACGGAAATTACTCATCTGTAGCTTCCTTTCCAATATAAAAAAAATATGTGAACTGGGGGTGTGGTTCAAGTGGAACTATAACAGCTGAGCAAATAAACCAAGCCAAGATTGAAGCTCTGAGTTCAAACTCTTGATACTGAAAAAAAAAAGTTATAGCCTTTTACTTTCCTTTTGTGCCCAGATGAATGCAGTTTTGCTGGATATATTCAATGCAGGGGGATTCTGATTAAGGGGTATGTGTATATTCTCTGTAGTACAAAGTGACAGTTTTCAAAGCCATTGTATCAATTTATACCTGACCAGCAGGGGTGAGATCTTCAACTACACAGTCTTTCCAGGTTAGCCTCATCAATTGGTGTTCAAGTTAAGCCACTTTTTAAAGGCTTACTATTTTATATGATTCTTCATGAGGTTCATTATTATTTTTGTCTTGAGTTGTTTATCCAGGGACATGAGCAGTCTGGAATGAATAATCCTACATTCATGAGGCACATGGGCTTTTAAATTCAAACTCAGTTTAGGCTTTAAATGTTCAGTTTTTCCTGTGAATTCAAATTAAGACTCAACTGAAGAGCTTGTATCACTTACTGCTATTGAGTAAAATGCTATTTAGTTAACCCTGTCATCTTTAGGCAGCTAGAAATGTAATCATATACCAAAAAAGTACTATTTTATCAAACAATTATTAGTGTTACAGAGTAACTTCACTCAATGCCCCCCAAACCATTTGATGAAGCAGCTGAGGCACAGAGACACGAAAGCACACTAAATTTGCTCATTTATTCATTCTAAAAATATTTTCTAAACACCTCTCATTACCACCTTTGGAACTAGAGGTAGAACCTATGAGAGCTAAGTTCTATTTGATTCTTCGTTAGATCCTGTACAATCTAAAGAGGACGCAATTACTACTTTTACCTCAGATCATCCCTGAAAGCCTGTTCTACTTTCAAAGCACAATGTTCTCTGTAGGAGTGATCTATTTTACTACAGATAATGTAAGGTTTTATGTATCTACCTCTATCAATATTGTGGAAGAGTAGCAGTTCTTCCTTCTTCCGCCTTTACCCAAGTCCTCATATTATTCTGTAGACAAAAATCACATTGTCAAATTCTAGCCTACGATGTAGAGAAAATACATCTGTCTTTCACACCATCTCATTTGGTCTTTTCCTAACTATAGGAAGCAATGTGTTTTTTTGTTTTTCCAGTCATGGGGCCTGAACTCAGGGCCTGAGCACTGTCCCTGTGTTTCTTTTGCACAAGACTAGCACTCTACCACTTGAGCAATAGCACCACTTCTGGCTTTTTCTGCTTATGAGGTGCTGAGGAATCAAACCCAGGGCAATGATGCATGCTAGGCAAGCGTTCTACCACTAAGCCACATTCCAAGCCCAGCAATGTAGTTTATAAAAAATTCAAAGTACCAGGTGTTGGTAGCTCACACCTACCATCCTAGTTACTCAGGAGGCTGAGATCTAAAGATCAAAGTTCAGAGCCAGCCTGGTCAGAAAAGTCCATGAGACTTTTATCTCCAATTAAACACCCAATAAGGCTGGAAGTAGAGCTGTGGCTCAAGTGCTAACGCTCTAGCTTTGAGTAAAAACAGCTCAGTGACAGTGCCTGAGCCCTAAGTTCAAACCTCAGGACTGGCACACACACAAAAGTTCTATGAATGTGAAAACACAGGCTTTTCTCTGTTTGTTTCCTTTTTCTCCAGTAATATCACCCACTCTCCATGTGGGTATGGCCAGTGACTCTGATCATTTGTCTCTCATTGATTTCTGTCCTCATCTTCAGTCCCAGCTAGTTCTTATGTTCTATTTGTTTCTGAAAATCTTACAGGGTCTGATTCAGTAGGTCTAAATGGAAAAACTGTGAAAATGTTTGGCCACCAAATCAGTTATAATCCTAAGAAAGTTTAAATTTTAAGAGCTTACATTTAAATAAACCTTTTGATAATAAAAATGGAAGATGAAATCTGTAAGGTGTTGGGCATATAGAAAATTAACTGTTTCTGTACTTAAAAAAATAAGATTGTGAATATAAAACAGATCTAAAATCAAGCATATCCAGCTTTGATTGCAAATAGGTTTTTCCCTCTGACTCCCTAACTCTCAGTAATTCTGGAATTCTTTATTCAATTGTCATGTTTATTAACTAGCTATAGAATAAGAAAGCTATATGGCCAAGAAAACGTCTTTTAATGCTGCTGCTAGTCTCTAATTGTTGCTATTTTTTCCTTAAATAATATTTTCTTGTCAGTTATCAAGAACAAAGTATCAAGTAAAATGTTCTACTTTTCACCAGCACCTGAGAACTCAAGTGTGGAAGCAAAGATCCAACGTGTTTTACACTCATTCTTTACCTTTCTGTTTCATTTGGTCTAATTTTTTATTGGCCTTACACACACGCACACACACACACACAATCAGAGCAAAGATCAAGTTGTATTTCTGAGGATTTTTATAGCTTTTAAAAAATTTGTAGGTTTTTTAAGTGAATTAACAAGTAAAACTGGTTGAAGAGAAATGAAACAAAATCTGTGGGTTCCTGTCAAATCAGTTATCCCTAGCATTATTAAAATGCAATGACTGAACTCATCGAGCTTCACTGTATGCCAGGCATTGCTGTGGACACTGTGGACACACAAAAGTGACCTTACCGCCGCGTGCCAGTGGCTCATGCCTATAATCCTAGCTACGCAGGAGGCTGAGATCTGAGGATCATGGTTTAAAGCCAGCCCAGTTAGGAAAGTCCATGAGACTCTTATCTCCAATTAACCATCAGGAAACTGGAAGTGGTGCTGTGACTCAAATGGTAGAGCACTTGCTTTGAGTTGAAGAGCTCAGGGACAGCGCCCAGGCCCAGAGTTCAAGCTCTACCACCACCCTCCCTCCCAAAAAAAGTGACATCATCTTCCTTATTGGGACTTCCAGTGGGAAGGAAGAGTTCATAAGGGAATGTATTATACAAGTGTAAATTATGCTAGATAGCGACAAATGCCAGGAAGGGGAAAAAGCAGAGTAAGGAATAGAAACTGATGATGGAGAGAAGTGGGAAAGACAGACACTTTGGCTAATTGTCAGAAACTAAAAGAGTACACTAGAGGGAAAGGGCACAAACTAAAGGGAGGTCAGTAGGGGAGTGGGGGTGGAACTGAGAAGAAGACATATTTGCCAACACATCCAGTTGGCAGATTCTGTGTGATGGATAAGAACAACTCCTAGGTGATTTCTCTGAGCAAGTGGGTAAATTGGATTGCCAGTCAATGTGATGAGAGCTACTGAAACTGAGCAACAAGTTTGAGGTGCTTCTCTACCATTCAGGTAAGGAAAAAACAAATTGTTTAAGTAGGTATACAGACTGACGCATTGCAACAATGAGATGTACAAGACGCTATGTTGAAAAATGAACTTTACAATTTAGGTGGGGGTGGGGTTAAGAGTAGGAGGTGGGGGGTGTTGCTGAGGAGGTGGGAGGGATGGGATGGTAGGGAAAAACGAAGGAGGAGGCAACAATGCTGGATAAGACATGTACTCATTACCTTGCTCATGTACTGTACCTTGTACAGTATTTTCACAATAAAAAACAATAAAAAAATTTAGAGATGTCTAGAAAACAAGATAAATTTAAGAGAATACAGAGTAATTAAATCCCTGGTATGAGCTTACCAGAGGGGCAAGGTATAGATAAAGACCTAAGGCGTAAGTCTTAGAATACTCCAACATGAAAACTTGTGGCAGAGGACTAAAATTTTCACAATAGAAAATGCAAATGTAAAAAGGTTAGGACAGAACTAGGTTCTTGAAATAAAATAGAACACAAAACTGAAAATAATCTAGACTTGACCATTCTGATGTATAGATTCACTCAAATCCCATTGGATCCGATGTTCACTTTATCAATCACCCTAGTAAGTGACTAGTTGAAGACTGGGCAGTAAGAATACAGAAAGTGGCCTTGTATGTGGTATGGTATGATGCTTTCCTATCACTGGGCCTTTTGACAACTGAACCTGGACTCAGATATAAAGAGTCCCATGAAAGCCCTCCTGAAAGAAGGGATAACTTGTCCTATGCCTTGGAACTAAATGGATATAGAACTTAAAATTGCCCATAGAAGTTCACAGAGAGGATCTGTACTTGTGATCCTAGTATCTAGGACCCATTCCAAATGTGTTGCTGAGGAGCAAACCCAAGACCTTGTACATACTTGGCAAGTGTTCTACCACTGAGTTGCAACTGCCATCCTAAATAATTTTGGCGTTGTGCCTCTCTTCTAACATCTTCCTCCTGAAGTCTTATCAAACACTGTGCCCTGGCTTTATGTTATGTTAGACCAAAGTAAATTAACTTCCTGTAGTAGATAAAAGACAAGACTCCAGGGCCACACAGGTGAACAAGTTCCTGCTCCACTGTTTACTAGTTGAGAAATAATCTGAGAGATATATCAACTAGTTTACATGAGAAGTCATGACAACCAGATATATGTGTAGTGAAAATGGGAGTGGAAGGTATGAAATATACGAAAGAGAGACTGGTGACTAATCTTAAGTGGGACATAAGAGAAATTTCTAAATCAGTGCAAAATTTCTACTTGAGTCTGGTAAGTGCATTTCCATAAACAGGGGCTAAAGGAAAGAGGAAGGGCATTTGAGCAAGAATAATGAAATAATGCAATGGATTGAACGTTACAAAGTTCCTATGTTGAAATCTGAATTCCCTACGAGGAGGTGGAGCTTTGAGGGGATGATTAGGTCATGGGGGTGGAGGCCTCATGAATGAGATTAGTGCTTTTATGAATAAAAGAAGCCTAGAGAGACCTTTCCCTCCTTCCACCATATCAAGACATAGCAAATAAATGCTGTCTATGAGGAAACATGTCCTCATGAGTCACTGAATCTGTGTGTACTTCATCTGGGGCTTCTCAGGCTTCCATCTATGACAAATAAGTATCTGTGGTTTCCTATTTTATCATATTTTATTATAGTAATTGAATAGACTAGTACAGATGATCGCTAAGTTCCAAACATTGTAGGTATTTGGCAGAAGGGTTCAAGAGGCAGTTGGAAATACTTCTGAAAGAGACATATCTTTCTGAAAAATATTGATACACTTCCTCCAAAAGTGTGTCCTCTAATTTGAGACTCAAAGAAATACTTCTTTTGGGCATATCTTTTTCCCCCTATGGTAAATGAGCATCATATCTTTTGGACATGCTTGAACATTTTATACCTCTGTGGTATAACTTAGCGTTGCTATCTCTTGCAATTTTGACTCCCCACCTCTTGTTTGGTGATGAAGTCTCTTAGTATTCAGCTTAACAATGCTATTTCTCTGTTGATCTACCCTAACTCTGTTAGGTAACATTCTTACAAGCATATGACTTGATTATAACAATTTTACAATTCAGAAGTCCTATTGAATATCACAATAATCATGCACTTGTAAGTCTGTGTCTAATAGATCCATCAGATTAGTTCCATGTCATCTATTTACCCAGAATTTCCACATCGGAAAATTCAATATACATTGAAACAAGCGAAAAAGGAATAGAAATTCATTGTGGTGTTACAAAACTTAGGAAGGATATTTCAGTTTTAGTATGTTAGTTTCTTTACTTTTATGGCATAGAAAATTAGGATATAGAAGAGTTCCACAATCACTAGCTTTGATTTGTGTTCTGTCATTTAACTAAAAAACTTTAAAACAAGGTGGAATTCCTCAGTTATTTGAAAGGAGTAAAACCACTCATTTGTTCCAAATGTCTGGTGAGGGCTGTAACATGTCTAATGAGCATGTTTAAACTTAACAGGTTGTTCCAGGTGCTAGTGGCTGGTGCCTGTAATCCTAGCTACTCAGGAGTCTGAGATTTAAAGATTGAAGTTCAAAGTCAACGGGGGCAGGAAAGTCTGTGACACTCATCTCCAATTAACTACCAGAAAATTGGAAGTGGCTCAAAATGGAAAAGCACCAGCCTAGAGCAAAAGAGCTCAGGGATAGCACCCAGGACCTGAGTTCAAGCCCCATGACTGACAAAGTAAAAACAAAACAAAACAGAAAAAAAAGCCTATAAATAAATATAAATCTGGGGTTCAGTGCTGTAAAAAAAGTCTATAATCGTTCATTACCTGAAATACTTATTTGAAAGTTAAAACAAGTGTTCTGATTATTTTGATTTGGGGAGGGGTTCTGAAATGGGGTGCAGGAAACTACATTATTTACAAGTATTATCAGGTGATTCTCACTATTTGCCAAGTTTGAAAAGTCATAAAGGCAGAGTTTTACAAAGACCCTAGTGTCTGTGCATTTTTTTTAAATGCTGTTTGAGGCTAAATGTCCAAACATCTCATTTATTTTATTAAGTAAACGCATAAGTTGTAGTTGTCATTATAATCCAACAGATGTCGCTGTGTTTCCCTTGAAAAAATTAACACCCCCTACACACACACACACACACACACACACACACACACACACACACACACACACCCCATCTCCTAGAAATTCCCTGTAACACCCCCTACACACACACACACACACACACACACACACACACACACACACACACACACACACACACACACACACACACCCCATCTCCTAGAAATTCCCTGTGATACCTCAGGGCAAAGAAGCACAGTACCTGGGCTGCAGCCTAAAGGGAACATTTTCGTGTAGTATCTGAGTATCTAAGTGAGCCTTCTATGGGAAGATTGTGCAGCAAAGTGGGGCGTATGTTCCAATAATTTCACCACTGTATATCATTTCTTGCTATTTTTATATGGTTAATATTGCTTATAGAACAAGCACACCATTTATTTACACAGGCAGAGACCAGTTTTGTATTTTTTTCCTTCTCCTCTAGTCCTTTAAACCTTTAAAAACCACACTTAACTTGAATTTGACCCACATGCTCTAAATATCTGCCAGCCACATTTGTAGTGCACATTGTAGTGCACTCAATGAGGGCTGATTGCAAGGTTGGGAGCTCCTAGTGTTTTCATTTCCCAACCATTTTGCTTCAGGAAAGACTGCAGAAATACATCTTAGCAAGGACTACTGGAATGGCCCACTTGATTTCAAAGCTTTTGTAAACAAAGGTTCATTCTGGAATGTTCCTTGCTCAAATTCTTGATCTAAGGAGAAATTTCGAGTAAAGAAAAAGTTCTGTTAAATTCCCAAGGGACTAGAAGTTACACTAATGGCTGTATCACCTTCTTGCTAATTACTGTAAATGGCTATTAAGATCCATGTTGTACAGCAATCTTTAGCGTAAATTCAATACATCACAGAATTTTCCATTTGAGATTTCTAGCTCTTTTGTTCACAAACAGCTATCTTGAAACTATGCATTGTTTTGCTCTGAATGCTTTTATGGCAGGTATTAACCAAAAGAATGATAGAAAAGAAAAAAGGAAGGGCAGAAGAAAGCAGTCTAGTATAAGTGTGAGTCTAGACTACTCAGAAAATAGTACCACTGGCATTAATGGTCTGGATAAAACCCAGGAAATTTCTTGGAGAAATTGCAATGTGCCCATTTTCAATGCATATGTAAAGTCTCCTGTTAGAGACTGAAATTTGGAAAGATCTGTATGTTTTTTTTTTTAAACATATGCATTGCAATTTTCCCAAGAAATGTCCTGGGTTTCATTTTATTGTTGCCATGTTCACCCCTGACCTCTTCCTCCAAACTTTGCAATCCCCTCTCTCCAACTCGATCCTGAGCGCCCCAGCATTATGCTCGGTCATGTGATTTTTGTACTGAAATCTTTTTTTTTTTTTTTTTTTCAATCTCCCATCAAGACTCATTGCACGGGAGCAGAGACAAGCATGCGTTCTGACAGCCATTGCATCCATCCACCGCACACGGAACGCCGCCGTCCTGCCCGGCGGGAGAAACGCCGGTGAACCGGTGGGTCGGCCCGGGTCCCCGGCGAAGGGCCGGATCGCAGGCACGACCGCCTTTCCTCGGGGTCACCATCCAGTCCAAGTGAGGACGCACGCGGTGACAGGGCCCGTCAGGCCCGTCTCGTGGGGCGTCGCAAAGGCGCCCCCGCCCCGCCCCGCGTGCGCCCCCCCCCCCCCGCCCCGCACCCCTCCCACCCCCCCGCCCCGCCCCGCGCGCGCTCTTCACCCGGGCGGCTTCTCCTTCCTCCCAGCCGCGGCGCGCCGGTGGGGGCTCAGGTCACGTGGGAGGGGCAGCCGCCAGCCCCGGCCGTGGACACCCCCCCCCCCCCGCGTCACCCCGTTAGACGAGACCCCCGCCCGTCCCGTGTCACCCGGCCTCCGCCCCGAGGACGCCCTGGGGGGAGTGGAAAAGAGGAGGTAGCGGGGCGAGGTCCGCTCGTAAAGCCAGCCGGGGGCGGCGGCCAGAAATTGCTGGAAAACGCCGCCACCCGAGGGCCGCGGCCCGGGACCCCGCCCGACGCCGCGCCGGCCGCGGGCGGGTTGGAACGTGACCTTGTTTTCGCGTTGCTAGGAGACCGGCTCGCGTGCGCGCGCGCGCCCCCCACCGGCCGGCGTGGCGGCGGAGACGCGCGGGCCGGGGGCGGGGCCGGGCCGCGGCGGCGCGGGGAGCGGCCGGGTGAGCACCGTTAGCGCTGCCTGGCGCTCGGCGCCGGCCCCGCGGCTCTGGCTAGCAGCGTCTGGCCCCGGCCACCGCCCGGACCCCGCTCGCTGGAGCCTGCGGCGGCTGTCGACGTGGAGTCCGGACACGGGAAGGACGGTTGGGTCAGGTGAGCAGAGACGGGGCTGGGACCGAGGGGGCCGCGCCCTGGCGAGGGTGTCCGGGGGAGGGCGAGTCCCGCAGGGCGGCGGCGGGGTCCTAGGTCGGGTCATTTGTATCCGCGGAACCGGCGCGGCTACCACCACCACCCTGCGGCCGACCAAGGGTTAATGACGAGCCGGCGGGCCCCGGATGTGAGGGCTGTGGCGCCGACGCCGTCGGTGGCGCTGCAGGTGCGCGGACCTGGGCGGGCGGCGGTCTGACGGCCCGGGGTCCCCGCCCCTCTCGGGGCCGCGGGGCTCCCTCCCGGAGCCAGCGCCGGGTTTTCTAACTTAAGGGCAACAGGTGGTGCCGGTGGACCGTGAGCGAGCCGGGCTCTGCAGCCCTGGGAGCGGCAGCAGCCCTCGCCAATTGAGGCGCGGGGGCGGGCATGGCGTGGCCGTCCCGACGCGGAGAACCAATAGGGTTGGGGTTCGTGGGTGTGGCCTTGGGAGTGGGCGTGGTCTCATCCCGGGTCCTGGGTTTCTGGTGCAGGCAAAGCCAGAGTAGCTCAGGAGAGCTGAGCCGAGCATTTCGGGGTGCTCTACCCCTGCGTAGGAAACGCCGGGTAATGCTTTCTCCTTTGGACACGGACTCCAGCTTGGGAGGTGAGAGCACTTGTACTGATGGCCGGGGGTATCATGGTGGTTTTGGGTATGCTGTTAAAATATTTGGGGTTCGATCCCCAATACAGGATTATCTTTTATGTTTTTTTGGGTTTTTTTCTGCCAAGAAAAAGGTACTTGTGTGTTTAGGGTAACAGACCAGATATTGGTGACTCGGTTGGCTAAAGAATGAGGTCCTTAAGATGTAGAGATCGAGGGGAGTACAGAAAAAGTACTTATTACCGCAATCTGAGTGAATCAAAAGAATTTTGATCTCAATTATTCCATCTTTCGCCTCGAATTGAGTACATTTCACATTTCATTGGGTGTGTTTACAGAAAACAAGTTTTTTTTTTTTTCTTTTAAATTCCTCTTGTTGCTTATGTTCGCAGAAATAGAGAAAGCCCATTTTATGGTGTGGTTTTTTTTTTCCCCCTCAAGAATAACATGTTCATTTCCTCCCCAGCAGTCTTGTAGCTTGAATCACCCAGAGGGAAAAACTGTAAAGCTGTAAGAAGAAAGCATTTCAATTTGGGACCCTTGCTTTCAACTGGCAATGGGGAATGGACTATCAGACCAGACTTCTATCCTGTCCAGCCTACCATCATTTCAGTCCTTCCACATAGTTATTCTGGGTTTGGACTGTGCTGGAAAGACAACTGTTTTATACAGGCTGCAGTTCAATGAATTTGTTAATACCGTACCTACCAAAGGATTTAATACTGAGAAAATTAAGGTAACTTTGGGAAATTCTAAAACAGTCACTTTTCACTTCTGGGATGTTGGTGGTCAGGAGAAATTAAGGCCACTGTGGAAGTCCTATACCAGATGCACAGATGGCATTGTGTTCGTTGTGGACTCTGTTGATGTTGAAAGGATGGAAGAAGCTAAAACGGAACTTCATAAAATAACCAGGATATCAGAAAATCAAGGAGTCCCTGTACTTATAGTTGCTAACAAACAAGACCTGAGGAACTCACTTTCTCTCTCAGAAATTGAGAAGTTGTTAGCAATGGGTGAACTGAGCTCATCAACTCCTTGGCATTTGCAGCCTACCTGTGCGATCATAGGAGATGGACTAAAGGAAGGACTTGAGAAATTACATGACATGATAATTAAAAGAAGAAAAATGTTGCGGCAGCAAAAAAAGAAAAGATGAATATGAATACCTTTTGTATCTGTGTGGAATAGGTTTCCTCTGATCTGATTTTGACAAATGGAAGAGTGTCTTCAGCTTGGTTTGCTCGCCTGTCTGCCCTTCTGGATGCTATTAAAGCTTTGTTTTGTTGAACAATCAGATGCCCAAATGTGTTGCCTTGTGGAAGATGAGTAAATACAGTGCTTCTTAAAATGGTCTCACTACTCTACAATTCCTTTGGTACTACCATTCTGGGAAGCCAAAAATTGACCAGAAAGCAGTTATGGAAATTTGACTTGAAGTTCGTGAAATAAAGCTTTGAAGAGTGTCTGCCTAGTGTTTTGTGCTTACATCTTTTTATTTTTTGAGTGTGTGGGGGGAAACCTTTGCAAAGAAATTGCCTACAAGGCTTTGTATGTTAAGATGAAATGCTAATGAATGGAAATCATAAAGAGAGATAAACATATATACAGTTATATTGATCACACTGGGACAAGAAGAAAGTGTTTGCCTTTTTAAAGTTTTGGCCAAATTTTTCTGGAACCAATGCATTATCTCAATTCTAGATGTTTATTTAAGTTTATTAACTTTCATAAGATATTTGAGGAATATTCAAGTGCATGGGTTAGTTTGACGCATGGTTTGGTGTGTAGTATTTTTAGAAATAGCTATGCATCTTTCAATACAGGTTTAAAACAACTTTTGGGGTTTAGGGCTACTATAGAAGTTGTTTATCAGAAACACTATCACTCATATGCCTAGATACATACATGGATTTATGAAGAAAGCAATTGATGAATTTGTCAGGTGGGGTCAACAGAAACCTAAAGATAGCAGTTTTATTAGTATTTGGTGACTGAAAACAGGTGTGGTTTCCCATATATTTTTCTAGAGTTTTGGAAAAAAACAACATTTTAGAGGAACAAAAGCTTTATAAACAATAAATACCTAATGGGCTGTGGATTTAAAAATCTAAGATAAATGTGTTCTGAGCTTTAATCTTTTTGTTTACCAATGGAACTGTATTACCAGCGTTGTTTAGCCCTGATTGTAGGAATAACTAGTACATACTGCAATAAGAATTAAGATTATAGAAAATGAAGGGAAAGTAAAGCTGTTTTATGAATATTCACTGGTGCTGTTTCTGTTGTAATAGAAAAACAAAATGAAACAAAATAAGTAGGGAAGACCTTTGCCTGATTCTTATCTTCAGGAAGAGACATTATTTCTAGTAATGTTGTGTCAGCAACAAGTCAAAGTAGTTCCTGTGTGAAGCCAATAATTGTTCTGAAGTCACCAAAAGAAATGCAGTTTGTTAGCAGGGCTTGTTTTGGTTTTGAGCTTTTTTTTTCTCCATTGGCACAACTGAATTTTTGGGACCTTGATTCCTGTTATACACAAAATAGTTTCCTTTGGAGCTTTCATGTTCAATGTACCTGCACTAGTGATGGTCGCTTAGAATGCTTATATTTATAGAAATGTGGATAATTATCAATAAAATGTTGAGGTATTAGGAGAAAGCGTTTGAGTTTATATGTATTTCTACTTTTTCTAAAGCTTCCAATTAGATGAATTAGAAACAACTGACTAGCTGGGCTTTTTAGTTTTATAGTAGTTTCTCAGGTGAGACAGGCATAGAAGGCAATTTTCTGGGGGAAGATTTTTGTGTTTTTTTTTACTCTTCATTGATACTGAAATCGTGCTCTGCTGTTTTCCAAAATCATTAGATCCATGATGGGATAATAATGTTTGCCAAAATAACTATAAACACTTCAGATTTTCACTGCCTGTACCTTTTATCTACTTGCTGTATAAAATGGTGTTACGTTAAATATGTCTTGGGAGTTCGTTTGTTGACCCTTATTTTACAGCCTACAAATTTGAACCACAGATCTGCATTACCCAAGTCATTTCATATTTAGTCCACAACAGCGAGCTTTATTAAAGACATTTAATAAATGTACTATAGGCTAATAAGTAGTCTTCAAAATGAATCATAGTTTAGGCAAACTTTTTAGATATTTTTTTTCCTCTCAAAGATGTCCCATAAAGTGTTTTCTTGTGATGCAAGAGATCAAAGCCAGGGTCTTATGCAGCTAGGCAAGATGCTGTATCCTCAGCATCTAGAATAAGTGTGCAAATTACTATATTTGAAATTATTTGGCTTAATACAAAATATTAAGGATTAGACAGCTGCAAATTCCAGCTACCCTGATACATGGTAGTTATTATATAGAGACTCAAATATCCAGTTATTCTAAACAGATTAGAAATTGTATACATTAACCAGCATAGGTTCACAAAGAAATCATGGGTATTTTTTGATATAAACAAAAAAAGTAGAATACCTTACTTTGCAAAAATTAAAAATTAGAAACTTTATTTGAAAATTGTTCTTCAGATGCATAACTATTAATAATTTACAACTCAAGGATGAGTACAAATCAGTTTCAGTTCTTGGTCTTGTTTTTGTCTTTGATGTTTCTTATTCTGTAGTTGAGATTGCCTATACTGGGCAATACTGAGTTGTAAGTTGAGTAGAAAAACCTGTATTAGTAGCCAAACTAAGCCCTATTTTCTTGGGCCTGTAAACTCTGGCTGTGGTATGAGAAAAATTAAAGCAGTGCCTAAACAGAAGTCTCACATACCTAGTGCAGGTATATACTCTGTTACCACTTTTAGATGGTTGGAACTGTATGAATTAACAATTTTAAAAGTGTCTCCCCTAGAATAGAAGCATCTGCATTACCAAGGAACTTGCTAGAAATGCAAAACCTCAGGCTTCATTCCAGACCTAGGAATATGAAACGGGTTTTATCAATCACCCTGTTTGTACAACACATTCAGGTAATTCTGAAGTTTTTAAAGTTAACCACTGCACTAACAGAAAATTCAGTCATTTGTTATATTAAGAAATTAAAGTAGTAGAATGAATGCTTGAGGCCCTTGGCTAACCTCTTCTCACACACACACACTCATACTTGGCTAACCCCTTCTTCCCTACATACACACACTTGGCTAACCCCTTCTCCCCCCCCCCCCCCCCCCCCCCCCACTTTGTGGCTCGGGCCTATAAAATCCTGGCTCTGGAGGCTGAGATCTGAGGATCCAAAACCAAACCCTCCCTCCCATGGAGCGGGTTGGGGGGGGGGGGGGGAGTCCATGAGACATCTTCAATTAGGGAACAAAAAGATGAAAGTGGAGCTGCAACTCAAGTGGTAGAGCACTTCCTTGAATGAAAATACTAAAGGAGAGCGCCTTGGTTCTGAGATCAAGCCCCAGTACTGGTATGTGCACCCACACCCATACTAGTAATCCTAATACTGTATAATTCAGACTTCTTAAATGTTTTTTCAGAAGTACAATTTAAAAAAAAATAATAAGCAGTAAAACCTTGTTGGATGAACTTTAGTCAATACCAACAGGAACATGGTCATGCCACTGAAATGATTTATTCATATATGCACGCAAAAGAGGGAGTTTTACTGGTGAGCTTTGTTGAGTATCCTAAATTGAGTAGCCTTCTAAAATGAAGACATAGGTTCAAGTTGATTCACTTCAATAACATGTTAACTTTTAATTATGACAAAGGTAGAGTAGTTCAGTTGTGCTACTTTTCTGCTACTATGATGATACCTGAGACAGTAGAAAAGGCTACTTTGGGCTAATAGTTTAATGGATTTAACTTGGGTCACTTTACCCTGTTGCTTTGGATCTGTGGTAGCACAGTAAATCATGGTAGAAGCACATTTCAGAGGAGGACTGTTTCTTAATGGTGGCCAGGAAACAACAGAAAGGAACAGAGTCCCATTAACCCTTTCTAGGTTACTCCCTAATGACCTCAGTTCTTCCAAGGAGACCATACCACACAAAGGTTAAACCACAGTGCCCAAGACTGGAAGCTATGCCTTGAACACATAGGCCTAGCCTTTTGGAACACATTAGATATCCAAGTCCAATGCATCTTTTATTTCAGTTATTAGCAACTCAGGACCAATCTAGCTTCCTCTATGCTGTCTTTTTCCCCTCTGTCCTTCCCCTTCACTACTGGAAGTTACATTTTATTTATAAATACTTTTGTATGTCTCTAAAAGAGAAAATCTTAGTATTAGCTCATGTAAAAAAAAATCAACTTACTTAACAAAGTCAGATATCGATTTGGTGTTTAGATTTCCCTGATTATTTAAAACTTTTTTAGGACTCAGGATCCAGCCAGTTCAAGTCCATACATTGTGATTGGTTGATTTGTCTCTAGGTCTTATCTATTGTCTTAATCCATATTTTGCACCTATATAGCTTCCCACCTCTGGGCCTTGCTGAATGTATCTCTATAGTGTTAACATCTTTCCCTGTACTTTGGTTTTTCTGTATTTTCCCCCCAAGAGTACTTTACAGTGCTTTGTACTTCCATCAGTAGGTACTAGATACAACTTTTTTTTTTTTTTTTGATGTTAGCCATTGATGATGACTGTCACATGTAGTAATATGTAAATATCCCCTATCAGGCTAGGCACCGGTGGCTCACGCCTGTAATCCTAGCTACTCAGGAGACTGAGATCTGAGGATCGCCGTTCAAAGCCAGCCCACATAGGAAAGTCCGTGAAATTCTTATCTCCAGTAAACCACCAGAAAACCAGAAGTGGCACTATAGCTCAAGTGGTAGAGCACTAGCCTTGAGCTGAAGAGCTGAGGGACAGCGCTCAGGCCCAGAGTTCAAGCCCCACGACCGACAAAAAAAATAATAAAATAAATAAAATATCCCCTATCTGTGCTGTCAAACATGGTGGCCTTTAGCCAATCACATGCTGAGTGTTTCAGTAGCACAAACTTTCCACTTCATGGTGACTTGCTTATTCTGAAATTTGATTCTGTTTGTTTTTTGTTGTTGTTGTTGTTGTTATTGGTCATGGTGCTTGAATTTAGGGGCTAGGCACTGTCCCTGAGCTCTTTTGCTCAAGAATAGTGCTCCACGACCTTGAGCCACAGCCCCATTTCCATTTTTTGAATAGTTCATTGGAGTTACCCTGACTTTTTTGCCGGAGCTGGCTTTGAACTACAATCCTCATCTCAGCCTCCCGAGTAGCTAGGTGTGAGCCACCAGTGCCCAGCTTATGTCAACATATTTTATACACACACACACACACACACACACATTTCAATCCTTTGTAGCTTGTTACCTTCACTTATGTTTCAGTTGTCCCATTTTCAAAGAACTGAGCCCTTTTTATATGATTCCAGTAAATTTTGATAGTTTTTTGCCTTCTAGTTTTGCATAAAGTTCTTGCCTTATGCTATACATATTCTATTCCAGACTTGATAATATTTGGAGTACATAATTAGACTACTTACGGGTTTTTTTAAATTGTTTATAGGCTTTTCAGTAGATGAAACTAGGACTTTTTTTTTTTTAAGATAAGGTATGTCATTAGCCTATACTGATAATTCCAACTCAATGCTTTGTATTCAGAATGATAGTATTTTTATTTTTCAATGACATTTAACTTTTTATTCATGCCCAAATTCAAGGTTTTACTAACATAGATCTATAATATTGTTTTATTCCATAGCAACTGCACTGAAGTCTCACATTTATGACTCTACTGACAACAACATCATGACTCAAAGTAGCTTAGGAAAAGTTGTATTCTTCTGTTCTTCAAGTATATCAGAATAGGGTGACACAGTCATTCTTATAGCTTAAGATCACTTGAGTAGTTTATGTATGGATATGCCACATATCCAATGCAAGTGTAGGTATATTTGTTTCCCAAAGTTTATTTGCTTTGTAGAAATCTTGATTAATTTGTTTCATATTTAAAATATTTAACTTTGGATTAAAAAAATCATACATAGTATTTTAGGAGCTTTTCTTTCTTTTTTTTTTTTTTTTGTTGGTTGTGGGGCTTGAACTCTGGGCCTGGGTGCTATCCCTCAGCTCTTCAGCTCAAGGCTAGCGCTCTACCACTTGAGCCACAGTACTACTTCTGGTTTTCCAAGTGGTTTATTGGAGATAAGAATGTCACGGAATTTTCTCCGTGGGCCGGCTTTGAACCACGATCCTCAGCTCTCAGCCTCCTGAGTAGCTAGGATTACAGGTGTGAGCCACTGGTGCCCAACTTGGGAGCTTTTCTTATGAAGGAGATGTAGGAATATATTTTCTATAATCAGGAAGATTTTTTTCTAGCTATTTCCCCCTCCCCATTTTAGTTTGAAACCCTTATTAGCAAGTGGAATTATTTTGTGAAAGTTAAGTTTAATTTCAGTGGAAGACATCTAATATCAGGTTGAAGATGAACTCTTTCTATTGCTATGTAATGTGAGCAAGAATATGACTACTGGCTTCATTTTTTTTCCTTTGCTGTTATTTAATACAGAAATTGAATAACTAAACATCATGTAATTACAAATCATGGATATCCAGTGGGTCAGGGTATTTAAGTGTTAAAATTAGAAGTTCTTGTTTCTCTTATCACCTATGTAGAAATACCCAGAAATGAGTCAATGACAAAATGAATGCCCTAAAACAAAATTTTTCCAAACTATGTTTCAGATTGGCTTAAGAAACTCTTTTTTAAAAATCTTAGACTGCAGACATTTTGCACCAGATCTCTAGGGAAGAATGACAATACAAATTATTGTTATTCTTCCTAGAATTTTCAGGTACCATTGCTTTAGAACTTAAAAGTTTTGACTGGGATGCCAGGGGAATGATAACTCTTGAGTACTGGGGGTAAAGGGATCATAGGACTGGCCTCATGAAACATCACCTGGTTGTCTTAGATCTCTTTTCTTCTTCCTAGTGGAATGTTTCATTGGCTTGGCCTTTATAACCAACTGGAGAGCATTGTCTGACCCAGGGATGTCTCAGATTGATCAGTTTAGTGGCAATTTGAGTAAGTTCGTGGAAAGGAATATGGAACAGGTACTTTTCCTTTCAATGGCTTTACATATACTTTATGCTTAAGATATGGGAAGGGTCTCAGGAATTTACAAGTGTTTTTCATACCAAGTAGAGACTAATTACGTTAGATTAAATATTACCTAGTGACAGCAGGTTTGTTTTTCTGTAAAGCCCTTGAGAACTTTGTCCAGATTTCATTGTTTCTTATCACAGTCAGTTATTTGGGGGATTAGAAGCTATTGCAAGGAAAAATCAAAGGCCTATGATATAGCAATACCTGAAGATAATGAGCAGACCCTAATGTATATAGGCTATGGACTAACTCCCAGACAACATTTTTAATTGTTTTTAAATTAACTTAAGTATTTGTACAAAGGATTTGCCAGGCAACCGAGCAGTTTAAGAATATAAGGTGGCTTGATCAATGGTACCTTCCCCAGATACCTTTGATTAGCCAAATAAATAATTACAGTGGATTAATTTGGTAGGTAAAAGTAGTCACTCTAAATGTAATGAATAGTAATTCTTCAGGTTCAGAAATTAGGTGTCTGTTTTAAATTTTATAAATATACTTTACCTATTGATATAGTAGCTGAATGATTGAATCCAAGTTACTTTCCTTCTCTTAGCTACAGCCTTCTCACCTTAAAATGGCAGTTACAGTTAGATTATGAAAGAAGCATTGTAAATCATCTAACTTGGCTACTGGCAACTAAGTTAAACATTCACTCAAGACGTATTTGAATGAGTGCCTTATGCTTCCAGGAATGTGGGTTATAGCCATAAGTAAAACAGAGATGGGTACTGTGTCTGTTTTCTACATAAGAAAGTAAGTTCTGCAAAGCCAGAGAGTCAATTCAAAATTTGCCCTTCTTTGTTTCTGCTTTTTTATACATACGTTGTAAATGAAAGTTTTAGTGATTTGTAGCTCTTTCAAATGTCATCGTTCTTGAGAGAATTCACTTTTGCTACTAGCCTCAAATTCAGTTAAGATTACCTTCTCTGGGCTTCTTTTCCTTTTCATCTTTTTCCTAGATCCACAATGTCTTTGTAGCTCTCTGATGCCTTTAAGCAGTTTTAAAAACAAGAGTTGTCAAGCTTGTCCAATTTTTCTCACCTGGAAAATTGGTCTCAATTTGTTTTTCTGAAAAACAAATTTTATTCTAAAAGCATAAAACAATTATAAGTGTTGACATAATCTGTTATATTTTATTTTAACTTAGTTGTTTTAAATATTTTCCCTTAAAATATCTCTGAAGTTTCCATTCTTCTACACATATGCTGTTAACAGTCGCTGGGATGGATTCTTGGTTTTAATCTCTTTTTTCTTGGTCCTCTGAAAGTCACATGACATATCTATGTTAATTCTTCTTCCTGAAATATAGTTTTTTTTTGTACATTTTTAATTGTAAAAATGCTGTACAGAGGGGTTACAGTTACATGAACAAGGTAATGAGTACATTTCCTATTTTTTTTTTTTTTTGGTCCAGTTGTGGGGCCTGAACTCTGGGCCTGGGCACTGTCCCTCAGCTCTTCAGCTCAAGGCTAGTGCTCTACCACTTGAGTCACAGCGCCACTTCTGGGTTTTTTCTTTTTGCTTATGTGGTGCTGAGGAATCAAACCCAGGGCCTCAGGTATGCAAGGCAAGCGCTCTACCACTGAGTCAACTTCCCAGCCCTACATTTCCTATTGAGTATTGTTGCCTCCTCCTTTGTTTTCCCCCTACCATCCCTTCCCTCCCACCTCCACAACTACTCCCCTTCCCGCCCCCCCCAAACAGTAAAGTTTGTTTTCAACATAGTGTTTTGTACATCGTATTGTTACAATGGGTCAACCTGTATCCTTATTTAAGAAACATAGGTCCCATTGTTTCCCTTATTTTGGAATAACTAGTATATGTGTAGGACAAGCAGAAAAGCCTAAAAGCCATGTAATATGACCATATATGATGATGTTAAGTGAAATGAACCCCAAGATAGGTACCCAAATATCTTTTTCTTTCTTGCTATTGTTTCTAATGTATTTATAATGTACCATGTGATTTTGTTGTTGCTTTGTATGTTCCTCCTCCGGTATAACCCCTATTTTCACTGTATTTGATGTCAGTGCCCTGCATCTTGTATATACAGTTCTCTAATTTGGGAAGGGGAAAGGAAAAAACAAAATGCTGAAATGTAGTTGTTGTTGTTTACATCTACAATTAAAGGCAATCCATTCCATAGTATTAGTCATATTTTTTATAAAAAGCACATCAGAATCAGGTGATTGAGTAACTTACTCAAGGTTACAGAGGCAGAGATACATGTTGAACACAGTCAAGATATACACAGAGGCTCTGTGTTTTACATTAGGGTACATTCTAATAAACTCTTTGGAAGTAAAAAGATACCACAAGTTGGAGATACATTTAATATATTTAAAACTCATAGCTTAGAAATGCAGTACTTAGTTAACACTTAAGTAATAATAAAAATTCAAAGCTTTTATTGTTGTTCACAGTGTGAATTGGTGTCAGAGTTGCTTGCACTAAACCTGATGAAATTAACCAAGTGACTGGGTCTTTAGAATGGCAGAAACCATCCTGGGTGTGAACATTTATTTAATTTTAGATACTTGTCTTTTAAATGATGTTGATCAAAAGGTCCTGAATATAGTTAGCAAAGCTATAGAGAGAGCCAAAATAGCATGAGCAAATGTATACTCATAAATTAACTCAATGGTATCTTCTCTTTGGGATTGATAGACTCAAGTAGAGTACAAAAATTACCATGCTGGATGAAAAAAGAAAAGCAATCTTTCCAGATGTGAGTCTAACAGATAATACCAAATGAAAGTTGAACCAAGAAAAGCATGATTTCCTTTCAAACAAAAGAACATGAAGTAAAAGTATAGCTGAGCTGTATATTACTACATTCTTTCCAGAGATATTTGATACTAGCCTATATCATCATTTATACTGCTTTAGAGTATACATTCTTTTGTTGTATAAAAATTACATTTATTTCATACTTACATAAATATCTGAATTTTTAAAAGTTTACTATTCAATTTATATATATATATATATATGAAGATTTAAAAACTTCGATGCTGTGGATCAAACCAAGAGCCATGTGAATGCTATAAACATACAATCTACCACCGAGATACATCCTTATCCCCAGTATATAATTTTTACAGCATCAGGAAAAAATTCTGTTCTACAATGTCTCCTTATTGTTCTCTAGTGGTATGTCATTCTCATTTTGAGGTGTTTTTAGAATACAAGTACTTCACACACATTTCTCAAGAGACTGAGGTGTGGGGAAGCAAACCTTTGAAATTTGTTTTTAAACAAAATGCTTTTAGTGTTTTACCCATTTAATCAAGAAGGTTTTTTATTGTTGTAGTTGATGATGTTGTTATTTGATTCTGGGCCTTGAATCTAGGAGCTTCTGTATGTTAAGCAAACAGTCTGCCACTTAATTTCATCTATGTATCAGCCTCTACCTATTAATTCAAGTCCCAATATCTGCCATTACTTTTCTTATCAGATTATCAATTTCTATCTCAAATATACCTTAAAATTCTTGATAGGATTTGAACCTACCTAATAGATTTTTTAAATAAACAAGTTTCCTATGTATCTTTGAGTGACTGCTTTGATTTCTCTGGATTTGAAATCCTATAACTTTAGACTTGTGAGAGAATAGGGAAAACAGAGTCACAGAGATGCCTTGTTAAGAATCTCCTAAGAGAGAGAATTATGCTATTAACACTTGAGTTCTCAAGCCTGATTGCCTGGATAAAAATGCTGCTTCCCTGCCTCCCTCCCTCCCCGCCACCTCCCACCCTCTGCAATTTATATGCTGCACAGCTTTGAGTAGGTTACCTACCTTTTCTGTACCACGTTAATCTGAACTGTCAGGACAATAATATATTGCTTCAATTTATTATTACAAATACTAATACATGTTAAACATTTAAGATCTTGCCATGCCTTATTTAATATATTAGTTTACTAAAGAAATGTATCAGAGAGAGGAGTTGGGGACGTGGTGAGGGAAGGGATGGTAGAGGAAAAACAAAGGAGGAGGTAACAATGCTTGATAGGAAATGTACACATTACCTTACTCAAGTAACTGTAACCCCTCTGTACAATATTTTTACAATAAAAACCATATATTAAAAAAGATATGTATCAGAAGTACCTCAGATATAATGGAGTTTGCATAGAAGATGATCTAATCTGACATACTGTCACATAATGTCATTTTTGCCAAGCTTAAAGTTTGAATGAGATAGGCTCTCTCTCAATATTGTTTATATCTGTACCGATTCTATATATGCCTATCTTTTTGGTCTGAGTAGTAGTTGACAGAAACAAACAAATATTTATTTAAACCTCAGAGTTGGAAAAAGGAAAGGAGATTCTGGCATAAAGAAACATACAGAGATCAAAGAGACTATGGAAGAGACAACACTAAAATTAGGATTTGGAGTACAGAGCAGATTGTTGAGAGAGCTTTGATTTTCAGGGAAGAACAGCAGCCAGCCACAGATACCTTCAGGTTCTGCCTTTATTACAGGCCTGTGAGCTCCTGTGGTGACTGTAAATCAGGCAGGCAGATCTTGTGCTGCGTTCTATAAGTCACCAATACAACTAAGTAATAAGTATTGCTGCACAGACTTGCTGTAATGTTGATGTGCTGGGGATTCACAGGTGTAGTGTAATTCTAAATTGGCCATAACCACAAACAGGATGTCATTGTCATTCCTTTCAAACTACAGAGCAGTGATGTGGTAATATGTTGACACCTGGACTTGTACCTTCTTCAATTAAAATAAAAAGAAGAGGATACTCTGAGTCTAGTTTTGTCTTTGTCTGACATCTAGAAAAGATGTCCACCTCTTTCTCTGCATCACATTTGGCTAGTTGCTGGCATCTGTCTAGCTTTTGCTTCTTAAAAGAGTAGCTCCTTGGGAGAGACATAACTTTTGCTATATAATGTACAACAGTGTGGGAGCTACATGAATGTTAAATACTAATAATAACCCTACTGGTAATTCACTGGTGAGGCATCTGGTGAGTCACTACTTACTGTGTTTTCAGTGTTAACTTGGTTATACAAATCATTTCTTGCATGAGTTTGCCTGTGAGGATATACATTCACTGGAGTCATAGTCAAAGACTAACACAATTTTTTTTTTCACTTTGAAGTTAGAAGAATTTCAAGCTCAGAAAAGAGTTACAACAATAGTGCAAAAAAGCAACAACAACAGCAAAAGCCCTGTAAACCTTTACCCAGAAACTTGATCAAGGTTGGCCAGTTGTCCATTGTGACATCGGGATGTAGGCCAGGATCAGTGTGGCACCAGATTGTCTCATTTATCCTGGAACACTTCCTCCTTCCTTCCTTGACTTTCATCACCATGTTTCTGATGAAAGTTGTTTTGTCCTTGCACATGGTTTTATCTTATGTATTGTCATGATTATATCCACATAATCTATGTTGTGGACACAATATTAATGCTTTGCAGTTTTCCTTACATCCTGACATAATATTGATAATGTGATTGTTTTCCCTCTACTGGTATGGTTAATTCTAACTTAATTCTTTTGATGGTACGGAGGTTTTGAGTCAGGTCCTCAAGCTTGCTCGGCATGTGAAGTTTCTTTATTGGAAAGGTACAGATTTTTTTGTTGTTGTTTTGTGTGTGTGTGTGTGTGTGTGTGTGTGCACGCGCACACATGTGCATGCACACGCTGCTACTGTGGCTTGATCAGAAGGGCTGGGCACTGTCCTGATCTTTGGTGCTCAGGGAAGCAGACTCTACTTTCAGCTTTTATGGTGTTTAATTAGAGGTAAGAATCTCATGGACTTTCCTGTTCAGTCAGGCTCTGAACTGTGATTCTCAGATATCAGCTTTCAGAGTGTTAAGATTACAGGTATGAGCCACCTGGCTAAGGAAAAGTACATTTAAAAAAAAAAGATTTGAGAATTAGTGATTATTTTGTGACAGATTCTGAGATAATACAT
Source organism: Dipodomys spectabilis (assembly GCF_019054845.1). Lineage (NCBI taxonomy): Eukaryota > Metazoa > Chordata > Mammalia > Rodentia > Heteromyidae > Dipodomys > Dipodomys spectabilis. Next base: position 105,297 of record NW_024870867.1, read on the forward strand.
TTTTGTTTCTGAACCTACTGTTGTCTGTTCTTTTCAGTATTTATTACAATTTCTCCACTGGTTATTGTTATACTGATTTTAAATGCTGATTTTCTAATTCCTTCATTGCTTCTAAATTGCTTAGTATTTAACTCTCTCTCTCTCTCTCTATATATATATAACAGGATTCACAGATTTCTTCTTAACTCAATGAATTTTAATTTAGTACCTTTATTATTTACTCTGATAATCAACTATTTTAAATTTGAGTAACATAATTTTTTTAAAATGGCACTGTCAATAGTTAGAAAACATTAGTACATTCATTAATTTCAAAATATTAGATTATATGAGGGCCCATAGATTTGTTTTTATTTTGGTCTAACTCCTTTTCCCTCCTTTTTATTGTTGTATATTAATTGTACAAGAGATGGCTCATTCTGATATTTTTATACACATGTATAATACATCTTGATCAAATTCAGTTCACCTATGACTTTTCCTTATCCCTTCTTTTTTTGATTGTTTTAAGACAGTCTGATGGATATGTTACCCAGACTGGCATTAAATTCTGTGTACCCCAAGTTAGCTTCCAGTCATGATCCTCCTGCCTCATGAACCTCCTTCACAAATCGAGTTATAGACCTATGGCCACCTAATCTTTGATAAAGGAGCCAAAAAACAGGATGGAAGAAAGGCAGCCTCTTCAACAAATAGTGCTGGCAGAATTGGCTATACATGTGTACAAAATTGAAATTGGATCCATATATATCATCCTGCACCAGAAACAACTCCAAATGAATCAGAAATCTCACTGTCAGATCAGATACTCTGAAAATATTATGGAAGAAATAGGGGAAACACAAAGGCTCCTTGGCACAGGTTGAAACTTTCTTAACAAAGACCCAGAAACAATGCAATGCAAGGTTGTACAAATGAGATTGCATTAAACTGTAGAGTTTCTGCATGACAAAGGACATAGCTAGCAAGATAAATAGAAAACCTACATATTGGGAGAAGATCTTCACTAGCCATACAACAGATAAGGACCTCCTATCTAAAATATATTTAGAGCTCAACCAACTAAACTTCCCCAAAACAAATTCTCAAAGAAACAACCACCCCATTAATAAGTACACTAAAGACTTAAAAAGAGACTTATGTGAGGAGCAAATAAGAATGGCCAATGGACCCATGAAAAAAGTGCACATCTCTGGCCATGAAAGAAATGCAAATTAAACTGCATTGTGATTCCATCTCACCCCTGTTATAATGACCATTATCAAAAACATAATAACAACAAATGCTAGAGGGGATATGGTGGGAGTGTCAACTTGTTCAACCACTCTGGAAAGAAGTATGGAGGTTCCTCAAAAGACTACACATAGAGCTACCCTATGACCCAGCAATCCCACTTCTGGGTATTTACCCCAATGATCACAAGGCCATACTAAAGCTACCAGCACGACCATGTTCATTGCAGTATTATTTACCATAGCTAAGATATGGAACCAACCCAGTAGATGAATGTAAGAAATTTTGGTGTAAATACACAATGGAATTCTGTGCTTCCATAGAAAGAATGGGCATTCATAATGAAATAGACCTGGAAAAACGTACATTAAATGAAACAAGCCAGGCCCAAAGAAATGTAAATTACATAGTTTCCCTCATTTGTAAGAACTAAAATGTATTTTGGCTTCTTTGTCCTTTTGACATTTCTCCATCATCCTTTGAGTACTTCCTTTCTGGCACAGTTATATTTAACTATAAAGTTTATTTCCTTCTCTCAGAACAAGGATCAGCCATTTCTCCAGGAAGTTTTGTTTCTTTTAATAGAGTGGCATTTAGAAACCAGCCTCTGAATGCTAGATACACTCATTGCTACTGAGATACTATTGCTTCTAGGTCTTTCTTCGTGGAAAAATGAACTTTATACACAAATATATTGCTATACTGTTTTCTCTCTTGATATGTGTGTGTGTTGGTAGTACATGTTTATGTATAATCATGATATATACCACATTCCCAATTTCTGTTTTCTTTTACTACAGAATTTATTCAGCTTTCTCTCTTTACCATAGTGTCTTCCTTCTCAAACAGTAATAAGATAATGCCCTCATTATCTTACTATATTAATCGTTCAATTCCCACTGTATGTTATCAATCCATCAAACTTGTTAGAGTGCTTCCCTATACTTTAATACTTTGTTTTTGTCAGTCGTGGGGCTTAAACTGTGGTCCTGGGCAGTGTCCTTCAGCTCTTCAGCTTGGGCCACAGTGCCACTTCCGGTTTTCTGAGTGGTTTCTTGGAGATAAGAGTCTTATGGACTTTCCTGCCCAGGCTGGCTTTGAACCATGATCCTCATATCTCAGCCTCCTGAGTAGCTAGGATGAAAGGCATGAACCACCGCACCTGGCACTTTAATACTTTATAATTGCTTTTTCAGTGAATAGTAAGTAAGGAGGAGAGAAAAGGATGGAAGAAAGGAGAAAGGAAAAAAAGAAAAACTAGAATAATACATTTTAAAATATCAATTAAGAGCTGGGACATAACTCTGTGATAGTGTTTCTGCCATGTGTAATGCCCTGGATTTGACTCCCTACCCCCTTAAAAAATTGAAATTTAATAATGGATTTTTAACGTATTTTTAAAAATATGTATGTATTATAGTAAGATTCTTATAATCATGATTATTCTTAATTTTTTTCAGATCTTGAATCTGTTCTAGTATTTGTCTTTGTTCATCCACAACACTTAGTGGTAGCAGTCATTAGACGTGCGAAGATGAATGAGATATAATGTTCAAAGAGCTCAGAATTTGATGAGTCAAGCAGACATGTTAACCATTCCTTTAATAGTATTAAGAAGGGTATAGATGAAAACTACAAATATTCTTTGCATTCTAGGAGCACAGTAGAGGGACCAATACCAATCTGAATGATCTTCATTATGAGTAGGAATTGGCATATTAACTTTGTTAGTTTCCAGTTGGCCTTTTCATTTCTGCCTTTGTCCTCAACTCCTATCATAGTCATTCTATAGGAGGTAGGGAAGCTCAGACATTGGGAAATCTTTTCATGGGCTGGATCATCACCATCTAGTAGGAAGCAACTCTTCTCAACTTATTTCTGTCAGCCCCTGGATTGGGACCTCTGGCATGTTATGAGCATACTTCTGACTTTACAATGGATCTGAATTTTGTCCTGTTTATTACCATACAATTGCTATTGTAAAGTTTTCTGTGAGCTTTAAAACCACTTTTTGAAGTTGCTTATATCGTCAATGCCAATATTATATAATTTTTGTACAAGTCAATAATGGCATGTATAATTAAGGTAGTTAAAGGAAATTTTTTCTCCTTTTATTTGGTTAAAAGGCTATCCTATAGGGCTGGGAAGGTGGCTCAGTGGTAAAGTGCTTGACTTGCATGCATAAGGCCCTGGGTTCGACTCCTCAGCACTACATAAGCAGAAAAAAATGGAAGTGGGGCTGAGGCTCAAGTGGTAGAGCGTTAGCCTTGAGCTGAAGAGCTGAGGGACAGCGCTCAGGCTGTCAGAGTTCAGACCCCACAACTGACCAAAAAAAAAAAAAAAAAAGGCTCTCCTATATGCAAATTTCTATTTTTATTAGCTCATACTAGTTGTACAATGTGATATTTCCTTACATTGTACAGTTAGTATACTCTAATAAAAACATAGAAAAAAGAAGATAAATTTTCTTTCATCTATTTATATATATAATAGATAAATGTTATATATGATGTAATATTTATATAAAATGATATAGTATTTATACAAAATATTAGATATCATATGTAACATTAATACATTATATATAAATATATTTTATGTGTAATATAAATATATATTTATATGTGTGTGTGTTTATATATATACATATTCTTTAATATTACAAAAAAAGATAATAGTAATACAAAATATAGGAAAGCTACCTTTCTACAGTATAGAAATGGACATTTCTTTAAATTAAATATTAAAACATATGCCATTCACCCTTTTTATAATTGGTATTTAAGGTTATTCTTTAAACTAGGCACTAGTGTTACCACTGAAGCCATCTGTGTGTATTTTATATGAAGCATCAATCCTGGGTCATGTGTTGACAGTGATGTCATATCTGTTGCGAGCCGGCTTCAACTTAGGGTGGAGTCTATATGAAGGGATTATGATTCTGCCTTGTACACAGCACAGTTATACTTTCATTGTGATTTACAAGTTCACAGAGTTCGCAGGCAATTCACACAAACCGAAATGTTTAAGTAGCTATGTTAGAAAAAAGTTTGCAAGCTGGGTGCTACTGGCACATGCCTGTAATCTCAGGAGGCTGAGATCTGAGGATCTGAGCCCAGGCAGGAAAGTCCCCAAGACTCTTATCTCCAATTAACCACCAGAAAACCGGACAAGTGGTAGAGTGCTAGCCTTGAGCTGAAGAGCTCAGGGACAATGCCCAGGCTCAGAGTTCAGGCTTCATGACCAAAAAAAAAAAAAAAAGAAGTTTGCATCTTGGGGGTAGGCATATTAGTCATATAAGTCTTGCTATTCATTTTTATTATCTAGAAACTCTGACTCCATTATCCTGTTTGATACTTAATGCAAGTACAGTTACTTCTCAGTTCTTACTTTGGATCTGGATGGTTTCCTCACTGCTATTATTATTATTATTATTGTCAGTAGTTAGGCATGAACTCTGGGCCTGGGCACTGTCCCTTAGCTCTTCAGCTCAAGGCAAGCATTCTAGCACTTGAGCCACAGCACCACTTCTGGTTTTCTGGCGGTTTATTTGAAATAAGAGTCTCACGGACTTTCCTGCCCGGGCTGGCTTTGAACTGCGATCCTCAGATTTCTGCCTCCTGAGTAGCTAGGATTACAGGCATGAGCCACCCACGCCTGGCTCTACTGCTATTTTTAAAAACAAGAAAGTCATCAAATCAAGCACCGCCGCCTTATTTACTTCTTAGAAATCTGTCTTATTCTCTTTGGTTCACTTATAATTCTTGTTGAGAGTAGGTAAGAATTTTGAAAATTTGTTTTCAAAGCTATTAAAGGAAAATACTTTCTGCAATTTGTTTTCTGAACTGCTTTAATTAATCTCATACTATAATAAAAAGTTTTCAAAATCATTTTCTCAAACACAATATTTAGCAAATTATAATACCTTTTAACACAGTCTCAGGAAATAGATGATAAATATTATTTTGTATTTAGCAATAGAAACATTAGGCTGATGGTAATAAGTACTTTTAAAATAATGAAGTTCCAGATGAAATAGTTGTTTGACAGGCACTTACTGAAAGTATTTGGAAAACAGCAGCAGTAATGATCGTAGTAATATTACACATCTAGATGGCCTCGCCTCTTGAATGCTATGACTCATGTAATGCATATAATTAACAAACCATTGAAACCACTGGAGGAATATCTTGTAACATGGTTTAGGGAGACCTTTGTCCTCAGAGTTATTAGATAATAGTGTTCTGTAATGCAAACAATTGAATGGCTAGTTTGGGAATGTGAAGTTAAAACTAGAAAGTCTAAGGGGATGGTTAAGGTGGCTCAGTGGGAGAGCACTTGCCTTGCATGCATGGGGCCATGGGTTCGATTCTTCAGCACCACATAAGCAGAAAAAAGAAAAAAGCCGGAAGTGGCGTGCTGTGGCTCAAGTGGTAGAGTGTTAGCCTTGAGCTGAAGAGCTGAGGGACTGCGTCTAGGCCCAGAGTTCAGGCCCTACGACTGGACCCAAAACAAAAACAAAAACCTAGAAAGTCTGAGAGAAGACTTGGAGTTAGTACCTTAAAAAAAGGGAGATCTCTTTACAGTTACCTCCCAATGTTTTCTTTTCTTTTTTTCTCAGTCATGGGGCTTGAACTTGGGTCCTGGGCATTGTCCCAGAGCTCTTCAGCTCAAGGCAAGCACTCTACCACTTGAGCTATAGCTCCACTTCTGGTTTTCTGGCAGTTAATTGGAGGGAAGAGCCTCAGGGACTTTCCTGCCTGAGCTGGCTTTGAACCATGATCCTCAGATTTCAGCCTCCTGAGTAGCTAGGATTACAGGCATGAGCCATCAGTGCCTGGCCCAATGTTTTCTTATCTTCCATGGAATACCTTGTGTGTCTGTCTCTCAGAATGTCAAATGAAATGCCAGCAATATACTTTTATTTTGATATCTAGCAATTGTATAAACTTACTGAGTTTATGTTCTGTTCATGACTGCTAAATGTTCCTGGTGTAAATGTTACATAGTATAAAGAAAATTATGAGGGCTGGGAAGGTGGCTCAGTGGTAGAGCGCTTGCCTTGCATGCCTGAGACCCTAGGTTCGATTCCCCAGCACCACATAAGCAAAAAAAGAAAAAAAGCTGGAAGTGGTGCTGTGGCTCAAGTGGTAGAGTGCTATCCTTGAGCTGAAGAGCTGAGGGACAGAGCCCAGGCCCAGAGTTCAGGCCCCACGACTGGACCCCTCCCCCCCCAAAAAAAAAAAAGAAAAGAAAATTATGAGTGAGTGAACTTGTCCATTCATTTGAACTTTTGTAACTTCAAGATCAGGAAACATCTGAAATACTTGCAATTTCTGTCTGCCAACATATATCTAAAGTAAATGTATCTTTAAATTATAATATCTGAGCTGGGTGTGGTGGTGCACACCTTTAATCTTAGTACTCAGCAGGCTGAGGCAGGTGGAGTACCAATTTGAGGTCAGTCAGGACAACATAGTGAGACTCTGTCTCAAAATCAAACCTTGTATGTATGTATGTATGTATATATATGTACATGCATGTATGTATTATCTGTAATTATATAAACATCATAGGTCTTTTAAAATAAAATTTTGAGAAATTGGGACCTATAGAAATATCTTCGGGCTGGATGTGATTCAGTGGTAGAATGCTTGCCTAGCATGCATGAGGCCCTGGGTTCAATTCCTCAGTGCCACATGAACCAGTTAATCAATTAATTAATTAATGAAAAGGGAAATTAAAAAAAGAAACAGAAGTTACAGAAGATATAGCAAGTCACAACAATATATGAATGCTAAACTGAAATATGAAGGTCTAGCAAAAGATCTGCTGAGAATAAATGTGTAAAATTAGTTTTGGGGAAAGGAAACATGAGGCATGAGAATGTAGCACAGTGGCAAAGTGTTTTCATATCATGTGTGACCCTGGTGTGGATACCCTAGCCTTGGGGCAGGTAAATAGATTGAAAGTATTTCTCCTAAATTCTCTTAAATGCTCAGAGGTTCTTGGTTCACAGTACCCTTATGCAGTTTTCTAATGGTAGACTTAACACAAAAGAAATACTTTATTGTTCTGTTTATGAAGGAGTTAGGCACCAATTTAAAAGCAGTCTCTCTGTACAGTAGCAGAGAGATTTTTCTCTTTTACTAAGTTTTAAAATATTCTCTGATGCTTTTATGAGTTCACAAGAGCAAAGTTTGGAATTCTATGGATTTATTTTTGGGTGGGGGTCGGGAGGAAGAGAACAAATAGGATATATACAAGTGAATTCATTTTTTAGATTGTATTATAGTGTCAGAAACGGAAAAGTGCTGCAGTGGCAGTCTGTAGGGTATAAAACCTGGGAAACCTTTAGCTGCTTAGTTCAAGAAGGTTGGAAGTTTCAGCATGGGTAGCAGGGAGAGGCGGGGGTGGGGGGAGAAGGAGGAGAAGGGAAAGAGGGGAGAGAAGGGAGATATGCAGCTCTAGTTCAGTGTACCAAGCCACTCATCCAATGGTATGTGTCTGTATTTAAAGTTTGAAACATGTCGAGTCTGAGGTACACTGGGGACAGGAAAAACAAGCAAACAAAAACTGGAACTGAGTGTGAGTTGTGCACTTTCCCTCTTCTACTTTTTCCTTGCAGCCAGGCACCCAACTTATTAGTGCCACACACATGCAGAAGGCTGGTGTCCCTCACTCAGCTCACAGACCTACATGCCGATCTTCTCTAGGAGCCCCTCACAGACATCACTTAGATATATGCTTGGTCATTCCATAAGCATCTCTCAATTCAATTAAGTGGACGACCAAAATTTAACATTATACGAACCATGGTCTGAGCAGTGTTGATGGTAAAAAACTGATAATGATGTAAAGGCATGTTAATTAAGGTCTGTTTAAATGATGGAATATTTATATGATGGAACATTGGTAGCAGTTTAAAAAATGAAATATTTTAATATATATATATATATGATGTAGAATAGTCTGCAATACATATCACTGAATGAAAATTAGTCTTGGTTCTTAAAAGAACTTGTATATGTATTTGTTTTAAAGTAACTTGTCTTTATTCCTAATCTTTCCTGAGTCTCTAACAACTCTAGATTCTGCCTAATAAGAGTTTAATTCACTAAAACATACAGCTTCCCTCTACAGCTAATCACCTCATTCTTAGTTGGTATGCTTTTCAGATATATAACTTGATCCAGGTTAGAAAGTAGTTCTCTTAGTTCTGACTTTCACATTTCTCAGTGTTATTTTCATATCTGTTATTTATCTGGCAGACTTACATGTCTGTTTTGGGGCTTTTGCTAGCACTCATGTCTAGTATTTTGTCAACATCACATTTTCATAGAGGCTTTGGCCAGTTCCCCATTTAACAAGTCTCTCTGGTAGATTTGCCAAATAAAGTGTAGGAGGAAGAGTTACATTTGAATTTCAGATAAACAATGAATATATTTTAATAAAAAAAATCCCAAATCTCTCATGGGATATATGTGTGTACTAAGAATTAGACACACTATTATACATGTTTGTTATACATTATTCTTGTTTTTTTGTTTACTTGATTGGAATAAAAGTTGCCTAGGAGGGCTGGCAAGGTGGCTCAGTGGTAGAGCGCTTGCCTTGCATGCCTGAGGCCCTGGGTTCCATTCCTCAGCACTACATAAGCAAAAAGAAAAAAGCCGGAAGTGGCGCTGTGGCTCAAGTGGTAGAGTGCTAGCCTTGAGCTGAAGAGTTGAGGGACAGTGCCTAGGCCCAGAGTTCAGTCCCCATGACCAGACCCAAAAAAAAAAAGTTGCCTAGGAGACTAATAAAACATCATACATGTTAGTTATATTATACATTACACAGGTTAGTATTGATTGTTGACTTGATTGGTTTAAGAGATGCCTACTTTGGGATGTGTCTATGAGGAAGTCTCCAGAGACAATTAGATCAAGAGGTGTCTGACAAAATTAACAGATTAACTCTTTGATTTTTATAACTAGATGGCATTAAAGTGGTGAAAAGTAGGAGCTGAGGCCTAGAGAGGAAGGAGATCACTCTGGGGGAGAAGGGTTGGAGGGAGCATGTTCCTGAGGTCTGTAATTTTGCCCTAGCCCCTTCTTATATTCCCTTTCTCTGCTTCCTGGCTGCTGTGATGTGAACTATGCTACCTCACCATGCCCTCCAAGCCTTGATGACTGACTCTACTGAAACCATGAGCTGCAATAGAATCTCCTTCTAGTTTCCATCAGATATTTTTGTCGAAGCTATACAGAAGTAAATACAATGTTTCTGAAATGCATAGTTAAGTTAACCTCCTGTGTTTTTATTTGCTAAGTCTGGAAACCCTACTTCTAATCATTTTCTCTGTTGTCATGTTCTGTTGTAATTTTCTCCTTGCACTTACTACTCTGGGTGTTTGCTGGTTTATTGGGTTGTTTTTATGTTTAATGCCTGCCTTCCTCCCTTGGACTGTAGTGTCCACAAGAAATATTTCCCACCGCATTGCCAGAAGTCAGAACACTACCTCAAACATCCTAGATGTACATCCTAGCACACCCAAATCAGTGGGTGAATCCACATCTTTCAAAGACAAGTGTTTATTCTCAAGACAGTACATTTTAGATGGAAATGTTCTCTAAATTACTTTGTAGTCCTAAGAAAGCTCGCTTTTTTGAGCATTCTATCATGACACAATTATAGACAGCTCATTTTTACTGCTCCCAACTATGCATTTCAGAAGGTTTAGAATGATAAAGAAATCATATAATTCAGTTACATAAAGAAAAACTTAAATTTCCAACCTCCAGTCAAAAAACAAACAAGAACGTCTCTATTACCTTAACCATCTTGATGAAGAGACATATTTTACTAACTGCAAGTCTTTTTGTTACTTAAAAAAGGATTAATGTATTGAATTTTAATTCACAGAAGACTGTTAACTTATTAGGTTTTCTTGAAGTTGGCTTTTTTGTGAGTGTTTTTCTTATTTTCAAAATTTTCACAAATAAAACTTCTAACTATACATCTAAAAGTTTCAACATTTTTTGTACACATGGAATTATGTGTAGTTCATTGATTTTTAAACCGAAAAAGATAGTTTCAAATTCATTTTAGTAAAGGACTTTATTTTTTGTGAATATGTTTCCCTGGAATTTTATGTTCATAGGTCATTGTGAAGTAAGGAGGTCAGGTCTGGCCAGCGCCATATTGGCCACATGGTGGATTATAGGTCTGGCATCTTGTCTTAGGGACACCCCACCCCCATCACCTGCCTCTCAGGTAATGGGCGTGCCCCGACCCCTGGAAGCAGGGGCAGGCACTTGACTGACAAGTTACTGAATCTGTTAGTCTAGTGCCTGGGACTGGGAATTTCCTGAGGATCTGCCTCCTGCACTGATCTATGTAGGCCCGGACCAGCCTACCGCCAGGACTCCATGCCACGAGTGTCTCTGTGATCTTGTCCTGTGTCCTGTCTCCTGGCTTGTCTCCAGTCACCATCGAGTCCCAATTCAGCTCTCCATTGGAGCTGAATTGGCTTGTTGGTATTGTTCTTGTTATTTCTTTATTCTTTAGCATGTTTCCTAGCTGTGTTATGTGTATTTGTGTGCTGCAGGCCTTTGTAACAACTGGCTGCCTGCAGCCTAATAACTATAATAAAGACTCCAATATTCTATATTTTAAAATGTGGCTTCTGGGATAATTTACCTTACAACATATGGCACCCAACGTGGGGCCCAGTGCCAAGTAGGGCATCTGGCTTCCTTGAAGCCACTGGCGGATGGTCTCCGTGGGCTGGCTGCTGTGGACCGAAGCTGCTAGAGGGGAGGCGTGCCTCTGGGAAGTTCCAGAGCCCTGTAGTCTTTCCATCACTCTGACAACCAGCTCATCGACACCAGACATGCCATCCAGACATCTTTTTGGAGTCACTTAGAAATCTTCCGGAAGTAAGTCTGTTTCTCTGTCCTATATTGTGTTTATATGTTTTTCTGAAACCTGGGGGCCAGTCCATCTGGAAATTGAAGAGGATAGGGGAGCAGACATGCTGGTTACCCCGCCCTTCTTCCTCTCCATTGACGGATCTGAGAGGTTCTGGTGGTGCTGAGTGGGAGAGGCTCACTTGGCAGAATCTGGTACTGTGGAGAGTTTTGCAGCTTCTGTGACTGTCATACAGGAGGGAGTTCTGGATACGGTTGTGTTGGGGGGATCCACTCATGGTGGGGGAGGCCCCAGCTCACTCACTTTTTTCTGTGTTTGTCTTGGTCTTGTGTCTCATCTTGTGTTTGGTCTTGTGTCTTTATGGGGGAATCGAATCCTGCTATGTGTTGTATTCCCTTCACAGAGGCAGTAGGGAGTTTGCACACAGCTGAGGGCCTGGTTCAAACAACTAGCTAATTTTAGCAGTTTAAATTAAGTGCTCCTGGCTAAAATTGGCAAAAAAAAAAAAAAAGTCAGGTAGCTTAGTGGGCTGAGAGATTAGCTTCAGGTACCCTCTCCCTTCTTCCAGTTGATGGTATTCAAAAAGATCAGTTGATGTGTAAAATGCTCTTCACAATTGGGACAAAACTAGAGTCAAGTACTGGGTGGGTCAAATTTGGGCACCAGGGAACCCCCACCCAGCATTTTTCAATAGAGATATTTGAGATGCTAATATGCCTTGGTAGAACAGCTAAGTAATTTGTTAAAAATTTTGTCTTAAATCTTGGTCATCGAGAGTAAGATTGGCAAAAAAGATCTCTTGTTACTAAAATTCAGAAAAATGTATGGCTGATGCATTTTGCACACTTTAAGATCTTTGTACAAAAAAATGTATGTATAAACTTAAGATAAAATTATCATCATGATGTAAAAAAGTGTATATTAAGTTTAAGCTGCAAGAAAGGTCAACAAGTTTGGACATTAACAAAAGTGTAAAATGATTATTGACATTTGTTTTAAAGAACTTTAGTTAAAAGATTTTGTAAAGATTCATTAATTTGAAAACCACAAATCTGATGTTTTGATGCATAAGGTTGTTTGCATTGTAATCAAGTTATCTGGCTTAGAATCTAAACACATTGGAAACTTGAGATTTATTTCCCACCACAAGAGTCAGATTGGGTGTATGCCCATTCTGTAGGACAGGCCAACTGGCCCATCTTCATCCTGTCTCTTCCATGTAGATGGACACTGGAAACAAACTTGATGGTAAAAATTGGTGTTGTAATATTTCTAAAACTCTCCCTTAGGCTGTATTTAAATTGAAAAAAGTTTTAAAGAAGAGTTTATTTATGTGATGTAATTTGATTTCTATGCTATTTTGCAATTGGATGCATTTTTTAAAAGGACAAAAAGATGCTAAGTAAGTGACTTTAGGAAAAGGGATTAAAAATGATGTCCCCATATCTTAGCTATGATAAATAATGCTGCTATAAACATAGTTGTGCTGGTAGCCTTAGTATGGTCTTGTTTGTGATCATTTGGGTAAATGCCCAAATTTGTGGAGGGGAAGAGAAAAAACAAATTGTTTAAATGGGGATACAGGTGGACCCATTGCAACAATGAGATGTACAAGACATTATGTGGAAAAACGAACTTTACAACTTTGGGGGAGTGGATGGGAAGGGGAAACAGGAGGAGTCAACAATGCTTGATAAGAAATGTACTCATTACCTTGCCCATATAATTGTAACCCCTCTGTATGGTATTTTCACAATAAAAAAATTTTATTTTTTTTTTGGTCGGCCGTGAGGCTTGAACTCTGGGCCTGGGCACTGTCCCTCAGCTCTTCAGCTCAAGGCGAGTGCTCTACCACTTGAGCTACAGCGCCACTTCCGGTTTTTCTGGTGGTTATTGGAGATAGGAGTCTCACAGTCTCTCCTGCCCGGGCTGGCTTTGAACCGCGATCCTCAGATCTCAGCCTCTTGAGTAGCTAGGATTACAGGCGTGAGCCACCGGCGCCCAGCTTAAAAAATTTTTTTTAAATTAAAAAAAAATGGTGTCCCCATTATAAAAGTTTGGAAAGTAGTTAAGGGAGTGTCTGGCATCCCTAACAAAGTTTAAAATTAAAATCGTCCTAAATATTTCTTTAAAAATCCAAAAAGATAAATTAGGATTACCAAAATGATTGTTTAATTGCTATTGTAGTTTTCCCTTATAGGTTTTTTGTAACAGTTTCCAGCAGGCCCACAAGTTTGTCAGATGTTGGCTCTTAATAAGTTCCAGGTAAGGGCTGGGAAGGTGGCTCAGTGGTAGAGCTCTTGCCTTGCATGCATGGAGCCCCGGGTTTGATTCCTCAGCACCACATAAGCAGAAAAAAAAGCCAGAAGTGGCGCTGTGGTTCAAGTGGTAGAGTGCTAACCTTGAGCTGAAGAGCTGAGGGACAATGCTCAGGCCCAGAGTTCAGGCCCCATGACCGGATCCCCCCCCCCAAAAAAAAAGTTCCAGGTAAGGGGCTAAGAAGTTGGCTCAGTGGTAGAGTGCTTGCCTCGCATGCATGAGGCTCTAGGTTTGATTCCTCAATACCACATCTAGGTTTGATTCCTCAGTACCACATAAACAGAAAAAGCTGGAAGTGGCGCTATGGCTCTAGTGGTAGAGCACTAGCCTTGAGCTGAAGAGCTGAGGGGCAGTGTTTGGGCCCAGAGTTCAAGCCTCATGACCAACAAAAAGGTTCCAGGTTAGATCATGCTTATAGAACTACTTCCAATGACCATCTTTGTTGCTTTTAATTGGAGTATAGTGGCCGTATGTATAAGAGTCATTGATCTGAAAACTGGTTCCAAGCCAGCTGGGCAGAGAAAGGTCCCTGAGAGATTGTCATCGCTAATCCACCAGCAAAGGACTGGAAAAGTGGAGTTGCTTTGGAGCTCAAAGTGGCAGAGTGCTAGCCTTGAGCTGAAGAGCTGAGGGACAGTGCTCAAACACTGAGTTCAAGTCCAACAACTGATCAAGGAAAATTGTAAGAGTGCATTTATTCCAGCATGGAGAAAGGCACCCTGGGACCCTGGCAATGATGGAGCATTCCGAGGCAGTAAGCCACTGCTTGGATGGCAGAGATGGTGTCAGATCCTGGAGTCATTTGTGCGAGGCCCTCCAGAAATTGGTCAGAGCCAGGAGGTCATGGGAAGATAGTTTGTAAGCATGCCTAATGTCCATGACTATCTACTTGTAAAGGGACAGGAACTTGGTAGTCATATGTGATAGTAGTAAAAAGCTAAGGTTGTAAAATGTAGGGGATAGGGGTTGGGAAGGTGGCTTAGTGGTAGAGCGCTTGCCTTGCGTGCGTGAGGCTCCTGGGTTCGATTCCTCAGCACCACATAAGCAAAAAGCCAGAAGTGGCGCTGTGGCTCAAGTGGTAGGTAGAGTGCTAGCCTTGAGCTAAAGAGCTGAGGGACAGCGCCCAGGCCCAGAGTACAGGCCTCACGACTGGACCCCTCGCCCCCCAAAAATGTGGGGGATAGTTTAAAATCCCAACTCCCCTGTATTTGCTAAAAGCTCTAATTGGCAATAACTTTTGGGCTGGCAGCAGCCACCTAAATTCATCTATTCAGGAAAGAAGGTTATGGACCTGAGATTGTGTCCCTAATGAGATCTGTTTTAAAGGTCTACATAGGTAACTTAGGCATTGTTAGGGTCACTTGAGATCACATGCTTAAGCCAGCCAGAAAAATGCTTTTGCAAACTAGAGTGCTAAACAAGCTGTAGCTTGGAGAAAAGGTCTATGTGTTTTTTAAAAGTTAAATGTTGTATATAATTTCCAGTTTGGAGTAAAATAGTGCTTCTAATAACATCTTATCCTGGCAACCAATTGGTAAAATAGTCTAAGGCTATAGGTTCCTGACTAGGTAGTCTCAATGCCCCTGAGTCAGGTGAAGAAATTACAGAAGATGGATCTTCACCCATCAACCCCCTTAAGATCAAGGAACCAGGCTCATTTTAAAAATGAGGCTGGATACATTAAAAGGCATGGAAAATAGTGGTAACAGATGGACTAGAGTAGAGATTGCACTTAAGAATGGTTACAAGCCCAAGCCCAAGCCCTAGAAAAACCTAGCCTTATTTAATAAAATCTCTGGTTATTAAAAAGTTGTCACCTTGGTAAATTACCCAGGAGGAGCCATTACCTAAACTGCCTTAAAAACCAAGGGGGCTCCAGCCTGCAAGAGCCAGTGTACAACCAGGAAGGTAGTGGGAAATGCACTAAAGTCAGTCCTTAGATTAAACTTCTTTAAACTTCTTTGTGCAGAAATTGGCAGGTAACTCAGCAAGAGGTGTGACAATTTACCCCAGCTGCTGGGAGACATTGCTACTGCTGTCCAGCCCATCTCTTCTAAACTAGCGATTTCTGTTTTGGGTAAAGTTAAAAAATGGCCTGGCAGCATCTGGAGGAGACTACATTATCATCCTGACCACCTCCACCGTGGTCAACGTGGACTGGACTCCTTCTTGCCTGACTCCATCACCTGCAGCTGATTCCTGGTGAAAGACTGCTTTGGATCTGCTTAACCTAAGACTTTGGTTGCAGGACATTCTTCCTGTGGGACATAGTGTCGTAGGAAGACCCCTACCCAGACAGGCAAGCCCACCTAGTTGTCCGGAGTGACAGAGCCCACTGCAACAAAGTTGTTAATAAAGAAGCAACTTTATTGAAGAAGGTTTCTACACTGACCGGCCAGGGCCACAGCACAGGCTCGGGATCTGATACTGCGACCCTGAGCGGCCCCCATTCTCTGGTTTTTCAAGGCAAAATCCATGAGGTCGAGCCTGGTCACGCGCAGGTGACCAATGGGATCGAACCACACAAAGGATTGTATGGTCATACCAGACCACACACAGGTGGACAATAGGCGGAGTTTACTGTAAGCTTGTGTGAAAGGCAGGGTTTACAGTAAGCACCTGGTATAGCTAGTTGGGGCCAGGTTACAACCTATCTGTTTTATGGGTCAGTCTTTAACTCAACAATCAAGGTGGGTTAGGTTGTTAAGGGAAGGGGGACCTAGAGGCATTCTTTCCATTCCGGGAACTGGGCTGGTTGGAGCCAAGGTCTAGTTAACCTTGTTTAAAGGTTTTTTTCTAAAATCCCTAAAACAAAGGCAAAGCCTGGTAAGAAGCTGTACCAGCTCAAGTCTCCTCTCAGGGCCTACTTCATGTAGATTTGCACATCATAACCTGCCTGGCATGGGAAAGCAGTGCAAAGTCTTATTTGGGTACCAACCATATGGAGCCAACTTTTACCTGCTGGAAACTCCATAAATTATAGGAGTAAACAGCCTAGGTAAAAATTGGTCTTCTACAGAGAAATCAATGATTTGATTTCATGTACATAAGAAAAAAAGGAGGGAACAACTGATGGATCTTTGACTTCTACAAAGTCTTTTTTCTTTTTTTTTTTTTTTTTTTGGGTCCAGTCATGGGGCCTGAACTCTGGGCATGGGCGCTGTCCCTCAGCTTTTCAGCTCAAGACTAGTGCTCTACCACTTGAGCCACAGCGCCACTTCTGGCTTTTTTTCTTATGTGGTGCTGAGGAATCGAACCCAGGGCCTCATGCATGCAAGGCAAGCACTCTACCACTGAGCCACCTTCCCAGCCCCTACATAGTCTTTTTCTATAAGAAGTTTCCAAACTTTATTTGGAGGAGATGGGTAAGTGATCTTTTGGCAAAATGATGTGAATTACACTAAAATTGAGCTATTATGAGGGAAGTATTGTCAATGTGGATTGCTTATAAAAATTCAGACGGGCAAGGGATAAGAGGACTTTTAATTTACATAAAAACTTACAGCATGTACTCTACTTAAGTGAAGCTTCATAAGGATAGTGTTATGTGTGTATGTCTATATGTGTAGAACTAATAAAAGTACACCATTAACACGTTTGATAGATTTTTAACTAATTTGTACACATGAGAAAAGAGTGTTTCTGTGTGTAAGTACATGATTGATACCTTTGGTAAATTTCGAACTCTCCAATTAATTTGTACACATAAAATATGCAACACCGAGATTTTGCTCCACAAACACTAGATATCCAGGGGACATTATCAATCATTGTTAATCTAAGATTGTTTCATGATGTTAAGAAATCCACTAATAACCAGTTATGTTTGACTTTACAGCCTGTTTTAGGGCAGCTGCTAAAGGTAGCTCAGCATAATCAGAGGGCTTCCTTCCTCAGTCTGTGACGGCCCTGGTTTTCCTGGAATAATAGGATGAAAGATGGGAGGCTGGACAGAGGTCATAAAGAGCCAGCTCTGGACTCCACTAGACTCCTTCCAACCCAATGTGTGTGCCTCTCCCTATTTTCTGCTAAGTGTATGCATGTGTGAGTGTGCAAATATTAGCTGTTGAAACCCCCTTCCTGTTGCTCTGGTATGGAACCAAGTGGTGGATTAGTTTTAGATTCTGATCTGAAATCTAAGAGCCAGCTTCCTTTCCCACTGCTTTCCGCTGAGTCAGTTCACTACAGAGTGCTCAGGATCTCCAGGACTTTGTGTTCAGATTGCTTTACTAGCTACAAAGCCACACCCTTGTGCAAAGGAAACTGAATACTTTGTCCTTTCAGGATGTCTGGGCTGTGACCACAGCTCAGGGATTTCAAAGCGGTCTCTCCGTGGCCTATCTATTGTAATGTTAAGTGTTGGGTTTAGTGAGTGTCCCCTTTATACTGTAGTTTTACAATTGCTAGTGAGACAGACTATCACTTTAACAAAGTTCAAAGTCTGCTTACTAGAAAAAAAAATAAAGACAATGAGTAAAAGTGGAATAATAGTATTATGATTTAGACAAGTTCATGTCTCTATTGTTTTAGCAATATATATTCATTTATAGAAAGTATATATATCAGCAAATGGAAATGATAATTGGTCTACACAGGCAGCTATAGAGAGGCAATGTCTGTAGAAGAGCTGAACTTGGAGACTGAACTACAACTGGTAATCTTGTCTCATGCTTCCTGGCCTGGGAATAGTAACTTTTACTTGATTTTAGCTTTATGGTTAAAGATCAAAGGCTTAACTACTATGAAATTTTTCTCAGTGATAAACATCAGCTTTGGCATAGAGCACTTGGTCTATTCTGGGGCACAGAAAACTTGTTTTCAAGTCCTGACTTAAGAAGCATACTGTTTTTATGCAGGAGAAGGGAAATCTTGGATAGAAGTCTTAGACAGCTAGCAACTTGATAAACAGGCCCAACCAATACCCTCCCCCACATTCAGGCAAGATCATCATTGATGAAGTGTTTCAATGATTCTTCTCCTACCACTCCCCTCCCCCACCCCCACTGCCTTCTTCCATCAATAAGAAATTTACTTAAATAAAAACCTCAAACACTTAAAACTATATATTTACATTTCTTTTTTTTTTATTTGAAAATACCGTACAGAGGGGTTACAATTACATGGGCAAAGTAATGAGAGCATTTCTTATCGAGCATTGTTACTTAAAACTATATACTGGCATCGTCCAGAAAAATTTAACAGATTCATTTTGAGCTGTTAAAACTTGGCATTTTTTTTTTTTTTTGGTGGTATTGGAAATTGAAGAGGCTCATGCTTCCTAAACAGACATTCTATAACTTGAGCCAGGTACCCAGCCCTTTTTACATTTATTTTGTTTTTGAGATGGAGGGCGGGTGGGGAGGGTGTCGTTAACTGACTAGGCTATCCTTCAACTCACAATCCTCTTATATCTACCTCCTGAGTGGCTGGGATTATAGGAGTACACAGGTGTGGCCTCAGCTGTAGCTTTTTGACTTGCATTAATGCTTTACATACCCCATCTGGATTACAAAGTTACACGCATTCCCATAATGCTAATACCTGACTCCAGACTCCTATTTCTCTTAAAACAACTTAGGATATTATTTTCGTTCCAGCAAAGCAGACCTTATTGAAGTTACCATTTTCACATTCATATGTCTACTGAAATTAGTGGAAACAAATTTATACAAGGCCGGCCTGAACAAAACTGAGGAGAGGGTTTTTTTGTTTTGTTTTCCTCCCTAATCTCTGTCTTGGGGAGTGGAAAAGGTTTTATTGGACCCAATAGGTTATCATGAGACAGTGGGAAACTGCCCAGTGGAGCAGTCTTTTTCTTCAGAGCTGGATCTTCCCCTTTTTTGCCTCAAACTCCATCTTATCTCCAAATTTGTCTGCCAGGGGGGTCAACATGTGCATGTTCTTTCCAGATAAACACATTACTTTTCTCCCAGTCAATTCATGTGAGCTAAGAGGAGGAGGTATTATACAGCCTCTCCTTAGAATTTATAACAGCTTGGGAAAGGATGGGTCATTAAAAGTTTAGGAAGGGAATGTAGTTCACTCAGTTTCTACCAGAGTGGATATTGCTTTGGTCCATCCAACTGTAACCCTTCTTTAAAATGAGTTCCAACTGTATCGTAACCCTACTTTAAAATGAGTAGCAAGAAATATTCATTATGCTTTTCTAGAATTGAAATGTCAACAAAGTGGATTCTTCTCTAGTTAAGTATGAAATCAGCGAGTACAACTAGAAAAGAATGGAGACAGATTTATCACTTGCAGCAAGAATGAGAGCACAGGAGTTATTTGAAAAGCAGTTCTTTCCCTGAATAAAAAACAAGGGAAAAATGTTACTGGGGAGCTTGTATGTACTCATATATCATAGGAAAGCGCTTGTAGATGGCACATCCTTGAGCATGCTCAGTTTGAAGTACATGTCAGGTTCCTAAGTCATAACAGGTTCTTAAAAGCTACTTTTGCTGAAATGTACTAACTCTAAAAATTAGGCATCTGAGCCCCCATTTTGTAGCTGAGTCTCTGAGCCATTCTCTCCTTCGGCAGCCCCTGGGCAATACAGGAAGCACCAGACAGAAAACAAAGACCACCTGCCAGGCAGCAATGACCCTCATTCTAATTGTGAGGCCTCACAGGAGACTAAGAGCTACCAGCCTCTCCTCCCCTCCATACCCTTCCCCCTGCCAAAAAAAAAAAAAAAATGCCAGACCAACAACTGGGACTGCTTAATAATCACGCATACTTCCCTTCAGTTCACCTACATCTCCCTTTTTTACTTAAACTTAAAGCAAGTGTCTGTACCAGAAGACACATTTCTGAGTCACATAATATACTCCTTTTCTCTGCCTTTCACCGTTATTCCTGTTTGGTGGCAGGTGAGTGGTCAAACCTGACTTAAGAGACCCAGGAAGATGGGCGTCTGCCCTAAAATCTCCTGTAACAGTATCTTCAGAAAGGAGGGTGGTGGGCACATTTCTGGTAAGCCGGTTTTTTTTTTTTTTTCCAAAAAAACCCTCAGCTGAAACATAATGAACAGCTCAGAAGGTGCATTCACAGCCTTCCAAAGACAGCAGTTCTCTTCCTGTAAATATAAGAGCTTGTCCCTAAAGGTGTCTGCTGTGCTGAGGGGCTAACAAACTCTCAGTCAGATCAATTTCAGTCATTACAAAGCACCGGGTTTATTATGGAGATACATATCCAGATCTCCACACTCCCCCCCCCCCCCACTCTACTCCCTCTTTTTTATTACCAAATTCAAAAGACAAGTTCTTTTTGACTTATGTTTTGAGTTTCAGATGAGACTTTAATATCTGCCAAAAATCAATACAAATATCATTCATTTGATGAGACCTCAAACTGAATAGAAATAGTTAATTAAAGCAAAACTCTGGAGACCAAGAGATCTCGGGAATAAAAGATTTATTGAGCAATTACAGATGCTAGTGAAAAAGGAAGGGCTGGCCTTAGACAAGTTCCCTCAGCCAACAGCAATAAAGCCCTGGAGCAAGTGAGAAACTGTCCTTCAGAACTAAGTAGCCACAGTACTTTATAGGGAAATTCAGGAGAAGAAAGGCAGACATTATTAACTTTGAGCCTATATTGACTATCAATAAAAAGAGTGGGTTGACCCTTTTGGGGGGTGGGTTGTTAAGAGGAGAAACAATCATTGCTTAAGACCTAAAATCTCCTCTAGTTCCTGATATTTAATCCATACTTTCAGTTAGAATAGTTGTCACATAAACAAAAAAAACCTTTTAATTTTTCCTCCTATTTCTCTTCTAGCCTTGTTCATATTATTAAGTTCCTGTTGCAGTAGGAGGAACAGGTAACAGGGATGGCCTGGCCGCTGCCACTTTGGCCACATGGTGAATGGTAGGGTCTGGCATCTTATCTTCATGATGGGGAAGGTGAAGCCCCCTCCCCAGGTGATGGATGCGCCTGAATCCCTGGAGGAAGTGGTGGGCACTTGACTGACAGGTTACTAAGCCAGTCAGTCCGGTGCCTGGGACTGGGAGTTTCCTGTGACCCTGCCCCCTGACCTGACCCTATATAGGTCCTGACCAGCTCCGGTGCCATTATGCCATGCCACTTGTCTCTGTGTTTGTTGCCTGGCTCCTGGCTCTTTTCCAGTCTCCATTGCATCCCAATTCAGCTCTCCATTGGAGCTGAATCCGTTTGTTGGTATTGTTTTTGTTCTCTGCCTTCATGGCTCAGTTTCCTAACTGTGTTAATTTCTTCATGTCTATTTTATGTCTCCCTAGCTAGACCAGATTTTCTGTTCTATTTTACTCCAGAGTTTTTTTGGGTTTTTTTCCCCTTGTTTATGTTGGCTGTGAGTCTTGGGCATTGCCTCTGAGCTTTTTTGTTCAGGCTAGACCTCTACCACTTGAGCCACAGCACCACTTCCACTTTTCTGGCAGTTAATTGGAGATAAGAGTCTCACAGCCTTTCCTGCCAGGGCTGGCTTTGAACTGCTATCCTCAGATCTCAGTCTCCTGAGTAGTTAGGATTACATACCAGAGCTATTGGCACCTGGCTACTTCAGACATTTGATGCCTAGTCTGAGTCCCACCTCCAGCATAAACCTAGAAAAAGTCATTTTGGATCAGTTCATATCAGCTGTCAATCCTGAAGCACAATAGCCAGAGTAGGATGAAGGTCATGTTCTATTATAGTCTGATGATGGGTAGCAAGATTTTCAGAGAGGGCAGTTCATGGTATGTGGGCTGAACAGGCATCTTGATAATGTTTACTGTGCAATTTTAAGTTTCCAGAAGTTTTATGTTCATGACCCTCTGATCAGAGCACTTATGAAGAATTAGAAATATGTTTTTGTCAGTCATAATTGTAGTCCAAAGTCTTCTTTTTCTGTCCTGTGTTTTCTTTGTTTCATATTGAGTAAAAAAAGTTGATACTATATTATTTCCTAATTACTCCTCTCCTTTCTTTCCTCCTGCTCTTTCTTCTTCTTTTTATTTTTATTTATTTTTGTGTGTGAATTGAACCCAGAGTCTCATGAATGAACTTGTACTCTTATCACTTGAGCCAAGTTCCATCCCACTTGATTGTGTTTTGTTTGGGGAATAAGTGAAGTATCCCAATTTCCTGGGGCCGGTGGGATTCGAACCCACAATTGGTGAAAGGAGTCACCAGCACTGTCAATCTGGCTGGACGACGTTTATTAGCCACGCGGCGACTGTCTCCAGCTCGCAGAGCTTCAGAGAACAGCCCCTTTAGTTTTTCATAGGGGATTTTTATAGGAAGGGGTTACACATAGGTGATGTTTGCCAAAGCAAGCAAGGTTACAGAAGCAAAACATAGCCTTGAGTTGCAAAAAGCATGAGTAAAACATAATCTTGACTTGGTCAGCATGACCGATACTATCAATGAGCTATTGACACTATTGATACTCCATTACAAAATATCAAAACATATCCTTGGATTATAGAAGTCAAAACAAGCTTGGATAGGGGTTGTCTATTTTACAGAAATTATTTTTTATTACAAGCTCCTGACTAACACAGCAAGTCAGTAGAGCTGATGATAAGCCTCGAGGTTATCAGTGGCCTTCAGCAAAACTTGTGGTAAACTGTAAAGCTGTAAAGCTGTCAGCTTAGTAAACTTGAGTGAGGGAGGGATGTTCTTTTGCTTTTTAGTGAGGATGTAAAGGGGTCAGCCTTAGTCTGGAATTTTTCTTTACCAAGAGGTTTTCCCCTTTATCAATAATTTTGTTCTGTTTTCTGATTTTACATTTTTGTTCCCATGGATATCCTTCTTTTCCAAGGGAAAGGTGCTCAGGGGAGAGAGTAAGTTTCCTGTAGCAGGAGGGACTTAGGCTGGACAATAGAAGGAACTTTTTGTCAGTGAGTAGTCACTCAGAGACCTTGATTTTTTTGGTGGGGATCATCACAATGTTACAATAGGGTCTCCCAACTTTGCTGGCACTGGCCTTAAACTGCCTCCCAAGTAACTAGATGCCATCAGCACCCACTATTTCCTACATCTTCTTGACATAGACCTTTTTCTAGGATCAGCTGAATGTTCAGGCATAGTTTAGAAAGCATGATTTTGTCAAGTAGGCCTTTTGGATATAATCAGATAGACAAGGACCTGTGTTGACTAAGTTGAATACAACCACTATCTGTTAAGATTATGGCTTTTGTAATAATGAATCTGAGTTACTGAGAGTTGAGAAGAAAAGAGTATAGTAATAGTAATTTTCCAAACAGGATAATTTAGTGAGAGAACATATTGGGTGAATATTCTTAATTTTGAAAACTCAATTTAAATTTGATGATGATAAAGTGCCATTTTCCTTTGGACTAAGTTTATCCATACTAAGTACATCATAGAAGGAGAGCTGGTTTTATACTGAAACCTAACCTTCAAAAAGACTGGCATTCACTGGGTGCCAGTGGCCTGAAATCTGCCTGTAATCCTTGTTACTCAGGAGGCTGAGATTTGAGAACTGGGGTTCAAAGCCAGCTTGGTCAGGAAAGTCCATGAGACTTTTCTTTCCAATTAGCTATCAAAAAGTCACAAGTGGAGCTGTAGCTCAAGTCATAGAGCACTAGCTTTGAGCATAAAAGCTCAGGGGCAGCACTCAGGCAGAGTTCAAGCCCCAGGATCAACACACACCCATAAAAGAAAGACTGTCATTTTATTTCCATTGACCTTGTTTCTTACCACTTCAACCTCTTAATAGTAATTTTCAAAAGGAAATCTACTATTTTTTTTCCTTTTTCCTTCCCTTGGTATGGGATTTCCTGTCTAGTAATGTCTCTGTTTCCCTGTAATCATTATATAACTGCATGGAAATTCCCTTTTAAAAGCATGACTGAAGAAAATTGTGTAACATCTCTTCAAAATCTTTTAAGAAATACCCTTGACATATTAAGACTAAATGATCTGAAACTTTTTCCATGGGTTATTGCTATTAAAAAGAAAGTAAAGCAATGTTTTAGTAACCTATGGCTTCACTGGTAAATATTTCCCTTATCATTCTTCATGGATTGATTGTTTGACAACAGAATTCTTCACAGGATGGATAAGTTGTTTTGGTCACTCAATAAGTCACAATATGAAAGACAGTATGACTATTTTTTTTTACCTTTCTCCCTTTATCTAATCTAAATTACAAATCAAAACTTAGTTATTGGCTATGGGAGATACAAACATAAAAACTAGACAATGAAAAAAAGATGTCAAAAGATTTTTTTGTGTTAAAGATCTATCATTGTAAATGATATTTTTACTAGTTTTTAAGCAAACTGACAAAAAGAATCTCTGTTTATAATGAGAATTCTGGATACTATTTAAACAAGGACTCCTGTTCAGACTTCTTGTTTTCTTTGATTGCTACTAGATAGGTAAAAAGAGGTGGGGAAAATAGTCACTGATAGAACTTCAAATTTTTCCTAGTCTGATCTAAATTATAAACATATATAGGGCTATATGCATATATTAACAAATTGGCTAAAGAATGATATACTCAGGGGAGGATCCTAATGGTGTAACTGTATTGGACAACTAATTTACTGTTAACAAAATGAGTACCAGGGGCTGGGAAGGTGTCTCAGTGGTAGAGTGCTTGCCTTGCATTCATGAGGCCCTGGGTTCGATTCCTCAGCACCACATAAGCAGAAAAAGCTGGAATTGGTGCTGTGGCTCAAGTGGTAGAGCACTAGCCTTGAGCTGAAGAGCTGAGGGACAGCGCCCAGGCCCAGAGTTCAAGCCCCACGACTGGCAAAAAAAAAAAAAAAATAGTACCAGGCAGCTGAAACATGTTTTGTTAGGAGAGGGAGTAGAAAGTGGAGAGATGAGTGGAGAGAGGAAGGGGTGGTAAATACAGTCATTATATTCAATGGACATATGTGAAAATACAAACACATAACTTGAGGGCAATTTGGATGGGATTGGGAAAGATGGGATGATGGAAGGAATGACATTGATCAAGATGTATTGCACTCACATTAAGTTGGAATCCCTTGTACAACTACTTAAATTAAGTAAGACAGAGAGAGAGAGATACAGAAAGAGACAGAGAGAGAGAGAGAGAGTCATATACTCTTCCCTGAATGAGCATTGTTGGACATAATCTTTGTGATTTCAGCTATAGGCTGCACCTCTTTTGAAGTGCCAGTTCCAGATCCTTGGCCACATTGGTGGCTTTCTGTGACAAACATGACTTCTGTGAGCTTCACAGATTAGCTCTCAGTCTTTCCGAATTCGTGTTCCTCCTGTTTCTTTCCCCGGGCTGTCTTCCTGTCCAAGTGGACAACTGGTGTTCATCCCACTTACTTCTCTCTCTGTTACCACCTCCCACTTCTAATCCAAGCCTTCCTCTCTTTTCATTTCATCTTTTTCTGATCTCTGTGATCTACCTTCTTTTCCCCTGTTGTAAAATAGCCCACTGCCTAGGCTTTCCTGTGGCAAGCCCACTATAGTCCCTTCCTTCAATTCATCTTGTGCCTGACTATCACAGATTTTCTACAGAAACCTACCCTGGTGGGTGCCATTTATAAAATATGACAGGAAAAAATTCCTACCTCCACTTTTTCCTCCATACTTACCCTGTCTTAATACTGCAATCTGTATTTCATAAATTCCCTGAAATTGGTGTGTTCTCTTTCTGTTACTGGCTGCACAGACTGGCTGGAAACACTCCCTCCATTCTATATTTTTTAAAGTAGGAGCTTCATGCTTTATTTCTCCAGTGACATATTTATAGTTTAATACAAATTGGAGGCCTGCTAGAACACCAAATCCTTTAGGTGGTTTGGTCAAAGAGGCGAGACCTCCAGCTGGCTCAAAACAGAAATATCCACTCCTTGGCCCATGTGTGATCATCCAGCTCTTTCTCATTCAAGCTTGGCTTGTGTGTGGCCTCTTACACTTCAGTCTCCACTTTTCTGAATAATGTGTCCCTTTAAACATCTAACACAACACTTATGCAACACTAAAAGGCAGTGTGGCACTCTATAGATGATAATAGCAATTATTGCCACTAGAATCACATAGAACTGGATTCAAATTATATATAAGAAGGAATTATAGGGGCTGGGAAGGTGGCTCAGTGGTAGAGTGCTTGCCTTGCATGCATGAGGCCCTGGGTTCAATTCCTCAGCACCCCCTAAGCAGAAAAAGCTAGAAGTGGCGCTGTGGCTCAAGTGGTAGAGCACTTGCCTTGAGCTGAAGAGCTGAGGGACAGTGCCCAGGCCCAGAGTTCATGCCCACGACTGACCAAAAAAAAAAAAAAAAAAAGAGGAATTATAGATAATTATAGATAAACTCTTCCTGCATATAAAGCTAGAAATACACTTTAGTCTCAATAAGCTTCAGTTTTCAAAATCTGTAATTAATCATATAGAAAATCAGAAAATAGTTTATTACAAAGGTTTCTCTGGTTATTGTTGATTTTTTGCTTTTTGTTTCTTTTTTAGTTGGAATATCACTGTACAATCTAGACTGGCCTCAAATTTGAAATCTTCCTGCTGCATCCTTCCTGAGTTTGTCAGGATTATAGATGATGCCTGGCTCATATTATAAGGTTAAGTAAATGCAAATCTATATAAATTTTAGGCAAAGAGAAATAACTACCACATTAAAAGATTGTCTGCTTTGCCAAGCAGATGTAGTTAGATGTCCCCATAACTATCAAAGTTTCATGTTCCCTTTGGGTTGCTAAGAGTCAGGAACAGAGTTGGTCCTTAGAAAGACATTATTATCTTATTATCTTATTTTCCTATTACTAAGAAGTTCATTTTCAGTATATTTTGCTAGGTGTTCTTCATATACTTTGCACCTTTAATGTTTAGAGTTCATCAGGCTTTGCATTAACAACTCTTTCGTCGTCGTCATCGTCATCATCATCATCATCATTATCATCATTTTTCTCTAAGCTAGATATCAACCCAAGGCCTCAGCATGAGGTCAAGCTCTGAGCTATACTCTCTTAGTGCTATTATTCTTGTTGTTTCCCAAAGGTTAATGAACTCATTGCATACAAACCACTTGCTTTTTCTTTTCCTGAGTTATAATTAGATAAACATACATATAATGGGTACCAAAGTGACACTGGATTATGAATCTGCATTTATAATGATTTTTAAGTAAGCTTTGGAGACCTGACATTTGAAAATTGTGTCGGTATTGGGGTTTGAACTCAGGGCCTTTTACTCTACTTAGCCTTTTTGCTTCAGGCTGGTCCTCTACCTCGTGAGCTACATATATTCTACTTCCTACATTTGAACATTGTGACCTGAGAAAATGTATCCTTTTCTGCTGCTTCAAATATTATTCATTAGCTAAAGACTTGCAAATATATGGATGCATTCCAAACTTCACTGTTGAATCCCAACTCATATGGCTGGCAGCCTCTTTAGCATTTCCCTTTAGAGTTTTTCAGACAAAATACTGAAAAACAAACTACTAAAACTCTGCTGCTAAGTGATTTTTACATTAAAGGAAGTAGCTTCTGTCCAAATGCTCAGACCAGCATCATCAGCCTTCTCCAGAAATTGTAAAAGGAAATGACAATTTCCCTAATTGGAGGAAATAGGTCACAGAGGGTGGGATGGAGGGAACATTTTGTCCCTAGCCCCTGGCTCTCTCATGATCTGGTCTCAGCTTCCACGTGATGAGTGGTCTTGCTCCACCACTCATACCCAGCCATGATGTGCTGCCTAGAGACAAGGGAGTCATGTGATGAGGTACTGATACCTTTAAAGCAATGAGCCAATGAAGCTGATTTCATAAGTTATTTTGTCATACTGACAAAATATGGATATGGCCATCATAAGCCTCCATGATCTCTCTAGCTTTTTCTTTACATTTTTTTTTTCTCAGCAGGTCTGGATTGCACATACACTAAAACACTCTTAAACCTATTTCTTGTATATGCCATTCACTACCCTTCCCCGCAAGTCTCTCAATTATCTTTTATTTAAAGAACTTTTTAGTATTTTTTAAAGTACTATATTAGATTTCAGGAAAGAAAACACTTCTCAGGGTGGCTGCCTCCTTTTGGGTTTAATTTATCATTTTATCACAGTGGTAAATTCATCTTTTGCCATTATTCCTGTTTCTCTCCCACTTTGATACTTGGGAAGTATTTGTCTTCACAGTTGCATTCTCCTAGTGCCTGGCATATAGAAGATATTCAGTATTTACTGAGTAACTGAATATGATGGGCAATACATTGATCATTTTCCAATTTCCTGTGCATACTTCCTTTCTCTTAAATCTTCAAATTTCTGTTTTCTCCAGAATCTTGTTTTGTTATGAAATGTTTAGTCAGATTAAGTACAAAAACTGAATCCTGTCCTAAAAAATTTGAAAATTTCTCTCAGAAGAATGACTACATCTACAAAATTCCACTTAAAAAATAGGTTCCCAGGAATTATATATTTTTGTTTTAAAGGTTTGCGTAGTTTCTCTGTTGTGAAGAAAATGTTTAGTATTTTCTTCCCGAATTCTTGACTTGATTCTCTATAGTTGCACTCTCATCATTTGTGGCCTCCTCCACCCTTGCTCTCTTTCCTCAGCATCTTACACTGTTGAAATAAATGGGAGAGGAACTCATTAGAGCCCTTCCTCTTAATTAGTCATCTTAATTACTCACTTGCCTAGATCCAGGGTGCTCCGCCCAATACCAAGAGTTATAGCCCAGGGTTGTAGCTAAAAATAGCCCATTTCTTTCTACACCTTAAGAATGGAGTGTTGCAGTACAAGGTCAGAAGTATGGTTTGGTAGGGAATGTAATTTTACTAGCCAGCTGCTAGGTAGAAAATATTATGAAGAGAGAAAAATTGAGCCCTAGGTTTAAAATACCTCTGCAAGATTACTACTAAGATTTGTGAATCTTGATACCCATGACTCTAGTATCATTTTATACAACCTTCCTTTGGGCCTCCCTCAGCTCTTCTGACAGGATGTACATAGTAAACAATGATTTTACATATTGCTACAGACTCTCATTTTCTAATTTATATTTTTGAACTCAGGAAGTGTCATGTTACAAGGTTAAGTAATGTGCTCAGATTCTTCTGATAGTACACTGTGGGGTTTGGTGTTCAAATGTAGACCTCTAGGGGTGTTTTCACTGTTTTATCTTCAAGACACTTAGCAAGCCAACCACTGCATCTGAGTGGCTGATTTCATTAATGGTTCTTCTGTTACTTTTCACATTGTTGCAGCCTACCCCATTGGCCTCAAAAGACTCTGTCTGGTCAGCTTTCTCCATTCCTTCACACCTCTCTCCACCTTATCGGGGAGCTGGCCTTCCACGAAAATGCCATGTCATAAAAGTATTGCTTCCTTTAAATGGTATTATTACGCAGAGCTGGCTTTGTTTATAATAATCAATTATTATACATAACATAAAATGAGGGAAGGCCTTAGCCAAAACATTCTATTTATATAGAACTCAATAGAAATTTGCTCCTACAATTTTGCACAACTTAAAACAAGTTAATTTGCCTAAATGGGTTAATACTATTAAGTGTACATTGAATATTTTAGTCAATAATATTTTATCAATAAGGTAAGATCAGCTTTCCTGGGTGAATATATTGTTTTCATGAAGGACAAGAATAGAATGGATGAGAAGGGGAAGATGGATGGAGTAGGCATTAAGATATTAATGAAGTTCCATTTTGGAGTACAGCCCTAGGGAGAGAAGTTCTGGAACAAATGCTATTCTCTTGTAATAATATGAAATGCAAAAAGTTGGCTAAATTTGTGCTGCTCAGATGCAAGTGACATAAAACAAGGAAAATGACAGTTTGCAGTCTTGATTATAAGATGTAAGATGCCTACTCCTTACTAAAGGCAGTTAGTGAACTCTGGAAAAATGGTGCTGAATCCTAACCTTCACCTGGTAGTTTTCCCAAAGCATGTGTTTTCATTAAGCTTTTTAAGTCTCCCTATGACTTCTCTCCTTATTTTTTTTTTTTTTTTTTAGCAGTGGTAGTGATAGAACCTCACTCATGCTAGGCAAGTCCTCCATCACTATGCTACATAGCTCCAGCCCAGGGCTTTGTCAAAAATTTTTAGACAGAATAATGCAAAATCCAGTAGAACCCAGTTAAGGAATTTTCTTGCAAGCATCTTGATGGTTTTAATAAGGAAGAGTGTGGAATATACAGCTAGCCTTTTGTACATTGGATGTGTCAGAAATTTATTCTTTTCTAGGGCCAACACTGATTCAAGTTTACATATGTCTGCTGTATATTTTGGTCTTCAAGGAATAATTACTTCTAAACAGCTTTAATTTTCTCTATTGGAAGGATTTAGAGACAATAGTCTATGGTAGTTGTGGCAGGAGTGTTAAAGGACTTATATAGAAGCTGTAAGCAAACTTGTGAATTAGACTCTACACTAATGGAGGACTGTGGAGCTTTTCAGCCACCCACTTGTACACTACCAGGCATATCTCTCTTTGGCCTGTCTATGAGAGTCCTGGCAATGACTCAGAGTGACCTTTCATGCCACTATTTCAGATTCCTAATTAGACAATAGCTGTCCTAGCTTCAGTTTTCATCTTGTGAAAATCATCTATGCTCAACTTGCTGTTAACAATTTCCCCTCCACCAGCATTTCGTTTCAGCCCAGATCAGACAAGGCTAGCACAGTATTGTTAGTGGACAGCTTTCTGGGAAAGAGTCTCAGGGCCTACTGCTGTCCCAGATGTTACCTTATCACCTTGGTATTTCTTTTTTGTGCATGTGGAAGACCAAGGTACTTATCATCAAAAGCAAAACAAAAGCACCTATTGGTAAAAGCCTTCCTCAAATCCCCTGAACCAGACATGTCCCATTTCCTTTGCTTACGCTCATTTCCTGAGAGCCAGACTTAGGCCTTTCTGGACTCCTAGTGCAGTTTACTAAAAACAAACAGCTTTGTACACTGCCTCTGCTTGCTGACATCATCGTTGGGAGGTAGTTTGGGAGGAGTTTCCATCTGTGAATTCTATGATGTGATTTAGTTTTATACATATACAAATCTGTATGTGTACTTGGAGGAGTACCTGTAACTGTTCTTAAAAATACTAGAAACATAACTGCCAACAAAATGATATATTTTTTTTAAATTTCAGAAACTTGAAACAATTTCTTTTTTCATATGTGGGGCTCGAACTCAGAGCCTGGGCGTCAGTACCTGAGATTTTTCTGCTCAAGGCCCAAACTCTACCACTTTGAGCTATTACCACTTTGAGCTATAGCGCCACTTGCAGTTTTCTGGTAGATAATTGGAGAGAAGAGTCTCATGGACTTGCTCTCCCTGGCTGAGATCAGCCTCCTGTGTGGCTAGGATTACAGTTGCAAGCCACCAGTGCCTGATGTGAGACTTGAAACAATTTCTAGGAGAAAAGCAGACAGGTTCTTTTAGAAATTTAAAAATTTCCATATCAATAATGTATATTTATTGGTGATATTTCTGACAATTTGCTTGAATACAACTTCCTGCTCTTTTCCTTCTTTCTTCACCATGCTTTTCTATTTGAATTATTTGTTTAAACTGTTTCCTTTGCATTACAAAATCTCGTCCAGATCTCCCTTTCTGAATTTCTTCTTCTGAATAAATAAGATCTTCCCCACCCCCGAGCTATCTTCTGTCTGCAGATTAGTCCAAATATGTGTGATCATTAAGAACAAAAACAAAACTAAACCACACACAGGCAGGCTGCAGACCTGGCTGAATTCCAGGATTCCATTAGCCAGACAATGCCCCAGCCAATTCCACAGCCTAGGAGTGTGGGGGAGGAAGACCATCTTGGTCTCTTCTAGTGGCAGGCTGTCTGAGCAAGGTCAGCAGCAGGCTGAGGCCAAGAATGGGGTAGACTGATTGTTTTGCAAATACAGTAGTTGGCAATAAATATCTGACAAGACTTGTCCTACTTAACACACCAAACACCATTCATTTTGGTAATAGTCAAGATTGTACTTAAAATTTACCCCCTCTTAGAACTGTTGAAATAAAACTGTGACCAATTTTAGAATAACTACAGCAGCAGAGCAAGAAATGGTTTAGTAGAAAGCTAAAAATAGATGTCTTCTTTTAGATTTCTTTTCTTGTTTATTTCCAAAAGACTTGCCAGTGTACTTGGATTACAGTCTAAAGACTAAATTAATCAAATAAGACAATGAAAATGCAAGGATTAGCATTTTATTGCATTAAACAAGCGATTGCTGCCTTCTAAATTTGGATCTCTGAATTTTTATATTCTGTCAGCAATTTTGCATTGCTCTTTGTAAGAAATTGACAAATCCTAAGAGGACTGACATCTGACAAAAAAAATGCCTAATGTTCTTATTTTTGGCAGTCCTCAGGTTTGAACTCAGCATTTCAAGCTACGAAGGAGGTACTCTACTACCTGAGCCATGCCTCCAGTCCTTTTTACTCTGATTATTTTAAACTTTTATTATATTTTTTTTATGCCAGTAGTAGGGCTTGAAACTGAGGGCCTCTCACTCTTTCTTGGCTTTTTTTTTTTTACTTAGAGATGACACTCTACCTCTTGATCCACACCTCTACTTTGGATTATTTTTTGGGTAATTGGAGAAAAGAGTCTTACAGATTTGTCTGCTCAGGTGGGTTTTGAACAGTGATCCTCAGATCTCGACCTCTTGAGTAAGTAGGATTACAGACATGAATCACTGATGCCCAGATGGCTTTGGTTATTTTTGAGATAGAGTCTCCCTTCTGCCCAGGCTAGTTTGGATCACAACTTCCTATTTAGATTTCCTAAGCTGTGATCTCTCTCTCTCTCTCTCTCTCACACACACACACACACAAACACACACACACACACACCGCCACCACCACCACCATCACCACCACCACTAGCACCATCATCATCATCATCATTATCATTCTCAGCAGCAGCAGCAGCATCACACCCAGATCTACCCATTGGGATGGGGTCTCATGAAATTTTTTTGCACCAGGTGTCCTGGAACTGGGACCATCTTTATCTCACTCTCCTCCATAACTGGTAGGACACGCATACACCCACCAGACTGAGCTATTGGTTGAGTAAGTATCCCTCAAACATTTTGACTGAGCTGAACTGAAAATTTCTCCTATCTCCTCCTTTGTAGGCCAGAACCCACCAGTGCCCACTGAAAGTTATTTTTTGAGAGGACTTTCAAATTTAAAAACTATTCAATATGTGTAAAGCACTTTGGTTTACCCATTTTATTTTAACATTTTATTTTAGTGACTCATCCAAATATCCCACAGAATCCCTAGAATGTACAATCCATGAAGGTGAAGACCTGGGTTTGCTAATTATTGTCTCAGTGGACAAGGAGGAAGTCACCCACTCATTGATATACCCTACCAGTGAGTGGGTGGTTACCATTGATGCCATTCGTGCTGGTACTTCACATATAGAATTTCTTTATTTTCTCTTTTTTTATTGTGAAAATACTGTACAGAAGGGGTTACAATTACATGGGCAAGATGAGTACATTTCTTATCAAACATTATAGCCTCTTTTGTTTCCCCTTCCCATCCCTGCCCATCCTCCCTCCCTCCTCCCACCAAATCCTCCTCCCCCTCCCCCCCACCAAAGTGTAAAGTTTGTTTTTCGACATAACAACTTGTACATCTCATTGTTGCAATGGGTCCACCTGTATCCCTGTTTTAATGATTTGTTTTTTCCTTCCCCTCCACAAATTATACCAACATCATATACAGTGAAAGCAGGGGTTATACCGTGGGGGAGGGACATATAGAATTTCATCTCAAAATAGTACTTCTTCTTTTACAGAGGAGTATATTGAGGTTTAGATAAGACCTTCCCATGTTCTTCAAAGATTGTTTTTTCCTTTAAGTTGTCACACTGCAAAAATAACACACTTATGGTTGCACAGTTTCTTATTGGTATGTCTAAGATGTCCATCCACATCGTAAATGTCACTTGTTATAGTGACTTTTTTTTTAACTGTATTTTTTTTTTTGTCTTTTCTTTTTTTTTGGTACTGGGGATCGAACCCAGGACGTTGCACTTGCTAGGCAAGCGCTTTGCCACTGAGCTACATCCCAGCCCATAGTGACTTTTTTAAATCCATCATTCTGAATACACTGAAGAACAGGGACACATCATTAGTATGAGCTGTAATAGACAGGTAGGGTGATTATGGAATCCAACTAAGTGTTTATCAGTGAACAAATAAAGAATTTACTATTAGAATTCTATTCTGTCTTTTTAAGACAGAGTAAAAGCCTATCATTTGCAATAGCATAAGCAAACCTGGAGGACAACTTGCTAAGTGAAATAACATGACATAGAAAGACAAATATCACATGTTCTTGCTTGTAGATGGAATATAAACCAGTTGAACTCATACCCACCAAGGATAGAATGGTGGTTCCAGGAATTTGGCATCATTGGGGAGACATTGGTAAAAAGATAAAACATTTCAGTCAAGTAGAAGAACTAAATTGTAAATTTGAGATGATGCAAATGTTAGTTTGATTCAGTCATTTCACATTGTAGGTACTTTGTACCTCCAAACATATACAATTGTGATTATCAATAAAATTTCACAAATGATTTGTCTTTGGGGAATTGGGTGATCATCTGTATCCCTTTCAGGTAGATAGGGAAGGGTAGGAAAACATTGTATAATATCCCCAATTTGGCATAGTTGGCAAAGTGAGAAAACAAGATCCAGATTTTCAAGGTCTCTTTTTTTTTCTTTTGTTGGTCATGGAGCCTGAACTCTGGCCCTAGGCACTGTCCCTCAGATCTTCAGCTCAAGGTAAGCACTACCACTTGAGCCACAGTGCCACTTCCAGATTTTTCTGCTGATGTGGGGCTGAGGAATCGAACCCAGGGCCTCATGCATGCAAGGCAAGTACTCTACCACTGAGCCACCTTCCCAGCCTCTCGCTTTCTTTTTTACTCATGCCTCTCACAATGTTCTTTCCTCCTTTAGGAAACAACCATTAAGATTCATTCTTCTCATTTTCCTCTCCATTTATTTATTTTTAAGAGGCTGTACAGAGGGGTTTCAATTCAACACATCTGTTTGTGAGTAGAATGCATATTGATCAGCGTTACCCTTTTCATTGTTCTTCCACATCTCTCCAAATTCCACCAGTCCTCTCAGTTCATTCTTTCAAGAGTCACTGTTGATCTCAATCTTCAGATAAAGGTCAAGCCTGCTGCTTTTGGAGTTTAAAGCAGAGGATTGACATCTAGGCAGACTGACTTAGAGGTGGCATGCATCAACAATATGTGTTGATTGGATATTCTGAATTTTAAGAGTTTCCTGTTCATTGCACATAATCACCCATCTTAGGTTATGTCTTTCATATGGACATGAGTTAGGAAAGCAATTTTGGCAAGAAAACCTCACAGAAGACTGTTTCTTTTCTAAGGAAACTGGAGAATGGTGACCTAAGGGGGCACAAAGTATTCGGTATATCATTAAGCTTTAAAATTCCAAAGACAGAAGTTGGGCTGAACTTTTAAGAAAAATAAATAAGAATAATCTAATTTCTTTTTCTGTATACTTATTCCTACAGGAAATATATTGCTTGGAAAATCTCAAAATACTAACTGTGGTAATTTTTCTTTTGGCCCATTTTCTATTTTCTGGACTTTTATAGTTTAACATGTTTCATTTTCAATTCAAATTTGATCTAAAATATTGGATTTTAACTTTTTTAAATATTAAGAAATACTATATATAGTCATAGTTGGACTGAAAGATATAAAAAATCATACAGTAATTAGTGAAAAATGTTTTTTCCTTAGAATATATATATATATATATATATATATATATATATATATTATCAACAGAAAACAGGCTGTCTGCCACACCCAGGAAGTCTCTTAAAAATATTGATAAAGATGTCACTGCACATTTTAAGGTTAAGGGAAATCAACATATTTCTAGTGTTTGAAATATTTCCTTTTAGTACAGGTTTAGCAAAATATTAAAGATGCATAAGTGGGTGGATGTACTGGTATAAGCCTTTAAAAATTACCACAGTACTCTAGCATCTGATTTACTCAGCTTGGCTGAACTCCTCTTAGACCTATTAACTCCCACTTGAAGATTAATTATGTGGGGATGTTTAAAAACCTCATTTAGGTAAAGTACAAAAGCTATTAAAATATGTATAATTATTTAAAATAGAGTATTCTAAAGCATCTATTGTGACCAGATTATAAAACACATTCAGATTTAAAAGGAATACATCTCTAGATTCACTTGGAGAAGTTTTGAAGATATGTTTAAAATTCTGTGAAAAAAAAAACTGGTTGGTTAGAAACTGGTTATTAAAGAAATATGATCTCTATTTTAAGAATAAAAATGAATTTGGGGTTGAAACCCAGTGATAGAGTACATACACAAGCACTAGGCTCAACATCCAGTACCAGAAAAGAGAGAAAAAGTCCATGAATATGAACTGTCCATATTCCAGAGTTCATGACTACTATGAACATTTTCCAGTAGGTTTATACAGTCATATTCTTAAACATCTTTAATAAAGTATTTCCTCAATTTTTTTGATTCAAGTGATATATTAGTCATTACTCTAGAGAAGCAGAATGGATATGATGTATGTGATTTTATGCATCTCTTCATGTAAATAGAGAGAAGAGAAGAAAGAGAGAGAAAGAGAGGGGAGGAGAGAGAGCGAGAGAGAGAGACTGAGAGATTGGTTGTATGTAAGGAGTTGGTTCATAGAACCTGACTGTGGAGGCTGACACATGTGAATTTGTAAGCCTGGCTAGAAAGTCCAGGAGGAGCTGATGTGGCATCTTAAGTTAAAAAACAATGTAACATTGTAATGGAAGTTCCTTCAGTTCATTTTCCCTTAAGACTATCCAGTTGATCTGGGTATGGTGGTACAGGTCTATAATCCCACAGCTAGAGACTGAGGCAGGAGGCATTTCAGACCAGCCTGGGCTTGCTGGTAGTGAGGCTTTGTCTCAAAAGCCAAAAGAAAAAGCCTACCATCAAAAATTGCACTTGTTGTGGTGTCTCAGACCTGGAATTCTTACTACTTTGGACGTTGGGGGATCGTGGTTTGAGGCTAACCAGGGCAAAAGAAGTTTGTGAGACTTGGTTTCAAGCTATGGCTGGCTATAGTGGCAAATGCCTGTTAGCTTTAGGGTGGCATGTGATGGCTGGGAGAAGTGGCACCTGCTGTTTTTAATGCCATGGTCAAGCATCAGTAAGAGATCAAAGCCTAAGCTAGCCCTGGCATAAAGTGAGACCTTACTTTGAAAATAACCCATGCAAACAAGAGCTTGAGATGTAGCTCAAGTGGTAGAATGCCAGCCTAATAAGCTGGAGACCTGTGTTCAATCCCTAATGTTGCCAAAACAAATGACAAAAAATCTCCAACAAACTTGATTGTAGGGGAACTCTGAGAGGAGGGAAATCAGTGAGTAAAGGGGGAAAAGGAAAGAGTGATGGCATGTATGTGTGAATATTATAGAAGCATGTTACACACACACACACACACACACACACACACACACACACACACACGCAAATGGTATACAAAACAAAACCTATCAAATACTGTTAAAATAAAGAGGAGAAAGGAATGTCGCTGTCAGAGTAACTTGAATGGAGTGAGTGAGATCAAAGTACATTATATACAAATTATAAACATCATAATGGAACACTTTTGGATAATTTATAGTAATTTTTCTTTTTAAGAAAACCAGATCAATTGGAAGAAACCCATTCACATGGAAGGTGATCTGCTTTACTCAGTCTACTGCTTTTTTTTTATTATTGTGAAAATACCATACAGAGAGGTTACAATTACATGGGCAAGGTAATGAGTACATTTCTTATCAAGCATTGTTACCTCCTCCTTTGTTTCCCCTTCCCATCCCTTCCCATCTCTCCCCCGCTCCCAGCCAAAGTTGTAAAGTTCATTTTTTGACATAATGTCTTGTACGTGTCATTGTTGCAATGGGTCCACCTGTATCCCTATTTAAACAATTTGTTTTTTTCCTTCCCCTGCACAAAGTATACCAACAATCAAATACAGCGAAAACAGGGGTTATATCATGGGGGATGGACATACAAAGCAACAAAGAAATTATCTTATAAATGTGTTAGAAACAATAGCATGAAAGAAAAGCCATTTGAATCCTTATCTTAGGGTTCATTTAGCCTAACATCAACTTATCTGACCGTTTCTGCTTGTCTCAGACATATACTAGTTATTGAAAATAAGGGAAACCATGGGACCTATGTTTCTTTGAGCCTGGCTTACTTCACTTAATAGAATTTTTTCCAAGCCTTTCCATTTCCTAACAAACGAGGCAATGTCATTCTTTCTGATGGAGGCATAGAATTCCATTGTGTATATATACTACATTTTCTTGATCCATTCATCTACTGAGGGGCATCTGGATTGGTTCCATATCTTATGGTAAATAATGCTATGATAAACATAATTGTGCTGGTAGTTTTAGTATGGTCTTGTTTGTGATCATATGGTTAAATGCACAAAAGTGGGATTGCTGGGTCATAGGGGAGCTCTATGTGGAGTCTTTTGAGGAACCTCCATCTGCTTTCCAAAGTGGTTGAACAAGTTTACACACCCACCAACAATGCAGTAAGGTTCCCTTCTGTCCACATCCCCTCCAGCATCTGTTGTTATTAGAGTTCTTTATTATAGCCATTCTAAATGGGGTGAGGTGGTATCTCAATGTTTTTTTGATTTGCATTTCTTTTATAGCTAGGGAGGTTGACCATTTCTTCATGTGTCTATTGGCCATCCTTCTTTCTTCTTCAGAGAAGTTTCTCTTTAAGTCTTTTGCCCACTTATTTATTGGGCAGTTGTTTCTTTGAGGATTTGTTGTTGGGGGATTTAATTTTTTGAGTTCCAAGTATATTTTAGATATGAGACCCTTGTCCATGGTAAGTCTACTGCTTTTAAATATCAATATATGCAAAAAAATCTGCAGAGCCACAACCAGACGGGTGTTTGAATAAATGTGTGGCTTAGCCAAGTTAATATATACAACTAACCATTGCAACTGACAATGATAAAACAACACTTTAATCTTTGAAGTTAATACACACAACCAACTATCACAAAACTAACAATGATAAAACAACACTTTAATCTTTGAAGTGAGGCAAGTTAGATTTTCCTGAAGACAAAAAGGAACAATATTCTATCTGGGATGGAGAAATTCTATGTGTTTTTTTTTCTCTTAGATTATACTAGCTACCTCCTTCTTAGTGTTGGTAGAATCAGCAAATAAATATAATGTAGAGTTAAGTTTGGATTTTTACATAAGTGAATTTTTTAGTATAAGTGTGTCTCATACAATGTCTGAGGCTTACGTTAAAAAACTATTCATGTTTATTTGAAATTCAGATTTAGCTAGGGATGTGTATTCCACTTTGCCCCTTTGCACCTCCTTTCAAATCTGTTTTGGGGACTGCGTACATTTTGCCCTAAGTTAGCTCTCAGAGCCTGAAAGTGCGCCACTTGTCCCAGGCTAGTGTGACACTGTTCCTCCCACATGACTGACTCACTGCCATGCCAGGTGGTGGCATTGGTGCCAGCAGGCTGTGTCATGTGTGCCCTTGGTGGCTTTGTAGTGATACTACAGTATCCAATACCAGTCCACCTCAGTGTTTTTAAGATGTCTGTATTCTTTCTTCAGCTGATTTTGTTGTGAAGGTAATGATGTATTGTCATTTCAACACTAACTAACTTGCTCTTACTGTTTCATTTAAGTCCTGGAAAAACTTGCTAGAATGTTCTGAATCCTGTTGACTTGTAGCAAATAGCTACTTAAAGAAGAGAAAGGTGCTAAATGTGGGTTGAATATGCAGATGTGAACTGGGAAGGTTAAAAGACATGTGTTTTCTTGAAAAAAGAGACAAGGAATAATCTCTCAGGCTGTTAGTGGATACATGGTTACATATTTGTGGCTAATGAGTATTTAGAAGTCAAAGGATTGACCTTCTCATTTTTGATATTTGATCTTTGAGTTTTTTTCCTTCCTTCCTGTCCAAACACAAGTAGGGTGTCTAGAGATGATAAAGCCATAACCATGTATGAAAGGAATATATAGAAATAGTCAGGAGAGATGGAACCTGGGCTTCTGTGATTTTTATTTTGACAGTTTTGGTGATTAAACCAAGTCTTGGCTCTATTGAGCTGGATCCCAGCCATAAGCTTTGCTTTTGAGAGATCTTTAATTTAATCAAAACAACACCCCTGGATTTCCCATTTTAAACCTTACCTTTTTTTTTTTTGTCTGTTAGTCATGGGGCTTGAACTCAGGGCCTGCACTGTCCCATAGCTCTTTCATTCAAGGCTAGTGCTTTTCCACTTAGTACCAAAGATCCACTTCCGATTTTCTGGTGGTTAGTTGGAAATAAGAGTCTCATGGACTTTCCTGCCCAGGCTAGCTTCAAACCATGATCCTCAGAGCTCAGCCTCCTGAGTAGCTAGGATTACAGTTGTGAGCCATCAGCACCCGGCTAGACCTTACTTTTATGCGAAAACCTTTATTTGTTTATGCTACTATAGTTGTTTCTCTTTAATGAAGCTGAGTAGAAGCTTAAAAATTATTGATTTCTGTGACTGTTTTGAAATTAAATTTGGAAAACTTTGACTAATTTCTGCAAGGGATCAATCACTTCGTACCCATTCTTCTTTATCATCAAGACAGCTCCTTTAATAAACTTCTTAATTCATGAGTGAATTTGTACTTAGATCAAACTATCTCCACAGCCAGTGTGAGGAAATGATAATATTGTCTTCTTCAGTCTTCAGTGTGTTGTGCATATATATGCCACAGCAGGTTCATTTTGTCAGCTGCTAAAATAAGAGGATAGTTAACATTTTAAGTGACCCATAGAAGAGGATCCCTTTGTATCTGCCTCAGTGTTCAAATTCTGTTCCAAATCATGTTGCTCTTTTCCAGAACAAGTTAAAGAAAAATAGAGTTAGCTACTTTTCCAGGACATATTGTATAAAAGTAGGAATTGTCTAATTCAGTAGGATTTAGTAGGTTGTGAGTATATATGTCAGAATAGTAAATTAATAGTAGTTACAGTAATATAAGAGCTGAAATATTCACAAATAAAGGTGAACAATATATCACAATTTCTGAAAAACACAATACAGCTCTTCTATGAGAGCTACAGAGCTTAGATTTATTTGTAGGGCACAAAGTAAACTTAGTATATCTTAAAAGGTACATTAGGAATCATAATCCATTCCCACAAACCTCTGGACCTTCTGTGCCCTTGAAGGAATTTGAGTTGCAGGAGTTGTCAGGGGTGGGTATAAAGTTCTCTGAATTATTTTGTCCAGGACAGGACAAATACTGTAGTTCTTCTTTTTTTTTTGCCGGTCGTGGGGCCTGAACTCTGGGCTTGGGTGCTGTCCCTGAGCTCTTCAGCTCAAGGCTAGCACTCTACCACTTGAGCCACAGCACCACTTCCGGCTTTTCTTTTTTCTGCTTATGTGATATTGAGGAATCAAACCCAGGGCCTCATGCATGCAAGGCAAGCACTCTACCACTGAGCTACCTTCCTAGCCCTAAACTATTATACTTCTTGATACCTGTCCAAGGCCTGTCTCTACTGATAATTTTGTATGGCATGAAGTTGATGTTATAACTATCTAAATGTGATATTGAAAAATTGTACAAGTAAAGAACATAGTGCTTAGTTTTTATATTATTACTGAATAATA
The DNA here is from genome assembly GCF_019054845.1 of Dipodomys spectabilis. Lineage (NCBI taxonomy): Eukaryota > Metazoa > Chordata > Mammalia > Rodentia > Heteromyidae > Dipodomys > Dipodomys spectabilis. The sequence continues at coordinate 147,483 of NW_024870867.1, forward strand.
ATATTATTATTCCTATGTTTTTGCTCTAAAGAAGCCAGACTTTCAGAACTAAAATGGTTATAAATGTAATTAATTTCTTTTTTTTAATTTAATTAATTTTTTTGTGAACATACTGTACAGAGGGGTTACAATTACATGGGCAGGATAATGTGTACATTTCTTATCAAGCATTGCAGCCTCCTCCTTTGTTTACCCTTCACATCCCTTCCCAGCCTCCCCCCCCCACTCCCCCACCCAATCCTCCCCCCCTCCCCCCCAAAAGTTGTAAAGTTCGTTTTCGACGTGACAACTTGTACTTCTCATAAATGTAATTAGTTTCTATGAAATTATATAGTAATTAGCAAAAATGCAATACTTCATATAAGGAAACATATGTTCTATCATGTTGTTTCATGACTGTGTTTCAAGATATAAAAATAAATTTCTTGAGTGAATAAAGGTATCTTTGAGAATAGCTAGCAAGTAGATGTGAGTTCCATCATTGAAAGAATATGTAAATGAAATAAAGTAAGTTAATTACATATAAAAAAAGAAAAGCATAGGAAACAAAAACAAAAGTAGAAAACAGATTTCATCAAAGTAAAAAGCCTGATAGCAAGTGAAACACATTTACTAGAGTAAGCAGATAACTTACAAAATAGGAGAAAATATTTGCAAATTATGCATTTGACAAGGAGTTAGCATACAGAATATAAAAGATATACAAACAACTTAATACCAGAGTAGGAGGAAGGACGATGGAGGGAGGAGAAAGAAAAGGAAAATGAAAAAGTAAAGAAATAAGCCAATTCAAAATGGTCTAAAGTATGAATAAACACATCTCAAACAAACACATACCAAAACAAAGTAACTAGTGTTTCACATATGTATATTGGTCATTATTTTTCTTATGACTTACACTGTTACTGTTTAGAGCTTAGGAATTTTAGAGAACCTGAATTCAAAGAACACGAATTTTGTCTTTCACATGCTGATAGAATCTTAAAAGTTTGGATTCTTATTGGATTTACAACTATTTAAAAATTATATAGAAAATAATTGTATTTTTTGCTTAATAGGATGGTGTATATTATTAATTATTGAAGTCATTTTAAATAATCATTAATCTTAGTACACAGTTTTTTTTTTTTTAATCAAGGGAAAGAGAATGTTTTTAGTTTTGGTAGTATCAACTTTGCTAGGCAGGAGTACTACCATTTAAGCCACACTCTCAGCACAGAGAATCTTACTTTTAAAGTATAATTAATAGCCCAGAAACACCTGTGCTGTATTCATAACTAGAAAAAAAGTTAAGAAAATGTAGGAGATTTGATTTAAGGCAGAGATTTGTATTTGCTATAGTCTTTGAAATTTTATTTATTTACTTAGTATAAAACTAGAAAAGAATGAACAAATCATAAGCTCCCGATAAGAAGCCTACAAGGAAGAGAGAGGAGGAGAAAAACCACCCTGTTACTTCTTTATGTTTTTTTCTTTTCTCACCTCTAGGGTAGTCTAGTTTCTTTTCATCAAGGCAGGCCTGCGGGCTGCTGTGATGTCTCCTGTGCCTTTAACCAGTCATCTGATCAGAGCAAGCAGTTCCAACTGGTGCACAGAGCAGTTTGCCAGACCTTTACTGTCACTAAGACAAAGGGGTTATGTTGGAATTTTCTTTTCTTTGAACCAGAATTTATCTTTTTTAAAAATACTTTCTGGAATGTTTCCCCCATCTGACAACTGTCCTAGACACATGAAATGTGATTTTTTTCCTGTATCTAAATGTGAGGGTGGTCCATAGATAATTGTTGCTTTATTGTTATTCATAGTAAGAAATAGTATTGAGAAAATGTTAGCCTGTGTTTACTTGTTATGCATTGAAGTATACTGAATATCAGAGCACCAGATATCTTTGAGAATAAAGCTGAAAGTCTGGTGGTTAGCTACTCAGCATGCTGAGTTTTATATTGAAACAGAGCATTACTTATATGCCTTTAATCATGGGTGTACCTTAAACAAGAACCAGTTTAGGCAACCTGGTTCCTTCCAGAAGTCCCTTGCTTACCACGTCATGTCACCCCATATGACCCCACTTCAAACCCACCCTTATCCCTCTGTCCTTCAATCTGCTCCTCAAGCCTCTCCACAGAAGGAAGATCCCCTATGTGCTTACTTACTCTTTGCTTGCCTATAGGGTTCTAGACTTAGACTACTTCCTTTCGAATCTTTTTCACTGGTCCTCTTGCTTTCTCCAACTTGTAAGTATTGGGAGTGTTTTTCTGTCCTTTAGTATACTCCCTGGTTGAACTCATTCCATCATGGCTCAAAACTGTTTGATGCGGATGAATATCATGTTCTAATCTCTTTCACTGACCTTTCTTTTGAGACCTACATTGCTTCCTGCATTTGTTAACTCCCTATTTGTATTTTGTCATCTGCTTTGCAACTCAAATTAAACATACATAAAATATGACTCTTGAATGTCACCTTCCAAATTCACTCTTCCATTTTCCTTAAGTGTATGCTATTTTTATTCATTCATTCATTGTGTGTGTGTGTGTGTGTGTGTGTGTGTGTACTGGAACTGGGGCTTGAACTCAGGACCTCATGCTATCATTTAAGCCACACTTCCAGTTCTATTCATTCATTTCCTTAGGCTGAAAAGCCAGGGATCATCTTTAACTTTTCCTTGATTTAATCCAATCAACCAGCTGGTCTTTTGGCCTCACCTTAAGCTGTGTTCTGAGTTGAACTACTTTTCACAACTTGTACAGTGGCCAATTCTTCCTAGCAACTACTATTTCTGGACTGGACTGTTGCGAAAGCTGCAGAACTGGTCATCCTACTTCCATTATTTTCTTGCCTTCAATCTGTTCCTTGTGTGGCAGATTGTAATCTGTTTACAATGTAAATTCAGTTACTTGGGTCTCTATCAATGCTTTCTAAAGACTTCCCATCATATTCAGGGCAGAAACCAAAGTCATTTCCATGACCTGTAAGAGGATAAGCTCTTGCCTAATGTGCCACAACTTCCCTCAACCTATTTGGGTTGAGCTCACCTTGGAATTCTTGCTTTTGTAAGCAGGTCAAGATATACTTGAATCATAATCATCACTGTTTTCTTCATAGCTTGGGATACTCTTCACCAAAGCCTTTTCATATCTGTCTCATTCACAGCTTTTAGATTGCTTATCACATCTGTTACTTTACTACCTTTTCAAAATCATATATATCATTATCTGACATGTATATTGGTATATATGTATGTGTATATATGTGTGTTGGTACTACTATGCCTGGACTCAGGGCCTCACACTCTTGCTTTGCTTTTCCCCTTCAAGATTGGTGTTGTACCATTTGAGTCACACTTTCCCTTCTAGGCTTTTTTTTTCTGGTTAATTGGAGAAAAGAGCCTCATGGACTTTTCTGCCCAGGCTGACTTTAAATCATGATCCTCAGATCTAAGTTATAATGTATTGATTAATAAGAGTTGGGCCTAATTTGTTTATTTCATAGTCTACCAAATCAGCATCGTTGAGTCCTACAGTTAACATAAGGAAAATTTGTTGGGTGAATGAATGAAATGATTTTTATTATTTTCAAAGTATAAAATGGGTAAGAATCTCTTTTTAGCAATGTTATATAACAGACATTTTAAATTGTTTATTCAGTTGGCATATTTCTTTTTCTTCAGGAATGTGGTAAGAATGTTCTTGAGCTTTACTGTTCAGAGGAAACCCATTCATATCCTATTGTTCTTACTTTGCTCAGGCTTATTTACATTTCTAAAATACCTGTTACTTAGTTTTTTCAATTTCAGAACAAGGAATGAGACTTCTTTTTGGGATAAAGCATATAGAGATAATATCATTAAAGGTTTCTCTTATACAGGTTAGCACTTGTGAAGTTCTGAATGCATGGTGGTGCCACTACCACTGCCCCGTGCCATGCACAATCTCCACACCCATCATCTATTTTTAAAAGCAAGAGATGTGTCTGGGCATGTGATAAAACACACGGGGTGGGGGGCAGGAGTCTGGAGGACATGTGAAGTGAAGGATGTGGGGTTTACTCCTTAGTCTCTCATCACATTCTATGAGCTCTGTGATTGTACCTATTTAGGAAGCTATTTTACAACCACAGAAGAAGTTGAGAATTTCATATATTTCTAAACAAACATTTCTCAAAGAAGTTCCTATTATTCCTCATTATTCATGAGATGGAATAAAAGTGTAGGCTGGTGCCTGGTGCTGGTGGCTCATGCCTATAATGGTAGCCACTCAAGCAGCTGAGATCTGAGGATTGCAGTTCAAAGCCAGCCTGGGCAGGAAATTCTGTGAGATTCTTATCTCCAGTAAACTGCCAACAAAGCAGGAAGTGGAGCTGTGGCTCAAGTGGTAGAGCACTAACCTTGAGCAAAAAAGCCGGGACAGTGTCTAGGCTCTGAGTTCAAGCCCCAGGATAGCCTTCCCTTCCCCCCCAAAAGTGTGGGGTGGAAGCACTGGTGAAAAATCCTTTTATTTTTTCTGTGTATGTGTATCAGGGCTTTGGCTCTGTCCCTTAGCTTTTTCGCTCAAGTCTGGCTCTCTACCACTTGAGTCACAGCTCCATTTCTGGTATTTGGATGCTTAATTGCGATGAGTCACCAGAGCCCAGATAACCCCTAAGTTTTGAGAATATTCTTTACATATATTTCAAGCTTTGAATCTGGCTTATCTAATGAGTTAAATGAAAGTAAATATTCAAAGCAAATGTAATTTACCAACCCCCTAATATTTGATTTTCAGTAAAGATAGCCAAATGTAATCTTAGTACATGAAGTCAATCATTTTGATCACTAATTACACGTTAACATAGGTAAAATTGATTTAACTATTTCATGGTGTTAGCTAGGTATGTCAGGGTATTTTCTATAGTTGAGCTGATGCTACCATCCTTCTGAAATTAGCTGCTATACACAAAACAATGGCTTCTCTCAAAGGAATTTTGCAATCTTGTAGGATAAAGGAACTTTGCAGCTGTAAGTAAAGGATCTTGGAATAGGAAAATTATCTAAATGGATCCAGAATTATTTCAGGGTTCATGAAAAGGAGGTCACAAGTGAGAGCAGAGAGAAAATGCTTTGAGGGAATATACAAAGCCAAGGAATACCGGTATTTTCTCGAAGCTGGAAAATGCAAAGAAACAGCCTTTCCAAGAGCTGCTGGAAAGAACATATCCTTGTTGACCTATTTTTATACTTCTAGGAATTTAAATAAATAGATGTTTGTAGTTTTGAGACATTATGTTTGTGGTAATTCCTTATAGCAGCAATACGAACTAATATATTTGTCTTATAAAAATGATCATATGATGAAGTTTTCATGAGAAAACTTTTCTACTCTTTTATTGTTAGATTCATTTCATAATGTTCAAAATAGTTAATCATGTGGAAATTCTGTCACATAAAACAAGTTACTTATAAACATATTGAACATAAGGAATTGCCTAGAGTAATTATTATCAATTTTTTAATTAGTATAATGAGACACTTGATGCTGGACAACTTTATAAGGAAAGGAATATAAGCTGAATAGTCAGTTCCCAGTTCTGGAAGCTGAAGAATGTAGCACTAGCATCAGTTTGGATCTGGTAAGAATCTCTTGGGGGATGGTATTCCAGTGGTGGGAGCATATGTGGGAAGATGCGATCATATCCAAGACTCCAAAGAGTAACTTAGGAGTCAGGCTCTCTCTGATAACAATTGTTATGAGAACTAACTGAAGGTCCCACAAAACTACCTTAATCTCTTCCACCAATAGTATTCTCAATGACTTGATCACCTCTCAATGGGCCCCACCTTTGAAAGGTCCGCTGTCTCTCATATGATACCCTGGGACCTATGCTTGTACCTCATGAATTTCTGAGGGACAGAGCACATCCAAACCATTGCATAACTCATCTAATTCCTGTTGTGAAGCCCTAGTTGATTATTTTGTTGTGGTAAGAACATATGACTTGAGATCTACCCTCAACTTTTTAACTCTCTGGTATTGTTGTTTGAACATAAAGGGCATTGTGCTTGGTCAGCTTACTTGCTTGGTTGGCACTCCACCCCTTAAGCCATACCTCCTGTTTTGGCTTTTTTTGCTGGTGAATTAGAGATAAGAGACTTTTCTGTTTGTTTGTTTAGCCTGGCTCCAAACTGTAATCCTTAGCTCTTAGCCTCCTGAGTAGCTAGGATTATAGGAATAAGCCATCAGTGTCTGGTCCATCAGCAAATTTTAAGTGTCTAATACAGCATTGTTAAGTAAAAGCACAATGTAGTATGCCTGATGTGAGGAACATATTCATCTTATATATCTGATGTGTTCTATCCAGTGAACAGCATCTCTCCACTTTTCTTCTTCTTCCCAACCCCTCACAACCTTTCTTCTATTTTCTGCATGAGTGAGCTTGATTACCTTAGATACTTCTTAGTAGAATCATGAAGTTATATCCTTCTCTGCTGACTCATTTCACTTAGCACATTGACCTCGAGGTGCATCCACATTTGTTGAATGGGATAGGACTTCAGGATCTCCTTCTTCTTATTTTGTAGTGGAATAATTCATCTACTTTCTTAAGGAAGATTATTACTAAATGAGAATTTCAAACAGTCTTTCTTTTTGGTAGTGCTAGGGTTTGAACTCAGGTTCTTATGCACTCTAAGAAAGCATTCAATTTTACTCAGCTGTAATTAGAGCCCCTGGATTCCAGTTATTATATATGAAACTATGACTGACACATTATCTTCCATTCTGTGGTGGCTCTGAAATATATCTACAAATTCAAAAGGTAGAGATTAAGGGTTCCCTTCTGAGTGTGGGTTGGACTTAACTGGCTTGCTTCTAGCAAGGAGAAAATAGCAGAAGTGATCCTATGTGCTTTTCAGAACTGGATATTTGCAATATTGCCCCTCTTTTGTATACTCACTCTGGAGGGAATTAGCTTCTTCTATGTCTGTCTTAAGGACAATGAACCAGCTCCTGGAGCTGTGGCCTCCTGCCAAGAGCTGTGAGTGATCCATCTTGTAAATGGATCCTTCAGTCCCAGAGGAGCCCAGAGATAAGCTTTGGTCTGTAGATTGTAAAGGACTCTGCCTGAGTCAGGACTTTCTCTGATACACCATTTCTGAAGCTCTAATTCTCAGAAAATGGCTCAAGTAATACATGTTTCTTGCTTTAAGATGTTAAGATTTGGAGTGATTTTGAACTAATGGAAAATGTACATATCTTTTCTTGATATTTTTCCTAAGCTAAATAATGTTACACTATGTATATAAAGAAACTTACATACTGTTATTAAAAATGTCCCCTTTAGTCTTTTTTCTAACATGTTGTAGATGTGGGGAATGGTCCAGCTCAGGACCAGTTGGATTAATGCCTTCTGCTTAGAGAAGTATAAAAGTGAAAATCCACATACTTTTTGAGAATGCCTTTTGAGAGACAAAAGTATTCCTAGGAAAAGTGACTAATGGGGATGAAAGGGTGAAAAACAATGCTTTTTTTTCCTGTCCTTTACATTCCCAGCTAGTCTCACTAATTAACATCATTTAACTTTCACAGTTTAGGATCAGGTCATATAATTAGGCAAGGATTAAGCTCCTCTTTCTTGGAATGTTGGTTAATTTAAACTGTTTGGAAACCACTCTAAGAAAGTCACAGGAAGATTCTGAAGGATGGTCCCCAGAAATCATGAAAAAGAATGTAAGTGTTACCCAAAGCATCAGTCCCAGTGCCAAATTGTTTCAGAAATAAGTCACAACAGAAAATATTTGTTATTAGGTTTCCCTGCATCTACAATGCTACCTTTTATAGATGTTAATGTATGAATGTTTTGCTTTTCATTAACAGTCTATTATTCTTTCATATAGTGTGATTAGAATTAGCATGGCTGAGTTAGCCCAGTCTCATTCTTTTTGTAGTTATTTTTGACAATCCAGAAGTATACTCAGTGCAGAAACGAATAATCTCCAGAGTTCTTAGACTTTTTTTTTCCCTTTTTGTATCTAAGTCCTAGAGAACAGAGAAAAGTTGTAGGTAAAAGCCAGAAGTTGTGTGTCTGACCTAGAAGTCATATCATAAACAGAATGGATGTTACTCATCATCTTTCATGAGGAACACACATGTTTCACTAGCAACCCGGGGACCCTGATGAGTATAAATACTGTTCTAGTCAAATCATGTTGAAATTTTTGTGTTCACCTTCCCCCACTCCATTCCTGGTAAATGGCAAGAATACGGGATCCAAATGTCTAATGAAAAGGATGTGCCTACTAGAGAATATTTAGCCCTTGTGAGTTTGCCCACAGCTCTTCCCATTTGCAAATGAATCTTGAAAGGACCTTCTTTCAACCAGCAATCTGTCTCTGGTCACCACCAACTATTTTATTATAGATAGAAGCTGTATTTGTAGTGTGAAAGAAAAGGCAGACAAGGGGCTCTGCTTGGGGGTCACCACTTCAGGCAGCCATAGTTGCTGCATGCCCAAATGGAGTGACAGGTCTGTGAGAGGCTGAAAAGCTAGGGGAACATTCCCAGCATAGAAAATGCATGAGAAACAAAGAAATCTGGCTGACCATCGGAGACACTGTGAATGCCAGGTCACATGGAATCTCTACACCCCTTTATTGAGAGACCCTAGACTGCAGCTGTTTCCTCTAATTCATTCAAAGGGTGACTGGGAGCTCAGGTCAAAGCTTATTTACCCTTTTCCCCTCATTTGAATCCATCTGATGTTCTAATTCTTCCATGAAAGTATCTCGAGTGAAGGAAAATCAACCTAATTTGATTGAAATCAGAGCAGCTTCACTGTTACTTATCAAATTGTTTCTATCTAATTAAAATGACAAAAGGATAGAGTAATGTCCATTAGTTTCCCCATGGAACGAAAATGGAAAGAAATGTAAAGTGTACAAATTTGTGCTAGAATTCTTCACAGTGATAATATTCAAAAGAAATATTCAGAGGTAAATGTGTATTTTCACATTCTCATCAACTTGCCACGTGCTTTGCTAATGCCCTTATTTGAGAATTTTCTTTAAGTTCTTTGGTTCATTTTGTTGTTGTTTTGTTCCTGAAATTATTTTCCCCTGTAATTCAATCCACCTTGGTTCTTACCTAGAGAACACAAATTTGAAATATATTTGAAGGAAGCAAATAGTAGCCTCAGAGTTGGGTCAAAACATTAGAAATAGCTTACATGACAGCACAATAACAAATACTTTATCTTTAAAAAAATACATGTATGGTACTAAATACAATTAACTTGAATGGTCTGCAAGTAATAATCCAACATGCCTTCCCCTTGCTGCTTTAGTGTAGGCATATTTCTTAAACAAAAGAATAGAAAGAATAGCCAGCCAAGAAACTTCTAGGACAGGGTAATTAAAACTAGATCTTGTAGAAAATATGAAGACTCTTCAGTCACTTCAGCATACATCATTTGAGATAGGACAGCTGTGCAAGTAGAGCAAAAAAGGGAACCACCAATCCATTAATAAGTAGGTGTGCTGATATCCATCAAATGCAGTAATAGCAATAGGATAAACAGTATGATTATTATGACGGCGTTTGAATTTGTTTTTCCAGTGAAAATAAAGCCTTATATGTTTGCTTACATATTATCTGCTTGGCCTTTGTAGCTAGCCCATATAACCTCTTACTATTAGCATAATATCAGAAGTTGAGTTCTCTGGATAGCAGCATGGATTTATCAGTGAATTGCTGGAATCCACATCCTTGCAAGAGAGAGGAAGGAAATAGTACTGTGTAGACCTGAACAACAGACTTGGGTGATCTCATAGGAATATGAAATTAAAATATGCCTTCAGAGTTGCTGTGTTTTAGAGTCAAACAGACTGGTTATTTCTGTGCTCCTCTCACAATCATACAATGTTATACCCCTCTGTTTAAGTCTATGCATCAACAAATATGTAAATAGTTGTGATGTTTTAACTTGCAGAAAGGTAAGGTTTGTCCAAAGAATTTTTTTTTTTTTTTTTTGGGGTCTGGTCGTGGGGCCTGAACTCTGGGCCTGGGAGCTGTCCCTCAGCTCTTCAGCTCAAGGCTAGTGCTCTACCACTTGAGCCACAGCGCCACTTCTGGCTTTTTTTTTTTTTTTTTTTTTGCTTATGTGGTGCTAAGGAATCGAACCCAGGGCCTCTGGCATGCAAGGCAAGCGGTCTACCACTGAGCCACCTTCCCAGCCCTGTCCAAAGAATTTTTTTTTAATTTTTAAAATTTTTTTCTTTTCTTTTTTTTTTTAATTGTGAAAATAGTGTACAGAGGGGTTACAATGACATGGGCAAGGTAATGAGTACATTTCTTATCAAGCATTGTAGCCTCCTCTGTTTCCCCTTCCCATCCTCTCCCATCCCCTGCCCCTCCTACCCAATTCTCCTCCCCCCACCACCAAAGTTGTAAAGTTGGTTTTCGACATAACGACTTGTACATCTCATTGTTGCAATGGGTCCACCTGTCCAAAGAATTTTGGGAACTAGGTCCAGGAAGTCAGGGTTGATTGTATGTGCTGCTCAGAGGGAAGGAAAAAAGACATACTTGTCATTGATGACACAGACCCAGCCTAGTATGTAGTCTTCCTGTTTAGTGCCTCCTGCATTGTCTTCCAACACAAGCACTGCGTACCATGGATTCCCTAAGATGGTCTAGCTGATTGCTATCTTTCCACAATGTCTTTGAATAAACCTCATTTATTTCATACAAAGTACTAGCTTTTGAGTGGTAAACAGACAGCCTTGGGTATTGCACAACTTGATAGTATATTGCAACTTGCAAATATGAAAAATATGAAATTAGATTGTGGAAGCAACCCAAATTAACGTTGAAAAATACTCTAGCCTAAGCAGAATAGGCTAGCATCTCATAATCATGAATCACTTCATTTCCAAGAAATCAGGATAGAACCGGCATAGAGTTTTGCAGATCTGTAGGCTGTAGAGATGGTAAGGTTCATCACTAATCTCTGAATCTTATAAGCCTGTTCCAGGCTAGGTATCATTTGTCATCATTCATCTTCATAGCTTGAGCTCTAGGTGAAATTCTCCCAGAGGAAAGATGTTCATTACTAGGGAAGGAAATAGCAATATCATTGAGAATCAGAATTTCTGTTTACTTGTAGAGTTTAAGATAAGATCAGGTCAAGATACCCAAGTTTTTCCAGGTAGTGGATTCCTGAGATCTGTTTTGTTTTGAAACTTTCATATCAGAAAAATCACTAGAAGAAACAACTAATGTCATACTTAAGAATTTTAAGTGACATATATTGGTTAGTGTAAATGAATGTAGTATGGCCATAAATTAAAGTTAAGAAAGGGAAGACTTTACTGTTAGGCAGATAGGAAAAAATAATACATGAACCAAACAATGTATAATTTTTTTAAAAAAGTGATAAACTTCTTGTTTATCCCAGCAAATTTTTTATAGTTGCTATTTTGTAGATGAGGAGTTTGAGATTAAATTTAGCCAGGTTAGTGGGGTCAAGATCAAAATTTGCATCTTTTTACTACCTGAACATCATATATGTGTTTCTGTGTTCATTTTTAATGATCTGCTGAATAAATATATAATTCTTATATGTGAAAATATGAATTAAAAACTGTTTAGCTACAGTTATATTAGCTCTCATGTTTCTATATTTTATGTTATTGTTTGTGAGATACGACTATTACATGCTTTGAGACTACTTAATTATTATAGATTTTTCCCCCTCAGTTTTATCTCTGTTGTATTTCAGTTCGGTGTTAAAAAAATTCAGAAGTAAGCTGGGTACTGGTAGCCTGTAATCCTAGTTAAGCAGGAGGCTGAAATCTCATGATCATGGTTTGAACCCAGTCCCGGGCAAGATAGTCTGTGATACCTGTATCTTTAATTAACTACCAAAAGTTAGAAGTGGTGCTCTAAAGTGTGAGGATGAGCAACAAAGCTCAGGGACAGTACCCAGGTCCTGAGTTCTAGCCCCAGGACTGGCACCAAAAAAAAACAAAACAAAACAAAAAAACAAAAAACAAATCCCCCCTCCCCAAAAACCCCTAGAAGCCAGATTTTTACCTACTCAAAGCAGTAACAATTCATGTCACTGAAGAAAAGTTGAGCTAAAGTCAACCAAAGTATAGAAACTAGTGTGAAAAATAATTTGTAAATATATTTTACATCAGTCAAATATTTGAGAGTTTTACTAGTACAATGCATAACTCTTTTTAGGTAACATCACTTTTGAAAAGTGTAGCATATTTTGTAAGATAAATAGACTATCTTTGCTTTATCAGGATTTTTTTTATATATTCAAGAGCTTATATTCACTTCAGTTTTCTCTGTTGTATTACCAATGGAAGAGCTACAAAAGGGCAAAAGAAGCTAATAAAGAACAGACTTTAAAAAGTCACTATTAGCCCAGTTACCTCAAAATAGTACAAGAAATTAAGTGATTGACCTCAATAAATAGATTCCTCATATCACTTCTTTTCTCTAGAAATTAGCTCAGTGAATTGTTAAAGGACAAATTCAGTTTCAACATTAGAGATGAAAATTGAACCAGAATATGTCAGAAACTGAATAAACTACAAGTGTAAAGTATAAGCATTGTTTCTATACTCATCTGTCCAAACGAAATGTCAGAGTTTAAACTCGTCCTTTAGATTTTTGTTTTTAATTTTGTTTTGTTTTTATTGGGTCTAACTAGCCGAAGCCTGGTCTTGAACTTGGGATATTCCTGTTTCAGCCTTCTGAGTGCTGGGGTTACAGATATGTACCACCATACCTGACTCATCCTATTTTTTTTTAATCTTGATGCCTTTATTGTTCAATGTTTTTCATTCCTCTTATTTAAATCATAATAAAATTTCTAGGTCTTACTTTCCATTATCTGTAAAATTGGACAGACTTTAAAAGTTATGTTCTGTGTATCATTAGTACTTTACTCAGACATATTGATAATTGTTATAGAAAAATTATAAGAGACTACATACATGAGGACTTTCAGAGTATTGTACTTGCAATAGATAAGTTTTATAGTTTATGTTCTGACAGTGTTTATCTATTTGATCTTGTATAAGTCACTTAGACTCTTAGAGGCCCCAAATCCAAACTTCAAATTGGAGGGTTTAATTTGTACTTGCCTTTATTGCTGGAAATACTTGCAAGGTTCAACACACCATGAATAATTACTGTAACAATCTATTACTACAGCTTAAAAAGAGAGCCAGTTGTTCTAAAAGGAAGTCCATGAATTACCATTTTTTTCTTTTTTTGGGGCTTGAACTCAGGGTCTTAATGCTAAGCTTTTTAGCTCAAAGCTGGTCCTCTACCACTTGAGCCATGGCTCTACTTCCAGCTTTTTTGGAGATCAGAGTCTCAAGTCCTTTCCTGCCTGGACTAGGATTCTACCTCTGGCCTAAATGATCACTTTTACCTATTAGAATGATTTAAACTCCTGATTTACCTTAGACAATGATATTCAGAGTATTGTCTTTTCAGAAGGGATGCTGAGAATTGATCTCAGGGCCTGACACATGCTGGGCAGAACCTCACTACACGGCCACACCTCCTGCTCCATGGAGGCTGTCTTTTAACGGCTTTTGAGATGAGTGGCTAATGCTGCTAGACAGAATAGAAATAAGAATGTTTCATATTTTCTGGAAAAGGCTGTTTTAGATACTTTGAGAAGTTTATACTCTAAAACAGTCATGAGAACTAAGCATGATTTAAATGCTGATGCCTACTTACAATTATATTAGTAATTAGTGACTCTTATTCAGATTAAATATTAATTTACAAAAGCTGTTGAAGTATCTATAAATGCTTTTTATGAACATATACTTGGAATACATTTGGTCTTCATACATTTTTAAATTTCATCAAAGATCAAAGATAAGCTGGACACTGGTTGCTCACACCTGTAATCCTAGCTACTCAGGAGGCTGAGATCTGAGGATCACGGTTCTAAACCAGCCCAAGTAGGGAAAGTCTGTGAGACTCTTTATCTCCAATAAATTCCTCATAAAAAGCCAAAAGTGGCATTGTGGCTCAAGTGTTAGGATGCTCATCTTTTTTGTTGTTGTTATTGTTGGTCATGGGGATTGAACTTTGGGCCAAGGCTCTGTGTCCCTCAGCTCTTCAGCTCACAGTTAGCATTCTACCACTTGAGCCACAGCACCACTTCTGGTTTTCTAGTGGTTAACTGGAGATAAGAGTCTCATAGACTTTCCTTGCCGGGGCTGGCTTTGAACCGTGATCCTCTGATCTCAGGCTCTAGAGTAGCTAGCATTACAGGTGTGAGCCACTGGCTCCCAGCAGAATGCTAGTCTTGAATAAAAAGAGACTCAGTGACAACAGCTAAGATCATCATCATCATCATCAACAACAACAAAAGAAAAAAAGAAAGAAAGAAAGAAAGAAAGGAAGGAAGGAAGGAAGGAAGAAAGAAAGAAAAGAAGAAAGAACAATAAGTCTTAGGATTGATTATATTTTCTATTGTACTTGAAGCATTAACAGTAAATGAGCTTTACTAGTGTGGGTATAGAAAAAGAAAAGTCTAGGGCTTGGGATAGTCCTTGAGTGTAGACATTAAGCAACGGCAGCTAAAAATAGAGCCCATAAGGAAGTGAGAAAGGAATAATCTGAGAGGAACAAGGAAAATCTAGACAGGACTGTGCAGTTTCTAGAAACTAAGGGAAGAGAGAATTTCCACAACTAGGGCTTGCTCAATATGAGACACAGAAAATTTGAAATGACTGGAATCTAGGAGCCAGGAACATAAGTCAGATGATAAACTGTGGAGGTATGGACAAGGTAAAAGGAGTATAGCTTGGGAGCTTGGTGATACGGGATGCCAGGGTCTTAGCCATGAGCATGGCTCCTAGAGACTGGCTTTAGTTACAAGACCTGGACATCTTAGTGGGTTTGGTAAAGTAGGATTCAGTGCAGAACTGGACACACAGATGTATTTTGGACAACACAGAAACCCAGTAATTAGGTAGAAGGTGAGATTGGCCCTCAGTGAAAGAGGAATATAGCTGTAACAGAGTCTGTAACAAAGCAGACTTGATCCTCCTCACCTACAGAACTCCAGGGAGGCTCTTGATATTCTACATACTTGGAGGATTGCTTGATCCCTGAAGTTTCGATGAAACTTAAACAAGTGGGAGTTAAGGGCTTAGCATACAGTAAGTGCTCAATAAGCATTTGTTAAATAAATGATGCATTACTAAGACTTTATTTAGCTCTTTATTTAGAGAGTGAATATCCTCCATTCTCATCCAAATAATTCCAGAGGCAACAGTTTTCAGTTGTATTTTCCTAAATGTGTTCTATAACAAATAATTTCTCAGAGTATCAAAAACTTTTATGATCGAAGAGTATTTTGACTAAGTAAATTAGGGAATTACTAGATTAAGTAAAATCAATTGCAGCTTTGCATTGGAAGACTTCTCAGAAATTTTATTTTAATATGGCTTATCTTACTATGGTTTATGAATCTCGTAATAAAGTAGTGTGTACACTTTTCCAAATGTATTTGATCCGAGAAATTCTTAAACAACCACCTTTCTTTCTCTGTCTCCCCTGCATGTTAGTGCTAATGTAGAACATGATATTAAGAAATGTTAGAATATAGAGTGACATAAGAATTAATCAAAGGATGAAAAAGAGAAAAGAGAGAAAGAGAAAGGTGAATGGATTTTTCAGCATTATGTGTTTCTAAGCAAAACTGAAAAGACTCAAGAAATTCTGATCTTCTTAATGTTCATTCCTTGGAATGAGAAACCAAGAGTCAGGAGTTCTTGTTAACCTCTGGCCCACAGTTGGATGTTGATTAGGTAAAATTTGGAGACTGCGATGAGGGATGAGGAAGATTATGTGTTAGAGCAAGTTGGTCATTGCAGTGTGCTTTCTGTAGGTTTTCCTACTTTAATTCCCATTGGTTAAACGATGTCTGTGTATGCATCGGGGAAGAGGGGAGGAGGGGCAGGAGGAGAGACCCTGTTCTTGTGAAACAGGTAGGCCTAGTCCATTGCTATGTCCACCCCACTTAAGGGCAAAGTGAGTACCTTGATTCACTCTCACATAGATAGCTTCTCTTTACCACATGTAGCATTTGGAACTGAATTGACTAAGAAGAGCTAAAGAAAGGAGGCAGAGCTTGTATTCTTGTAGTGCCCTGTTTTCCTAAAATGACTAGGCCATGCCAGTCCCTCTGCCCACTCTGTGTGAGTTATCTGGGACAATGGAGGCACTCGTGTCTGAGGATGATATGTTATTCACATTGTATAAGAGTGGCTAACTGAGCGTATTTGATAGATCAACTGTAGGCTGTTCCTGGTTGCTCCCTGTGAGACATAGAGAAGGCCACCTCTAAGGATACCAAGCTTACATTTCTGAGAAAGGAGGAAACGGGCCAAGCAACGAAACTAGGAATTATGAGTGTCTTTATTTCCAAGCTTACATTTCTGAGAAAGGAAGAGGAAACTGGCCAAGCAACTAAACTAGGAATTATGAATGTCTTCATTTCCAATGAGTTGGGAGAGTTAGAGATTGTATCAGAGTGATTGATAGTTCATCTCTTCCTCCAGCTTTTCAGGCAGAAGAAAGTTTGGCTCTGAATTATTTCATCAATAATAGTGAATTAATTAACTTCTTACTGAAGAAAGATTCCTGGAAAAATATACTTAATTCCAGTAATGTGGTTTTTGTTTGTTAGTTTTTGGTGTTAAGGATGAACCCAGGGCCTCATGCATACTAAGTATGTGCTCTTCCACTGAGCTACGTCTTCAGCACTATAATGTATATCATTTGTGAAGATTTTTGATTCCATTGAAATAACAGTATTGATTGTAGTATTACCAAACATCAGGAAAGAGTATAATTTTTATATTAATTAATTGTATTTAACAGTTAAACATCTAAAATGACAAAGTACTATATTTGTCACAGTGGTCTGAAGGTAAATGGGAGATCGTGGATTGTGAGTTGGAGAGATAGTCATGTGCTAAGGTAATACAGGCAGGCCTGGGAGAAGGTCTGAATGAAGGCTGGACATGAAGTACCATTACTTATCAATGTCGCATGCCAGTATTGCAATATAAACATATACTCCAGCCCAGCCATTTGATTGGCTTTGAGAATCATAACCAGGGTTGTGTCTGTGCCACAGAGAGGCAAATTCATAAGTATTTAATTGAGATTCTTGATAGAACAGTCAATTCTAAAGGACGTCTTCACAGTGACTCCCTTAATATTTCTCAAGAAAGTACTCCAGAAAGATCTAAACATCACACAAACTCTAGCATTTCTTGACAAACTATGTTTTCTTCCTAATTTTTTTTTCAATAGAACCTGGGGTTCTTACATTCAGCATTTAGAATAAACCTGAGAGAGTAGCTTTAACGTTACAAATGTATGAACAAAGAAAAGACTGTAAATCCTGACATCTGATCATTGGCTTATAGCTGGGCTGTAGTATTTAGTTCTTGAGATTAACCCTGGGGGGAAATTTCTTACTTTTCCTGTGTTCTGTCATGTTCAGTAAAGCAGCACCCAACTCTAGGGTTTACTATGAGAGTTAAAGGAGGTGGCATCTGTAAGGTTGGCCCCCTTACATTCTCTCATGAAATTGTGTACTTCTCTCTTATGGAGTATTTTGTAGTTTGTAATCTAATAATGATAAAATTAAACTCTCTCATATTTGCCTCTTCTATCTTCTATAGGACAGATACTTTTTTGAAGGAAGGAACCATATTTCTCCTGTGTGCCAGTGGGGTCTCTTACCCCATGCAGTGCATCCTTGATTAATACTGTGTGATGAAAACAGAGCAGCCCAGGCCATGGAGCATGCACACATCACTAGTAAAAACTGTTTCCCCTCCTTTGCTCACCTAGGAATACAGTGATTTTCTTTTCCTTATGCTGTCATTCTTTTGTGAATTTGGGGGATTTCTGTGCTTCTCTTATAATATCTGATGTTATTGGTAGGCACATCTCAGAACACATCTTACCTAGGAAGTCCTGCTTCTTGAATCCAACTGGGTGAGAGGCAGCATAGACTTGCCTGTCTGCCTGTCTGCCTGCCTGCCTGCCTGCCTGCCTGCCTGCCTGCCTGCCTGCCTTCCTGCCTTCCTTCCTTCCTTCCTTCCTTCCTTGGTTTCCTTTTTTTGTGCCAGTCCTGGGGCTTGAACTCAGAGCCAGGGTGCTGTCCCTGTCCTTTTTTTTTTTTGTTTTGCTCAAGGCCTGTGTTCTAACACTTGAGCCACAGTTCTACTTTGGGCCTTCTTTGTTTGTTTGTTTGTTTTGGTAGTTGAGATAAGAATTTTGTGGACTTTTTTTGCCCAGGCTGGCTTCAAATTACAATCCTCAGATCCCAACCTGTCCAGTAGAGTTATAGGCATGAGACACCTGCACCTTCCTACATGGACTTTGCTTATTTAACATTGAACTGAACTAATGCCATGATCCTTACTGTTTACATTTCCATTAAAAATGTCATTTTATCTCAAGTTGTTTCTTATAGATAACAAAGTGATTTCTGTGTCTGCTTATATTATTAAAAAAAGTCTTTTACTTTCACTTAAGCCGATAGAATAAAGCAGATTTAGGCTGCTTATTGGTATTTTTGCTTCTTATTGTTGTTCTGATGTTCATTATTTCATGTCTACAGTAGGAAACCTATGCACATCTATGTAATGTTTATGCAGAGGCAAAAGGAAAAATGATGAAAGCTATCATCCAAATCACTGTGTTCCCATGATACTAATTTTCATGTTGGTTGACCTCTTTAGGAATATAACAATTATCCCTGGATTTCTGCAACTCATGGCAGCACTAAAATAGATCACAGCATCAGGTTTGTCTCGTGCTTACATTCAGGATGAGGGCTCTGAAGAGCTGCACATTTCCAGGGGAGGAGTTTCCATGGAAACTCGGACAAAGGCAAAGCAAAATAATTTCTCAAGGCATACAAGGAGAAAAATTCCGCCCTGCTTTTTATTTGCAGTGCTGTGTCCCCTGAGCAGTCAGCTGGTTGACACTGCTGTGGCTGTCTAGGAATACCTGCATAAAATTTATATATTGCACAATGAAGATCAGAAATCTGTAAAATAGGAGTTGATTAGTATGATTAAAGAGTTATTTCTCAAGAAGGCTCAAACTGAGAAGGTTTTTTTTATTCAATAGGGTTAGAAGAAACTAAAGCATGTATTGAAGTAGCTACTGAATTTATGAGCATGAGCTCTTTAAATGATAAAATCATTGAAATGGGCCTTAAAGAAGAGTTTTAGGAAAAATGAAACAATGATCAGGAGCAGTTGCTGTTTCAAGATAATTTGTTAAATGAAAAATAAAGAGCAGGTCAGATTAATTCTGATAAACTTGTGGGCCATATGTCTTGAGTAAAAAGAAATCATGGGGGTCATGTGAATTCTTTTAGAAAATGATCTCTCCCATTGGTTGGCCTCAAAGGGCCTCAAAGCTGGCTGTCTTACTTATCCCTTGTCTCTTCCACAGCTCCCCACATAGTACTTCAAAGCTAATTGGCGTGCTGGGTTAATGCTGTGAGGGGAATGTACCATCTCTCACAGTTCTTCAGTGCCAGAATCAGAAAGAGAATACTTTCTGATCACTATATGTAACTATGGACATGTTAATACAATTATGATATAACCCATACTTTGCTTCCTTTTGTTGAATTTGATTTCAATCCTGTTCAGAAAAAATATTCCTTCTTTGATGCATTCTTTTAGCAAATAGTTGTGAATAATATTCCAAGTACTGTTAGGCATATGCCTGAAGGGGTCTATAAAGGAACACCAGTTTTGGAACAGTGAAATCAAACAAATAAAATCCACAAACAACAAAAAACGTAAGAGTTATCACATAGTGGCACATTTCTCTAATATGGCAATGTTGAGATTGGTTTCAGGTTTACTGGAATTCAGAGTATGTCACCACTAAGCTTAGTTGAGACTGTCATGCATGAGTTAGAGCAGGTTAAGCCTTCAAACAGAGAAGTGATTCTTCCAGGTCTTGAAGGATATGAGATGTGAATAAAGCAGACAACCGTGGAAACTCAGAGAGTAAATGTAAAAAACAGAGATATGGAAGAATGTCAGTGTTACGGGACGAGCATAGGTTCTAAAGGCAGAAGTCAGGTCCTGAAATGGCTTTATGCCGTTCCATCTAGAGGTAAGGTAATTCATTGAGTGATTTCAGAAGAATGTCACATTAAATCTACCCCACTCATCTTAGGGGAAGGGTTGAGGATGGTAGAAATCATTGATAGTAGGGAGAACAACAGGGATAATATTAGAGTCAAAAGGGACAATATTAACTGGGTGCTGGTGACTTACACCTGTAATCCTAGCTACTCAAGAGGTTGTGATCTGAGGATTGTGGGTTGAAGCCAGCCCTGGGCTAGAAAGTCTGTGAGACTCTGATCTCTCATTAAGCACTGAAAAACAGGAAATGGAGCTGTGGCTCAAGTGGTAGAGTGCTAGCCTTGAGCAAAAATGCTCAGGGACAGTGTATAAGTTCTGAGTTCAAGCCCTAGGACTGGTGCCACAAAAAGGAGGGGGAAATATTGGTGAGAAATGGTCAGGACCGAGATTATAGCTATATAGACAAAGATGGAGAAGAGACTAGATCTGGAGGATCAAAGGTCTAGGGAGCCAATTAATGGAGTATTAAATACTGGTATATTAAATAAAGGAAGGGCTGGAGTATACTTCAAGTTTCTAGTGCAGGTGCTAGGAAAATGTTAAGTGAAAATTTTATGCTGTGGTTTGGAAACACTCCCCACAGGTCATCAGCCTGTGGCATGATTGAGAAACTGTACAACCTGTAGGAGTGTGGCTTGGGAGAAAGAGCTTTAGGTCATTGGGGGTGAGCAGGGTTCCCCTGAAGAAGATCTTGGTACCTTAGCCGCTTCACCTTTCTCTCTTTGCTTCCTAGCTGCTATCAGGTGATCAGAACCATGATCCATGATCCATGGTCCATGATGGTGGATCTCCATGGTGTGCTTCTGCTATGACATATTATTATAGGTCCAGTGTGACAGGGCCAAATGACCATGATCTGAGACTTCTGAAAGTGAGTCAAAGAAAGTAACTCTTTCCATCCTTTAAGTTAGTATTCTTAGCTATTTGTCATAGTGAGATAATCACATGGCACAGGAAGAAACAATGGTGACAAATAACGACAAAATTCCAAATCATAAAAATGAAGGCAAAAGCTTTCATTTTCTGCTGTCTGACTGCTCACACAATCTCCAGTAAAACTCAGTCCTCTTCGAGTTACGATTTCTTGAAATGATTGCATGGAATTATTTTATTAAGTCTCAGGGTAAGGGGAATCTGAGGTACATAAGGCAAGGTTTGTGTATCTTGTAGGAATTCTGTTGGATGTGTGGGAAGGTAAATATAAGCCAGTTAACGAATAAATGAGTACATGAATTGTAGATGTGGAAAACGGCTTTGAAAGAAAAGGGTTGATGTGACAGTCTTAAACAGGGTTGGGAGTTTGGATATGTCTGCTAGCTAAAGCTAAAATCTGTGAGAGAATCAGACAGCTGCTTAGAGTTGGGGAAGAGCATCCCAGGCTGAGAGAACAGGTGCAAAGATTATGAGGTAGGAAACAGTTTGAATTCTAGAAAGTAGCAGATCCTCAAACTCAGTAAACACACAAGAAATGACAGCTACTATATTTACAAAAAAGAGACATCTATTTTTAAAACATTTTATCCTTAAAAAAAAAAAAGCAAACAAAACCAAGGGTGAATGATTGTCCAATAAAGGAAATGTTCTCATTTCTTGACTTAGGAATGGTAACCTCTCTGTACAAGGAATTAATAGTAACAATAAAATTATGTTTAAAAAACCCCATCCAAACCCCAGCTGGGCACTGATGGCTCACACCTGTAATCCTAGCTACTCAGGAGAGATCAGAGATTTGTGCCTTAAAGCCAGTCTGAGGGGCAGGGAAGTCTGTAAGACTCCTATCTTCAATTAACCACTAGAAAAACGGAAGTGGCACTGTAGCTCGAAGTGGTAGAGTGCAATCCTTAAGCAAAAGAGCTCAGGGACAGTGCCTAGGCCCAGAGTTCAAGCCCTAGAACAGAGAAAAGCAAAGCAAACAAACAAAAAACAAAACCCAAATAGTTGGAGGTGTGGCTCAATTGGTAGATCCCTAACTAAGGACCAAAAGCATCAGGTACTGAGTTGGAATACTGGTCTTGGAAGAAAAAAAAAATCCCCAAATAATACCATAAAAATTTTTAAAGTGCACAAAGAAGCAAGCCCCCAAACAGAGACTGTGCATATGTTTTTCATCTGGACACCTCAAATGTTAGTGTGTTACCACATCAAAACAATTACATCCTCCCTATCCAAGTGCATTTTCTTTGTTTTCTTCTGTTATTCTTCTCTTCATTTTCATTTTACTTACAATGTGGTTTCATATAAAACATTTAGCAAGGCAGATTAATAACTGTATACTTTATAGTTAACTAAAGTTGATTTTGAAAGGAAATATAAAAGACAAGTACCTTTTGCTAAACAAAACTCAAGAAGAAAATGAGGTACTTATTTTTTTTTTTCTGGACTCAAGATAGTAATTCAGATTTAATGTTGAAGATTTTGAATCTAAAGAAAAACAAACTGGTGGCAAAAATTTAAGTAACCTATCTTACTATTTTAAAGTAAGATGTATCCTGTGAAAAGAAAAGTAGAAAACTGTTGAAACTTTATGGGATCATTTTTGGAAAAGTAAGTTCAATTTTTGTCTTTTCTGTAAAGTCTGCCCTGGCCAAGCAGGCCCAGTGCAGACACCTCCCTACCTCTTGGCTAAGTTTCCACCCAGTATCTGTTACCTAGGTAACTGGCACACCTGGAAGCAGTCAACTCCCCCTCCTGCTAGGTCACATCCTGGGCCACTTCTGGTCAAGCGCCTCCCATCTCACCATAGGAGGGTCCCAGGTCACATCCAGATCTAGTGTGGCCACACTTTCCCCCCACCTGGCCACACCTCTTCCTGTCCCTGGCCTAGATAAGTCCTGGCGTGGGGGTGGGTCTCCCCTTTTCGACCATGCTTCTCCTCCTTGCACAGCGACGGTGGGGGGGGGGGAGCAGTTCTGTAAATAAACTTCTTTTCCTGCCTGAATATCACGTGGTGTTCTCTTCATGGGCTACCTAATAAAGCCTACCTACTTAATATACCTTACATTTTCTTGTAATGTTTTAAAATTTATTGGAGGGAGTCATTTGTGACACACGTGGGTAAGACAAATACACTTGGGAATCTTGTATACGTCTCTGGTTGCTCATAATTCAAGTACGTTTTCTTCTGAGAAAATCTTACAGGCATAATGTTACTCCACTTTTAAATCAACTATGTGTGTTTCCTGAAAATAATGATATTCTCTGCATAATCTCTACAAAATTAGAAAGATGCCATCCACCTAGTAATATTATTTCACTTATAAGCCTTTTTCAAACTTTGTCATTTGTGTAGAAAACTTCCTTCATAACTAAATTTCTGACTTAGAATTTAGTTCTGAAACATACATTTAATTTGCTATGTGGTTTTTTTGTCTCCGTTAATCTGAATCACCCTCAACTTTTCCTTTTCTCTTAAAAACTATATCAGTAAAGAACGCAGGTCTTTTGTTTTGTAGAATGCCCCTCAACTTGGGTTTCTCTCAGATTTCCTGAGATGGGGTTCAGGTTATGCATTTTTGGCAAGAATACCAAGGTGAAATTGTATTTTACTTAGTACATCAGATTAAGAGTTACATGATACATTCACCTCTTATGCTTGCTTGCCTTGTAAAAGTATTTCTAATGTAATAAAATTTATCAGTCGTTTACTGAACTTAGAATTTGACAAAAGCTGGAAATCTCTCTCTACATCAAGGTTAAGACAATTCCACACAAGTAATTTCACTTTTTGTACTCATGCTTCTGAAGAATTCCCAGGGTATCTGTGGTTTGTGCCTGTAATCTTAGTTGCTCAAGAAGCTGAGATACAGAGGGTCAAAGTTCAAAGCCAGCTAGGGCAGAAAAGTCCACAAGATTGCAGCTCCAAAATAAGCAGCAAAAAGCTGGCCTGGAGGTGTGACATAAGTGTTGGAATATCAACTGAACAAGTAGGCCAAGCAAGTGAAAGACCCTAAGTTCAAACCCCAATAAGGAGGCATTTATTTTGATTATATGACATTGAAGACTAGTTTAAAAAATACCTCTTTCATTTAATACAAACAGTAGTCAGAACAATATTTAAAATGACCACTTTTACAAAATTAATACTTAAGAATGCAAACAAAATTGTAAGTGGAGGTAGGGTATGGAGGAGTTCTCTAAATCAATGGTGAAGTTTATGAGCCAGGAATTCTCATAGGGTACTTTATATTATTAACACTCTGCTCGGAAGGAAATATATTTCCCTTTCCTTTCCACTTTCATTTGTTCAAACCCTATTCAACCTTATCAGCGGATGTGCCTTCAAAGATGGAAGACTATCTTTCTGAAGTCTGCAATCCATCCAACTATATATAGAAAATGCTGTTAACTTTCATGCTTTTAGTCGAGATCTCTATTATTAGTCACTTCTGCAGTTTTACATGTAGTGATAGAAGATATATCATTTCAATGATAAAATATAACACTCAGTATGTTAAGCATTTTAAAAAGTTAAAAGTGGGGGCTGAGGATGAAGTTTGAGAGTAGAATGCATGCCTAGCATACATGGGTTGGATTCCCAGCACCTCAAAAAATTACAAATGGAATCTGATTAAAGTATTGCGTATGCATGTGTAAACTCCCTGTGAAAGCTCTCTGAACAATTAGCATACATTGAAAGAAAAAGGTCAAGAATGTAAAACAGGTTCTGTTACAGGTGTAGGTACTGGTGGCAGGAGGCCAGTGGGTAAAAAGAGAGCGTGAAGGATGAGGAAAAAGGTCAACATACTTTGTGTATTTGTATGAAAATGGAATGATGATGCTTGCTGAGATTGGCTTGGGACCTGGGGAGGAAAGGGATGTGGGATAATGACAGAAGGAGTGAATCTAGTCCAGGTACCTTGTATGCTTATATGGATGTGTCAAAGTGTAAACCCCCTTGCAAAACTAATTGATGCTAATAAAAAATATGTGGGAAAAGATGGCAGGTGTTATATAGGCAAAGTGTTAAATATCCACCCCATCCTAGTGTCTGAATATTACATGCAAAATCAAAAAAAAGAACAGCTTGTATAACACCTCAACAAAGGCATCTGAATCTGAGGTTTATTTGCCATCTTCTCAAACTACAATGTATAGGAAAGTGAGCTATAGATAAGTGATAGGTGTAATTTAAGATTGTAAACACAGAAGTTAATACATTTAAAGGAAGAGCAACCTACCAGTATATTGATTGATATAAATTAAAATTTTAAGTACAAAAAAGTAAACCAAGATGAGAAATAGCTAAGAATATGTCCAAACCACACAAAACAGGAACAGGGCTGCTCTAGAATTCGATGAATGACAGTCTCCATATTTGCTCAGAGTGAATTCTAACAAAGAGCTAGCAAAGATAAACAGTCTATTTAAGTGTGGCTGGAAAATTCCCCTTCAGCCAGCAGCTGGCATGACTGCTGTCATTCAAAGGGCATTAAGTAAATGTCAAATAATTGAGTCATTGAGAAACAGATGACAGTGACCTACATTCTGATTAACACATTTAGCATATTCTTCTCTGGTCTATTAAATGGGATGATGTTTAATAGGCATATTAAACTAAAGAAAACTACAAGAAGTCACTGTTTAAATACGGCTCAGCTCCTTAATTGACAATGCCTCAGGCAAATTGCCTGTGGAGCCTGCATCCAGCTACAGGGGCATTTCCATAAAATTGCACAGATAGCTCCTGAATCACCATGTTTTATAGATAAGAGAAATACAAATGCAGCAGAAGATGGGCTCTCCAGTTGAGTACAATAGGTATCATTTTCTGCACAGGGAATGCCTTCTATTCTCTTTTCCAGCCTTTGAGCAATGAGGGAAGTGTTTCCTGATATTTTAAAGGAGCAGTATCCAGAAGGGTAGATATGCCAGAATGAAAATGGAGAGTCTCTTTGTATCCTCATTTCCTACTTCCTCATTTACCCCTGGTTTTCGTCTAGCTTTTATGAGCCCTTATTCATTTATTACTTGGCATCTTCCAGCCTGACGCTGTAATTGACCTTCGCTTTTTGCCTCTTGATCTTATCTTTGCCTCTTGGATCCAATTTAACTCTGTGTATTCAGAACTAACTACACAATTTTAGCCTTGCTACACCCAGCCCTGAAACCAGAAATTAAAGGCGTAATGTGTAATAGCAATGCAGGAAAAATAATTTTAATAAGGAAGTCCTCATGTCAAATTCCACATATACTTTGGTGACACATAGAAGTAGACTATTTTTGATATCCTCCAAGTTAAAAAAAATATCCATAGTAGATTCTCAGAATCTTAGAGGCTACTCAGATTTGAGCTCAGTGACATACACTATCTAGCTACTCTGTTGGAAGCAACGTACCTTGTTATACCTGAGACAACCAAAGAGCTAGTTTTGAATGTAATCTGAATGCTTATTTAATGTTCATTAAGTATGCACATTAATTAAGAACAAGAAAAAAGTGATATTAATTTGTAAACGTCATAAATATAGATGACATGTTGAAAAACACTAAAATATTAATTCAGAAATTCTGAAGGCTGAGATAAGGAAGTTCCTGATTTTAGGCCAATCCAGGCAGAAAAGTATGTGAGACTTCCTCTCCAAGGACAAGCTGGATGTGATGGTGTTCACCTGTGATCCTGCCTATATCAGGAAGCCTAAAGGAAGTAGTCAAATGCACGTAGTTGGGAGAGTGAGACCCTATCTCCAAAACAAGTGGTAGAAAACAGGGCTGGAGGTGTGGTTTAAGTGGTAGATATTAGCCTTAGAAAGTTCAAGGCCTTGAGTTCAAACCCTAGTATTACCCCGCCCCAAACTCAAAAACCAAAAAACCCTCCCTACAAACCAACCCCACCAAATCCCAATCAGTTAACTGATGCTAAGAAAACAAGGCCAGAGTTTTGAGGAACACTGGTCAAGTTTAAGGGTCGCACTACCCTGGTCCACAAGAATTTCTTTACTCAGTCACCATGGGACCAGTGATCATCCAAAACTGACTCTCTCTGTTTGTCCTCTTAAATTTGTTCTCCCCAGGACCAGAACTGCTATGAAGGAGTAGAGAAGCTACAGTTGGAAGGATAAGACTGTCTTTGGGCTAAATGTATTTGTGACATCATAATACAATTCCTTTTATTAAATCTAGTATTTGAAGACTTTTTCTTTTCTATCAAGTGATGTTTAGTCATAATTCAATCCCCATTTTTGTTCTATTATAACTGTCAAATAGACTAGCTAAGGTTACTACTCTGAGTTGAAGTAATTCATTTTTTCCCCCCTCAAGGATCTCTTATTTCTTTCCTGTGTGCAAGTAGCAGGTGAGTAGAGGGATACCATGTGAAGCTGCTGTTTTACTGGAGGCCAAAAAAAAAAAAAAAAAGGCAGAATATTTGATCTAGAAGAGACAGCCTGTGCTGCAGAGCCTTCAAGGAAGGACTCTCTTACCTTCTTTTATGGAAAAGCCCCTTCTGCGAAAAAAGGAACAAATACATGAAAATGAAATGCATAGCATTACAAGTGAAACTGATTAATGTCATAGCCTTATTATTAAGTGACACAGAAACTGGCTAGTAATAGCCTTCTACGATGGCTTTGAGCATGGGTAGATCTTACCCATAGACCCCAGGTTAAGAACTCTAGGATGTAGTTTGTACTGAATGTAAGGAAAGAAAATCAGGAGGAAGTAGCAAGGAGGTAGGAAAAAGTACTTACTCTGAGGCAAGAGAAACATTATGTGGGAAGAGTAAGAGAAGAGAACAATCCCCAGGAAACTTTTTGTTTTTGTCTTTATTGTATTTTATTGTTAAGATTCTGTACAGAGGGTTACAGTTACATGAGTAAGGTAATGAGTAGCTAACTTGTTGGTCATTGTTACTCACTCTCTTCTTTGATGTTGTCCCACTGTCCCTTCCCTCCCCCACGCACCTCCCCTATCCCCACCCTCTCATCCTCCCCCCCATGTTGTAAAGTTCATCTCCAATATAGTGCCCTGTGGGTATCCTTGTTGCAATGAGTCATCCTGTGTCCTCGTTTCAGCGTTTTGTTATTCCCCTTCCCCTTCCCAGATTAGACATATGTATATACAAGATGCAGGGTATTAAAATCAATGCAGTGACAACAGTGGCCAGGAAGCTTTTTGAAATAAAAAAATTTAGAGTGAAAGCTGGGCATCAGTAACTCATACCTGTAATCCTAGTGACTCCAGAGACTGAGATCTGAGGATTTTGATTTGAAGTCAGCCCTGGCAGGAAAGTTTGTAAGACTCTTATCTTCCATTAATGACCAAAAAGCTAGAAGTAGAGCTGTGGCTCAAGTGGTAGAGCATTAGTCTTGAGTGAAGCTAAGGGACAGTGGACAGGCCCTGAGTTCAAGCTTGAATACTCACACATACTAATACACACATACACACACACAAACACACAAAGTTGACAAATAATTGAACTTATTTATGGGTTGTAGTATGATTACATGAAATAATCAAATTGGAGTGTTTAGCACATTCGACATCTTATGCATTTGTCATTTCTTCTTTGTTTTTTTTTGGGTCCGGTCATGGGGCTTGAACTCTGGGCTTGGGCGCTGTCCCTCAGCTCTTCAGCTCAAGGCTAGCGCTCTACCAGTTGAGCCACAGCGCCACTTCCGGCTTTTTTCTTTTTGCTTATGTGGTGCTGAGGAATCGAACCCAGGGCCTTAGGCATGCAAGGCAAGAGCTCTACCACTGAGCCACCTTCCCAGCCCTGCATTTGTCATTTCTTTGTGGTGAAAACATGCAAAAATTTTTTCTAGCTATTTTGAAAGACACATTACTATTACATGTATCAGATAGTGTGCACCAATCACTTGGACACTCAGTAAGAATTTGATGGGATAAGAATTACTTTGTGCAGTGCCCTGGTGGCTCACACCTGTAACCTAGCTACTGAGATCTAAGGATTGTGGTTAAAACCAGCCAGGAAAGTCTGAGAGACTCTAATTAGCCATTAGAAACCCAGAAGTGAAGCTGTGTTAGAGTGCTAGCCTTGAGCAAAAGAGCTCAGGGACAGTGCCCAGGCCCTGAGTTCAAGCCCTACAACTGACCAAAAAAATTACTTTCCTACCAAATGGTTCAAAAATAGCATTGTAATAAAAATATTCTAAGTTGGTAAGTAAAGGTGCTTTAGTTGCTGTGTAAAGTCCTCAAGTCATCTAATCTTTAAAATAAAACAACAGCAACAAAAACTTGTTTGGATTTTGACCTTTTTGCTTACTACCTAATGTGACTGAAAACTCTTGAGACCCAGTATCCTTACAGTTAGAACAGAGATATTAATATTTACACTTTCCGATTAACTACTACAGCATATAAAGAGTACTAAACACAATACGCTTTTGCAATATAACATCCTCTTCTGTCCTTTACTCACCTGAACTACTTCAGATAGCACTGCATAGAAAGAAATAAGAATTAGGTAGAACAGAAAGGTTGTACAGAAAATGGAGACTGGAATTTCTATGAGACATGTTCTAGGCTATTAATTTCCAGATTATAGTCCCCTAAATACTTTATAGATTTTTGAGTGACATATTATGAATTCAGGGAACACTATATAGGAATTTTTCTTTAGATATCTTTAAGCCTTAACATTGACCTCATTTGACAAAATTGTATGCGTTAACTATTAGGTCACAAAGTGTATAGAACACATAGATGTGCTTCTTGGCCTCAACCAATTCTCAAGGGAGTTCAGAACTACTATAATGAGTGTGATGGGTGGGAAGTTGGTGTGTGTGTGTGTGTACACACGCGTGCATGCATGTGTGTGTGTTCGTGTGTGTCTCAATATACAGAGAAATAGCTAAATATTTAATAGTGTGGTTGCAAATTATGTTGCAGTAGTGAGACACAGATAAGTGACATATTTACTTCTGCCTAGGACAGGAGGAAGAACTAGGAGGGAGATAGTTGGGGATTATTTTAAAAACTCTGTGGATGCAGGTATAAAATATACTCTAATTAGGAGCTGAGGACAAAATCTAATTGGAGGAAAGATGAAGAGATTTTCCACAAAAGTGAAGGCCATACACTGAACAATTACATAAATTGAGAGACTGAGCTCTAGCACAAGTCTTATTTTCCCTCCCAGGTTAATTTTACATAGACAGAAAATACACATATAGAGGCACACACACACACACACACACACACACACACACACATACACACACAGAGGCACACACAGTCAGATATTCATTAATTTGAAAATTCTATTCCTTTTTACATCAGGAAAGAAATGTACAGTAATTGGATCCCAATATTCTGTTAGTGTGTTATAAGGGAGAAATTCGGTTTATAGAAATTGAAATTGTTATTCACCTTTATGTAAGAACCCACCATTAAGTGAGTCTCAGTAAGTAGACAAGGGTTCAAAGAGACAATTATTAATAGGCTCCCTAATATCATATTTAAAATATGTTCTCCAGGTGGTCCTTCTGCCCCATGCCTTTTGAAGCATCTTTCCTAAAATTCTTCATAGGGTTATTATTAGCTGATCTTGCATTCAAATGAACAGTTGCAAACTTCTACATTGAAAGTGGACAAAAGTGTTCAAAAAGCTTCATTCTGAGGAATAAGAAAGACAAAATCAATAATGCCACACTACACGAGCTAAGATCTCTTTACACAAAGCCATTGCCATTATGTCTATATTTATTGCATGGCTTTAATTAGAAGCTACACTCAGAGCTGTAGGAATAAGCAATGTAAAAATGATCACAAATGCAACTGCCTTTCTTCTGATTTGTAGGTTTTAAAACATTTTTAAGTAGTCTATTCATATCCCTTTCCCATGACCATGCCTAATTGTTGAACCAGTCTTCTTGCTGGTTCAACAATGATTAATAATGTGATGACTGTGCTCACTTGGAGAGTCTGACTACTGTTGGATGTTGGTAGGGAAAGGAGGTGGTGCTGGTGAGTGAACCGCGTGTTATAGAAGAATGGAGCCCGCTGTGGCATTCTGCCATCGGTTTTTTTTTTTTCCAGCTCTCTTCTTTTGCTGGAATCTTCTGGCTCTTCTCCAGTCACCCTTAGTTGAACACAGAGTTTGGCAATGATAGAAAGGGGCAGAAAATCAAGGAGAATTTAAGGTCCAGGCAGACAGACTCCAGTCTCTATTCAATATCTCTAAGGCTGTTGATTTGAAGATTTTAGTTCCCCAAATACTTCATGGGGTTTTGATTTAAATAGTTTCCATTTTATAATTGCTGAATCAAACTTTTGTATAAAACAGTCTCAAAGAGATTTCTAGAGAGCATGACACCTTTGCTACTGAATATGGTACATCTGTGTACCATTGGGCATCATCAAAAGTTAGCTTGTGTGTGTGTGTGTGTGTGTGTGTGTGTGTGTGTGTGTGTATGTTTGTGTGTGTGGTACTGGGCTTTGAACTCAGGGCTTTGCACTTGCCTGTCCCTTTATGCATTAGTTATTTTCAAGATAGAGTCTCAGTTTATGCTTGGGCTAGCCTCTAACTGTGATCCCCTAATTTCTGCCTGCGAAGTAGCTGGAACTACAGGCTTAAGATATATTGCACAGCTTTTATCTATTTATTTTTCTAAATGAGACAGAACTTTCTAGGTTGTAACTGTTTCTAGTCTATGAAACATGTTTCCCTCATCATCTGTGATGCGTTAGTGAAGTGTCCTGTTGAGCCCGTCAAATTAATCCTCCAACCAATGAGCATGCCTCCCTTAGAGAATCAGATTGAATTTTAAATCGTGCTTTTAAAGACATAAGTTCTTTAACTCTTTACTGCATAGGATTAGCATTATTTTTTAAACCTTTCTGATTATTTATGGGTGTTAATTAGTGAGATGTTCTGTTTGTTGATCTGAATATTCTGTGGCTTCCATGTTGCACATCTCGATATGCAACAGTTATCATAAGAACATATCAGCAAGGTAATAAAGCAGGAAATACTGTAATATATTTTTGCATGGAAAGTTTTGAACATAAAACATTCCCAGATCTCTTCATTTATAGTGCCAACTGATAGTGTAATTCTCAGCTTTCACTTGAAAAAACAAAAACAAAACAAAAAATCCTGTGGTCCTGCGATTCTGCTGAATAAAGTTGTATATAAATGAAGTATCTGGAACATAATCATAGGAAACCTATTTTTTTTGTTTGACCAGTGCTTGCTTATGTTAGTCATATGAATAAAATGATATATATATTTTTACTTTATCTCCAGCTGGCAGTGTAGTCATAAATCTATCTGTGAGTACCTAGTGCAGGATAAAATGTTATTTTTTCTCAGTGTGGTCTCATTTGATTACAATTGCAGCTTTGCCTGGCCGCATTCCATCCATAATTAATCCTCACTTTGGTTTCCAGTTGCAGAAAGGCCGGGGCTGAGCGTTCACATCTTTAGATAATGCTCTACTGTGCCAGCTGGCAGGTGAATGGAGACCTTTCACACTGAGTCTAATGGGCGCAAAAGGCTGAGTCTGTCAGGGGCAGCTCTGTCAATGGCCCCATGCCAAAGAAGGTTCCACTTGCTGTGGCTGGCGTTCTCTTTGGCACCTAGCCCTTCTCAGTAAACAGCATATGCAGAGAGCTTTCATTTGCCAATTTGTTTTAGGACCTCCCATTCCTCCACAGAAAGTATTGTCAGTGGTGTTTAAGGCTTTACCTCAGGGGCCAGATCATTTCTCTCTCTGTATATTGAGCTGTCATCTCATTAGCACTTGTGACTGCTGTCTTGTCATAATAAAGATGTTTGTTTCCTGCCAAGTTATCTACTTCTTGGGCATATGGTTTGTGGGACGTGTACTAGGCAAAAAGCTTGACAATTATCTTTCCATAGCCAATGTTGAGATTTATTTTTACATCACTACTCAACCAATGAAACAAAGATATATATTTACTTACTTTGACATCAATTGGTTGTATAAGAGTTTTTATTTTAATTAGTCTATTTCTGTATACAGTACTTTTTGATCATACTCACCTCTAAGATGTAGTTTCACATATTTATATTTAGTGACTTAATGTACTCTCTGTGTTGCTACTTAAACAAATGACATGGGTTCATGTCATTGGATAGGGATTATAATAGAACTTCATAAAGTATCAGATAATATAGCTCATTTGTCATTACTCAAAGTATCTTTAAGCCAGATTTTGGAACTCGGTTCTCTGATAGTGTTGCCAGTGAATCTGAGTGACAATTTTGAGAGGCTGTAGACAAAACAAAAGGATCAGCCACGGATGGGGTGGTTCTAGAAGATCATTGGCTTGTGAGAAAAATGAAGAAACATTTCTTCCCACTTTGATACTACAAGATGACTGATCCAAGAAGAAATGTTCTATTTCTATTGTCTATCATAAGTTGTCTATTTCTATTCTCTCTTGTAAATTATTCATCCATATATCCTGCTGTATGTTTTATGATGCTAAAAGTAATTACAATTTAAAGATCAACAGAGTAAACTAAAAATAAATTACAATGCTATTAATTCAACATTGTACTCTGTGGTGCAGTCACAATAAAGCCTAAATTGGAGTGTAACAAATAATCTGATTTTTACATAATTATAAAGAAAGTCCTGGTCAAATTCAGTGAGGGAGAGAGTGTAGATAGAAACTTAGAGTTCACAATAGAGCTTGAGTTACTTCTTCCTCATATATATATATATATATATATATATATATATATATAAAAGAAAACAATTTTAGCACTTGATAATTTGGAGAGAAAAAGAACAATATTTTACTTCAGGTATAGGATGTACACCAAACGAAATGGCCTTCAATTTCTCCAAATTAGATTTAATTTGATGTCAAGCCTTTTATTTAAAGTAGAATGCAACAAATGCCTCAACCACAAATTGGTCAGTGTATTGGTGTGTGTACATTTACCTGGGTGGTTTTTTTTTTTTTTTTTTTTTTTGGTTGGTCGTGGGGCTTGAACTCTGGGCTTGGGCCCTGTCCCTGAACTCTTCAGCTCAAGGCGAGTGCTCTACCTCTTGAGCCACAGCGCCACTTCCGGTTTTCTAGTGGTTTATTGGAGATAAGAGTCTCACGGACTTTCCTGACTGGGCTGGCTTTGAACCGCGATCTTCAGATCTCAGCCTCCTGAGTAGCTAGGATTACAGGCGTGAGCACCGGCGCCCGGCTTACCTGGGTGTGTATTAACTCTAAGTATGACTCTAATTTTTTAACATAAGGCAAACCCTTTATGTAAGTATGCAAAGAAATGTAAATGTAGGAGGAGGAATCATAACAACATTTTATGATATTTGCAAGTAATGTATTCAGAAGGGCTTAATGATGTTTAAAACAATGGATTAATAAAACCTAAAGCAGGACAAAACAAACACCAAGGTTAAAGAAATGACTGTCAGAACAGAATGCAGGAGGAAAGTAGTAGTTAGAATAGCAAACTTCCAAACAACAGCAAAATATGAGGAAAGGCTAGTGGAGGATATGAGATGAGGAAGATTAGTAGACTGTCATGAAGAGAAATAGAATTGAAGAGGAAGGCTTTCTTTTCTCCCAGTACTAGTGGTTTGAACTCAGCGCCTCACACACTATAGGCTGACACAGTACCACTGAGCCATGCTTCCACCCATGTTTTTGTGGGTTATTTCTAGGATAGGGTCTGACTGCCCAACAGGGCATGTGCCCAACCATGATCCACCTAGTATAGGTTTCCCAACATCATTAGGATCATAAGTGCAAGCCTCCATGTCTAGTTGCTTTTCTGTGGAGATAGGGTCTTTTGAACTTGTCTGTCCAGGCTGGCCTGTCATCACATTTCCTCCAAATCTCATATCCCATGTAACTTGAGATGACAGGTGTGCACTGCTTTGCCCAGGTATCAGTTTAGAATGAACTTAGGAATTTTTCTGCACTAGTTGGTCTCTATCCATGATCTTTCCAATCTTGGCCTCTCAACTAGTCAGGATTACAGCTATGAAGCAGATATTTGTCTTGAATAGGCATTTTAAAAGAGAAGCCAAGAGTCTTCTGAAGATTTAATTTCTTGAAGAGGAATGGGGTATAGAAGAATGTCCCATATGGGGGCAGGGGAGGTGTAACAGATGCATGGTAGACCTTTTCATTGGATAAAATGTGAGTGAAGGTATTTTATGATAATTGGGAAAAGGTAATTGTCTTGAACGTTAGATAATGTGTTTGGGTTAATGATGATGTCTTAGGAGTAGAGTAGTTGGTTATAAAAGGGGAGGGGGAAATCTTTATTTTTAGAAGATTCATTCCAAAGGGTTTGGGACACAGTCTCAAGATATATGTGTGTGTGTGTATACATATATACATATGTATATACATATATACGGATATATGTATATATATGTATATACATATGTATACACACACATTTTCTTCTTTTTCCTTTCAGTCCTGGGGTTTGAACTCAGGGCTTAGGCACTATACCTCAGCTTTTTTTTGCTCAAGGCTAGTGCTCTACCTCTTGAGCTTCTTCTACCTCTACTTCTGCCTTTTTAGTAATAACAGTCTCATGGACTTTCCAACCTGAGCTGGCTTCAAACTAAGATCCTCAGATGTCAGTCTCCTGAGTAGCTAGGAATTCAGGTGTGAGCCACCGGCACCTGGCTTGTTGTGTACATGTACTTGAGGTCAGAGGGGAAATGGGGAATTGTGAAATGTTGTATTTCCATGAACAAACAGGTGCCAGAAAAGACAGTATAGTGAGCTCACTTAATTATACTTGCTCGTTCTTATGACTTATAATAATAAAACTGAAGACATATTTCTGATTTCTGTAAACTTTTTAGAGTCAAAAAAGTATGGAAAAGAGTATTTATGACATATAATTATATATCATATCTAGAATATAAATAAAGGAGCTTAGCGTTAGAAAAGCGGTAATCTGCCTGATGATTCTGTGTTGCCATAGGGGGTAGAAACCAGAAGTGAGATGTACTTGAATGTACATTGTAATATTATTTATAACAGTTCCAAAAATGGAACATTAAAACCACATAATGGGCAAAGTACTCATACTGTATAAATACATCTGTATCTCCAAAACATTATACTTCGTGAAAGAAGTCAGGCACACAAGAATATAATAGTTCCACATACATGGGATTATATAGAGAAAATTCTAATCTGTAGTAAAAGAAAAATAGTTTTATCTGGCTCAAAATACAAGGGAAGAACAAAAGTATATGTAAAAGAATGTTTCTTAGTGATGGAAATTTTAATGCTAATGGCTGTATACATTACTCAGCTTTATGTATTTGTCAAAACACTGAACTGCGTTAGAATGGTTCTATTTAGTGTATGTAAAGTAGATTTCAATATAGTTGAATTGTGTGTGTGTGTGTGTGTGTGTGTGTGTGTGTGTGTGTGTGTGTGCCAGTCCTGGGGACTGAATTTAGTGCCTGGCTGCTGTCCCTGAGCTGTTTTGCTCAAGGCTAGTGCTCTACCATTTGAACCTCAGCTCCACTTCTGGCTGTTAGGTGGTTAATTGGAGAAGAGAATTTTAATGGTCATTCCTACTAGAGATTGCTTAAACCATGACCTTCCTATCTCAGCCTCCTGAGTAACTAGGATTATATAGCTCCTGGCTACAGTTCATTTTTTTTTTTAAGAGTAGAGTATTAGATTCAGGAAGAAGTACACTCTGCAAATACACCCCAAAGGGAATATAGTAATTACGTAAGTCCGAGGATAGTAATTATATAAATTACATAGATTCAAAAAATAATAAGTCCACATTGGAGCAGAGAGTGATGATCAGTTCTTGGAGAATATATATATATATATATACACACACACACACACACACACACACACACACACACACACACACACACATACACATATAAAATTAACAACTAAGAAAGAAATATAACTGAATACTTGAAAATTTTAATGATGTGTCGAATATAATCAGTAGAATATAAAAAAAATCTAGCTGAGTTAATGCTAAGTGCATGTATTGATGACTAACATGTATTGATATGATATAAAAACCTATATAATGTTAACAGGGCAAGTTCAACTTTGGGGTATAAATGAAAATTCTGAACAGTGTAAAATACATAAGGCTGACAGGCTGCGAAGTGGAAATAATGAAATAGAAATCAAGGTAAGACCTAGGTATGTTGGCTTACACTTGTAATCCTACCTACTCAGAGGCTGAAATCTAAATATCTCAGTTTGAAGCCAGTCTTGGCAGAAAAATCCAAGAGGCACTAACAAGCAAACCTTAAGGCCTTAAGTTCAAGCCCCAGTACTGGCAAGAAAAAAAAAAAAAGCAAAATAAATAAACTGGATTAGTGTCCTCTAAAATTCCTGTGTATTTAAGAACTTCAGAAGGTGATGTATTTGAAAGCAAGGTCTTTGCAGATGTTATTGGTTAAGTTAAAATGCTATCATGTTACATTACTGTTGTCTCTTAAATCTGATGACTAATTTCTTTTTCTTTTTTCCTTTTTTTTTTTTGCCAGTCCTGCACTTGAACAAAGGGCTGGGCACTGGCCCTGAGCTCCTTTTGCTCAACTTCTGGCTTTTTGTGGTTAATTGGAAATAAGAATCTCACAGATTTTTCTGCCTGGGCTGGCTTTGAACTGTGGTCTTCAGATCTCAGCCTCCTAGTAGCTAGGATTACAGGCATGAGCCACAAGTGCCCAGTGACTAATTTCTTTATAAGAAGATCATGTGGAAGAACAGACTCAGGAGACACACAGGAGAAAGTGAGCTCTGCGAAGGTGGAGGCAGAGACTGGATGGATGGAATCAGAAGGTAGAGAGGCAAACTGCATGACCTTGTCAACGCATTCATTTTGGATGGACTTCTAGTCTCCCAAACTATGAGAGAATTTCTGGCATTCCACCACATTTGTAGTACTTTTTTTTTTTTTTTAACAGTAGCTCTATATATCTAATAGAATAAGCAGATATTTAAAAAAACAGACATGGTTATAATTACCAGTAAAACTAAAACCAGTTAAAAGCTGTTGCCATAAGATAAAAGGTATTGTTTTTAAAGAAGAATAAAACAATCTTTTCTCTTGCTTTACAAATAAAAAGCTGCTTGTGTTTAAAATTTAACACATGAATTATTGAGTCAGATTTTTAAATTTTTATTTATTTATTTTTATTTTTTGGGGTCTGGTCCTGGGCCCTAAACTCTGGGGTTGGGCACTGTCCCTCAGCGCTTCAGCTCAAGGCTAGCGCTCTACCACTTGAGCCACAGCGCACTTCCAGCTTTTTTCTTTTTGCTTATGTGGTGCTGAGGAATCGAACCCAGGGCCTCATGCATGCAAGGCAAGTGCTCTACCACTGAGCCACCTTCCCAGTCCCTGAGTCGGATTTTTTAAAAAGTAAGTTAAATATTTTCTGGTCAAATACAAATGAACAGATAATTAGGTAAGGAGTTTAGGTGACTGAAAGTAGGGCACATTCAATCTAAACTCAGATCTGAACTTCTAATAGGACTATGTATCTCAAAGGGTACAATGGATTGCGTTGATAAGGGTAGTAGGTTTACTAGCTATGTTGAATGCTCTACCTTTAAGACTCTCCCATTTTATAATAATGAAAAGAACGTTGACCTTAAAATATATGACTAAATGTGTGATGTGGTAATGTCTTCTCTCTCAAGAATAATGAAGGCCAGAGGTTCTGAGGAGGAGTTTCCTCCACTGCAGGCCTCTTGTCATTGAATGATAGATAAGAGTGGAGGCCTAGTGTATGAAGATATGTCAGAGCTAGCCTACCAGTTACTCTTTTGCTGCCTTTCCTAGCTTCAAAACAGTTTGTAGCAATTTGTAGCAATTCTAGAAGTTTCCTCACTTTGGGTTTTCCTCTCTTCAACATGTTTCCTCACAGATATCACAAACTCAAGTCAATTTCAAATGACTTTACCTTAATCTGGCCACAAAAGATGTGCATGATATGTACAAAGTGTTAGTCCTTGAAAGTTTGGAAAGAGGAACAGAAGTTTTCATTATGCCTGATTACTATAGAATTTCTTGACTCTTGTCCTAAGTCAACACCAGTAACAGAACAGGTTTTAAACTGGACAGAGTCTATGCATCTTGCAATTCCATGCAAGAGCTCAGCTTCAGTTGCTTCTCTTTGAAAAGTCAGCCAATACCTGAACTGCTAGCACCTTCTAAATATGGCATTAATTGGCTTTGGGCTCTGTTCAGAGAGACTGTGCTCAGCATATGTAATTTCCCTTAGCAAGAAATTCTACTTTGTATTAGATATTTTGGAGGATTATCTTTTCCCTTGAAAATTTTCAAAGGATTCTGCTCTCTGCCTCCATATTATTTCAACATTTTTGCCCCAGAGTTGAACTATAACTCACAATCACCATGGCAAAGTAGTCATCTGAGTCTAGCTAGTTTTCTTTCCCAGATTACAATTCAATTACTTTTCTATTCCAGGGTGGTAGCTGTCCAGGGCTGGTCTCAGCATCTCTCTCTCTTTTTTTTGGGGGGGGGGGTCCGGTTGTAGGGCCTGAACTCTGGGCCTGGGCGCTGTCCCTCAGCTCTTCAGCTCAAGGCTAGCGCTTTACCACTTAAGCCACAGCGCCACTTCCTGCTTTTTTCTTTTTGCTTATGTGGTGCTGAGGAATCGAACCCAGGGCCTTGAGCATGCAAGGCAAGCGCTCTACCATTGAGCCACCTTCCCAGTCCCAGCATCTGTCTCTTAATGTGGCAAAATTTTGATTAGTAAACAGGGAAATGAGAGAAACAAGGAAAAGAATAATAAATCAGTTTAGGTATTTTTGCAGAAATAGTGAAATATAGGGGGCTATCCTCTGAGTTAATTCTACAAAACCTTCACATTCACAAGGGATTGAAATTTAAAACACTGAATATAAAATTCAAGCACTTTGTTGAAATAAAATGCTTCACACTTAAAGCATGACTTAAATTGTATA
Source organism: Dipodomys spectabilis (assembly GCF_019054845.1). Lineage (NCBI taxonomy): Eukaryota > Metazoa > Chordata > Mammalia > Rodentia > Heteromyidae > Dipodomys > Dipodomys spectabilis. The sequence goes on from NW_024870867.1 coordinate 187,603, forward strand.
TTGTATATGCTATGATTCGACTAAATGTCCCTCAGTGGGTCTGTGAGTTAAAGACTTGGTCAAAAACCTGAGGTGCAATGGGAAGGTTGGGGAACCTTTAAGGGAGGTGGCTAGTTTGGATGAAGCTAGGTCATTGCATGTTGGTCCTGAATTGGATATTGGGGCAAGATTGCCTTCTTGTTCAGCTTCCTTGCTACCATGAGATAAACAGGCCCCCTTTGCCACGTGCTCCTGCCCTGACAGACTGTGTCACCAAGACCAAGTGGGCATGGACTGAAAACTCTAGGACTTTGGGCCAAATGAATGTGTGTTCTAGTGCTGGGGTGTGAACCCAGGGCCTGGATAGTGTCCTATAGCTTTATTTGGTCATGGCTGTTGCTCTATCATTTGAGCCACACCTCTACTTTTGACATTTTTCAGCTTAATTGGAGAGAAGAGTCTCTCAGATTTGTCTGCCAGGTCTGACTTCAAACCTCAGTCCTGAGATCTCAGCCCCCTGAGAAGCTGGGATGATAGGCTTGAATGATTAGTGGTGACCCAGTTTGAATATTGTACTGCAGTTGTGTAAAACATTCACATTACGCAGGAAATGCACACCCTTGAACTCCATGTGCACTTCCTTCAAATTCCCCTGTAACTGAATTATTTCAAAATAAGAGATTAAAAATATTAACGATTTAACTTACTTCCAAGTCAGTAGGAGAAGTTATTTAAGAATCTTGGATGTTAATTAAACCATGTTAAAATGTCTTTGCTTTGGTAGTTTGATTGTTCAGCAGTTCAGAAAATAATTTATTACCTTCGTCGAATAACATATTTCCAAAGAAATTAAGATGGAGATCAAGTGGAAAATGTGGCACAGATCAATTTTAAACTTCTGGGGGTTTTTTTGCTTGCTTTTTGTTATTTTATTATTTTTGAAATGGGTTTAAAAATACACTTAAAATTAGAATACAAAAAGCAGGAAACTACTGCACTACTGCATGTAAAAATGTAATTCTCTATTACAATATTTGATTAACATTTCAGAAATACATCTGTTGTAATGAACGGGGTACAGCTGTGTTTAAATTTTATTTCTGTGCATATGGAATTTTGTTGAAAGGCGGGATAATGATGTTGCTTCCTTTCCTCAGAGAGCATGTTAAACTGGCACATATTTTCCTACTCTTCCTGATGTTTTTAGTTAAAGTTTCTCATGCTTGGCTTTTCTTGGCCAAATCTGAATTGGCTTGGAAAAAAGTCTGTGCTGGTAGATTTTCCAGCACTGTCTTGAGTTTCAATATGACAAATGAAATTGATTTCTGCTCCACAATTAAAATGTCACAGCTCAGAAACTGATTAAGAATGGAATATGGTTATGTCCCAAGGAATTCTGAGTCTAATTGTCACACACACACACACACACACACACACACACACACACACCATATGGAATATATATAATATAATAAATACTTAATATATAATTCATGTAATATATATAATATGACACAATACATATATAATATAATACACAAAACATTGTGTATATTATAATATTTATGTGCATTATATTTATATATTTATACATATATTTATATATTATATATTATCATACATAATATATAACATATATCAATATATTTCAATATGCAGATCCTCTTGGCTATAAACAGGAAATTATATTCCTTACTTAGGAAAAAAATTAGTGATTATGGAAAGATTAGAATCTCATACATTTTTTCCAAAAGATTATTTTCTGAAGGATTTTTTTTTTAGGTTCCTGTATCTTACAGGCTTTAGTAGATATTATCACAATCTTTATACCTCCTACCTGGCAAGCTTTAGTAACTAAATTTCAGCTCCTAGCTAAAGTTTTCTTTATCTTCTGCCCTCCAGAACCCATGCCAAGGTAGCTAAATACCAAAGGCCAAGAATATCACTGATAAAAGTCATGTTTTTATTTCCCTCTCATTTCAAAGTATTTTCTCCTCTGGTTGTTTTTTCTGTGCTAAAATTTTATTACATATCTTACTGCCACTTGATCAATATAGCTTTAAAAATTGTTTGAGTCACCTCGAACATCCTAAAAGTTATTTGCATAATGCATTAAAATGACTAGATTTGTCTCACAAGTTAAAAAAATGACTAGATTTTTAATATTGCAGGTAACATGCAGATGGCTACATTTGTGTATGTCTCAGACCCAGAAAACAAGTTACAGCTTAACCCTCAAAATGCAAGCTTATAAATTATAATTGTACTTTCTTTTTTTAATCTAAAATATTTTATTACAGTAACTTTTCTGAAATGTATACAGTTATCAAATGTAATACTCAACCTCCAGTTTCCTGAAAATTAAGTTTCTTATGTAGTTTAAGGTAAATGAATTACATAATTGTACTTTCTACTAACAAGTAACTAGCTTCCTTGATTTTTTTTTTTTAAGTTCTGGTGATGAAGGGGCCTATGATGGTGGCTTTGCTATGAGGAGACCAGAATGCTTTCACGCAGATAAGCCACACGGCCCAGGCAACTTCAGATAAGGTTCACTGTGTGTGAGAACCAGGTGCAGTTAGTTGGAAAGTACAGTTATCTTGAAGCTTTGACAGTTTCTTGGAATTTATTTACTGGTTTAGCCCTTGGCCTTCAAGGATGATTTGGTAATCAGGGTGAATGTGTGTGTGACTGCTTCAGCAGCATCTGTCTATTCCTGGGCTATGAGAACAGGCCATTAGCAGAGGGAGCAGGGATCCTATTCAAGGGCAAATCCAGAGACTTCATCAGTTTGGGCCAATGCTTGCTGCTCTCAGAGCTGGTATCCCATGACACCAGAGATAACTCTATGGGCTGCATGGGTAATTTTTTTTAAAAAACAGTTACATATCTATGTTAATGTGTATTATAAAGCAACTAGACTTCAAGCCCACCGTTTTACAATATGATTGTTTAAAAGTAAGTGAAGTAAAAAGTGTTAGTTTATTTTTGGAACATATAAAAGTAAAACCATATACTGTTAAGATGATTTTATATGGAAATCACAGAGAGCTTTTTTTTTTTTTGGGTCTGGTCGTGGGGCCTGAACTCTGGGCTTGGGTGCTGTCCCTCAGCTCTTCAGCTCAAGGCTAGCGCTCTACCACTTGAGCCACAGCGCCACTTTCCGGCTTTTTTCTTTTTGGTTATGTGGTGCTGAGGGATCAAACCCAGGGCCTCATGCATGCAAGGCAAGCGCTCTACCACTGAGCCACCTACCCAGCCCCACAGAAAGTTTTTGAATGATTTTTTCCTCAAGTGCACACATCCAAAGTGTGAGGATTAGAAAAGGGCAGAAGGAAACAGGAAATATACTAACATTTGTTATTATAGACATTTTTACTAATTGCTGTCCTATATAATCTTCTTCCAGCCTATGAGATAAATATTACTGACCATAATATATAGATGGCAAAATCTGAAGTGAGTGGTGAAGCCGAAATTCCACATAGGTCTCCACTTTGACAGTTGTCTAACTTAAGAAGACGAGGTAGACATTTCAGACTGCATTGGATATTTGTCTTTAGTACTGACTGAATAGGCAAAGAAAACTTGTTGCTCATTATTCTTTAATGCCACTAGGACTGACCATTCACAGTTGGAATGGTAAACATCACAAGCAAATACTTGTAACATGAGTTGAACTTTCAAGTGAAAGATGAAGGTGATTGTTACATTATTTATGTTATTATTTTTTAAAATTTCAGTCTACCTCAGCAGTTTATCAGATCAAAGCATGGCTACAGGTATTTATGGGCAATGGCATTCTAATTTTCTTCTCTTTAAAGTATATAGCCTTCTTTTGATCAGAAATATTATTCTTTGAACTTATTTATGAGACCAATAGCAACTACTCATAAAAACCTAGTAATAAGTAGAAACGCAGATGTGAAGTGTGATTGGTTTGTGTAGTACATATGCAAGGTGCAAAAGTGTGCTGTGTGTGGTGTGTATGTGTGTATAGGTGTGTGGTGTGTATGTGTGTGGTGTGTTATTTAGTATGTATTTGTGAGTGGCAAGTGACATGGATGTGTAGTGTGAGTGTATGTGTATTTGTGGAGGAGTGTGCATGTGTTGTGTATGGTACCCGGGAATGTGCATATTATGTATATGCTGTATGAGGGTCATGTATGTGTATGATGCATGAGAAAGTGTGTGTATGTGTAGTGGTTCATTTAGAAATCAAAAGGAGAGAGGGAAGAACAGTCTGATTTTATTGAATAGCCGGAATTACAGCCATGCACCACTGCTCCTGGCTTCATATTTATGTTTTCTAAATTTGTGTTTATGATTTATTTTGTGATCTTAAAATTAGTTTTTAGAAGAATTCTCAAATTACATAAACAGTATTGCCAACCAAACCTAGTCTTGCCCATGGAATTACAGAAAAAGAACACTCAAGCCATTATTATGAAATTCCATCAAAGATTGCTTAATGTAGGGGAGATGCTGCCTTTGTTAGGGATGGAAACTTCCTGCTTCTTGTCAGACATGTCAAATGTGTAGACTGAAGACTGATTCCATGAAGAATCTAGAGGCCATTCACTGTTGACTGGGTTTTAAATGCAATTTTCTAAATAAGAAAGGGCATAATAGTTCAGTGGGGAATCTGATCTCATTGGCTGACACATGCTGTGTGTTAATGTGATCAGTCCTTTAGGACATTTGTGCATGTGAATCTGTGCTCTTGAGAATAAGCCATTCAGACAGAAACTATTTATTTGTTTACTTATTTATTTATTGCCAGTGCTCTACCACTTGAGCTACAGTTCTACTTCCAGCTTTTTGGTGGTTAATTAGAGATAAAATTCTCACAGACTTTCTTACTGGGCTGGCTTTGAACCACAATCCTCAAATGTCAGCCCCTTGAATAGCTAGGGTTATAGGTATAGGCGAAAGGTGCCTGGCTCAAAAAAAATACCAATTTTTAACCTGGAAAGGCACATGTGATGTGGTGGGGTGTGCATCCGGCCAAACACACCTGAGAGCAAACCTGTTTGTAACTATCTGGCAGAATGTCCAGAGTGTCCTGCTGTAAGACTGTGCTAGACACAGCTTCCATTTTCTTTAGACAATGCCCCCCTTCTCCCTCTTATACTCAGTGGAAATAGACAGATCTTTTGTCAAAGAAATTGCTTCTTGATTCAGTTTATGACGTTCTTTTCCTATTGAGTATTGGGCTCTGAGCCACTTAAATGTTAAATATGGAGCTGTACCTCAGTCATCTGCATCTGTGACCTTACAGTGAAAGTTAATTATTATTTGTGTTCTTGCTATCTTCTAAAACTTTGGAGGCTAGCATTCTTTAAGAATGTGTGTGTGTGTGTGTGTGTGTGTGTGAGAGAGAGAGAGAGAGAGAGAGAGAGATGTGTAGGGTTTATTCCATTGGCATACAATTTTTTTTAGCACATGCCACAGCCAAATAAATGGTTTTCTCTCAAATTATAAAAATATGTCAAAAAACTAAAAATGTAATCTTGAGATAAGCATATTTCTCTTCAAAGATATAAACCATAACATTCCAGTGTGTTTTAAGAAAACGTATTAACATGTCTTGTGTTTGACTTGGTTGTTCTCAGACCCAAGATAAAGGACACCTCCTATCTGGAGCTATAACCAGCCCAAGGAGAGAATGAACCCCAAGAAGTTCAACACACATTCTCCATTTCACAGTTGACCCAAACCCACCACCACTACCACCCCCCCCACCACTGACAAAACCACAATGATAAAAAGATGGTGCAGTACTTTGAGAAGTTTTATGTCTTCTGTGTCAATGATAACAGGCACATTCTCTACCTATCCTGCCCCACGTTGCATCTCATCATGCACTGCTTTGAGTGAGCTGTCTTACACATTGTGAAACAAATCACACTGCAGAATTAGCGGACTGGGACCCCAGGTTGAGCATGAAAAACTCTCAGAGAGCAATGATTACTTTTATCAGTGTTCTTCTCATTAAGTCATTCAAAAAGATTAGTCCCTAGGAATGATTTTAAAGTTCACCGTCCAGAAATAGGGCTGTGAGGCAGTTGAAATGGCACCAGAAATAATTTGCTTCTTATACATTACTTTTGTAAGATAATGGTTTATGTGTTGGCTTTCTCCCACTGAATTTCATTTCATGCCCCCCAACCCCACCTTTTTGAGACTGATTATTATATAGTTATTCTATATATTATATAGTTACTCTAGCAAGGCCGTTTTAAATGATTTTATCCAAACTAAATTTAAATATCCCTTGGAACAATGGCTTTGCAGAGTTTTTTTTAAATCACTGTAGGGAATGCAGAGGCCTGCTATCTGAATGCCATCTTTATGATCGAGGCACTCAAACCAAATGCTGAAGCTCATGCTGAGTAACTTTCAGGGCATTGCCTTCCAGTGAAGGTAGCTTATCTCACCCAGGTTTACAAATCCTCAACAAGTGTAAACTGTCGGTTGATTGGTGGATGAAGGAGAGGGTCACTTTCCCCTTATCTAGTCAGACAATGATCCAAGCCTAACTCTAGCCCCTCTTGGAATCTAGTGAGATTTCCATTGCTAATCCATTAAAATGTAATCTTTTCTGCATAGTCTTGCTTCTCTCATTTCATTATAAGTGTTTGTTCTAAGACAAATTTTAGTTCCTTATTTTCTTGAAAATTCGGACCTAAATATTTCATGCACATCCAATATTTCTTTGAAGTGTAGGTTGTCATTTAAATAAATAAAATTGAGCGTCTGATTTTTTATCACCAGTTGTAAAACTGGTAATCTGTAATCTTGTTACAAAACTTTTGAGGTTTAAAACGCACCACGAAAGGTACAAATGAATAACTAGTAAGATTATGAATGACTATTAAAATGCTGTAGGTAACATAGGACCAAATTTCTTTTTAGTGTGATCTAAGCAGTTCCCCCCCCCCCCCCAGTAGTTTGCCTTTGTTACTTTTGAATAAGGTGTTTCATTTATGCCTGGGTTGGCCTGAGTCATGGTCCGGTTATTTATACTTTTTCCTAGGTGGTATAACAGTTGACCTTTGAGTGCTACTATGCATTGATTTTGTTTTATTTTTATTTTTATTTATTTTTTACTGAGAGCAGTACTGTTGTTTGAACAGTATACTTGTGAGATAGGCATCTACTACTTGAACTGTGCTGTCAGCCCTCTGCTCTGGTTATTTTTGAGATAAGGCCTTGCTTTTTTTCCTTAGGCTGGTATGGGTTACAGTCCTCCTTTTCATACTTTTTGTAGTAGCTGGGATGACAGGAGTACACCAGCACATCTAGCTTTATTTTTTTACTGGGGTGAGATCTTGTAAACTTTTATGCCCAAGGTGAACTGAAACTACAATCATCCTGTGAAGCTGACATGACAGCCATGTATCACTGTACCTAACTTGTTCAAATGGGGTCTCATAAAATTTGTGCCTGGACTAGTCTCAAACTGTGACCCCCACGATCTGTATGAATAGGTCTCAGAAGTTTCTTTTTTTTTTCTTTTTTCTTTTGCCGGTCCTGGGGCCTGAACTCTGGGCCTAGGCACTGTCCTTCAGCTCTTCAACTGAAGGCTAGCCCTCTAGTACTTGAGCCACAGCGCCACTTCTGGCTTTTTGTGCTTATGTGGTGCTGAGGAATGGAACCCAGGGCCTCATGCATGCAAGATAAGCATTCTACCACTGAACCACCTTCCCAGCCCTCTCAGAAGTTTCTTATAATGACCATTTAAAAATTCTAGTTTCAACATTGGGTTATTAGAAGAAATTTAATTTGAGAAAGAACATTGTATTTCAGTGCTCCTTTCCATAAAAAACAGTGAGTACTTCCTGTGAAATCATAATGATGGTCTATAATGGAGTTGGCTGTTGAATTCTCAGGTGGCCAATATCTTTGTGAGGAGTTAAGTGACCTGAAAACTTTAAATGACTCCTCTATTTTAGTTAAAGAAATTCTGAGAAAAAGAGCATTTCTGTGGTTTTTGTATGTAAGAACTAAGTTTGCTTCTGCTTCACTGGCTAGGAAAACATACAAAGGAAACATGAGCTATCTCTGTTCATGGCACAGATCACTCTATTGCTGGCCAATTTCCTGTTACCTCTTTTACGTCAAAGTGATTTATAGCATTTCCCCAAAGTCTCTGTTGTTAGTAACAATGAGAATAATGACATTTCCTTTTAGGCAAATTGAGTGAATTGCCAAAACCTGCTATGGCTTATTCTAATTTCCAAATCATGACTAATCCTTGGTATATGTACCAGTTGAGAAATATACTAAGTGTGATACTGTTTTTTGTTTTGTTTTTACTTACTTTTTTTTTTTTTTTACTTTACTGATTACAGGCCAGAAACAAGGGTTCATGAAACCCAAATCCATGGGTTTTATTTGGACCAGTTCTGGAGCTTGAACTCAAGGTCTGGCTGATCTACTATTAGAGCCACAGATTCACCTTTGTTTTGCTGGTTAATTGGAGATAAGAATCTTACAGACTTTCCAGTCTGGCCTGGCTTTGAACCACAAGCCTCAGATGTCAGCCTTTTGACAAACTAATATTATAGGCACAAGGCACTGGTGCCTGGCTTCAGAAAGCTTTTTGAGAAGTGATGGAAACTCTTTTATTAACTTCAAAATTAATTGCAAAAACCAGTCAAATACTGTCTGGAACAAATTTTTCTTATCTTAAAACTACATTTTTGGGGCTGGGAAGGTGGCTCAGTGGTAGAGTGCTTGCCTTGCATGCCTGAGGCCCTGGGTTCGATTCCTCAACACCACATAAGCAAAAAGAAAAAAGCCGGAAGTGGTGCTGTGGCTCAAGTGGTAGAGCGCTAGCCTTGAGCTGAAGAGCTGAGGGACAGTGCCCAGGCCCAGAGTTCAGGCCCCATGACCGGACCAAAAAAACAACAACAACAACAACAACAACAACAACAAAAACCTACATTTTTAAGGGCATGGTAGAAAACTTTTCTAGTTCATACTTTATGAAATACTGGAATTATGATTGAACCAAGATCTTTCAGTGTAGCTAAAAAGTTCATTCTTCACCTTTGACTGACATGAGGGCATCTTCTGCTACCCCAAAAGAGGTAATGAAGTGATTAATATATAGTCATTATTATAAGCAAAGTCATTATTATAAGCAAAGTATTAAGATGTCAGAACAATTGAAACCATATAGTGCTCTGAGGGGAGCAAAAACATGTGTAGGTTTTATCATATACTCTTAGGATGTTGACAAAAGGTTACCCTCCTACTTTCCTAGTCCTCCTGGTTGTAAAACATGCATGTTGCATGCATGTCTGTGTGCACACATGCACACAGATTTTTGCTTCCCGGGATATGTGGTACTTTATGGATAGGCCCCATCACATTTATGGCAGACCTGAAAATTGCATCATATGAGATGTTCTTTGTTAAGGAAATTCACCCTTTAATGAGCCTCAATACCTGTGCCTTGATTCTAATTTCACTCTGATTCTTTATGTCTTTATTTTCAGTTTACTCATTGCTTTGCTTCCACTTTGAAGACAGACTCCCTGGGTTCTTTTGGCTTGGAGCCCTTCTAATTGTGATTGAGCTTTATTGACTGATAAAATAAATAGGATTCTGTTGAGTTTCTCCCCAGAGACTCAGCATACCTGTGCATAGATAATGTGATTGGTGGCATCCAAGGCAGCTTTCACTTAGTGAGATCCAGATTTCTCCACTTTCTGTTCCAAACCCAGAGAGATGAACCAGAAAAATCACTTTCTGCTGAGATTGATAATTGACAATTGCTCTGTAGGGACATTGTCAATATGTCAATGGAATAAGAATCCAGACTCAGAATTTGATCACAGATGTTATTGTAATCAATACTGTTTTCAAGAGATTGAAAGAAGTCTGCAACTAAGGTTTTACACATATCCTGAAAACCTTACCCTTCTTTGGTAATAATGGTAGTGGTATTAAGGGTGTGAATGAACACCCCATTTTAATCTCTTGTAATAGTCGCTAAATTGTCCTTTCAGAGTACTGAATTCTCTTTAGATCATGATTTGAAAACTGAATTCTTTCAACCTTTCCATTTTACAGAAAGGAAAGCTGAGGCTTAATAGTTTAAGAGACATTATCAGAAGCATCTGTGGTAGAGATATAATTCAAATCTTGTGTTCCTGACTCAGATTAGTGGCTTTTTGAACAACATACATGGATTCCTATATGTACCTATTACTAATAATGTGTAATAATATGATTTTATATGAATTTCAATCTGTCTCTTCTTAACAATTTTAAATTTTAATTTCTGGATTATGTGAGTAAAGAAGGCTAGCACTCTAGGTATTTGGTCAAAAACTACTCCATAAATTAAAAATATTTTATTAGTTATTTCTGAATTAATCATTCCATGGCTGGTAAAGAAAATATAAATTGCTGAAAAGAATTTCTGCAGAAGTTGGCAATTTGTAGTTGGTTAAAAAAAAAAAGGCCACTCTATTTTAAGCTCTTTATACAGCTAACCATCTGAAATAATTTCACAGCTCAGGCAGGAAGGCTAGCTGGATAAAGAGAATGTTCACAAATAAATTCTGTAGAATTAAGTGTGGAAATTGAAGCTAGGAGAATGTTTGGCCTTGCAACAACTGTGGAATTTGAGTCAAAAATAAAAATACTTCTGGTGATTCCCTATTGACTCAGGGAGTGCCTGCCCAACCCTGGAAGTTATTTCTTTGTGTTCTGTTTTTAGCTCTGTTCTAAATGCGAAAATGAATGCCTATGGTAGGGCATCAATTCTGTCTTTTAAAACAGAAGTAAAGGTATAATTCAATAATCTTTCTTGCTAATAATTTCTGTTGGACGTTTTTTGCCTTGTAACCATGGCTGGTGCATGGATTTAATTTTTTGTTTGTTTTGTTTGTGATATGGACGCTTGCTTAAAGATTCTGTAAAGCCAGGACTCATGAACATTTGGGTTTTGTGTTGTTTGTTCTCTTGCAAGCTGATCCCAAGTCGGATAGCACATTCCTTTTATGATTTCCTATGAAATCATTATGTCTGCCTTGAGTTGTTGACTCATTTCTTGCTATCAAGATGTAAACTGTTTGAGAACAACATCTGCCTACCAGAATAGGTGTGATTTAATTTTATCATGAAGGCACACGTGTACAAAGACAGGTGCCATCAGGAGACTCATTGGCCCTCAGGGTAATCATTCACCAGTCTACAGTCAAAATGCCCTTCATTCTGCTGCCTGACTGCAGGTAGGAGTGAAGCAAGATGGAAAGGAGGTGAAATCATTATTAGGAGTAAGGCATTGCATCATTGTAGGCTTTAGGAGGTAATCCTCAGGAACAAAGTCCACGGACACTGAAAAGTAGTCAGGCTGGCTGGACATGACAGGGGAGTAGGAAGAATGCAAAGATTGTGTGTAATGTCTCTTTAACTTTCGGTTTCTTTCTAGACAGCAACCCCTCTCTAACTAGTGCCCTTTGTTTTCTTCCAGGACTCTCCTTTAATACTTGACTACACAGACACTAGAACCTGAGCTGCTTATTTTTTCCCTTTATCTCTTTCTGTTAACTCTTACCTGTTCCTCCCTTTGACAAGAACGTGTTAAAACTGATCTGGATGGAATAGTTAACAAGAACATGTTAAGATAGAACATTTTGGGTGGACATGCTCAGGTTCACTCAGTTAAAATAGGAGAGAGGTAAGCTGAATGGACTTTAGAATCACATAGTCTTGGGTTCAGTGATTCATCTTGCATTTCCTTCCCTCCCTTCCTGCCTCCCTTCCCTGCCTCCCTTCCCTGCCTCCCTTCCCTGCCTCCCCTCCCTCCCTCCCTCCCTTCCTCCCTTCCTCCCTTCCTTCCTTCCTTCCTTCCTGGTGTATGTACCAGAACAGGGGCTTGAACTCAGGGCCTCTTGTTCTTTCTTGGCTTTTTCACTTAAGGCTGCCTGATGTTCTTCCTGTTGAGTCACACCTCCACTTGTAGCTTTTTGGTGATTAATTAGAGGTAAGAGTTTCATAGACTTTTCTGCCCTGGCTGGCTTTGTATTTTGATCCTTAGATCTCATAGCTATTGAGTAGCTAGGTTTATATGCCTGGCTCAAATTGTGTTTTTTGTTCAGCTTTGAACAAGTTATTTGAACTATTTGAGTCTCAAATGATCTATAAAACATCAGTAATTATTTATTACTTATAGGTCATTTTGAAGATTAAATGAAGATATGAGAAGGAACTGGTATCCCAAATTTTAGTTTCCTTTTCAATTAGCTACCAAATACCACCCAACATTTATGGATTTTCAGTATTCTGAGATCTGTGAAGTACATGTTGGTGGAAATTCTGAGCTTTGAAGACATGAAAGAAGTACAGATTTCCAGAGAAAATTCCTTTGTGACAGCTTTTCCAAGTTATGAATATGAACGCATTTGTGTCTCAAGGAACAAGTAGAAGCGCAGACATTTATTGAATCATATACATGTGTTATCTTCTGATTAAGCCTCCAATTTTCAGTCTGAGCTTTGCCCCAGGAGGCTGACTCATTTATACACTTTACCTGCTGGCTCCTGTGCCTTCTGCCCTCTGGCCTTTGGTTAGATTCAGCCTTTGCAGAATCCCTGCAGGAGTCACACAGAGAAGTCTGCCTTGTAAGGATAAATGACCTCCAAGGGGAGCACCACATCCCTGTAGGATCTGGAAGAGAGGTTAAAACCTTTTCTTCCCTGTTCACCAACCCATCAGGAGCACAAGGCCACAGCGGGCTCAACTGCCTCAGTCAACAGTTGCACCATCTGAAATTTTCAATAAGATAGCAAGAAAAATAAATATCTAAATAAACCCTCTGCAAAGTATCCTAATTTGAGCATGCCATCTGTTTCCTGTTGGAATCCTGATTTGTACATCATGTAAACAGTATGGAATCGAAGAGACTCAATTTCTTAGCAGCAGTTCACAAGGTTAGTATATTAGGCTGCCACAACTTTTGGTTGTATTCAAAGGACATGTTTGGACTTGAAGTGTGTCTGAATAACGATCATTGTTTCAGCCTCCTCAGAGATCGTATTTCAAGCTTCACCAGTGTTATTTGGAAAGCAGAATCCAAAACCAGAAAACAAAGTTGAGGAATGGCCTCAGGTGGATACAGACAAGTGGGTGCATTTTCATGGAGATATTTGAATACATTTGTGGAAACAAATTTGTCTTTTCCTTGACTTTTGGGTTTCTCCTTCAAACTTTGAATTTTGTGCTGCATCTGGGGCAAAAAGTTCCCTCAGTCTCTTACACTGGTATTGAAAAGGTCTCAGTTTAGATTATGAGAAACATACACATACACACATGAACACTACTAAGTTATTCTTCACTAATTTTGAGTCCTTTCTTCCTGTTGACTTTGGTTCATTTAACTTTGGAAAAACTTGATGAGACAGCATTAAATGTAACAAGAGGAAATTGGGCCAGGTTCAGTGGCTCAGGCCTGTGATACCAGCTACTTGAGAGGCAGACGTAGAAGGATCAAGGTTCTAGGCCAGGAGGACAAAAAGGGAAAAAAATGTTAGTGAGACCCTACTTACAGAATAACCCAGGTATGGTAGCACATAGCATCCTACCTATGAGGGAGAGGATAGAAGGATTGTTGTTTGAGGTAGACTCTGGACAAAAGCGTGAGATTGTAAGACCTTGTCTGAAAAATGACTAATGCAAAAAGCTGGGGATGTGGTTCAAGTGGTGCAGTGATTGCTAACAAGTGCAAGGTCTTGAGGTCAAACTTCCATACAAAAAGAGGAGGGGGGAGCGAGGACGGGGAGGAAAACTGAGGGGGAAGATGAAGAGAAAAACGAGGGGAAGGAGGGATGAAGAGGAGTAAAGGAAGAAGAATGGGGGAAGAGAGACTAGGGAGAGAGGAGAAGAAAAAAAGAAGAAATAATTCAATGAATGTGTAGATAATGTGACAGTAATATAAGGCCACATCTAATTCTGAGAAATGATAACCAAGAGATGAGGTTCTTATTAGACCCAAACTGGACCAAAGAGAACTTTTATCTCTTTATCAATAGACTGATGAATGTGGCAAGAGAACATTGAAAATATCAATGATTAGTTTTTCCAAGGCTGGAAAATTCTTATTCTAATTTAATGTTCAAATATCTTTTCTACTTTATTTTATTTGTTTGACAGCAATTGTAGAACAAGAGAGATTGCTCTTTCCTAGCCATCTTCTTTCCTATTAATATACTTAAATCAGTATGTGTTTCACAGAGAACTGAAAATATTTTAGTCATTTGCCTTTTGATTGGCACTGGATGAATTTGGAGTCTAAGAAGTTTAGTAATGGCTGAGCAAGTGCTCCCACTCACTGACTTTCACTACTGCAGAAAACAAAGTGCAGTTATGGTACAATGTGCCCACAGGTGGATTCGCTTTTACTGCATGTTAAGTAATTCAAGATAATTCGGAGAGAAAAGATTACTTTTTATTTGGCTCCTCAGAAATGTTGTTTTATAAGCCAACAGAACACTTGTTAAAACAAGATGACCTCAGTCATCTTCTACTGAATGTTTATTTCCTCACACAATTTTCTTTCTTTCTTTCTCTCTTCCTCTCTTTCTCTCTCTTTCCTTTCTTCAGCACACACACACACACACACACACACACACACACACACACACACACACACACACACATCTCCATTTCACATTTATTAGGTAAAAGTTATTTCCCTTGCCTCGTTCTTTTTCTGTATCCTCTTTTATGACTTACTTTTGATAGCAACACCATTATCATATGATTAAAAGCCCTTTGACAAAGCCTTTGACAAAAATTACACTAGGAGCAGACTTGAAACAGAAAAATCAATGGAACTTATGATGTCAAATTTTAAAGGAAGCATAGTGACATTTATGTGATGCAAAATTGACTATTGAGAGAAACACACACACACACACACACACACACACACACACACACGCACACACACACACACGAGTGTTGAAGATGCTTTAGATAAACCACCAATGGCCAGAGTGGTGCTATCATTTTACAACTTCACAGGATAATTTTTGGTGAAGTGAATCCATGTAAATGACTTTATGTTTGAATCCATCAAATTTTACCCTCAAAGTCAATATAACTCAGTAAATATTATTTATTCAAGTCCAATTGTCTGTATGGAATCCATATGGCTCTCTAGGGAAACCAAAGACATCAAACCACCATCAGAAATTCATCAGAAATAAAGTTAGTCTTTGTTTCTCTATCATTCATTCCCTAAATAAATATTCTCTTAGTTATTGGTGGCATTCTAACCCAAAGAGTTGTGGTCCAGTACTTCAATAAACTTAAACACACACACACACACACACACACACAGAGCCCGGTTTGCCTTTTTGTTTAATTCCTTTTTGATTTAATGATTCAGAAGGCTTTCATTCTGTTTTTTTATATCCATTATAACTACTGAGAGTGATTGTACTATAATTTATTTTCCTTGACATTAATGGAGGTAGAGGAGGGTAGACCTGGCCATTATGCGCAAATTCCTAGTGGATAGGATGCAATTATGCGAGTTAGTATGGACTTTGACAAGCTTATTCTACTTCCTTTGAACAGGGGATTATTTTGGGGTATTAAGTCCTCTTGTGTTATATTGACTTCATTTAGGAGAAAAAAAACAACTCAGAAACCTCCAGGGGTGGAATTAATCTTGATGAATCAGTACTACTTATGAGAAGTAGTGAAGCAAAAAGCAAAAGAAGAAATAATTTAGCAAAATGGTCTTTGAAATGATTAAAATTAATTATAACCTCTGACAAGTGTTTAGTCTTGAATCAAAGAGCCTCGAATGTTGTATCCTTGAGCTCAATCCAGCTTTCCAAACCTCTACAATCAGACTCATCATTGTATCCTACCCTTTTCTCCCTTGTTCTTCCCCATTTCTCCAAGGTGTTCCCTGGGATTCTAGCTGGTACCCATATTGTTCTATAGAATTATTTCAGTGATACTATCTCATCTTACCATGGTTTATCTCTGTGGCTCTCAAGTTCTCTGGCAAATGAGAATCCACCTGGTTAACCCTAGGAAAATTTTGGCAAGATATATTCACAAAGCGAAACTGGAAAGGCAATTTGGAGCCAGGAAAGAGGGAAAGGCAAGATCTTGAAAGACTTATTTTAGGAGAGTACATTCCTGTCCTCCATGAAGCCAAAACCTCCAATGAGTAAAACCATGTAGATGGAGAGTTAAATAGTCTACACCCTTGCTCAAACATCCTTTCTGAGCATTCCATTACAAAGCTTTTAAATAAAATTGCTGAGAAACTTTTGCTGTCAGTTAGATGAGTCTTTCTGTGGAAAAGACTGGAGGTCTCTGAGTCCTGTTCAGGAACATGTAAGCCTCATTCTCATACTACTTCTGAGAATTTATGACAGACAATGTTAGTACATTCTCATTTACATTCTGCTTTCTCATTCTAGGTGACTTAGCAATAATAGTTTTCTCCAAACAATGTATTTACATGTAGCAATTAATAATGTTAGAAATGAATGTCTTCGAGCATGGAGACCCTGCAGCTGCTGCTATAAAGTGTTAAGAGAGATAACGATATTGCTAGTGTTAGCACAATCTACAGCCATAGGTATGGCTCTGGGTCCAAAAGCTCATCCACATTAAGAGAATATGATATACTATATAGAAAATGAAAAAAGAAGTTTATTTACAGCTTTAGGCAAAATTTAAATTCTCAATCTGTTGCACCTTGCCCACAACAGTGTCACAACTTACAGAAAAGAGGAAACAAAAACTAGGAAATGGGGATTTTTTTCTCCTAGTAAGTGGGTTTGTTTGGGGTCTGTACTTCTACCCCAAGCACTATTTTCCTACAGGAATACTAACTCCTAGGCCCCCCATTCTACTGGGTACGTGGGCTTATAGAAGCTCTAAGACTCAAGAAGGTGCAGAGAGAATCCAGGTTTAGAATTTAGGACTCTGGCCTAAAGCCCAAGTAGTGAAAGGACTCTGAGTATCCTTCTCTGTTGTCATAGAGAACTGTGCTTCTCCCTCTCGACCAAGGAGATGCATGGGAACTGGAGGGCTCTCAAGTTCTATAGCAAAGAGAGTCTTTGTGGCTTCTCCCATGAAGCTCTGGGAAGGTACAATAGCTGCCCATGAGCAGAGGATTGCTCCATACACAGGAAACTAGAAATCATGGCTTCCATTTTTTTTTGGTCAGTCATGGGGCTTGAACGCTGGGCCTGGGTGCTGTCCCTCAGCTCAAAGCTAGCGCTCTGCCACTTGAGCCACAGCACCACTTATGTCTTTTTCTGCATATGTGGTGCTAAGGAATCGAACCCAGGGCCTCATGCATGCAAGAAAAACACTCTACCACTAAGCTACCTTCCCAGTCCCATGCTTCCATCTTTTAAGATTATAAAATATTGTGCAGAGAAAGCCTGGGCCCTAATTGATTTCCAAAAGTTTGTTTTATTTTAAGGTTAATTCTGGTCTTACCTTTTGTTATGGGATAAATTGTGGTTTCACTAAAAATGTAGTATCTAGCTGTGTGCTGGTAGCTCATGCCTGTAATCCTAGCTACTCAGGAGGCTGAGATCTGAGAATTGCAGTTCAAAGCCAGCCCAGGCAGGAAATTCTGCGAGACTCTTATTTCCTATTAACCACCAGAAATCTGGAAGCCCCATTAGAGTAGTACTTCTCTAAAATATTAGGTATTATTGTAGTAGTGAAAGCATTCTTCTAAAAACTCAAATGGCAGTAATGTTTTATCAATATGGGAAAATATAACCTAATAGCTTCCAAAAGTTAAAATATAATTCTATATAGTTTCATATGTAATATATCAATGTAAGATCACTCAAGCATTACAGATGAAACTAAAGCTCCTCATGACCACATCAACACTCACTTTGCAAAACTGACACTTATCAGATTGGCGGATATTCTTCCTGAACTATTTGTAGGGTATTTCCATGCATATTTTTATCTGTAAAGTGTAAAATACACTTTGTTTTTAAGTATTCTCCTTGAAACAACATATCAAGTAAATACAGAGAGCAGCTATATTTAATATAGACTACTTATTTATATATCAAATGTTAATTTATTCTTTTCTATTTTTATTGTCATGATGATGTACAGAGGAGTCACACTTACGTAAGTAAGGTAATAAGTACATTTCTTGTCAAACTTGTTACCCCTTCCCTCATTTTTCTCCTGCTTCCCTCCCTACCCCCATCTCTCAAGTTGTATAGATCATTTCCAACATATTGTCTTGTGTATACCATTGTTGCATTGGTTCCCTCCTTGTAAAATCTAAACAAGTATTACATTTTTTGGCTGGAAGCATATTGAATGATTAATCTCACATTAAACTTAATGGCAAAAAGAAGTAGAAATCCCAAAATTTGTAGTTCACTTTGGTATTGATTGAACAGAAAAGTATTTCTTTTTGCTTCACCAAGTTCTTCCATTCGAACAATACAAACACCCTCATTAGTGTTATTTGGTCTTCACTCAGCTGATGTCTGGGTGTATTTGCTTTTGTTCAAAGTACCCAATCAATGCTCAGAGTGCAATGGGGATGTTTTACAGACTCCCTCACAACGTTGTACTTCGACACTATCCTCTGTTCTCTGAGCCAAATCCTTCTCTTCCTTTCATATTTCACAAAACTTACTTCATATGGAAGTCCTTTGAAGTCCAAGGCAAAACAAAAAATTGGATACATGGTGTTTCCACATGTGAGTTTTGTTTTTGTAACTTTTTCTCTGTCCAGATGAGTTTTGCTAGGCAAGGCTCAGGTCAGTATAAAACCCCAGCAAACAGCTACAGGGAAATAAGCTCAAGGTGATTTCAAGATCCTTTTCTGTAATGGAAGACTAGTAAAGAGAATGGAAATTTATGTATATCTGTGGCTCTCATGTATATGTTATATGTATATTGTATAGCTCCTGGATATATTCTCTATAAATATAAATATATAAATAATAGAAGAAAAGTTACCCAAAATATCATAAATGTGGTTGCTGAAGAAAACATGGTCAAAGATGGAAAAGATTCCTAGGGCTGTTCATTCTTTGTTAAGATTTGTTTTATCTTGTTAGAAATGGAAACACTTGGGTATTATATATATATATATATTTTTAGCAGGAGACAGTTTTATCACATTATTTTGTCATCTTACCTTTCTTCCCAGGTAGCTGTATTTTAATCTGTAGAACAACAATAAATTTCTATTAAGAACTGTTTTTATAATTATATGTTTTTGGAGAAGAGTTATTAAACGGTTAAAGTTCCCTAATTTCAATAAAAAGAATTATTTGAACTTAATATATGGCACATGTAAATTGGTTTTAATTAAGTGAATTGAAATCCTGATTTTGGTTGTTAATTTTGGAGGCAAGCATCTCATTAACTTTCTTGCGTGGCTGAACTGAGATCCTCAGATCTCATCCTCCTAAGTAGCTAGGATTAGGGGCGCGGGCCACCAGCACTCAACTCCACTGTGTTTCAATGGTTCTTTTTCCCTCATACTTTCCTGTCAATTTCTAAATTAGGATGACAAAATCTTTTTTTGAACAGTTTACTTCATGCCATTAAAGAGCTTTCCTAACGTGTAGGCTTGTAGTATTGCTCCCCAGGAATCTTTTGCATTGGCTTTTGGATATGGGTTTTGAAATAAAACCGATATGCTTTAAGTATTTTAATTTAAAAAACTTGGGTTTGGGAAGACCCAATGAAGAGAGAAAGGAGGAGAGAATGCAATAATAATATTCCTATGAAACTAGCAACATTGAAGGGAGGGGTGGGTTTGGGAGGAATGAGGGAGAATAATGTAAGGGGTGACACTGATCAAAAGCATTATATTCATAAACTGATTTGTTGAATGGTAACTCCTTTGTACAACTACTTGAAGATAATAAAAATGTAATTAGAAAAAATTTAAAATGATACTTGTGTTTGAATTCAGGAATGGGACTCTCTACCACTTGAGCTATAAGTCTAACTTAAAGATTAAAAAAAAATTAACAGTGACTTTTAACAATGATGCAAAGGGTTTGAGTAGGCAAATATTCATCCCTCCAGCACCTATATTTTTACAAATTGCAGTAAAAGCAGCCAAGATTTTATTCTATGACCCTAAATGATTTCTTTGTCCTCAAGTGGTGTTAAGAATAAAGATACTTACACAGAATGTTTGCAATTTGACATCTGAAATGATTTGTTTTCATTTTGGCAAGGATAAATTAGAATTTTTCTGGGGATATTATAGAATTTTCATGAAACTTGGAAATTTCCTCTTTTTCTTTGTGGTGGTCCTGGAGTTTGAACTCAAGGCTTTGTACTAGACAGTATTAACTTAATGTTACCATTGAAACCATACCTCCAGCTCAGAAGTTTCTTTTGGAATATATTTGGATTATTTGGATTATTTATTGGATATTTGGATTATTTATAACACCATTTTTTAGAAGGAAATATATAGCCTATGTACATGCATTAAAAAATCCTTTGGTTCTACATGAGTAAGACATCAGTTGATACATTAATTGTATCCTCTGAACTTGATAGAGGTGATGTTATTATTATTACTTATAACCTTTTTAGTCCTGCTCTAGAGAATAAATATAATCATTTCACTTTTAGGAATTTAATATTATCTCCTAGAGGTTGCACTTGAAGATCAGTAGAGTCTTGAGAAAAGCTAACTATAGTTCTTTAGTAAATAAATCCTTACCTCCCAAGGATTTCTTTTTAACACTGTAATCCATAATAACCATCTCCTAGACCCAAAGAATGATTTTAAACTGAATATGACATATAGAATATTTTAGTGGTATTTGAAAGTAGTATTAAATATCCCTGCATTGATGACTTTGATGAATAAGTGAATATAAAAGGCAGTAGCTAGAGAATTAAAAAATGTGTGCTAATTGCAAAATAGCCTTCCAACATATAAGAAATAGTTCCAAGGAAATTTGTTATCAGTTGAATACTTTAATCTTTAAACTATTACTCCTAAGGTATTTTTTTTAGTCTGATCTCCAAATTTAAAATGCCATTAGGCTGATCTAGTTCACACTGACTAAAATCTTCAAGACAAAATTTGTTAACATTAATGGTGAGTGGTGGACTCTTCAGCCACAAGGTCAGTTCAGTTACTACTAGGTTCTAGTATCTAAAGAATCTTCTGTGCCCAACAAAGCATCCTGTTGTTCTTTCATCCTGACATTCACTTGGCTACACTAGTAGCACAATTTGCTTTGGATAGTTATTATTTTTAGTTACATTTGTGGTGAAGGGAAATACAATGCTGTTGTATTTTGTGGTATCAATAATACCTATTCAGAAGTTAAAAGACAAATTAGTCCCTCCCATCAAGAGACATGTCAACTTGAGTCAAAGTGTTTCATGTCATGTTTTCCTCTTACTGATGTTATTGCTCAGAAATGTTTCCCTATTGAAAATCTTTTCATGTATATTTCCACACTCAGAGAGTACGTGAGGAAATAGGTCACCTTTAAAAATATAATGGAAATGCATAGCCTGTATTTCACAGTTGAATGAAACGGCAGTCAAATTACGTTGGTGTTAATATTAAAAATATGATTATTCAAATTCATGCACAGTATCTTTCTGTATAAGGTTTTTATATCTGAGCGCTTTCTAAAAGCACTAGGGGCAAAACAGAGTGAAAAATTGAGTTATGAGTTATCTAATTAATGAAGCCAAAAACCTTCCTAGCTGTACTTAAAGTGTTCTGGAATTAATATATATGAAATTTCTTCACTGTCGATAAAGTTCACTCACAATTCCTAGACTTATTCTTTCTCCCACCTCTCTCCCAGGGCAGCTGCTATCTTCCACTGACCTGTTTCTCTTAAGACTATTCAGAGATCATATCTGGAGTCTCAGAAGCCTTTAAAAGAAGCCAGCTTGTGCTATTTTTTTCACTAAGATTGTCACTTGTATTTAAATGTCACCTGAAATTTATTTTTTAAAAATCTGAAACAGTACATGGAATTGTTTTCAATGCATTGGCCTTTGACACTGAACACCTTCAGAAGAAGCAGAAGCCTAGAAGTTAGAATCACAACTATTTCTTTCTTTTTGTCCCTAACCCCCTTTTCTAAAGCAAAATAAAAGGATAGTTGCTGAATTCCATAAAGAAATCCTTGGGAGAAAAGTGATCTCGTCTGGCATTAAAAAAAAAAAAAACATAGTTTCTTTTCTTAAATTTGCTCCTTTAACAAATAGCTTTTTAACAAAGTTGTTAGGAAAGAGCCTTTAAAATCAGTTTTTCTTGGAACACGCATGCACACACAGTAGTCCCAATAAAGCATGTCTAGGGGGAAAAACAATTTAAATACTTGGTTATAAACAGAATATTTTCTTACCAGGTTTTTCTCTCTTCTCATGTCTTCTCTTTTCTGGCACCCCATGTTTCATATTTTCCAATGAAAGGCATCAATCATTAGGCAGAGCTGATAGAAGACCAACCTTAATGGAAACATATGGCAGAGAGACATCAAATCATATATATGTTGTATTTTGGAAATCAGAACACAAAGAAATGAGCCCTTCACAAGATAATAAAGTCTAGGTCTAGGTCTATGTATAGATGCACAGAAATATGATACAGTATTACTAGCAAAAATTACCAATGAAATATGACTTACCTTAATGAGAAAAGATGTTTTGGCCAAGGAGTTTATACCCAGAACCATGTAGTCAACTGGATAATGCGCATAGAAACCTAGAGTGATACTAAGATTGGATGCTGGGCCATCATGACAGTGTGGTGTGTTTAAGTAGTACTTTGACAATGTATATAGTTCTTTTACTTATTTTCTCAAGAATACTGAAAAAATACTCTTTTTCTTTCAACAATTTTTTAAATTGTCAAGTTGATGTACAGAGAGGTTTCAGCTATATAAGTAAGGTAATGAGTACATTTCTTGTCAACCTTGTAACCCCTTCCCTCAATTTTCTCCTACTGTCCTCCCCCCCCCAAGTTATGCAGATAATTTCCAACATATTGTCTTGTGAATATCACTGTTAATTAGTTCCCCTTTGTCCTTTGCCTTACCATTCTGTTGTTCCCCTTCCCTTCCCTAATTCAAATAAATGTATATACAATACCAGGGTACCAAAATCAAGTACAGTGACAACAGAGGTTTTACCATAGAGGGAAGAACTTACAAAAGAAACAAACAAACAAAAAAACCCACACAGTACCTTCACAACAACAACAACAACAACAAAGAAAAACTTCTTGTGTCCATGTCCTGGAGTTCATTTTGCTTAGCATCATCTTATAAGGTCATATTGAGCTATTCTGCTCATCTGTTAAGATTATCCTAGACAAATACTAATTATTGCAAATTAGGGACCCCATGGGACCTATGGGAAAACAAAGGCTCTGGGAAGTTCCCTGCATTCTGTTCTGGGGGGTAACTTACTAAGTGTGTGGCAGGATCATGCCCGAGTCCCAGTCTTTCTGAGTGAAGAAGCTGTGGATTTTCTTTTGGCCCCGGATGCCTCACCCTTGCAGCATGTAGTTCGCTGTCTCTATTAAATTATTGAAAGAGACTCTGATTCCTGCCAGGAGCACGTTTCAGTCTCACCATTCTTTTTCCAGGCCCAATCATGTTCGTGCACTATCCCTTCTGTCCTGCACTGTCCTATGTATGGCTGGAGAAGTTCAGTCATGATTTCACGGGACACAAGAGTAGAAAGTGGTCCATGAAATCTACTCAAGTCCATTTCCCCCTCTAGTTCCTGGATGTGCATGGAGGGGAAACATTATCCAGTGCCACAGGACTTTTTTAAAATTTATACTGCAGGGACTGTAGTGATTCAGAATTCTAGTTGACTCTGAGCCTGTATTATTACTCCCAGATTCTAACTCTAACACAAACATACAGTGAAGAGAAGAAAAACTATCCTGATGTGGTACTTTAGAAAGCAGAAAATGAAGAAATAAACATTTATAAGTATATATAAAACCTAGGTCTAGGTCTAGATCTAGAAATACAGGAATAAAGTATTACTATTAAAAAATGTTGGTGAAATTTGGCTTATCCCACTTGAAAAAAAAGATGAATTCCATCATTGCCTTTCAATGTTTCTTAATTTAAAAATGCCACTGATTCTGCAAGTGGAAGGCTCAGAATTAAAAGAAGAAGGCCCTTTAGGAAAAGTCATTATAGTGCAGCAGTTGGGACCTGACTGTAGACTCTGTGATCAGTGTGGCTTGCTCTCCTGCTTTCTAGTCCTGTGACCCCAAAGTTACTTAAATGGCCTAGTACTTCTCTTCATCTGTATGATGGGACTGTCATAATGATGGCTCCATTTACTGTCAGCAGTAAATGAGCCATTGTGTGGAGCATATACAACGGTATCTGACATATCAAGTGAATATCATTTGTTATGAAAACAATGACACAATGTATCGGATGCCTAATATAGTGAGAGACCACTTACCTTAAATATTTGTACAAGGGAATAGAATCATGGTGTACAAATCTGAGCCAAATATACACAATGATCAAGAGATGTGCCTAAAGAATTTCTTTTTTTTTTTTTTTGTCGGTCATGGGGCTTGAACTCTGGGCCTGGGCGCTGTCCCTCAGCTCTTCAGCTCAAGGCGAGCTCTCTGCCACTTGAGCTACAGCGCCACTTCCGGTTTTCTAGTGGTTTATAGGAGATAGCAGTCTCAAGGTCTTTTCTGCCCAGACTGGCTTTGAACCACGATTCTCAGATCTCAGCCTCCTGAGTAGCTAGGATTACAGGCGTGAGCCACCGGCAAGAATTTCTTTCTTCTCTCTTTCTCTCTTTAGCCCTCCCTCCCTTCCTCCCTCCCTCATTCCTTCCTTCCTTCCTTCCTTCCTTCCTTCCTTCCTTCCTTCCTTCCTTCCTTCCTTCCTTCCTTCCTTCCCCAATCCCAGGGCTTGAACTCAGGGCTTGAGTGTTGAACTCAGGGCCTGAGTGTTGTCCCTGAGATTTTTTGCTAAACGCTAGCAGTTTACCACTTGAGCTGCTGCTCCATTTTCATTTTTATGGTTAATTAGAGATAAGAGCCTCAAGGCCTTTCCTGTCTGGGCTGATTTTGCACTGTGATCCTGCTGAAGGCATATGTTAGGAAGGTCAACCAGAGGAACTCTGATGATGTACGGATTCCTTCTTTAAAAGCCTAGATGCAAGAGTGGTGCCATTAAAAGGTTAAATTTTCTGAAGGCAGTGCTAACTTTGCTCATTTCTGTTTACTCATTCATCTGAGAGCCACCTGGTTGTGTGCTACTTGTACTACAGCAGCCTGTGGAAGGCCATGACTTTGAATCCATGAGTTTGAATCTATCTTTGCCACATGCAAGATGAGTGAACTTATACATCTTAAACTTCCCCACATGCTTTCCTTACATGCAAAAGAATTATGGGGGTGGTAATACCTACTGCAGAGACTTGTTTGAAGAATTATATGAAATAATATTTATGAAATAGTTGAGTTTCTAGATACAACATAGTTGAGTTTGGAAAGTAACCCCACATGGATTCTCTTAACAGTTTATGAAGTAGGAATGAACTATAAACTCGATGTTTGCTCATTTGTCTTTTAAAAGTAAACATTTAAAAATCATTATGAAAGGAAGACAAACTTATAAAAAGTTGGCAAATAGGAAATAGTATTTAATGTTCTGATGTCTTTTCCACTTACCTCAAGAAAATAAAGAATGTCAAATCCATGTCTTAGGTAGGTAGTAATACTGAGTTCCTTTCTTTTTTTCTTTGCATCCTAGATTTCTCCATCTACCTGTCTGACATGTATTAACTGTCTACAAATTAACTAATTACCATTTCTCCCAAATGATTCTTCTTTTTCTCACCCTTAAAGTTGTTTCTCTGCTGTTTCCCTTGACATAAACCTGGGCATCATCTTAGATTTTTTTATCTCCCTCTTAAAACACTCCTAAGCTACATTCAATTGTTATACCAGCTCTTATTCATGTTATCTTGCTCATTTGGCTCATAATCAGCTTATCATTTCTTCTTCCAGTGTTTTTTGATGGGGATTTCCAGTAGTGCCTGGCCTCTCTTCTAATTAATATATACTGTCACTTCTCAAATGGACTACCTCCATGAAGGCAGATTGTGCTTTCTTTTTTCTGTTCTGAGACAGGATCTAACTTTGTTCTGGCTGACCTTGAATTCAAGAACTTTCTGACTCTGACTCTTAAGTAGCGGATTATATTCATGATCATTTCTGGCTCTGTGCATAACCCTTAAATAAAAATTGTTCAATTTTTATAAATAAATACACTATACAGATTAGTATTATATATCAATATTAATATACAGTATATCTTAGCACTTTAGAAACCCCCCTCATACCCATTGCAGGTCAGCCTCCAAGAGTAAACATTATTACAACCTTTACCATCATGATTTAAATTTTTCTATATTTGAATTTTATATAAATGAATATGAGGCCTGGGGATGTAGCCTAGTACAGTGCTTACCTCGCATGAAAAAGGCCTAGGTTCAGTCACCAATAATGGAAAAAAAAAATGACAAGAAACAAGGCCATTTAGGTCCCATCCAGAAGAAGTGGAACTATTTTTAAAAACATAGAAAAAAAATGAGAAATGAAATCCAAGATACTTGGATGATTCTTCTTATGACAGAAATTTTTACTGATGTAAGATAAATGAGTGAAAAAGCCTAGAGTGAAAAAGCTAAAGGAAAGTGCCCAGGCCTTGTGTTCAAGTCCCTGTACCAGCACAAAAAAGAAATGGGATTAGATGTGATTTCTTCTTTTAAGGCTTCCCACCTCTGAATATTACATCTATGAGATTCACCTAAATTGTATGTAGAAGGAAGTTGTTTTGTTCTTCATTATTGTGCAGCTCAAATATCCCACAATTTGTCAGATAAGTTGTTGATAAACATTTGGGTACAACTCAGTTTGGGCAGTTATAAATAAAGTTCTTTGTATATTTGGATACATATCTTTTGATGGAAACAAAAATTCATTATCATTGAGTATATTCCAATTCTCAGGCTTGCTGGGTTACAGTATTTTTAGTTTTAACATATGATACAGCACAGTATTTCACAGTAGTTATATCAGCACTCCTGCCAGCTATGTTTAAGAGCTCCTCTCTCATACAGATTTTCCTGTAGGAAATTTTTTGTCAATTTATATGATAATTTTTGTCAATTGCACTTTTGTGCTGTTTTCTTGCTAAAGTTCTGTTCTGTATGACTTGATATATAATTGCAGTTTAATTTGCATTTTCCTGGTGATTAATGTGTTAGCACCTTTTTGTAGACTTACTGACCACAATACTATTCATTGATGACAGTCATAGCTCAAATGTTCATTTTGACCTTTACTCCTTTATGTCTCTCTTTTCCTCTCTCTTATTTTCTTCCTTCCTTCCTTTCTTTGTTGACTCTTATTATTTGCTTTTTTTATTTTTATTGTAAAGATAATGCACGGAGGGGTTACAGTTACATAAGTAAGGTTTTGGTAATTTCTTTTCGAACAGTGTTACCCCATCCCTTGTTTTCTCCCGCGTTCCCTCCTCCTACTCTCCCCCAAGTTGTAAAGTTCCTTTCCAATCTAGTGTCTAGTGAGTATTGCTGTTGCATTGGTTTACCCATTGTCCTACTCATTCATTCAGTCTTTTTTGCCATATTTATTTATTTTAATTTTTAATTTTTACTTTATTGTTAAGATGTTGTACAGATGGGTAACAGTCACATGAGTAAGGCAATGAGTACATTACTTGCCAGTCATTGTTACCCCTTCCCTTCCTTGTTGTTGTCTCTCTATCCCTCCCTTCCCCAGCTCCCACACTCCTATTCCCCCACCCCTCCTCGCCGCCTGAAGTTGTAAAGTTCATTTCCAATATACTGTCCAGTAGGTATCTTTGTTGCGATGGGTCATCCTATGTCCTTATTTCAGCATTTGTTATTCCCCTTCTTCTCCTCAGATTAGGCCTCTGTATATACAAGATGCAGGATATCAAAATTGAGTACAGTGACAACAGGGGAGATATGCCATAGGGGGCACACAAAGGAAACAACAACAACAACAAAATAATAAAATCACATGGTACATTTAAAACAGTAAGAATAAAGACAGACCTCTTGTGTCCATATCTTGGGGTTCTTTTCACTTAGCATCAACTTATATGGTTATTTGTACATGGTTTTTGTGCTTTTCAGCTCATCTGATAAGATTATCCTATATGGATGCTAATTATTGAAAATAAGGGAAACCATGGGACCTAAATTTCTTTGGAACTGTGTAACTTCACTTAATATGATTTTTTTCAAGTCTTTCCATTTCCTAAAAAATTGGATGGTGTTGTTCTTTCTGAAGGAAGCATAGAATTCCATTGTATATATGTACCACATTTTCTTGATCCATTCATCCACTGAGGGGCATCTGGGTTGGTTCCATGCTTAGCTATGGTTAATAATGCTGCCATAAACATGGTTGTGCTGGAAGCTTTAGTATGGCCTTGTTTGTTATCCTTTGAGTAAATGCCCAGAAATGGAATTGCTGGGTCATAGGGGAGCTCTATGTGTAGTCCTTTGAGGAACCTCCATCTGCCTGCCTGCCTGCCTGCCTGCCTTCCTTCCTTCCTTCTTTCCTTCCTTCCTTCCTTCCTTCTTTCCTTCCTTCCTTCCTTCCTTCCTTCCTTCCTTATTTCCTTCCTTCCTTCCTTCCTTCCTTCCTTCCTTCCTTCCTTCCTTCCTTCCTTCCTTCCGTCCTTAGTTTTTTTCCTTCCTTTGTGTGTCCATCTAATGGTTTGAACTAAGGTCTTCTGCTCTTGCTTGGCTTTTTCCACTCAAGGCTAGTTCTCTAACACTTGAACCACACTTCCACTCCCAGTTTTCTGCTGGTTACTTGAAAATTTTCATGATCTTTTCTACCCAGGCTGGCTTTGGACTTCAGTCTTCAGATCTTAGTATTCCAGGTAGCTAAGATGATTACAGGTGTAAACTGCTAGTGTCCAGCCTTGCCACTTTTCTTTTTAATTACAGAGTAAATTTGTTGAATGTAGACAACATCTCAAGATCTTGTTTCTAATGTCTTAGAACTCAGGAGTCAATGTATCAGAATGGAAAAATATGGTCAGAATTTTACTATTTTTTTTAACTAGGACATGAGTTCTGTGTTTTTTTTTAAAGTTGGACCTAATTAAACTATCTTTTGTTAGTAATATCAAACATAAGCAACTTACTTTGCTTTCTCAGTATCCTTGTAGGAAAGTTCTGTCAACTTCTACACCATTTCAGAGATGGTACATTACTTTTACTGTCAAGATTAAGTATACATTATTAGGATTGAATTGTGTTGCTTTCACACATAAAAAGCTCCCATCATTAAATGCATTCAAGCAGAAAGTGATGACCATCTGTTAGGAAAAAATGAATTTTTGAATTTTAGCATCCATTAACCTAGTTTCTACTACATTTCATTTAAACTATATGGTCATTTATTTTTAAACTGTAGGGAAACTTTTTTAACAACACCAAATATCAGTCATGTGCCTTTTAAAGATGCGTTGGTGTGCATATTAGCTCATTTGATCTTAATAACAACTCTGGGCAATAAGCTATAAAATTTTAATTTCTATTTTAATGGATGAAGAAAATGAAACCTGAAATTGTTCCATCTGGTCAGTTTACAAACTAGCAGAGCCTGGAATAGCACATGGCTTTCCTGGCATTGGTCTTGGTAAGGTTACTGCATCTCAGGGGCTGGATTTCTAATCTCAGGGAACAGGATTTCAAATAGATGTCCAAATAAAGGTGCTAAGCTTGCTCACAAGCTCAGCATTATATGCAAGCAATACATATACATGCATATTCATTTGAATTATTTACAGTAGATGAAATCTATAGCATTGATATGGGAGCATGCATAGAACATAATGTAGGTGAGAACTAGAAAGTGGTAACTGCAACAGGTTTGGGTTCGCATACCCATACAAAGAGTTTGTAGACAGATTGATGATTAAGAAATGCAAAGAAAATACTGTCAAGTTGAATTTTTAGATCAAAGATCTTTTGAGCATCCTACTGGCTGCATCTTGTGGCCTCAAGAGTGATTGTGAACTTGAAAAATTCTCAGTATACAGGTGATATATATGACATTCACTTAAAATGCGTAAATATCAGTGAAGTCTTCCACAGCAGATGAGCAAATAGGAGAGAAGGTAAAGGAATATAGCCATTTATTATTTCAGAAAAATATTATCTTTATGGAGACTTTTAAATCAGTTACTTTGCATAAAATATTCCCAAACTTTAAGTATGAGTTTGGCAACCTAGAGATATGTTTGGGGTATTATGTTTAATTGTAAATATCAATTTTCCCAAGAAATTATTTATGTTTTCTATATGTCTTGAAAACCAGATAGAAAATCTTATCCATTATCCTTTTTTTTTAATATTGTGTTCACTGTAGCTCGTGTTTTATCATGTGCCAAGTTCTGACCACCTGTTGCTCTGTCTTGGTCGCTGTGTATTTAACAGGCCAGACATTATGTTCACAGGAAGGCCTCTTGAAGCATAACTAAAAAGCAAGCAACTCACATGACCAACATTTTTATAGAAAGGATTTGCTGAATACGTAATTTGGCATGTTATGTTTTGAACAGACACACTAGCCAATGCTTTTGTTGGCATCACTGCCAAAGATTTTTGCACACAAACAATTAGTTGCAAGTCGTTTGATTTTCCACACAGGAAACCCAGCACAGAACAGTCAGTGCTCTAAAAGATATATCTTCTCTGTTCCTATTGTTTACATTTTGTTAAACTCAAGTTATTAACATCTTAGGGGACCAAACCTTGTAGCTCTGGGTCCCTCACGGGTATAGCACTCAGTCCTAAGGCTTCCTCAAATTTAGTTGAAAGGATACTCATAATCATCCATGGTGCAAATGGCTCAGTAAATGATCTGACCAAAAGGTGCAAAAGCCATAATAGATAAGATGCACAACTGGCTAGTTCTAGAAGAGTCTATATTATACCCTTTGATCAGTAGTCAGAGATATAATTTCTTTTTTTTTCTTTTAAGAATTTTTTTTAAAGGTGATGTACAAAGGGGTTACCATTTCATAAGCTAGACAATGAGTACATTTCTTTTTGGACAGTTTCACCCTTTCCTTCATTCTCTCCCTCCTATCCCTGCCCACAAGTTAAATACTTCAACATAATGTCTAGTGGTATCACTGATACATTTGTTCAGCTTATGACTCTTTATTTCTGTTATAATGAGTTCTTCCACATTTTCAATCCTTATGCTAAATTCTCTCCAAGAGAGAATTGAATTGACCATTTAACTATGAAAAAGACCACGGGGAAATTGGACATCAGTTATCCTCACCTTAAAATGGGTTGTGAGTTGATGCTAAAATCGCTCTCAGTGGTTCTCAATCTGGTTTGCACATGGATTTCTGCCTGGGGAGCTATAGGAAATGTTGATGCCTGGATTCTGTCTCTGGGACCACTGACTGGTAGTCCAGTTTTGTTCAAAGCTTGGGGAATATGACTACACAGAGGAATCAGCCAAAAATTTTGAAAAATAAATCTTTGCTTAGTGTGTATATACTAAAGATTTTTTTGGGGGGGAGGGGTGGTCGGTCGTGGGGCTTGAACTCTGGGCTTGAACTCTGTCCCTCAGCTTTTCAGCTTAACCACATGAGACATAGCACCACTTCTGGTTTTCTCGTAGTTAATTGGAGATAAGAGTCTCACAGACTTTCTTGCCTGGGCTGGCTCTGAACCACAATCCTCAGATCTCAGTCTCCTGAGTAGCTAGGATTACAGACGTGAGTCACTGGCACCTGGCTTAAAGATTTTTAAATGATTAATTTTTTTTTTTTTGGGTCCAGTTGTGGGGCCTGAACTCTGGGCCTGAGCACTGTCCCTCAGCTCTTCAGCTCAAGGCTAGCACTCTACCACTTGAGCCACAGCGCCACTTCAGGCTTTTTTTCTTTTTGCTTATATGGTGCTGAGGAATTGAACCCAGGGCCTCAGGCATACAAGGCATGCGCTCTACCACTGAGCCACCTTCCCAGCCCCTATATGATTAATTTTGATGTCTACTATGACTGAGAATCATTACCCCAAATCATATAGTTTTGCATTTTACTAAACAACGTTAAGAAGATTGTGTGGTTACATCAGTTTTCATGCCTTGCTCAGGTTGATTGCATTTTGTACTCCTATGTAACTCTGAGCCAACATAATCTATTAATCATAGTCTACTAGCAATAAGAGAGTAAAACTTGTTGTATAAACATATGCATCAACAACCCAAATTGTGTATAATCTCTGACTTAGTAATTCTACTCTAAGCAATTTATCCAAAGGCTATAGTACACACAATTAGTCATATAGTGGAATTTATTTATTTAAAAGTAGACTCAACCATCATAAACTTATAGTCCAGTTCCATAATGGAATATTATATAATCACCACAATTTTAAATCTGTAATTATTGACATATAAATATGCCCATGATAATAGAGTTCTATTTGAATGTTAAGCTACATGATGACTAATTTTGTTCTTTAGATATTTGTAATAATATTTCTACTATATTTTACTTGTATCAGTAATTAATAATGATATCCCAAATGCTGGTATGACAACATTATATCAGTCAACTGCTAAAACCAGCATAGTTCTGTTGAGCATCTATAAACATCTCTTTGGTTTCCTTTTCTTTCTTTTTTGAGACAGGGTCTTACTAGGTAGCCAGGCTGGCCTTGAACTCTTGATCTTCCAGCCTCTACCTCCCAAGTGTTGAGATTAGAGAATTGAACCATCATTCCTACCTTCATATTGTTTTTTTTCTTGATTAATTTCTAAAAACTAACTTTTGCATAAATTATCTAGAAACTTATGGAAAGAGAGAGAGATATTATACGTTTTCTTTCTAGAATAACCCAGGAAAGCAGTGAGGTAACTGGGATTTCCGGAAGAATTAAGAGAATAAAAGATTTATGGCTCCATTATTTAATGTATGCAATTTGAAAATCAACAGGGCTATGGTCAGAGTAATGGTCCCCTAAAGACATCTCTTATGTGGGAGGAAGAATTAAGGTTTTGAATGAAATTAAGAATGCTAATCAGCTGAACTTGATTTGGGGAAATGACTTTGGGTACCCTTTTGTGCCCATTCTGTTTCTTTCCATCTATCTATTAGATGAGGTAGGAAAGTCAGAGTTAGGTAATGTGAGAACCTTGGCCTGGAATTACGGTCTGGGAAGATGGAGAAAGAAGCCACATGTGCAGAAAGGTTTTAGAAGCTGGAAAAGGCAAGAAATCAGACATCCTCTAGAGAGGCCCCTTCCATCATACTGTAGTAGCCCTTCCACTGTACTGACTTTAGCCCAGTGAGACACAGTTTAGACTTACAGAATAGCAAAATAATATATTTGTGCTATTTGAAGCCATTAAGATTGGAGACAGTTTGTCTCAGCAGCAGCTGGAAACCATGGCAAGCGCTTCATGCTATGTAATGTGAGAGAAAAACGTTTTTCTCGAATGCCCAAACTTTAGTTTGTGAAGAAAGTCCTTCTTCATCTCTCTTTCCCCTACCCTTAAACATTCTCTCTGCAGCCAATAACAGGGACATTGGAGCAATGCTGAAGTGGAATTCAATTTTCACAGGAACCCTGGAGACCTGTGAGAGAACAGAGTGCATGCTAGGAAGTGCTGAGTTGGAAAACATAAAACCTTATTTCAGGTAATTTAATTTAAAATTTTAAATATTTAGCCACCATAAGGAAGCTATTTAATTTTTTCTAAATAAAGTAAGGAAAGATAAAGTTGGGCATTAATCTAAGAGTAAAAACCCTAAGTGACCTGGGGCGAGCAAGTGATGCTCATTATGACCTAAGGGCAGAAAGATGATGATGCTAGGACCTAAGGGTTTTCAGTTTATTCCCTGGTTGTCTTTTTAACTCTTGAATCATCAGACCAGTAATTGGAGAAAAGTGGAAATAGGGTAATGCTAAAGAAACACAGGGCTAGGGATGGTAATAAAAATCTAGCAGCTGTAATTAAAATAACAAGGATTAGGATGACATTTCAAAGGAAGAGCTGGATGGAAGTTTCAGAATATGGAAAAGGGGTAATGAATGAGAAAAGGGTCTGAATGAGAAAACAAAACTTTATTAACTCTTCAACTCATTGTTCTTTCTGAGGAAGAAGACTCAAACTAATAAATACTGTGAACACAGGATGCTGCCTCTAAAGCCTGGACACCAGTGATATGACCAGTGTCCCACTGGGTGATGATGAAGATTTAATGTAGGCATATGTGTACAGTAGTTCATTCTCTTCTCTGCTTTCTCTCTCTCTCTCTCTCTCTCTCTCTCTCTCTCTCTCTCTCTCTCTGAATCCTGGCTTGAACTTAGGGACTGTGTGCTGTCCTGAGCTTTTGCTCTCAAAACTAGTGCTCTCCCATTTGAGCCACAGCTCCACTTCTGGCTTTTTTTTTTTTGTATTTAATTGGAGGTAAGAGTCTCATAGACTTTTCTTCCCAGGTTGGCTTTGAACTTCAATCTTCAGATCTCAGCCTCCTGAGTAGCTGAGATTATGAGAGCCACAGGTGGCCATATCTTCACTTTCTTCTTCAAATGGGGTTTAAAGACTATCTTTTTATACTTACTTGTTCACTAACTTAATTTCTTATGTTTTCTAACACTTAAGATCAAAATATGTAAAGTTCTTCCATTTAGCACTATTGACACTTTGGCCAAGTAATTCTTTGATATTGAGGGCTATACTGTGCAAGGTGGGTGGCTAGCAGAATCTTTGTCTTCTTGTTCTCTACTTATATAGAGGCCTTCATGGTACAACACCCCAAATATGTCTCCATTAAGTGCTTGTAATGGAAAACCACCCTCAATTTAAGAACCATTGCTCTAAAGCAAGAACAATGCCATGTATCTAAAATGCATTTTATTGATTTTTATTACAACTAATTATTGAGTGCAGATTGTTTTTAAAATTAGCTTTTACTACACCTGTCCTGAAAAATCCTGTCTTTGCCATGTTCTTTAAATACCACATTTTTTTTTATTGGTTGAACTTATCTTTACTATTTAGAAGGAGGAAATAAAATGTGAAAGACCTAAACAAATTGTTTAAGTATGAGCCTATTGTTTTACTGTAAACAAGAGGTAATGTGTTTCTAATCATTGTGTCTCCTTTTGAGTTACTGGGAAAGGAGAGTGATCCAGGCGGAGGGTTGAAGAGTACTTCCTCTTGGCTACGCATTAGGAGTGTTCACATATACACATGCACACAAAGTTTAAATCTTTTGAAAACAACTGGTAAAACTTTTCTCCCTTCCAATGACTAAAATCTGATGTTTCATTAGGAAGTTCTCTCTTAAAACAACAACAACACTTCTGTGTCTCAACTCTAAGACTTAAGTCCAAAAAGAATTTGGAAGGGTGGTTCAAATTCATGAAAATCCACAAATGCACTTGAGACATGCTTGCCTCAAGAACATTTCGAGGATAAGAAGGTGGCTCAGTGGTAGAGTGTTTGCTTTGCATGCATGAGGCCCTGGGAAAAATCTAGGAGTGCACTGTGGCTCAAGTGGTAGAGTGCTAGCCTTGAGCTGAAGAGCTGAGGGACAGCGCCCAGGCCCAGAGTTCAGGCCCCACAACCAACCAAAAAAAAAAAAGAACATTTCAATGAAAACATAAAAGAAACTCAGTGTCTTTAGATTAGTCTATCCATCTGCCCATCTCTATGACACCATGGTAATTACCTACCCAGATATTCATCGAGCATGAAAGACAAATGCAACGCACTTATTACATCTTGACACACAGAAAGAACTCAGCAGATATTAACTACTATTTTTATATTATATATCATTTCCTGATGAGTTATGATAAGGATTTTAAGATGATTAGTTTGAGGAAGATGACAGGTCAACAAAACCTAAATGTGAAACACTGCAATCTAATATGAAGACTTAAAAGGAAATAAGATTTTTAAGGATGTAATTTAAGGACAGCAGAAACTAAACAAAATGTACACAAAATTTTTTTTAAAAAGAGGGGGTGGGTAGGGGAACACCAAAAAAAAAAAAGGAAAATGAAGACAGGACTCAATTCACTACCTGGGGTTAGATAAGTTGTTTGGGATAAAGATGGGCAGGGATCATGTACAGAAACAAACTCCAGGGGAAAAAAGGGGAGGGAGGGAAACGCCCTCAGAGAAGAAAAAGAGGAATTTTGGCAAGTAATAATAAGATCATTCTTAATAGTTTTATTCATTAATTGCCAAGGCAAAAAAAATCCTTAAAAATGTATCCAACCCCACAAGGAAAGGAATTGTTAGATAGTTTTAATTTAGACCAGGTTTCTTTGAAATAGGCCTGTTGGAAATAATTGTGGATGACCTTTCAGCAAAGCTAACTCACTGTGAACAGAAGTTTTTTTGGGCAGGAAAATAGTTTAAGGGATTACTGATTTGGTTTATTAGTTTTACTTGAACTTAATGAGTTTAGATTCTTTGGGTGGTATTAGCTGGGTCAGCAGGTTCCATTCCTGAGGAAAATCTATAAGGACCAGAGCAACAAGTCAGGTCTGAAATCAGCCAAATGAGCTTGTGGGAGCATGTGTTGGAACATAAATGGAAGATGCCAAAGGCTAAAGCTTTATATAAAATCTGTTTAAAAATATTTTCTTTTAACTATACTTATAATATTTATATTTATTTATTTTTGTTTATATAATACCAAGGAATAAAACTCAGGGCCTCATGCATGCTAGTCAAGCACTCTGAGCCACATTCTCAGACATATAAAATCTTTAATGCTGGGAAGTAATATATTTTGAAATGTTTTCCTTTCATTGACAAATGAGACAACTAACACAGTAATTTTAAATAATGTATTACCATTGATAACATATATTTCAATATTACTCATATTAATTAAAAGTGGTTCAATATTACTTAAAAATTCCCAAAAAGGTCTTAAAAAGGACACATAATGTCTCTTTGAAAATCAGTGTTCGGGGCTGGGAAGGTGGCTCAGTGGTAGAGTGCTTGCCTTGCATGCATGAGGTCCTGGGTTCGATTCCTTAGCACCACATAAGCAGATAAAGCTGGAAGTGGTGCTGTGGCTCAAGTGGTAGGGTGCTGGCCTTGAGCTGAAGAGCTGAGGGACAGCGCCCAGGCCCAGAGTTCAGATCCCACGACCAGAAAAAAAAAAAAATCAATGTTCCCAATCCAGTAATAAGGTCAGTGTGAAATAAATTTACTATAAAACAAGAATTTTTGCCATAGGTAGATGAAAGTTTGATAAATTAAATAAACAAAATGTTAAAAAATTCTCTAGTTTATAATATATATAGCAATTGAGGATAATATATAGGTAAAAATGACATTTCTCTATGTGTGCTTTCTGTACAGTTTATTAGTAAAAATATTTTTATTATGTAAAAGATTTTTACTGTGGAAAAGTTTTCCATTTCCTTTGTATTTCTTAACTTGCTAAGCTTTATATATATATATACACACACACACACACACACACACACACACACACACACATATATACATATATATTGCAATAGGTAATTAAATCTTTTGTGTAAGTACATTTCCCATTGCATAGGTACTGTTGAGACAATGTACACTTTTAATCATAATGGAGGCTGCTTTTACTGTGCAGGTATATATAGAAATGCCTGATGGCAAACTCAGCAGTTGTAATAGCATTGTAGGATTATGGCTTCCTTAGGAAGAGTGCCAACTTCTCAATGTAGATAGCTAAAGAGCTTACTGTTTCAAATAAGTGTGTTTCAAGAAGTGTCTTCCAAATCAATAACCTTAGTAATACCCACCGAGATGATTGGCTTTAATGACCTGCATTGACTCAGATAGCAGAACTGTAGTTATAACAGATAAAACTCAGCTCAGTTCAGCCCCACTGCAGAAGTTTCTCATTGTAAAAATGAAATCTAGCTAAGTCCTGGTACCTCGCACTTGTAATCCTAGCTGCTCAGGAGGTTGAGATCTGAGGCTCCAGGTTTGAAGCCAGCCCAGGCAGGAAAGTCCATGAGTTATATGGCTCAATTGGTAGAGTGCTGGCTTTGAGTACAAAAGCTTAAGGACGTAACAGGTAGGCCCTGAGTTCAAGCCCCAGGACTGGTATACACACATACACACACACACACACACACACACACACACACACACACACACACACACACACACAGATTTTTCTGAGTGGAACAAACAGCAATTAAGTCATGTGTATGTTTATTTTAAATACTTTGTCAAAATCTTGAGAGAGAGAGACTTGGAGCAAAGGACAAATCTCATCTAAAAGTGAAATAATTATGTGATTTGGCAGGTTGTGGCAGCATGTGATCTTCAAGTCTGATCTGGGGAGTGAGCATAGAGGGCCATTATCTCAATCAACTTACTCCCCAGTGAGATTTGATAGTAACGTTTTTGATAAGATAGCTCTCGAGACCTTCCTTTAACTCACTGGAGATAAATATCAATAATTATCTGAAAGAAAAGTGCCTTCAAATTATAGAACTATTGTTCAAGGAGAAGTTTGAGATGAAACAAACGCCACAGAAGGCATTTTGAAATGGACTTTCTAAAATCAAGAAGCACTTTCTTTATACAAAATCAGTATGGGTTTTTGAGTATGTATTTTTGATGATGGGCGCTATATTCCATTACAACAGCTTTAATGATGACTTGTAACAGAGAGAGTTTCAAATCTCTTTTTGTAAAGAATTGCTTATTCTGATTAAATGGTCTACTTAACAGAAAAAGAATTTATTGGAAAAAGATTTTCATATACATTATTCATTTTGGATATATCAGAGACATTTTGTTAATGGATTGGTTATTTAGATCAGATGTTGATTGCATAATCTACAAACATTTTAAGATTCCACAGGGACTCTACATTTTTGCATATATGTAGTATAATGTTTTCCATTAAATATATTATTAAATATTATGCTTGAATTTGGAAAATCTTAATGCTAAATATTTTCAAACATTGTTTATCAGTTTGTCTATTATCTCTATTTGAACAATACAGGCTTCTTCCCATGGTATCAAACACTCAAATCCTCAAAATATGATGATTAGACACATGAGAATGTGATATGAAACAAAATCAAAACTGAAAACAAATTATTTCTTGTATCACTTAATGAAGTTCGGAAAATCTAAATGTCTTAAACTTAACTTCTACTTTTTTTTTCAGAAGATGAGCTTGAGGTACAGTCATTTCAAATCCACTCTTGAGAATAACGAAGATGACCACACTCACTCAAGAGGAAATAGCAATGCTCAGATTACATTTTAGGTAGCTGAATACTCAGCTTGATTCAATAGCACTTGACATCAATGTCTGACTCACCTCCGACATGTACCTCAACATTTGCTTATTAAGCGCTCATTCAGAGTCCCAAATAGTGTTTGGCAATGTTGGGGTGTGATGGGGGTGGAATATTAAATTTCCATCCCTGTGGTTGAATATTACCACAACTTGAGTGGCTGAAAGAAACAAAAATCTATTTGTTTATGATTCTAGGTGCTAGAAAGTGTGAAATCAGTTTTGCTGAGTTAAAATTAGTGTTTTTAGGGCTTCCTCCTCCTGGAGTCTATGAGGCAAAAACCCACTTCTTTGCCATTTTGTTTCCAAAGGTTGCCTGTGTTCCCTGGTGTGTGTCCCTTCCTTATATCACTTTCTGACATTCCTTGCTTCTGTTACTACATCTCTTCCTACATGGACTGTCTTTTACTGAGAACTGTGATTACATTGGGTCCACTTAGATATCTGGAAGTGTTTTCCTATCTCAGGATCCTTAATCCTTATAGTCCTTTGTGACAGCTAAGGTAGTATCCACAGGCTCTGGAGATGAGGATGGAGCTACTTTGGGAATCGTCTTTCTACAAGAGATAAGACTATAATAGCAAAATATAGAAAATACAGATGATGAATTTGAAGAGCTTATTAAGCATAAGAGTATTAAGAGAACAAAGGTTACATTCAATAACACAAGGAGCAAAAAATATGAAATATATATTTTATGTGAACGTAGCATTTCCAGATAACTTGTTAGCAGCTGTACCCCAAATTTAGACTTCTGGTGCCAAGCTACTCATAATTGTCACACAGTGAGCTAGTTCTCAGGGCTGCACTGTAAGTGAGAACAACTTAAGTGGGGATGAGATTGGCCCCACTTGGATACACATACACAAACATATGTATCTATCCCACTTGGATAGCTATGCATATAGACATACACTGGATACACACACATAGGAACGCTTCAGGCCTCTCTATCACTTGTGAATATTGGACATTCCTTCTCCTCAGGCCCCATGTCTGTTTCATTGCTGGTCTGACCCTTTTCTTTATCCTGTTATCTTCTTTTCTGTTTGAGATTCCTCATTCTTTGTCATCCAGGTTCACATAAAACATTCATTTTTACTATTTGGAAAAATTTAATTTTGAATCTCAGATTATTTCATTATTTATTCTATTTATTATTATTATTATTATTTTATTTTGACCCTCTTTCCTTGATAAACTTATCTTGCTTTTCTTGTATAGAGAAACTTCAGTGGAAAGGTTTCCTCATACAGTATAGACAAAACTTTAAAATCACCTGTATTTAAAAAAAATGCTCAGAGATAATACTAAGCTTTTCGAGTTTCTCTTACTGTTTGCTCCTTCCCTTTCTTTTATACATCTTTCTTTTTTTCCTTTTTTTCCAGACAGGGTCTCCCTGCATATCCAAGCTGGCCTGGAACTCAGATTCTCCTGCCACTGGCTCCCAAGTGCTGGGATTACAGCATGTGCCATTTTGCCTGGCATCTTGTAGAACTTTTTTTTTTTTAATTATTCCTAATGAACTATTGATTCCCAAAATGGCTCTACAACCAAATTGAACATTACCAAGTAACACACTGTGATAAATGCTTTATCTTTGTATTTATGAACACTATCTAGGCAGAAATTTACATGTAGTAAATATCCTCTAAATGCTAACTGAATGGACATAGCAGTTAATGAGCGGATAAGACTCTGTCAGGCCAAATCCATCCCTTAAGTTTCCATCTCTCATGCCACAAAACTTGAGAAATAATAGATTTACTGGAGAAAAGTAAATTGCACATAGAGAATGAAGAGGTAGCATGTGTTTTCCTGTTTTTCCCACCACTCCATTAAAAGGCACATCAGAGATGGGCTGAAAAGAACATGCCGGATGGATGTGTATTCTGGCAGGCCAGTCTGACCCCCACTTCAGTTGCTCTCAGTTCAGTCCTGGGAACT
The DNA here is from genome assembly GCF_019054845.1 of Dipodomys spectabilis. NCBI lineage: Eukaryota > Metazoa > Chordata > Mammalia > Rodentia > Heteromyidae > Dipodomys > Dipodomys spectabilis. Next base: position 228,969 of record NW_024870867.1, read on the forward strand.
AGCTCATTGTGGGACAAGGATGGGTAGCTTGACACCAGGGAGTCTAGATTTGGGGCACAGCTGCTAACAAGTTATCTGGGAATGCCAGCTGCCCAGCATCAGAAGACATGGCATGTGGGAAGAATCTGAGTTTTGGTCAACTTAGAAACATTACTCCTGAAGTAGATTTACTACAGAATATGATCAATGTCACTAGGACACACTTGGGGACTAAGGAAACAATACTCAAAAATATGTGTAAATTCTGATGGTTGAGGATACAAAGTGTGGATTTACAACCTCACTCATTGTATGTAGTGCTTTTAATTTAAAATACTCATCTTTTGTGATGCTCTATTTTAGACCTCTTCTCCTGTATGTAAATGGATGCCCTATTTTGAGACTGTCCTTAGGACACAAGATTTTTAAAAAATGAGTTCGAAGTATATAATCCACTGTACCCTAGGGTTTATGGGAAAGAATCTGGCATAATTGAGAAAAAGAGCAGAGCCAGTATCATTGATATAGTCTTCTTATTTTCACCCAATATGGTTTCTGCAAATGTTTAGACAATCAGTAAAATGCTGTCTGGATAGTAGGAATGTTTGTTTTTGGGGCTTTCATAGAAACAATCAAAGTTCTTTGTAAAACATAGCCTATTATTCTTTATAGATTTATTAACATTGATAAAAAAACAGATAAATACTAAATTATGAGACTGAATTTTTCAAACAGATTTAAGACTCACCATCGATTGTACTTAGATTAAATCAATAGAATAACAGATGAAGACCCAAGAGTATGTCCAATACCTACGATCTCAGCACCCTAAAACCGAGGTAGGAGGATTATAAGTTTGATGCCATCCTGTGTTACATAGTGAGACCATATCTTTTTTTAAAAAAAGTACATGGATTAAGTCTTAATTCATTCTCTGTCCACAAAGTATATATTGGGTGCAGGTTTTATTTTATTTTATTTTATTCGACCTGAGCATCAGCTGAACACCAACTGCTAGGAACATCAGGGATTTTCAGAGCCTGGTGCAATTCATACCATGCATCGGTGGACACCTGAGCCTTACCTTCTCCCAAACAAGTGATCCTTCTAAACCCTGCAGGTTTGCATATCTAAATACAAATGTGTTTGCTTGAAGCATGAGATTTGGAATCAACAAAAATATATTAGCTATCTGAGTGACAAGTTGTTTAACTGTCTGCATTTTAGTTATTTCAAGTGTAAAATTAGGGTACTGGTAATATTTATGCCATAGGATATTTGTTAGGCTACAGTCCATTTATTTCTTAGCATAGTTCTTACAGTGTTTGAGAAATCAAAACAGCTATATTAGATTATTTCTAAAAATTCTAGTACAGTTATATAAGAGAATGGGCTACCAGCAAGAGGAGTAGAAACAGTCTTAGAAAGATGGCAAGGACTTAGTGACAACCAAGTTGATTCTTGGACACTAAGACCTATGATTCTGCTCATAAGCAGCAATCCAGCAGAGAGATATACCATAGACGGTAGAAATGGAAACTTGTAGGTAGAAATAGAAATTTTGATATATGGATTTATATGTTTAAATCACTAAGCTCAGGATTACCCCTCACATATGCCCTGTTTATTAACACATATTAATTCATTCTTTTTTCCTTCTGCAGCTAGTATGTTTGTGGGAAGTGGACTTGGTGAAGGGTCGAAAAGAACAGCCTGTAGGAGTGAGATTTCAGACATAGACATGGGGGAAGAGCAACCCAGATGGTAGAAAAGCCCTATTTAAAGTAATAGAGATGAAAAGCATGGTTAAAATATAAAGCATTGCAGTTTGACTAGGCTAGGGAGTTCCCAAGAGTAAAATAAAATGGATGTAAGGCTAACATGTTAGGATACAACTAGGTGTATAACAGTGGACCTGTAATGCCAATTTAGGTAATGGTTATCACAGAAGAATAAGAAAATACTATGTTACAAAGAATATGTTATTCACTGGGCACCAGTGGTTCATGCCTGTAATCCTAGCCACTCAGGAGCTGAGATCAAACCTCAGGACCAACACACACACACACACACACACACACACACACACACACACACACACACAGATTGTGCCATTCATTGATACTGGACTAGTGAGGATGTAGAAATTGATGACCTACATGTAATTTAGCATAAATGCTAAAGGAATTATGCTAATATTCATCTTAGAATAGAAATAAACAATTGAAAATAGCAAACAGTTTTTGATAGAATTTCCTCTTTAATCAATCATTTTCTGTGTTTTAATAGATTTTTAGTAATTCACTATTTATTAGAATGTAGGAACTTGTGCTCATGGTGAAGTATCATTTTGGTCACAAACCAAAATGTTTGAAAGATGTTATCAGTTGCATAATGATTACCTGAAAATGAACATATATATATAAATATTAATATTAGCAGTATTTTAGCATGAATTTAATTTTTCCCAGATTTTTTTTCTGCTAAGGCAATCCTCAATAGAAAGAAACTGAAATGAATTGCATTCCGCACATATTTTAGACCATCATAAATGATAACTCTGATCAATTTAGGTATATAAATTCACAAAAATCAATTTAGTTATATATAGTTGTATATTGTAAACATTCTTATACCATCTCTCTTTAAAATACTATCAATCAAATATGTATTGAAATAATCAACTAGGAGACACTGTAGAAATAAGTATATTTTAATGGCAAGGACTACATCTAGATAATAGATTTTTCTGCTGTTCCATATCTATGCTTTAAGGTTTACTACTGTATAAATAGCACAGTAACTTTTAATAATCTGAGTCTGCGACAGGGAGACAAAGGTCCTCAACATAATTGCCTGGGGTTGGGATGAACTAAGGTTAGGTTTGCACAGGGCAACACACTGTGGTAGGCTTTGAGCCTGGTCCTGACTCATTTCACCACTTGCTGCCTAATCTTGTGGAGTGGCAAAATTCTGCCTTTCCATGTTCCCTTCTCTTCATAGCAGCTGATAATATCACCACTTGCATGGTTTTTGTGAGGACTAAAATAGAAAAGAATTACTTTCTGTGGTCTGTGAAAATGCTCTCAAATACTAAATAGACATAACAATTTTAAGTACTTTTGGCATACAAATGAATCTCAGCTTCCAGAATTCAGTTTCACAATGAGCATGCACAAAGAGAAAGAATCTTGTTGCTTTATCCATGTCAACAGATTATTGTTGTGTCTATTATAAAAGGCATTGGGTGCAAATGAAGAATATATACATGGGTCCTTCTGGAATTTTTGAGGTAGGAACACAATCTCTTTCAGAATTCTCTTTTTTTCTCAAAAAAACTGAACTGGTTCATGACAGATATCACAATAATGAGCTGACTCTCCAACCTGTTCTTATGAATGTATCAGCCTCTGAAATAGGAACTTGGGCTTCAGGTATGTAGTTTTAAGCTTTAAGAAGACTCATGACTTACCAATTTACAAAAATCCTTAGAGCAGGTTGAATACTAGTTTGCATGTAAACTTGTTAATTACATTAGATTTTGTTTTCATGCCAAGGTCAAAACTTTTATCAGTTTTTCAGTGTTAAGCAATTATCTGTTGAGAAGAAAAAAATTAAATTAGAATTACTTTGTATCTTGTGATTAATTTACTATGTCTTGTATGGGAGATCAGAGATAAATGTGGCAAGATTTATTACTAATCAGTCAAACTCTGGTGAGAAGATGAAGAAATAATCAATGTGAATGTGTTACATATAGAAATGCTATGTGAGCTTTTAATGTGATCTCATATTGAAATGGAACAATTTTGTATGGAACCAATGAAAACAGAGCTAAGAACTATGTTCTGTAGGCATCAAAGGTGAGTGTCATGATTGAGTAAGAAGCTGGGATGCAGGTCTGTGGTACAGAACTTGCTTAGTATCTGTAAGACGCTGCATTCAACTCCTAGACCCACCATCCCCACCAAAAAGAAAAGAAAAAAAAATAGCAAGGAACACTTAAGTGACATATTTCAGGGTAAGGATTATAATATCACTGAGGATGATCCTCCTAATCATATATTGCAGCAAAATTAATCCTTAGTCTGTCAAAAAGTAAGAATCTGAGCAAGTTTGTAATAAGGTAGATGTCTTAATGTGTGCCCTGATTTGTTGTATTGCACAATTTCACTGTTAGCAGCTGTCTGATCTCCACTCTCCATCTTCCCCCCTGCCACCTGCCCACTGGTTTGGCTATTGGACTTACTATTGCCAGGCAGGACTCTACCTCTTGTACCAGACTCCTGGACTAAGAAAGTAATATATTTAATATATTTGCTATGCATTTGATTGAAAATACCTTTCTAGACAAAATAGACTGATTATTTTCCTTGCTGTCTTTTTTTAAAATTTTTTTAAATTTAATTTAATTTTTTTGTGAACATACTGTACAGAGGGGTTACAATTACATGGGCAGGATAATGCGTACATTTCTTATCAAGCATTGCAGCCTCCTCCTTTGTTTACCCTTCACATCCCTTCCCTACCTCCCCCCTACCTCCCCCCTATCCCCCCCCAATACTCTTCCTGCCCCCAGCACCAACGTTGTAAAGCTTGTTTTCGACATGACGTTGTACTTCTCATTTTTGCAACAGGTCCACCTGTATCCTTAAACGACTTGTTTTTCCCCATCTCCTCCACAAGTTATACTGACATCAAATATAGTGAAAGCAGGGGTTATACTGTGGGGGAGGGACATACAAAGCAACAAAGAGATAATCTTATAAATGTGTTAGAAACAAATGCATGAAATAAAAAAGCATTAAAATACATATCTAAGGGTTCATTTTCCTAACATCACATTATCTGACCTTTTGCGCTTGACTCATACATATACTAGATATTGCAAATAAGGGAAACCATGGGACCTATGTTTCTTTGGGCCTGGCTTACTTCACTTAATATAATTTTTTCCAAGTTTTTCCATTTCCTAACAAATGGGGCAGTGGCATTCTTTCTGATGGAGGCATAGAATTCCATTGTGTATATATACCACATTTTCTTGATCCACTCATCTACTGAGGGGCATCTGGGTTGGTTCCATATCTTAACTATGGTAAATAATGCTGCAATAAACATAGTTGTGCTGGTAGCTTTAGTGTGGTCTTGTTTGTAAACATTTGGGTAAATGCCCAAAAGTAGGATTACTGGGTCATAGGGGAGCTCTATGTGAAGTCTTTTGAGGAACCTCCATACTGCTTTCCAAAGTGGTTGAACAAGTTTACACTCCCACCAACAATGCAGTAAGGTTCCCTTCTGACCACATCCCCTCCAGCATCTGTTGTTGTTAGAGTTCTTGAGGTGGTATCTCAATGTTGTTTTGATTTGCATTTCTTTTATGGCTAGGGAGGTTGAGCATTTCTTCATGTGTCTATTGGCCATCCTTCTTTCTTCTTCAGAGAAGTTTCTCTTCAAGTCTTTAGCCCACTTATTTATTGGGCAGTTGTTTCTTTGAGGATTTGTTGTTGGGGGATTTAATTTTTTGAGTTCCAGGTATATTTTAGATATGAGACCCTTGTCCGTTGTATGGCTAGTGAAGATCTTCTCCCAATCTGTGGGCTTTCTATTGATCTTGCTAGCTATGTCCTTTGCCATGCAGAAGCTCTGCAACTTCATGCAATCCCATTTGTCCAACCTTTCTTTGATTTGTTGTGTTTCCGGGTCTCTATTCAGAAATTTTCGGCCGGAGCCAAGGAGACCTAGGGTTTCTCCTATTCCATCCTGTAATGTTTTCAGAGTGTCTGCTTTGACTTCGAGATCTTTGATCCATTTGGAATTGATTCTGGTGCAGGGTGATATATAAGGATCTAGCTTTAGTTTTCTACAAGTAGTTAACCAATTTTGCCAGCACCATTTACTGAAGAGGCTGTCTTTCTTCCATTCTATTGTTTTAGCTCCCTTATCAAAGATTAGATGGCTATAGGTCTGTGGGTTCATTTCTGGGTTTTCAATTCTATTCCATTGGTCCTGAGGTCTGTTCTTATGCCAATACCAAGCTGTTTTGATTACTATGGCTTTATAGTAGAGTTTGAAATTTGGTATTTATATTCCTCCAGCAGTGTTCTTTCCATTCAGGAGCGTTTTTGCTATTCGGGGTCTTTTATTGTTCCATATGAATTTTTGGATTGCCTCTTCTATTTCCTTGAAGAATGAGGGTGGAATTTTGAGAGGTATCGCATTGAATTTGTAGATAGCCTTGGGAAGTATTGCCATTTTCACGATGTTAATCTTTCCAATCCAGGAGCATGGGAGGTTTTGCCATTTTCTAAGTTCTGTTTTGATTTCCTTTTTCAAGATTTTAAAGTTTTCATCATAGAGGTCCTTCACTTCTTTGGTTAAGTTAATTCCTAGGTATTTTATTTTTTGTGGGGCTATTACAAATGGAGTTGCTTTCCTAATTTCAGCCACACTTTTCTCATTGTTGGCATACAGAAATGCCATTGGTTTTTGGGGGTTAATTTTATACCCTGCTACTTTGCCAAAGTTTTGAATCAGCTTGAGTAATTTGGGAGTGGAGTCTATGGGATTCTTTAAATATAAGATCATGTCATCTGCAAAGAGGGAGAGTTTTATTTCTTCTTTCCCTATTTGGATCCCCTTTATGTCTGTATCTTGTTTTATTGCTGTAGCTAGGCATTCTAATACTAGATTGAAGAGAAGTGGAGAGAGTAGACATCCTTGTCTTTCCTTGCTGTTTTGAGTAACATACATTGCAAGCATCATTTAAAATTAGTAAATGCTTTTAATATGAAAACAACTTTTTCAAAGGATTATTTAATAAAGAATATTTCTCTGATTCTGTAAAACAAATTGAAAGGCAAACCACACAAATTGAAGATTAACACATTCATTTGTGGCACTATCCTTTTATGCTTGTGCAAGACTAACATGCTTTGTGTTTTTTAAATTTTATTTTTATATATTTTTTTTATTTTAAAAATACTATACAGAGGGGTTACAGTTACATGAGCAAGGTAATGAGTACATTTCCTATCAAGCATTGTTACCTCCTCCTTTGTTTTTCCCCTACTATCACTTTCCTCCCCACCTCTACAAGTACACTCTTCCGCCTCCCCGCCTAAATTGTAAAGTTAGTTTTTCAACATAGTGTCTTGTACATTTCATTGTTACAATGGGTCAACCTGTATCCCTATTTAAGCGTCTTGTTTTTTCACTTTCCCTCCCCAAGTTAGAGAAGTGTATATACAAGATGCAGGGCACAGACATCAAATACAGTGAAAGCAGGGATTATACTGGTGGGGGGGGAGGAACATACAAAGAAACAACAACAAAAATCACATGGTATATTATAAATATGTTAGGAACAATAGCAAAAAAGAAAAAAACCACTTGTGTCCCGATCTTGGGGTTCATTTCACTTAACATCATCTTATCTGGTCATATGTACATAGCTTTTAACTGAGATTTTTTTGTATACATCCTTAATTTATAGTCATATAAATTTTTCTTACATCTGGAGAGATGTATTCATTCTTTTAAATTGTTCAATACTATCAGGACAAAAAGGAATACAAATTAATTTTCTTATGTCAAATTATAAAATAAAATTTTATGGATTTTAATATATTATTTTAGCCACTTTATTATTTTTTATTGTGAATATACTGTACAGAGGAGTTACAATTACATGGGTAAGATAATAAGTACACTTCTTATCAAGCATTGTAGCCTTCTCCTTTGTTTCCCCTTCCCATCCCTTCCCATCCTCCTCCCGCCCCCACCCAATCCACCCATTCCCCCCCCTGTGCCCCCCTCCCCCCCCTCCCCCCCCGCACCAAAGTTGAAAGTTGTAAAGTTCTTTTCGACATAATGACTTGTACATCTCATTGTTGCAATGGTTCCACCTGTATTCCTATTTAAACAATTTGTTTTTCCCCTTCCCCTCCACAAATTATACCAACATCAAATACAGTGAAAGCAGGGGTTATACTGTGGGGGAGGGACATACAAAGCAACAAAGAAATAATCTTATAAATGTGTTAGAAACAATCACATGAAAGAAAAAAAAACATTTGAATATGAAAGGTTAAAGTTTGAGGCAGTGACCACTTGTTGCTTGTTTCTGTCTAGCAAAGCAACACGTGGTGGTAATCAAAACACCTGGTTGATTGTGTGCCTATATAAGACCTACAAATCCTTAGCTTGGGGCTCTCCTCCTAGGCTGTGCTGTGTAGGACAAGGCCCAAGCTGCAGCCCATTTAAATAAAACAGCTGGGGCTGGGAAGGTGGTGGCTCAGTGGTAGAGTGCTTGCCTTGCAAGCATGAGGCCCTGGGTTCAATTCCTCAGCACCACATAATCAGGAAAAAAAAGAGCCAGAAGTGGCATTGTGGCTCAAGTGGTAGAGCGCTAGCCTTGAGCTGAAGAGCTGAGGGACAGTGCCCAGGCCCAGAGTTCAGGCCCATGACTGACAAAAAAAATAAATTAAATAAATAAATAAGTAAGTAAGTAAGTAAAACAGCTGTAGAGTCTGACTCTTGGTGGTCTTCTTGCGGGAGTCCTGCGACCTTCGCATAACATATTAGTGGGGGCTTGTCTGGGATACTCCCCAAAGACCCCCGAGACCTCAGACTCCAAAGGTCAAATAGAGCTGTCTTTGTTAATTTGTTTTGTCCTGTCCTTTGTCTGTTTTAATTTCGTTTTCCCTTGTGAGGATGGCCGCTCCGATTCCTAAAGGGTTGTTGAAGCAGTCAGGCTTGCACGACAACCCTGGAGGAACTGGGAGAGTCCCAGATCCTCATCTGGGTCGGGGGTCCTTGGAACCCCGCCGTGTGGGGTGGGAGGTCCTTGGAACCCGGCCATTTGGGGCAGGGGTCCTTGGAACCTCGCCCTTGTGAATTGTGGGGTGGGGGTCGGTTCGGTGTTGGGCCGGAACTGACCAAGAGGACCTCCTAACCGAGGGCCAACTCACCGACTGTGGATCTGCTCCTTCTGCTGTGGGGCGTGGGTGTCCATTACAGGAGTCAGCGGACCAATTCAGGAGATCTCCCCTTCGTAAGCTTTTTTTTCATAATTGTCAGGCCTGTGTGTGTCTTGTTTGTACTGTTTATTGTTTTTTGGACTGAACGACTGACGGGACTGGAAACCATGGGCACCACTCCATCTAGCCCCTAGACTTACAAAAAGAAGCTGAGAAAGAGGAAAAGAAAAGGTACCCCCCAGTTTTTCAGGAAGATAACTTGAAAGAAGAAATGTTTCCTCCCCCATACTCCCCTTCCCAGGTTCCTTTTGCAGAACCTGAGAATGATCGAGAGGAGGAGGGAGTTATAGAACCCTTGCCACCTGCCCTATAAGTTTCTGGGGGCCAGTCACTCAACGCCGCCGTGGGATCAACCCCCCTTCTAATGCAGCTGTTTTTCCCTTACGTGCCATAGGTACTGTGGATGTGGATGATCAACAGCAACTCCAATATTGGCCATTTTCTACCAGTGATCTATACAATTGGCACACCCCAAATGCCCCCTTTTCTGAGAAACCCCAGGATTTAATTCGTTTGTTTGAAACTATTCTCTTTACTTATCAGCCCACTTGGGATGATTGCAGTCAGCTTTTACAGGTCCTTTTTACCACCGAAGAGAGAGACCATATCCGAGAGGTGGCCCAGAAACATATCTCTGGCCCACAGAAGCGCCCATCACGGATCCTGCCCTGATCGCTGCCTATTTTCCTGAGATCCAACCAACATGGAACTACAATAAGGTTGAAGGTAGGGAGCGACTCCTTGTCTATTGCCAGGCTCTGTTGGCAGGTCTCAAGGCAGCGGCTTACCGACCTACTAATATAGCCAAAGTTTATGATGTTAGACAGGGAGGAAGTGAAAGTCCAGCAGCATATCTTGAGCAGCTCATGGAAGCTTTTAGTCAATATACCCCATATCTTGAGACCCAAGAGTCAGCTCAGATGATTATGTTTGCCTCACCAGACATAAAGCAAAAGTTGCAGGCTCTAGACAGATTTGGTAAAAAGTCTATTAGGGATCTAGTAGCTGTGGCAGAAAAGGTTTACAATAAGACAGAGACAGAGGAGCAAAGACAGGAAAGGAAGGACAGAGAATGTGAAATTGAGCGTGAAAAGAGAGACCAGACTTGTTGGACTCGCCACTATTGCATGCCAAGCATACCTGGTTCACAGACAGCAGCAGTTTCATTCAAGATGGAAAAAGGTACGCGGGCACAGCAGTCACCACGGACACTGAGATAGTGTGGGCAGAAACACTCCCCCAGGGAGTGTCTGCACAAAGAGCAGAGCTAGTGGCACTAACAAAAGCTCTACAAGATGGGAAAAGTGAAGAGACTAAACATTTACATGGACAGTCGGTATGCTTTTGCCACTGTGCATGTCCATGGAGCCATTTACCAAGAGAGGGGGCTGCTGACAGCTGAGGGAAAGACTATTAAAAACAAGGAATTTTAAGCCTCATCCATGCCATATGGGAACCAGCAAATATTGCCATTATGCACTGCCCTGGCCATCAAAAGGGAACTGATTCTATAACCAAAGGAAATAACTTGGCCGATCAGGCAGCTAAGGAGGTGGCCCTCCAGCCCAGAGCAGAAGTACTGACTCTAGTAGACCCAGGGCCATGAGCTTTGCCTCCTGAGCCTCAGTACTCCCAAGAAGACTTGGAGTAGATAAAGAAAATTCCCCTGGCCTATAAACCCCCAGACAGATAAGGAAACAAAGACTGGTGGAAAAATGGTGAGGGGAAACTTATCTTGCTACAAAGATTGGGCAAGGGGATTCTTAAAAGAATCCATCGGTTGGAGTTCCGGGAAGATGGCGGAGGAGAAGCTGGAATCTGAACAAGCTCTCGCATAGAAAGCAGGTTTAGAGTTCCAGTGAACAGTCCTAAGCCAGAGAATCACACCAAGTGTGCCATCACAGGACAGAGAGTTAGACAAGAGAGGGGAAGCCAAGACAAGGAGACACATCTGAGCGCCTGCCAGCAGCCGCAGCGGCGGCGGCAGGGTCGCGGCGGTGACCGCAGCCGCGGCCATACCTGACGCTCACACAGAGAGTCCGGGACGAAGGAGCCAGACGCAGCGGGTGAGAGGATTCTACTCAACACCAGCAAGAACCGACAAGGAGTGGACATCTTCATCCTGCAGTTTGCAGACCAGAGACGACCCAGGATCCAAGACTCGGCGTGAGTAGAAGCCCGACATCCTCACTCCTTCTCAGGGAGCAGAGGAGGGAAGGCCACCCCTCCCCCCCCAGCACCGGTGATCTCCATCTTGGATACCGACAAAGCTCGGAGGAGCTGCTAGCTCCAACTCAGGCCTTGGAATAAAACGAGTCATATAACAGGTCACAAGAACTTAACGGCAAAGTGACCTGCCAGACTCAGCTCCATCCAGGGAAAAGTCACCCAGCTCAGGCACCAGCCATTGGAGTGGCTTTCCTCACTGGGTAACCAGAGCCAGAGGCTGCCCCTCCCTCTAGCAGCCTCCACAATCAATTGAAAAACAGAAACCCTGAGAATGGCTCCAGGGTGGGCTCTGTGAATTTTTCACAAAATAGCCCCAGGGAAAAGCTACTGTTTGTTGAAAGGCCTCAACTCTACCAGAACCTAGCCTCATCACCCCTCTTTTGTGATTCTCAAAGCAGATCACCCTAACTAACCTAAACTAACCTGGGAGGGGGATCTCAAAATCTCAAAAAAGCAGAGCATTTTTCTGCCTGTTTGAACAAACTGACTCAAGAAACCAATCAAGCCACAGGACCTCAAGCTGACCAGAGACTCCAACTAGAGGCTGGTTACAGACAAAAGGGAGATATAGGATTCTTCCCACCCCTCCCAAAAAAATCAAAAAAAAAAAAAATCAAAGAACTTTTTTTTCTTCTTTTCTTTTTTCTTTTTTTTTTTTTTTTTTTGGTACCTTATATATATAAAAATTTTTTTTCCTTTTCTAAAACTTTTATTAATCTTTTATTTTTGCCTTTTTTGAAAAAATAATTGTTTTCCAGTAACTTTTTTTTTCCCTCTTATAATTTTTATTTTAGGAATACGTGAATATACGTTTTCCTTTCTTTTCTTGTCTTCTCTCTCTTTTTCTTTCTTTCTTAATTATCTTTTTGTTTTTTGTCTAGCTCTACTGAACTTCTGATCTTTTTTTTTTCTCCCTTTCTTATCCTTTTCACCTTTTCCTTTCTTTTGTTCTTCTGTATGTGACTTAACTCTTGTCCTGCACATCCTCAGATAAACCCATAGTTAACTAGTAGACCCTATCCCCCATTGTGTACACACTTAATCCACAAATTTATTACTCAATCCAAAACCTCTGAGACTTAAATTCCTTAATACCTCTTTATACCTATATAATATTTTAAGCATTTTTTAAGTTTTTCACATCTCCTCTATCTCCCTCCTGTTTTCTCATTATATTCACATTCCTCCCTAAAGAGATGGTCTTTCAATCTCCATAACTATATTAATTTTTACGTTTCTAATTTTTTTTTCTGGTCTCTTTTCATTTCCCTTTCCCTTTCTTCTTTTTCTCTCCCTCTCTACTTGCATCCTACCCAACCTATTTCCTGCATTGAGATTAGGACATAGTTAACTCTCCCTGTGCCTCCCCACACCAATCTATTCCTAATTTTTACCCACATCTCTCCCTAACCCTAAAAATTTCTGGTTTTCCAAATTCTTCTCTGCGGTTCGAAGCCCATTAACATATAGTTGTTTGATGTTGAATAGATGTATCTGTTGAACTAGATTGTATCTGTAGACTATTGACTGTATAAATGCAAACGTTGGTTGATGGTTGCCTTAAGATAGTGTTCTAGCACAAAACTGGTGCTATTTTCATCTCAAATGGGCAGAGTAAGCTGAAAAAACACAAGAAAAATGGCAAATCCGGGTATCTCAATTCCCAATCTTGATAATCAGGGGTCAGATCAGATAATGAACAATCCAGAGGAGAGTTCCCAAATAGCTCTACAAACACTGGTGGCAAACATGATAAATGAGAAGTTTGACAACTTACAATGGACTCTGTATGAGAGTGATAGGGAGAGAGAGGAGGCATCCCAAAAGTTTATACAGGAATATCATAAGCGTGAGGAAGCTACTCAAAAACTGATACAGGATTTGTGTGAACAACTTGAGAATACTCAAAGAGAAAGGGAGGAATGGCGTGAGCAGGCTGAGAACACTTAAAGAGAACTGCAGGAATCCCACGAACGGGAGGAAAGAGAACTGCAGGAATCCCACAAACGGGAGGAAGCTAATCAAAGAGTAATTCAGGAATTGAGAGACCAGGTAGAGAACACACAAAGATCACTAAAGGCATTCATGGAATCCATTAACAAAGAGCTGAAGGAAGTCAGGGAGACCACAAAGGGAATGCTGAATGGAACCCAACAGAAGGAATCGGAGTCCAAAGAAACCATAACCATTCAACTAAGTGATTTGAGAACAAACACTGAACACCAAATTAAGGAAGTAAAGAAATTCATACAAGACCTAAAACAGAGCTTCAACAAAGAACTTGAAGCCATCAAAGCTGACCAATTAGAAGGAAAAGAGATAAAAAACAAAGTAGAGAGTCTTGACAGCAGGTTAGACCATGCAGAAGATCGAATCTCAGGGATTGAAGACAGCCTAGATATTATAGAGAAAGAACATACAACCATCCAAGACAAGTCCAAGAAGTATGATAGATCTATCCAACACCTGGAAGACACCATCAGAAGGCCTAATCTAAGGATAATGGGTGTAGAGGAGCACCTAGAAACAGAAGTTAATGGTCTAGGAAATTTGTTTAACAGGATCCTAGCAGAGAACTTCCCAAACATACAAAAAGATAGGCCTATTCAGATACAAGAAGCTTTTAGAACCCCAAATAGACCAGACCAGAATAGGACATCCCACCGTCACATTATAATCCATACAGGATCAACTCAGACCAAGGAAAAGATCCTTAAAGCTGTCAAGGAGAAAAGGGTAATCACCTATAAAGGGAAACCAATTAGAATCACCTCAGATTTCTCAGCAGAGACAATCAAAGCAAGAAGAGCCTGGAATGATGTATGCCATGCCCTAAAAACAAACAACTATCAACCAAGAATACTGTACCCAGCTAAACTCTCCTTCATAACTGAAGGCCAAATAAAAACCTTCCATAGCAAAGGAAAATTGAAACAATACATCTCCACCAAACCAGCCCTACAAAAGATTCTTAAAGATGTCCTACACATAGAAAACCAACAAGACCGCAACAAAGGCCAAGAAACTGCACCCAAACTGAGAATCCAAGAACCATAGGAAGAACTCAGTTTTCGCAGCCCCCAAGAAGGTGGATAACATGGCAGGAACTCCCAAATACCTCTCAGTCCTATCTCTTAACGTTAACGGACTGAACTCTCCAATTAAGCGACATAGACTGTCTAGTTGGATTAAAAAACAAGACCCTTCTATCTGCTGCCTTCAGGAGTCACATCTTGCCCGTAAAAACAAACACATTTTCAATGTTAAAGGCTGGAACAAAATCTACCAAGCAAACAGCCCCCATAAACAGGCGGGAGTTGCAATCTTAATATCAGATAAAATAGACTTCAAATTAAAATTCGTGAGAAGAGATAAAGAAGGTCGCTACATACTAATTAAAGGATCTCTCCTTCAGGAGGATATTACAATTCTAAATATCTATTCGCCAAACAATGGAGCACCCAAATTTATCCAAGAAACACTACTTTCCCTCAAATCCCATATAGATCCAAAGACATTAATTGTTGGGGATTTTAACACACCACTCTCCCCACTAGATAGATCAACTCGGCAAAAACTCAACAGAGAAACCGCAGATCTAAACAGCTGCATAGATCAACTAGACTTAACAGACATCTACCGAACATTTCACCCAGCAGCATCAGAATACACGTTTTTCTCAGCAGCACATGGAACGTTTTCTAAAATAGACCACATTTTAGGCCACAAAGCAAACTTGTCTAAATTCAGAAACATTGAAGTTATACCTTGCATTCTCTCTGACCACAAGGGAATAAAATTAGAACTCAACACCAAAAGCCACCAAAGAAAGTCCAGTATCACATGGAGGCTGAACAACACACTGCTGAATCAAGAGTGGGTCATGGAAGAGATTAGAAAGGAAATTCAAATGTTCATGCTATTCAACAAAAATGAACACACAAATTACCAGCTCCTCTGGGACACAGCAAAGGCAGTACTCAGAGGCAAGTTTATAGCTCTGAGCTCCTACATCAACAAATTGGAGAGATCTGAAACTAGCAATTTAATGACACATCTAAACCTCCTTGAAAAAGAGCAGCAAGATAAACCCCAATCCAGTAGACGGAAAGAAATAATCAAAATTAAATCAGAATTAAATGAATTAGAATCCAAAAAAACTATAGAAAGAATCAACAAAACAAAGAGTTGGTTCTTCGAAAAACTTAACAAAATTGACAGACCCTTAGCAAATCTTATCAGAAAAAGAAGAGAACACACCCAAATTAATAAACTCAGAGATGAGAATGGATACATCACCACGGAAACAACCAAGATTCAGAACATTATAAGGGAATACTTCTCAAAACTTTATGCTAATAAGTTTGAGAACTTGACAGAAATGGACCTTTTCCTAGCAAATATTGACATGCCAAAACTAAACCAAGATGAGTTAAACCAGCTTAACAGGCCCATATCAAGCATTGAAATAGAAACAGCAATAAGAGACCTCCCAGCTAAGAAAAGTCCAGGACCAGATGGTTTTACAGCGGAATTTTACAAGGCCTTCAAAGCAGAGCTCACACCAATACTCCTCCAACTCTTCAATGAAATTGAAAGAGAAAGCTCACTACCGAACACATTCTATGAAGCCATCATAACCCTCATCCCAAAACCAGGCAGGGACTCATCAAAGAAAGAGAACTATAGACCCATTTCTTTGATGAACATTGATGCAAAACTTCTCAACAAAATTTTGGCCAATCGACTTCAACAATTCATCCAAAAAATCATACACCACGATCAAACAGGATTCATTTCAGGGATGCAAAGCTGGTTCAATATACGCAAATCAATTAATATTATTCATCACATCAACAGGAGCAAGAATAAGAACCACATGGTTATATCAATAGACGCAGAAAAAGCATTCGACAAGATCCAACACCCCTTTATGATGAAGGTTTTGGAAAAATTAGGAATCCATGGAACATTCCTCAATACAATAAAGGCTGTATATGACAAACCTACAGCCAGCATTATACTCAATGGTGAAAAACTAAAGCCATTTCCTCTTAACTCAGGAACAAGACAAGGATGCCCACTCTCTCCACTTCTCTTCAATCTAGTATTAGAATGCCTAGCTACAGCAATAAGACAAGATGCAGACATAAAGGGGATCCAAATAGGGAAAGAAGAAATAAAACTCTCCCTCTTTGCAGATGACATGATCTTGTATTTAAAGAATCCCATAGACTCCACTCCCAAATTACTCAAGCTGATTCAAAAGTTTGGCAAAGTAGCAGGTTATAAAATTAACCCCCCAAAATCAATGGCTTTTCTGTATGCCAACAATGAGAAAAGTGTGGCTGAAATTAGGAAAGCAACTCCATTTGTAATAGCCCCACAAAAAATAAAATACCTCGGAATTAACTTAACTAAAGAAGTGAAGGACCTCTATGATGAAAACTTTAAAATCTTGAAAAAGGAAATCCACACAGAACTTAAAAAATGGCAAAACCTCCCATGCTCCTGGATTGGAAAGATTAACATCGTGAAAATGGCAATACTTCCCAAGGCTATCTACAAATTCAACGCAATACCTATCAAAATTCCACCCTCATTCTTCAAGGAAATAGAAGAGGCAATCCAAAAATTCATATGGAACAATAAAAGACCCCGAATAGCAAAAACGCTCCTCAACGGAAAGAACACTGCTGGAGGAATATCAATACCAAATTTCAAACTCTACTATAAAGCCATAGTAATCAAAACAGCTTGGTATTGGCATAAGAACAGACCTCAGGACCAATGGAATAGAATTGAAAACCCAGAAATGAACCTACAGCCCTATAGCCATCTAATCTTCGATAAGGGAGCTAAAACAATAGAATGGAAGAAAGACAGCCTCTTCAGTAAATGGTGCTGGCAAAACTGGTTAACTACATGTAGAAAACTAAAGCTAGATCCTTATATATCACCCTGCACCAGAATCAACTCCAAATGGATCAAAGACCTTGAACTCAAAGCAGACACTCTGAAAACATTACAGGATGGAATAGGAGAAACCCTGGGTCTCCTTGGCTCAGGCCGAAATTTTCTGAATAGAGACCCAGAAACAGAACAAATCAAAGAAAGGTTGGACAAATGGGATTGTATAAGGTTGCAGAGCTTCTGCAGGGCAAATGACATAGCTAGCAAGATCAATAGAAAGCCCACGGACTGGGAGAAGATCTTTACTAGCCATACAATGGACAAGGGTCTCATATCTAAAATATACTTGGAACTCAAAAAATTAAACCACCCAACAACAAATCCTCAAAGAAACAACTGCCCAATAAGTAAGTGGGCAAAAGACTTAAAGAGAAGCTTCTCTGAAGAAGAAAGAAGGATGGCCAATAGACACATGAAGAAATGTTCAACATCCCTAGCCATAAAAGAAATGCAAATCAAAACAACATTGAGATATCACCTCACTCCAGTTAGAACGGCAAAAATCAAGAACTCTAACAACAACAGATGCTGGAGGGGATGTGGACAGAATGGAACCTTACTTCATTGTTGGTGGGAATGTAAACTTGTTCAACCACTTTGGAAAGCAGTATGGAGGTTCCTCAAAAGACTTCACATAGAGCTCCCCTATGACCCAGCAATCCCACTTTTGGGCATTTACCCTAATGTTCACAAAGAAGACCACACTAAAGCTACCAGCACAACTATGTTTATTGCAGCATTATTTACCATAGCTAAGATATGGAACCAACCCAGATGCCCCTCAGTAGATGAATGGATCAAGAAAATGTGGTATATATACACAATGGAATTCTATGCCTCCATCAGAAAGAATGACATTGCCCCATTTGTTAGGAAATAGAAAAACTTGGAAAAAATTATATTAAGTGAAGTAAGCCAGGCCCAAAGAAACGTAGGTCCCATGGTTTCCCTTATTTGTAATATCTAGTATATGTATGAGTCAAGCGGAAAAGGTCAGATAATGTGATGTCAGGAAAATGAACCCTTAGATGTGTATTTTAATGTTTTTTTCTTTCCTGCATTTGTTTCTAACACATTTATAAGATTATCTCTTTGTTGCTTTGTATGTCCCTCCTCCACAGTATAACCCCTGCTTTCACTATATTTGATGTCAGTATAACTTGTGGAGGAGATGGGGAAAAACCAGTTGTTTCAGGATACAGGTGGACCTGTTGCAACAATGAGAAGTACAAGTTGTCATGTCCAAAACGAGCTTTACAACGTTGGTGCGGGGGGGGGGGGGGGGGGGGGAGGAGAAGGATTGGGATTAGGGGGGGAGGGGGGAGGCTGGGAAGGGATGTGAAGGATAAACAAAGGAGGAGGCTGCAATGCTTGGTAAGAAATGTACGCATTATCCTGCCCATGTAACTGTAACTCCTCTGTACAGTATGTTCACAAATAAAATTAAATTAAATTTAAAAAAAAAAAAAAAAAGAATCCATCAGTCTCTCACATGGGAACCTGAAGAATGCAGGACTTGCTCCAACACTCAGAAGTAAAAATTAAGCAAGGAAATCAACTCATTGAGGACATTGTTAAAAATTGTAAAGCCTGTCAGCTCACCAATGCCCCCAATCAACCGGTTACAAAAGGAGCTCGCCTCTGTGGAGATAGGCCAGGTGTGTATTGGGAAGTAGACTTCACAGAAATCAAAACTGGAAAATTTGGATATTTGCTAGTTTTTGTAGACACCTTTTCAGGATGGGTTGAAGCCTACCCAACAAAGCATGAGACCGCGAATGTCGTGGCTAAGAAGATCTTGGAAGAAATCCTACCCAGGTATGGCTTCCCATCCACCATCTGGTTGGACAATGGACCGGCCTTTGTCTCAAAAGTAAATCAGCGAATAGCCGCGGCACTGGGGACGGATTGGAAATTGCACTGTGGTTATAGACCCCAGAGTTCAGGGCAGGTGGAAAGAATGAATCGGACTCTCAAAGAGACCTTAAATTGGCCTTGGAGACTGGCACACACTGGGTATTGCTCCTTCTTTTTGCCTTGATTAGAATGAGAAATTCACCCTATCGGCTTGGCTTTAATTCCTTGCTGATTTGGATGATACTGAATTTCTGTGTAAGCTTGACTATCTACAGCTGGTGCATAAGAGTATGTGGCCCCAGCTTAGAGCATTATATGATTTTGCTTCTATTCCTACCCCCCCCCCCCCATTTGTTTAAACCAGGGGACTGGGGGTTTGTTCGAAGGCACAACTTGAGATCTCTGGAACCACAGTGGAAGGGACCTTACATGGTGCTACGGCTACATCCACTGCCCTTAAGGTGGACAGCATTGCTGCTTGGATCCACTGCTCCCATGTCAGACCGCTGACTCCTTTGCCCTGGATGACCGTGGGGAAACATGGGAAGTCTCCAAGCATCCTACCCAACCACTCCACATACGCCTCAAGAAAAGAAAAATGGACTGATCATTATTGGTATACCCGTTCAAGATCAAGAACTGTTCGAGTTTAGTTTTGGGCCAGAGCCACAAGATTGTGGCTCAGGACCATAAGTCAAGGGGGGGAATGAAAGGTTAAAGTTTGAGGCAGTGACCACTTGTTGCTTGTTTCTGTCTAGCAAAGCAACACGTGGTGGTAATCAAAACACCTGGTTGATTGTGTGCCTATATAAGACCTGCAAATCCTTAGCTTGGGGCTCTCCTCCTAGGCTCCGCTGTGTCGGAGTGTAGGACGAGGCCTGAGCTGCAGCCCGTTTAAATAAAACAGCTGTAGAGTCTGACTCTTGGTGGTCTTCTTGCGGGGGTCCCGCGATCTTGGTATAACAAATACATATCTTAGGGTTCATTTCTCTAACATCACCTTATCTGACCTTTTCTGCTTGACTCAGGCATATACTAGATATTGCAAATAAGGGAAACCATAGGATGTTTCTTTGGGCCTGGCTTACTTCACTTAATGTATTTTTTTCCAAGCCTTTCCATTTCCTAACAAATGGGGCAATGTCATTCTTTCTAATGGAGGCATAGAATTCCATTGTGTATATATACCACGTTTTCTTGATCCATTCATCTACTGAGGGGTATCTAGGTTGGTTCCATATCTTAGCTGTAGTAAATAATGCTGCAGTAAACATAGTCGTGCTGGTAGCTTTAGTGTGGTCTTGTTTGTAAACATTTGGGTAAATGCCCAAAAGTGGGATTGCTGGGTCATAGGGGAGCTGTATGTGGAGTCTTTTGAGGAACCTCCATAATACTTTCCAAAGTGGTTGAACAAGTTTACACTCCCACCAACAATGCAGTAAGGTTCCCTTCTGTCCACATCTCCTCCAGCATCTGTTGTTATTAGATTTCTTGATTATAGCCATTCTAACTGGAGTGAGGTGGTATCTCAATGTTGTTTTGATTTGCATTTCTTTTATGGCTAGGTAGGTTGAGCATTTCTTCATGTGTCTATTGGCCATCCTTCTTTCCTCTTCAGAGAAGTTTTTCTTTAAGTCTTTAGCCCACAGTCTCATAACTTTTTGAACACAGGGAATGCAGATATGTCATTTTTGATGGTCTTGTCCATCAATCCTAACCTCTATGTACCAGTTTTGGGTCAGTTGTGCTGATTTATCTATTTCCATTTTTCTGCTTTGAAAAGTAAAACCCAGACATTATAAATTATATATATATATATATATATATATATATATATTTTATTTTTTTTATTTTTTTTTTTTTTGGGTCCGGTCATGGGGCCTGAACTCTGGGCCTGGGTGCTGTCCCTCAGCTCTTCAGCTCAAGGCTAGCACTCTACCACTTGAGCCACAGCACCACTTCCAGCTTTTTTCTTTTTGCTTATGTGGTGCTGAGGAATCGAACCCAGGGCCTCAGGCATGCAAGGCAAGCGCTCTACCACGGAGCCACCTTCCCAGCCCATAAATTTTATATTTAGCATACTGAATCTGCTTTGTATTTCTACAAATACTTGTGAGGGTTGTTCTGAGGTACAGTTAACTAATTAGAAATGAATTGATCCTTTGGAACTTGCTCTAAGACTTGTTAGGTAGATGGAGCTTAGTACTGTAGTTCTAGTTTCTCCTTCTGTTGAGCTAGGATAAGGCCTTGTTGTGTTTCTAACTAAGGTCTTGTTTATGTTGAGGTTTTCTCTGCTGACAGGTGGGAACAGAATTGGTCCTCTAGTCATTCAGTGCTTTTTCCATTCCTGTCTCCCAATCCTTGGGTAATTTTCTTCCACACAGTTGCTGCTGAGTACTCAGTTGAATATTCAAGAAGGGGAGGAGAGTCATTTCTTTTAGCTGCCTGTACTCTGTTAGGGATACTTAAAATAACACCTATATTACTTGTATCCAGACTAATGTATAAAATCTTTTAGCAACATTCATTCCATTAAAAAAAAACCTATGAGACTTTGGGAAAATCATTTAACTGCATTAGCCTTTTCCATCTCTCAAATGAATATCTGGAATATGATCAGAGGAGTTGAATTTCTATTTTCTTTACTATTTTAGTAGCTTTCCTCTGGTCTGTTTTTAGGTGGAAACTCAGCAATAAGCGCATTGTAAAAGGCACAGATATGATCTTATTCACAGATATTTGTTTATCTGTGTATTTGTGTGCCAGTACTGGAGCTTTAACACAGAGTCTAAAGCTCTCACTTGGCTTTCTTGTTCATGGCTGGAGCTTTACCACTTGAGGCCATATCTCCAGTTTTCTGTTTAATTAGAGATGGCATCTTGCAGACTGTTTTGCCCAGCTTTGAACCTTGATCCTCCAAAAATCTCCCTGCTGGGATTATAAGCAAGAGCCACTAGATATTTATCCAAGTAGAAATTTGGATATTGATTGTAAGGTCAACCAATGAGAATAAATGTCTGTGAGAGTTTTATAGGAAGTCCAACATCCAATTTATTTCTGTTTTGTTTGCATTGCAGCTAGAAAATCCTAATTGTGGCAACAAGATTTCTTGTGGGAAGAAACCTTTGTTAGTGGAGATATCTTGGCAAGTTTGCTTTTAGATGGAAGCTGAATCTCCAGGGCTAGAGTCTTAGTTGGCGGTTCTTGATGTCTCAAGAACAGGCTGGAACTATTCTACCTGCACCAGGAAAAAATTTGATGCTTCTTCACTCAGAAGGAGGAGTACATTAGTTGGGGTGCTTTTTGTAAACTGAAGGGAGAAGAGAGGTTACTCAGTAACTCATAGCCACACTAATTTAGAAGAGAATCTAATTCTTTGTTTTCTTTTTTATGGCACCGGGGCTTGCTAGGCAAGTGAACCACTCCTGAAGCACTTTCTTAGTGTATTTTCATGTGGAATCTCCCTTTAAAAAAACAAAAACAAAAACAAAAAATCCAGCTAGTCTTGGACTGTGACCCTCTTAAGCTCAGTCTTCCTATTGGCTGGAATGACAAGCATATGCCAACCACGCCCTGAGGAGAACCTTGCTTTCCCAGTGTGAGTATTTAGACCGTAGATGGTCTCCTCACCTCCTGCCCCCATTTCAACCATACCATCAGTGAATATTTCATGGTTCATTAGCGCTTAATCTTGGAGTGGATTTCTTTGGATACACTTTAAAATTAATTATTCCCACAGGTAGCAGAGCCAGAGAGAGAATGTGGCAAGTTGATATCTGTGATACATAAATAATAGTTTCAGAGGTTTTTTTTTTTGTTAAACATCTGTTTCTCTTTGCCAATTTATCCTTAATACTAAGCATTCATACTAGACACATTTTTTTTAAAGTAATGGGGATTGAACTCAGGTCCTTCAACTTGCTAGACTAGTGCCCTACCACTTGAGCCACTCTAGCCCTGCATTTTGCTGGTTATTTTTGAGATGGAGTTTGGAAAACTTTCTGCCTTGGATGGCCTTGAATCATGATCTTCTTGAGTAATTGGGATTATAGATGGTGCTTGCCTAACATTTTTTTTTAAGTCAGAAAACAATGTCATCTCTTATTACATTTAATTTACTTGAACTAGTTTTCTGTCCCAAATAATCAATTATTTCAGCTTGATAAAGTAAATACTGGAATTCATTACTCATAACTCTCTAAGGAAAGTCCTTACAATAAGACCAAATGAATAAATTATATATTATTTGAATGAATAAATTATATATTATTACCAATACTCTTGAGAGCAGCTTCTTTAGAATTAGTGCTTTTCTGTATAACACATGATCATATTTAACCACAGTTTTAGCAAAACAATGGCATATTTTTAGCTCTAAAAATATTAATCTAGTTTACTCAGAAAAGTAAAAGTAATAAGACAAACATACAACAAATAGCTCAGTCTACCAAGTGTTACAACCATTCTGTGTTAAATACTATAATCTCAGAAGTTAAAACATAGACTGATGATTTATGCTCTTATTCTACGAAGAACAAATTTACTTGTGCCACACCTGGCACAAGTAAACAATTACTCATGTGCTTGATTTAGTACTCTTTAGGGTTTAAACCCAGACTTGAATTAAAAAGAAAAAGTCACTGGGTGGGTGGTGCATGCCTATCATTTTAGCTATTCAGGAGACTGACAGCTGAGTTTCTTGGTTTGGAGCTAGCTCAGGCAGACAAGCCTGAGAGATGCTTATCTTCAATTAACTAGTAATATGACGAAAATGGAAGTGTGGCTCAAGTGGCAGAGCACCAGTGGTGAGTGAAAAAGCTGAGTGAGATTGCAAGCCTTGAGTTCAAGCCTCTTTACTGGCATGTCCATATACAAAAGCCATTGTAGTTTGACATCCATTTCAAGAGCAATTCAAATATAAGAACTTCTCACTAAGCGAAATGAACTCCAAGATCTGGACACAAGAAGTTTTTCTTTGTTGTTTTTAATGTACTATGTGATTTTTTTTTTGTTTCTTTTGTATGTTCTTTCTCCTATGGTTTATCCCCTGTTGTCACTGTATTTGATTTTGGTTCCCTGGTATTTATATATATATATATATATATATATATATATATATATGTATGTATGTATGTATGTTTATTTGAATTAGGGAAGGGAAGCGGAACAACAGAATGGTGAGACAAAGGACAAGAGGGGAACCAATGCAACAGTGACATAAACAAGAGAATATGTTGGAAATGATCTGTACAACTTGGGGGGGGGGCTTGAGGGGAGGGAAAGTTGGAGAAAACCGAGAGAAAGGGTAACAAGTTGGACAAGAAATGTACTTATTAGCTTACTTATGTAACTGTAACCCCTCTGTACATCACCTTGACAATAAAAAAGAACTTTTTACATATAGGTAGAGAAATAGTCAATTTTTTGTTATAAATTTTATTCCAAAATAAGCAATTCAAGAGACAGTACAAGTTAATGGATGATTGTTACCAGTGTGTTAAAGCTTTCTGGCATATAGTAACTATGACCTTTTATTGTAGTTTAAAAGTATAAAATTTTCAAAAATTAAAATAAATATTAATAGAAGACTTAAAGTACTTTTGTGGAGCCCTTGGAATTTGTGGAAAGAAAATTTAAATCTATAGAAATTAAAGCCTCTCATGGATCACCTTTCTAAATCTGAACTTGTTGGCGAGTTAGTGGAAGGGAAGGTGCTTTGGCTCAAATGCTAAATATTATTTTCCTTAAAGTATAAAATAAAACTTTTTTTTGTCAGTCATGGGGCTTGAACTCTAGGCCTGCGTGCTGTCCCTTAGCTCTCTAGCTCAAGGAGAGTGCTCTACCACTTGAACCACAGTGCCACTTCCAGTTTTCTGGTGGGTTTTATTGGAGATAAATGTTTCACAAACTTTGCTGCCTGGGCTGGCTTTGAACTGAGACTCAGATCTCAGCCTCCTGAGTAGCTAGGATTACAGGTTTGAGGGACTGGTGCCCAGCTGAAAACATATTATTTTTTTTTAACCATAACTTTAAAAGTATAAATCAAATGTTACAGGACCTAATAAGTCTCTGGTGCATCTTATTTTCCCAAGAACATAAAGTTAAGATTTTCAATATAGGTCTTCATTATTGTGGTCTTAATAGTTGAACCTTTTAAAGCCACTTATAAAGCCATCATTCTGCCAAGAAACAAACCATTCACACAATGAATTAAAATGGGATTAATGAAGGACGAAAGGAAAGAAAGGAAGATGCTACTAACTAAAAGGCCATTTCATGTTCCAAAATAGGGTCAGTGCTATATCCCTTCTTTTTTTCTTTCTTCCTCCTTCCATTCTTTCCCCTACCTCTTTCCTTTTACTTTCTTTCTTTGTCATTCTTTCCCTTTCTTCTTTTTTCCGAGGTCCCACTCTGACATTTCTTAAAGGGCAATAAGATGTTACAGATATTAACATTAGATATTTTTCCAGAGTAAAACAAGGCACAAAATCTAAAGCTGTGATAGATTATTCCTACAGAAAATTAGTCCTAATCCTAAATTTAGAAACAATTAATTCAGATAATAAATCTAATGAGAACAGCATAAAGGAAAATCATTAGAAAAGAACTGATTCTACATATTATTTCGAGAATCACATATTTGTAGGTGTGAAGCAAATATTGCTAAATAAAAGATGTCCTTTAGTACAAGAAGTGCTTTGGCGTGAGCTGTTTATCCATATTTAGTTATTATATGGCTAATACTTTGCATCATAGATATTCAATCCAAGGGGGGTATGGCTATTAATATATAGGAGTGGGCTAAGATTTTAGATGAGGGTAGTGTGTGTAGGGTTAAACTGGCAATCTAGAACAATGTAAAAAATGTGGGATGTCAATGAGAAGACTTTAAATCATTTATGCAGCCACTTCATCTCTTCCTACTCACATTTGTATTTTAAGTAAGAAATTATTAGCAAATCTTTTCTTTCAGGCGGACTTTCATGGCTATTTTGGATTCATTCCTCATTCCATTGCAGAGGCTTAATTAGAGTGTAGTCTCTTATACAGATTTAAAATGAATTTACTTTTTTGTTTCTTCTTGAGGAGCAAGGGAAATAACATGGTTGATCAGTTTGGGAAGTGAATTGCTCCAGAATTTCTGTGGTGATGTATGTTTATTTCTATTATAACGATGCTTTCATTGTGTATTTTGGTTCTCAATTTGGAAGTCATGTGTTTCTAAGAATAACAGCCAACAGTACTTCTGTTCAGGAAAACTTGAAGGTGCTAGTGCTTCTATTTTATACAGTTGGTCTGGTTTAGGCTCTTCATTTTTCTGTTGCTACAAAAGATTTTAATTAACTAATTAGCTAGGTACAGAGGTCTGAACTCAGGGCTTTGTGCTTGCTAGGCATGCACTGTACCATTTAAGTCACACTTTTCAGCCCTTTTTGCTTTAGTTATTTTTCAGAGCGTGTCTTATATTTTTGCTTGGGCAGATTTTTGGTTGAAATAGGGCTTCTCTAATTGTTTGCCTGGGCTAACCTCTTCCTGTTTCTAGGTTATGCCTAAGAAATCCCCAACCACCGTTATTCCCAACATCATGCTCATCATGACTAAGAATGGATGTGTTCAAGAATATTCCTCCACACAGCTCTCTAAGAAGCCATTACCTAGTAGGTAGTGGAATGAATGAGTTAAAAACCTTGTGGTATTCTGGATGTTAGATGAGAAGGAATCTTGGAATTTTCAATATTTTTCTTTTCCAATTTGAATGGTAGGGAAGAATTACCTATCTGGCCACAGGAACCAGGCAACCTTTTCCCTGGTTTTTGTCAAACTTAACTACTAAAGTTTTTTTGCAGTAAAGACTTGGTCCTAGCATGATGCACCTTTAAGAGATGGGGCCTAGTGCCAGGTCTTCAGGTCAGTGGGAATGTATTCTTGAAGGGAAGAGTGAAACCTCATCTTTTTTTTTATTATCTTCTCTGTCATTTTACTGGCCAGGGGCCATTAGGTGAAAAATTTTGTCTGACATGGGCCGTGGATCATCTTGTACTGTGCTGCCACAGGCCCAAAGCAATAGGGCCAACTGACCATGTACTAAAATGTCTACAACTAAGAGGTAAACTTTTTCTTTCCAGAAGCTGGTTATCTCAGGAGTTTGTTAAAGTAATGGATAGCTGACAACACACTGACTTACTAGTGTCTTAACAGAATCACACCACTTATCCTCATTTCAAACTCTTCCAGAAATTTGTGAATTGAATTCCTACACTGAATTATCAAAGGAGAAGTAATCTTACAGTACATTACAATACACTAGACAACAACATTTAGATAATGAGAACTAAGATACCACTGCTCTAGAAGTTAATGCCATTCTATACTACACTATCAGCAAGCCATTTACTATGAATACACTTAAAAAGTCAATGAAAGCTCTTAGTAGTACAGTGTATGCAAACATGAATATAGAAAATAATTGTTAAAGCGGAGGGTATAGTTCAGTGGTAGAGTACCTGCCTCTAGCAAAAGACTAGATTCAAACCCCAGTATAAGAAAAGAATAAGAAAAGAAAAGAAATGAGAGGAATCGTTTAGACTTCCTAGCAACAGCCTTATTGCTCTTCTGGGAGGTTGAGTGTTTCTGTAATAATATATTGAGTGGGTGTTATTCCTCTCCCTCCCAAATCTGAGTTTCACATAGAATATTGGCAATTTTGAGAAGTTGGTGAGTTTTTTTGGTTTATTTATTTATTTATTTATTTTTGAGGTTGTGATTTCTCAAATATGATTTTTCTCTGGCCCTTTCCTTACTGTAGCATTTTCTTTCCATTCCAGTGTACTCTTTTTTTTTGGGGGGGGGGGGGTTCCGGTTGTAGGGCCTGAACTCTGGGCCTGGGTGCTGTCCGTCAGCTCTTTAGTTCAAGGCTAGCGCTCTATCACTTGAGCCACAGCGCCACTTCCTGCTTTTTTCTTTTTGCTTATGTGGTGCTGAGGAATGGAACCCAGGGCCTCAGGCATACAAGGCAAGTGCTCTACCACTGAGCCACCTTCCTAGCCCCTCCAGTGTACTCTTAAATACCTTACAATGCTGAAGACAAGGCTGTGCTGTCTCTGCAGAAGATGTGGCCATTTTTTTCCCTGGCTGGTGTCACGTGCTTATGAAAAATTGTCAGTGAAGACACAACTTCCTTAAGAACATTACAAGGGACATTATTCATTTTTAGGATAGAGAATCTTAACTCTTACAGCGTACTCACTGGGAACCTTTTGATCACTGTTGAATTAGGAAACCCAGCATAGATCTCTTAATGACATGCTGTAATTAATCAAAAGCTTGGAGTTCACATGTTTACTCAAATAGCTTTCGAGCAGACTGTAGTTTCACTTAAAGAGTTTGTGAAGGAAGTTACAAGGATTAATAAATGATATTGTTTATAGGAAGGTCATGGAAAGCTATTTCCTACTATATTAAATTACCCATACACTATTAAAATTTTCCAAATGACATTACTTAGTGATTTACTAAGTCTAGTGTTTAATCTGTTGTGAGTGTCCTGTGGTAAATTGCTGCCTGGTAGCTTTTAAAAATAGGATATTTAATTATATGGTTCACATTTTTTAAGGTCCAATCTCCCTAATCATTTTGATGAATATATTCTCTAATATGTTTTGTATGTGAAAAATGTTCAAGAATTCTATTTTTATTTTCATGGCATTTAGATGCTTTTGACTTTTGTCCAAATGAGATCAGAAATATTGCTACTTGATTAAAAATGAAACGGTTTAAAGTGAGCTTTATCAAAGTTATCTGTGTCCTTCACATTTGCAGCTCTTGGTCTTTCAGTAAGGGAGGGCCAATAGGGATCAGAAGAAATAGTCAAGAAGTTGCCGAGAGGCCACAGAAGGTCCAAGTCACTTCTTTCTTTCATTCCTGTAGAGGGTATAGCCCAATGCTGTGATATAGCAAGTGGCTAATACATATATCTTTAAAGGATTGAATGATTGTGATATAACACTTGCTTTTAACAAGCTGTTACTTTCTTATCATTGCCTTCTGCATATCTCAAGTGGACATCATAATACACTCCCAGAATTCAGGAGGTTTCCTTCCTTCCTTTCTTCCTTCCTTCCTTCCTTTCTTCCTTCCTTCTTTCCTTCCTTCCTTCCTTCCTTCCTTCCTTCCTTCCTTCCTTCCTTCCTTCCTTCCTTCCTTCCTTCCTTCCTTCCTTCCTTCCTCCCTCCCTCTCTCTCTCTCTCTCTCTCTCTCTCTCTCTTTCTTTCTTTCTTTCTGCCCAAGATGAGAAACTAAGAAAAAACCTTCTTGGAATATTATAAACTTGGTCATTGTGCTAGAAAGTCAAGCATTATTTTCATCACAGGTCTTTTTAGATAGGAATGCTAATAGATCTGACTGAAAGAGTTTAAACTCTTATTCATCTTCTCTCATTATCTCTTTCAAAAGATTCCGAGAGAAATATATTTTTAAGGACATGGGGCCTTTCGCTGGATCATTTGCTCTCTCCAAAGTCATTGACATGAGACATTTATTTGGGTCTTTTGTTAGTTGTCTGAAATTGTTTTAAAAGTAAATCTTTCACACCGTGTCATGTCTATCTTCCTGGTTTGAAATATTCAAAACAAAATAGCAATTTGCGATGATGCAGTGACTCATTGAACATTTTTTACCTTTTCAAAATCTTGACTCACTCAGTATTTTTGAGTAAATTATATGTTGGCTTAAATTTTGAGGGTTATTTAAGTTGGGGAAAATTTTTAATGAGTCAAAACCCTTATAAAAATCTTAATAATTTCTCCATGATCTTAATTTCAAATAAGGTTTGCAGACTTATTTATCTTTAAAATATGCCTATATTGAAATTCATTTTTTTAATTATCTGAATTTCTTCCATTTGGCTTTCCCTACAGAGTGGAAGAAGCAAAAGAAAAATATTATCTGCCTTTCACACTTTATTCTTCTATTATCTTATTGTTGTTTTGCTCTCATGAGTGGGAACATAATAAAAAAATGAAGCAGAGCATGGGTAGCTCACGCCTGTAATCCTAGCTACTCAGGAGGCTGAGAGCTGAGGATCGCAGATTGAAGCCAGCCCAGGCAGGAAAGTCTCTGAGACTCTTATCTCCAATAAACTACTCAGAAAAAGCCAGATGTGGTGCTGTGTCTCAAGTAGTAGTGTGCTAGCCTTGAGCAAAAGAAGCTCAGGGACAGTGACAGGTCCACAGTTCAAGCACCAGCATGGGAACAAAACAAACAAACAAACAAACAAACATGACCTTGGGGTGTTTTGAGGGTGACTGGGAGTTTCTCCTGGCGTTTCTCAGTTTTAGGGTCTTGGGTTTTGGGTACCTGTTGTCTCTTCCTGATTATTGAAAGAGCCATTGAAAAACTCAAGCTAGCTTTATTCTGAACCAAACCAGAGAGGTTTTTCTATCTTCCCCAAATCTTAGGATGAACAATAATAGTTTAGAACAATGGACCAGTTAGGTAGAGAGATAGCATATAATTTCCACTTTATAAGCACTGGAAGTCATAATTTCTGAACAGTAATACCTAATGATACTGCATTTTATAATTTGTTGAGTTAGCTTTTTGTAAGCATGAATGAGTAGTTTTGTTTCGTTTCCCATGCATGTTAAGTGTGCCCTCAGCCCAATGACTTGTTTTCTTGCTTTCTTTCCTTTTCTTTTTAAACTATCACTCTAGCTGAATGCTTATATCCCTCCAATATTCTTTTTTTTAATTTTTTTTTATTTTATTTTTATTTGAGAGCATACTGTACAGAGGGGTTACAATTACATGGGCAGGATAATGCATACATTTCTTACCAAGCATTGCAGCCTCCTCCTTTGTTTACCCTTCACCTCCCTTCCCAGCCTCCCCCCCTCCCTCCCACCCAATCATACCCCCCTCCCCCCCCACACCGACATTGTAAAGCTGGTTTTGACATGACATTTTGTACTTCTCATTGTTGCAACAGGTCCACCTGAATCCTTAAACGACTTGTTTGTCCCCATCTCCTCCACATGTTATACTGACATCAAATATAGTGAAAGCGGGGGTTACACTGTGGGGCCCTCCAATATTCTTACACTAAAATCTTGATGCTGCTACAAGGTGGGGTCATTGGAAAGTTGTTCTTGAACTTCCTGGTCTCTGGAACTGTGAGAAATTACCTT
The DNA here is from genome assembly GCF_019054845.1 of Dipodomys spectabilis. NCBI lineage: Eukaryota > Metazoa > Chordata > Mammalia > Rodentia > Heteromyidae > Dipodomys > Dipodomys spectabilis. Next base: position 260,233 of record NW_024870867.1, read on the forward strand.
TGTTTATCCGCTACCCAATTCACTGTATCTTGTGATGGCTGACTAAAGAGACAACTACATAAATATTATTTTTTATTCAATTTGATTTAAAAACTTTAATACATCTGTTATTTACATTTTGTAGATTGGTGTGTGTGTGTGTGTGTGTGTGTGTGTGTGTGTGTGTGTGTGTGTGGCATGCATGCATGCCACCCCTGGTCTTGAGCTAAAGGCCTAGGTATTGTCCCTGAGCTTTTTCACTCAAAGCTAGCACTCTATCACTTGAGCCACAGCTCTACTTCTGGCTTTTTAGTAGCTAATTGGAGATCAGAGTCCCATGGACTTTCCTGCCTGGACTGGCTGTGAACCACGATCCTCAGATCTCAGCGTTCTAAGTAGCTAAGATTACAAGTGTGAGCTACCAGAGCCCAGCTTGGATATTTTTAGAAATAATGGCACAGACTATTTTACTTAATCAGTACATGAATAATTATATTGATTTTCAATGAACTAATAAAGTTGACTCTTGTAAAAGAGAAACTTGTAGCTCCTATGATAATTAATTATAAAAGCCTTTGCTATGATACTGTTATTCCAGGAAAGTTTTCAAAAATTAACTCTTTTTGTTTGGTAGTACTAGGATTTGAACTCAGGGCTCATGGTTTGTAGGCACTCTTTTTCTAGTTCAGTTATTTTTCAGCTAGAGACTTGCTTTTGCCTGGGGCTGGCCTCAGCTTATTAACCTCCTAATTTTAACTCCTGCATAGTTGGGCTTACATAAAGGAATTACCATACCTAGCTGGTTGGCTAAAATGTAGGTCCTGCTAACTTTTTGCTTGGTTTGGCCCTGACATAACTCCTAATCTCTCACCTCTTTTTAACACATTTGAAGTTAATAACCAGAATTACAGACATGTATCACAGATTCAGATCTTAAAGTTTTAGTCATAATTAACACAATATTTTAATTTTGTATTTTATTTAATTTATTGTTTTGTTGTTACTTGAATGTGAACTCAGGGCCTTGCAATTCTAAGCAAATACTCTACCACCTCAGCCATACTTCCTTTTTGCTTTATATATTTTTTAGTCTCTATTGCCTGGGCTGACTTTGGACAGCAGGTGGGATTACAGACACTCACCACACTTGAGTTGTTTGTTATGATAGACTGTTGCTAACTTTAGGCCTGCTGGCGTTGAAATACAACTCTGATCTCCTCCACTGGTGTGGCTGAGATTACAGGAGTGAGCCAGTGTGCCAGGCACAAAATTCTTTCTAATAAAGTTCAATGTATATAAAATTCATATTCCCCAGGCTATAAGCCAGAGACCCAGTCTCCATGATCACTAAACCTTGTGTCTTGTGTTCTCTAAGCCTTTCAACCTTTCTGGTATATTTGACTCTCTGAGTGCCTTCTTCATTAGAGGTGATGTTTGGGAGACCAAATGATACATGTCACGACTCTAATGTTTAGAATAAAACAGTCTTGCCTAAAATATCTTATCAAGTGCTTATAATGTATCAGATAATAAGCCCAATGTTAGGTGCTGAAGATGACAGATATGATATTGTGACATGTCTTTGTGTCATGACATGGTAGATTTGGTCACATTCTTCATGGTTCATACTGGCATCCCCTCTAGCAGCTGAGCTCAGTTTGGGGCAGACTGGGCCTCCTGGCAGGAGTAAGAGAGCTCCAGTTTCACTGCGGTCCCACCAGGATGCTGTCCAAACACGCCCACAGCCACAGTGGACATACATCTTTACTCTGTGCCTCTCATGACAAGATTTGTTGAGCTAACAAATAACACATTTGAAATTACATTTATTTACTTTTTAAAGTAGTTGCACAAAGGATTTTTAGCTCCCCAAGTCATATTATGAGTACAGTGCATCTTGGTCTGTGTCACCCCTGCCATCTTTCTCCCACATCTTTCCACACCCCATCCATACCCGCAAGCTATGTAGTTCAACTTTTATAGAATGAACATTAAATATTGTGACTGTATCTACTCCCCCTTCCTCTTTCCATTTATGAGCCCTCCCTCTTGTGGCTCCTCCCCCACATTTTAAATAAAATACATTTTAAATATGGCTTCTGATTTGGCACAGTAATAGCAAGCTGAAATGAAGTGAATGAGACATATAACCTTTATTATCTCTCCCAGGTAATGTAGACAATAGCTTAATTACATTGTAAACTTTTTTATAATTCAGTTATTACAGTGTGAGTTACTTTTTGTTTTGTTTTTATAAGTCCAAATTGGGAATTCTGATTCTAAATATTGGCTTGTATTATTTAATGGGCACTCATTCACGCAAATGAAATGACTCTAATTGGCTAGAGTGCATGACTCACAGACAAGTAACTGTGATAAATAAAAACAGGTTTCCCACACTAATTACCCAACAATCATATAGGACAGTGATCAAGAAAATTAGTCTTAGATTGATAATTATCTTGCATGAGAAGCAAAGCATTTGTATATTAAGTAATCATTGTATGAGAGTAAAGAATAATCAAGTTAGATTAAGTTATCTATTATTGTACTATCTGAATTTTAATGTGCATTGTTAGCTATTCTAGGCCTGATGTAAATCAGGGTGGATCTGTAGTAAGTCAGACAAGATGGCTTGCTAGTCATCAGGCTCCATTGGGTTTTCAGATGGTCATTTACAACGGAATCACTGATGGATGGTATTAAAAATGTAGAATCTTTGGTATTTTCTAACCTATTCAGCCAGAATAGGTATTATCTACCTATTCAGTAGATAATAAAACACTTGCATTTTTAAGTTTGTCATTTTGGGTAATTCTTAAGTATCCTAAAATTTAAGAGTTATTGTTCTAAGCTTAGTGAAAATTTTTCTCACGTAAAGTAAGGTTGAGTCTCCAAAGCCTTTGAGCCTATTCCTTGTAAGCAGTAATGAACTGTTTCCCAGTAGTGTTGGGACCTGGGATATTCTCCATTCACTGGGCCAATCCACACAGGCTAGGGAGCTCTGTGCAATCTGCCCCCACTTGGAAACTGTCTAGGGTGTTTCTAAGTGTTTTGTGGTTCTGCAGCACCGTAGTCACCCTGATGGAGCAGGAAGGAAGGTCCTCAGTCACTGCTTCACAAATTCTGGCTTAAGGTCTGTGTCAAAAAGATCATAATCTGGGCTGGGAAGATGGCTCAGTGGTAGAGTGCTTGCCTTGCATGCATGAGGCCCTGGGTTCGATTCCTCAGCACCACATACGCAGGAAAAAGCCAGAAGTGGTGTTGCGGCTTAAGTGGTAGAACACTAGCCTTGAGCTAAAGAGCTGAGGGACAGCACCCAGGCCCAGAGTTCAGGCCCCACAACTGACAAAAAAAAAAAAAAAAAGATCATAATCTAACTTTTCAAAACAAATGGGAAGTAAGTCTTATGAATATAGATGGAAGTAAAAAATTACTTAAAGTGTGTAGTTCTTTCAATTGATTTAATTCTGGTGAATTTCATATACTTTAAAAACATATGACCCATTACTTTTGAATAATAACATTTCAGGGCTTAGGCCAGTCCTGAATTTGAATGATTTTGCAAGAATGACTTTGTCAATTTCCTTTTGTTAGCTTTATCTCCTACTCCTCTCCTCTAGCAAATTGAACCTCTCCTTCCCAACTGCATTCCCTCCTTTAGCCTGGGAATTTTACCTTTGCTGTGTCTCTTCTTACCGATCTTCTTTGTCTGGACCATTCCATCACATACTATCTTACTTTGTTTCACCAAGGTTTTTCTAATATCTGTAGGCAACTGTATTTTTTGCAGAATTGTACTGCCTTGATTTTGCCATTAGTTAGTTCATGATGATACTTAACAAGTTGTACTGTAATAGTGACAGTAATTGGAATTTCTATCTTTTCTTATAAGTTGTGACTTTCCTGGTAAGGATTTGGGTGGTAAGAATGATTCATTCTCCATGTGCTTCTAATCTAGCAGTGAATATGCTGCCTGGAAGGCACAGTTCTATCTCCTCTTGCTTTGGCCACAAACTCTCCCAGCCATATGGTGTGTTGTTTTACAAGGTCTTCACTGGCCTGCTAATGGTTTAGTTTCTTTGACTAATGGGCAGTTCTTTTCTCTCATGTGAGCTTTTCAAGAGTAGATGCAGCATGAACAAAGGGAAAGTCACTTCTTAAACATTTTCTGTGACTCATGTTTTTATTTCAGGTCTCTGCTTGTAGAAGGCCGATGGTTGTGCCTAGAACATGTTGTCTTCACAGTTCAAGAAAATCTAGGTGAGCAAAACACATTGGCCATCTTTCAAGATATTACAAAAGATTCCAAGAAATCCCCAAACTCCAATGAAGGAGATTTTTTTGTCACTATTTATAAATATTCAGGTTAATATTGCCATGTAGACCTGTGATCAATCAGTTAACTACAAGAGAAAAAATAAAAAAAGAACAAATGAAATGTTACTGTTTAGATAAGAAAGCATGTCTGGCTTTGAAGAATATGACTCAGTAGCTTTTCCTATTTTTAAACCTTTATATAACAAATCATTTCATGGTCTCCAATGATATGGGTAGCTTCACTGAAGTTCTGCCAGTTCTAGATATTTCCTGTGCTGGACTATAGGACACTAAATTCTATATAGCATACTGGAAAGCACATGGACTGTTCAGATGGAAATCTCTTACTTATCCCAGGTTACATGTTCTTGGCTCTAAAACTCGGGGACAAATTGTAAGGCCCTCACTTTGAGGTTGCACTGATACCTTGGCTGCCTGTCAAGGTTGGTTGATGAGTTGTTGGGAGAAGAAGCCACCTTTGAATCTATGTCTGAGAAAGGGCAGGAGTCCAATGGCCTTGAACTTTATGTAAAAAGTTTCATTACTCTGTTGAATTTTCTTATAAATTTTGTTACCATTTCAGAGTTAAAATGTTGAATTTCTTTTAATTGTTAGTTGAGGATAACTTGCAAGAAGGACTTCATGCTGAACCAATGTGCATTTTCCAGAGCACTGAAACTGGCTATTGCAAGAAATCTTCATCTGATTCTCATTAAGACATCCTTTGTTTCATAATTGGCTCTCACACACAGTTAAATGTCAAATGTATCCTTTAAAATAATTTAGAACTTTACAAAGCTACATTCAAATTTAGCTGTGTACTTTCAATAATGAATAGACCATTGTATTTCCTGATAGCATTCATTATTATTTTTCTATGGCATAGTTTAGCATAGTTTAGCTGAGTCCTTGGGACACACACACACACACACACACACACACGCACACACACACACACACACACACACACACACACCCTCTCTTTTTAAGCGAGAGAGAGAGAGAGACACATACACAGAACGTGCATATACACCCATGTCCCAAATTTAATCTCTCATACACTTTTTAAAAGGAATATGAAATAAAAGTGCAGCTATATCCTTGACTTAAAGCCTGCATTTCTTAATCATTCCTGTAATTTAGTCTGCATGAATATATACTTTTTTGTTTTGGTGCGACTAGTGTTCTGAACTCAAGGCTTTGTTCCTGCTAGGCATGTACTTACCACTTGAGTCACACTCTCAGTCCTGTATTCATTTGTGAAGACAGCATTTCAGAGACCCTTGTGCTTTCCTGCTCCCTCACAATCTTACGAACTCCCCCAAGTATTTCTTTATTATACTGCATCTCCTCACTTTCCTGCAATAGCCCATTTCTTGGTTCTTTTGCCTTTATCAACACTCTTCTTTAACAGTGGCACTTTTATTATGCTTTCTTTAGTCCTGTCAGGACCAGCTTTTCCACCTTTGCTGGACTTGCTTTTTTTCCCCATGTTTGATGATCTAGTGAACCAAATTTAAAATTCTTCAGCAATATCTGTATAGGGTTAAAAATGACAGGGAGCAAGACTAAAAAAAAGATTTAATTGTTATCTCTACCACTTATGCTCCTGCCAGAAGCATGTTTTTCTGTACTAGGTAGTGAGTCTGAATGGAACCAACACAGGTGGTATAAGAGAAACATGAATTCATGCAGGTTTACTTTCTTGGGAAGCCTAATATTTACTAAAGGAAGTTGTTATTTTTTAAAGAAAGTTTGCCATAGTTCCCCACATTTCTTCTTTATAATGTCTTGTTCAGGAAAGACATTGCAGAGGGAAAACTAGTCTCTCAAAGGAGAAATTTGATAGGGATATGTAGAGGAGAGCATAGGTGGATGAACACCTCTTTGGGTACAGCTAACACTGGGAACAGATTCACTTTAGGACAACAAAGCCAATCAGGAAGCAGTGATGGAGAGAGTTAAAGTTAGAAGACCTTGAAAAGAACTGGAAAACCTATAGTACCATGGTTGTCATTAGTTGGCTGAGAAATTATAAAGAGAGTGGGAAAGGCCTCTAGGTGTTGTTACTAAGGTGTGGTGGAATGATAGCTCCCAACTAATATTTACAGCCTAACTTCAGGGCGACGTCAGGCTGTCTGCCTGGAGGGAAGTCTACAGAGGAAAGTGGCACACAGCACTACTTTTAGCTTCTTGGGCTGTCTATTAAAAAGACACATACTACTCCCAAGCTGTTTATGCCAAGCTCTTTTAGACAAAATTACATAACTAACACCTAAAATTATTTTTTTTGGTGCCAAGGCTCAAACACATACATGTAGGCAAGTACTCCATCATTGAATTATGCTACATCTCCAACCCTAAAAGGCACTTAGAATTTATTGCAATGTTTATGTTGGAACAGTTTTTTTTTTTTTTCACTCTATAATTGTCCTGGAGAATTTGTCTTCAACAGCCATTATTTTCAAGTGAGTCGATTAAAAGCTCACAGTGCACTCTAATAGCTTTCTGACTTGCAGTAGATGAGGTAAGAAGGTTGTGTTTTCATATGATTGCTGTGTAGTTAATTCTTTTGAGAAGAAAATATTGGTATGGAGTAGCTGTCACTTTTTAGGAGGTAAATTCTTACAAAATGAATAAATTCTTATCATTTGAATAGTGAAAAAAATTCAAAGCATTACTCACAAAATAGGTTTCCAACTTTGAAAAGCTAGATCTCTGTTAAGTAGATCAGGAATGTTACTACAGGTTAGTAGTAACATTTTATTTAAGCTGTTGATGTAATTTTCATCTATGGAAATACATAGTGTCATGTTTAAAATCTTAAAAAAATCAAAACACATGGGTTTCCAATACAAAGATGCCATAATATAATTTATGTTGTTTAGCTACTTCCAGGAATGGAAATGAGTTATTTACTGAATATGATAGTTATTAAAGTGGTTGTTTAATGCCAGGTGCTAGTGGCTCATGTTGGTTATCCCAACTACTCAGAAGGCTGAGATCTGAGGATTTTGCTTCAAAGCCAAGCTGGTCAGATAAATCCAATTAATCAGCAAAAATCTGTAAGTGGAGGTGTGGCTCAAGTAGAAGAGTGCCAGCAAGTAGAAAAGCTAAGCAAGAACTCAAGGCCCTGAATTCAAGCCCCAATAATGACACCCACACCCACAAATACATATACGCACATGCAAATATTTTAACTGCAATTGAAGTTAAAATATATAATACTATTTGGCTGCATTTCTGTTTTATTGAAGGTGAAATTAGTGCTTTTGATTATGGGAGGTGTAGAAGAAGCATAGGTACATTCTTCATGACAACTAGACATAATAATAGGTTTTCAACATAGTGCTCAAATAAAATAAGAATCTTACCCTTTGAAAAATTTCTCAACCTTATACTATAAAAATATTACAAAGTACAAAAGATACTATGTAGGTTGCATCTCCACAGAAACTCAACAGCAAAAGCACAATTCAGTAATTCAAACTCTGCATATTTTTTTTTGCAAAGAATTAAACGAGTGATTGCATTTTCTAATGCAATGTAATTCAAGGATAGCACACAGAAAGTGTAAAAAAGTGTGTAGCTGAGTGTTGCATTGGATGATTTCTTTTCCCCATAAAAGTGTCTTCTTTCAGTTGGGTTTAGGATGGCACTCAGAAGAAACAACCTTGGACTATGCTGCAATCCATGCCCGGTGCTGTCTGTGGTGCTGAGAGACAAAGCGGAGTCCCTTCCCGCTTTGCTGGGGTCACTACAGTGGCTCTTTGGCTAGCATTCTGATGCTTTTATCTGCTTCAGGTCATTTTTTGCATGATCAGAAGCATTTCAACTTCAAATTGGATGGCTTGAATGTCCTGTTTAGCACTCTTTAATGTCTCCCTAGTTTCCACAGTGAAAGAAGCCCTTTCTGGCTCCTGCCTTCTGACCCCACTCCTCTCCCCCTTCCCTCTAGGTTTCCAGCTTCATGAAGCACTTCATTTCTCAGAGAGGTACATGCCATTTGTAGATTCCATGAAACATTTGTGCTGGAAATCTCTTATCAGACTGATTTTCTTGGCAAAGCCTCCTTCTTCTGTATTTCTTCAAAGATGCACACTCTTCAAAGAGTTGTCTTAAAATCCCTCCACTCTTTTCCTCTGCAAGCCCATAGTACTGTGTCTGCTTACATCCTAGTTTCAGCACAGTGTGACGTGACAAAAAAACACCCAGCATCATTTGTCTAACCACAATCCCAAATTACACTATAGAATCCTAGTATATGAATTCTTCTTCACTCTGTGAAGCTCCTACCCAGTGAGTACTGGCCTGGGATTTGTCCTCAATGCATGTTTGAGAACAGAAATCATTTGTATTACCTTTGAATTCCCAGGAGAAAGCTGAAAGCATTTCTCATATTACAAGCTAAAAACGTATTTGGCACTTGTCAAAGAATGGAGATTGCTGATTGAAGAAGTGAAAAGAAGCTACAGAAGCCAGCCTGATGTTTCCATATGAAAATAGAGGGTCCTTTTAATCTGATGATCATTTTATTAAGAGATATTTGTTGATCATTACATTAGGGAGATTTAATACATGTATGTAATGTGTAACAATCAGATTAATGTAGTAAGCATTTCCATCTCTTCAAACAGTAATCATTTTTATATTTTAGAAATGTACTCTCATTTTCTAGTCATTTTGAAATATATCATAGATTGTTTTATTCAATAGTCAAATCTATGCTGTAAAAATCCAGAAAATTCTTTCTCTCTAAATTTATTTTATGCCTCTTAACTTCTTTCTAGCTCTGTCTTTTCTATTTCTACTATTTCACTCCTTCCTTTGATGAGATTGCCATTTTGTTTTTCATAAATGAGTGAAAATGTAGTCTTTTTGTGTCTAATTTATTTTGTTTGGCACAACCACCTTTAGTTCCATTCATGCTTCTGCAAATGATAGAATTTCATTTTTAATGGCTGAATGATATTTTTACATATGTGTTATATTTGAATACATATACCACATTTTCTTTACTCATTCACTGATGGATATCTAGGTTGATTTCCTATTTTAGCTATTATGATTAGTGCTGAGTAAGTATAGGAGTACAAATTATCTTTTAATATAATAATTTTATCTTTGGATGAATAGCTGTAGTAGAATTGCTAGATCAATTGTAGTTCTATTTTAGTTTAGTTGTTTGTTTGGTTTTTCTTTTGAGTTGCCACCATAGTGCTTTCCTAATGGGTGTACTAAGTTGCATTTCTATCAACAGTGTTGGCTGCTTTCTTTGCTTTGGTATTTCTGTCTTCTTGATGATAGACAGTTAAACAGGGGTAAGATTACATTGTATTGTGATTTTGGTTTATGTTTTTATGATGGTTATTGAAACTGAACCTTTTTTCACTATACCTTTTGGTTATTTGTATGAATTTTTAAAATTATCTATTCAGAACTTTAGCCCATTTTGAAACTAAATTATTTGTTTTTTAGTGTTCATCTTTGAGTGTCTTAATATGGACATGAATTACTTGAAAGATTGTTTACAAATATTTTCTTTAAGTTTGTATATTGTCGTGTGTGTGTGTGCATGCGCCAATCCTGAGAGTTGAACATGGGCCTGTCTGAGTTGCTTTTCTTCTTTTTTTCCTCAAGGCTAGCATACTACCACTTGAGCCACAGCTTCGCTTCTGACATTTTTGGTGGTTAGTTTGACTCTATTGCGTGGGCTGAGTTTGAACAGTGATCCCTAGATCTCAGGCTTCTGAGTAAGTAGGATGATAAACATGAGGCATAGATGCCAGGCTGTAGATTGTTTTTGAACTATTTTTTCCTTTCTGTGCAGATGTGTCTTAGTTTGACATCATCCCATTTGCCTGTTTTTGCTTTTGTTGCATGTTACTTTGGAGCCCTATCTTAAAACATCAAGGCCTGTACCAACATCCTGAAATATTTCCCTTGGGTTTCAATCTAGTTCTAGTTTCAATTTAGCTTCTGAATTTCAGATCTTGCATTGAGACTTTGATTGATTTTGAGCTTATTTTTGGAATGAGAGAGAGGATCATTCTTCTGCATTTATATATCCAATTTTGCCATCATCATTTATTGAAGAGACTGTTCTTTCTCTATTGAAGGTTCTTGGTGCTTTGATCAAAAAGCCAGATAGTTATATGAATATAGATTAGTTATCTGGGTTCTCTGTTCTGATAATCTGTGTGTCTGTTTATTTGTTGATTAGGATAGCTTTGAAGTACGTATAGATTTGTAGAAGTCAAGAATTGATGCCTCCAGTGGCCTTTTTTTCCCCTTCTTGGTAACATTTTTTTTTTAACCATTCTGGATCTTCTGTGATTCCTTATGAATTTTAGGATTGTTTTCTATTGTGGGTTGAAACTGAAATGTCTTATTCCTTTCTATTTTTTTTCTTTCTTTTTTAGATCGGGTCTTGCTCTATAGTTCAGTGAGGCCTTTAACAAATGCAGTACAACCACAGGATGAGGGTTAGGGGTGGGGAGGAGCACTTTCCTAGTAACCACTATGTCAGTGCAGGTGGTAGGAGTGATTGGAGGCGTTGACAGTTGCATTCCTAGAGCTGTGGGAAACAGCTAGGATGGCATGGCCCCCAGCTACCAAGGAGCAGGTGTGTCTGAATCTGGAACCACACCACAATGGCAAGTTTCAAGGCTGTGGGCCAGGGAAGAAGCCTTCTCTCGCACCTGGGAAACAAGCCTATGTCTTAGATTTGCAGGACGTTGCAAAGGCTCTGCCCAGTGAGCCACACACTCACTGCAAGGATATTGCAGGGATTCTGGCAGCATCTGGGACTGACTGTTGCCCTCTTAGGCAAGATGGTGTCTAATATGGCTGCGGTAGCAACGAGGTTATGGGAGTGGAAGGAGGCCCAATGTGAGATCCTGTTTTTGGAGCAAAGCATTGACTTAGTACAGCCAGCTCCTCCAGTTGATTTAAAGTCTATTGAAATGGAAGGATCCTCTTTGTACTTAGGATGGCCTCCTGCTGCCATGATGGGATTTCTGGCTCTTTCCCTCTTTCCTTTACCTGGCAGTATTCAGTCAGTTCTCACCCCATCAGGTAGCTGGCGTTGATGTTGCTGCTTATTGTTTTTCTTGTCTTTAGGTTGCCATTCTTATTTTCCATGCTGTTTAGGGCTCTTGTGGCTTCCATTTTGATTTCCATCAATCAGCCTCCTCAAAATTGCTTTGTTGCCTGGTTCTTTGATGCTCTGGTTCTTCTCTGTGGCTGAGACTCATGTGAAACTCTTTCTTCAAAGTGGAAGGTTTGTTTAGGCCAGGCTGGTAGACTCCTAAAAGAGCTACCTGACAGTGTTCTGTTGAGACACCGAAGTGATGATAGTTTGAAGCATGAAAAGAGCAAAAAGCACATAGGACGTAATAAATTATACAAGTCTCTAGGCATTCACACACAGTGAGACTAAAGGAGAATATTCCTAGGAGAAGAACACAAAGGCACAATACCTATGTGCATCTTTTATATAAAATTATATTTGTCAAAATGAACTCCAGCAAATGGAAACAAGAGGAGGTTTTTTCTTTGTTGCTGTTTTGTTTTCTTTTCCTTTTGTCTTGTTCATTTATCTGTCTTTGGGTGGGTAAGGGGGAAACAGAAATGGTCATACTACAGGTGAACAAATGCAGCAGTGGTACTGACTAGACGCTGGTGGGTGGGGATGGGAGGAAAACTTGGAGAGAGCAAGAGAAGGGGTGACACTGTTCAAAAAGAAATTTACTCTTTATCTGACTTATGTAACTGTACATCACCTTTATAATAACGATTATAAAACTGCAAGAAAGGAAAATAAAAAGCACCCAGGGCATAAAGCATCCTCCTTCTTTGTGAGCAATGGCTTGTTTTCAGCAGCACTGATGCTCCTGACAGTAAACAGAAGTCTGAAGACCCGAAAACCTTCAGGATGTTTCTGGTTTTGACACAGTGCATCTAAAATCTTGTATTGTTGCATTTCTTGTTTAGTCAAGAGTGAAAGATGGACAGCTATTTGACTCTAAAAAGAATGCAAAAAAATAAAAAATAAAAAGAATGCAGCTTGTCAGCAAGACCAGGGCTTCTGGAAGTAAAGGAAGGAAGCTGCTCTTTGAGCTGTACCCTGGAATGTGAGTTTTGTATTTGACATCTTTTGGAGAAGATTGAGAAGTTCTGAACTTGTGCCGTACCATTATTTAAATTCTAAATCATTACATTTTACATATTACTTCAACTGCCCAGGATTTTTTTCCCCTAAAGCTAGCTAACAAAATTGGCAAAGAATTTCAAGAGATTATGTAAGAAATGACATTTTAGAAACAGAAAGGCCATCTGGCCCTATGACTGTCTTATTATTTAACTAATTTAGGCCATACCTAAGATACACATATAACTATGTGGATGGGAAATACTTTAGTATTTTTTGCTTTGTGAAAAAATGCAGCCCCCACAAAATGATATATAGTACTAATGTATGTAAATATATTAATTTTAAGAGTGAAAATGGTCATTCCTCATTATGTGTCATCATGTGATGACACAACTTTCTTGGAAAAGAAAATAGAAACAAAATATAAAACATTTAATTGAGGAAAGAAATCAAGCATGAAAGAATAAAACCAAGTTTTCTGAATTTTTCTCTTACTATAATATCTCTAAAATTTGTGTCTTTTTACAATTTGACAAAGTAGATGAAATTCAGAATAAGTTAGCTTAATTTGAGATAATTTAAGTACCTTTTCAAATGTTCATCATTATAGTGTGGATACAAATTCTTTAAATGAGAACAAAGCAACAACTATAGGCAGAGCAGCTAAAGAAGAGGCACAGATGATAAAAATAACACTTTGGGAAAGGGACAGGGCTGACAGTTTGCCAGGAGAAAGACGTGGTACAGGATTTCAATTCCAAAAGACTTCTAAATTGTTTCTGAACGATTTTTTACTTTCTTGGGTTGCCACACAAAAGGCTCACAGTTACATGACATAATGTTACTAACATTTCATTTGTACTTAAAATGAAAGCGATTTGTTCTTAGACCCAGACAAATTCCATTTCCTCTCTGCTTTTTCCACCATGACTTGTGGAACAATTATGTAACATTTATTCTTTTATTGTCCTTCTTCCTTGCCAGGTATGAAACAAGGCACCTGGTCTAATCATGAGATACTGAACACATGCATTGAAATGGTGCCACAAAGGCAAAATCACGTAAGCCCCATAGCACTGACCCATGGTGGGGTCAGAACACACCAACACATCTCATGTGGTTGTGGGTGGATCCCACAGGCTATCTGTCGTAGCCAGTAAAATTTTGGACAGTAAATAGCTTATCTGGGTTCCAATTACTTTTGTCACATTGGGATAGCAGTAGTTCTTAACTCATAGGGCCTTTAAGAGACTAAGTGTATCAATATATATCAGAATTCTATATATCTTATGGTAAGTGCATTGTTGTTAACTCTTTTAAGGTTAGTAAGGACGTCAACTGTACAAAGAGCATCCTGGTCACTTCAGACAATGATATGATGGGCTAAAACACCCCAACATGTGATGTTTCTGCAGAAGGATGATCCACAATTTCTAAAGGGTCATGACAGAAGAAGTCAGTAGTGTAGGTTTAGTACTGGGGCAAGGGAAGTACATTAAAATTTTTTTATTGTGAAGGTACTGTACAGAGGGGCTACAGTTATATGAGTAAGGTAATGAGTACATTTCCTATCTTGCATTGTTTTTCCTCTACCATCCCTTCCCAAGTCCTCCCTCCCCTGCCAAGGAAGTTGTAAAGTCCATTTTCAACACACTGTCTTGTACATGTGATTGTTACAATGAGTCAACCTGTATCCTTGTTTCAGCATTTTGTTATCTCCCTTCCCCTCCCCAAATTAGAAAAATATTTATATACAAGATGCAGGGCACCGGAATCAAATACAGTGACAACAGGGGTTGTACCATAGGTGGGAAGAACATACAAAAAACAACCCAAAAAAATCACATACTACATTAAAAACAGCAGCAACAACAACAAAAAAAAACCTCTTGTATCCCTATCTTGAGATTCATTTCGCTTAGCATCATCTTATATGGCCATATGTACATAGCTTTTGACCTCTTCTGCTTGTCCTAGAAATATACTAGTTATTGTGAATAGGGAAACCATGGGACCTATGTTTCTTTGGGCCTGGCTTACTTCACTTAATATAATTTTTTTTCCAAGTCTTTCCATTTCCTAACAAATGAGGTCATGTCATTCTTTCTGATGGAGGCATAGAATTCCATTGTGTGTGTGTATGTGTGTGTGTGTGTATATATATATATATATATATATATATATATATATCACATTAAAAGAAGTACATTTAAATAAAAGATACAGAAAATAAAAAGAGGAAAAAATCAGTGAAGGGAAATAAAGCAAAAAGACAGAGGAGAAAATTATTATGATCTTTGGAAAGAAGCTAAAGATTCATTCATTGAGTTTAAGACTCATAGAAAGTAAACAAATATGAGATGAAGCTGAATTATAAAATATTTCCTTCTTTCATTTCTCCTTTAGTGAGCATGACATCTGATAGGGAGAAAACTATAGTAGTGGGATATCATCTTTTTTGGATGTCAGTCAAAGAATTATTACTGAACAGTATCCAGAGAAGGGCTCCATGACATTGAGTGGGACAAAGAAGAAGATCTCTGATTTCCTGCTGAAGTTTATCAGCCGGGTGTGGAAGTGGAGCAGGACCACAAGACAATTCTGTATCTGTGTTAACTTACCACGAAAAAAGCCCAGATCAAACACCGTAACTCTTCAGGTAATTGCAGCTTGACTGGGCTCTAGAAGAAAAAAAATAACATTTTCAAGAGAAGGACCCTGTTCCTTAGTCGAACTGCAAGAGGTGAGTGATAATAAACTAGTTGTTATTTTGTTGAGGCTCAGTCTAGAGAGATTATCTTTTTTGTTTCCCCACCAGAAGCACACACAAATTCAGTTAATTGAATTTCTTGTAGTATAATTACAAACCTCCTCTGAGTGGACTTAGCCACAACAGAACAGCCCTTAACCATGGTGAGAACAAAATCCATTTTTCCCCCCACTAGGGACTTAAGAACCATGGATAGGTGAGCTATTGGGGTTAAAACCAGACTCAGAGATAGAGAAGCAATTTAATTAGTAAATCCAAATAGAAATTGCCAATTTTCTAAAAGGAAATTAATCGTGTTTCAGTTCACTTGGGAGTTTTAAAGAAAGGAACTGTCAGTTGATTAGTTTATCAACTGAGCCTAAATTTGCATAGGTACTATTGGGATGCAACTTTTAGTTTTAAGATGATACCCTCATTGATACTCATTAATCTAGATCCATGCTTTTCTTTTCCCTACTCCTCCAATTCATCATGCTTTTCTGGAAAAAACTCAACAGGTTTTCATTTGTGAATTTCAACTAACAGGAAGTACTGGAAGGCCTTTGCTCCGCTCAAGTAAATATCCATAATTCCTGCCCTTTCAGACACTGAGCCTATGCCCTGGTTTTCAAGTAATTACTTGACAGCCCCTGGCAACAGCTTGAATTCCATGTTGTTGACAATACAGGTCATCTGTGGGCACAGGCCTTGATCCAAAGTAATCATTATAATGGCATACTTCCCAACCTGTAGAAAGCTAGGAAAAAAGAAAGGACTTAAGCCAACACCTACTTGTGATCTATCGAATTATGGCTCTAAGTAGCTATCACCTTATCTAGGGGGAGAGGCTGTACCTCGATGGGTCTCTAGTACCAGACTTTGTATGAGGTGATCACATCTTTATGTAATTGTGTGTGTATGCCAGGTCATTTTGTGTGTGTGTGTGTGTGTGTGTGTGTGTGTTATAATTTAATTTTGTTGTAAAGGTGATGTACAGAGGGGTTACAGTTACATAAGTAAGGTAATGAATACATTTCTTGTTGAACATTGTTACTCCCTCCTTCATTTTTTTCCTTCTATCCCTCCTCCCCCACCTCTGACTCCTTCCCCCACCCCAGTTGTAAAGTTCATTTCTAACTTAGTGTCTTGTGAGTATCACTGTTGCGGTGGTTCACCCTTTGTCCGTGTTTCACCATTGACTATAGTAGACATATACTGATTATTACCAATGAAGGAAACCATGGAGTCTATGTTTCTTTGGGTCTGGCTTGTCAGGTCATTTTTGAGAGTAAAGGAAAATCAATCATTATGCTGGACAAGAAATGTAACACATGATTGTCCTAGGCAAACAAATGATATATATATTCACCAGTGCCCAGATGAAAATCAGGCATTTTTTTTTTACTCTGTCACTATGAATTCTATCATTTCTATCATTATCTTTTTGGTTGAAGGACTGATCACTGCTATAATTATTAATAACTGTGTTTCAATGAAAACCAGATGTGTAGAGCACATTAAATAAAATAATTTATGAGGGGCTGGGAAGGTGGTTCAGTGGCACTAGCCTTGCATGTATGAGGTCCTGGGTTCAATTCCTCAACACCACATAAGCAAAAAGAAAAAAGCCAGAAGTGGCGCTGTGGCTCAAGTGATAGAGCGCTAGCCTTGAGCTGAAGAGCTGAGGGACAGCGCCCAGGCCCAGAGTTTAAGCCCCACAACTGGACCCCCCCCAAAAAATAATAATTTATGAATTTTTAAGTAGATTCTTGTTTCTAAACTGCATTGTTTTTAATGCTCCAACAAATGTGTTGGAGCATTACACTTATATACACAGATGTGATATTATGAAGTTTGGTGGAAAGTACTGGACTCTTGAAGTCTGAATAACTTTATTCAGATATTTGTAATGAGTAGCTAGCCTTTGGATGAATTTCTGTACTTAATAGCTTTGAGCTTCTTATTTACCTGTGTTATGATGATTATTTCAATGCTGGAAATGCATAGCATATCTAATAGTTTTGACTGAAGAATTTGCCTACAAAAGCATCAAATTGAAAAATAATTTTCAGCTTTAATATAATAATTTTTCTTTGGGAATGTCAGTATTGCAGTATATGGGCTAAGTCACATTTTTCAAAGATGCAGAAAGCAAATAAAACTCCTCAAGATGGCTAAAAATTATAACAAAATTTAAAAAGCATTTTTATGAATGTCATAATCTGTTGACAGATGGCTTCCACAATGACCATATTTAAATTTAACAATCCATTTTCAATCTGGCAGAATTGAAACCATAATAATAGAGCTGGTTAGGGAAAACACATCCTCCCCCTCCATTACATCATCAAAACAACCTCTTTTGTTACAAAATAAACCCTTACTATTTCCTTTGAAAAACGACAAGAAACAGAATGGAGAGGAACTAATTGAATTTTTGCACATGCTCAACATTTGTTTATGCATAAACCATCTTCCAGCGGTTCCACAAGACTATTTTGCTGATGCAGAGTATTAAATGTACTCCTCCACTAAACTAAAACAGCTGGGGAAGGAACCACTATGTATATTTCTACTCAGGGATGAAAAATACATAATACTCAGAAAATGACAAAACATATTTTTTCTGCCTAATTTTGAAAAGATTCAGAACTAATTCATGAAAAGTTATTTTGATTCTTTTTATTGCTTGAGGATGTAGAGTTACATGCTGATATTGCACTTGACTAATATGTATGGTTTCTAAAAGCAAGTTAGTAACTTTGTGTAGTGGAAGAGCCTTATGTGGTACTTAGAAGGAACTCTTGATGAATAAAGAGAAGATTTAGCATACAGCAATGCAATATCCTTAATCTTTAGTCTGAGTCTGAATTACCTTGGGGCTTATTGAAACTGTTCAACAAATAGTACTGAAATGACTGGATATTCACAGACAAAAGAATAAAATTGAATCCATAAACCATATTCATACGTAAAGTCAAAGTGCTAAGTTCTACTTAGAAATTCAAGTATATAGAATAAATTATCAGCAAAAATCTTTGTGAGTATGGATTAGGCGTTAGTTTCTTTAAAATGACACTGAAATTACAAGCAACCAAATATTAATTGGTGAATTGAATGGTTACATTGTGTGTAGGGGTGGGGGAGGTGAGGGTATTGCTGGTCCTGCGGCTTGAACTACGGACTCTGACACTATCCCTGAGCTCTTGTGTTCATTTGACCCATAGCTCTACTCTAGGCTTTTCATAGAGAACTGGAGAAAAGAGTCTCACCGACTTTCTTGCCAGGGCAAGATTGAGCTATGATCCTTAGATCTCAGCTCCTGCATAGTGATGATTGTAGGCATGAACCCCCAGCATCTTGCCAATTTTAAACATTAGTTCCTCAAAAGTCATGACAAGTACCACCTGTAGCACACGACAAACTTTTGGAAATCATATATTCAATAAGGGACTCATATCTACAATAAGTTATATTCATAATTCAGAAAGATAACCCAATTAAAATATTTATCAGTAACATTAATGATTATAGGATAGGATAGTCAAGATATATAATGAGGAGAGAATCAGAATCTGATTCACATTTAAGGTACCTTATACCTCTTTATTAACTCTAAGTAGTTCTTCCAAACCACACTGCCTTTAAATTTTTAAATTCACATCTAATGAATTAAACTGACAATTAGAAATAAATTAAATATTTATTCTAGCTATAATGTACTATATTAATAAGATATATCAACTATATACCACTTTTTTTTTTGCCAGTCCTGGGGCTTGAACTCAGGGTCTGGGCAGGGGCTGGACAGGGCCTTGATGCTGTTCCTGAGCCTTTTTGTGCCTAAGGCTAGTGCCCTATCACTTGAGTCACAGTGCCACTTCTGGCTTTTTCTGAGTAGTTTATTGGAGATTAAGAGTCTCATTCATGGACTTTCCTGCCTGGGCTGGCTTTGAGCCTCGATCCTCAGGTCTCAGCCTCCAAAGTAGCAGGATTAAAGGCGTGAGCCACTGGTGCCCAGTTATATATACCACTCTTTAATATATGCTTTCATAAAATTAATGAGACACCAAAAGAATATGAGACAGATTTAGAGAGATGTGCTTTTCATTGTGTCTCTGGAGCAGGAGTTAAATTATGTCAGAGGACTGCTGAACGCAGTTGTATTATTGCTAATGTTAGCACTACAAATAACCCTCTTAATATTTATTTTACCTTTAAATGAGATAAGATGTCAGGAATCTGGGTAGTTGACTCCTTAGTTGACATCTGTTAGCTCCTTCCTTGGTTGTCTAGCTACTTGGAATGAAGTAGTTAGCTTCATTGCCAGTCAGCGCACTAGCTGCTTTGGGCACACCACAGATGCTCTGAGAAAGTTGTATGGAAACTATGGCTGTTTGCTGCCAAAGCACAACTCTGGCTCCAGAAACCATTGTCTTAGCCACAATTATTCAAAACAATCTGCACTGGTGTCATAAGCCTCAAAAAATTTTAGATGATTCTACAACTATATCCACCCAGGCCAGAGGGCAAACTCTCCTCCTGGTGACCCAGTATAAGGACTGTGTTGTGAACCCAATCCTTGATTTCATGAAGGTCTGTCGTGATTGGTACAAACATTCCTTTATATCCTTTTTGCCGCTGTGATAATCAGGCAGTCTGGCTTCCGTTTCAGTCAGCTGGGAGTTAACTTCTTATTCTAGCCCCTACCTTTGCAACATTAAACTCAAAGAAAGGCTTTTCTTGGGTGATTTTTTCCTTGCCTACCTTTGATCTTTAGCATTCATAGACAAGGCTTAGCTGATAGCGGGAAGACAGGACAATGGAAGTGGTGCAGGCAGCAGTGGGCACTGTCTCAATGGTAGACAGTGGCATCTGGGTAGCTGAAGAGTTGTAGAGAGCAGCTAGGGCAGAAATAAATGATAAAACGAGCAGAGGTGGTAGAGACGATGTAGTTGTGACAAGTGACTTTCTAAAAGGTTAAAAATAAATAACTTGCTTTGGATGATATAAATAATATGAAAAAATGAACTCCTTTGGAAAATTTCAAGAGCTCTTTAAAATCCCTAATGAAAAATTTAAATAATGCATCGCATATCATTACTTTACTCATGTGAGTCTAAACATGTAAACAGACTAGACAATCAACTCACTGAGTTGATTTTACCACAAGTTTGTTCTGTTGTACATGGCCATGAGTCACCATTACTAGAAGGTAATACCTTTCCCCCAGGCTCCAAGAAACAACCATGACAACAACAAACTCCACCAAGATGATACACTTACAAGGAAGAAAGAAATTAGTGAATACTATTGTCTTCACACACAGAGTGAATTCACTAACACCTACAAGTCTCCCTCTCCCCTAACTTAAATTTCATTTTGCTTTCCTCTGAGTACTTCTACTACACAAAAATATGGATTCTATTCCCATGACTTTGATAATAATGAACCAGGACTGAACCAGATGGATGAAAGTATATTTAAAAGATACATGCTTTACAAATCTCTCTCGCTCTGTAATTTTTCATGAAAAGTTTTAAGTTATTGCTCAGGCTAAGATTGCCCAACTGTAATCCCAGAGCAACTCAGTGCATGAAAATATGGGGCCCCCAAGAGTAGAGAGGCGCATCTCTTGATTGATAGCTGTATCTAAGAGGAAGCAGGAACCCTCTCTGTACTGGATTGTTCTTGCATTTCAGTTAATTTTCTAATCACGGCTTTATGGGCTTTTATTTTCAAATTCCCTTTCCTAAAATATTTTGAGAATCTTAATAAGTCTATGTTTTAACAGATGCATACTGGAAGAGACAAATATCCTGGACTATTTGAAATAATCATAACTGATTCCAATAATCATTGGAATCTTCTGAAGACCATCCTCTCTTTTTCCTTCAGTTTTTCAAAGCCTCTTGAGGTTGATGGGAATTCAAAGACATCACTTGTACACAGAGAACAAGCATCAAACATGTGATGTGTGAAGTCAGTGTAAGATTGGGTTACAAGCTTGAAATAGTTGTATGATGTGTAAATTAGCATCATGATGAATGCAGTAGTTTTCATCAAGTGCTTGAGGCAGCTCTTTGAAAGGAAGGGGGAAATTGGCCAGTCTGCTCTTGATCTTTATGAAGCTTCCTGAGAAGAGATGTCACCAAGAATGGATCAGAGAGTACAGGAATATGTAAAATATATCTGATCTCTCCTTCTGCTACTGCACGTTGTCACTGGCTCTTGGTTTGATAGAGGTTCGTTATGTGTGAGGACAAGGACTAATACAGGGCTAGGGACCCTCTTAGTGTGTACTTGCCAAATTCATGTCTCAACTGAATTTAAGGGATGGGGGCAGGGTTAGCAGGAGACCCCGAGCTCAAATCTAAGCACTATCAAATACATAACAAGTAAACAATAAAATTAGGGCACAGTGAGGTCAGATAAGCCCTAGAGCCTGAAAGTCTTAATTTAGATCTCATAATTTTTGCAAATGTCTTGTAGAATATAATTTTTGTTTGCTTCAAGACTGCACCATATTGTTTTATTTAGAATATGTTATTATTTTTTATTACTATTATTATTGAGACAGGATCTTAATATGTAGTCCTGCCTGGCCTTAAATACACAATCCCCTTAGCTGGGCGCCTGTGTCTCATGCCTTTAATCCTAGCTATTCAAGAATCTGATATCTGAGGATTATAGTTCAAGGTTCAAAGTCACCTGTGCAGGAGAGTCTGTGAGAATCTATCTCCGACTAATTGCCAAAAAGCCAGAAGTGGAGCTGTGGCTCAAGTGGCAGAATGCCAACCTTGAGAAAGAAAGAAAATAAATCAAAAGCTCAGGGACAAGCTCCCAGGCCTAGTTCAAGCTCCAGGACTGGAACACAAACTTAATCAAACCAAACAAAAAACTAAAAGCACAAAGCATGCAGTCCTCTTGCATCCAGCCTCCCTAGTACTGGGATTACAGACATACACCACCATGCCTGGCATTATTTTAAATAAAATAAATGCTGGAAAGGATGAAAAAATGAGATGTGGAAGTATATGGGAAATGGAGTTTCTCACTGAAGAGGAAGGAAAAATACTGGGAAAAGGATATGTTTGGTATTTGTTGTCTCTTGTTCAAAAGCAGAGGTGTATTGTTAGGGGAGGAATATGAAGATGTTCTATTTCTGTTTTTGAGGTTAAAAATTACAGTGTGAATGAGTAATAGTGATAACAATCAGGGATTTGAGGTAATGAGGTAAGAAAGGCTTTTGTGGCAGGGTTTTTAAAAGGACATGAATAGATACTTATATAGTTTTGCTGACAAAGGAGCATCAAGTCAGAAATTATTTGTCTTAGTTACTCAAGCTCCTATTAAAAGGAAGTACAATATATTAATAAATACAAACATGTATTTATTAATATGTTTACAGTTTAAAATTTGTATCAAAATGGTTTTTTATGGTTACCAGAACCAGTTTTTGAACTCAAAAATCATTCTGAAATAATAAAAAATACTATACTTAGTCATGTTCTTTTCTCCCTAAGCTTACTGTCAAAAGTCCAGATTTTGAGAGCAAGAAGCATTATATAAAACACTGGCTCATGCTTATAAAAAAAAAAATCAGGTCCCACATTTGAAAATTCTACAGATTTATCGGCTGCTATTTTGTAATAAAATAGGATAAGGTTTTGTTATTTTTAAAAGTGGATAATTTTATTTGTAATATAAAAGCTTTAAGGATTAGAATGGTTACTTCTTAAGTGTATGTGTACATTTGAAGTATTAGTTATATTGTCTGCTTGCTTCTAGAAAAACTTCATTCTTTAATAAGTGACATGCTTATCTATATAAGTATTTTTTTGGGGGGGAAAGAGTACTAGGGAATGAATTTAGGGCAAGCTTTCTAGGCAGGTGCTCTACCACTTGAGCCACTCATTTGGACTTTTCTGTGGTTGCTATTTTTGAAATAGAGTCTTGTTTTGTGGTTGGGCTGCTACAGACTTTGATCTTCCTATTTGTGTTTTAAGTTGCTAGGATTGTAAGCCAGTCATCCCCTGGATCTCAGTCATTGGTTGAGGTAGAGGCTCAAAACTTCTTCTTTCACTGCTTGGTTATACTGCTGATTATAATTAATTTCTCTGTTATGTGAAAAGTCTGGAAATTTGATTCCAGAATAAAAAACAAATATTAAAAAATGCTTTGGCCTTTTGTCCTTGAAGTCTATTTTTCCCCCACTCCACTTCCTTCATCTTATGTATCTTTATTGGGCCCGGGTCCTGTCAGAGTCATTTTCCTTACTTTGGGCTCCTCTTTCCTTATTCAAGGTGAGATCATAGACTGGACCCAATTGTTAAATAGTATTTAGATGAAGGATTTGTACAGAAACCCACAATAAAAACTCTACCACATAATAACAGTGAAGAAACATTTTATTTTCCATGAGAAGTGTCTTCTTAGCTATTTTTGTCATATCAGCAATAAGCAATGATAATTATGGCAAGCATACTAACATTACTCTTCCCAGGAAGCACTCTGTGCCTAAACTACCTCCTCCCCTTGTAGATTGCTTTCTTCCAGAAGACTCAGGATGGTCACATCCAAATGGTCACACCCTCCTTGTATGACATTGAATTGTTTAGATTCCTATATCCTATAACCAGAAAAACAGGAATTTTTTGCATGAAACTCTGGGTGCAAACTACTGTTGTGTTTGAAAAGGACTGTTTTCATGAGTTCAGCCTCTGAGAACCACACAGTGGAGATGGCAATGAGATATACAAAGATGCTCATATGGCCCTTCCTTCTGGAATGCTCTTCACCAGCCTTTGTGGTCACCATTCTCCCTAGCATCATTACCTGGGCTTTCCATGATCATTCTTTTTTTTTTTAATCTTCAAGTACTTCCTGTTAATTCTTCCTCAATCAGAACTGAACACCTCTTCTGGGTACATTTTGTCCTTATTGTCAACTTATGCTTTGCATATGTTTTTTAATTAACTTTTTTTTTTTTTTTTTTGCTGGTCCTGCATGAATTCAGGGCTTGGGTATTGTCCCCGAGCCTCTTTGTGCTCAAGGCTAGTGTTCTACCATTTGAGCCAAAGTGCCACTTCCATCTTTTTTTTTTTTTCTGAGTAGTTTATTGGAGATAAGAATCTCATGGACTTTCCTGCCTGGGCTAACCATGATCCTCAAATCTCAACCTCCTGAGTACCAAGGATTATGAGTGTGAGCCACCAGTGCCTGGCTGTTTTGCATATTTTATTACTGCTATAATCTCACTGCTTTTCTTGCCTGCCTTCTGGATTATCTTAGGGCAGGGACAATATTCTTTAATCATCATGTCTCTGGGTACCATGGAATGAATTTCTATTAAAAATTTTTATTAACTGAATAGATGAAGCCAGGTGTATTACTGTGGAAGGCATAAAAAGAATAACATTCAAAAGTAAATTTCCGAGTAAAAGTACTCCACTTTATTTGACATAAAGCTACCAACCGTTATTTTAAGATGATTATCTTTCCTTTAAATATTTGAAACTTGAAAAGTTATGCAGATTCTGATGTTTGGGGAGAAAGGAGAGCTAGAGATAATATAAGTTAATGAAATCACACTTTATATGTAATAAAACAAAGTATGTAGATTAGCATTCAGTACAATTGCTCTTGCAATGCCTTTGACCTTTAAAGCCATTTTTTCCCACTGCTTCATTCTAGGATGCTTTAAACTCATAAATCCACAATGCATAGTAGGATTTTTTTCAGTGTTTTTATAAACTGCTAACTGACCTGAAACACTGGCGTCAGTGTTTCAGTTACATGGGCTATTTCAGTTACATGTTTCAGTTACATGGGCTGTAATCATAATGAGATGGCTCCTGATGGAGTTTGGGCCCTGGTGTCTTCTCAGTGCTCTGGTTAAGAGTATTAAATGTAACTGCTTTATGATTAAAACACACACACACACTCACACATACACACAACTATGGCATCATTGAATTAATTAGGTGAGGGCATAATTTAAAATAAAAGCTCTTCAGCTCTTCCTCACTAATGGTAGAAAACGAAGTACAATAAATATACTCCAAGCTTTGATGAGCTTTACTTACGATTAATTAGCAGATTTTAATGGCCTTTCCTAATGGGATAGCTATTCTATTGATCCACCTAATTAAGGATCATGAAAGTAAAAAGGACTCTTCTTCATTTTGATGACCCAATCCCTTTGAATAGTCCAGAATAATGTTGGTAGTGGTGTGTGTGTGTGTGTGTGTGTGTGTGTGTATGTGTGAGATATTCATGTGAGGTATGTCTTTACTTTTTTTTTCCACCAGTACTGGGGCTTGATCTTAGGACTTCAAATTCTCACTTGGCAGGCACTCTGTCATTTGAGCCATATTTCTACTAGCCTTTTGCTGGATAATTGGAGGTAAGAGCCTTGCAAATTCATCTGACTAGCTTGGCTTTGAAGCTTGTCTTCAGGTCTCAGATTTGTGAGTAGCTAAATAGATAGGTTTGAAACGTGCTCAGCAGCTTTCTTTTGCCAATTTTTATTTTGCTTTTGTTTACTTGGATACTGGATAGACAAAAACAGAATAGAATCCTGGGAAGGAATGATCATTTCAAACTGTATAAATACTCCGTGTAATTAGTAGATTTTAATTATTTATCATTATTGATTTGAATTAATGAATGCCTATTCCAGCCAGAGTCCCTAAGAAAAAGAAAAGTTTACACACACACACACTCACAAACCACACAGGAAATGACAAGTGTAGTACCTGCCTTTATTTTTGCAAAGAGAACCAGGATGTATTGTTAGGGAAAAAAATGAGGAAGTAGGCAGCCAGGAGGGCTCCAACCTAAACAAAGGTCTATGCTACATGAAAATAATTTTATGCTGATAAAACATAGAGACACCAGAAGTTCTGTATGTATGTATGCATGTATTTACTTTGGGAAGATGGGTCTCACAATGTGGAGAATCAAACGTACCCCTTTAAACGGATGCTATGGGATTCCTTTGTCTACAATAACAGGAAGTTTTTGGACTGTTCTTCCTCCCTCTCTCTCTCTCTTTCCTTCTCTGCCTGCCTCTTTGTTCTTCTTTCCCTTTCTTTTTTTCCTTCTATCCTTCCCTCCCACCTCTTTGTTTTATTCCTATTTTTATTTTCCATTTTCTATTTTATGCTGTCATGTTAGTTGGTGCCACTGTGAAACCATATTAATACATTACAATACCAGGAATAAGATGGCATAAGGAAATATAATGTTAAATTCAAACTTTTTAGAAAGTGAAACGCTCATGGATTAGTTTACATTTTTATAAAGGAAACATTAAACTATGTCTGACTTCCCTCCTGGTGATTAAAAGTTTGTCATAAAGTTAGCATGATTTTGGAGAAAAGAAATTATTTCCTATGAGTGTTCATTCTTCTGAACACTGTACTGACAATTTGAGTTTTGTATAACTGTAGATACCTTGTTTCTAAAAGACAGGAGGAAGTGTTTGTCTGGCAGTTGTGATGTAGTAGAGGTTTCAGTCCATGCTGCATGGACTGAACCTCATGGAGATGGAGCATGTGGCAGAGAAAGATTCTGCACCTCTGAGAAAGAGGAAGATGCCAGGATCCCAATTTCCCAGTGACTTAGCTTTCTTCCACTTCCTAAAAGTCCCATTGCTTTGCAATATAACCACTCTCTGGTAATCAGGTTTTGTTTTTGTTTTAAATTAGAGCCTTTGAGAAACATTTAAGCTTTAAACCATAAGGTGGCAGTGAGTTTCAAAATGCAAATTTATTTATTTATTTATTTTTTGGTGTGTATATGCTTGTCCTGGAGTTTGAATTCAGAGCCTGGGGTCCAACTTTGAGCATTTGTGTTCAAGGCTAGCACTCTGCCACTTGAACCATGGTTCCACTTCTGGCTTTTGGTGTGGTTAATTGGAGAAAAGTCTCATGGACTTTCCTTCTTAGGCTAGCTTTGAACCTCAGTGCTCAGATCTCAGCCTCCTGAGTAGCTAGGATTACAGGCATGAGCTCTAGGAGCCTAGCTCCTATCAATTTTATGAAGTATAGTTATCCCATTCAGTGTGGGAACTCCTATCCCCAGCTAATGTTGGTGAGTAAATCATTCCAGAAGCCACATTTTAAAGTATAGAGTGTTGGAGTCTTTATTATACAGTTAACAGGCTGTTGGCCGCCAGTTATTATAAAGGCTTGTAGCATGCAAATACACATAGCACAGCTAGCAAACATGCTAAAGAGGAAGGAAATAACAAGAACAATACCAACAAGCCAATTCAGCTCCAAAGGAGAGCTGAATTGCGATGCCATGATGATCAGAGATGAGCCAGGAGACAGGACACAGGACAAGATCACAGAGACACACGTGGCATGGAGTCCTGGCTGCTAGGTTGGTCTGGGCCTAAAGATCAGTGCAGGGGGCAGATGCTCAGCAAATTCCCAGTCCCAGGCACTGGACTGACAGATTCAGGAACCTATCAGCCAAGTGCCCACCCCTCTGTCCAGGGATCCAGGCACACCCATCACCTGGGAGGCAGGTGATGGGCAGGGGCGTTTCCTTCCCCTAGCATGAAGACAAGATGCCGGACCCTACCATCCACCATGTGGCCAGTATGGCACTGGCCAGACCTGGCCTCCTTACTTCATTAGCCACTTGTGCCTAGCAAGATACAAGTAATTTTAAAGTCCAAATGTCTGTTAAGTCAGCTAAAGGAAAAGATAAGAACTCATTTGTAAGCAGGAGATTGCCAGTTGAATTTTATGTACCTTTTAGTGTTCTAGGTTCTTAAATTTTTATACCGAGAAAACTTGGAAACCATGAAAATACATGACTATTATAATTCTGTTATTATGTTCATGATTAGCTTGGGGACAGAGTCACCTAAGTTATTAATTTGCATCCTGCTGTGGTCAAGCTGAACAGTTTCACAGAAACTACATGTTTGGAAGGGGATGTACCCTGTCTAGAGCAGCACGGCCCCAGTGGGCAACGTTAACCATTTCTCAGGACTCGACTTTCAGAATTTGATACTCTCTAAATATGAGGGATGAGAAAGGAGTCAACTGCTTTTGAAAATATTTTTCATTTACGAAATTTCGCTTTCCTTACTTCTCCTAGCAATGATCTCTGTGGCTATCATTGTGAATATGGCTGCCTTGAATATTTATTTAGGAACTATAATCTGAGTGGAAACAGAGCCCACTGAATTATTATTAGGGAATATTTTTTGTAATTGGGATTTTATTTATTAAAAACAGCAAACATGCTTTGAAAATAACACTTTATCTCCGAGTAAGCATAATGAGGCCAGCATTTCTGAGGACAGGACACTGGCCCTTCCCTAAAAGTATCAAACATTTTATGGTTTGGCATTTCTTTTTTTTTGGGTCCGGTCGTGGGGCCTGAACTCTGGGCCTGGGCGCTGTCCCTCAGCTCCTCAGCTCAAGGCTAACGCTCTACCACTTGAGCCACAGCACCACTTCCGACTTTTTTTCTTTTTGCTGTGTGGTGCTGAGGAATCAAACCCAGGGCCTCATGCATGCAAGGCAAGCGCTCTACCACTGAGACACCTTCCCAGCCCATGGTTTGGGATTTCTTTCCCCTGTGGACATACCCTTCAAACCTCATCCTTGGGGGTGGGATGGGATGTGTGGCTGAACTCTTTTGTTTTTACTGGACCATTCTCACCTACTCTCTTCTTTTTGCAATTGCTAGATTTCATTCTCATTTTTTGGCTGGGTATTCTATTTAACTGTGGTGAGGTGCCTAGGTATTAGGGAGTCTGGATAAAGCTTTTTGCAACACTCTGCACTTCTGTACTTAGATATCTGGCAGTTTTCCCTACCTCCATTTCATGCCCACATAATTACACAGAATTGTCCTTTCCATTTTTAATCTTGCCTTTGGGAGATGAAGAGTAGGTAACTATTTTAATTGCAACTCCTGGTAGAACAACTTTAGAAGGGAACTTTAGACAAACTTGGGAATTATTTCTGAGGATTATTATTTTTTTTCTGGAACATTTTGACTAATGATCTTCAATCCTTACTTTTTTTAAGGTACAATAGTTAGACATGTCTTTGATTTAGATTGTTCTTCTTTTGATCTTTAGTCTATTAAAAATTGACATCAGCCAGAATCATGCTTTTCTAGCTTTAAAGCAATTAGAGAACAGAATCCCTCAGAGTTTTAAGCCATCTTGTCTGGAAGATAAATGTGAATATTTTTCCATATTGGGAGACTACCTACATATTCAGTTTATTCTTAGGAAAGACTTTTGAGAGATGTTTACTGTCTGTCTCTGATCACAGAGGTTAGGTAGGACACTATCCCCCAGGTAGAGGGTCCCACTGATTAAGCTCATTGGCTAGTGTTTCTTTAGTGAAGGCATTCATCCTGGCCAGTTAGTGCTTCACACATACAAAACAGATTCTGGGGTTGGTTTGAGAGATGTCTATGTAAACCCAATCCCAAATACTTGAATTTTATGTATCAAGTTATTTCAAAACTTCCAATATCTGGAAGATAAAAGCAAACTTGTCTAAGACTGATCTTTAACAATTTGATCTCTTAGAAGAAAGGCTGATTTCATTCTTGGGGTTTTGTTGACCACTTAGCTTGGACCACAGCTTTCCTCAGTATACCACAGCAGGGGCTAGTGCTTTTCCACCAGGAATCTGATGTGGTGATTCATGTGGTAATCTTCCCATACCTTGTAGATGCAGTCTTAAGGTTTAGATGAAGCAAAAATAGACTAGTAAGCTTCCAAATATACTAAATTGTCATATGACTTAAAAGCTTCTCAGAGACACACTTCCAAGGTGGCTGAGGGGTGGGGAAGTCTGTTTTCCAGGGTCAAATGTCTGCTCCTTGAGATGACTCTGCTTTGCCCCAGAATGCGATGGGGCAAGGAACAATTGTATGTGCTACTAATTCTGAATGCATGAGCTTTGCCCAGTGTACACTGCTTGGGCAAGTCAGATACATGCTCTGTTTGGCTTACTATCCCTTATTTGCACAATGCTATCAACATTACTTCACATTTATGGTGTCTACAACATTGCTAAGATAAATACAACTATTGCATTTTTTTTTGAAAATGAGGCCATTTGTTGAATACATCCTCCACATGTTTGAGTGTCTTTTTATGGTAAGTTTGTTCTAAGTCCTTTCTTAGGGTAATAACAAATCCTATTTTCATTCTTGCAAAAGAAATGCAACCTACTTCTTAATATTGAAATTAAAAGATATATGTGGTAAAGAAAAACATAAAAGGTGTTGGGAGAGGAAAGGAATTACTTTTATTGGCAGGTTCTCGAAAAGACTTTGATGACTTGTAAAATAAATGCCATTTAGTTTCTTAAAGACCCACTAACTACAAATGAGGAAGCCAAAAGGGAACACAGCAGAAAATGAGTTTTGCTGGGGTAGAATGCTTGTGGGAAGCATTGAAGGAAATTGACTTTGTAAGATGAGTTGGATCAAGACCGTAGATGGCCTTGAATTCCAGGCTAAACAATTTGGTTTTTATTGGAATTAGCCTCTGGGAAGATTAATCTAGCAACAATGTGTAAAAGATTGTGGCATAGGAAAACATGTCACCAGGTTGATACAACTCAGATGACTCTTTAAGCTCCTTGGTTTGGCTGAATGAAGCACTAATAAGGGCTTTAAAAAAGCAAACTACATGGAAAGATAGGAGAAGCATAGTTTGGCTGATGGACTCAAAATAGGAAATTACT
The DNA here is from genome assembly GCF_019054845.1 of Dipodomys spectabilis. Classification (NCBI taxonomy): domain Eukaryota; kingdom Metazoa; phylum Chordata; class Mammalia; order Rodentia; family Heteromyidae; genus Dipodomys; species Dipodomys spectabilis. The sequence continues at coordinate 291,182 of NW_024870867.1, forward strand.
AGGTTTGAACAGGACCAATACTAGGGGGCAATATTAGAGTTAATGCGCCTAGAGTTAATTGTATTAATGAACAATAGCAGGGCTCCTAGTTGAGCTGTTTGGGCATTGTATTTCCCACTTGAATTTTTGGCATGGACTACTCATACAAATATGGGTAGTAATAAGACATGGTCAATAAATAAAGCTTATGTATAGTACTGCCAGTCTTTCTCAAAACATGATTCTCACCAGCATTGAGTATAGGACGTCAGTTCAACTGAGTGCCCTAGAATCTCACCAATAAATACATGCTTAATTTTAATAGAATCCCAGTAGGATGTGTGTGTATTTTGTTCACTAAAATCTGTCATCCATATTGAGGAGTATTTTGGTATTTTCTTTTCATTTCTCTTGAATATATGCATTTCCTTAGTTGAGATTTTGACAGAAGCTGTGAATCAACTTCTGGGCACTCATTTATAAAATGCAAGTGCTGGGGCTGGGAAGGTGGCTCAGTGGTAGAGTGCTTGCCTTGCATGCATGAGGCCCTGGGTTCGATTCCTCAGCACCACATAAGCAAAAAAAACAAAAAACAAAAAAAACCCGGAAGTGGTGCTGTGGCTCAAGTGGCAGGGCGCTAGCCTTGAGCTGAAGAGCTAAGGGACAGTGCCCAAGCCCAGAGTTCAGGCCCCATGACCGGACCCAAAAAAATAAAATAAAATCAAATAAAATGCGTGCTGTCTCTGATTGACCAAATCTTGAACACCAGGTGTGCAGGTGGCAAAACTGGCTTTGTGCTATGAAGACCTCTTTGTATGCTGGCCCAGGTGGTCACATCTTTCTGCAACTAACTAGTAGCCTCTGGGGATTTCCTACTGTCAGTATTATCTCAGACTTCTCAGCTGGGGATGTCATGGAAATAAATGAGATTTGCCCTACTTTTAATTCTGATTAAATTTGGGGAGCACCTGGGGTAACTAAGTGGACAAGGCGGAAAACCTGACCTAAATTATTTGAAATAAAACTATATTCAGAGCATTTGTTTTTATGACAGCTGATAATATGGGCTACCTCATGTATACAATATCAATATAAAATCCCTTCCCTAAAGGTCAGTTTGCATAGAATAAGTGTTTCCTCTACTTTTAGTAATGTCTTACTGGAGAATGCTGCCCTACTTTCCTACCCTAAGCAATTCTATCCAACCTGGCAGCATTGTTATATGAAACCAAAGAAGCAGTCTGGCCAGATTCCCTGCTGCGGGCATTGAAAAGTTACCACCACTCCAGAAGAGGTAAGAGCATTGAATTCTCTACCCTGGAAACCATGTTATGGCTGAGATCAGCTTTAACATGTACATGGCTGAGAGAAACAAGATGCCATTATACCCTCCTAGATCATACAGGAAGGAGGTATCAGAGCCTGGAATTTTCTATTATAACTGGAGACAATATTTGTCTTTGCTTAATTTATTGCCACTTTGGGTCAGCTTGATTTCTCACGTGTCAAGATGGTTGCTCAAAATCAGAATCTTTTTGGGCATAGAAATATCCTAAAATTTCTCACAAAATTTAGCAATCTTCTGATTTTAAATAAAAGATAGCTTTTAATTTATTTGCAAGAGAATAGAACTGTCTGTCACACACTATGATTTAAATTAGGACAAGACTCGGGCATTTTGTGTGTCATTTCTGACTTCTATATAAGATAGCTACATTTTGTTTCTCCAGTTGTAAGGGAAAGGAAATCCTTTAATGGTGTTAAATAATCACTGAATCTTTAGGATGACATGAGTAGTATTGGTTTTGACAAATCTTACTTTCATGGGTTAAGTATTTATCAAATGTATCATCTCTCTGATCTTTCACATGTTGAGAGCATTAGCACATGAGGCATTTAAACATCCTTTCTGGAATGATGCTCTATTATTTCTTTTAGAGAATTATGGGAGCTGTCCATTATTTCCTTGGATGTTAATGTGAGCTCATCTTGTCATGTTGAATGAAAAAGTTTAGAAGGCATATGACCTCAGTCAAGGCTGTACAGGTATTGTTTGTAATCTTAATTCTGTTGCAATCCATGATCCACCATGATAGTTTATTTTTGGTAAATTATGAATTATAAAGAAAATAGACATCAGATGAGACAGAGGAGAAAGATACAACTAGTAAAATCTCTCTTTTTTATGTGTGCATGCCAGTACTGAGGCTAGAATGCAAGGCCTGGGCACTGTGTTTTAGCTTTGCTCAAGGTTGGCATTATACCACTTGAGCCACCGTTTCATGTCTAGCTTTTTGGTGCTTAATTCGTGAGAAGGGTCTTGTGGATTTTCCTGCCCTGACTTTTTCCTGCTTTAAACTGTGATCCTGAGATCTCAGCTTCCTGAATAGCTAAGATTGCAGGCATGAGCCATCGACACCCAGCTAAAATCATTCTTTAAAAACCATTTTACCAGGCCAACTCAACTTAGGCTAGATTGAATTTGATGTGTTCAGCAGTCATTGGGCACTTGGACCACTGCTATAATATTTTTACTGTTGGCATTTTGAGGAAGTCAAAGTGATTTTCTTTAAGTTATCTCATTTGCCCCTCATGAGATTTTTTTTTTTAAGGCAACAGCTTGACCTTGCAGAACACAGCATAGGTAAGCACTCTGGTCAATAAACTATCAGTTAAAAGCACAGGACCACCTGCAAACTGGATCTGGGCTGCAATCTACTAGCAGCATGACCTTGAGGAAACTTAGTGACTATTTATTCTTTTGAAGTTGCTGTTTCTTCATTTAATAAATTGAAGCACAGGCTGTGTACAGTAAGTGAGATGATCCACGTATGTTTGGAAACGAAGAAAAGACTTGGTTTGGGGTCAAAGGGAAGAAGTAAATGGAAGTAAGGACCTATCTAGCCTGCTGTGGGGAGGGGAATTTTGAATGGGCTTTAGGGAACATAGAATTAGAGGTATTTAGGTACCCCAGCCCTCTAAAGTCCCTCTCTCTATCCTTTGTCCCTGCTTCTTTCCTTGTGTGCCTCCACGAGGTAAGGGGTCATTTGCAGGGGACTGAGCACACTTCAGTCCAGCTTTGCTTTTAGGAAAGAGTCTCTCCCTTTCTCCATCTAGAATGGAAATTACTAGCAAGTGTTCCAAGAGTGGCAGGCCCTTAGGTACACACAACTAGAGAAGCACTTTTAGAAGGAAGGCTGGAGATAGGGAGAGGTCATCCGAAAGCTCTAACAAATAAAACATTAACAGCCACTCTAGTTGTTAAGGGACTAAAGCCTGACCTGTATTAAGTACTCCATGAATGACAGGCTGCTTTTGTTGCTTCATTGTTGTTGTTGTTATCATTAGCAGCAATGACTTTTGGGCCTTCCCTGAAAGGTATCCAGTGTCCTTTCTTTCACAGTCCTCTGATGCAAGGAAAAGGGACTCCCAACACCAAGTGTAGCTGCCACCAGGTAAGGTTGGTCATCTCTGTTTTCTCTTTGTGCTGTCTTCTGTCAAATATTTCAAAGTTTAAAATTACTTCTACCATAGTGGTTGATTAACCCAGTAACACTTAACTATAGTAGATTCTAGTAGCCTTGATAAAAAATTAATTTCTCTTTGAAAGAGAAGTTTATAAATCACCATTTAAGCTTTGGCGAAGGAGGTGTCTGACCTGGAAAGGTCAATGTGGGAATGGCAGTTTTTCTTTCCCTTAACCATCAGATGTGGGTGTCCTGGCTCTTCCTTATAGGCTGTCACTTCCTAATACCACATGTTGCCTTCCTTCTTCTTACTCTGCCATGACAGTAACTTAACGTCTCCTTTTCGGACAGTTAGATGCTCTCTGGCATAGCAAATGTATGTTTTTGGGAGCTCTGGAAAGATCAGGAAGTCCTACAGAGGGCAGAAAAAGTGTGGCAAGGTAATAAGGGCAAAGGCCTCCCCTCATAGAGGTTCTGCATCCCTCACACAGTCTTGAGCAGTCCTGTGGGTAGACTCCTACACTTCTCATCACCATGGCCTTGAGCAGTCTCACATGTGGGTCCCCTTGCCTCTGAAGACTTGCATGTGAATAATGCACCAATTGCACCCCCGAAGTGTGCACCAGAATGGCTCCCACTCTGAGAGGCTTGTCCACACTCAGAGAGCTTGTACAGCATGATATTGTTGGCAGTCTGCCCAATCATCCTGAATTATGCAGTTCTCTTTTAGAGACACCTTATTAACCCCTGCGAAATGCATCCCAAGGGTGCCATCTCTTAGGAGCCCTCCTGGTCACTGAGAACTCTGCCTTACTTTTTATAATCCTTGCCATTTCACTTTTCCCTCTGTGATCACAGACTCATTCTTTGAGACCATTAGAGCCAAAGGACCAGATCCAGTAGTGGCAATTCATCAAATCACTAGATAAATAAGAAATGTCTATGGAACTCAACGTGCCTATGTGTTACTGGTATTGGAGATGGGACATCAAGTTTCACACTAGGGAATGTGGAACTACAGGAAGTCATTCTGATACCTATAGATGGATGCATTTTTGTGTTAGAAGCTACAAAGATGTCACAACTATGGACTGCATCCCCAAGGAGATTTTGATTTTGTGATGGGAGAAAAAAAATACTGCACAGAGGAAGCTAGAAACAACTCTCTAGCATTTGAAACTGAGAGCAAAAGAAACCACAGGAGAAAGGAGAATACAGCCTGCAAAGTCTCTATTTAAGAAGCATGGCAGATATGGACCAGCGGGAAGATTTTAGGATTTTGTCATAACCAACAGAAATCTAACACAGTCTCCTTGTACTTTTGTGTATATTGATAGTCCAGCAAATGAACATTCCATTTTTACTCAGGAGAGATTCTTGCCTCTGAAATTTACCAGTATTCAGTCATATTTTTCCCATGTTTTTTAAAAAATTTCCCTCAGCTAATACTGTCTTCTTCTGGTGAGCTGAGCCACCGATTCACAGTAGATGTGTATTAAAACCCAAGGAGCTTAGCTGAAGAGAGATACTCAGTCAAATGTACTACTTCATAATGTAATCTCATAGACTAGAGGCATCTGATAACACTATAAATATATCTTGTGGAATAAGCAAAATCTGCTTGTAGATCACAAGCCTTTCTCAACTCTTGTTACGTTGAACTAAACATAAAGATTGCTGAAAGCCTTTTAGCCTATAAGCTGTTGGAGCTGACTTTGGGGAGAAATCAGACCATATGAGGATCAGTAAGACAATTAACTATCTCCAACCTCAACCTAAGCCTTTTAAAAATGACTTTTTAAAGTGAAATTACCAGGCCAGGTGCAGGTATACCTATTCCTAACTACCCAGGAAGCTGAGAGCTGAGAATCTTGGTTCAAAGACATGCTGAGCAGAAAAGTCTATGAGAACCTTATCTCCAGATAATCACCAAAAGGTCAGAAGTGGAGCTGTTGCTCAAAGTGGTAGAAAAGCTTAGGGAAAGCTGGGCACGGGTGGCTCACATCTGTAATCCTAGCTACTCAGGAAGATGGAGATCTGAGGATTGTGGTTCAAATCCAGCCCTGGGCAGGAAAGTTCTTGAGACTCTTATCTCCAATTAACCACCAGAAAACTGGAAGTGACATGTGGCTCAAGTGATAGAGCATTAACCTTGAGCTGAAGAGCGCAGGAACAGCACCCAAGCCCAGAGTTCAAGCCCCATGACTGACCAAAAACAAAAACAAAAAAAAAAAAAAGAAAGAAAAAGAAAAAGAAAGAAAAAGAAAAGCTCAGGGACAGTACCCAGGACCCCAGTTCAAGTCCCCCGAGTTCAAGTCCCCTGAGTGACAAAAAAAATTACCACGTCGGGGCTGGGAAGGTGGCTCAGTGGTAGAGCGCTTGCCTTGCATGCCTGAGGCCCTGGGTTCGATTCCTCAGTACCACATAAGCAAAAAGAAAAAAGCCGGAAGTGGCGCTGTGGCTCAAGTGGTAGAGCGCTAGCCTTGAGCTGAAGAGCTGAGGGACAGTGCCCAGACCCAGAGTTCAGGCCCCATGACCAGACCCCCCCCCGCAAAAAAAAAAAATTACCATGAGTCCGTTCTAGGATCAACTTGTACAAGTGAATGTTTGGTGGCCTAGAAAACAAATCTAGCCAACCTCCATTCTTATGAGCTTTTTTCTTACCTGATTGCCTTTATCTGCTTTGATTAGCTAAAATCATTTTTTCTGTCTTTGAGCCATGTTATTGCTTTGTTTTATTTTTATTAGGTTCTAATTCTACCCAAGTAAGTACTACTGGATACTAATTTAGGAATATAGCATTATGATTATTGTCTCCGACTTCATCTTTTGGAAAAAATGTAAATGAACTCATTGGTGCTTTTGTAGTGAAGAATATGGTAGAAAGACTGAATTTTAATGAGTAAAATCACAATCATATTTCCTTCACATAGTGATGATCATCAAGTTTATAAGCTTTGATATTTATGTAGAACTGCAGATTTTAAGCCACTTTTATATGTATTCTTATTTCACCCCCATTTCTATTTGATGTCTTACTGCTTTTCTTTCTTTCTTTTTTTTTTCCCTTAGGAAAGGAAAAAAAAATAGGAGCACATAGATTGAATAATATAAAAATGGTTTGTAGTTTCTTTGGCAGAAATTCTCCCAGACACAGGACAGTGGGTTTACTTCACAAGACTCTGCTGCAGTCCAGCATCAAAGGCTTTATGAACACACACCAAAAAAACTATCTGACTCAGCTGCTCAGTGCTTATCAAAGGACTATATCAGAGGTGGATGTTATGAATACAGTTTACAGTGCTTTTTGAGATGGCTTCAACAAAGTGTGTTTATGTTTTTCTCCTATGTGCAAAATTTCTTGAGTTGAAACATGTTTATGGATCATGTATTCTATTCCATGTGCTCCAAGACAACACAACAATCCTTGAATTTGCATAGTTCTTTTAAATATATTTTTTATTGTAAAGATACTGTTCAGAGGGGTTGCAGTTACACGAGTAAGGTAATGAGTACATTTCCTATTGAGCATTGTTACCCCTCCTTTATTTTTCCCCTACCATCGCTTTCCTCCCCATCTCCCCAACTCCTCCCTCCCTCCCCCAAAGTTGTAAAGTTCATTTTCAACAAAGTGTCTTGTACATCTTGTTGTTACAATGGGTCATTCTATATACTTATTTCAGCATTTTGTTATTTCCCTTACCCTCCCCAAATAAGAAAAATATATATGAGGTGCAGGGCACCAGAATCAAATATAGCGAAAACAGGGGTTATACCATAGGGGGAAGAACATACAAAAGAAACAAAAAAAAATCACATGGTACATTATAAGTACATTAAAAAAAACAAGAAAGATAAAACCTCTTGTGTCCCTATCTTGGGGTTCATTTCACTCAGTATCATCTTATATGGTCATATGTACATAGCTCTTGACTTTTTCTGCTTATTCTATACATACACTAATTATTTTGCATAAGGGAAACCATGGGACCTATGTTTCTTTGGGGGTGGCTTACTTCAATTGCATAGTGCTTTTTTTTTTAACTGAAAAAAAAAAACCCAGTCATGGTCATTGTCATGGGTTTAGTAGGTAAAGGAGTATATATGATGAGGAAATAGAATAGAATTATTAAATCCATTTTTCTGATCAGAAAATCAGTTGATAATTTATGTGTATCTCTAAGTAGAAAAAGAACAAAACTTCTGAGAATTGATTGGTAGGCCTTTATTAATTTTTAGTATGAAGGCGAGTTTAGATAGATACACCATATGAAAAGGATATGACAAAGAATACAGGATTCTAGACACTCATATACAGTGAGACCAAAAGAGAATAGTGTTAGGAGAAAAGCACCAAGATGTAATACCAAGCACCTCTTCATATGTATGTAAAGTAGTTTACATACTGAAACAAACTCCAAAGATAAGGAAACGAAAGACCTTTTCTTAATTTGTATTTTGTTCTCAGATGACTCTGTATTCTTTATCTCATATACAGTGTAGACACATGCACAACTGAGGGAAGTTGGGGGGAAGGCTGAGAATCAGTGGAAAATGGGTGAAAAGGTGCAGCAGCGGATCCCACTGGCTTCTATGGATATCGATGAAAGTGAACTAAGCAACTCATGGACAGAGATGGGAGGGAGGGAATGAGAGAAAATGAGGGAATAGGTGATATTTAGCAAAAGGAAAGAAATATACTTATTACCTGACATGTGAAGGGAACCACTGTATATCACCTCTGAAATAATAATAAAGAAATAAAAAAAGAGAAAGATATGCCATATGTAAAAATAGGAAGGACACTAGATGCAGAAAGGTAAAGAGAAATCTGATTGGGTTATTTAGACAAAGTCATTGAAACATTCTTCTTACTCTTCTTGTATATGGATTAGGCACAGGTAATCTTGTGCCCAAACTTTGATCTCATCTCTTAGTTAATCTTAGTGCTAAACTTCACGGGCATGGAAGACCAAACCTATACTGGAGAAGGCTTCTGTGGCAATGATATTAGACTGAATTAAAGGCAAGGAAGAAGACAAAGGAAGCACTAAGCAAGCTTGGGAGAAGAAGTAGCATGGTAGTTCATGCCTGTCTCAATTACTCAGGAAGCTAAGGCAGGAAAGAAGGGTGAAGCTAGTCTGGGTTACATGGATAAATCCTTTCTGAAGAACAAAATGTAGTAAGAGATCTCTGAAGGTGTATGTAATTTTTAAGGTTCTCTGAATAAAAACTTGTCCTATTATGCTGTATAGTATTTTTACAGAAAAGCCAAGTGAAACACATTTTTCTCTTACATTATACTAATTCTATAGTATCCTTAACCAATATTAATATTAATATTACTTACTTCACTTAACATGGGTTTTTCAAAGACTTTCCATTTCCTTACAAATGGGGTAGTGTCATTCTTTCTGATGGAAGCATAGAATTTCATTGTGTGTGTGTGTGTGTGTGTATGTATAAATATGTATGTATATATGTATATATATATATATCACATTTTCTTGATCCACTCATCTACTGAGAGGCATCTGGGTTGGTTCCATATCTTAGCTATGGTAAATAATATGCTGTGATAAACATAGCTTTCCTGGTAGCTTTAGTATGGCCTTGTTTGTGATCATTTGCGTAAATGCCCAGAAGTGGATTGCTAGGTCATAGGGGAGCTCTATGTAGAGTCTTTTGGGGAACCTCTATACTGCTTTCCAGAGTGGTTGAACAAGTTTACACTCCCACCAACGGTGCAGTAACATTCCCTTTTGGCCATATCCCCTCCAGCATCTGTTGTTATTACATTTCTTGATTATAGCCATTCTAACTGGGGTGAGGTTGTATCTCAATATTGTCTTGATTTGCATTTCTTTTATGGCTAGAGAAGTTGAGTATTTCTTCATGTGTCTATTGGTCATTCTTTTTTTTCTTTTTTTTTTTTTATTGTGAAAATACTGTACAGAGGGGTTACAATTACATGGGCAAGATAGTGAGTACATTTCTTATCAAGCATTGTAGCCTCCTCGTTTGTTTACCCTTCCCATCCCTTCCCATCCTCCCTCCCCCCCACTCAATCCTACCCCCCCCAAATTGTAAAGTTCGTTTTTGACATGACAACTTGTACTTCTCATTGTTGCAGCAGGTCCACCTGTATCCTTATTTAAACGACTTGTTTTTCCCCTTCCCCTCCACAAATTATACCAACATCAAATACAGTGAAAGCATGGGTTATACTGTGGGGGAGGGACATACAAAGCAACAAAGAAATAATCTTATAATTGCGTTAGAAACAAATGCAGGAAAGAAAAAAAACATTTAAAATATATATCTTAGGGTTCATTTTCCTAACATCACCTTATCTGACCTTTTCTGCTTGACTCATACATATACTAGATATTGCAAATAAGGGAAATCATGGGACCTATGTTTCTTTGGGCTTGGCTTACTTCACTTAATATAATTTTTTCCAAGTCTTTCCATTTCCTAACAAATGGGGCAATGTCATTCTTTCTGATGGAGGCATAGAATTCCATTGTGTATACATATCACATTTTCTTGATCCATTCATCTACTGAGGGGCATCTGGGTTGGTTCCAGATCTTAGCTAAAATAGAAGAGGCAATCCAAAAATTCATATGGAACAATAAAAGACCCCGAATAGCAAAAACGCTCCTCAATGGAAAGAACACTGCTGGAGAAATATCAATACCAAATTTCAAACTCTACTATAAAGCCATAGTAATCAAAACAGCTTGGTACTGGCACAAGAACAGACCTCAGGACCAATGGAATAGAATTGAAAACCCAGAAATGAACCTACAGACCTATAGCCATCTAATCTTTGATAAGGGAGCTAAAACAATAGAATGGAAGACAGACAGCCTCTTCAGTAAATGGTGCTGGCAAAACTGGTTAACTACATGTAGAAAACTAAAGCTAGATCCTTATATATCACCCTGCACCAGAATCAACTCCAAATGGATCAAAGACCTCGGAGTCAAAGCAGACACTCTGAAAACATTACAGGATGGAATAGGAGAAACCCTAGGTCTCCTTGGCACAGGCCGAAATTTTCTGAATAGAGACCCGGAAACACAACAAATCAAAGAAAGGTTGGACAAATGGGATTGCATGAAGTTGCAGAGCTTCTGCATGGCAAAGGACATAGCTAGCAAGATCAATAGAAAGCCCACAGATTGGGAGAAGATCTTCACTAGCCATACAACGGACAAGGGTCTCATATCTAAAATATACTTGGAACTAAAAAAATTAAATCCCCCAACAACAAATCTCCAAAGAAACAACTGCCCAATAAATAGCTGGGCTAATGACTTGAAGAGAAACTTCTCTGAAGAAGAAAGAAGGATGGCCAATAGACACACGAAGAAATGCTCAACCTCCCTAGCCATAAAAGAAATGCATATCAAAACAACATTGAGATACCACCTCACCCCAGTTAGAATGGCAAAAATCAAGAACTCTAATAACAACAGATGCTGGAAGGGATGTGGACAGAAGGGAACCTTACTTCATTGTTGGTGGGAGTGTAAACTTGTTCAACCACTTTGGAAAGCAATATGGAGGTTCCTCAAAAGACTCCACATAGAGCTCCCCTATGACCCAGCAATTCCACTTTTTGGCATTTACCCAATTGTTTACAAACAAGACCACACTAAAGCTACCAGCATAACTATGTTTATTGGTCATTCTTATTTCCTCTTCAGGGAACTTGCTCTTTAATTCTTTAGCCCAATTATTACTGGGGCAGATGTTTCTTTGAGAATTTGTTGTTGGGGGGATTTGAGTTCTAAGTATATTTTAGATATAAGACCCTTGTCTATTGTATGGCTAGTGAAGATCTTCTTCCAGTCTGTGGGCTTTCTACTGATCCTGCTAGCTGTGTCCTTTGCCATGCAGAAGCTCTACAGTTTTATGCAATCCCATATGTCCAACCTTCCTTTGATTTGTTGTGTTTCAGGGACTTTATTAAGAAAATTTTGGCCTGTGCCAAGGAGCCCTAGAGTTTCTTCTATTCCTTCTTGTAGTGTTTTCAGGATGTATGCTTTTACCTGAGGTCTTCTAAAGTTTCTTTAATAAGCATTTTTAGTATGATAATACTTCAACTACGTTGGCAACTTTAAAGGAAAACATACTATATGATTGGTAATTGTAGCAATACCTTCCTGGTATGTTAGAGATACAGATTTTATGAATATGCTTCTTTGTAATCATCTTTATGAACCATGTTAAATGAAAGAACATCTTGGATTTATCTGAAAAAATAGTTTTTTTCCACATTTATATTGTTAGTTTCATTTTTTTCTGTTAGGTATGTGAGTTTAAGAGGGTTACATTTGTCCTTTACTTGTGTGAACAGGCAGCGTTACACAACAAACAACCCCTTTGTCCAACATCAAGGTATAAACACAGTAAATTGCACAAGCAGAACTTAGTTCCCTGCAGGCTGATCCATATACTTAATGAAGGACACGTGTGAACTCAGCCAGGAGCTCGACAAGTCTGTACAGTTCATCCTATATGAACTTGACTTCAAAATGTCTGTGTATGACTCTAGAAGTTATTTGCTGGGGGGCTTGTATAGCAATCTGGAAATATGAATCATCTACTCATGTACAATCACCAAAATCTTGACATCTCAAGAACTCTCCTCTTCTATCCCTGGGAATATTCCAGAAGCCAGAGTGACCTTATTTGTTCAAAAAATACAGATATAGTCAATGAGACAGAAAAATCCAATAAAGGCTTTCCAGGTTGTTATTATGGCATGCTTGCTTCCCAGACTACTTCAATACTATAAAAAATATGGTTGTAAATATGACAGGAGGATTTGAGTTCTTATGCACTTTGATCAAAGACAGACAGATTTAACTGCAGGTTATGGTCCTTTATTTTCTTTAGCTTTTATAATGAAGAATTATTATTGGCCAGAATCCAAATTGTCTTTTTTTTTTTTTCTAGTCATGGGGCTTGAATTCAGGTCATGGGTGCAGTCCCTGAGCTCTTTTGCTCAAGGATAGTACTCTACTATTTGGAATCACCATGCCACTTCTGGTTTTTGAGTGGTTAATTGGAGATAAGAGTTTCATGGACTTTTCTGCCCAGGCTGACTTTGAACAGCTATCCTCAGATCTCGGCCTCCTGAGTAGCTAGGATTATAGGCATGACCCAACAGTTCCTGACTACATTCTTTCTTGTTCTGCCCTTTATCATATACTAGATTGAGTTTGTTAGAACAAAATATTCTCCTATTTTAAAAGTTAACATCCAGAATGAGATTCAGTAATAAACATTTGTTTACAAACACTAAGAGATTTTTGACAAAAGGCTGTTCTTACCCAGCCTTTTGGTATTTTTAAATAAAGGCATTTGAGGGAGGGGGGAGCGAAGTTGTGGAGGTGGGAGGGCAGGGATGGTAGGGGAAAAACAAAGGAGGAGGCAGCAACAATGCTTGATAAGAAACACACTCATTACCTTGCTCATGTTACTGTATCCTCTCTGTACACTATTTTCACAATAAAAAACATTTTTAAAAAAACAAGATTTTTTTAAAATGAACTACTTCTTCCATAAGAGAATGCAAAAGTACAAGTGACTCAGAAGGATTCTTTCTTTGGTGTTTTGAGTGGTGTTAAGATATAATATTGGTCATAATAGAATAAAAAGACAACGAAATTTTAGTTAGAAATAATCACATTCTAATTAACAACTTGACTTAAAAGATTCTATTGTATTTAATGTTAAAATGGGAATCATAATTGTTTCCCCCCTTTATGACGGATGGATAAAAAGAAGTAAGTGAATTAGTAGGTGAAAGTGCTTGGCATGTAGCTAAGTCGTCTATAAATTTCAAGGCAGACATGATGTTAGCTATGTAAATAATAGCCTGTTTTGATTTCTTCATGGATTTGTTTGTTTTGTCTGTTGATCTGGCTAAAGTAATACTTAGGCCTTGAAGAGAGAGTTTGATATGAAACAAAGAACAGTAAACATATTAGAATAGAAATATTTTTAGGTCTTTTGTGGTAAAAAAAATAGCTGACATCTGGGTAGATTCATGATATTTGTGCCTTTATCTTAAACATTCCCAGAAGTAAGTTATCTTAGATTCCCACTCACTATCTTTGCAGGGATTTAGTAAGAACATACTTAACTCTTTTGATTTACAGTTTTATGTGTCTGTATCTAGATATAAAGCAACTAGCTTGCCCCTTTATATAGTTTAACATCAATCTGTCTATCAATCTATCAATCTATCAATCTATCTATCTATCTACCTACCTACCTACCTACCTACTTATCTATTTATCATCTATAGCTTTACATCTTTGTACTCATATATAGCAGATATTACACCTAATTTCGAATTAGAAAATCTAGACACAAAATAGAAAATATAATGTTCTGAGATCACAAATTAGCTTTTTATTTTTAATGTTAATGATGTTGGGGGAAATGGAGGAAAAATTAAAATTCAGATTCTGAATTAAAACTTTTTAAAGATAATTGAAAATTATTTCTTTTAATTAATTACAATATAAATTATATTTTAACTCTGTATCTAGCTTTGCTATTTCACTATATTTCTCAAGTAGTTTTCTTCAATTATTCCCTTATCTAACTCCTTTCTTTATTTTACACCCACTTACCAGTAGAACCAACATTACCTTCTCAGAGAAATATTTCTACATGTGGTTAGCCAATCCTTCTAAGGTGCATTAACTTCTAACAAAGCATTGTTGACATTCCATTGTTTATTAGTTTTCTTCTGCCTTACCCACTGGTCTGTCAAAGTCTTGGTTATTCATAGGACAGAATGCACAGTGCATAAATGAAGTTTCTATATTATAAGAAACAATGTAGATCTAATTAATTTTGTTGTTGTTGTTGTTGTTGTTGGTGGTGGTGGTGGTGGTGGTGGTGGTTCTGGGGTTGAACTCTGGGCCTGGGCGCTGTCCCTCAGCTCTTCAGCTCAAGGCTAGTGCTCTACCACTTGAGCTACAGGGCCACTTCTGGTTTTTCTGGTGGCTTATAGGAGATAAGAGTCTCATGGACTTTCCTGCCCAGGCTGGCTTTGAACTGTGATCCTCAGATCTCAGCCTCCTAAGTAGCTAGGATTATAGGCTTGAGCCACTGGCACCCAGCTGATCTAATTGATTTTAAAATGTGTGCTTCATGTGAAAAACACCTGGTTGACTCCTATTGGAGCTGAGATTTTGCATCCTTTACTCAACATCTCGTGACAGTTACCCTAAAATTTCTATTTTTTTCTCTTATGATGCTCTTAATGTAGATGGGAGACGTCTTTGGTTATTTGTATTTTATTGCAGTTTAGATGGGCTCTTCACTTATTGTCTAGCAGGGATTTTTTTTTCATTTAATTCGTGTATTTATTTTCTTGAAGCTTGATCTCTATTTCAAAAATGCATTTAATTTGTCAATAATGTATCCCTGTGTCAAAATCTCAGTTTTGGTGAATCTGTTTTCTTCCACTGCTTCCTCTTTGATGAATGTCTTTGAGATTGTTCTAATATTTTTTAATATTCTGAATTTTTGTACCATAATTTGTAGAATGGCTTTTCTAATTTGATCAAACCTAGTACTCCTGTACTTCGCTTCTTAAGAAGAGATTTTGCCCTTAGCAGTTACAAGAATTATTGTTCCTCATCATTTAATCCTTTTAAAATCCAGTCAGTTCATAGACTTTTGTCTCCTGGTTTCACTTGTCTGTCATAGTATGTTCACCAATGTGTATTGAACTTACAGAATCTCCCCTTGTTCATTCTGTGTGCTACTTTTTTGTCTGGCTGATATTTGATCAGTGAATGAAAATAATTACAATGACTTCCAAACAAAACTCAATCCAGGAATGGTCCAGGTTTCTCTTACTGACTCTTAATTATAATTATCTTTTGTCCTCATAAGCATCATTATTCCACCTTAACCCTTGAATTTGCTTGTAGTCAACTCAGTCTGTTTTCTCTAGTTCTGCTTCTAACTCCTACTTTGACTCTAATATGCTTGTATGAAGCTTTTTTTAATATTTTTTATTGTGAAAATACTGTACAGAGGGGTTACAATTACATGGTTGTATGAAGCTTTACATCCATTTACAGAGCACATAGAAATCAACAGCCTATGTGTGGGGATAAGAGAGAAGAATGTAAAAAGCGCAGAACAATTTTTTCCCTCACAGTCTCTTATTTGTAGTAAATATAAGATTGCCTAATTGTTCTCACCAAACATTAAATATCAGTATATTCTCAAATTTCATAACAATAATACTTGGTTGAAAGATGTAAGTTAATCAGATGTAAACTTATCCCTTTATATTACTTAGGTAGGATAAATATATATGATGGCATTATCAGAAAAGAGTTTCATACTTTGCATCATTAGATTCAGAGAAACACTATATTCAGGGAGAATTCACACAATGTAATTCCTTAGAAAGGCTGAATAAGAAGTCAACAAATTAAACACCAGGAAATAGGTACTTGAAAAGAGTGGTATGAGGTCAAGGGGAGAGGGGCTAAAGATTGAAGAGGAGAGTAGGGAGAGAATGCAATCAAGAATTCAATGTATATCCTATAAAATTGAGAACAGTGTGGGAAGGGAGGGTTGGGAGGGACGGCTAAGAATGTTCAAAGCAGTGACATTGATCAAGACTTGTATTCATCATCTGCTTTGTTGAATGGCAGCACCTTTACACAACTGAAAGACAATAAAATATTTTAAAAGGAAAAAAAACAAAAATAAAACAATGATGATTGAATGTTTAAATATATTTTAAGTCTACATAAATGAAGTAAATGAATTAACATAATACTTTTATAAATCAAAAGATAAATGTTTATATGTCAGTACACTTTTTGAGTAAACTTAAAAAAATAAATGTGTTTTTAATTGTGGGTGATTTTCTAACTTGTATTTCTACTTTAAAACTTTAACTGAATAAACATTCCATAACGTTTTCTTCTTTTTACCCACAGCTAAAAGGTTTTCTGAGGCTCAGAATTCTGACATAGAAATTGAAGGATCATTCTTCACAATTACCATAATTTAATTTTCCTTTCCAAGAACAGAGTGATGATTTTGTCCTCTGATAATCTGTGAGTTAATGAAGTAAAACACTACTGTGATTTTTTGGGGTAATCCAATTTAATGATATAACTGTGGAAAGAGTTTTTCTTATATATCGTGTACTTCAAATGGTCCTTGTGGTCATTTTCTTTCACAGACATATTTTTTCTTGCTAAGAGAAATGCAATGGAAGCAAACATTGTATTATACAAAATGATGGGTCTGCTTGCCCTCAGGATTAGAGACAAAAACAAGTTGGTATTTATTGACTTTTCTTCTTAATGGGTGGATGAAATCTGAAGCCACTTAAGTAAGATAATGTAGAAGTTTTTTTCTACTTGTTCCCAGTGTGGTTCTTTTAATTTAGCATTTAAATTCTATTGAAAGACAAGTAGCCTCGGGAAAGTGAAGAGCCAGAGAGAGTAAATTCTAAATGATATAATTGTGTAAGTCTCAATAATTTCATGTTTCGATGATTTTCTATTCATTTATCAACTAGAACATCTAAGAATTATTTCAGATTTAAGAATTCTTAACAAATAAATCTTTACATTAGTAGTTGAAAGTTTTCATAGTCAGAGAACACAAGAAAAATATTAGCTGTTTGTAATCTGGCAGTTAGACCTTAGCTCAATTTCTTTACTAGCAGATAAAATAATGATTTGGAAACATTCTATACATTTCTATAATTCCCCCCTTAAATTTTTTTCTTTAAAAAATTTCCTTTTCCCCAAATGAAGTTTCTTTTGTTTGTCATTTGAGGTACATTTCTAAATTTTCTTTACAAATTTCTGCATAGCTACTCGGTTTCTATTTAAAAGTTATTTAAAAAATAATCCTTACTAATCCCCTGGTTTGGCAATTATCAGGGATCTTTTTAGAGCTAATAATCCTGAAAATTAAAGATGACATACTCTGATTGTTTGAACATGAAATGTCTCCCAGAACTTATGTGTTGAGAATTGGTCTCCACTAGTGGTACTGTTATGCAGTCCTGGAAATAGTGAGGTCTAATTGGAGTACGTAACTAACTCTGGATGTGTCCTGGTAAAATGTAAAGCTTTGTTCCTAGCCCATTTCTGTCTCACTAGCTCTCCACCTTCTGGCTGCTGTGAGATGTGAGATGGATTGCTTTACTCCCTGTGTGCTTCCCTCATGACATTTTGCTTCACCACAGACCCAGAAGCAATGGAGCCAAATGGCGATGTTCTTAATCCTTCGGTATTCTGAGCCAAAATAAGCCTTTTTCTAAGATTTTTGTTTTTTAGGTACTTGCCACAGTAATAGCAAGTCTAATAGAAAAAACTGGAACTGAAGAACTGGGTTTTTGCTGTGTTTATTCCTAATGATGTTCAAAAGCCTTTGGAACTGTTTTTTGGGAGATGGTTAAAAAGTTTGAAGAACTGGAATAAGAAAACTAGAATACTCTAAGCAGAACTTAATGGGCAGTGTTGATAGGATCTCAGAAGATTAAAATGATGATTGTATAAAGAGTGCTCAGGAGATTTCAGATACAAATGACTCTTGTCTCTGTTTTGTCCATTTCCTGAGGCTTTGAGTCGGGCTGAATTTATAAGTAATAAACTAGTTGATCTAGTGGAAGAAATCACAAGGAAGTTTAACATTTGGGCTGTAGCATAAATATTGCTGGAGACTTAAAAGCTAGCTTTACAGTGAGACTCAGGAGCGAAAGGCAGAGTAGAAAGATTTGAAAAATCTTGCAACTTGGTCAGAAAAGCTGAGAGTACAGCATGGTTTCTACAAGTAGCTTCCAAGACAACAATGTATAAAGCTGTGTATAAAATCAAAGATTCAATTCAGACTTCAGGAAGTTAAAGATGGCATGAACGTAGAGTGTCTTTTGATGAGTGGCACAAGTCGTGAGCAGAGCCAGTTCAGAAGAAAGGCTGTGTGATGTGCAATTGGCCATGCCACAGGAGCATTGAGCTTCCCAAACTGTCTAGAGCCCACTTCCTGCCGCCATATATCCTAGAGGTGGACACGGAGCTATAGGATTTAATGTTTGTTTACTTACCTGGATATTAGTCTTTCTTTAATCCCTCCCTTCTTGCAATACCTCATTTATTTCAGAATGGGAAGATTTATTATCTATAAAATAACATTATATATTATATATTAAATATACATAATAATATAACCTATATTATAAATATGTAAACAATATATTATAAATATATTTATTATATATTAAATATATAATTTTTTATTTTATAAAGGCTCACAGACTTGAGTTACAGAGGAGATTTCCTACTTGAACTTCTGAGAAATATTGAAACTGTTAAGACTTTGAAGACCCTTAGAGATTGAATAAATGCAATTTGCATTGTGAGAAGGACATGATGGGCATGAGTTTATAGGGGTCCAACGCAGAATGTTACAGCTTTAATTTAAGATATCCCCCCACAGGCTCATGTGTTATAGGCTTGGTCTCCATCTGCTGGTTCTATTTTTGGTGGTACTGTAATTTAGAAGGTGGGGCCCACTTGGAGGTAATAGGCCACTGGTAGTATACTCTAGTTTTTGATCTCTTTTTGTCTTGCCATCTCCCTGACTTCTGACTGTCATGAAGTGGGCTGTTTTCCTCTGCCAAAACATCATGCTATGATGTTTTTTCTTCCCATGACCACAGAAACAATGGAGCCAATAATTGTTCATATTTTTAAACCCTGAGACAATGAGCCTTGTTCTCTCAAGTATTTGTCACAGCAATGAGAAGCCTAATACATATTCAATAATAAAGGATGTCCATATAAATATGCTAATATTTATATGATAATATAATATATAGTATATGATAATATAATATGTATTACATAGTATATATGATAATGTTGACAACCAAATGTATTTAATGAGATTTTGAAGTCCTCAGTATGTCTTTCTACCTCTCTCTTTACTACCACTCTTCAGAAGTTAATCATCTATTTATTTTTCTATATAACTTTATGTTAATATTTGTCAGTTTTGCAGTTTTTGAAATTTACAGAGTGGTGGTATTTAAGTTGTATTGACATTTATTTGGTCATGTTTTGTGATACAGAAGGTTGAATCTAGATGGGCATTCTATCACTGAGCTATACCCACAACCTCCACTTTTTTTTTTTTGGTGTCGGTCCTGGGCCTTGAATTCAGGGCATAGGTGCTGTCCATGAGATTTTTTGCTCTAGACTAGCATTCTACCACTTGGGCCATAGCTCCACTTTGGATTTTGGGTAGTTAATTGGAGATAAGAGTCTCATGGACATTCCTTCCAGGGCTAGCATGGAATTGCACTCCTCAGATCTCAACCTCCTGAATAGCTAGGATTACTGGTGTGAGCCACTTGCACCTGGCTCACACTTTTCTTTTAGAAAAATCTCTTTAATAAGATTCTTCTGTGTGATAGGAAAGGCTGTAGCTCATTCACTTTCCCTGTCCTTTATAATTCCATTATATAAATATTACCAAAATAAACTTAATCATTTCTTTGTCCATGCATATTTGCTTTGTTTTTCAAGATCTGTCATTCATCTAATGCTCCTATGAATATTATCTTTATAATAACATTTATAGAGGAATCTTTATTACATTTTCACTTCCTCAAATGTCCATTTTTTATCATTGTACTCATACTAGATAATAGTAGTTATTTTGAAAATAATTGAAATGCTTTAAGAACTTAGAGATTATATGATCATTGTATTAAATTTTATTCAAAATATCAGCATGAGAAGCATGATATTTGGTTACAAAATATAAAGAGACTATTCACTGAGGGAAGAAAAACTATTACAGACTTGAGAAACTTTATATATTGAAATAAAAATGAAGGAAAGAAACTAACTTGACTTATCTTTCATGTAATGCTTTCTGGAGTCAATAATAAGCTTAAATGTCAATCTGTGATTAAAATTAAAGGTTGAGTACCAGCTTATTATTCCTATCTATTTTTTATCTATGACTATATAAGTAGCTCACTAAAAACACCTCCTCAAAATTGTCATAGTGATAAAATATCACTCTTTTTTTTGTTTTTATTATTGTGAAAATACCATACAGAGGGGTTACAATTACATGGGCAAGATAGTGAGTACATTTCTTATCAAGCATTGTTGCCTCCTCCTTCATTTCCCCATACCATCCCTTCCCCTCTCCACCCCCACAATCCCACACCCCCCTACCACTCCCCATCTCCCCACCCCCACCCCACCAAAGTTGTAAAGTTCCTTTTTCGACATAATGTCTTGTACATCTCATTGTTGTAATGGACCCACCTGCAACCCTATTTAAAGTTTGTTTTTTCCCTTCCCCTCCACAAATTATACCAACATCAAATACAGTGAAAGCAGGACTTATACGCTGGGGGAAGTACATACAAAGCAACAAAGAAATAATCTTATAAATGTGTTAGAAACAATCGCATGAAAGAAAAAAACATTTGAATACATATCTTAGGGTTCATTTCCCTAACATCAACTTATCTGACCTTTTCTGCTTGACTTAGACATATACTAGATATTGCAAATAAGGGAAACCATGAGACCTCTGTTTCTTTGGGCCTGGATTACTTCACTTAATATAATTTTTCCAAGCCTTTCCATTTCCTAACAAATGGGGCAATGTCATTCTTTCTGATGGAGGCATAGAATTCTATTGTGTATATATACCTCATTTTCTTGATCCATTCATCTACTGAGGGCCATCTGGGTTGGTTCCATATCTTAGCTATGGTAAATAATACTGTGATAAACATAGTTGTGCTGGTAGCTTTAGTATGGTCTTGTTTGTGATCATTTGGTTAAATGCCCAAAAGTTGGATTGCTGGGTCATAGAGGAGCTCTATGTGGAGTCTTTTGAGGAACCTCCATACTGCTTTCCAAAGTGGTTGAAAAAGTTTACACTCCCACCAACAATGCAGTTAGGTTCCCTTCTGTCCACATTCCCTCCAGCATCTGTTGTTATTAGAATTTTTGATTATAACCATTCTAACTGGGGTGAGGTGGAATCTCGATGTTGTTTTAATTTACATTTCTTTTCTTTGGCTAGAGAGGTCTCCTTGGCACAGGCTGAAATTTTCTTAATAGAGACCCAGAAACACAACAAATCAGAGAAAGGTTGGACAAATGGGATTGCATGAAGTTGCAGAGCTTCTGCATGGCAAAGGACATAGCTAGCAAGGTCAATAGAAAGCCTACGGAATGGGAGAAGATCTTCACTAGCCATACAACAGACAAGGGTCTCATATCTAAAATATACCTGGAACTGAAAAAAATTAAATCCCCCAACAACAAATCCTCAAAGAAACAACTGCCCAATAAATAAGTCGGCTAAAGACTTAAAGAAAAACTTCTCTGAAGAAGAAATAAGAATGGTCAAAATATAACTCTTAAAAACATTTTCTTCTTTGGAATGTTGTGATACTTCAGTGGTTTCTTCTATTAATGAAAACAATGGTATACTCCATATTGTGTATAAGATTGAGGTAAAGTGATTTTCCAATGGTAAATGGTAAATATATGGTAGAGTTGGAATTAATGTATAAGAATAGAGTTTAAATAGTAGAACATAACTATTGGAATGTAAAGGAAAAAGCTGATTAGCAAACATGCCTTGTGAAGTTGAAAAAATGATTAAACCATTGTGGATGGGACCATTCTTGCTTCAGCTATGAAATGAGGCTAAACACTGAACATTCTCCATATAGATGATCCAGAGGTAAGTGAGATTTCACAGCAGAGTATGGCCATCTGACATCTAGAAGTACAATATATATACACACATATATATATACACACACATATATACACATATATGTGTATATGTATATATACACATATATGTGTATATATGTGTGTGTATATATATATACATATATATATATCAACTCCTAGAAGTGTAATGTGGAAAAATGTCATTCCCTGGTGAAATGGAGTGTATCACTATATTCATAAAAGTGCATTTATTTGTTTTGGGAAGCTTGTGGTATTAACTCTCATGAGAATCATAATCATTAAGTAATTTTACCTTAAAACAATAGCTCTAGACACTTATAGGAGAGGATGGTTAAGTGAGAAAAACAGGCATGCAAGCTGATTTTCTTTGTAACTGTGTATCAGAAATAACCTGAAACAGCCAATAATAAATTTAGATAGGTAGAATTCTTTGCCACTATTAAAAATAACAATTATGAGGTTGTTGATAAGTCAAAAATGCTTACAGCAGAAGTGAAGAGACTTAGATAAGTTGAACACATGTGAGCTATGTAAAAATGCTGATTAACTTTGAGAGAGAATAGTGTCTTGTTGACTAGATGACTAAATAAGCGTTGATAAGGATTTATAGGGTCAGCTTGGGCTTAATGCGAAGTGTTCTGGGCACTGAAGAAAAGCAGGCTGGGATGTAATGCATCTCCTATGAGTTTCTTATTACTTTTAGGGAAGCATGTGAACATTCCCCGAGAGCCTGACTTAGTCTGCATTAACTCCGTTTTTATTTTTAAATCTCTTCTCATAGGTATATTAGTAACTCCCATTTGCTACTACATATTTCATCAAGAATGTGGCAGTAATCTAAAGTCCCCTGAGGAGGAAAAATCAAGAGAGAGAGATATCATTCTATCATTGTTCAAGTGTCCTTTCTGAGCAGCTCAGCTTTGTGATTGCATGCTGAGTACAAAGAGATTCTGTCTCATCTTTAAGCCACTCAGTGACCAAACTTGTTTTTACATAACAGGATTAGTGGCAAGATTGCAAGTACAGACATAGTTCATTGGCCCAAGTAAGTTATGAGTTTGCAAAGGTAAAAAGACATGTGAGCTTTCCAGTGATGTTCAGAAACCAGCAGTTAATTGACAGGTGGTGTTGGTAACCTTGTCACAATCCCCAAACCCCACAACCCGAACTTTTTATAATCCATAGACAATACAACCTTATAAGGAATTCCATCTCCGAAGAGTACTTTTTAAAAACTAAGCCATATGAACTGGCTGTCTTGTATCTAATTCAGCCTCTCCTACTTTTCCCACACTAAAAAAATATAGGTCATTGCTAAGAATTGTATGCACTGGATCACTTTTCAGTGGGCATTGTCAAAAGCCATTATCCAGTCACACAATGCTTTATACTTTCATAATAAGTTTTCATAGTTTCACAAAAAGTTGGATGGAACATGGAATGGTATACAGGAAACTTTCTTATAATTAATACAATAATTTCTTTGAAGTATATTTGCTTGAATTACTTCTGTAATCTTTATTCCTTTATTCAGTCATCTATGCACATTTTCTCTTGGTCTATCTGTATTGTTTGTCCCTCCTTTGTGATACCCATATCTGTTTCTGTTTTTTTTTTTTTGCTGTTGTGGGGCTTGAACTCAGGGCATGGGTGATGTCCCTGAGCTTTTCTGCTCAAGGCTAGTGCTCCACCATTTTGAGCCACAGCTCTACTTCCGATTTTCTGGTGGTTAATTGGAGATGAGAGTTTCACAGATTTCCCTTCCCTGGCTGGCTTCAAATCATGATCCTCAGATCTCAGTCTCCTAAGTAGCTAAGATTATAGGCATAAACCACTGTATTTCTTTATTAAAATATTCATTTCAGATGCATGTTCAATTAAAAATACCTCAGTATTATTCCTTATTCAGATTAAGTACACCAATTTTGTAATCTACAAATCTGACTGATTTTTTTTCTTTCTCCCTCCCCTCCCCTTCTCTCCCTATCTTTATATTTGCTACTAGTATTTTTTTTTAATTTAATTTTATTTTATTTGAGAACATACTGTACAGAGGGGTTACAATTACATGGGCAGGATAATGCATACATTTCTTACCAAGCATTGCAGCCTCCTCCTTTGTTTACCCTTCACCTCCCTTCCCAGCCTCCCCCCTCCCCCCCCCCAGTCATACCCCCTCCCCCCACACCGACATTGTAAAGCTGGTTTTGACATGACATTTTGTACTTCTCATTGTTGCAACAGGTCCACCTGAATCCTTAAACGACTTGTTTGTCCCCATCTCCTCCACATGTTATACTGACATCAAATATAGTGAAAGCGGGGGTTACACTGTGGGGGAGGGACATACAATAAATTTGTTTTCTTTTTTTTTTTTTTTTTGCCAATTCTGGGGCTTGAACTCTGGAGGCCCTGGGATCTGTTCCTGAGCCTCTCGGTGCTCAAGGCTAGCGCTCTACCACTTGAGCCACAGCGCTTCTTCCTTTGCTACTAGTATTAAGGCTTAGGGCTTGCTTGTGTAGTTGACATTTCCATATGAGATATGCATCCCAACAAACTTTTTGCTAGTTATTTTGAAGATGAAGGGTCATGAACTTCTCCGCCTGGGTGTTTAGCGCCAAGATTCTCCAGATCTCAGTTTCTTGAGTAGCTCAGATGTGACCTACAGGCCCCTGGTTGGCAATGTAGCGAATGTAGCACAGAACTCTGTGAATCATTAGGTGAGGATGCTGGCATGTGTGTATTTAATCCAGAGGTACCATTGAGGGCAAAATCCAGTTTTAATTTCACTTTTAAAAGGCAGTATTTGTCCTTAGAGTCAGACATTCATTAGTAGTGTCAGATGCCTTCTGGCATATATAAAGTGGTCTGTTGAACAGTATAAAGTACCAAAGGAAACAATTGTGCAATTTCATTCATTTTAGCCATCCCTCCCATCCCCCCAACACAATCCTCTGTCTTTTACATGTTGAAAAGTATGGAGAAATATGAAACAGATGATTAAATGTGTCAGAAACTGCTAAGCAAAAGTATGGCCATCATACATAGTGGATAAGGTTTGGCAGATGAGACTGTATTTCTACAGAAACCATTTAAGGAGTCCCCTTCTGCCACATGTTCTCCAAGCAGCAGGAGAGCTGTCATCTCCCTCTCAGCTCCACAGTAGAGTGCTTATTTATAACAGTTTTGCAGCAACAGAAAATAATTGAAAACAATTGACCAGAGGTCCTTTAATTTCATTTGCTTGGCATTTGTACTTATAAAGTAAAAAATTGGGGGAAATATTTTTTTCTTTGGCAGTACTGAGGTTTGAACTCAGAGTTTTGTGGTATTAAAAGTATCTTTCTTCACTTAGAAATTCTAGTACAGGAGATCTTGGTAGATATGCTGTCAAAATATGTCAAGCAATTATCCAGTTTACTCTTTTGTCCAACATGTGTTAAGGTCTACCTTGTGCTTGGAACTGGGCTAAAGACATGGAGGAGGGGTATAACAAATATAAAAATATGCTTACTCAGAAACCTGCAAGCTACCATGGCTTTGCTAAATAAAATGTAAATGAAAGAGTTTGTCCTTCAAATTGCTTTCATTTCTCTCACTAATCACCATTCTCCCTGCATTGGGTCAGAAAGGACATCTGCAAACTATGTATGACTGAATAAAAACGTGAGTCCTGTAAACAAGTAGAGCTTCAGTTCAAAGTTGCGTATGTAGAAATCAATGAGGAAATTTTAGCTGTGAAGACTGAAAGGCTAAAGGAAAGGGAGATATTAGGAGAATTCAGTTATCCTGGCTTCCAGGTAGAAAGATAACTTTAAAAAATGAAATTAAATCAACAAATAAATCCACAGTTGGCAAGGTAGCAAATATACGAACAAGGCTTTGTTTTAAAAATAGAATAACTATAATAAATATGTAAATAACAACTCAAATGATATGAGTTAACCCAGTTAGTATGTGGGAACCACAGCATCACTACTAATCTATCATTTTAATATGAATCTGCGTGCAAAATTAGCATAAATAAGATTCTTACTTTGGAGCATAATTTCTTTCTCATAGGTAAGTATTCAGATTTGCCAAGACCCAAGACTTAGGCAACATAGATTTTAGCCAACTTTTTGCTTTTGATATGCTGCTCCTTAATCTATTCAAAAAGAAGGAAAGGCATTTACCCTTTCCAGCCTCATTAATTAGTAATTATCTCTACTAAGTAGGAACATTTTTTGTTTCCTGTAAAATTTAGGGTTGAATTTTACTGTCATCCAATCATCATGGACAAACCTCTTGTGTCCATGTCTTGGAGTAGTGTTCTACGCTGAAGTTGACATTGACTGTGGGAAATCTGACTGTATCTGGGAACTTACAGAATAAAGTGATCATAAAGACAACTTTCAGCATTGGCTGAAACCACATCTCTGTGGTGTCAGTAACCAAGATGGACTATGACCTTTCTGGAAAATTGACTCAATCAGCAAAAAAAGAGGGCTATACCAGGGAAAGAGAAGACTGGTACCTGCTTGACCTACTGGGAACCTGGTCTATTTCTGGTGTTCAGGAGACAGAGGTGGATTCCAGGAGAAGGGAATCACCTGAGCTTACTTGGAAGTTTCCCAGAGCAAGATCTTTATCTCACAAAGAACGTCTGTTGTCTTCTTCCTGGAAGAAGCAATTCAGAATGCTGCATTCCTTTTGGCACGTACATCTTCCTTCTGCAAATGACATCATTTTCCTTCATTAGCTGTATGTTTGTTTTTAATCTTCCAGAAGATGTATATTGGAATATGCCTCCTAAATGCTAATCCCATATTTACATGCATTTAAAGAAGCTCTTCAGTTAAATCTTTAAAAATTGCATATTTTGTTTAGTTCTATACTTGGCCTGTATGAGTTGTATATACTTATATACACCTATAATATACTTAAATATATTATAGCCAAATATTGAATAGATAATATTAAATAAATAAATTATATAAGCAAACTTAAATATATTTAAGGCAAAAAGCTGAGAGGTGAATTCCCAAGATTCATTGCATTATAAACATGGATCCCTGCCACACATTCATTCTCAGTAGTTTTACATATCTGTTAAGAGTGCAAATTAGGCTAGGCACCATTAGCTCATACCTGTAATTGCAGCTACTCTTTTTGAGTAATGCTGTCCTTTTTGGCACAATATACTTTTATTAAAAAGGATAACACACTTTGGGCTTCTGGTGTCTCACGCTTATAATTTTAGCTACTCAGGAGGCTGAGATGTAAGATGCATGGTTTGAAACTAGCCCTGGCAGAAAAATCCATAAGACTTGTATTTCTCCTTAACCACCAAAAACGCTAGAAGTAAAGCTGTGGTTCAGTGGTTAAAAAAAAAAAAGGTTGACTGATAAAAGCTAAGGGACAGTGCTCAGGTCCTGAGTTCAAGCCCTATTGTTGGCATACACATACACACACACGAACAACTTATTCTATGTTTACAATAAAAAATCATTTTAGATAGGATTTCAACACATTTTTCTATTATTTTATACATATATTCTCACACAGTATAAAAACATTGGGAGGATTGACTTCTGTTTTCTGCATATAGCCAGTGACCGGAATGGGAGCATCCTTGCTGCTACAATTCAATTTTCAGACAAAGACAGCCACTTCTGTATGAGATAGACTAGAAGATTTTATCTGAGGAAATTGCTTATGTCGGCAGCTGTCACAGAACATGTGGGCCATTTTGGAATCTGGAGCAGCTGACATTCTGAAATACGATTTCTTTTTCACGGGGAAATAAAGAATTGCTGTGGAATTTGTTTTCTTTGAAGTGCTTCAGCTTTCTTATTTCTAATTTCAGATGTAGCCGTCTGTTTGGGAATGACTAAATGAGGCAGAGAATACTCCAGTGTGCCCTTTGTAACTGGGTTATTCCCCAGTAGCAGGAATGTTCAGGGCAGATTTGGGTGGGGAACATCCATTCATTTTATGTCAAGTGCAAAAAAGAAACACACACACACACACACACACACCTGGAGAATGTGCTCCAGACTTCTGGGCAGCAACAGAGGCATTCTTAAACTGATTTGTGGAGGCTTGTTCCTTGAAGGAATGTAAACTTTTCACTTTACCACCTCACCATTTTCCTCCAAGCCACACCCTGTACAAAGCATCCTCTCAAGTTGCCAAAATGTGTCTTGTCTTCCATTACTCAAATAGCTCGGGAATTCCTGGACAACAATGGATGAGTGTGCTAGGGATATTTTCCCACACATGCAGAAGCCCAGACTTCCTAGGTGTACTTGCTGGTTTTTTCACATAACAGATTTGCTCTAATGTATGTCCTTTATGTTGTTACTATATGCATTGGATCCCTGGATATACTTATGTTTGTTGAATAATAATAACAACAGTGCAATCAGGGTAAATCTGGAGATAGAAATTTGACAAAATAATATGGCTTCTCTTTTGTGCAGTGCTGGGAATGAAGTCCAGAGGCTTGCATGGGCTAAGCAAGTGTTCTGCCACTGAGCTACATCCCCAACTCCTAACCTGGATTTCCAACTCACTTCACGTCTTGAGCTCAGAGCAGCAAGTGGTGTGGTGTGTACTGTATTTTGGTGTATTTGATAGTATATTTGATAGCATAAGGGTTAAAAACACGTTAATGCAACATATTAGGATTTTAATCGGTTCAGGTATATTCTTAAGCTTTCCAACTTCTTGATCTGGAAAATGAGATAGGGAATGTTTACTTTAGAGAACTACCGTGTGGTTAAACTAAACCAGTGCATATTAAGTACCTAGCATAATGCTTACTCCAATTATTTAAATTACCAGGTGACCTCAGGCCAGTGAAAAATGTTCCACAAACTGTAATATGTGTCAATGTAAGGATGTGAAATGTCACCAGGTTGCCAGGATGATTAAAAAATGTTGACATAAGGGGCTGGGAAGGTGGCTCAGTGGTAGAGCGCTTGCCTTGTATGCATGAGGCCCTGGGTTCAATTCCTCAGCACCACATAAGCAAAAAGAAAAAAAAAAGCCCGAAGTGGCGCTGTGGCTCAAGTGGCAGAGCGCTAGCCTTAAGCTGAAGAGCTGAGGGACAGTGCCCAGGCCCAGAGTTCAGGCCCCATGACCGGACCCCCCCAAAAAAATAAAAAAAATAAAAAATGTTGACATAAAGAGTCACTTTTTTCTTTTGTTTAGGAAAAAATGCTCAAATGTATGTCCATGTAACCAAGATTACTGTGAATCATGAAGTCTCGATAAAACAGTGATCAATGTGAAAATACTTCATAAAATATAAAGTGGTATATACAGATTCAGTCTTTTTCTCTTAACTTCTCTCTGTCCATCTCTTTCTTTTTTTCTGTTTTTTCGGTAGTAGGGCCTGAACTCTGGCCTAGACACTGTCCCTCAGCTATTCAGCTCAAGGTTAGTGCTCTACCATTTGAACCACAGCGTCACTTCCAGCTTTTTCTGCTTATGTGGTGCTGAGGAATCGAACCCAGGGCCTCATGCATGCAATGCAAGCGCTCTACCACTGAGCCACCTTCCCAGCCTTTTTCCTTCTCTTTCACTTTCTCTTTCCCACTATTTTTCTTGTACTTTCTCTTGCTCTCTTTCTTCCTCCATCCTTCTCTTCTCTCTCTTTCTTTCTGCTCTCTTTCTCTCCTTCACTTCTCTCTTTTTCTTTCCTTCCTTCCTTCCTTCCTTCCTTCCTTCCTTCCTTCCTTCCTTCCTTCCTTCCTTCCTTCCTTCCTTCCTTCCTTCCTTCCTTCCTTCCTTCTTTCTTTCTTTCTTTCTTTCTTTCTTTCTTTCTTTCTTTCTTTCTTTCTTTCTTTCTCTTTCCAGGTACCATGGGTTATACTGAATGCCTTGCACTCTCAACCAGCTTCCTGACACATGTCTGGATCTCTAACACTTGAGCCAAGCCTCCAGCCCGGTTTTAGCTAGTAATTTTGGAGACCGTCTCAAGAACTTTTCTTCCTGGGCTGGCTTCAAATTATAATCCTCTGATCTCAGGCTCCCAACTAGTCAGGACTATAGGTGTGAGCCATCAGTGCTGACTACAGTGTCTTGTTATTCTCAATCCACCACTCTATTTCCCAACAAAAAGAATCTCATGAAAAGTAAGAAATGGACACAGGGGAAGAAGATTGGGCAAAATAATGGCTGCATCCAAGAGATCAGGGTTAAAAAATTCCCAAGTATGTAATATTATCAGACATGAAAGTAATTTGAGAATCAAAGCAGTGATTGAATTATGAATGTGTTTTTATTCATACAACAGTATTATATAGACTATATTAAAGGTATTATTGGATTTGTGAGTGAAATAAAAAGAAGTAAATTCTTCCAAATGGTAAAAGGTATTGAAAACAAAAGATCAAAGTAAGGGGAAAGATTTGTTGCAAAAAACCACCACAACAAAAAAACTTCTAAGCTTCCAGATACACTTTTAACAAGTATTTTTGATAACTGATTATATGATAACATTTTGTAAGAAAAATGAGATAGAAATGAGAATGATAAATGCTGTAAAAGTAAAGTTACTGTCCTTAAGGTGAGTATGTAGAAAAACGAAGAAGAAATAAAACAGAAAATTGATGCAATCTGTCTAATCACAAGACACCACATGTCTAGGAGGGGAGGGGTATACAAAACTGGTCCCATAACCGGGTATACAGTGATGATAAAGGATGAACTGGAGAGCTGAAGCTCAGGGGGAAATGGAAGAAATTCTTCTTGGCTGTAAGTTTTTGAGAAAAGGCTTCTTGTGATAGAACACCCAAGCATATTTATTTCCCAGGATGGAATCTCAGTGAGTTTGAGCTGAAGCTCGGAATGCATTTCATTTATTGCTAACATTGCTAAAAAAATTATTAGTAAAACAAGTATGTTGCATGTGGAAGTTCTCCATTCTTAATTCTCAACCCTTAGCCATGAAGAAACATTGGTGAAAATGATCAGTTGGCGACAAAGTGAAATGTAACTATTCAATAGCCCACCTTTCAGACATTTTGACTTGAATTCACTCCACCGACTAAAGAAGCCCTACTCACTGTGTTTGTGAAAAGCTGTAGATGTTGCCTGCCATTTTCAGTGGCTATTTTCCTCTTTTCCAGAAAGTAGTGTCATAGATTTCATCTCCATTTTGACATTGTCTTCCATCTCAATGATTTTGCTACAGGAAGTAGGAATGAAAGGAGGAGGAAAGTGACAAAGGGCACAGTCAGTCCAGTTGGTGCCACCCTATTCAATCCCTCTGGACTGTAACTAATTTGGGATGTTAATGAGTATGTACAGACATTATATGCTCTGAAAGCCATCTTACCTAAAAGAGCAGTCTAACAGCTGTTTGACAAAAATCTCATTAATCTTCATGGGAAAAGTGACGATGTGCTGATTCCCTTTTAAAGATGTGGAATATGGAAAATCAGACAATGTAGCAAGTTTAGTTTACTAACTAGTAACACTTTGAGAGGAAAAAAAATGAGTGTGTGTGTGTGTGTGTGTGTGTGTGTTTGCTGGTCCCAGCACTGACCCTGAGTTTTGTGCTAGTGCTCTACCACTTGAGCCACAGCTCCACTTCTGGATTTATTATTATTTTTGGGTAATTGGCAATATGAATCCTGCCTGAGCTGGCTTCAAATTGTGATCCTTAGATCTCAGCTTCTTGAGTAGCTCGCACTACTGTGGGCATGAACCACCAGTACTTGGCAAATAAACTGATTTTTTTCCCAATCAATTTAGGGGTAGTGACTGGGAATCATTCTTTGGAAAATGTATTCTTTCTATTTCACATGTGTCATTGGGTTCTGAGGCTTTGTAAACTCTCAGTTATCTCGCACACTGACAGTATTTAATTAGATACAGAGTCTCACTATGTAGACCAGGTTTGCCTCAAACTCTCAATTCTCTTACCTTAGCCTACTGAGTACTGGGATTATAGGTATGCAGCACCGTATCCAAACTGTATTTTTAAATGAAGTGAATGGAGCAGGACACAATAAAGGTTAAAAAAAGATAAATACTCCGAAGCAGGAAGCAGCACAGAACATAGACGCTCCTGTGGTAGCTTTTTATTTGTTGTCTTTACTCAGTGACAAACGTTTTAGGTTTATTAAAATATGAAGCATTGGGGCTGGGAAGGTGGCTCAGTGGTAAAGTGCTTGCCTTGCATGCATGAGACCCTGGGTTCGATTCCTCAGCACCACATTAGCAGAAAAAGCTGGAAGTGGTGCTGTGGCTCAAATGGTAGAGCGCTCGCCTTGAGCTAAAGAGCTGAGGGAGAGTGTCCAGGCCCAGAGTTCAAGCCCCACAACCGACAAAACTAAAATAACAAAACAACCAAAAACAAAACACGAAGCATCATTCACATTTCTTTCATGTACTATTCCAACAGGAATGTATAGCAGCAAGTAACTGAGAATGCTTGCCTCAAGCAAGATTGTAGGCATAGCACTCTTCCAACATATTTTTGTAGACTATTTTCAAGGAAAAAGTTAAATAAATCATATATAAAATACCGAACAACTTTTCAGGGGCATTGTAATAGAAAATTGAAAACCGAGCCGGGCGCTGGTGGCTCACGCCTGTAATCCTAGCTACTCAGGAGGCTGAGATCTGAGGATCGCGGTTCAAAGCCAGCCCGGGCAGGAGAGACCGTGAGACTCCTATCTCCAATAAACCACCAGAAAACCGGAAGTGGCGCTGTAGCTCAAGTGGTAGAGCACTGGCCTTGAGCTGAAGAGCTGAGGGACAGCGCCCAGGCCCAGAGTTCAAGCCCCACGACCGACAAAAAAAAAAAAAAGAAAATTGAAAACTAAGCAGCACTTTGTGAGGCCAGTCTATTGATGTATCTGCGTTTGTACTCACATTTACAAAGTGGTGCAGAATTAGAATACAGAATTCACCTGTAAATGAAACCAGAAGAAGATCTACTTATGAAACTATTTACTGAAGGACAGACCACTCAACAGCCTGTGGTAGAAAACCTTGAAAAAATAGTGGACTCAGACCATCTTTTCTCCTGCTACCTTAGAGTGAGTTGTACCTCCACTCTTCATGTTTTCCCTCATGTTCCTGACATTTTCTGAAGCCAGAGAATGGAGCTGGGAGCAGAGAGGGAAATAGATAGATGGAAGACTGTTGGCAAGTGGTGGAATCTTGTTATATACTTTGAGAATAATCAAAATCTAAGACCATACTTTAGTACAAAAGAAAACCAAGGAACATTCAACAATAAAACCTTCTACTATTTTGCTATTGGTGAAACAAGTGTTTTTTTTTGTTTAAGAAAACAAAACCCCAACAAAATAGTATCCACAACAACAGATCCCTAAATTCCCAAACTATAACCTTCTATTCTCATGGGACAGATAAGAAATATTTTGAAAATAAGAATGGGAAAAGTGATTACTATTCTTCATTCTAGGGCATTGCCTTATGACCACAACCTTCTTTTAAGGTACTTATTAAATGACATACTTTTCTAATCGATTTAGAAAAAGCTTCTGGATTTCAAGTTCCATGTACTGTTCCTTGCAGAATAATGGGGGAATTAAATGGTTATTGGGAACAGAAGAAGAGCATAGCTTCAGCAATGGCAAAATCAAAGCAGCTGTTGAATGAGCATTTTATACATTTTTACTTTAGAGAAGAGGGCAAGGAGCTTAATATAATTCTGTCATGTTGGTAATGTCACTAACCAGTTAAACAAGAATAGTGTTTATAACGTGATGTAGTTTTGCTCATTCATTAAAAAACTTGTTTTCACACATCACACATACAGTAATGAAGGAATATGGGGATAAAGCCATTTACATTTTGCTTCCTGTGTCCAAACCCACAGATGTACACTAGACAATTAACTCAGATTTTCATTAAATAACTACCAAGTCTGTTAATGTGATTACACATTTATCTTGAAGCTGTCTAGTTCTCAAAAATCTCTCCAGTTATTGTTTGGATATGAGCCTTTGTTTGATTAGATTGAAAAGCAAAGCCAAATTTAAAAAGAAAAAAAGAAGGAAAATCAATATATATTAGTATCAAATTCATATATCATAAGTCCCAAGCAGTTTACTGTTCATTCACTATTAGATGATAAAGGCCAAAATATTCAACCTGACTGTGAGATTGTTTTAATTTTCATAGTAATATATAGGATTTTAGGAACTTATGATTTGAAAATGTCTGAAAATTCTAGAAAAACATCTCTGATTACTGAAACAATTTTCAGAGTACTAAAATAAATGTTTTAGCTCTTCCAATCACAGTCTCGCAAATAATGTTTAGAGATTTCCTAAGTAACTGGGGGCAAGAACAGAACAAAAGTCTCAGTCCTGGCTTTGGATGCAAGCTACCAAGAAAAGGAAAAATTGTAAGGGAAAAAGTGAAGGAAATCTTTCCACAACAGCCCCCAAAAAGGGATATTTGCTTGTCTTTGTCCCACATGAGTCTTGTGTCCTGCCGGAGGCAGTTAATCCCTTTCATTCTGGGTTAGTTGGTGGCTGGCTAGCCTAAGATGAGCTTATCCCAAGTGGTTCCTTTCAGAACAGCCAGGTTCAAGGGAGTCATGTCATTTAATTATTAAGAACACAATGCACATTTCAAGCTGAATGTCTGATGTACTATGTTACCTTGTTTCTTTTATCCATAAACAGATAATATGCTCCTGCAAAAGATAACAATAATGGATACTAACATGAATGAGTGATGGTATACTGTATATATTAGAATTGAGGGAGATCTGAGGCAGAAAGAGATTTTAGAAAGCTGATTCTGTGCCATGTTTGGTTTTATAGAAATTGAGGTAATGATAGAAATCTTGTATATTACCTGGCAGGGAGTTTTGTCATTGTGATGATGGTGATAATGAAAGTTTTGCTCAGGATTCACTGATTTTAGGTGTTCAAATAATATTCTGGTAGAAATATATTCTGGAAAAAGACCAGGAGAAAGATTAAGACAAGAGTTAAGTTTGTTCAGTTGTGTAACATATACACAAATATATATACATATATATATATATGAATATGTGTATTTATTGAGCAGTAGTAGGGTTTGGACTCAGGGTCTCACACTAGAGAAGTACACTACCATTTGAGTCATATTCCTTAGCTCTTTTGCTTTTAGTTTATTTTCCCGACAGGATCTCATGCTTTTTTCCAGGCTGGTTTCTGACTTGGATCTGTTCTGCTTCATTAGTAACTGAGATTATAGATGTGAGATACTATGTCTAATCCTGTATTATATTTATGAGTATATTTAATATACTATATATATTCAATATTCAACTTCTGCTATGTGATAGGCCTATGGTAACCAATTATTATGAATTCTTTCAACCATAGCAAGAGTTCTGGTGTTAATTACTAATCTCATCATTGTTCTATAAATGTGATCTCTGGGTTTTTGATGAAATTCCAAATGAGACTGGACATTTTTATTTCAGTGCCTATAAATCTCGGTTGCTATAGAACACCTTATCTTTTATCTACTGTGCCTAGATCAATATCCACACCTCCTTAGTGGATGACTGACTGCTTATTAATACTTGTGCATCAGGGGAGCTTGAAACTGCAAATGTTATGTCTGAAAAGAGGAAAATGTATGGCCTCAAAGGATGTAACATTTTTATTGCTAAAAACTGTGAAATCGTAAGGACTAAGAAGAAAAACAGACTAGATACAATTTAAAGAAGGAAATGATATAGAATGAAAAAAATTATTTCTTGGGAAATATGACAGAGGGGAAGAGAAAGGTCACAATTTTTAAGAAAACTTCTACTTGGCACCTGAATTTTGTAAATTTGTAAGTAAGGTGGTTCCACTGGTTTGCAACTCATTTCAAGTGTCACTGAGTATAATTTCTTCATTTGAGAAACATGAAGGTATTTGCAAATAATTGATTTGGGTGAAAGTGGCAATTTCTAGTCTTTACTAATATTATTAAACATCTGATCTCTTCAAAGTCCCAGAAGGATGTTCCAAAGAAGACTGAGAGTGCATATACATCAGTTCTGTGATAAAAGATCTTCACCTGAGGGTTAGTAAGGCACAAAGTAAAGGTCAGTATACCCGTTAAGACCTTGCATGAGTTTGCACTCTGCCATTTTAGTTCCCTGACCACTTGTGAACCCTGCCTCTTGCATATACCAGGCATACTGTCGCATGCTATTTATTACCTTTTCATTTGTCCTGCTGGCTTTTCGTAGGACATCTTCACTCTTAGCCACTCATGTTATTAGGGTCCTGTTCAAATGTGAGAAGTAGTGGGGGCTTCCTTGACTTCCCAACATAAACTATCATACATGTCCTTTCCCTTCACTCTACCACATCTTTCCCTATGACGCTTGTCTCCAACGTGTACAAGCTTACATACCTTTTACCTATTTACATGGTTGGATGGCTTTGTTTAAAGTTTATCAGAAAGCTCTACCCACTAGACTCGAGTTTTTTGAGGTGAAGGATGTGTCCATTGTGTTTGTGTCCGTGTGCTTAGCAGGCATGTGGCAAGGATGCCACAAATACTTATTAAATGAATAAAACAATGAACTAATAAATGAATAAACACATATACTTATGTAGGGGTACATATCAAATTGTTAAGTTTGTGATAGTCACTAGAGAAATTAATGGGAAATGCTTGGTTCTTGTAAGGTACGCTCCTGGATGGCGAGCAGACCCCACCCTACTTGCAGCAAAGTCTCCACCCAGTACCTGCGTTACCTAGGCAACTGGCACACCTGGAAGAGGTCACATCTGCATCTGCTGAGGTCACATCTGAATTTGATGTGGGCACACCTTTCTCCGCCCATACCCTAGATAAGGCCTCGCCCAGGCCCAGATGCTCTCTTTCCCAGCTATCTCTTTCCCAGCTCTCTCTTTTCTAGCTCTATCTCTTTCCCAGCTCTCTCTTTTCCAGCTCTCACTCTTTCCCAGCTCTCTCTTTCCCACCTCTCTTTCCCAGGCCTTTCCCAACCTTGTGGAGGGCCAAGATGGCCTGATGCCAGCCAGAACAATGAATAAACCTACCCTTACCTGAATACCACGTGCATGGCACTGTTCTTACTCGGCTACCTCTTTTTAGAAAACCTAACAGTTCTGTTCCAAAATTTTGCTGTGGGAAAACTGCTCAAGGAAAAACACTTTGACAGTTGAAAAAAAAAAAGTGATATCCAAGTATATACCTGGCAGAGTAGTTAATGCATTGCATGTGTTAGATATAGCTTTGTTGGGATGTTGTCTTTCTAGGAGATTTAATTTTAGTAGGGCTTTGAAAACAAGGATTTAGATGAGTAGCAATGGAAGAAATGCCACTGATTTCTTAAATAAGATGCAGACAATGATCTGCACACGGTTTCCTGTGGCCCAGGGTCAGCATCATTGCATTGGAGACTGCAGAAACTTGAGGTAAGCAACTGTAAACAGCATGGCACCAGTGCCTCTCACTTGTGATCCTGGCTACTTTGGAGGCTGAGAGCTCAGGATCCTGGTTCAGTGCCAGCCTGAGCAGGAAAGTCCGACACTCCTATCTCTAATTAACTAAAATCCTTGGTGCGTCCTGTAAATGGTTGGTAAGAAACAGTGGAAGCAGAATAAGGGAGAAGGGCAGGAGGGCTGCAATTTCAAATAGAGCAGCCTGGGCAGCTCTCCGGGAGACTGTGAGCAGAGCTTGCGGGCCATGTGAGTGTGAATCAGAATGGAATCTAGAGGACAGCTCGGAGGAGGCAAGGCCCAGTAGATCTTGCTTCCCATGTTGAAGGAGGAAGAAGCAGTTTGGCAGTACATAGGAAAGTGGAGCAGAGGAGTCAGGAAGGCAATTCAGTTGCAGTGATGGGAAGGTTGAGGAGCAGCTGTGGGCTTTCCAAAAACAAAAAACCAAAACAAAACAAAAAACCCTTGGGTTTTTTTTTTCTGATACCGCAAGTCGGTGGGTGATTTGGGGCAGAGGTGGTGCCCAATGTGACTTGTATTTTAAATAGATCCTTGAGCTTGCACACATTGTCAGGAGTGGAGATGGGCTGATCAGTTTAGCCAAAGGCATTTTCAGTTCAGCAACATATAGTGTTTTGCTTGTTAAAAATATCCTCAGTATTTCCCTAAATGGGTCTTTCCAGGTTCACATGAAGCATTCCTTCATTCCTTATTTCTCTGAAGCATGTTGTGTAAAGTCTCCCAAACTCAGTGAGGCTGTGGGAGATTCTTCTTGTAAGCAGCTTCCTAGATTAGGGAAGATAAATGGCTGAGTCTTCTTTTACCAAGTGCCACCAGGTGATCTCATTGCATTTGAAGTTGATTTCCTGTACCTTGTTCTTTTTAATGATGACTAATGTAAACTATATTTGGAAGATTAATCTTTTATTGACCTCCTTTACTTTCTTTTGGATCTAATGATAGATAGTTTTGGGATACTGGAATTTGAACTGAGGGCCTTTGCTGGATTGGCTGGCACTTTACCACTTGAGCTATACCTTCAACATCATGATTTTGGGGACAGAGTCTTGAGGATTTTTCTGCCCTGGCTGGCTTTGAACCATGATCCTCCAGATCTCAGCCTTGTGCGTAGTTGCAATACAGGTGTGAGTCACCAGAACTCTGCTCAATCATAGTTTTAATTACTTATACTTCAGGTCTAGGACACATTTCTCACAAAAACACACAGCATATAATACTCAGTTGTATTTCCTGTTGTTCATTAAATCTCAGTAGGTAGAGCATTAGCCAATGAGCAGAAGTGTCACATACCCTGTCTGAGCCCCAGTCTTGAGGGGGAAAAGTCTTTTTTTAAAAAGAAAAGCAACCACAAATTCTAGAAAATTCTAAGCAGTACTTTAATCTACTGTGGTAGTTCTGACAATTATGAGTTACTACTCTTCATTATTGTCAGGATTATGACTTAAATTTAGTTCAGATATTTGAAGCAATTAAAAAATTATTGTAGGAGTGAGGGAGGTGGTGGGGGAAGGGATAGTGGGAGAAAACAAAGGAGGGGGTCATAATGTTGGACAAGAAATGTACTCATTACCTTACTCATGTAACTGTAGCCCCTCTGTACAGCATCTTTACAATAAAATAAAATTTTAAAAAAGAAGAGAAAGAAATCAGAGAAAAAATATTGTAAAGGTGATATACAAAAGGGCAACAGTACATAAGTTGGGTAATGAGTATATTTCTTTTTGAGTAGTGTCAATTCCTTCCTCATTTTTTCCTAGCTTTTTTTCCCCTCCCGACCCTAAGTTGTACAATTCATTTCCAATATCGTATGTAGTGAATTCCATTGTTGAATTGATTCACCCTTTGTCTTACCGTTTCTGTGCTTCCCCCTCCCCTCCCCAAATCAGATAAACTTACATCCACAACAAAGGGTACAGAAATCAAAATTGAAGCAATTTATGAAGAGATAGTAACTAGAAATCAGGTTGTGGGTTTCACTGCTTAAAACTTATTTCACAAGGGGGAATTGAAATGGGTCTGACATTTATAAGGTGATGTATTTGCTCATCACATTTTAATAAGGCTAGTGCCTGGCAGAGCATGCTGCTATATCAAATAGAGAAGTCATGCGTGCACTGGTTTAGTGTTTACCGATCATTGTAAAAATGAAAGTACATATGCTTCTCTTTAGACCAAATTTAACTGGTACATCTGGGAAGGAGTCACAATTTTCTTTGATCTCTGATAAATATTTGTTTTAAAAAAGAAAGCATATCTTGGTCTGGCGCTGGTGGGCTCAAGCCTGTAATCTTAGCTACTCAGTAGATGAGATTTGAAGATTACAGTTTGAAGCCAGCCCAGGTAGAAAAATCCCTGAGACTCTTATCTTAATTACTAAGCTGAGACTCAAGTGATAGAGCATTGGCCTTGAGCAAAAAAGCTTAGAGACAGCACCAAAGCCCTGAGTTCAAGCCTCAGGATTGGCAGGCACGCACGCACGCACGCACGCACGCGCGCGCGCACACACACACACACACACACACACACACAACACAACTATATTTTCCAAAACTTTGAATTCAAATAGCTTATCACAAAAGTTTAATGAGTAAAATTAAAATTTCAATTTGTCTTGTCAGGTTTTTGGTTCACATTCTATCAAATTATAACATGCTGCATGCTTTCTAAAACATAATTAACTCAAGTAGACATGAGATGACTACACTGTATATTCTTACCATCATTAGTGAAGATTTGTAGGAATTATAGTGATCTTCAGAAATGTAAAGATTCAATGTAAGGACTTTCACGCTAATCTTCTATTTCCAAGTCTAAGATTTCTTAGGTAGGTATTTGGCCTGGCACAGTAAGTTTCTTTCTATGAAAATTTCATTTTCTAAAACTGTAAGTAAAAAAACTTTTATTGTTTCAACCACTTTTCTAAGATCACTTCAAATAAACTCAAACGACCTTTAATTTTATGTAATTTAGTGGAATGTGTTCTCTTTGCTGTTTGCATAATGAAATAAAAGAAAATGAAAATACTCAGATTCCTTCTCTTTCTCTTTCCCTTACCCTCTCCCTCCTCCTCTCTCTGTTCACACTTTTATAAAGGGCATAACAATTTGATTCTGTTTATTTATATTCACTGTCTCTTGTGCCTAGTGTTTAGGACTCCATTTGAGACTCTTCTACTTTATTTAGGAGAATGAGATTCACAAAGATTCTTAGAATTCATTAAAATGATAAGTAGAGCATTGTAAAAGAATATGGGTTGGTACAAAAAAATAGCTTAGCCTAGGGATGTGGGAAAAATTCAGAAATTTTAGAGACAGATGTTTTTCTAATGGAATTTTCTATGACAGTGACAAGGAAATGGTTCATCTTCCTCCTAAGGAAATAAAATTCAGGATCTAATTCTAACAGTCTCCCATAGGAAATAGATTGAAACTTTCCCCTGATTTGATTTGGCTGTTTCTGCCCTTTACAAGTGTATAATTAATAGCTACTTTCTTACCAGTCAACCATCCCTAGGTTCCTGATCAGCTTGATGCAATACCTTAGACATGCATATCTGGAAAATATTTATGCTTGTGTGTAATATATTAAGAGTTAATCTTAAAAGAAATCCATTGTTGAGTAAAAATCTAGTTGAGATAGTGTCTTGATTAAGAGGTTATAGGTTTGAATGCTGTGATCCTGAGAAAATACACTGAAATTTTCTTACTGTTGTGAGAAAATGGGCATTTAGTCCCACATGGCCAGAGGTCATTGAAAAAAAATGAACTGGACTCCAAATCTCAGCTGTAACAGTCACAGAGAAAATGAAATGCTAGTTGAAGCTTTATTGCAGGAACTCATAGCTGCATAATAACCACTTCTGAGGAGAGCAAAGCCATTCAAGTACTTTGTTTTCGATCTTCGGGAGTATTTGTCTTGTCATTAGAAATAAGCTTTGATTAGGAATTTTTAAGCATAGGGTATTGGATTATTACTGCATAGCATGATGTTTGCTCAACAGGATTTCAAAGACATTTATTTGTTTGGGTGAGATAAAGAAACAAATAAAATTTCTCAATTTGGCACAAGAAAGATACTTGGAAATTAAACATTATAATGACTTATTCAACAAATAATTATTGCCTGTAGAAATTCTAATGCCGGGTCTTTGGGAAAAATCAATAAGTCAGAAGGACATTGTTGGACACATCCTCAAAGAAACAACTGCCCAATAAATAAGTGGGCTAAAGACTTAAAGAGAAACTTCTCTGAAGAAAGAAGGATGGCCAATAGACACATGAAGAAATGCTCAACCTCCCTAGCCATAAAAGAAATGCAAATCAAAACAACATTAAGATGCAGGCTCAAGATGGCGACGGGGCAGTAGGGAAACGCCACAGCTCTCTCCAACCAAAAAGAGAGTTCGAGTTCCAACCTTTAATCTCCCCAAGAGACCGACAACAACAAAAAGACGAACACTCAGAGAAAAACCAGAGGTGGAAAATAACAAAAAAAGAAAGAGAGGAAAAGAAGAATTTCAGAACAGAGAAGAGCGAAGACCCCTCCCCCAACCTTTACTGGCCGCGCGGCAGTGCGCCAAGCCGCCGGCCAGCCGGCCCGGCGGGGGCTGCCGGAGCCACAGAGACACAGGGGGCTGCTTGCAGATCACCAGGTACCGGATTGGGATTGCAGAACAGCGGATCGCCAGGAACAGAGAAACCTACCAGCCGGGAGTCTCCAGGAGGATCCCACCCCACCCATCACTCTCCACCGGAGCGGAGAGGCTCCATCCCGCCAAAGCCGCCCGGCACCAGCAGCGCCACAAAGGGACCTGTCCGCAGACCACCTGTCCAATCGCGATCGCAACGACCCGGCGGGGGGCCGCCCAACCCAGCCCGCAACCACCCCAACTGAACTCGGACTGCAACAACAACTGACGGACTGCAACAACAACTGACGACCTACAGGGTGAGTACCCATCAGGGGACAGGGAATCCATCAAGGGAGACCAGAGCTGGAGGGAATCCCCAGACCCTGACCTAGACTCCCTACCCCAACACCCGGACCACAGGACCCACTAAAACTGGGAACTGTTCGAGAGCCCCACCAGCCGGTGGAGCACACTCTGCTGGCCAGGCCAGAGCAAGAGCGCCCCGGGAAGGGAGCTTAAATGCTCAAGCCAGGAACAGTGCCCCTGGGTCAAGACTACCAACAGTAGAAGAAATTTGAACTGTGTCCTCCAGGCTGCATAACCAAGGTGGTATACACATTAGCACAGGCCTAACGAGCGCGCTCCAGGCTGGGGCCGGAACCAGGCCAGGGGACCGGCGCCTGAACAAAGCAAAAAGGGTCAGAAGTGGGGCTGTGGCTCAAATGGTAGGGTGCCAGCCCTGAGCTGAAGAGCTGAGGGACAGCACCCAAACCTAGAGTTCAAGCCCACAACCAGCCCAAAACAAACAAACAAAAACACATCAGGAGCCCATAGCAGACTCCAGTATTTGGGAGAGTGCATCCAGAGCATCTGATCTTCCCAAGAGCACCCGCAGGAGCAAACACAAGCAGTCTAGGCTGCTCAACCCTTCCAAAGGCGGGAATTGCTACAGCAGAGAGCTGAGAATCCTAAGTGAATAGCAGCTGGAAATAGGCTCCCAACAGAATCCAGATCAGACACAGACTCTCTCTACCAATAGAGAATCAGCAACCAAGCAAAGACAGACACACCAAAACAAGATTGAAGAGCAGTCTCCTGAACCCCCATGCGAAAATCACAGAGAAAAATCACAAGGTTTACCACTACCCAGGACAGCAAGCTCACCTCAAAAGCCAGCAGCCACGCAGGGGAGAGCCCCAGTGGGAGCAAAGCAGGAATGGAAGACAAAAACTACATCCAAGGGTTGCTGGAGGCAATGACTCAAGAAATAAAGCGAGAAATGGATCAGAAACTGAAAGAGCACAAGGATGAACTATCAAAAGATATACAGGATATCAAACAAAAATTGGATGCAAAAATAGAAGCTGCACAAACCTCAGTAAGAAGTGAGATAAACGCCAAATTAGAGGTAATGCATACTGATATCACCTCATTGAGAGGTGAGATCAGTA
The DNA here is from genome assembly GCF_019054845.1 of Dipodomys spectabilis. Taxonomy (NCBI): domain Eukaryota; kingdom Metazoa; phylum Chordata; class Mammalia; order Rodentia; family Heteromyidae; genus Dipodomys; species Dipodomys spectabilis. The sequence continues at coordinate 334,994 of NW_024870867.1, forward strand.
CTCTGAGAACCAACATTGAATCCATAAAGGGATCCATTTCCACCATGCAAACCACAATAGAAGCCACGGTCAACAGAGTGAATGAAATGGAAGGTAGAGTGTCAGATACAGAAGACAGAATACACCAACTGGACCAAAAAGTGACAGATATGGAAAAATCACTCAAATTAAACCAAAGGGAAATTCAAGAGCAAGCAGATAATGCTAAAAAATTTAACCTTCGCATAATCGGAGTGGACGAAGGTGAGGAATTCCAGAGCAAGGGAATGCAACACCTATTTAACAAGATAGTCAATGAAAATTTTCCCCACCTCAAAAACGACCATCTTAACTACATCACAAAAGCTTATCGAACACCCAACAAGCAAGATCCCAGGAGAAACACTTCTAGGCACATAATAGTAACAATGATGGATCTGAATAATAAGGAAACAATCCTGCATGCAGCAAAAATGAAGAAGGAGCTATACTACAACGGGAAAAAAATTAGAATCACTGCAGATCTCTCCACACAAACAATGAATGCAAGAAAAGCCTGGGAAAGCACCATACGAGCCCTGAGAGCCAATAACTGCCAACCCAGACTGATATACCCGGCAAAGCTAGCATTCACATTCGATGGAGAACTGAAAACTTTTAATAGCAAAGAAAAACTAAATGAATACATAAACATTAAGCCAGCATTACAAAGAATTCTAAGAGGGGGGACACAACCTGAAGAAAGCAACCAGGAACTGGGACCTGCCCCAAACAGGCATTACTCAAAGTCTAACTGAGCAAGCACAGGAGGAAAGGAAAGAAGAAAAACTTAGGAAAACGGAATGGCAGGGACAACAATGCATCTCTCTATACTTTCTCTTAATATAAATGGGCTGAATTCGCCAATTAAAAGAAAACGAACTGAGGACTGGATCAGAAAACAAGACCCATCCATCTGTTGCCTTCAGGAGACCCACCTCTCAGCCAAACATACAAACAAACTCAGAGTGAAGGGGTGGAAAAGGATCTACCAATCAAATTCCCCCAATAAGAAAGCAGGTGTAGCTATCCTGATATCTGACAAAATAAACTTTTCATTAAAATCAGTACAGAAAGACAAGGACGGACATTACATATTAATAAAGGGAACAATCCAAGAGGAGGATATAACCATCATCAACTTATATGCCCCAAATATCGGTGCACCCAGATATGTTAAACAAATGCTCTCAAACTTACAGAATAAAATAGATCCCAATACGATAATACTAGGAGACTTTAACACGCCACTCTCACCAAAGGACAGGTCTACCAACCAGAGGATTGGCAAAGAAGCTACCGAATTAAGTGAGGCCATACTTCAAGCGGAATTAACTGACATCTACCGAGTATTTCACCCTAAAACAACACAGTACACATTCTTCTCAGCAGCTCATGGAACTTTCTCCAAAATAGACCATATCATAGTTCATTCAAGGAACTTAAGCAAATACAAAGGGATCGACATAATCCCCTGTATCCTATCTGACCACAGTGGAATCAAGCTAGCTCTCAATAACAAAGCATACCGCAGAAATTTCTCTAATACATGGAAATTGAACAGCACACTCCTTAACAAGGCCTGGGTAACAGAAGAGATCAGAGAAGAAATAAAGCATTTCCTAGAACTCAATGAAAATGAAAACACCTCACAAAGAAACTTGTGGGACACAGCAAAAGCAGTCCTGAGGGGCAAATTTATTGCCCTCAGTGCCCACATCAAGAGAATGGAGACAGACCAAGTAAATAATCTCATGTTGCAACTAAAACAGCTAGAAAAACAAGAAAAAATGGGACCTAAAGCTACTAGACGAAGCCAGATAACCAAATTGAGAGCAGAGATTAACCAATTAGAAAATCAGAAAACCATAACCAAAATAAACCAAACAAAAAGCTGGTTCTTTGAAAAAATAAACAAAATTGATGGCCCGTTGGCAAGATTAATTAAAAAAAGAAGAGAGGAAACCCATATTAATAGGATTAGGGATGCCACGGGAAACATCACAACACGTACCCAAGATATCCAAACAATTCTAACAGACTACTTTCAAAAGCTATACTCACTAAAGGAAGAAAATCTGGCGGAAATGGATGCATTTTTAGAGAAATACAAGTTACCCAAACTGAGCAAAGAAGAAGTTAACCAATTAAATAAGCCAATATCCTATAATGAGATACAGGAAGCTATCAAAAGTCTTCCAACAAAAAAAAGCCCAGGACCAGATGGATTCACAGCAGAATTCTATAAGACCTTTAAAGAAGAACTAATACCCATACTCCTCAAGCTCTTCAGAGAAACAGAGAAGGAGGGAGCTATCCCAAACTCATTCTACGAAGCCAATATCACACTCATCCCCAAACCAGGCAAAGACCCAACCAAAAAGGAGAATTACAGGCCAGTCTCCTTGATGAACACAGATGCAAAGATCCTTAACAAGATTCTAGCTAACAGAATCCAGAAACACATAAAAAAAATAATACACTATGATCAGGTAGGCTTCATCCCAGAGACACAGGGATGGTTTAACATACGTAAGTCAATAAATGTAATCCAGCATATCAACAGAGCCAAGGTCAAGAATCACATGATTATCGCCACAGATGCAGAAAAGGCCTTTGATAAAATTCAACATTCATTCATGCTAAAAGCTCTGGAGAAAATAGGAATAGAAGGAACATTTCTAAAAACAATAAAAGCCATTTATGACAGACCAATAGCCAATATTATACTTAATGGGGAAAAGCTACAACCAATCCTCCTAAAAACAGGAACAAGGCAAGGATGTCCACTGTCTCCACTCCTCTTCAACATAGTCCTAGAACCCTTAGCCAGGGCAATAAGGCAAGAAAAAGACATTAAAGGGATCCGCATAGGGAAAGAAGAAGTGAAACTATCCCTTTTTGCAGACGACATGATACTATACCTCCACGATCCCAAAAACTCCATCCCCAAACTTTTAGAAATCATAAGTCACTTCGGCAAAATAGCAGGATACAAAATAAACCCACAAAAATCAGTTGCCTTCCTATACACTGATAACGCACAGGAAGAGAGGGAAATAAAGGGAGCAACCCCATTCACAATAACCTCCCAAAAAATAAAATATTTAGGAATTAACCTAACCAAAGATGTAAAAGAACTATTTAATGAGAACTATAAAAAGTTAAAGAAAGAAATTGCAGAAGACACTAGGAAATGGAAAGACCTCCCATGCTCCTGGATAGGCCGACTTAATATAGTAAAGATGGTGATACTTCCAAAATTAATATACAAATTCAATGCAATTCCTATTAAAATCCCAATGACGTACATCACTGAAATACAGAAAACAGTCCAAAAATTTATATGGAACAACAAAAGACCTAGAATAGCCAAAACAATTCTAGGGGATAAAGACAATATGGGAGGGCTATCCATGCCGAACTTCAAACTCTACTACAGAGCTATAATCACAAAGACAGCATGGTACTGGCACAAAAACAGACCCGAAGACCAATGGAACAGAATAGAAGATCCAGATATAAATCCACAGGCCTACAGCCAGCTGATATTCGACAAAGGAGCCAAAGACATACAATGGAAGAAACACAGCCTCTTCAACCGCTGGTGCTGGGAAAACTGGGCAGCCACATGCAGAAAACTAAAAGTGGACCCCAGCCTATCACCATGCACCAACATCAACTCAAAATGGATTAAAGACCTTAACATTAAACCTGAATCTCTGAAACTACTGCAGGACAGAGTAGGAGAGACACTTGAACTAATAGGCACAGGAAGGAACTTCCTGAACAGAGTCCCAGGGTCACAACAAGTTGGAGAGAGACTCGACAAATGGGACTACCTTAAAATAAAAAGCTTCTGCACAGCTAAATCTATCGCAACTAAGCTAGAAAGACAACCAACTAATTGGGAAAAAATATTTACCAGCAATATATCAGACAAGGGGTTAACATCCTGTATATACAGGGAACTCAAGAAACTAATCCCTCCCAAACCTAACAAACCAATTACTAAATGGGCAAGGGAACTAAAGAGGGACTTCTCAAATGAAGAAATAAAAATGGCAAAGAAACACATGAGGAAATGTTCATCATCCCTGGTGGTGAAGGAAATGCAAATAAAGACAACCCTGAGATACCACCTTACCCCAGTCAGAATGTCCCACATCCACAAATCAGCCAACGACAAATGCTGGAGGGGATGTGGAGAAAGAGGAACCCTATTACACTGCTGGTGGGAATGTACACTTATACAACCACTTTGGAAAGCAGTCTGGAGGGTCCTTAGAAAGCTAAAGATTGACCTCCCTTACGACCCAGTCATACCACTTCTAGGCATCTACCCTGAACAACAGGAACCAATATACAAGGACACGTGCACCTCCATGTTTATTGCAGCACTGTTCGCAATAGCTAGGATATGGAAACAACCTAGGTGCCCCACCACAGATGAATGGATCCAAAAATTGTGGTATCTATACACAATGGAATATTATGCAGCCATTAGAAATGACAAAATAATGGCATTTGCAGGGAAATGGATGGAGCTAGAAGGAATCATGTTGAGCGAGGTAAGCCAAGAACGAAGAGACAAACGGTACATGGTCTCCCTCATAAGTGGATGCTAAATCCAAAAGGTTAGTGATACGACAAAACTAACAGGACTTAAGAAACAAAGAACTCCCGCTCATCTGGTTGAACCACTACTAAATATCCTCATGCTGCTGATCACAAATATGGTATATAACATGTGAACACTGTTATATATTACAGACTGTGGTAGACAATTTGCTCCAGGGAAGTTAGAATGAACTTGTGACTTTGAAATTATGTAATCATTTAATCACAATCAAAAAAAAAAAAAAAAAAGAACCTCGGGGAAGGGAGGGAGGGAGGGGATGGTAGGGGGAAAACAATGGAGGGGGTAACAAGGTTCAAGAGGAAGTGTACTCATAACCTCACTCATGTAACTGTGACCCTCTGTATAGTAGCTTTACAATAAAAAAAATAAAATAATAAAAAAAAAAAAAAAAAAAAAAAAAAAAAAAGAAAAAGGAACTGAGCTTTGGACTCAAGCTATCTGCCTCAGACTTTGTGCTCTTAATCACTAAGTAATAATGGCTTGAAAAGATTAAATAAACTAGACGTGCTGACGCAGGCTTGTAATCCTGGCACTCTGGAGACTTGATAGATTGAAGCCAGTTTGGGCTACACAGTGAGACCCTATCTCATAAAAAGAAACAACCAAAACCCATAAAGATGATAAAGTAATAGCATTGCCTTTAGACTCACTTGCGTTTGATGCCCAGTTTTGCTGATGTATGTCATTTCTATTAGATGTTTTACTTGTTGGCCAGCTTCCCACCTGTAACATGGGCATACGTAGTCACTGCCATTTACTGAGCACTTTATAGTCTACTTTCTCTATGGAGATTGAATTATTAGCCCATTAACATGTACTAATTTTGTGGGCTGGTTTCTTGATTGACAGTCTTATAGCCTCTGGTGCTTCAGGAGTTAAATGGAAAGGGAGTTGGTGGACGTGACTTGGACAGTGGGAAATGCTCAATTAGCTCTTTGCCCATTTCACAGTTTTGTTGAGGGCTAATTCAGGTACAACAATAACATCAAGAATATTTAGATGAGTTTTTTTTTTTTTTTGTCGGTCATGGGGCTTGAACTCTGGGCCTGGGCGCTGTCCCTCAGCTCTTCAGCTGAAGGCGAGCGCTCTACCACTTGAGCTACAGCGCCACTTCTGGTTTTCTGGTGGTTTATTGGAGATAGGAGTCTCATGGTCTCTCCTGCCCGGGCTGGCTTTGAACCGCGATCCTCAGATCTCAGCCTCCTGAGTAGCTAGGATTACAGGCGTGAGCCACCAGCGCCCGGCTTATTTAGATGAGTTTTAAAAAATCATTCTGGCTGTAAATGTGTGTGTGTGTGGGGGGGGGGGGGGGTGTCTGCGCTTGCGCGCTGGTCCTAGGGCTTGAACTCAGGGCCAAAGCATTGTCCGTGAGCATTTTTGCTCAAGGCAGGCACTCTACTACTTAAGCCACAGCTCCATTTCCGGAGCTGTGGTTAACTGGAGATAAGAGTCTCACAGATGGGGGAGGGAGAATTGGTGGGGGGGAGGCTGGGAAGGGATGTGAAAGGTAAACAAAGGAGGAGGCTGCAATGCTTGATAAGAAATGTACTCACTATCTTGTCCATGTAATTGTAACCCCTCTGTACAGTATGTTCACAAAAAATAAAAATAAATTAAAAAAAAAAAAAAAAAAAAAAAAAAAAAAAAACAACATTAAGATACCACCTCACCCCAGTTAGAATGGCAAAAATCAAGAACTCTAATAACAACAGATGTTGGAGGGGATGTGGACAGAAGGGAACCTTACTGCATTGTTGGTGGGAGTGTAAACTTGTTCAACCACTTTGGAAAGCAATATGGAGGTTCCTCAAAAGACTCCACATAGAGCTCCCCTATGACCCAGCAATCCCACTTTTGTGCATTTAACCATATGATCACAAACAAGACCGTACTAAAACTACCAGCACAATTATGTTTATCACAGCATTATTTACCATAAGATATGGAACCAATCCAGATGCCCCTCAGTAGATGAATGGATCAAGAAAATGTAGTATATATACACAATGGAATTCTATGCCTCCATCAGAAAGAATGACATTGCCTCGTTTGTTAGGAAATGGAAAGGCTTGGAAAAAATTCTATTAAGTGAAGTAAGCCAGGCCCAAAGAAACATAGGTCCCATGGTTTCCCTTATTTGCAATAACTAATATATGTCTGAGTCAAGCAGAAAAGGTCAATAAGGTGATGTTAGGAAAATGAACCCTAAGATATGTATTTAAATGTTTTTTTCTTTCATGCCTTTGTTTCTAACGCATTTATAAGATTATTTCTTTGTTCCTTTGTATATCCCTCCCCCACAGTATAACCCTTGCTTTTACTGTATTTGATGTCGATATAATTTGTGGAGGGCAAGGGGAAAAACAAGTCGTTTAAATAAGGACACAGGTGGACCTGTTGCAACAATGAGAAATACAAGTTGTCATGTCGAAAACGAACTTTACAACTTTGGTGTGGGGAGGCAGGGGGAGGCTGGGAAGGGATAGGAAGGGGAAACAAAGGAGGAGGCTACAATGCTTGATAAGAAATGTACTCATTATCTTGCCCATGTAATTGTAACCCCTCTGTACAGTATTTTCACAATAAAAAATAAATTAAACAAAAAACAAAAAAACCTTCCAGTCACTTGACCAAATAGACCATGCTATTCAGTTATATGTTCCCATCTACACCATAAACCTTCTTAGCCTCTAGCTGTATTTATACCTGCTGGATGTTTTGTGTGTAGTTCACATGAAACTGTTCTATCCTACAGCAGTTTTTACCTGGCCTGTCACCAGGCACTCTGGAAGCTCTTCAGTAATCCTTTGTGGGTATGACTCTCCTCAGAGAGTAGGAATGAAACTTTACAGTTCTGAGCCTTGGTTTCCTTATCAGTAAAATCAGTAAAATGTAAGTCCCAGCAGTCTTCCGGAGTTTTGGTGAGGTGAATCTGCTCTGATTGCAAAACATTTGTTACAGTACCTAGACTGTATCCTATTTCAGTAAGTGGGATTTGTCTCATTATCACTGAGTGTGTTTCATCGCATGTATCACCCTTTGGAAAGCACACCATTATTGTAAGTAGTTAAAATGTTTATTTGCAACAACTAGTACATATCTGGGACAAACAGAAAAGGTCAGATAAGATGATGTTAAGTCAAAGGAGGAGGGAACAATGTTTGATAAGAAATGTACTCATTACCTTGCTCATGTGATTGTAACCCCTCTGTACAGTGTTTTCACAATAAAAAAACTTATTAAAAATAAAAAAGAAGGACATTGTTGGGATCTCATGGTATTTACAATCTAATGAGTTTTCTATCAGGATGGAAAATGTAGATAATGGATGTAGAGTTTGAAGTTCTGATCATTTAGTATCTCCTGGATGGGTGCTTTCAAATTGAGTAGTGTTTGCTGAACATGTCATGAGTTCTGAAGAATAGTTATACTTAGTTGTACATGTAGACGTATAGGCCTTATGTCAGACTAATTAAAGCAGAATCTCTAGAGTTAGTATCTGGAAGTTTGAATTGATCAGAATCTTTAGATTTGATTGATAGATCTAATTGACTTTCAGAAATCCTTATTCAGGCATAGATAGAAAATAGGTTGAAACCTGAGTTGCTATTACTGCAGTTTTATGTTCATGCCAATGCAAAATGTCAGGTCATTTTGCATTAAGAGTTGATTGATCAAAATAGCCCACACCATTGACTGTGCCCTATTACACCTTATATTATCATCTGATGTGAAAGCCTTGAGCCTTCAGCTACTGGGTAACATTCTTTAGACAGCAAATCTCTTTTTATTTCCTGGATTTACAACAAATCCAGAATATACTTTCTCTATTTTACGGTGGACAGTTTATTTTACTGGTTCCAATTTTCCTTTTCCCTGCCCTCCTCCTTTCCCTTCTTCCCTCTATTCTCTCCCTGCCTCCCTCCTTGCCTTTCTTTGTCAAACTCTTAATCCTGCCTGAGCCTCCCAGAGTGTTGGGATTACTGGCATGTACTTCCAAACAGCTCCAATAATTTACACTGAAATAAAAATAAGTTTTCCTCCTCTATTCCCTCTGCTCTGTTTAATCCTTCTCTGTGCAACAAAGCTCTTATTTATGTACATACTAAGACAGATCCCACTTGTAGTTATCCAGGCCAAAGGAATTTTAGACGAAAATTCTTATATTTAAAGTTCTTTCTTCTTATTTAAAGTTCTTATTTTATTTATTTATGTAATTTATTTAAAGTTCTTAATTCTGATGCTCTTTCATTGCTTTAGTCCTCTACTATTTAATTCTCAAAGGACCATCTGTATGAAATTTACATCTTCCTTCCTAATGGGCTTGTCTACTTTTAGAGCTGTATGTTCTAGTCTGTTTTCTGTTGCTGTCGCTGAATTCTGAATTCTGCTGACTGGGTGGTTTATTGAGAACAGATATTTATCTCCTAGTTCTTCAGGCTGCAGGGTGTCCGAGACCATGGCACAATCATCTGTTCAGCATCTGGTGAGGGAGTTTTTGTATTTTTCTTAAGGGCATCTCATAGTGAGACTGAGTAAGCACCTTTGAGAGTTTTCTTCGATAACAAAATCCCTCCTGTGATAATCCTTTAGTTCATTAATTCATGAATGGGTGGCTCAGCCACCTCCCAGAGATCCTACTCCCAAAGATATTAACATATGAATTTTAGGATTAAGTTTTTCACACGTGCTAATTCAAACCCTAGTGTTGTACTAATAAATTCTGCAAACCAGCTAAGCCAAAGGGTTTAGGCTAAGAAAGAGAGAACTCCCCCAGATCTGACCAAAAGCCTGCATTATCCTAGAATTGATTATTTTAACACTCATGACCTGAGGAAAACTGCAAGCTGTTCCAACTAGCTGCCAGTAGCCTTGGTTGTGATTCTGAAGAGAGGTTAAGAGACATGCCTTACTATGGGATGGGGTGAGGTGTGCCTGTTCTCACCCTTTCTGCATGCGGAAGACTCAATAAAGAGATCCAACTTCTGAACAGGGTGAATATAACTTTGCAAACATTCCTTTATGTAGACATATAGTACAACATGCAACTTAAAAGTTCCGGTTATTTTTCTTTTGCTACGTTTTTCAGGAGTGAGGAGAAAATTAGAATTTCTGTTGTCTTCTGTCAAGAATAATCACTAGTCACTTAAATAAAATCCCTGTCTTCTTTTGTCAGCCCCGCCACTGTTCCACTGCATAAGGGATTCTAAGTTAGGACTGCTTAGTTGATCCTCTTCACCTGCCTAAACCCCACAATAATACTAGTAAATGATGCTTAGTCATTGCTTTATACTGTAAGTTTTGATGGTTTGCTATACATCAAAATATAATCTCTCTAATGTAATTTAATATATTTTTACTATAATGTTGGGAGTTATTGCATCTTCAATAGTGTCTGTTGTATGGTCATCTCAAAAAACAAATTCCTGGGTTGACAATGATTAAAAAGTAAAACTTCAGAAGTATGAACTCTCAATCATAGACTGTGACTGTATAATGGAAAATTCAATCCAAGTAATTTTTGTGTGTGTGTGGCAGTTTTGTACTGATGCATAAAGAATTCTCAATTAGGGCTGGGAAGGTGGCTCAGTGGTAGAGCGCTTGCCTTGCATGCATGAGGCCCTGGGTTCGGTTCCTCAGCACCACATAAGCAAAAAGAAAAAAAGCCGGAAGTGGCACTGTGGCTCAGGTGGTAGAGCGCTAGCCTTGAGCTGAAGAGCTGAGGGACAGTGCCCAGGCCCAGAGTTCAGGCCTCACGACCGGACCCAAAAAAAAAAAAAAAAATTCTCAATTATACTAATTCTGAAACTCATATTTGATAATGAAAAAGATAGGAATATGAATAGTTAAAGGTTCATAGAAGATTTAAAGAAATTTCTAAAACACTATTATAAGAATGGTAGGCAGTAGGAATCAGTGAAATTTTATTATCCTCTTTTAGAATTGAAAAATAGTATAGTGAAAATCATATAGAGCAATATGTATTTTGGTCTCAAATTTTATAAATCCTCTTCTTTCAGATTAATCTTTAAATAACTTTAGTGAGTCCCTTGATATTTAGACCATTTCTCAAAAATGAGTTAATTATGCAATTTTTTTTCTTTTAATATTGTGTGTCATCTGTTTCTCTTTCACATTTCCTCAGATTTGGTCTGATCTATCTTCAAAGAGAAGCTCTGTTTAAAAAAAGTCTAAGCAAGAAGTAAATTAACATGCTTATACTAATGACTATGGAATTAATGAGAGTGAAGGATGATTTTTCTTATGTTTAGCTTATTTGAAATCCACCTAAACAACTGCTTCAGTTTTCAGCAATCTTAAATCTTGTGGTATTTTCAGGACCTAGGTTTTGATCTTTTGAATTGAATTGCTGTTGTTTTCATTTAATGCTTGAGCCAAGCAAAACCAGCCTGCATGAAGCTCCTTCCCTAAAACTCTTTTTAATAAACATTTTAAATCACATTTATAGGAGAGACTATCAGCATGTCAAGTTGAAAGTTTATAAGTACATTGGACCAGCAACAGAGAAAATTGCAGCAGTATTTCTAGACTGAAGCTCTGGGTGACACAAATGCCTGCCTTTTATTTAATTGAGCTGAATATAAAGCTGATTTAGAATGCAGCATTATTTTTTATTATTATTACTTGAGTAGCCTACATTCTTAATTATCTAATTTCCATTCTGTGATGGCCCTGAGCAAAGTGCACAGGGAGAAAGGAGCAATTTGTGGTCACAGATGGGCCTAAATTAAAACAACCAGAATGCCTGTGACCTGCCTAAGGTTCTGAGACACCCAGCTGCAAGTCAGGCTACTCATGTCCTAACTTCTTATCACCTCCCCTGAGATCTCTAATAAGTCTGAATGGCTGCTTAAGAACACTGTTATGTCTTTAATGCTCTCTGAACCATGATTGAAATAATTATTTATATAAATCATCCCTGAAATAAGGGCTGAAAGTCCAAAATCTTTTTTTTTACACGCTTTTTATTATAAAAATGCTGTACAGAAGGGTTACAGTTACATGAGCAAGGTAATGAGCACATTTCCTATTGAGCATTGTTGCCTCCTCCTTTGTTTTCCCCCTACCCTCCCTTCCTTCCCACCTCCACAAAAATCCAAAATCCTCAAATTTATTGCTTGAGTCTGACTCAGGTCAATTCCCTGGCATTTATTTATTTAATTTACTTATTTTCCTGTTTATTTATTTATTATTGATATTAGTAGAAAAGCAGCCAATCAGTTGACAGGATGATAAACAAAAACCTGGCTGAAAACAAAATGAGGGCAAGGGGCTACAAAAGGATAACCAAGCAATAATGACAAGACAAAAGTCTTTGGCAACATAACCTTACAGGAAACAGAAAGAAAGAAGACCCATAAATCAGAGAGCAATTCTAAAGGACTCCAATTCTCACCATTTAACCAGAGGTCCAAATCTGGGTTAAAGAAGATAGCATAAGATGGGCTAGGTAGACTGAATTACTGTCTTCCAGTGGCATGTCTGTGCTATGCTCTGTCTTTCTCTGTCATATTTCTTTTCTAATAAACCGTCTTCTTACCTTTACCCTGTTCACGTCCTGTCCAAATTCTTCTCTTGCCAGATGCAAGGGCTGAGGTCAACGTAGCTACGCTAATTTTCTGTTAACTTATTTGGTGCCAGGACAGGAAGTTAGGGGTTAAGTGTTATACGGGAATTCAACTGAGAGAAACAGAGAAGCCATATTTGGAGAGGTCGGATCAGGAGTCTCTATTAAAAAGCGACTACAGGTGGATACATGTCCCCAGACAATTTGCAGCCTTGAAAACCTGCAACAATTAATAGAGAGTGCAGGAACAACGGTTAGAAAACGGAGCCATGAGAGTAGGAGAGTAAAGAAAGTGCAGAAAAACAATCCCAACAAACCAGATCAACTCCACTGGAGATTTGAAGAGGGACACCAAGGTGACCCGAAGAGAGCCAGGGGAAATGAGGCATGGCACAAAATGGCGGCTGAGCTGGTGGAAGGCCTAAATAGGTACATGGTCGGGGACAGGGTCGCAGGGAGCTTGAGAGTTACGGGAGTCTACAGCACAGGAGTGGCAAGTCCAGTTGCCTATTGCTCAAGTCCCAGTGCCTGCCTCTAGGAATTTAGGAACACTCATCTTTATCCATCAAGAAGACAAGATGTTGCCAGTTAAACCCAATATGGTGCCTGTAAGACCCAATATCCTTATTTCATAAGTATGTGTTTTTCTGAGTTGGATTCATTGAAATGTACCATAATCTTGATTAAGGGCAGCACCTATCATAGTTTTAAATATCTGAAACGTTAGGTGAATTAAGTATAATTTTTCATAGCCCAACATTCTAGGTATTATCTGCTTCACTGAGGAAACTGAAGCCTTTGTCTCAAACCCTGAAGCTAGAAAGTGGGATTTAGACCCATATTCAACTCTCCCTGGATGCTTTCTACTGCAAATTCCACTTGTATACCACAATGGGCTATAAGATTGAGGACATTACCTTAACAACTAATATTTTTGATGGCTAAATGAGCTACTCTTGGGTAACCCAATTTCATTTTGAACCTTGAATGATACTTCTTATTCATAGACAATTGTGTCAATTGTGTATCTATTCATGAAGTTCTCTCACTAGCTAGGCTGTGAGCTCTTGAGACCTGGCTACATTTTATTAATATTTGTAACTGTAGTGTCTGATACGCAATACTTAAAGAATAGGATGGCCTTTCATAGGCAACTCTGTGTATTTGCTTTTCTTGTCCTCACCTCTTCCCCCTCTATGGAATTTTAGATAAAAGCTGAGTTAGCACAGTCACTACATATTCATTAGAAACCAGACATAAACTGAAAAGCTAACTATTAAATAAAACCACAGAGGTCATTTATTGTAATAATAAAAAAGGAAAGCTCATAAATTTCTTGTGTTGGTCTATTTCTCTCTGCTGAGATCTGGGCTCTAAATATCATCCTAAGTTTGTATTCAGAATCCTCAGTATAAAATTTCCAAAGGACAAAGGTAGGAGTCCCACTGACAGCATAATTGATGGATGATTGACTGTATCTTGATAAGGAAGCCAACCTTATGTACACAATAGAATGTATTTAGCAAGAATAATTGTAGATGCTTACATTTCAACAATCAAAGTCAATCAAATATGTCAAGGAGAGGGAGAATGGAAGCTTGGCAAAAGTTCATATGCAAAATATGCTAGAATATTTAATTATCTCTAGGCTTGCCATCATGCAAAGGTGCAGGAAAAAAATCCATTCAAAAATATAGAGTGTGAAGATTATCATTAATAAAGAGATTTTATTTTGCATTAATAGGTTTTGCTATTGATGCCTTTGTGTTCATGTCTGTTCTAAAATAAGCATGATAAATGTTGGTTTTTGTTTTATAATAACATATTCATGAATATTTGACTTCATACGTAACATTGTGTACAGAAAGTTTAAGACATGATACTGTTTTGACAGACACACAGACAGGAAGGAGATTGTGCATTCACAGAAATAGGATGCGATTGTGAAAAAGATGTGTGTGATGCTCCTTCTCATCTACTCTGCAGAGTGTCACCTTATATTTGAAAGGCAGAGCATAATTTTTCAACTTTTCCTCTTATATTTGCTTATTTTTAAATTTGGGGTCCTGCCCAAACCCTTAAAAAACAACCAGTTAGTATACATTAATAATTACATATATAGGTATATATTATATATGTATGTATATATGTATTTATATATTACATATAATATATGTACATATATGTTATATATTATATGTGTGTGTGTACATATATATTTAGGGGGGGCAGCTGCTGGTGGCTCATGCCTGTACTCCTAGCTACCCAAGGCAGAAAAACACCCAAGATATTAATCGCCAATTAACCACTAAAAAGCTAGAAGTAGAGTTCAAGTGGTAGAGTGCTGGCCTTGAGCACAAAAATTCAAGGACAGCACCCAGGCTCAGAGTACAAGCCCCAGGCACCTGTACATACAAAAATTATGTTATTATGAACTCATGAGTTAATATACTTAATACTTAATCCATTGCCATTCATCTTTTAATTGGAATTCAAGTTTTCCTAGTTTTGGCCAATGAGAATCTAGTCAAGTTGGTACCTGCATTCATTTGATAAAGATGTGTTTGTATTTGAAAGCTTAGAAGTCTTGTAGTCAAATGCTCCAGGCTCATTGAAAGTATCTCCTGACCCAGAATTCTAATTGTCTATTTACTCAAGAAGCTCTGGTTTCAATAAATGGGAAATTATATTACAACAATGATCTGTCCTCATTGTCACTATTTGTTGTAAATTTCTACAATGTTTTAATGTTATGTATTTAGTGATACTCTGACATTTTCAATTACAATTAAGTACAGCAAAGATTTTCCTTAAACTTATCTATATTATATAGTGTTTTCTTCTTAAAGCAGATATAAAAAATTAGAATATTTACACAGTTATTCACTTAAAGTCTTCCATTCTACAAATACCAATACCAATAGGAAAACAATTGGTACTATTTTTTTCTAATTTATTCTCGTAATAAAAGAACACATTTTATTTTTGGTGTACTTATTTTTTTTTTTTTTTTTGCCAGTCCTGGAGCTTGAACTCAAGGCCTGAGCACTGTCCTCGTGCCTCTCTGTGCTCAGGGCTAGCACTCTACCACTTGAGCCACAGCACCACTTCTGGCTTTTTCTGTTTATGTGGTGCTGAAGAATCAAACCCAGGGCCTCAGGCATGCAAGGCAAGCACTCTACCACTGAGCCACCTTCCCAGCAACACATTTTGTTTTTGGTGGCAATGGAATTTGAACTCAAGGTGTGATGGGTGACTTTCTAACTTATGCATTCATCTCCATAAAGTGACAATACAATTGCAAGATAATGGAAAGAGAATGGCATCTTCCATGGATACAGGAGGCATCCAAAACTCATAGCTATTCAGCTATTAAAATACTTGCTATATGTGAGTGTCAGTGGCTTACTCCATGTAATAGTAGCTACTCAGGAGGCTGAGATTTGAGGAACATGATTTGAAGCCAGCCCAGGCAGGAAAGTCCATGATTCTTTTACCTCCAATTAACTACCAAAACACTGGTATTGGAGCTGTTGTAGGTCATTAGCTTTGAGCACAAAAGCTCAGGGACAGGACCCAGATCCTCAGTTCAAGCCCCAAGACTAGCACACAAAAAAGGAAGAAAGAAGAAAGAGAGAGGGAGAGAGAGGGGAGAAAGGGAGAGAGAGAGAGAGAGAGAGAGAGAGAGAAAGAAAGAAAGAAAGAAAGAAAGAAAGAAAGAAAGAAAGAAAGAAAGAAAGAAAGAAAGAAAGAAAGAAAGGAAGGAAGGAAGGAAGGAAGGAAGGAAGGACGGAAGGAAGGAAGGAAGGAAAAAAGGAAAAAAGAAAGGAAGGAAGAAAGGAAGGAAGGAAAAATGGAAGGAAGGAAAAAAGGAAGAACAAAAGCAACTTGTTGTATCTCCTGTGATTTGTACCCAGTCAAGAGAAGTCTAATATGTATGAAGAGGACCAATGAATGCTGTACTTTCAACAAATATTTTGAGTGAAAAACATTCCACACTTCTGAGTTTTTGTGTGGCAAAAAAGGCAGCATAGGTGTAGGTTTTGTAGATGTGCTAACAAAGGACACGATTAGAGTATATGCTTGAAGAATCAAGTAGAGTATAGCCTTGATCAAGAAGGATATTCAGAGAATATTCAATAAATAATGTTACCCAAAAACTGAATTGAAGAACAATGTAGTATTGCATGAGAAAATATTCTTGTCTCACATACTTACTAAAGAAAGAGTGAAGATTATGTATTAAAATTAAGATAACAGACAAAATAAGCTAACCAGAAAGATGAGCTAGAAAAGACTAAAAAAATGGAAATGGTTGAATTAATAAATAACTAAGAAGCTAATTCTTTAAAGAACAGGAAACCTTCTGGGCACCAGTGGCTTATACCTGGAGTCATTATTCAGAAGACTGAGATCAAGACTGAGATGGTTCAAAGCCATCCCAAGCAGGAAAGTCCCTGAGCCTCTTATCTCCAATTAACCACCAAAAAAGTGGAAGTGGAGTTATGGCTCAAGTGGTGGAGCGCTAGCCTTGAGTAAAAAGAAAAAATCCCAGAGACAGCACCTCTGGCTCTCAATTCAAGCTGTAGGGGGAGTGCGCGCGCGCGCGCGCGCGCGCGCGCGCGCGCGCACACACACACACACACACACACACACACACACACACACACACACGAGTGCGCCACAGAATGGGAAACCCAGCCAGAGAAGAGAGAAAACAGAATTGTACAAAGGTAAAAAAATGAAAATAAGGAAAATATTTGTATGTAGTAAGTTCTATTTTTTAGTGTGTTAACTAAAGTGTGTGCATATTGGTAACAAGTCCTGTCTTTACCCTGTTTCTATGTTTGTGAATTTCCATGAACTGTAGTAATAAGGTATATTTATCAAATTAGTGAGTGACATGGTGACATAACTTCACTCCAGGTAAATTAATTTTTCATACCTATAATAAATATATGAAATTCAGCTATAAACGACTGAAACTTATAAGAAGAGATATAAAAACTTAAATTAAAATACAGGGCTGAAGCTGGGCGCTGGTGGCTCACGCCTGTAATCCTAGCTACTCAGGAGGCTGAGATCTGAGGATCGTGGTTCAAAGCCAGCCCGGGCAGGAGAGACCGTGAGACTCCTATCTCCAATAAACCACCAGAAAACCAGAAGTGGCGCTGTAGCTCAAGTGGTAGAGCGCTCGCCTTGAGCTGAAGAGCTGAGGGACAGTGCCCAGGCCCAGAGTTCAAGCCCCACGACTGACAAAAAAAAACAAAACAAAACAAAAAAAAATACAGGGCTGAAAGCAGAATTGTCACTTTTCTTAAAAGTTTCCAGATTCAGATGACATCTTACTTGAACTTAAGCCAAATATTTTTACTTAGCCATCTCTGACACTTCAAAGACAGGGTGAATAGAGTTTACTTATAGCACAAAACCTTTGTGGTCTAACACACACATAATTGTGTATTTTCCATTTGTAATTACATTGTAATTTATTTAGGTAGAACTTTATGGCTGAGAATTATGTTGTTTGTATATTACATGCAATTCTGAAATGAACATAAATTTATTTATTAAGGTATTTATTAGGTAGTTAAAGGCAGGATGTCTGGAATAGAAATGAAGAGAGCAAGCTACAGAATTGGGTGCTATGGTCTTATTTTTAATGGAAATAAAAAGACTACTGATGCAGATACAATCTGAGCTTACAAGGGGCCAGAAAAGAGGAAGAACTATAAATAAAAGAATAAGAAAACCAAGTAATGAAATTGGGAAGACATCAAAGATATCTGGATTTATTTCTGATGATTTTGCTAAATTAGCTAAAATTAAATTCAGATCCAGGAAGCATGCAATATTTCATGACAAGATTATTTAAACTAATAAAAAACATGTATGTTTCTTGTCAACATGTTAATTTTAAACATCATATTTTTCCTTTCCTGTTTAAATTCCCACAACTCTTTCAGTGTGCAAAATGGTGACAATCTGGTAATCATATGTCATTGAAAAACCAAAACAGAATTGCAAATAAAAGTAAATAAGCATGATTTGTATTGAATATTCTTTTTCTTTCTTTCTTTCTTTTTTTTTTTTTGGTTGATTGTGGGGCTTGAACTCTGGGCTTGGGAGCTGTCCCTCAGCTCTTCAGCTCAAGGTGAGTGCTCTACTGCTTGAGCCACAGCACCACTTCTGGTTTTCTAGTGGTTTATTGGAGATAAGAGGCTCATGGACTTTCCTGCCCAGGCTTTGAACCTCGATCCTCAGACCTCAGCCTCCTGAGTAGCTAGGATTACAGACATGAGCCACTGGAGCCCGACTTGTACTGAATATTCTTTAGACAAATTACTTCAAATGTTATAAGATTAACAGTTCTGTCTTTAGCTAAATAAGGAACATATCTAAAGTTTAGTCTTCAGATTATATATCTGGATATATATATATATATTCTGAAAAAAATATGTATATTGGAACGGAGACTTGAACTCAGGGCATTGAACTCTTGCTTGGCTTGCTTGCTCACAGCTGTTGCTCTATCACTAGTTCTACAACTTCAGCCTCGTATTTGTTTACCCATTTAATTATCCTTAAGTAGTCTAACATAGATTTCAATATGTCAGTTTGTGAATTCAGTGCATCTTGGTAAATGTGATCTCTCACATCCTTCTCTCCCTTCTCTCCTACTTCTCATCCCCTAAGTTCCCTGGTTCTATTTTCATATATGGACATTGGCTATTACCATTACATCCCCCCATCTTTCCTCTCTCCATTGAGCTATCCCTCTTCCCTTGACCTCATTCCTTGCTTATTTGTTTCAACTTTCTGGTATTCTTGTTGACTTATAGTTACAAAGGCATTAACTTACAAAGAAGTTGTAAGTTACAAAGGAGTTACCCTACGGCAATCATCCTTCATATACCATATTTTAGTTAATACCTTTGTATATACATTCATATGCATATGGCCTTGCTTATGTTTACATATATATTTATAATTTAGACCTAACTTCCACATATGAGAGAAAACATGCATCCTTTGTCTCTCTGAAACTTATTACTTCATGTAACATAATTTTTCCAGCTCCAGATTTTTTCCTGAAAAGATAAATGTATAAAATTGCAATATATGATTTATATCTATTATATGATTATATTGTAATTATATCATATAATTAATATTATCATATATATATATTTTTTTCTTTCTTCTTTTTTCTTTTTTTTCCAGTGCTGAGGACCAAACCCAGGGCCTTGCCTGCGCCGGGCAGGCACCCTTCCTCTGGGCTAAACCCTTAGTCCCTATATATTTTTTATATTTATATCATATATGTCATATTATATGTGATATATAATATATGATATATATGATATATTATATACCTTATATGATATATAAGTCATATCATCATATATGATATTTTAATATGATATAATGTATATGATATATCTATCATAACATGTATAATATATGATATATGAAATATATCATATATTATATATAACTGTATATTATATAATATACTATATATGTGTAAATAATATATATTATATATTCATCCATTGAAGGACATCTCGGCTGTTTTTATAAATTCAACTAGGTGGTTGGATATGATGTCTTTGGAATTTTTTATGTCTGGGCTAGTTTTTAACTTTAATCTTCCAGGTTTTAGCTTTCTGAGTAACTAGGATTACATATATGAGCCACTGGAGCTTGCTTGATAATATGGTTTTGCTTAAAGTCTACATCAAAATGTTAAGAATTCTAGTTGGCTCAAAGTTCAAGAATTGCTTTCTTTTGAACTTCAAAAGAATAGAATACAAAAATACAGAATTTTGAGTAATTGTTCTTGTCTATATAAGGCATCCCTAGCTCATTAAGATAGAGATATTTAATTAGTATCTAGTGCTAGTTATATTAAATGTTCAAAGTAAAATAAATTATGTAAGGAATAATAAACATATCAAAATAAAATAATAACTTTTAAGTATACAAATATTTTTCCTCAAAAGGAACCTGAGGTCTTATGACATGCTAATAGAATTTTACCAGTAAAGTGCAAGATGATCCAGTTAATGTGGTTTAAAATTTAGGTGGGGGGTGGGTGGGGTGGGGTAGGGGTAAGGGAGAATGTAGCTGAGGAGGTGGGAGGGAAGGGATGGTAGGGGAAAAACAAAGGAGGAGGCAACAATGCTGGATAAGAAATGTAAATCTTTATCTTGCTTTTGTAACTGTAACCCCTCTGTACAGTATTTTTGCAATAAAAAACTTAATTAAAATAAACAGGATTATGAAAACCCTTTACCAGTGTCTGCTCGCTCAGTCTACCTCGACCATCTCATTTAAAAATTTATTCACCTACCCTTTCATGTGGATTCTTCTTACCTGTTCACTGTGGCTTTGCATACATGGGTCTCTTTCTGAAAGTTCACATTCTCACTTAGGGCAAGACGGTGTCTCTGTCATCTAGAACACAACTCCAAGGACACACAACTCTGACTTGCTTTATGTTGTGTACCTACCACCTTCAACAATGCTGACAAACTATTCAGTGAACTTACGTAAATAAGTGAAAATCTACAAGTGAAATTCCTGGGCATAAAAGGGAAGCATTGCAATGAATTACTAGGCTAGCCTGGTGATTCAACTCTCAAGGATGTAAAAGCATTCTGAATAAGTTGAACAGAACAATAGATTAATTAAAAATTAAAAACATATAAAATATATATGAAGGGCCTCTGTGGTAAAACACATTAACCCAAGTATATGATTATATTAATGATTAAAATCATAGTATACTTCTGCATTCACATTGTGAGCAACTAGAAAAAATCTACTCACCTTGCCTTCTTACCACATGCGTGTCTTCTCTTCTTCAGTCACATGTGCGTCGGTCCTGGTATCATCGGTGATGGTGCCATCTTGGGTGGATGTTGCATCACTAACGTTCACATCTATGTATCCAAGATCCTTTCCTTTCTCTTAGCTACCTTCTGCCAGGACCGTACCTCTGACCTGGCCAACACCTGAAAGCCTTTATTTCTGATATAATGTCAATATGTAGTTTCTGACCATCACTTCCTATCTTTCTGTCAAACTCAGTTATTCAGCCAGTTAAGTAAGTTTAACCTAATTTCCAGTCTAAGGTTTGAGCCTCAAGTCTATGGATAGTTTTCCTTTGCCTCAAAATCATTGGCTAAGTACCTTCCTGTCCTTAGTAATGTCTGCCTCTTCATCTTTCTAACCAGGTAAGGTCAATATTAATACCAATACCACAGTAATACTAACAGTAACTTAAAAAGCAAACATAATAAATATGGTTCATATTTTTCAGTACTTCTTTCTGTATGCTGAACACCCCAATCTCTGTGCAGGTCACACCCAGTTTAATCATTACAGTACTGGTAGGTAGATTTTGTGTTATGTTCATTAGAGATATAGATTAAAAAACTGGAGGAAAATATGGCTAAATTTTTTTTCCTTAAGGTGACACAATTGGATAGTATAGAGTGAGTTATAAGGCCCCAAAATCAGATTCCAGAGCTGACTTTCCAAACCATGACACCTGCTCTTACCACTCCTCTGAAATTGCCCAGGGCATTCACGCTGACTAGTCTATTGCTAAACAGAACCAGTGCATCTTTTCCTAATGGAGGATAGATGCTAAATCATGACTTCCAAACTCAACCAGGCTCTCCAAAGTTTCCTGGATGTTTCACTTTCTTCTCCAGTTCTCTCTAGTACCTTGGCAAGTTGTCTGTACTTGCCTCAAATTCTACATCCCCCATCTCCATTATTGTCAAATTATAAAAATGATCCCGAAGTTAAAAAGGTAAAACAAAGCATGATAAATTTTTCAAAATATTTACTTGTGTAAATAATTGTTTATGAATTGTGAGTGCAAAGGAAGGTTTTGTAGAGGGAACAAAGAAGTAAAGCAGGAAGAGTATTAGGTTAGATTATGGTTAGATGGTTTGTTGGCTGCTTATGATTGGTTGGCTTGTATTCTGTTTCCTGCCTC
Organism: Dipodomys spectabilis; assembly: GCF_019054845.1. Taxonomy (NCBI): domain Eukaryota; kingdom Metazoa; phylum Chordata; class Mammalia; order Rodentia; family Heteromyidae; genus Dipodomys; species Dipodomys spectabilis. The sequence goes on from NW_024870867.1 coordinate 357,257, forward strand.
CTTTTGCTTAATATAGGCATTTACAAGAAATAGTTGAAGTGAAACTTCATTGAACATTCCTACTTATCATAGTTAAGGTCACTTAGAGGACCCACTTGGATTTGTCTGACCTGGGATTCTTTAGGGGTGTTCTTCATTTTGATTTACTGTAATATTTCATTCATGGAGAAATAAACTTTCAGAGAAATTTATCTCAACCTATCTCATCCTACTTTTTGTTACCATGAAAACGGTATCTCTCTTCTCATTTAGTGCTGTTTTCTCTAACCTTGCTCTGATCCTGATCTCCTCCCACACATGCATGGAATTATGTCATTATGTTTTCTCTTTTCTATATCATCACACGAGCATCATCTTGGATGTGATTACATGACTGCTTATTTCCAGTCTCTGCTTCACTCTCAAGTTCAGGTATGTACCAGGATTCAGTCTAGATTATTTCTTGTTTACCTCTAGGCACCATCTCTCTCTTCCCACTTCTGTGGTGTCAGTTAGTGTAAAAAAAACACAAAAAGTCCCTGATTAAAATTTTGTATCTTCACTTAGATTCATCCTGAGCTTTAAGTCAGTTTGTAAGAGTGTTCTGGACATTTCTGCTCCAACTGTCTATAAGCATCTCAATCCAGTACTTAAAAATTAAAGTCTTATTCTTCACCACGAGCTGCATCTTCCTCCTGTATTTGACACCTCAATCAATTGTGATCACTAAACATTCTGTTGTGCAAGATAAAAACTTTCCAGTGGAGCCATTTTGAAATGTTGCCTTTCTCTCAATCCTTACAGTCAATTAGTCTTCAAAAACTCTCATATATCTCTTTAGAAATCAGTCTACTCTAAGAAAATTGTTTTCTAATACATGTCATAGTGTGTATTTTTAGTTGAGTATTATAATAACTTCCTAATAACAATCTTTCATTCAAAAGTCTCATCATATTTCAGATTCTAACCAAAGTTTCACTCTACTATAGAATTACAAGTCCAGAATTTCCTTCCTTCCTTTCTTCTTGCCTTCCTTCTTTCCCTCTCTCCCTCCCTCTGCTCCCCTTCTCCCCCTCCCCCTTTCCCTATCTATCTCCTCTTCTCTCCTCTCTCTTTCTTTTCTTTCTTTGGGGTTTGAACTCAGGGACCCACACTTTGCTATCTTGCTAGAGCCAGGCCCCTAGACTTTTTTGCTTTAGTTATTTTTTGTTCATTCTCTTTTTCTCAGGTAGGCTTCTAACCACAGGCCACAATTCTATCTATGTCTCCCAAGTAACTGGGATCAGAGGCACCTACCAGTACATCCAGTTTATTGGTTGAAATGGGGTCTCACTAACTTTTGTACTGAGTTGGCTCTGAACTGCAGTCCTCCTCATCTCTACTTCGATGAAAGGTATGAGCTACTATGTTCAGCATCTAGAATTGTGATATCTGAGTTTGACATCCAGGCAAGGAAATACAAAGAAAGATCTGAAGAAAGAGATAAGTTGTGCCTTCCAAATATCCAATCAATATGGAGAAATGAGACAGAAACAGAATAACCACAGCAGGTGCTGCAGTTCATTGGGGGGGGGGGTGAATGGGAGGGGAAGCATTATAGGGGTTCCATAGCAGTCAGAACTCCCTGTATTTCTGAATGCTGCTGTTAGACCTATCTCCTGTTCTAGCTAGGGTCCGGTTCTGTTCCTGGTACTGTAATATCTGAGTTGCTATTCACTGGCAGAAAGTTCCTCCTATTGCCTGGCCTCAGTCTCTCCTGCTGTTGGAAATTTACTTTCTCCCCTGAGCCCCCTTTTCTTTGGGAAAAGAATATCCATGGGAACAAAAATGTGAAATCAGAAAACAGAACAACATTATTGATAAAAGGCAAAAACCTCTTGGTAAAGAAAAAGCCCTGGGCTGGGAAGGTGGCTCAATGGTAGAGTGCTTGCCTTGCATGCCTAAGGCCCTGGGTTTGATTCCTCAGCACCACATAAGCAAAAAGAAAAAAGCTGGAAGTAGCGCTGTGGCTCAAGTGGTAGAGTGCTAGCCTTGAGCTGAAGAGCTGAGGGACAGCACCCAGGCCCAGAGTTCAGGCCCCATGACCGACAAAAAAAAAAAAAAAAAAGCAAAAGAACATCTCATCTCTCCCTCAAGTTTACCAAGTTGGCAACTTTGCAGAAGGATACTGACAAGCTTGAGGCTTATCAGCAGCTGCACTGAGCTGCTGTATTAGTCAGGAGCTTATATTAAAGATCATTTCTGTAATAGTGCCAATAGCATTGATAGTCTTGGTCATGCTGACCAAGTCAAGATCACGTTTTGCCTATGCTCCTGTGACTCAAGGCTACATTTTTGCTAAGTTTGCTTCTGTAACCTTGCTTGCTTGCCTCACTAACGGGGCCCTGAGCCCAAAGGTGACATCACCACTGTCCACCAATTGAAGACCAACACCGAGTGGTCCCACTGTGGGTGGCCTCTTGCGAATTATTACATACGATATATACCATATAAAGCAAATGAATTTAAAGGCCATATAACCATAACCAATGAAAATGTGCCAAACCTGTCTCGCCTAGCTCATCTATGTAGCTCTATGTTAACCTACCCCTATAAAAACCCATCGTACCCTGAGCTCAAGGCCGCTTTCCTACTTTCCCGGTTAGTAGGAAGCGGACCCTGTGGCGGCTGTCACAAAGTTCCTAGCTCCTTTAACTGGGTGTCTTGGAGTCTCTTTTGGATCGGGGATATAATAGTACAGCGTTTCTGTGGCCCTTAACTCTCCCTTTGATCCCTGTACACCAGACTCTGAGCCACGTTTCCTTTTCTCTAAGACATGATCTGTACTTGCTGTTGGTTTTTCACTCTGATTCTTTCCCAGGAAGGGTGAGAACACTGTTCGTCTTTACATAGAGGCGTTTTCTTTTTGGGCCCCCAAACACTGGCAGCTTTGATGTATCCACTGGAAAGCCCTCTTACCTCTGCTTACCACTGCGAGCTTTCTTTACAGCAACTATCCAGCAAGTGCATTCTGGAGGACAGGAGAGAGGATAAAAAAAAAATAAGATGATGCAACCTCGCAGTGTACTGGATACACCTCTTGATCTTTGAACATTTTTCCCTTGCCTTGGCACTGACCTTCGGAAGAGGTCTCTCGGGTATGTGTGTGGGAAGTGCGGTATTTGTTTTCCCCCCAAACAAACCAACTGAAAGTAATACTAGTAAAGCACAACAATACAAATCGAACTAAGAAGATGTATTCTTTCTCATCCAGCCGTTTTATGTTCGTTCACCAGTAAGAGTAGTTTGGGTGGGATCACTTACATCAGAAAAGAGATGACCATTTTTACTCCAGTCAGCAACATAGTTATTAAAAGAATTACCTCATTAGCCTTGACTGCTCTTCCAAATAACAGAGTAGATTCAGCATTTTTACCTTCCTGGGAAGCCCAGCATGAGCTTCCCTAATGCCTTGATTATACATTTGAAAGGTCCCAGTTTTCAAGTCGTTAACTGTAGAATTGAATAGAAATCTCTGAAGGCAGAAAATTAAAATGATCTGGAAAAGCCATAATTTGGAGAGTGAGAATAACTGTCATAATTACTTCTTTGAAATAGCATTCCTGAAAAATAGAACCATAAACGAATAATAACCAGTAGTAAATTTGGTCTTATTTAATGCCTTTATCTTGTTCTGAGCAAGATGTCAAAAACAGATCTCCCTGGAGAACTATGAGCCATGTCTTACATCTAATCTTTTCTTTAATGTCCATGTTATTATTTTCCTAAATCTACTCCAACAAATGACTCAGAAAAAAAAAAAGCCTCACATTTTTCCTTGAGAAGATAACTTTTGTGTAGCAATAAATCAGAGTATTGTTATTTAACTGGAAATTTTGTTCTTTAAATGACTGCTTCTTGACCAAGGGAAGGGTTAAACTATTTCAAAACATGCCTTCTCCCACTTTTTGTGGCAGAATCTTTTCTTTTCTTTTTTTTTTTTTTGTGAACATACTGTACAGAGGGGTTACAATTACATGGGCAGGATAATGCGCACATTTCTTATCAAGCATTGCAGCCTCCTCCTTTGTTTACCCTTCACATCCCTTCCCAGCCTCCCTCCCCACCCCCCCCAACATTGTAAAGCTCATTTTCGACATGACAACTTGTACTTCTCATTGTTGCAACAGGTCCACCTGTATCTTTAAACGACTTGTTTTTCCCCATCTCCTCCACAAGTTATACTGACATCAAATATAGTGAAAGCGGGGGTTATACTGTGGGGGAGGGACATACAAAGCAACAAAGAGATAATCTTATAAATGCGTTAAAAACAAATGCATGAAAGAAAAAAACATTAAAATACATATCTAAGGGTTCATTTTCCTAACATCACATTATCTGACCTTTTCCGCTTGACTCTTACATATACTAGATATTGCAAATAAGGGAAACCATGGGACCTATGTTTCTTTGGGCCTGGCTTACTTCACTTAATATGATTTTTTCCAAGTTTTTCCATTTCCTAACAAATGGGGCAATGTCATTCTTTCTGATGGAGGCATAGAATTCCATTATGTATATATACCACATTTTCTTGATGGCAGGATCTTTTCAAAGTAGTCAAATTATGATTATAATTACAAATTCCCCGGGAAAGGCACAATTTTTACCCTACATCACATAAAGGATTTAGAAACTCAAAACATTGCCACACTTCTACATAGACTTCTTGTTACAAAAGAGCTATGTGATCTATTCGCATTATAGTTAAAACTGGGAGTTTTATACTTTTTTCCCCCTCCCAAACAGTGATAGGAAAATTCGTTTTTTCTTTTATGCCTAAGGGAAAAGTTGAATATGAGGGTCTGTGTTGCTTTGTACTGTGTAGACTTAGCTAGAGTTATGTTTCTCATTCCTTGGTCTTATAGAGAAGATCTCTTCCTTCCGTGTTGTGTTAGATTTAAAGGGTGGAAGGGAAGTCTGAATGACAAGAGGGGAGATATGATAAGAAACAGGGCTGTGGTGGTGGGTTTGTCCTCTTTTTGTCCTCAGCCTTCTCTGGATCACTGGTCCTGCCCAACAGTAGAGGCTTCCAGGGTCCATATCCAGACCTTGGGGTACTGTTGGACAAAACAACAGTTTCACAAAGGCAACAGCTTTCCATGAACTCCTCTAACCAGGAACACCTTGTAGCTCACGTCAACAGCTTGATGTACCATTCTCAGATTCTCTTGCATGCTTCAATTTGTTCTCTTCTACCACAGTTTTGGCAGTTGCTACCTTTGATAACAATATTGTTTACAAATAGATAAAAATCTTTGAGAAGGACTGTAGAGGGATTACCCCGGAGTATTAGAGTTATCTGTTTTTAATTAGCAAGATCTGGCAGACATTCCTCTAGAATTATAGCAACCACTAACTCGCACGGTCAGGGGATATTTTTAGTCTAAAAATAGTTTTTAAATGTGCCTCAATTCAAGTTACAAAGCAGAGGTAGCGTAAGGTATTTTTCTATTGAAAGCACTATAGAGTTGTGATAGAATGATGTTTTGCTTTAATTGTAGCATTGTGCAAGATGTTTTGTAATGTGTAGGTTGGGTATGGGAATCAATCCATTGTTTATGGATTGATATAGTTGGAAAGCTTTTTGCCTATGTATCAGTGTAAAACGGTAACTTGCATGTTAGACATTTTATTCAGTGATACCTGTAAAAAAAAAATTGGCCACTAAACTGAATACCAATTATCCTTTAAATTAGAATTATTTTTCTAGCTATAAAAAGATACTTGGTTCCATCATTAAATAAAGGCATGCTATTGATAATGAGGAAATAATTAGTAAATAGGAAGAAGACATCAAAGAAGTTACATGGAAACTTTCATGAAGAATGGTGATTGTATTTCACCATGGCATAGGCAAACAAAAGATAATGATAGTTTCAACAAATTTATAATAAATATAAACGTAGTAACTTTGATAAGTCATTTTTTTCCACTAAAATAATGACTGAAATTAACTACTTAAAGTAAAAGTTTAAAAAGAATAGAAAAAAGGAATTTGCTAAAAAGAGAATTCACTATCTTAGAAAATGCAAAAATTGAAGTGGCACTGTGGCTCAAGTGGTAGAGTGCTTGCCTTGAGCTGAAGAGCTGAGGGACAGTGCCCAGGCCCTGAGTTCAAGCCCCACGACTGACCAAAAAAAAAAAAAGAAAATGCAAAAATTATTCTAAACAATATTCATGCTTATAAGTGAGATTTTCATATAAAATGAGATTTGTAGAGAGATGGTATTAAATGATTATTGATTTCACTTTATTATATTTACTTTTAAAATGCGGCTCACACAATTGATTAGTGTTGCACAGTTGATTAGTGTTGTATATTGTATTTCTCTTAACATTGGTCTAGCGTGTTTGAAGACTTGAGTTAAAGCTGCCTACAGACAAATCTGAAATCAGAAAAGGTTTCATTTCAATGTTTCAGATCTTTCCATTTCTAAGAGATCTTTACAAGCCTACCATCTAGTTAACCAATATTTGATCTTTTACTGTTGTTTATTAGTCACATATACCTAAATGCATAAAGCTAGAAAATGAAGAGAAAAAAAACTATATCCTTAGAACCTTATTATTTTTACTTTGAATATATGTAGGTTTTCTTTTATGACACAAACTGTTACCTGATATATATGGAAACAGGTGAGTATATGAAAATAACATAATTGGAAACAAACTTACTAAATCCAGCTAATATGACATTATGTAAATAAAAATTAGGAAACATCATGCATTGCCAATGAATGTAAATTTTCACAGGTGTTAGGAGTAAATATTTGGTAGCATAAACAATGAGAATTATCAGCAGGTATTTGTTTGGAGATAGGCATTGATAGCAATGTTGCTAATAGTTATGTTAACATATTCAGGATAGCATATGTTAATATTGCTACATTTAAACTATCCATTTAAAGTTGGTCTTTCCTATTTGACAAATCTCAAATTCTCTTTTGTTGTGAGATTTTATTTATATCATTTCCAATCATTTTGAATTATTTCTGTAGTAACTTTTTCAAATAACATATAGGTATTAACTTGCAAAATGCATAGAGTTCTATCAACCTAAATGTTGGGTTAGCATGCTTAGCAACTAACATAATTTAATGACTAAACAAACGCTCTGTTGGAACTTACTACTCAGCTCCTTCAAGCAACTTTAAGCATTTTAATTCTGCTAGAGATGTGACCTGCTGTTTTAATGAATAGTCAGTAAATGGCCTTAACACTCATGGATATTGACTCCAGCTGGGGATGTCCATCACCTAGGTTGACGTTTAATTTAATATCTTTTGGAGGGATCCCTCTGAAGAAGGAATTTTAAAAAAGAAAGAGCAAAATTTGCTTTATCATTCTTGAAAATGCATACCAACTTGAAAGGGATTAAAGAAACAAAACAAAACAGCAGCAAAGAAAAAGAAGCCCGAAGGTAAAAGCATAAATAAGATTGCTTCCTAAATTGGGTTGGGGAGCCCAGAACTTGGTAGGATCCCTCCTAGATAGGCAAAGTCCAATTTAGAAACGGTTTTAATTTCTGTATCAGATTCAGAATACATCCATTCTACTGTAGATTTCATGTGGAGTACTATAATTGGTTATGGGAGTAATTCTTATATGAGAATATATACCACAGGGACAACTCTCCCACCCCCCATTCTTCTTATTTCATACTACTGACCTTGTAACATAGGAGAAGAAAATTTGGAAGGGGTAGTTATCATTCAGAACATGTATTTGTGTTACTTAGAAAAATAGTGAGCTATGGAATGTGAAGGGTATAGAACAATGAAGACAAAATATTACAGGGAGCTAGAGAAAACGTTAATTAAAAAAATGCTTAATACCTAGGAATTAACTTAACCAAAGAAGTGAAGGACCTCTATGATGAAAACTTTAAAATCTTGAAAAAGGAAATCAAAACAGAACTTAGAAAATGGCAAAACCTCCCATGCTCCTGGATTGGAAAGATTAACATTGTGAAAATGGCAATACTTCCCAAGGCTATCTACAAATTCAATGAGATACCTATCAAAATTCCAACCTCATTCTTCAAGGAAATAGAAGAGGCAATCCAAAAATTCATATGGAACAATAAAAGACCCCGAATAGCAAAAACGCTCCTCAACGGAAAGAACACTGCTGGAGGAATATCAATATCAAATTTCAAACTCTACTATAAAGCCATAGTAATCAAAACAGCTTGGTATTGGCATAAGAACAGACCTCAGGACCAATGGAATAGAATTGAAAATCCAGAAATAAACCCACAGACCTAGCCATCTAATCTTCGATAAGGGAGCTAAAACAATAGAATGGAACAAAGACAGCCTCTTCAATAAATGGTGCTGGCAAAATTGGTTAACTACTAGTAGAAAACTAAAGCTAGATCCTTATATATCACCCTGCACCAGAATCAACTCCAAATGGATCAAAGACCTCAAAGTCAAAGCAGACACTCTGAAAACATTACAGGATGGAATAGAAGAAACCCTAGGTCTCCTTGGCTCTGGCCGAAATTTTCTGAATAGAGACCTGGAAACACAACAAATCAAAGAAAGGTTGGACAAATGGGATTGCATGAAGTTGCAGAGCTTCTGCATGGCAAAGGACATAGCTAGCAAGATCAATAGAAAGCCCACAGATTGGGAGAAGATCTTCATTAGCCATACAATGGACAAGGGTCTCATATCTAAAATATACTTGGAACTCAAAAAATTAAATCCCCCAACAACAAATCCTCAAAGAAACAACTGCCCAATAAATAAGTGGGCTAAAGACTTGAAGAGAAACTTCTCTGAAGAAGAAAGAAGGATGGCCAATAGACACATGAAGAAATGCTCAACCTCCCTAGCCATAAAAGAAATGCAAATCAAAACAACATTGAGATACCACCTCACCCCAGTTAGAATGGCTATAATCAAGAACTCTAACAACAACAGATGCTGGACAGATGGGAACCTTACTTCATTGTTGGTGGGAGTGTAAACTTGTTCAACCACTTTGGAAAGCAGTATGGAGGTTCCTCAAAAGACTTCACATAGAGCTCCCCTATGACCCAGCAATCCCACTTTTGGGCATTTACCCAAATGTTTACAAACAAGACCACACTAAAGCTACCAGCACAACTATGTTTATTGCAGCATTATTTACCATAGTTAAGATATGGAACCAACCCAGATGCCCCTCAGTAGATGAGTGGATCAAGAAAATGTAGTATATATACACAATGGAATTCTATGCCTCCATCAGAAAGAATGCCACTGCCCCATTTGTTAGGAAATGGAAAAACTTGGAAAAAATTATATTAAGTGAAGTAAGCCAGGCCCAAAGAAACATAGGTCCCATGGTTTCCCTTATTTGCAATATCTAGTATATGTATGAGTCAAGCGCAAAAGGTCAGATAATGTGATGTTAGGAAAATGAACCCTTAGATATGTATTTTAATGCTTTTTTATTTCATGCATTTGTTTCTAACGCATTTATAAGATTATCTCTTTGTTGCTTTGTATGTCCCTCCCCCACAGTATAACCCCTGCTTTCGCTATATTTGATGTCAATATAACTTGTGGAGGAGATGGGGAAAAACAAGTCGTTTAAGGATACAGGTGGACCTGTTGCAACAATGAGAAGTACAAGGTCATGTCGAAAACGAGCTTTACAAGTTGGTGGGGGGGGGAGGGGAAGATTGGGTCGTGGGGGGGTAGGGGAGAGGTAGGGAAGGGATGTGAAGGATAAACAAAGGAGGAGGCTGCAATGCTTGATAAGAAGTGTGCGCATTATCCTGCCCATGAAATTGTAACCCCTCTGTACAGTATGTTCACAAAAAAATTAAATTAAATTAAAAAAAATAAAATTTCAGCAAGTCTCATAAGACTTTAAAAAAAATGCTTAAAGGGAGTTAGAGAAAGAGCTAGTAGAAACAAACTTTCCTGAGTCATAGGCAGTTCTTGGGGTCTTGTGTGCCTGGCTGCACCCTTTCAGGAATAATCATAGGAAGATGGGAAGAAGACTTGATACATCACTAGCAGTTTCATCAACAATGTGAGTAGAGCCTTCATTGGCATAAGGACCTTAAACACAAATTTTAATCAAACCAGATCAGATGAATAATTTGATCTAGGGACTCTTCCTAAAAAGATATACATATATCTATATTGATATATAGATATCTATCTTCTATGTATGTATGTATGTATATATGTATGTATGTATGTGTCTATCTACCTATCTATACGTCTATCTATCTATCTATCATCTATCTATCCCACTAATCTTTGATTGGCTAGAAGACTGATATGCCCAAAGCTAATTATTTTTCTTGTACATCTTCAGAAAGGGAATTCCCAGGCTTCCAGTGATGTATGAGCAGAGGGTAAGAAAGGATAAGTTACCTCAACTATGACAGAAGCCTCCAAGCCTACAAACTTCTGATAAAAAATGCCTTATGTCAATAATAAAGGTGACTCCTAGGGAATCTGGCCAAAGGGGGAAAAAGAGGGGTGGGGGTGGGGGGAAGAGAAGAAATTAATTAGGGACATCAGATGCTGCATACTTGGAGAAAATTAGAATTTGCAGAATTAGATCGACCAAATCATTAGATAAAGAAACAATTCCTAGTGGATTATCAGTACCCAGAATATTAAGGTACACCTAAAACATTCAACTTGTGATAAAAAAAAAGCAGTCAAATACACAGACATATGTATGACTGGGTATGTGGGTAAATTCCCAAAAGTGGGATTGCTGGGTCATAGGGGAGCTCTATGTGGAGTCTTTTGAGGAACCTCCATACTCTTTCCAAAGTGGTTGAACAAGTTTACACTCCCACCAACAATGCAGTAGGGTAAAACTATATTAAGTGAAGTAAGACAGTTGCAATAACTAGTATATGTGTAAGACAAGCAGAAAAGTCAAAAAGCTATGTACATATGACCATATAAGATGATGTTAAGCAAAATGAACCCCAAGATAGGGCAAAATATATTTTTTCTTTCTTGTTATTGTTTCTAATGTACCATGTGATTTTTCTGTTGCTTTGTATGTTCCTCCCCCATGGTATAACCCCTATTTTGACTGTATTTGATGTCAGTGCCATGCATCCTGTATATACACTTCTCTAATTCAGGGAGAGCAAGGAAAAAAAACCAAAATGCTTGAATAAGGATACAGGTTGACCCATTGTAACAATGAGATGTACATGTACAAAACACTATGTTGAAAACGAACTATACAACTTTGGGCGGGGGGAGGCGGCAGTAGTTGTGGAGGTGGGAGGGAAGGGATGGTAGGGGAAAAACTAAGGAGGAGGCAACAATGCTCAATAGGAAATGTACTCATTAACTTGCTCATGTAACTGTAACCCCTCTGTACAGCATTTTTACAATAAAAAAATCCAAAAATAAAAAAGAAATTAAACAAATTGAGCTGTCATAAAAATGTGTAATGAATGCAACAAATACAGAAGTAAGGGAAAAATAAAAATTATTTTTAAATGAGAAAATTCTTTGAATATGGAGAAAATATTGATTTGGACAAACAGAAAGCTCAACATTACCTAAGTAGGTTAAGTGGAACCAGATCAATAATCATACACAGTATAGTTAAAAGGTTGAAAGACAAGGCAGATGTTGAAAACAGCAAGAGGAAAATAGTTCATCATGGGCAAGTGGAATCCAATAACTTGTACAGTTAACAGAAAGAATGGAGGGCAGAAAGGTCAAGGATGGAATGAGAAAGACATAAAGTGTTGAAAGTCCAAAACAGAAAAACGAAACAAATCAGATAGAACACCTATCTTTTCTTTTATTATTGTGAAAATACCATACAATAACATACAGAGGGGTTACAATTCTTAAAAGTGTTCAAACTCTTCAAAACTAAAAGTGAACTAAAAGTATTACAAGATAAAAACAGAATATAGGAGGCTAGTAAGTTATTGTTGAAAATAATAAAAGTACCATAACAGATTATTTTCCTTTCCTCTTTGATCGAGTAATCAGTTGCTTAAACAGCATGTGTGTTATGTACACACACACATGTTAGTATATGTAACACACATACTTGTATATGTGTTAGAATATATACGCATGTATATGTGTATATATGTATGTACATGTATATAAATATGTATGTATACATACATATGTATGTATATATGTTTTTTTTTGGGGGTCCGGTCATGGGGCCTGAACTCTGGGCCTGGGCGCTGTCCCTCAGCTCTTCAGCTCAAAGCTAGCGCTCTACCACTTGAGCCATAGCGCCACCTCTAGCTTTTTTCTTTTTTTGCTTATGTGGTGCTGAGGAATCGAACCCAGGGCCTCAGGCATGCAAGGCAAGCGCTCTACCACTGAGCCACATTCCCAGCCCTGTATGTATATATGAATATATCTTTTTTTTTTTTTGGGTCCAGTCGTGGGGCCTGAACTCTGGGCCTAGGCGCTGTCCCTCAGCTCTTCAGCTCAAGGCTAGCGCTCTACCACTTGAGTCACAGCGCCACTTCTGGCTTTTTTTCTTTTTGCTTATGTGGTGCTGAGGAATCGAACCCAGGGCCTCAGGCATGCAAGGCAAACGCTCTACCACTGAGCCACCTTCCCAGCCCTGAATATATCTATATATGTATATACTAACACATATACAAGTATGAGTGTTATATACATGTATATATGTGTGTGTGTGTCTATATACATATATGTGTATATATACTAACACATATACAAGTATGCATATGTACAAATTCATATTGTTGAGCCTATAACATATAAGGATACAAAGGAGAAAGGTGAAAGCAAGTGTTTTAGAGATGGCAACTTAAATACTCAGGTATATAAGACTTATAGCTGAAGAACCAGGTGAAGAGGATGGTGGACATGATAACTTCTAATGATAATGTAATTTTGGTGCTTTTTTTTCTCTCAGCTCCTTTAAAAGGCATCATAAAATATAAAAAGTGATAATTATATGAATGTGTTGTTAGGTCTGTAGCATATTTATGTGTAGCATATATACACCAAAAATAGCCCAAACCAGGTGGAAGAAAAGGAACAAGCCTTGATATGTTGTTGTTCATTGCATTGGAAGTAAATCAGTTATAAATCTGATGTTATTGTTTTAATTTAATTTTTATTGTCAAGATGATGTACAGAAGGGTTACAACTGTAAGGTTGTGAGTACATTTCATGTTGAACTTGTAACTCTTTCCCTCATTTTTCTCCCACTTTTCCTCCCTCCAGTCTCCACCCCCCCAAGTTGTACATATTATTTCCAAGATATTGTCTTGTGAGTATCACTGTAAATCTGATGTTATTTCTTTCAATTTAAATGTAACTCTTGAAAAAAATCATTAATGAAAACTAAAAAAGACTGTAAAAATAACGTTATTATTTATTAGAAAATGTTCTCTTCATACAAAGAAGTTAATGTAGGAACAAACAAGAAATGAAATACATAAAGGAAAATTACAGATAAACATCAAATCATATCAGTAATAATAAGTATGAATTAAACATCTAATTGTCATACAGATTAAAAAATCTTATTCACTTCTATGCTTTCTATAGAAGACATGTTATAGACTCAAAATTGCAAAGAGATTGTAAGTAGAGGGACAGGAAAGGATATTATAATGCCCAAAGTAGTTTAGATAGATTGAGTCTGTGACATTAAATCTTATCACACAGGTACATTAATCAATTCTTTTGTTTGTTTGCAGCAACATTAAGAAAGTGACATTAAGAAAGTGCCATTAAGAAAGTGACAAACTCCATAGTTTGTGAAAATATTTACAAGTAATATGTCAGCTAAGAGACTTATTTCTAGAACGTATTTAAAAATTGTGGTTCAATAAAAAAAGAAGACAAACTATCCTTTATGGTTTTAAATGTGGTGCTGAGTAAGGAAGAGGTACTGATAAATGCTCAATAACAGATAACCTTTGGAAATATCACACTAATCTAATGTAGCTAGCCACAATAGAGCACCTGTTACATTGTTTCACTGTTATGATGTATTGCTATAACAGGATATACAGATCAAACAATTTATGAAGAAGACATTTATTTGTGACAGTTCTGGAGACTTGGAAGACTGTGGTGCAGGTATTTTTGCTAAATAACCATAGGGTGGAGGGGGAAGGTCAAAAGAACATAACGAGGAGACTAAAGAGTAGAGGGGAGAATGTAGTCAAGAATTCAATGTATATCCTACAAAATTAAGAAAAGAGGAGGATGGGTTGGGAGGGATGGGTGAGAATGTTGGAAGGGTGACAGTGATCTAGAGGCATTGTGTTCATAAACTGCTGTTAAATGACATCTGCTTTACACAACTAAAATTCATAAAATAAAATAGATTGTGCAGAAATGAGAGGGAAGGAGGCAGGAGCCACCCTTTTGAGTGGTAACCTACTCCCTTGATAATTCCCACATAATGACATCTACCCATTAGAAGCGTAGGGCTCTTGTGGCTTGATCATTTCTTAAACACTCTACCATTCTGACACTCAAGAGTAATTTAAATAATTCCTTTATGTGCATAAATTCAAATCACAGCATTTGACATGAATATCATGCATTTGACATGTGTATCAAGACATTATAGACATCAATAGCCACTGTAGATACACATTAATTTGTCATTACCTAGAGCTGGGGATGAGGAGAGGCAAATGTAGAGGGAGTACCAAAAGTCACATTTTCTTTTGTAAGAGGAAAAAAAATCAGACTTTTGTGGTGATGGTTATACATTCCTGTGAGGGCATACTAAAAAGCGTTGCATTTTAAATGGGTAAATTATATGACATGTTAATCATCTCTCTGTAAAGCTGTTTACAAAATGCTATAGCATTTTACAGCAATGGTATAGATCTGCTTCAAATTCACTTTCCTCTTTTTTTGTCTCTGAGACAGGGCTGCAAACTCCCAATACTTGTGCATCAGTCTCTTCAAGTATTGGGATTACAGGCATGCATCCCATGCTATTTTAAGAATTATATCTCTTTTGGTACTTCTTGTTCTGTTAAAGGGAGAATATGTTACACAAGTTAAATTGAACACAACTTAATTGACCAAAGAATGAACCAAATGGCAGAGAACAGTTTCTAAGATCTCTGGCTGGCCGTGTGGGTCAGGCAGAATTTATGAACACAAAATGAGAGTGACTGAGTAGTATGATTGGTTACTGCTCATTGTGCCTGACTGGAATCAGCTGACCACCTGCAACTGACTGAAGTTCTGCTGTTGCAATAGTTTAAGATTTAGCTAGTAACTACATGAGTATTCCAAGTTAGACTTTTAGATTGTTGAAATACTAAGTTAGGTTGCAGGTCATTATGTAAGGATTCTCATGTAGGCATCCTCAAGCTGAATTGAGTTTAAGGTACCATAGTCCTTATTAAAATGTTAAAAAATGTGCTATTTTCTTTCCTTCTTTTCCCTTCTTTTCTCCCTTCCTCACTTCCTTCTCTCTCTCTCTTTCTCCTTCCTTCCTTCCTTCCTTCCTTCCTTCCTTCCTTCCTTCCTTCCTTCCTTCCTTCCTTCCTTCCTTCCCTCCCTCCCTCCCATCCCTCCCGCCCTCCATTCCTTCCTCTCTCTCTTCCTCCCTCCCTTCCTTCCCTCGCTCCCTCCAACCCTCCCTCCCTCCTTCCCTTCTTTCCTTTTTTTTCCCCTTTGTACAGATGAAGTAGGGACTACACTTTCTTGTTCATGGTTACTTGCTCATGGCAGGTGCTCTACCACTTGACCACTTGAGCCAAACCTCCAGTTGGGCAATTTACTAGTTAATTAGAGATGGAGACTTCTGGCTTCAAACAATGATCCTCTAGGTTTCAATGTACTGAGTGGCTGGCTAGAATTATAGGCTTGAGCCACAGGTGCCTGGCTACAAATACTATTTCTATTGCTATTATTCTAACACCAGGTAAAATTAAATTACCTTTAAGAATTGAGATTTTTTTTAGTATTGAATCTATATGATTATCAGTGTACATTACAAAGTTTAACTCTGTTTAGTAGTGGTCATAAAATAAATGCAAGACTATCTATATTTCCCATTTATTTGGCTAGTTATGTTCCAAATGTGAAAACGTTATTCTCTCTTGGACAGCTACCATGAAGTAAGCTGTTTTCTTTCTTTTCAGTAGAGTCCGCGGCAGCATTAAAAAAAATTATGCATTATTTTGCATTTACATAGCCATCTTTACTGCCGATTTTCTCCCTTAACAGCCATTATCAAGACCTGTGTTGATGTGATGTCCATTAGCATTCCCTTCTGAGCTCAAGGGTTGAATTTGTTAAGAGGAAGAGACAATGAAGTCTTATAGATGTATATTGAGCATGTCAAAATCACAAAATAATTTTCTGAGAGTCATGGGATAGCACTTACAATTAGCTCCTGTCGATTGCTCCAAAGCTCACTCACCTATACCATTTCCCTATAGAAAATAGTAGGTAGACAGTGTTTCATTGTATCTCAAGTCTATAATATGTTTGTGGAGATCTGCATATTCCAGAAAATTCTGAGAGGGCACAGCTCTACAGGCAAAGTCATGAGATCCCCTGGGCCTCCATTTTAACTACGCTACCATCTGGAACATTAGTTCCTTTATCTCATTTCATGCCATTCTACTAATCCTTCCCTTCCTTCCTTTCTCTGCTGTGTGGAGGTTTTACTGTTTGAAACTTGAGCAATACAAGCAAACGTTAGTTTTACTTCCTTTTTTTTCTTTTTAGGGGAGGCTGTTACCTTTCAAAGACTATGTTTAATTGTGCAAACCTGAATTTCCCAAAGTAATTTAGTGATAAACCATTTGGAACCAGCTGTTGTTAGAGCTTTCTCATTTCTATGAATCTTGGCTTTTGTAAAACTGGTGTTTGGTGTTACTCTGGATTGTGTGCAATAATAGTATTTCCTTCATCTATATTTTCAGAAAGACAGGAAGAAAATAGACTGAGATGACATTGTTCAAACTAACTGATGTATTTCTTTAGTCCTGTGAAGGCACATGTGTTTTATCTCCCTCTCTCTGAAAAAATAAAGAAACAACCATATCTGTATAGTATCCCTTTAGCCATTAACATTTCCTCCTACTCACTCCCGTTGACATATGCACACTGCAGACTGCTTTATTTAAGACTCAAGGTGTGTAGATTGAAAAAAGGAAATCTTCTCAAGTACGTTCCTTGGTTTTTTGTCAGATTTTTGCAAATGACACACATGGAAACTTTCTGTTGTCCCATAGTAGGTGAGCCATAGTTACAATGCCAACATTCTAAATTTGCAGCATATCTATGGGTTATTTGAAGGATGTCCTTGAGGAGATTTCTCTGAAGGCCACAAGCTATGCATGTTTATGTATCTCTAGAAATAGCTGATTGTGTGTATATGTGTGTTTTACAGTTATAATTTAAGACTCTTCGAGCAATTAATCTATTCTGAAATAGAAAAATAATTGAGAAATGAAAAGGAACAGAAGCTGTCTTGTGGGACAGGCAACAACAGGAAGGGAAAGGGCCAATAGAGAGAGTGAAGGTAAATGTGATTAAATAGTTTATATTAATATATGAAAATAAAATAATGAAACATATTGAAAAGAGTTTTTTGGTCAGTCGTGGGGCTTGAACTCTGGGCTTGGGAGCTGTCCTCAGCTCTTCAGCTCAAGGCAAGAGCTCTACCACTTGAGCCACAATGCCACTTCCTTGAAATTGTTTTAAGAAGGGGAAAGGTGTATGCGGGGCTGAGTTGAATTGGGATGCATCATCTGTGTATAAGGAAGTGTCTCCAGCCTGGTCCAACTGTAATATGCTAACAAAAAATCTATTAAGACCTCCAAAACAAATGAATAAATAAACAAAAAATAAACACATAAATAAATAAAACAAAACTTTCATTACTTTGCAAAGGAAACTTCAGTATTCTTTGACTTGTATTTAAGAACACATTGTTTTGGAAGACAAGAAAAAGAAAAGTACTAGTAAGCAGAAATTGTAAGATTTGTACTTATATGACATAGTTACATATATCTGTCCATTCTATTATCCACTATGAATTCAGTACTCACTATCTTTCTGGCTAGAAATTATTAAGATGAGCCCATAGGGCTATAACTTTCCATTTTGAAAACATCCAGCTTCTTTCTATCACAAATAAAATAATCAGATCAAACTTTTTTTTGAATTTTTTTAAGTTATCACAATATTTATCAAAATCCGAAATTATTTGATGATGCGCAGTCCCCTCTTCAATAGAGTGCTAGCTACATGAGGCAGGGCGAATACATGAGCTCATGCTGTGTACCCAACACCTTACATAGTACCTGACATATCACAGATGCTCAAAAATGATATGTAAATTTCCATATTACATTCATCTGGGACATAATAGCTGTAGAATTGTCTATGAAATTATAAATTTTTCTCTCAGAATAGTTGTAACCTTTTTAGTTGGGTATCAGACTAACTTTTTGTAACATACACACACATTTATGCATTCTACAAATGTAACTTTGGTAACAGAATCAGTGATAGTGATGGATCTTCAGAGTCTTCAACATTTGCCTACTTATAAAAGTTCTACCTAAAATAACATGTTATTTTAATTAAATTGGTTTAAACTTCTTAATTGTAAAGTCTCTTACACGTACATGTAAATAGGCATGTATCTCAGATTACAATCTCTTTCTCTCTATCCATTTTCTCTCTCTCTTACTGCTTTATTTGTTCTCTCCCTCTCACTTTCCTCTTTGCTCTCCTTTTTATCTTTTACTCATCATGCTCATATTATATTTTTTTTTTCCTTGGTCAGTCGTGGGGCCTGAACTCTAGGCCTGGACTCTGTCCCTCAGCTCTTCAGTTCAAGGCTAGCACTCTACCACTGAGCCACAGCGCCACTTCTGGCTTTTTCTGCTTATGTGGTGCTGAGGAATTGAACCCAGGGTCTCATGCACATAAGGCAAGCACTCTACCACTGAGCCACCTTCCCAGTCCTCATATTAGAATTTTTATACTGCTGATTATACTGCTGGCATTTTACTTTTTAAATTGTCGTAGTTGGTGGAGAGGGAGGGTTGTTGTGTGTGAGATCAGAGAAAGATGATAAAGTTATAGAGCAGTTAGTTTGGGATTTACTAACGGTTTTCCCTGGACACAAAGACTTGGTGGGGTTTGAGAATAATAGTTATGGATCAAAATGGATTATTTTATCCTTTAGCTTTGTGGGTTTTAAAGCTTAAAAATACAAGATAATTTGTATAACTTATGTGTCTCATTGCCCATCAGAGGAGCTCATATGGGCAGTGACTGAGGCTACTGCATAACAATGTCAGTTACCACTGGTGTTTGTTCTTTCAGGTAGTAGCTGTCATCTATCATCTGTCAGGACAAAATATGCCAGAAAAGCTAGGTTTTTCATCTACCAAGCTGATTTATCCACTGAAACAGAAAAGAGGATGGAATTCTGAAGATCACGCTAAAGTAATGGGAAATAGGATAGATAGGTAGATAGCATTTTTGAAAAGACATTGCCCTTCTTGGTATATAGATGTTTAGAGATTTTCTTTTTTATCTCTGTTCTGTCCTTCTGTTACACCTGCAAGGTTAATTTATCTAACGTTTTGTTCTATACATTTACAATTATTTCTCTAAAAATCTATTAGTGATGATTCCCTTTGTTGGCTGTATACTATACTCACTAGGAAGATTTTGCAATATGATACCTGAGTTTCAATAAAAATAAATCGTATCTCTGGGTTTAGGATCTGGTTATCAGTATGTTCTTTGGAAAGTTCCCAAAATAATTTGAATAAGCAGTTAATATTGAGTTCTGTATTCATAACTGAGAATAATCTAACATGACGTTTCCTATATAAAGTGCTTCTCCGATGATTATTGTCTCTTAAATTTAAGTTTATAACCATTATTTTACTGTTGGGGTTTTGAAAACCTTAAGTAGAGGAGAAGAAGCTAGGAAGATAATATAAAGATTTCCACAAGTCTAGAAGAGTTATAGGAAGAGCAATAATTAATTATTTTCATTGATGAATGAGAGAAAACTTGAAAAATATAGTAAATTTCTTAAATATTTTAATAATGCTAACCTCTATTGTTAAGATATTGCTATTCTGTCTCTATAGAGACACTGTGGGAATTTGTCATATAAAACATTAGGTCAGTAAACCTCAGATGTAATAGGAGAACAGAGCAGACAGTAATCCCTAAGCTCATATGCATACATCTGTGTACTCAAAAGGACAATGCCTTTTCAAAGGTGCTATCCATTCAATCTCTAATTACCTCATTATGGAGTCAGTATTTATTCTTTTTCTGATCTAATGTATAATCCAGCTTGGAGCATGAATGGATAGAATAGAAACAATAGCATAAAGTTAACAGTTAGCTGCATGTATAATAAGGAGGATTAAGATATTTGCCAGTTATAAGAGAAGATCTCAAGCACACTATACAACTGAAAAATGCAACACACATAATTAGTCAACTTATTCATTCTTACATGTTGATTGGGACATATATATTCATTTAATCCACACAGATTTATCAGGTGACATAGGAGACTAAAAAGAAAGGTAAGGTATTCGTTTTCAATGTCAAATTTAAGTAATGGGCATGGATGTTCAAAATGTATTACCACAGAATATGCTAAGCAAATTCATAATATGTCTAAAATGTCTAAATACATATAGGTAGTACAAGAGAAAAGAAGCTTCTAGGTTTTTTAGTTTTGTTTTGTTTTTGGTGCCTGTCCTGGGGCTTAAACTCAAAGCCTGAGATTTTGTGCCCAAGGCTACAGCTCTACCACTTGAACCACAGCTCCACTACTGGATTTTTTTTTGGTGTTTAATTAGAGATAAGGCTTTCCTGCCCAGGCTGGCTTTGAGCTGTGATCCTCAGATCTCAGCCTCCTGAGTAGCTAGGATTACAGTTGTGAGCCACTGGCACCTGGCAGAAATGTCTTTTAATTATGAATGACTATGCTGAGTTTTGAAAGTGAATTTGGAATTTTAAGCTTTCCATAGAGCTCAGAGGGAAAGTCACTAACGTCCAAGAGAACGAATAGCATATGAGACATAGAATATCATACTGAAAATTTTTGTAAGCGTGTTTTCAGGTATAAGCTTCTATTCCAAATCTTGTCAGAGTTTCATCATGAAAGGATACTGAATTTTGTCATTTTTTTTCTGCATCAATTGAATCATGTGATTTTTGACTTTCTGTTTATGTGCTATATTATGTTTATTTCTGTCTCTCTTGCTTTCTCTGTGTATGTGATGTGTTCTCCATATTCTTGGTCAGTTTGGGGATAAGTATAACACTGACTTCATTCAAACTAAAAGGCTTAGTTTTATTTCCAAACATTTTGCATTCTTTGCCATTGCTTTGTCATATAGTCTTGAATCACAAGCAAATATCTCTATTTCTACAATGTAGAAAGTGGTCGGGGAACTTAGACTTCGATTTCTCAACTTTCTAAGGTACTTGGCTAGGACATTTGTTGATTCTCATCATCCTGAGATTATGAATGGCCTTGAATATTAACATGAAAGTCTTTCTCTCAATATTTTGTTTGGTTATTAAATTAATCACTCTTGTATATTATATACTTTTAGGATTTTCTTAGCTCACTGTCTTTCAGGTGACATGTTACCCTTATTTCTGTAATTACTGTGAGTGGCCATCTCCTTACTGGTTTTAGATCTGAGGCTAAAGACAACTTATGTAGTTTCTCTCAATACTTTTGTGCTTAAAACATCACATGGCAATGTATGACTTTCTCTTTCAAGTTCCGGCCTAGAGGGCCAAATGGTTCAATCCCAAACTGTGATGAAATGAACTGCTTATGATTTCAGTGAAGACAGGGAATCTAAAAGTCAACGAATGAAAACTTAGGTGTACAGCTTTGGTAGGAAGCAAGACCCCATCCTAGAAATAATCATCAAAAAACAGGCTAGAGCATAGCTCAATGTTTTCTCACCAGCCTAGCAAGCAGGAGGCCCTGAGTTCAAATCCTAGTACTACCAAAAACAGCAAAAACAAGCACCCCCCCCCACATTTTTTCTAATGTGTAGCCAGATAGGGTAGCACATATACATATATATGGATATATGTATGTATATATATATATATATATATATTTGCATTACACACACATACATACACACACACACATATAATGGAAATAAACCTACACTCAAGGCTGGAAGAAGAAATAATAATTTCTGATTGGAAGAGAAGTTGGCTGAGAAAAAGTTAGATTCACTGAGAAATTTCAATTTGTGTGTCTTGGGTTTTTATTGAAATGAGACTGTGTCAGAACCAACACAGGAGAAGGATGACTCAGAGTTGTGTAGGAGAGCTGTAAGGTGGCTCTGGATTTCTGGCGTGCATTGTGGGAACAGCACTCATCTTTATATACTGGGTGGGATGATATTAAGGTTAGCCAAGGGAACTTTATACTAACAACATGGTGCCATCCCTGGAGAAAGGATAGAGAACTCATTAAATAAATAAAGATGTAAGTTCACACCCAGATATTATCTGCTAGGACTTTTGGGCCTAACAAATGCATTATCTTCAGCAGTGCTTACTGTATCATATTTCTAAATGGTTTGCCAAACTATGAGGAAAAATCTGATTAAAAGAAAACTGATAGGATTTAATGAAATTGCCAGCCAAGGAGGTACCTGTATTTGCTAAGCTCCTGTAGACTTGTTTTTCCATCAAATGAAGCATTGCCTATCAGTCAGTGAATAAATATTTACTGAGCTTTTAGTCTGTGCTCTCATTGTTCAAGGTGAAATGCAGACATAACAGAAGTAGCAGGCCTTCTACCTTCATTCCTCATCTCTTTGAATTTTGAAAGCATACAAAGAAATATAATAAAGATCAAGCAAGTTTTACAGCAGTGGATCTCTAACACTCATAAAAATGATTGAGAATACAAAAAGCTTGTTTTTTAAACAAAAGTTAATTAATATCTATCAAAACAACATGTTAAATATTCAGATTGAAGTATTTAAAGAACTTTATTGGTTTAACTAGAAAGTACAAACCTACTAGCTGTTAATATGAATAGTGTATTTTATGCATCACAGTGATGTTTTCTACAACAAAAATTAATGGAACAGGTAACCTTGTTTAACATATTTGCAAATCTCTTTATTATCTCTCTTAGAAAAGATGTTAGATTCTCATATTAGCTTTGGCACTTAGTCTATTGCAATATCATTTGTCATGTAACCTTTGGAGTATTTTGCTGTACGCTCATGAAAAATGAGTATGAAAAGGAAAATAATATCTTAGTCTATTATGAAATATTTTTGATCTCATAGATTTCTTGATGTGTTCCAGTAACAGCTCAGTTGTCCAAAGAACACACTTTGAAAAGTTTTAAGTTAATTGAGTGGAGACATAATTTTTTTTTTTTTTTAATTTTTTAAAAATTTATTTATTTTTTATTGTGAAAATACTGTACAGAGAGGTTACAATTACATGGGCAAGATAATGAGTACATTTCTTTTTTTTTTTTTTAATTTAATTTAATTTTATTTGTGAACATACTGTACAGAGGAGTTACAGTTACATGGGCAGGATAATGTGTACATTTCTTACCAAGCATTGCAGCCTCCTCCTTTGTTTATCCTTCACATCCCTTCCCAGCCTCCCCCCTCCCCCCCTAATCCCAATCCTTCTCCTTCCTCCCCCCCCCCCCAGCCCCCCCCCCCCACCAACATTGTAAAGTTCGTTTTGGACATGACAACTTGTACTTCTCATTGTTGCAACAGGTCCACCTGTATCCTTAAACAACTGGTTTTTCCCCATCTCCTCCACAAGTTATACTGACATCAAATATAGTGAAAGCAAGGGTTATACTGTGGGGGAGGGACATACAAAGCAACAAAGAGATAATCTTATAAATGTGTTAGAAACACATGCATGAAAGAAAAAAACATTAAAATACACATCTAAGGGTTCATTTTCCTGACATCACATTATCTGACCTTTTCCGCTTGACTCATACATATACTAGATATTACAAATAAGGGAAACCATGGGACCTACGTTTCTTTGGGCCTGGCTTACTTCACTTAATATAATTTTTTCCAAGTTTTTCCATTTCCTAACAAACGGGGCAATGTCATTCTTTCTGATGGAGGCATAGAATTCCATTGTGTATATATACCACATTTTCTTGATCCATTCATCTACTGAGGGGCATCTGGGTAGACATAATTTTTTTTAAGCATGCATGAGAGGGGTAGTATTTATACTGAGCTCTGTCTTTGTTAGGGAGAATTATGTTTTTAAAATTCATATTAGCCTGGAACTGGTGGCTCACATCTGTAATCCTAGATACTCAGGAGGCTGAGATCCAAGGATTGAAGTTCAAATCTGGGATGAGAAAGTCCGTGAGATTCTTATCTCCAAGAAATTATCAAAACACAAAACACAAAACTAGAGGTGGAGCTGTAACTAGCCTTGAGCAAAAAAAGCTTAGGAACAGCACCCACGCCCTGAGTTCAAACTCAGGACCTGCACACACACACACACACACACACACACACACACAAAATCCACATTAAAGTTTGGCCCAGTGTTAACAAAATAAACACAATATTAATTGGAGGGAGGTTGTAGTAATGTTCATTTCTTCATCCACATGATTGAATAAGTATGTGCTTTTTTTTATCTATTTTGTTAAACCTTTAGTTCTATAAGCAAAAGGAAGAACTTTTTTTGTATTTCATTTTATGTTTTTTAGTGCAATACTGTTTCAATATTAGAAAGTATCTACTGGTCATTCTTCTGATACAGTTCATTCATTGCTTTGTTTTTATTGCATGCAGTAAAATCTTAAAAGAAGTGGCTAACAAGTTAACTAAACTGTAGTATGTGTGTATGTGTGTGAGGGGAGGGTATTAGGGAAGGATTGCATTGATATAACTCCTTTGAACAAGCTTACAATTGAGCCAGAAGAATACCAGGAAGCTGAAGCCTGTGTTGTCAGGAGGGGAACATTAAAAGGGAGAGGGGAAAGGTGGTCAAATATAGTCATAATAGTCAATGTACGTATGTATGTGAAAATGGAAGCAGGTAACTTGAGGAGATGGGTGGGTTTGGGAGAGATAGAGGAGAATGATAGAAAGGGTGACACTGATCAAAATGCATTGTGCTCGTAAACCAGCGTGTTGAATTTAAACCCCTTCCTACAACTAATTTAAGAAGTTAAAAAAATGTCTATCTAGAACAGTATCTCTTTAGCTCTGTAGCAATGACTATCAGAAGCCTTTAAGCAGTACATTAATGGCGGAGAATAAAGTGAACAGACCAAATGGCTTACGTTGCTTCCAGCAAACTGAGCAAACATCTGAGCATCTGAAGCAAGGATCTAAAAGAAAATGTTAAATGGCTTTTGCCTCACCACATGAAAGACCCGCTACATTGCACTTGTGTTACCAATTTTAATTATGACTAATTTTATGGGTTATAGAAGAAGAAATATTCTTATACAGGAGCCTAATTAGTTGTTATATATATATATATATATATATATATATATATATATATATATCTTCACCTGAAATATTTCATCTGAAATGGGAAGTTCTCTGTCTTCCATTTTTCTCATTTGTTGCTATTTTTCAGAATTTAAAATTCTAAAAGGTAACTTGATGTCTCAATGGTCTTGGGAGAAATGAGGACTGGGGATATTGAAGAATTGCAAAGGCTTACAACATGACTTCTTTACTGTCACCATGTTTCACCTCTTCCTTCCCTCACCTGATAAAACCATCACATTTTGCAGAGCACAAAGAGCTGTGTGTTGCTAATAGTATCACAACAATCTAGCAAGTAAGTGAAAACTCATGAACCGAAAGTGCTAGAAGTGCAAGATAATCTGCATTTCATTTGAAGTACAAAGGCAGCCTTGTTCTGGTATTTAGACCCCAGACTCACATCTGGTAGCATGTCTATGGCTACATAGACCTATGGGCAGACATTGATTTTATCCTGTATTTGAAATGATCGTGTTTAAGCTGAGAGCTAGAAATGCATGCCTGCAATTCTAGCTATTGAGAAAGCTGAGAGCCAGAGGTGGTGCTTCTGCTCAGTTTGGAAAGAAACATTCTCTACACACCATCTCCAAATAAAACAGAAAAAAAGCAGGGCTGGAGGTGTGGTTCAAATTGTAGAGTGCTAGCCTAGTAAATATGAGGTCCTGAGTTCAAACACTTGGACTGCACAAATTAGCAAAAAGGTTGTTAATTAAAAAATATATATATGTGGGAAAAAACTAGCTTTAGGGTGCATGAAAACATGTCTCCTTCCTTCCTGTTCTTTAAATTACAGTTCCTAGAAATACAGTTCCTGTGCAGCTTAACCACAGAACCAGGACTAGAAAGTACCAAGAATGATGGTTTGAGGCTATTATCCAGCTCCAAGAAACTCCAAGTCATCTGTTTCCTAGAATATAGATGACAGCTCAGATTGCAGCCTCAGAAGAGAATCTCCAATCACCCAGGATTCCATACTATGATAATAATTATTTTTGCACCCTGAGCCAGTGAACTTTTGTCCCATTAGACCAGGAAAATTTACAGAACAACGTCAGAAATCTGGCAGCCATCACTACACTCACATTTACCTGGAGAATTCTAAGCATCTAAGTCAGCGAAAGTGTAGAAATCCTCATTATGTTAGGAAGGTGGCAAGATACTTTAAAATAAGCTGGAAAAAACAATGGTTGCATTGGAATTATTGTTTTCTTTGAAAGCACTGATTGACAACCTTTGGATGTTCAGCATTGATTGGTGAATTTCCATTTCCAGGTATTTCTTTGAAGTTTTGTAACGTCACATGACTGGGATATCTGAAAAAAAATCTACTATTCTCTCATGTATGTGGTCATACACATATACACGTGCATAACATTATAGATAAGTATATATATACAAGTTTTAGAAAAAGATGTGGTTTAAAGATCTCAAATGATGGAAGTGTGTCAGGAATAGTTGTGCAGTTTGCCTACTTTAACATACATGGCTATTTTCTCTGTGCCTTTTGTGCTTGTTTTCCAGTCCAGTCCAGATGACCTTTCAGGCCTTCCTTCTTTTTGCACCAGAACTCCCACCCTACCCACTCCAACACACAAAGCTGGTGACATGTCTGGAGACTGACATGAGCAGAAAAGGAGATAAAGAAGCTGCTTTTGAAGTTTTCTCCTTTGTGAGTCTGAGTCACCCATAGCTGTTTGGTTCCTGTGTATTTGCTCTATGAGTTAGAGAAGGAGCAGCAATGCTGAGGCTGATGCTGTATTTGTTTTTGCAGATTTGAAAGCAACCTACAGAGCTCAGGACATCACAGAACTGCAG
Organism: Dipodomys spectabilis; assembly: GCF_019054845.1. Lineage (NCBI taxonomy): Eukaryota > Metazoa > Chordata > Mammalia > Rodentia > Heteromyidae > Dipodomys > Dipodomys spectabilis. The sequence continues at coordinate 384,645 of NW_024870867.1, forward strand.
TCCTGTGGCACTTTTAGCTCCAAGCTCCTAGGCCAATGTTCAGGCACAACTACATGCCTTAAATTAGTTGGCAGGTAAAGAAGACACCTCGTATGTGAAATTGCCTGATAATATTTGTCACTCTGTATCGACTGAAGTGTAGATGTTGGAATCAAAAACATCATCCTTGACATTTCTTTTGACTTTTAAAGTTATTTTTTGAGAGCACTTTTTCAAAACCACATTGTGATAAGTCCATGAATAAGGCTGGCTAATTGTATTCTTGTACTGTTTTATGTCTATAATCCTTGTGAAGGAAGGAAAGGAGAATGGTAGTTTGAGGAAAGCCTGAACAAATAATTCATGAGATTCTATCTTAACAAGTCAAGCACAGTGGTTCATGCCTGTTGTTCCAGCTACGTGGGACTTAGGTAGGAGGGATATGATGGAAGAAGTTCTGCACTGAATTCAAACTTCAAATAAGAAAAGAAATTATTCTTATGTTGTTATACAGCAAGAAAACAGAGAAGTCACATTTTGAGAGGTGGAGTTTGGAGCCTTTATTGGTGTGCCAGTGATCTGCAGATGGACTCCGGTCACAAAGATCTGCATCCCAATGAATACACTTAACACTGTTATAAAACTGAGCCATGAGAGCTGGAGAGGAAAGAAAGAGTAGAAACACAGTATCAATAAACTAGATCAACTCCAATGGGGAGCTGAAGTGGGGCCCATGTTGACCAGAGAAGAGCTTGGAGACACAAACATGAACAGGAAGATAAGAGGCATGGCACACTGGTGCCTGAGCTGGCCCAGGTCTAAATAGGGTCAGGGTCACAGGGAGCCAAACTGGCAAGTCCAGTAACCTATGGTCCAAGGTGCCACCCTTGTCTCTAGGAATTGAGGCATGCCCATCACCTGGGAAATAGAACTTCCCCGCCTCCACTGTGAAGACAAGGTGGTGTTGGCCTGACTCAACTCCCTACAGTCCATCATGTAGCCAAGATGGTGCCAGCCAGATACAGCATCCCTACTTCAGTATTACCAAATATGTGTTTACACTGCATATTTAATGCTTTTCTTATTTGTCATGGTTTGGCAGAACATTAAAGATCGCTTGTTTTACTGTGTTTACATTGAGAGACTGATTGTATATATCCCAAAGCTAATCAAATCAAGTAGTTGTAGTATGTGTATTTTTCACTTAGTTACCTCTTATAATCTCTTGACTTCGATTTTGTAAATGAAAACGTGTGAGGAAAAATATTGTAGGTTACTTGGTAAGCACAAGCAACACATTCTGAGAAAATAATGTATCTTTTTACTCATAAATGAATGAATGTGAAATTCAAATGAATGTAATACCCTTTACTCTCTTCACCCTGCTATTTGAAGTACAAGATGCAACTACATAAAAAAAATAAGCTTCTGTAACAACTGATGGGAATAATGAAAATCTGGTGGAAAGTGGAAAATTGCGATCACTTTATCCTCATTCATTTGCTATTTAGTGTTCATTTCTCTTATATGGAAGTCTAACAAAGTATGACTTGGGGTAAATGCTTTTCAAATTCTGGATTTTCAACATGGACTGGGGGTGGGGTTATTTCAGCTCAGCTTGGGGCCTGGGTCACGAGTCACCACATCGGATTATGATGTGGGGAGGGAGAGTCAGTGGACTTAGTTTCAGCTTAGTATTTTTTAAAGGGATATTGCAATAAATGTGAGTAGTCCATGCAGTGTGTCTTAAAGTTGTATATCATCTTTCAAGCCTTTTACTGAAGTCTTACTCAGGAAGTGCTAAGAGGAGAGTTATACTACATGTCAGTATGTAGTATATATGAATGTTCACCTAGCTATATTTAATAGCTGTGATCTGAATGAGAATATGATTTCTTACTTCCTGGAAATGGTTGCATACTACAGGGCTCTCCTTCCATCCCATTCCCTCCCTTTTCTTCTCTCCCTTTCCCTCTCCCCTTCCTCTTTCTTTCCTTTCCTCCTTCCTTCCCTTCTTCCTTCCTTCCTTTCCTCTTTCCTTCCCTTCTTCCTTCCTTCCTTCCTTCCTTCTTTCCTTCCTTCCTTTCTTCCTTCCTTCCTTACTTCTTTCCTTTCCTTCTCTCTCTTTCTTTCTTTTCTTCTGAAGTCAATTTCTTTCACTGTGAAAAACTTTGGAAAAACTCCCAAACTTACAAATAAAAATTGTAAATGTTTTTATTCTCACTGTTCAGATATAATCACTGTTTGAACTTAGTTGTCCAACAATATTTTACAGAATATTAGGATTTTATTATGAAAATTATTTGTCAACATGATTTATTTCCATATGAATATTTTCTATGCATGTGATTAAATTTAGTCAACATGATGCTTTTGTATGAACCTTATAAAATATATTATTTCTAGTTATTATTATGATTATTGCTACTAATTTTGGCAGTATGAGAGCCTGAATTTAGGGCCTTGAACTTGCTAGGCAGAGACTCTATCATTTGAGCCATGACCCCAGTTCTTTTTGCTTTTAGTTTATATTTCAAATAGGATATCACACATTTTCCCGACCTGATCTATCACTACCTCCTACTTCTGTCTACATAGTAACTGGTATTATATGTATTTTCCACCATGCCCAGCCTTTTGTTTGAGATATAGTCTTTCTAACTTTTGCTGGACATATCCTCAAACCCTAATTCTCTTGTTTCCATGTCCCAAGTAGCTAAGATTATAAGTGTATGCTACCACATATGACCTTATGGTATTCATGTGGCTATACCCTTTAGGTTATAAATTTAGATATATAAATATATATTTTACCTATTATAGCTTTATAAGTAAATCAATAAAAATGTGTTTATGTATAAACACTTGGATATCACCACATTATTATTGTTTTTATTTTACTTTTAAGGTGACATACAGTGGAGTTATAGTTACATAAGTAAGATAATGAGTACATTTCTTTTCAGTGTTACCTGCTCCCTCATTTTCTTCCTCTTTCCCTTCCCCCAACTCCCCTCCCCCCAAGTTGTAACGTTCATTTCCAATATACTGTCCAGTGCTGAATTAGTTCCCATTTTTGTCTCACCATTTCTGTGCTTCCCTTTCCCTTTCCTGAATCAGATAAATTTATATGTAAGACAAAGGATACTGAAATCAGAAACAGTGACCATTAAGTGAAGTAAGCCAGGCCCAAAGAAGCATAGGTCCCATGGTTTCCCTTATTTGCAATATCTAGTATAGGTATGAGTCAAGCGGAAAAAGTCAGATAATGTGATGTTAGGAAAACGAACCCTCAAATATGTATTTTAATGTTTTTGTTTCTTTCATGCATGTGTTTCTAACGCATTTATAAGATTATTTCTTTGTTGCTTAATATGTCCCTCCCCCACAGTGTAACCCCCGCTTTCACCATATTTGAATGCAGTATAACATGTGGAGGAGATGGGGAAAAACAAGTCGTTTAAGGATTCAGGTGGACCTGTTGCAACAATGAGAAGTACAAAATGTCATGTCAAAACCAGCTTTACAATGTTGGTGGGGGGGGGGGTATGATTGGGTGGGGGGGAGGGGGGAGGCTGGGAAGGGAGGTGAAGGGTAAACAAAGGAGGAGGCTGCAATGCTTGGTAAGAAATGTATGCATTATCCTGCCCATGTAATTGTAACCCCTCTGTACAGTATGTTCTCAAATAAAATAAAATAAAATTAAAAAAAAAAAAAGAAACAGTGACCACAGGGAATAAACCAGAGGATTAAAAAATAAAAAAGAAAGACAAAAGAAATAACTGCACATGGTACAGTATAAAAAAAGATAGCAAACAACCACAAAAAAAACCCTCTTGCTTCCATATTGTGGAGATCATTTCACTTAGCATCATTTTATATGGTCATATGTACATAGCTATTGGGCTATTGTGAACCTCTGCTAGAACTATCCTAAGCATATACTAACTATTACAAATAAGTCTGCACATTATTTTGAGGTAAATTTTTGAAAATGGGATTATTAGATCCAAGCATCTAAATTTAATTTTTTTCTCATAATATTGCCACTTATGCATTCATCAAAAATGTTGTTTTGAGAAACTACTTTGATGCTAGGAATCATGCTGGACTATTGGAAGTGCTTGGATTTAGTTTCCTGACTCCCTCATAAAGACTAGATGCATTATGGGTAAGAGTAGAAGCTTAGAGTCCAGTTAGGAGACCATTTGTCACATCATAGAAAGAAGTAAGGCCAGTTGGACAAAAACAATAATATGATACAGAGGACAATTGTTCAAGAACAGTTGACAAGAGTTGCTACAGGTAGTCAATTTATTTTAAAAAAGGAAATAATAAAAGGTAAGTCTAAGTTTGTTTGTTGTTTTCATTTCAGGGATCTGGAAATATGTAATTGCCATTAATTGTATTACAGCATAGAAATGTGTAGAGTCAGTGTGTAATTTGGATTTTCTAGGATGATGTTCTTCCAATTGACTAATCTACCTATGTCAAATGGCCATATTGGGGGAGGGGGGGGAATCTTAGTAGATCTTGTTCTCTTTCATAACTTTAGCCCTCTTTCTTTTCTTTATTTAATGATTAATAGGGATGAGACTAAGTTTCAAGTATGTGTGACTTATAACTAATCTATCACAAAGTGTTTACTCTCCTTTGATCATTATTATCAGAAGAGAAAGCATTAAGTGAGAACCAAAGAAAATAGTGAGATTTCTGATTTCACAAAGAAAACCTATTGATCTCTTGACTCAGAATGTGAGGTTGACAATATGATTGTGGTAAGCCTGATGTTAGAAAACGCTTATCTCACTTCTCTACAGGTGGGAGAGGGTTTTGAAATCATCATATGAAAAAGTGACCTGTTTGATCTCTGTGGCTTAAAATCTCCCATATACTGGACTATCCCCAGCAAAAGGAACCCACACTCATTACAATTCACACCATCTGTTCAGGCTATTGTGTGGGCAGTGTAAATTGTTGGTGAATCTAAGGCATCCTTATGACTTCTAAAGTATGAGAAAATGTTTAAGTGTAGTGAGAGATATTTGGGGTACACAAATATTGCTCATGTGTTCATTGCATGGGGCTTTGGCTGTTTCCAGAAGCAATCATATGAACAGGTAACTATGTGAAAGCTTCAGATAGGAGAGAATTATTTCATCTCTAATAATTGTCCTGGAATTTACAATTTCCTTCTGCAAGTGATTTAAAAAAAAACACAGTACTATATATTTGCAACGCAAACACAGAAAAACCTATTAAGGAATAAAGGCACTGATGGTTCCATTGGTTGAGAAAAAGCTTCCATTCACCATAGGTTTGTTCTCTTAAAATAAAGCATTTTATATTACCTTGCCCAAGATACATGTGTGCTGAACTCTAATCAAGTAAGCACAATGTGGATTTTTTTTTGAATTTGGAATTTTATGATGGAATTTTATTTTTATTTTATTGTCAAGGTGATGTACAGAGGGGTTACAATTACATAAGGTAGTGAGTACATTTCTTGTCGAACTTGTTACCCCCTCCCTCATTTTTCTCCCACTTTCTAGCTCCTAATCCCTCCCTAACTTGTACAGTTCATTTCCAACATATTGTCTTGTATCGCGGTTGCATTGATTCACCCTTTGTTCGTGGTCTTACCGTTTTGTTTTTAATGTGGAATTTTTGCAGTTAGTAATTACAAATATGATTTCATTGCTTCAAGTGTCCTACTTGGATATCATGCGATATTTGATTATTTTGTTGTCTTTTTATATATAGAAGCATACTTTTTCTTAATAAGTGCTAAATATATTTAGTGCTAAAAGTGTTTGCAAAGTTAATTCAGCAGGCACTGGGTTATTATTTGTCTTGGGGGCTGGTGAACAGGGGAAAGTGAAACACAATGGCACTTAAAAGTGGTCTAGAAAGATAGGTATTCAAACGTTTTTTCTTTCATGTGATTGTTTCTAACATATTTATAAGATGATTTCTTTGTTGCTTTGTATGTCCCTCCCCCACGGTATAACCCCTGCTTTCACTGTATTTGATGTTGTTATAATTTGTGGAGGGGAAGGGAAAAAACAAATCGTTTAAATAGGGATACAGGTGGACCCATTGTAACAATGAGATGCGCAGCCATTATGTCGAAAAATGAACTTTACAACTTTGGCCGAGGAGGGGGTGGGTTATGGGGGGAAGATGGGAAGGGAAAAAATAAACAATAAAAATTTTTTTAAGAAGTGGTCTGGATCTCTCTCAGAAGAAATTTCCATCAACCAAGTCAAGAAAAATTAAGGGTTGCAGTTAATTTAGGATACATTAGTAAAGCCAAAATAAAGGTAATTGAGTGGCATGGATTTCCTCATATCTCAATGTGTAAATGCTACCTCCTTCTTCTATATGTCAATTCACCAGCATTGAAAAAATATAGACAATCTGCACAATGTGAAAACATTTAAGGCAAATAGTGTGACATTGCCACATTAGCTGGCCATATGTAATCTGGTGGTAAATTAAGTAGGCACTAAGAAGGAGTTTTATAAATGCATTTTTCTAGGCTCCTTTTTTTTTTTTTTAAAGGTTTTTACCTAAGTAGTATAATTATTTGCCTAAGTAGTGTAAATTGCATAGCTTAAAATTATATTCTAATTTCCAAGTATACTCCAAAATCAAAGGTCAACACACATTTTATTTAGGTTTATTCAGGGTGAGTAGATTAAAACATTTAATTATAACAGCAAAAGAATAGTATAAACACGAGATTTTCCAACAGTCTAAAAGTAATAAATGTATATATTATCTGTGAGTGAAAAAGAAAGAGAGACCATAGCTGTTTATTGATAAATTTAGGCTAGCTATTAGACTGAACAATAGGAAGACCCTGACCAAAAGCTAAAAATAAACTTACTTTGATGATACAAACACCCATTCATATTTACAGATCTCTAACTGAGCTATTATAAAATGAATAAATATTTAGTTCTGATTTGTGGAACAAGGTGTCTGCAGTTAAATTTTTCTTATTATATTAACTACAATCTAGAAATATATATGACTGTATGATTTTTCTCTAATATATCTTCAAATTTTAAAATCTTATTATTGACACTATCTGTATTTTCTATCTGGACAAGAGACTGATTTTTAATGTGAGTATATGAGGCAGTTCATTCATTTTTACTAGACTTCATTGACTGAGATACCCAGTTGCCTTGAATAAATCTGAGGTTGAAGCTTTATGTTTAAAAATGCACCATGCCAATGAATGGTATTTTCAACAGGATTTCATTTACTGAGTGTTAAATGACTTATTTTTTTTTCTTCTCTATTTGTTTCTGTGAGGGGATGGGGTAAAAAGTTCTCACAGCTGCCAGACAAAGAATGACTCTATTTAAAGAGTAGTTGGAAGCACAAATGGGGATTATCTAAATGCAAGAATTTAATTAAGTTTCCCAAAGAACAGGATACCACTGACATCAATGACTGGCAAAACGAAGCAGGGAAATACAGTATTTAACATTACAATATTTCTCACTTAATGATGCCAGTATTAGATCTTGGCTGGTCTCCTAGATTATGCACAATGACTTGGCAACAAATTAATTATTTTGCAATTGCAGATGTGGAGCTTTGGGTTGTGAAAATGTATATGCCAAGATGGTTTTGGGAAAAGAACCAAAGCAATCATTTTATTTCCTCATCTATGCGTATATTCTTGCTTGTGAATATGGTTGAACTTTTCAGTCAAGCAAATGGTCATAAGACCACAAACAAAATTCAAGTAATCTCTGAATAGGGCTCTTTAACACACAGAGCACCAACCCTCATAATCCACAAAATAGCTACAAGTTTGTGCAAAAATGATGCAGATTCCCATAAAAATATATCATTTCTATTAGTTCTTGGAAAGTATTATTTTAATGATGACATTAGAGGTCTTACTGAATCTCAGTGCAAATGTAAGTTGTTTTGGAGACAGTGTTAAGGGCAGTTGTCAGTCTTCTGATTTTTTATTTGATCATAAATCTCACACAAATGTGTAAGAAATATCAGCATTCAAATCATCAATAAAAAGAAAATCCCTATCAGTGTTAAAATCTTGAGTATCAAGTGGAAACTAATACAATTTATTATTAAAATTTATCTTTATAATTATTTAAATGATTAAATACAGACCTATTTGAGACAGATGTAAGGTCATGATACTAAGTCATTTTTTTTTCTTTTTTTAGTAATAGAGCATGAAATTATTCATTGTAGCTAGAGACTGTTTATCTTTGAGTGGTTTCAACATGAATAGAATTAAATCATACATTATTGTTATAGTAGCCACTCAAATGATTAAGCAGCAACAGAATCCAGGTAATACTAATTCTAATGCTGGCTCTGCCATTATACATAATGTGATATTCAAGAAATAAATAATCCCTTCTGAGTGTAAATCTTCTAATTTACAAACCTTCATAATGTTAGGATTCTAACTTAGAAGTTGTTGACAGATTTAGAATAAAATATTAGGATAGTAGAATATTATTATAAAATATTGAAAGTAATGTTATATCAGCATCATATATTAGTATATTGTAATTATTCATACCATTATAAAATAATACTTTGAGAAATAGAACAAATGGAATAATGTGTGCAAACCATTGAACACATTCCCAGAACAAAGTGTATTTTGTATAACTGCTAGCTATATAATTTTACCTAGTACATATCTATATTCATAAATGACATACATATAACATTATACATACATATTATGTTTTATTTTTTATTTAATATTATTGTCAAGATGATATAAGAGGGGTTAGTGACTACATTTCTTGTCAAATATTACTACCTCTTTCATCATTTTTTTCCCACTTGCCTTCCCTTCTATCCCTCCCTCCAAGATGTAAAGTTAATTTCCAACATACTATCTTATAAGTATTGCTGTTGCATTGATTCACTCTTTGTCCTTCATCTTACCATTTTGTTGTTCCCCATCCCTTTCCTTACTCAATCAAATACAGTGACAACAGGGAATAAACCATAAGGAAAATAAAAGACAACAGAAGAAAAAAGAAATAACTTCACACAGAACATTAAAAACAACAGCAACAAAGAAAAACCTCTTGTTTCCATATCATGGAGTTCATTTTGTTTAGCATCATTGTACATGGTCATATTGAGCTATATACATATGATCCTCTTCTAGGACTATCCTAGACATATAGTAATTAGGAAATCATGGAAATCATGTTTCTTTGGGTCTAGCTTACTTCAGTTAATATGATTTTTTCCCGTCTTTCCACTTCCTTATGAATGGTGCAATGTCATTCTTTCTGATGGAATCATAGTATTCCATTATACACACACACACACACACACACACACACACACACATACCACATTTTCTTGATCTATTTTCATTCATTTACATACATATCATCTTATACACATGTAACCACACATTACATATGTATAGTCATATATGTCTACTCACACACATATTATACATAATCACATGTATCTATTCATATGCTGGTGTTGTTAAATGTATGCAAATATCAATGAGTAACCATATTATTTTAGACTTCCTACTTATTAAAAGATGGAAAATGTACCAAGTCCAGGAATCAGTTTACCCACACTCAATCACCTGCCCTCACATCCAACTCTTGCATCATTTCTTAGTATTAGAGATTCAGTGAATGTGTTTTTGAATTTTTTTTAGTATATTATTTTGACATCTGTTATTTCTGCCTTTAAATTGAGCCAATGATAGCAGAAAAGCACTTATTTGAGAGTGGACAAATTTAATCCTGAGTGTGCTACTTCTTTTCCATCAGATTAAACAACCAGGGCCTTCTTTTGCAAATCAATCTAAAGTCAATATAACCCACATTAAGGAAAATAAAAAAAAATGGAATAAATTTTAAAGCAGAGATGTTGATAACAGGATAAATATCTAACATTTTTTATACTTATGTGTGTTCTATGTATCTCCCAATAGTTCATATCAGTAGAAATGGATGCATGATTTCCATGTTAGCAGCTCCAAAGCTCTAATAAGCAATTATTGTTATCTTACTTTCATCTGAGAAATACAAGAATAGCATTTTTGATTTGTACAATATTATTTTAAAAATGGCTTAATATTTATTTGGTAACTCCTCAAATACAACTGTACATTTAATTGATACACTCTTGAAATTTAGTATCATAGGGTGTATGATTATTACTCATTTTAAGTATTACTCAAATATCACAAGTATTAAAATATACTTTACTATACTGTTACTAGTATTTTTCTATATCTATCTTATACAAGGTATTGTCAAGGTATGGGCATTCTAGGGGCACTCTAAATCAAGTATCTTTTTCCACAGACATGCAAGAGAAAATGAAATCCCTGTTCTTTGTTGTCTGAATGATATTATTATTGTATTCTCAATTGATATCATGAACCTAGGCCTTAATGAATATTCCTATTGGAATCTAATAAAGGAGATGTTAAAAAACTATAAAATTTACAGCAACATTTTGAGGGGAGTTTTACAAGAGGTATAATTTTAAATCAGAATTTATAAAATAAGATTGAATGGCTCTCTTAAGTGTGCCTAGGATGTAATTAATTATGAGATTTGGGAAGAATATCTACTTCTGTTATAACAGTACTAAACAGTCTTGTAGTTTAGAACTGACCTTTGCTGTGAGTGTATTCAGGAATATGTGATGTCAATAAGAAAATAAAAATGATGTAAAAATACTGCCACTCCTTTAAATCTGAGTCAATGTAAGTTATAATTGAGATATTTTGTATTCTTGTTCATGCTTCCTAGAAACTGAAATGTTGCTAAAATTTTAACTCAGTCTTTTACTTTTTCAAATGAGAAAGAGTAATATAATCTTTAAAAAATTATGCCTTTGTTTTATGTCTTGAGCCAAAAACATCTTTCAACTCAGGCGAAACTATATAAAAGATAAATGGTTTTATTTAGTACTCATAAATAGCATGCAGAAATCCATAGTAAACCTGAAATACACTGTTAATTGTCATAGCAACTTTAAATTGTTGCTCCTGATGTCATTTTCTGTTTAATTTGTTATGTGACAAGACATCACTGATTCTAAAATATTTTTTATATAGAGTAGTGTCCCTTCAGCTCCATGAAATTGTAATAACTTCGGATGGGTTATAAATCTCCCAAGGCTGGCCTCAGCATTTCTTTAGATAATTCTTTGCTCGGTCTTTCAAGTCAAGGTCCACTGGGTGACCTTTAAATTTTGATCCCCACAATTAGGATTCTGTCAGAAGTTTGTCCTGGGTTGGGAAAAGGGAACGAGGGAGCTATTTACTGTGGCTGCCAGGACATTTTGGGAGATGATATTACATCTGGTTGTGCTTAATGTTTTTGTTATTGATATGGAAGAGCTGTTTTAAGGCACATCAAATTAATCTCATGGGAGAGACTGTAGACTACAAAGGCATTTGAAAAACAGTACAAACAGGATAACAGGAAGCAAAGTATATTTTCTTTGGACTATGGTCCTAGGCTTAGTTTTTTTTTTTCTTTTTAAACTGGAAAAAGAAATACAGACCTCCCTTCCTATTCCCCTCCCTCCACCCTCACCCCGCCCCCTGCAGCCACCCAGCATAAAGAACTACATATCCCAATAAAGGAATATATTGGTGGCCATTTGTACAGATCTGATTTACCTCTCATAGTAACACTACAAACAAATGATTGGTTTAGTCTTATACGAAGATGAGAAAGTTGAAGCAAAACGTTTGTTCAAGTATGGTGGATAGGAGGTGGTAAGAATCTGAACTCAGGACTGTTAGACATCAAACTAACCCATGTTTCACTTGCCTGGACTGCTTTGCTTTCTAAAGTATAGAATTTAGAACAAGGAAATTGAATTAGATTTTTATTATTAGAAGATACAGACTATATCTTAGAAGTAGAGCCTACCTCTTCACTTTATAATCCCAGGCAGGTCTCATTTGGACTATTAGATATTCTGAATACTTGCTAAAAAAGTTGTGATGTTTGATCTTTTCAAGCTGATAAAATGTAGCATATATAAATAGTAACTAAATTAATGAAATATTAACAAATATTTTTAAACTGATGATTTAAAAAATCATTGGTTTGTATCCCCAAAAACTTGAAAGAAAAAAAAATGTATGTATGTATTCAGGTCAAAGCCAGAAGTAAGAGATAGAGAGATAGATCCATCTGTCTTTATCTCTGTTTACATCAATATTGCATTATAAATTATCTAAAATATTTAAAAACACTATTGTATTATGATTATCAGAATGAACTCTGTAGTCTGACTGCTTGTATTTAATTAGTTTGGCAACTTTGGGAAAGTTATTTATCCATTAAGGTATAAGTGTTGTTTTTCCCACCTGTTTTCAGGAAGTATTATTACAAATAACCAATATGTCTTTGTACTAATCATAGGAGTTAGTGAACATATCATGTTGAACCAGAATTCAGTAAACAATCAAATTATAACACTGAGGACCAGCCCATTATTGTCATTACTTACACATGCATATTCTAAAAAATCATAGAATCATTACTGCACCCTAAATTAGATTTGATAAATGTCAAGAAGTTTTCCTTGACTGAATGTTTACTGTCTTTGGTCAGTTGTAGCTTAAGAAAAATTGAGCTTAGTGCTAAATAGAAGAATGCCAAGAAAATGCTTAATATTTTGCTCCAAGTAGTATGGGAAAATACCTACCCCAAAAGATGAGCTAACTTTCAAAGTAATTCCTCTTGAGAAATTATGTATTTATCAAACAAAAGGTAGTCCCTTTATTGTCATTTATTTTTGAGTCATTCTTCTGGAATTTGCCAAAGGCATTTACAAATATACAGTGAGTCAGTAATTGAAAATCTTCATACATTCGACAAGAATTCAATTATAGAAAACAGGCATTTGGAGCCAAGCTTGATGAATGAGGTGATTGGTTAAGACTGGGTTAGTTGAACTGCTGAGACCGATTTTGTGAGTAACTCATAAATAGTTCTTTTTTTATTAATAAGTTTTTTTAATTGTGAAAATGGTTCTGAGAACAAGTTTTAACATCTGTGGTGATGGCAGCAATCCACGTAGGCCACTTTGTCAGGACTTTCCAACTGACATCCATAGGTGCCCAGGGTGAGTTCAGGCTCAAAGCATGTTTATTTTATTTTATTTTTTACTGTATATTAATAATTTTTGAACTGCGAGTAGAAAATTAGTATCCTTCAACTTGAGTGTTTATTGTCTTTAATAAACATTCCCCCCCACCCCCAGGTACATATCCTGGAAAGGGGCCAGAATTAAATGATGCTCTTTCTTTCTACAGGCAAGCATATTTGCTGGTAAGGAGTGTCTGAGACCTTTGATTATGCTTCATCACAGAGACAATGATAAAATGGAATGGCAGGAGACAGAGAGGTGAAGGCAAGAACAGAGGCTGGGGTGATTCTTGCAAGATGGTGAATCTATAGATAGAACAATTGTGAAAATTGTACAAAATTGTAACAGTTTTGTTAAATTTTAAGTAGTTGAATAAAGTCAAATTATGAGGGAAATCTATCTTTATCAATGTCACTCTTTCCAGTGTTTCCCCCACCTTTCTGAGTAACATCCATAATACCCTCAAGTTATGTAGTTCAATGTACATAACGTACACTGAATATAATCATGGTAGCTGCCCACCCTTCCTCTCCCTATTTGTCTGTCTCCCTTTCCTTTCTCCCAACCCCAATAAAACATGTGTTAGCTTCCTAGTATTCATGTGGTTAAACGGTTCTTTAGTGGTTCAGAGGAGTTGCACCATTGGAATCCTTCTCTCCTATGTTAAATCTAAATGATAAACATACATGAAATCATATACAGGGCTATATACATGTATACTCAAACAAATTGACTAAAGAATGGAAGGGATTTTATGCCAGCAATTTGAAGGAAGGCTGCCCTTAAAATTATGTGATACACTCCTGAATGAACAATTATCTTCTGGCCACCTTCATGCTTGGCTTGAACTCTTTCAGTGCTTGGACAATGATGGTAGAAATGTTTCCTGTTGTAGTTTCTTCCAGTGAAGTAGCTCCTATTTAACTCTTTAAGCCACAACTTACAGTTGAAAAAAAAAAGAAAAGCAAGCTAAAAATAGCTCACCCAGTTAAGAAAAAACACTCTTAGAAATACCAAGCAGAATCTTCTTTTATTACTTTCTTTTCATTGTGTCACGTCTGCCTTTTGTGATCCAGTTTGCAATTACCCTTCCAGTGACCTTCTTTATTGTTGCTCTAGTAACAAGTCACTTTTTACATGGGAATTGGTACAAGATGTCAGACCATGCGGTAACCCTATTAATTTAGAGATGGATGAAGTAGATCCTTTTGCCACCTGCTGAGGAGGAGTTGAGAGACTGTCTCCTCTGTCCCCTGATTGTCTGAAACCTCTCAGGCAGCAACTGTAAATGAGATTCCTCTGTGACCTCCTTTGAAGTCTTAGTGAGCCCTTTTGGTGATGCACCATAATTTCTTTTTTCTTGGACATGAGGATCAAAAGACTCCTTCTAAATAAATGTCTGCATAATTGGAATTAAGCTGGGTTTCTCTCCCTAGAAAATGTGTATTTACACATAAAAAGATCATTCCAGCCCCCTACAGATGATTTAGAACTAATCTATCGACTATTTTCATAGATCTTATTCCATCAGCTGATATTTGTCTTGGCAACAAGGAAAAGATCTTGCTTCCAAACAGCTCTGTTAAATATGTTTGGTTGCAGATACATTTTATAGCATTTTTTATGTTATATTTTTATTGCTCCACAGAGTTTTTGCTTTGTGTGCTTTTTACAGTATACTCTCTACGTGCTGAACATCAGGCTTCTCGTACTCCTCTGTGCTTAGAAAACCACCTGAAAACATATTTATGACAGCAGGAATTTTATCTGAAAAACTGTTACCCAAATAAAGCAATAACCTTTGAAGAGCTTTTCTTTCCTTGTAAAAACTACAAAATTGGGTCAGTACCTGGAGGGGTGCTTATCATTTTTGTAATAGTAATGTTTGAGTTAGTTTTGTGAGAAGGATTCATAGTGGGAGTAGCAGCTGTTATAATTTGCTAATGTTTGTCTTCACTCTTGGATGGAATCCACGGTGCCAGTGAGAATCAAAGTTGCTTAAACAGACGCTGACTTAGAGAGAGAGCTTGCAGAATTTCACAGAGAAAGTAAGTGTATGCTCAACAGACTGGCCTAAAGGTTTTACATGCTGTTTCTGTCACTTATGTACTCGATAATCTTGGTTAAATTGCAGTTTCTCATCTTTCTTAACAACCAAATAAATCATGTCACAACAAGCAAAAGACTTTAATAGACCTTTTACCAAAAGATATGCAAATGGTCAACATGTGAGAAAAGATGTCCAACATCCCTAGTTGATTAAAAACAACACACAGAGGCTGGGAAGGTGGCTCAGTGGTAGAGCTCTTGCCTTGCATGCCTGAGGCTCTGGGTTCAATTCCTCAGCACCACATAAGCAAAAAGAAAAAAGCTGGAAGTGGCGCTGTGGCTCAAGTGGTAGAGCGCTAGCCTTGAGCTGAAGAGCTGAGGGACAGTGCCCAGGCCCAGAGTTCAGGCCCCACAACCGGACCCCCCAAAAAAATGACACACAAGTTCACATTGATTAAGAGAACTAATAATTTTTAAGAAAGAAAAGAAGAAGTGTTGTTAGGATTATAGGTATGAGAACCCTGATCTATTGCTGGCTGGGATGGAAGATGGTTCAGACATTGTAAAGTTTTCCATAGCTGGGCGCTGGTGGCTCACATGTGTATTTCTAGCCACTCAAGAGGCTGAGATCTGAGGATCAGGGTTCAAAGCCAGCTCTGTCAAGAAAGTCCGTGAGACTCTTATCTCCAATAAATCACCAGAAAAATGGAAGTGGCACTGTGGCTCGAGTGGTAGAGCCCTCACCTTGTGCTGAAGAGTGCAGGGACAGCACCCAAGTCCAGAGTTCAAATCCCAGGACCAACAAAAAAAAAAAAAAAGAAAGAAAAGTTTTCCCCAAATCATTGAACATAGAATAATGATAAATTCCAACAACTTTACTTATAATATATTCCGATAACTTTAAAGATATACCTAAATGAA
This sequence comes from Dipodomys spectabilis, assembly GCF_019054845.1. Classification (NCBI taxonomy): domain Eukaryota; kingdom Metazoa; phylum Chordata; class Mammalia; order Rodentia; family Heteromyidae; genus Dipodomys; species Dipodomys spectabilis. The sequence continues at coordinate 400,770 of NW_024870867.1, forward strand.
CTAAAAACACATTATCAGATAGATACTTATACAGCAATAGTAAAATAGTATCTTTTATAATGGCCAGAAAGTGGAAACAACATAGCATACAACAGAAATGTCATTCAGTCTTATGAAGAAGTAAAATTTATGCTATCATATGGTTGAAGTTTGAAAACATTATACTAACTACAGTAATTTAAACACAAGGAGATAACACCATTTAATCCTACTTATATCAGTTAACCCAAAATAGTCCAATTAATAAATATAGAAAATATAATAGAGGTTCTAATGCCTATAGGAATCTGAAAATGAGAGTTATTGTTTAATAAGTTTAGACTTTCTGTTTCTAATGATGAATAAGTTCTGGAAATAGTAGCAATAGTTATGCAATATTGTAAATACATTAATATCATTAAATTGTACATTTTAAACAGCTAAGATGGTTAAGTTATGCTATACATACTATGCAGTTTTTTTTTAAGTTCAATTGTCTCACCAACAAAATTGGAATGTCACCTCACATGTTTGATACTTCCATCCACTAAGTGAAAATCTATCTGTTGTGGTACATTGACTTAGTAATAAACATCCATCAGTGGCCCATATTGTTGGGATGAGTAAGCTGATTTTTATTTTGGCAAGCTCTCATGTCGTTTATGTCCTTTGTGTGGATTTTTGTCACATCTTAGCTGTAGGTTAGGTTTTCATAGACATAGGATTTCAGAATGGATCTATGTTCTGAACTGACACAAAATAGACCTCCACAATTCTTAAAATGCTTGGAGGCAGTCTTCCTCTTTCATAAAGGGAGGAAGTCACAAGGGCAATTTTGAGACTAGCGCACAGTGATCAGGAATCCAATAAAATCAAGTGGCAGGAAAGAGAAAAGCCCAGAAATGTATCCCTTGTCTTATTGAGTTAACAGACCAGTCAAGGTCTTACTGAAAACTAATCCTCTCTATTTTTAGCTGAACTTTTACATTGCTTATTATTTTTTCTTGGATTAGACAATTTTAGTGTCAATTTATTACAAATCATCCTTAAGATTAGGGTAAGCAATTAATTATCATTAGCTTAATATTATCTTATCCTAACATCTGAGATAGAATTGATCCTCAGAACATTCACCTTACTGAGGGCTAATGTCATCTTATGTTCAAGAAAGTCTTGGGAGAAAGAGAATTTACTTGTATGAAAAATGTAACCACCTCATGTAATACTTCAAATATCTCTAAATCCTAGTTAAGTTAAAGGATATTAGAAAATTCCAGAAGAGCCTAACAGTCTCATTCCAACCACATGTACTTTCAGTCATTAAGCATTTTCTTGGCATTTACTGTACCCGAGGTACTATATTAATAACTTTTGGATATAAAGTGAAAAGATATGATCCTTGACTTTAGATTATTAAGAAAAAGCTGGTGATCAGTTCATTCAGAAGGAAATGAAGTTTAATTAAAGTATCTAGACATAATATTTCTTGTTGTCCAAGTTAAAGACAAATTCATGATTTATATTCCTATCACCTAACAGCAAATTTTAAGATGAGAGGTGACAAAGAATTTTCCTATTATGACTATTAAAATGTGTAAAAACACAAGACAATAAGCAATTACTAAAATTCCACTAAAACAGAAAGGTGCGACAGAGAAAATAAATTATTGGAGAAGACAACATAAAAATGAAACAATATAGAAATAAATGAGACAAAAATTATATTGCTACATTTATATAACCATTTGACATTAATTTACATTAGTTTTATATCAAGAGGTATCATTATATTAGAAGACTTACAACGAAGTAGAGAGAAAGTCTATTGAGTCAGGGAAAGGTAATTATATGTATTTAGAATTTAAAATAGTAAGCAATTATAAAACCGAAAAGGCAACAGTGAAATAAAATCATCATAAACCAGGTTTCCATATTCTTCAAGTATTAACTCCATGTGCTGAAAACTTTTCACATCTATTAAGCAATGGAAAGAAATCAAAATCACCCATAGATTTTCTTATTTTAATCCACTTAATTACAATTAGAATGAGGCATGGCATAATGATAAACACAAGAGAAGTTTTGCTATATCAGTTCTCTTAAATATCACTTCACTATCCTTCATGGTCTGACATTTTCACTTTGATTCTATTGCATTAAAATCTTAAAATGATAGCCAGGAAGAACTTCATGTTCAGTATTTCATGTATTATGAAGTGGAACTTAAAAAAATTGTATAGTCAACATTAGTAACTATTACATATTTGTGGGTATCTCCTTCCTATTATACATATATATATATATATGTATATATATATATATATATATATATACACACACATGCACACACATGTACTCATTCATTCATCCATTCATCCATTCACTTTTACAGTGTTGGGGCTTAACACAGGTCCTTGAACATACTAGGCAAATGATGTACCACTGAGCTAGATTCTTTTTCCTGTTCTAAACTCATGGTTATTATTCACTTTGATTTGTTGTGGTCATTGTCTCTGCCCATTGTCTCACCTTGATGTTATATTCTCGCAATATCTTGATGCTATGAGAGTTAAAATTAAGAGGTTAAAACTAAGCTCAGTATGAACCTAGTACAGGGGACTTACTTTCAAAGACCTGGGAGCCATAAAACATTGAGGGTCCAATCTGCCCTCTGATCTCTGTGTTTGTGGCTCATTTTTGTCTTTTCTTGTCTATTTCTTTATTGCTTTTACTTTCTGTTTGTCCATTGGAACCTGTTTCTTGAATCATGTCCTTCATGTTATCCTATCCTTTATTTTAACTCACCTTTCTTTAATTTTAGAATGTATTATGGCAACTAATTTTTAACAAAATTTTACCAGTCTTGGTCTGATAAATCCAAGGTCTGAGTCCCATCAAAATCAGTTTCTATTGGCTGAGTCAATTCTTTTTTTTTTTTTTTTTAATTGTGAAAATACTGTACAGAGGGGTTACAATTACATGGGCAAGATGAGTACATTTCTTATCAAGCATTGTAGCCTCCTTCTTTGTTTCCCCTTCCCAAACCTTCCCATCCTCCCCTCGCCCCCCCCACCCAACCTCCTCCCTCCTGCCCCCTCCCCACCAAAGTTGTAAAGTTTGTTTTCCACATAACAACGTGTACATCTCATTGTTGCAATGGGTCCACCTGTATCCCTATTTAAAAGATTCGTTTTTTCCCTTCCTCTCCACAAATTATGCCAACATCAAATACAGTGAAAGCAGGGGTTATACCATGGTGGGGAGTTGGCTGAGTCAATTTTATGCAGTTTTTTTTTAGGGGGGATCCTGTCGTGGGGCCTGAACTCTGGGCCTGGGCGCTGTCCCTCAGCTCTTCAGCTCAAGGACACAGCACCACTTCCGGTTTTTTTTCTGCTATGTGGTGCTGAGAAATTGAACCCAGGGCCTCATGCATGCAAGGCAAGCGCTCTACCACTGAGCCAACTCTATGTATTTTTAAAAGATGTATTTCCATATTACATTTTCTTGTTGGAAGTCCATCAATTTGTATGTAATATATAGTAGCATCTCTGGCTTTTGATTTGACAGTGATTCTTTTTTTAAATTTTTTTAATTTGTCAGTCATGGGTCTTGAACTCTTGGCCTGAGTGCTGTCCCTCAGCTCTTCAGCTCAAGGCTAGAGCTTTACCACTTGAGCTACAACACCACTTCTGGTTTTCTGGCGGTTTATTGGTAATAAGAGTCTCACGGACTTTCCTGCCTGGGATGGCTTTGAACCACAATCCTCAGATCTCAGCCTCCTGAGTAGCTAGGATTACAGGGTGAGCCACTGGTTCTCGGCTTTGACAGTGTTTTGATGATTGTTCATTTTGTTATCTTCTTGAATTTGAACTATGGAATCTGTCTTTCTATAGTGTGAAGATTTTGATGTCTTTTTACTATACTTTTTTCTTAAGTTTGGCTTTCTGGGTCACTCCATCCTCTGCACAACTTAGTGATCAACCAGTTATGTGGCCCAGGATTGTGCTTTTATCACCACTAAAAAACCTTTCAGGTCTCCATCCTTTCATAGGATAATTGTACATGCATAAAAGTACATACACAAACCTCAAGTACTTTTAAAATCTGGTTTGATTCTTATATTTCCTAGGCCCTTGGGTCTGTCTTGTAAATATTTATAGTCTCCAGCAACCAAGGATGTGCACTTTACTATTTCTCCTATTACTCCTTTTTCCTAGGGTCTCCCTGATTAAAAAAAAATTGTATGTGGATAATTCATTGGCTATCCCAGTGGGGACAGTAACCTCATGGTAGCAGAGCAGCAGATTTATTTGTTTCTTACTGAATGTGTTACAGTTAATTTTACTGACAATATTTCTGGGCTATTGACTTCACTCTCTGTTCTATACAAGGTCCTATTGTCTGCCAGGAATAATGCTGGTTTCCTGGCCAGATCATGTAAATCACTGAACTGATGGAGTGGCTTAGGGTGTCAGGGGTAGCAGGATGGTACTGCAGACTCCACTACTGTTATGAGATCTTGTAGCTTTCCATATTTCTTATTTTCTTCCATTTTCCACCAATTTTAGGGGACATGACTCAGGCTTCTTTATATGGACAGATCTGCAATTGCTGGCCCATCCTTTTATTTTAAGAAATAACTGTAGATTTGTGGAAGAGTTTCAAAGAATGCACAGACCACACCATACAAGACAGGGAAAGTTTAGAGCAAACTGGGAAAATGAAAAGGTAATTTGCCCTCAGATGCACAGCATGTAATTTCAGATTTAAATTTTGTTGAATGTCTTTTAAACACTTTAAGAGCTCAGTGAAAGTCTGGCTCTTTTTTTTTTTTTTTTTTTTTGGCTTGATATAGAGTTTATTTAAAATATTAGTTACTAAATTCAGATCTATGATATTCATGTATCTGTCAGTAAGGATACCCATCATTTAATACAAAAAAACTACAGATGGTAGATTGATGGTAAAGAGAGTTTTCTAATATAGATTAAATTATAGTTAAGAAGAGAGGTAAATTTCTTTACCACTTCAAAGAAAGAATTTAGGTGGAGACCAAAATGGCTAATTAGCATTTCATTAAAAAGCAAGGAAATCATTCATAAAACTAACTTGTTTAAATATTTACCAAGTTCCTTAATTAGGATTAGAAGGAAAACTCTAAAGTATGTGTCTTCAAAGATAAACTTAAAGTATTCTATTACTAGTTCTAATTACTAAATGATTGAATTACTAAGTTATCCACGATTTAACTTAACCAATATGTGCTAGGCATTGGACATGGAAATGCAGATATCAATAAAACGATCTTGTATTCTTTATTTGATAGTTAAAAATCAGTTCAATTTGAAAGAAATAAAGTAATAAAAGCAATGTCATTAATGTTTACCATCATGGGATTTTTGCCATTGGTTGAGTTTTACTCTATTTTAGGCGCCCCCCCCCCCCAAAAAAAAATAGACTACATTTCAGGGAAACACACCAAAGTTCACGCTGGATCAAGGAAATTAATGGCAACAGCAGCGATTTGTGATTAAGTAATGGTTTTAACTGTATTTCAGATTAAATCAGTCAAACGCTGATGCTACGTTATTTAAGTACATTATGTGCAAAGGTGTAAAAGTACATGTGATTGGGAGGGACATACAAAGCAACAAAGAAATCATCTTATAAATACGTTAGAAACAATTGCATGAAAGAAAAAACATTTGAATACTTGTCTTGGGGTTCATAGATGGAAAGGGATGGGAAGGGGAAACAAAGGAGGAGGCAACAATGCTTGATAAGAAATGTACTCATTACCTTGCCCATGTAATTGTAACCTCTCTTTATGGTATTTTCACAATAATAATATATATTATTTATATATATTTATATATACATATATAAAGTACATGCGGTTAAGAGGTTTCAGGTAATGGACAGTTTACTTAGACTTCTGAGAAAGAAACACACCCGGGAAGGGCAGGTATTTCTCTGGAGAAAAATGTGGTAGGAAAGAAGGACAGGAAGTGATCAGGCACTGATGAAGCCAGAAGTGGGAGAATTATTTGAGCAAAGAAAAGAATTAAAAGAGTGAATTATGCAGAAGAGCTTTCCAAGAACAGCAAACAGTAAATATAAGTCCTGAGGAAAGAAGATATTTACCTTTTGAAGAAAATTTCATGCAGGCCAGTGAAACTAAAACAGAATAAGCAAGTAGAAGAAAAAATATAGGTGAATTTGGAGAACTAATGAATGGCTGGACTGTGTAGGATTTGGTTGGCTATTGTAAGAATGTCTATGATTTTTTTTTCATACTTGTTTTTGTTTTGTTTTGTTTTGTTTTTCTTCCAGGAAACCACTGGAAGAACTGAGGAAAAAAAGTTATGTGATAACCATGGCAATGATCACACATATAAAAGGGTATTAAGATCAGGAAGAGATATCTCAGATGGGGAGCCCAGTGTTAATTGTATTTCTGCATAAGTAACTTTGTTTTCCTACTCTGGTATGTTTAGAACCTTTCATGAAATGTTCTAACCCCTCCCCCTCCACTTGCACCTCCCCCCCCCCCCCCCCCCCACCTCCCATCACTAAATCACAGAGCTGGGCTTTGCTATCCTATATTTAAACTTGATTATAAGACACTGGTAGATATGATGGCTATAATAACACCCTATCAACATTAAACATAAAAGCTGATGATAATTACCACCTCATCTTGCCATATGCTGTATCATTTCCTCCAAAACATGTTGTTGTTTCTTGTTGCTTCAGGAAACCAGAATTTTGGATGTCATCAAGATGTCATTTGAGAGTTAGGTTAGAATATTTTGTGCTGTATGGTTGGCCAAAGGGAACTAATCATTAACTTGTATGTATCAATAACTATGCATAGAAAATATTTTACCTAGATTGTCTTTTAAATTAAATTAATTTAAATTAAATTTGTCTTTAAAAAACAGTTATAAGTGAGGGAAAATAATCTAAGTAGTAGTGATCAGTACATTTAACAAGGCATGGACCCTATTAATCCTTTATATATATATATATATATATGTTTTTTATTGTAAAAATACTGTACAGAGGGGTTATAGTTACAGGAGTAAGGTAATGAGTACATTACCTTTAGAGCATTGTTGCCTCCTCCTTTGTTTTTCCCCTACCATTCCTTCCCTCCCCACCTCACCAACTCTTCCATCCCCCTCCCCCAAGTTGTAAAGTTCATTTTCAATATAGTGTCTTGTAGCTCTCATTGTTACAATGGGTCAACCTGTATCCTTATTGAAGCATTGTGTTATTTCTCTTCCCCTCCCCAAATTAGAAAACAGGGTTTATACTGTGGGGGAAGAACATACAAGAGAAACAAAAAATCACATAGTACATTTTAAATACATTAAAAACAATAGCAAGAAAAAAAAACTACTTGTGTCCCTAATGTTGGGGTTCATTTCACTTAACATCATCTTATATGGTCATATGTACATAGTTTTTGACCTTTTCTGCTTGATCTTTTCTAAACACCTCAAATACACGACAACTTCCAATGAAATACACTTTCTCCTCCCATGGCAAAGATGGGAGAAATGAAGTCTGAATGTTTTCTTTTAGCACAATTGTTTTTACCTGTGATGAAGGTGGCCTATGATGTGAGCCACATTTGCTTATACAACACTCTGAAACATGATGGATGAGATTGATTTTTGCATGCTATTATAAGGATTAAAGAATAGTATGTAATATTATTTTCCATGGTCATGGAATATTATAACTATAGTGATTTTCAGATAGAAGAATGCCAAACAAGCCTTGGAATATAACTTCTTTCATAATTGAACTACCAGGTAATATCTACTTAAGAAATCCAAAACCAGAGACTTGATATAGAGAACTGGTTACAAGATGTTGGAATGATTAGAGAAGTAAATTGAGAGTGGTATGGGACTTGGATAGCTAAAGGTGGCACTAAGAAGCAAGGGTATGCTATCTAGCAGCCAGGAAGCCAAGGCCATTTCCAAGCTGGAACTCATTAACTCATATTCACTGTTAATCTCTGGAAGTACTGCTTTTTCCTGCCATATTTTCACATGGAGAAGCTAACTCCCAGTTACCTGGAATGAATATCTGGGAGATGTGGTTTACTTCCGTGATACAGAGGAAGTATGGCATAGAAATAGAGCTGACCACTTGGGAATAGAGTCTGTAATGATCAGATCCTGTCCTACATTTAGAATAATTTTTAGAATGACTACAGGGTATCCATACGTAACAAAGGAGATGGGCTGCTTTCTAGAGATACCATTGCAAATGCAGTACACTATATTTAATTGATTTCCTATCAGATTATTCTAATCCCAGATACCTCAACATAAGTGTAAGGGCTGGAGGCGACTTCTTAATGCCTAGTAATTTAGTCTTTCAAGAGATTCAGTGCTTATGTATTATAAACTAGAACCACCAAAGAGCCATCTGAAAAAAAAATTGAAATCATTCATCCAGTTTGGTGTTAAGAGCTAAAGCATGTTTGAGAAGAAAAGAAAAAAGAAGGAAGAGTAGAAAGAGGAGGGGGAGAGATAGGAGAAGTTTGGAAGGATAGGAGAAGGAAGAGGAAAGGGAAGGGGAAGAGAAATAGGGGGCGGAGGCGGAGGCGGAGGCGGAGGCGGAGGCGGAGGCGGAGGCGGAGGCGGAGGCGGAGGCGGAGGCGGAAGAAGAAAGAAAGTTACTGAGAAGAAAAGTAGAAAAATTTTCAATAGATATACTTTAACTTCTAATCAAGAAAATGCACAAAAAAGTTTGTATCATGCTGGCTGTATCACTGTATCATTGGCCCAGTGTTGCCAATTTTGCTGGAATTGCAGGCGATTTTCCTTTGTCTACAATGCGGCCAGGCTATCAGCAAGACTCAGTGATCACGCCCTCCAGTCATTAGGCAATCCCAGAGAATTTCACATGCAATCTTACCTTTTTCTTTTTCCTCTTCTTTTTTAAATAGTATTTTTATTTAAGGAGTTGTGCGAAGGAGTTACCATTCAACAAATCAGTTCATAAATACAATGCATCTGTGCATTCATCATTCTCCCCCATCCTTCCCAATCCAGCCCCTCCCTTCAGTAGCCTTAGTTTCACAGGATATGCATTTAAAAAGTCTGTGACTCCCTGAGGCTGATTGAGAATTCTATGACACAGTGTTCTGGATGTTTATTTTTTCCTCAAATTATTTTCTTGTGCAGCAAAAACAGTTTATCATGTAACATTCTTCATTTCATTACCATTGTGCTTTTGTAAGTATAGGTATTATTTCAACTGTCACACTGACTTTCTATAAATGGTACACCCAAGATCCTAATACACCTTATATTATTATTCAGAAAGACATCTGTACCTGTTGGATTTCTTGATTGTTCAGTAAGTATGAATACAACTGGAAATCAACCATCAAAATTTTCATTGGCCTTAATAGTCATGTAAAGTTAAATCTTGCACAGAGCTTAATTAATATATAGCAAGACTCATTATAGAGAAGAAACAGGCTTCCAAGAGGCTAACTTGGTTGCTGTCCCCTTTTCCAGATTCTTAGTCTCCTTTTTAGACAAGCCTGCTAGTCATTAAGCAGGAAGGCAGAACTGAGAGAAAGTCTGAACAGGGGCAAAGTGATTCTTGACCAGGAAAAAATAAAATAACAAATGAGTTTCCCCTTTTTATCTTTATCCTCTTGCTACTTGTGTTATGGGACTGTCTGGTTACAAATATGGAAATCTACTGCTTAAATGCCTTTCAGTATTTACAGTGTACGTAACCTTGGAAAGTGCAGTTTCCACAATCTCTCAATTTAAAGCCATGAGCTTCTTGCTGCATTTTCAACCTCTTCACTTTACTTCCTAGAAATCCTAGTCAGTTGGGAGCCAGTGACTCATGCCTATAGCCCTATCTTGTTCAGTGTGTACAGGTTATTGAAACATTCAGAAATTCATACTAAGATCTGGTGGCTTATGTCTACAATCCTAGCTCCTAAAGAGGCTGTGATCTGAGGATCATTGGTCAAAGCTAGCCATGGCAAAAAAAGTCTGAGAGACAAGTGGAGAGGTGTGACTCAAGTGGTAGAGTGTCAGCCTAAAATGAAAGAGCTAATTAAGACTGCAGGCTCTGAGTTCAAGTCCTAGTGCCAGTACACACACACACACACACACACACACAATTATAACATATAGTTCATTGAGGGTAATCATACTTCATATCCATAGTCATGTGAATGTAACTATGTATATTCTGTATTAGAGTGACAGGAAAAATAGGTTATTAAGTAATTAAAAAAAATCCCTCCCTAGACAACAATTGTGTTCTCAGGACACCAGAAGCATAATTTAGGATCCTTAATTTTGTACATTATGTTTTATCTGTTTGTCTGGATTTGATACTTTGTGAGTTACACAGACTTTTAATGTTTCTCCAAAGAGCAATAGAAATATGATTAAGGATTCTCGAAGTACATTTTTCTAATCACAAATGTGTATGCTCATGATGCCAATGGGCCTGGGTTCTTTCTGATATTTCAAATGTGAAAAGAAGTGAAGAGAAACAGCCTAGAAATATTTTTTCTTTTTAAACATTTTATTTAATAGTAAGGGTGAGGTACAGAGGGGTTACGGTTACGTAAGTAAGGCAATGAGTACATTTCTTGTTGAACACTGTTACACCCTCCCTCGTTTACTCCCACTTCGCCCCCCACACTCTCCTCCCCCCAAGTTGTAAAGTTCATTTCCAATTGTGTCTTGTGAGTATTGCTGTTGCATTGGTTCACATCTTCACCCTTTGTCTCACCATTTTGTTATTCCTTTTCCCTTCCCCACATCAGATAAACACATATATGAGAAACAGGGTACCAAAAAAAAAAAACAGTGACAACAGAGGATAAACCAAAGGGAGAAACAAAACAAAACAAAACAAAAACCAGAAAAAGAAAGGAATAAATAACTTCACACAGTGCATTAAAAAAATCCCACAAAACAACCTCTTATTTACATATCTTGAAGTTCATTTTGGTTAGCATCATTTTATATGGTCATATGTACATAGCTATGGAGCTATTGTGATCCTCTGCTAGGACTATCCTAGACATACTCTAATTATTACAAATGAGGGAAACCTGGGAGCCTTTGGGTCTGGCTTACTTCACTTGATATGATTTTTCCAAGTCTGTCCTTTTCCTTTATGAGAGGGGCAATGTCATTATTTCTGATGGAAGCATAGAATTTCATTGTGTGTACATACACCACATTTTCTTGATCCATTCATCTACTGAAGGGTATCTGGGTTGGTTCCATATCTTAGCTATGATAAATAATACTGCAATGAATGTAGTTGTACTGGTAGCTTTAGTGTGGCCTTGTTTGTGATCACTTGAGTAAAGACCCAGGAGTGGGATTGAGAGTGCTACGTGTAGTCTTTTGAGGAACTTCTATATTGCTTTCCAGAGTGGTTGAACTGGCTTACATTCCCACCAGCAGTGCAGTAGCCACATCTCTACCAGCATCTGTTATCATTAGATTTTTTGATAATGGCTATTCTAACTGGGGAGAGGTGGAATCTCAATGTTGTTTTGATTTACATTTCTTTTATGGCTAGAGATGTTGAACATTTCTTCATGTGTCTATTGGCCATTCTTATTTCCTCTCTAGAGAAGTCTCTTTTTAATTCTTTAGCTTACTTATTAATGGGGTGGTTATTTCTTTGAGGATTTGTTATTGGGGGATTTATTTGTTTATTTATTGTTGATCATGGGTCTTGAACTCTGAGCCTGAGTGCTGTCCCTGCGCTCTTAGCTTAAGGCAAGTACTCTACCACTTGAGCCACAGTACCACTTCAGTTTTCTGGTGGTTAATTGGAGATAAGAGTCTCATGGATGTTCCTTTCCAGGCTGGCTTTGAACTGTGATTCTCAGATCTCCTGCGCAGCTAGGATTATAGGTGTGAGCCACCGGCACCTGGCAGGTATTTAATATTTTGAGCTCTAGGTAAATTTTAGATATGAGGCTCTTGTCTGTTGTATGACTAGTAAAGATCTTCTCCCAATCTGTGGGCTTTCTATTTATCTTGCTAGCTATGTCCTTTGCTATGCAGAAGCTCTGCAGTTTAATGTGATCTCATTTATCTAGCCTTTCTTTGATTTGTTGTGTTTCTGGACTTTTGTTTAAGAAATTTCAACCTGTAAAAATTATATTAAGTGAAGTAAGCCAGAGCCAAAGAAACATAGGTCCTATGGTTTCCCTTATTTGCAATATCTAGTATATGTCTGAGTCAAGCAGAAAAGTTCAGATAAGATGATGTTAGGGAAATGAACCCTAAGATAGGTATTCACATGTTTTTTTTCTTTCATGCGATTGTTTCTAACACATTTATAAGATTATTTCTTTGTTGCTTTGTATGTCCCTTCCCCACAGTATAACCCTGCTTTCACTGTATTTGATGTCGGTATAATTTGTAGAGGGGGACAAGGGGAAAAACAAATCGTTTAACTAGGGATACAGGTGGACCCATTGCAACAATGAGATGTACAAGTAGCTATGTCGAAAATGAACTTTACAACTTTGGGGGGGGGGGGCGGGGAGGATTGGGGGGCGCGGGGAGGATGGGAAGGGATGGAAAGGGGAAACAAAAGAGGAGGCTACAATGCTTGATAAGAAATGTACTCATTATCTTGCCCATGTAATTATAACCCCTCTGTACAGTATTTTCACAATAAAAAAATACATCCAAAAAAAAGAAATTTCATCCTGTGCCAAGGAGCCATAGTGTATCCCTTATCCCTTCCTGTAATATTTCAAGGTCTCTGCTCTTACCTTAAGGTCTTTGATCCATTTGGAGTTGATTCTTGTGCAGGTTGATATATAAGGATCTAACTTCTAATCTATACATGTATAGCCAATTCTGTCAGAACCATTTGTTGAAGAGGTTGTCTTTCTTTCATCTGGTAATTTTGGCTCCCTTATCAAAGATCACGTAGCCATAGGTCTGTGGGATCATTTCTGGATCTTCAATTCTATTCTATTGGTCTTCAGGCCTGTTTATGTGCCAATACCAAGATGTTTTTTTTTTATAACTACAACTTAATAATAGAGTTTGAAGTTTGCTGTTCATATTCCTTCAGCAATGTTTTTCCTGCTAAGGATTGTTTTTGCTATTCAGGGTCTTCTGTTATTTCATTTGAAGTTTTGGATCGCTTCTTCTATTTCATTGAAGAATGTTATTGGGCGATAGGTCTTGCATTGCATTTGTAAATACTTTGGGCAGTATTGCCATTTTTATGATGTTAATCCTCCCAATCCAGGAGTATGGGAAGTTTTTCCACTTCCTTATTTTTAAAACCTAACTAAATAAGCATCCAGGGACTGGTCATTCCAGGACTACAGTCTGTTGAATTAATAAACACAGTGATTCAGAAGGAGATACTTTTTCATGGTTTTTATCCCAATGATTCCTCTATCCTGGGATTGATAGTTTATGTTAACAATAATGCCTTCTATCACACTATTTTTTTGTATGGTTGTGGGGTTTGAACTCAGGGTCTAGGTACTGTCCCTGAGCTCTTTTGCTCAAGGCTAATACTCTACCATTTTGAACAATAGTTCTGCTTCCACTTTTCTGGTGGTTAAGAGTGTCATAGACTTTCCTTTTCCAGGCTGGATTTGAACCTCAATCCTCAGATCTTAGCCTCCTGCATAGATGACAATGTGAGCTATCACCCCTCAGCTGAGGATGTTGTTTTTAAGAACAATCACTATATTGGAGTGAAATGCTAGCTTAGGGAAAGAGAAATCATGAAAGCTATATGTAAAGTGTATATATGTGCAGTAATTTGAATATTGTCAACATTATCTGTATCAAAACCAAGGCTCTAAAAACATTCCCTATGTAGTCCTCTTTGATCTCTGACTCATCATGCAGTCATATGACTAACATTCTTTTCAGCAGAAAGGCTATTTGTGATTATCTTTAGTTTGAAGATGCAGAACACAAAGTTGGGACTTGGGACAAATAATCAAAGTAAGGTAAATGAATCAGCAGATTTGTTTTGTTTAGAACTTAAATCTTGTTAAATGAGCTAACAGAACAAAGTTGAGCATAGCAACCAGACCTCTGTATGATGCATTGGGACAATGCTGTGTTTAGCTTGTAGCAACTGCCCTAAGAAGACATCACAGTAATAGATAATCCAGATGCCTTTCAGCATCTGAAGTAATTAACTGTGTTTCAGAGAAGCAAGAAGATAGTTCCTCCAGAAAATAAATTTGTGATTGTCCTAAGAACAATGTCATTCAATAAGATGCTATGAAAATACATTTTCATATGAATATATGAACTATAAGATGGGCAGGACTCTTAGAAAGAAAGTGAATAAGGAGAATGGTTTCTTATAGATTTGGGTTTGAAAGATGTTGCTAGTATCTTGAATAGCCAATGAATGCCAACCGTTCCTTGAATACCCAGGTGATAACTCATGAAAGTTATCTTAGATCCATATATTTGGAGTATTTGAAGCCTAAGTGAAACAAAGAAGAATTAATGGGAAATAACTAAAACTTTATATGTATGTGTGTGTAAATATTTCATGACAGTATACATATGTGAGTGTATATATATATATATATATATATGTACCTTTATTAAATTAGGTTGCTTGTCATATGTGTTTGGGAATACTTGGCATAATATTTTATGTAGACACTTTTCTATCACTATTGCATTATTATAAGTAAATGGAGTAAATGGAATTTATGTCTAGAATCTGATTAGGCATTTTGCCCTTCCATAGCTAGATTGCAAGATAAAATATGAGATGCTCATTTAAACAAATGATTAAACTCATCATTATGCTTTAAATTTTACACTAAAACTTACTTATTACTAACTTGAAATTAAAATTTACTGAAGTTTCCTAGTGTTTTTTATTTTGCTTGCTATCTAAAATCTATTCTGATATTAATTTTCACTGATTTATTCCTGAAATTCTTCCAGAGACCCATAGAGTCTAATAAAGGTTTAGTTTAATAGATTTTTTTTCTGATATGAAAACCAAGTTGGTGGGTAACTTGAAAAGCTGTATATGAAAATGCATTTAATGTATTTTTAGCTTCTTGTTTGGAGATCAGGACATGGTTACAATGTTTATTAGGGACTTATCCCTACCTCTTCACTATGCAACTTTAAATTTAAGACTTTAAAATACAAGTCTTCCCACTTCCAACATTGCTGTTTTTTAGAATTTCACATTTCCCATGTTTATATTAGTGGTATTCTAGACATTTAGTTGAGTTTTTATTCTAAACATTGAGTTTTATTTCTTTGTTTTTAAAATAAAATTCTTATATAGAACTCCAATATATAAATGAGATTGTTACACAAGGATTTTTTACAAACTCATATAATGTGCATATATATGAATATGCTAAGATAGACAATAAAGTTACTTTTATTATATGAATATTTAAAATACTTGTAAGGCTGAGATCAGGCAGCTAATGTTTGAGGCCAGCTTGTGCTCAAGTCAATAAAAGCTGGCTGAGGTGGAACACCTCTGCTGTACCAGTTATGCAGGAATCATAAAGAAGGAAACTGTGGTCTAGGCCAGCCTGCATTTCCAAAGTAAGATCTTATTTTAACAATAATGAAGGCAATAAGGGGGGGGGGATGGCATAGCTCAAACATATCTATCAAATATGAGGTTCTGGGTTCAATTCCCAGTGCCACCAAGAGGAAAAAAAAAGACAGAAAAATATATTTTAGAATGTGGATGTATTCTCATCTCCACTGAAGCATCAAATGAATAGTTACATTATTTTGTGTCATAAATCTGAACATTTCTGGGCCTGGGAAGGTGGCTCAGTGGTAGAGTGCTTGCCTTGCATGCCTGAGGTCCTGGGTTCCATTTCTCAGCACCACATAAGCAGAAAAAGCAGGAAGTGGCTCAAGTGGTAGAGTGCTAGCCTTGAGCTGAATAGCTCAGGGATGACACCCAGGCCCAGAGTTCAGGCCCCACAGCTAGCAAAAAAAAAAAAAAAAAAAAAAAATTGAACATTTCCGACTCACACATTATAGTAGTTATAAATGACACCAGTATCTTTTGTTCGTTTATTTGGTTCTTTTAAAAACAGTCAACGTAAGATGTTGTGGTACATGCCTATACTCTCAGCAATTGGAAGTCTGAGTCTGAAGGATTATGAGCTTGAGGCCAGCCTGCACTATATAGTAAGTAAGACTGTTTCAATACTCTCTCCCCCAAAAGCAAATTAAATTGTTTTTATAGTTTAAATATATGCTTTTTTGGATTAAAATTTTTATTTTAGAAATATAAATACATTAAAGTACTATAAAATAATCAAATTACACATGTTAATGGGGGTGATATCATGTTTAATACATTTCATAATACTTAAATCAGGTTAAACTTATTTATCTTACCTATCATTTTTATACGATAGTATTCCTTCTATCTTTTCGGATTACACAGGGCCTTATTATCAATCATAGTTATCACAATCTTCAAATAAAAAGAATCAAGAGTTCAATCATGTTAAAATTATAGCCCTAGACTTAAGAATAGGTTTAGACACTTGTTAAGTTTCTTAAACACTTAAAAAAACAATTTTACTATAAGTTTATATTTCTTTCTAATATGAACTGGTAGTTCTACATTTTTATCATGAAATGTATTAAAGTTCTTTTCTCCAAAACTCACCCTCAGAAGGGAAATATGTGAAGTTGTATTGAAAGGCTTTAAATACACATACAACTGGCATTTTGTGAAGGCAACATCTACCAATTTTAGCATTTAAGGATTTTATAGAATCTTGGGAACAAGATAGTAGTAATCATTGCTGAATCAGAATAGCCAAGCATTCCGGATACATCTCATGCAAACAACCTCCAGACACTTGGAGTGGTGTAACTACTCACATTGGAAAATTCTCCAAAACATACACTCATACATCATAATTCTTCAAATCATACACCCCATCCTTAAGCTCGACTTTCAGGAGACTTGAGCCTTCTTTATCCCTCATCCACACCTGACCATGAAGACATTTCAATTTTGAATACAAGATGCATCCAAAATCTATTTTCTCTTCAAGAAGGACTGAAAGACCTGATTCTTTTTCAAACCTTCACATCCTGAGTGATCACCACTTCCAAAGTATTTTCCTGCTAATATGCTCAACCTACAAATTTTTGGTGTATTTTTATTACATGCAATAAAACTCTTGGGACACCATCTCACTTCATAATCTGATCCCTAATTAGAGTCTTCCCAAAACATCCATCTCTCCATCTACCTGTAATGAATGCATACTATGTACTAATTATACAGAAGAGCCATATTGTTTGGTTTTTTTTTTTACACTACACTAGCTGTCTTCAAATCTTCAGTCATTTGAAATGTCTTTATTTCCCCTAAAATTGCCATCTATTAACATAACTTTCATTTTTCAAGATATCTTTAAATGGTTCCAAACCATTTTCAGTTTCTCAAGTTGGAAGCAATTATTCTTTATACATATTATTTTAAACATTTTATGGCTTTGGCAGCTATGATACCAATTATCATCAATTATGATGTTCTATGGTTATTTTTGAGTATATGTTCCCTGTCCCGCAGAGAAAAAAAATCTCGATAAAAGGAAGCGATTAGATTTTTTTTCTAATTTTATTCATTTTAGGCACTGAATCAACATTTCCTGTAAAATGAATAAGTGTGTAAGTTCATGGTAAAACATGGTTGATAGAATATGAAGGTACAGGATTAAAGATTTGCAAGAAGTGAAAACACTAAAGAATAAGGGAGTTGTGTATAAAGTTTTCTTGTTGGATTACCAAGTAGGACCAATGTTGACTTTCTGATCCAGAGAGTAGACACTGAAGGACAGGCTCAAACACCGGCATGTGCTGTCTCTCTCCACCTTTCGTTACATTTCAATGACCACAAGTTACCTCTGTACTAAGTGACAGCTATTCTCCCTTCAGAGCAGGAAAGCAAAAGGCTTCATGAGTACCATCTATGGAAACCATACAGAGGTAACTATTACTGTCGCATTGAGATCAGGAGGGAACATGTCAATGGTTGTTTAAGCTGCAGATTACAGCTTTCAAAAAAAAAGGCTGTATCTGGGAAGCAATCATTCTGGTTAGGTCAATGATGTTAATTAAAGTTTATATTCTATTTATCAGCACACTCTTCCTCTCAATTTTATATATTGCAAGAATGAGCCACAAAACACATTTACTGATATTTGAGGCATAATTAACTTCTTCATGCTAGAGATTTAATTTGCCTAAGAAAGGATGACATTTTGATGAAACAATGGCTGAGAGCCACGTGATGTCTATGAGGCTTACCTGAAAAATTCCTAGATAGGTGTATTAAATCTTCTTTCCAATCAGTGTGTTCAAGGACAGGAATTAATATTATTGAGTGCCTGTCAGGCCAGGTAGGTGTTCTACATTCATTATAAAATATGTGTATTGTAGTAACTTGCACCATGAGTAAGCATTTATTTTTCATGAGAAAGCAGAAGATGTGAGAAAATTTGTTTTTTTCCCCATTAATATTAGAATTAAGCAAAGGGTGGCAATACTTAATGGGGATACTCAAATTCTGCTTATCTTCTTCTTTTTTTGGGGGGGGGTCTGGTCGTGGGGCCTGAACTCTGGGCCTGGGCACTGTCCCTCAGCTCTTCAGCTCAAGGCTAGCGCTCTACCACTTGAGCCACAGCACCACTTCCGGCTTTTTTTTTTTCTGCTTATGTGGTGCTGAGGAATCGAACCCAGGGCCTTAAGCATGCAAGGTGAGCACTCTACCACTGAGCCACCTTCCCAGCCCCTCTGCTTATCTTCTTATCTGCTTATCATTCTCTCAATAATTCATCTTTATCAGAGCCTCAGCTAAAATCCCCATACAACAATTTCTTCTTGTTTTGTATCCTCGCAACTCCTCTGTTAATTGGAGTGAGGCAAATTTTCTTGGCAGATAAACCTAGAACCATCTTTAATAACCAGTCATGATTTCCTAAAAATACAGATATGGAAATAATTTGATATATTGTGGTATCAGAGTCGGAACTCAAACCAATTCTATCTGACAGACCCTGTATTATTTTGAGAAAAAATGCATTTCCATACAGGCAAGACAACTCAAAGGAATTTGTTTACAAGTCTCCATGACAAACAAGAACTGTTCTTCCTTTTGCAGAAAAAAAAAGTTCTCAAAACTCCTTTCCATTCTTCCCATCTCTACTTGGGGTTTTGTTTAGTCCCCTAGACTAAGTTAGAGTTTATTTTTTCAGGAATAAAGGAGCTTATCAGGGAGAGAGCAAACTGCTAGACCACACAAGATGGAGGTTCATGGAGACAGAGGAAGGAAGAAGAGAAAAAGAGCTAGAGTTTATTTTTGTAAGTGTACAACTATCTTACTTCTCCAGTGTCCATTTCTTGTTCTCACAAATATTTTTGCGATAGCATTCTCTACTCATTTTCTAGTTTCTTTTATATAGTCGAGTGAATAATGGCTACATTTTTTTAAACCAAGCACAGAACTAAAGATTAAAAAAAAAATAAGGCCTATATCCATGTAGAGGCCCTAGTCAAGCAAGGAGAGATATAGAGAAATACAAATAGAACAATGCCTGAGATCCCCAAGATCACTCTTTTTGATCAATGATTAGAGCAAATAGCAAAGACTTCAGAGCTTTCTATAGCAAGGAAATTGGCTACCTTCACTTGAATTTGCCTAGCACAAAGAAGGGCAGGTAATGCAAATGATTTACAGGTGCCGATGGGAAGGGTCCAGGTAGGCACTCATTAGAGGATATTGGCATGGGTAGACTTTCTAGAAATGGTCACCTGATTTGATTGATTAAAGAACATATTAAGCTTCTCTACTTCTTCTTAAGGTCCAATGAAGAGCGACAGTTAGGATATTAATGTAACTGATTGCAAGAATCAATGTTAATTAAGTTTGAACATTTGGGGCTAATTGGTACAAAGGTTGTGGTCTAACTTTCCTGGATAAATTGGTTTAGTCTCAGAGGCAGAATTCAGTTTTTCTCTATTGTCTGCCTATTGTTCACTTATGTATTCAGACTCTGAATTGTATTCAAAAGTAAAATAATGATGGATGTATTGATATTTTCATCCTACATGACTGTGTGTCAGAACAAGAGACATACTTTGAGATACTGGAAATACAATAACGAGTCCCTGTCTGCAGTAGTCACACTTGTCTGGTATTCCCTACTCCCAGAGACAACAATCAGTGTGACCTATTAAAATCTTAGCCACAGTACCAGGTAGCATACAGTACTCACTGGGATCAATAAGAAATCAAGAGATGATGAACAACACTCTATCCACTATATCTATAATTCTCACTTGTGGGAACTAAAGAGTAGAGTTAGACTTGGTACTTTAATACCAACCCACTAGTAGGCTCAGGTAGGTTAGACGACCAGTTTCTTTGATTCATAGAGCTTTATATATACAGGAAAAATTCTTCCTCATTTTCCTTTGGGATAAATTGCCTAGTCATACTGCTCATATGACTACTAGAAACTTTTTCTTTTTCTTTCTTTCTTTCTCTCTCTCTCTCTTTCTTTCTTTCTTTCTTTCTTTCTTTCTTTCTTTCTTTCTTTCTTTCTTTATTTTTTTTGGTAGATCATGTGGCTTGAACTCTGGGCCTGGGTGCTGTCCCTCAGCTCTTCAGCTCAAGGAGAGCACCCTACCACTTGAGCCAAAGCACCACTTTTGGTTTTTCTAGTGGTTTATTGGAGATAAATGGACTCTCCTGCATGGGCTGGTTTTGAACCATAATTCTCAGATCTCAGCCTTCTGAATAGCTAGGGTTATAGGCATGAGTCACTGGCTCCGGCTATTAGAAACTTTTGTGTGGGTGATGGATCAGCTAGTGGCACTTGGAATGCATCTTTACACATATAATGGAGCCTCTTGGCTCCATTCTTCTTGTTTCCCTCTGTAATTTTCCCAAATGAAACCGTAATTCATAGATGATTATTTTAGGCTTTGCATTCTTTGGAACACAGACAGCAGAGTTTTGCAAACAATGCTATGGTTTCTGCTTCATTACAATTTACTGACTTGCAATAATTGAACAAAGTTTTGATTTAGGACCAAAAGGTCATTCATTCAGTTGAACTTGAGAATGAATTTATATAGGAAATACTAGGGAGGAATTTGGATTTATGTGTATGCAGTTCAAGAGATGTCAAGATTTGATACAAAACATGATGGAAATCTTTAGTGCATGGATTTTTACCGGGGGGATGGATGATCTAGAGTGAGTATAGATTAAGAAGATAAGCAGAGTTATGATTGATCCTGTGAAATATTGCATACATTACTAGAGATGAAGAAAGTGAAATTGTATAGAAGCAGAGAAGCAGCTGAGTTGGAATAATAAATTGAGAGATCATGGAAGCCAAGACAAGGTAATAGTTTACATGTGAAATTAGTGTTAACAAGATAGTCATGTTAAGTCATGTTAAATAAAGACAAACATCTGTTAGTGGAGGATCATAAAGATTATTGGTGATCCTGGCAGGAAAGATGACAGAGAAACTATTTTCTCAGAGTGAGTGGTAGAATGGACAGAACACTACTGGGCATTAGGAAATGACATTCAAGATAGAGAGATGTATGGAATGTTCTAGAAGCTTCTTGCAATTTGGTGGTGATCAAATATATAAATTAGACTGAGAAAAGAAGGATAAACATGTACAACAATTTTGTCTAGGACACATTGCATTATTGTGAAACATCTCACAATATGGGGTATGAAGACCATGTGTTAACAAACCCAGCAAAGAGCTATGGCAACAGTTTTAATAGTCCCTAGATAAGTTAAGGAAAGACTTCATGGAATAAATAAAACTCTTAACTTTGTGTGAAAATGAGCATGCTGTGTGTGTGTGTGTGTGTGTGTGTGTGTGTGTGTGTGTGTATGGTCCTAAGTGGGGGGCGGGGAGGAGATCTCCAGGCATTTATCCAATGCTCAGAGGTCTCCCAGTGCTAAAAGATGAAAAGATAAATAACCACTTAGGTAGGGTATGTTTCTGTAGCTCTGTTTGCAGAAGATTCATTGCTTTAAGAATTTCTTTAATTGCCTAACAAAAATACGAGATGGTAATTATGATCTCAAGTATACTCCTGCAGATCTGAAGTGTGGGAAAGAAACCATGCAATCTCTGAGAGCAGGAAGATAATTACCAGCAGCATGCAGAATGTAATTGTGGGTGTGAATGCCAAGAACTAAGAGAAGCATGAAAAAACAAGGATTTAAAAAAGAAATTAATTTAAAAGAACCAAGGTACTTGAAATACTAGGGAGCGGAGATGCTTTAGGCTCCTCTAAAGCAATTTCTGAAACAGTGATAAAGTAGTAATCTGGTGAATTATTAATCAGATTTGAAAGTCAAGCATCTAAATATTGATAAAAAGCAGCTACTCTGAGCTGGAGTGATCTACCTCTTTCTTGATCTATTTCTGGTGATTAATACAAGAAAGCACTAAAATTCATAATAGTTTGAGAACTGTCATAGGGATTGTTTTATTTTACATTATATATGAGTGAATCTATCATACCCATTATTAGATCACAGAACTTTCTATTTAAATGCAGATTGGCAAATATTAACAAATATTAAAGCTGCCCATTATTAAATATGATCTTTCTTCAGCAAATATCATTTACTCAGAAATCAACAGAGACTAGTGTTCTGTATTTGAGTTCTGACTCTTCGGTCACTCTGTTTTACATAGTTCATCTGAGCCAGACTGTAGTTTTCAGAGAAGACATTCAAATCAAACACAATTGTAGGCTTAGATCTAAATCCGTTTTTTTTTTTAAATCTCTTTTCAGTTTCCTATCAGTTTCTATTCTGTTTTACATTAGCTGGCCCTAACTTATCCAGTACTACCAAAATTTATACTGATGATGATGATAATGATGTTTTATTTTGGGGGCTTCTCTTCATTTCTTTCATTGTCAAAGTTGGCATTCCCTCCTTAATATGCTAGGCTATATATAATAATAATATATTTGGGCTATAATTCCCTCTTTTTGACAAATTGTTAGAGAAGAGATGAATTCCATGGCTTCACACTTTCCTGCAGCTAATTGTGAGTCTTTCTTTCCTTCATTGTTTTATTTTTCCCTGTAGAATATTACAAACACCAGGTTGAACAGATTCCAGTGGTATGTAGATTGAAGAAAACATCCAAAGAAAATTCAAGCTCATAGGGAGTTTTGCTATCTGAAGATAGCTCCCTTTCCATTACCAATCTTAGGGAACCAGTGTCCCTGTGTTGGCAAATCAGTCATTACTTTCCTCAGGCCTGTAGTTAGTGGACCTGCCGCTGAAAACTCTTGATGAGCTGCACATGGACAAGATGAGGGCTGATTGACAAAGAGCTGCTGCAGGCAGAGTAGGTGCTTAGCTTTTCCCTTATCCATTGAACTACTTACTGAATGTATCTTTTTTTTCAGGGATTGCATTCTTTGGTAGTAAACCTGGCTGCTTCCCGTTGGTCAATAAACAATGAGAAAAGGAGATTAAGATAGCTGACACAAGGCAAAGCACAGTACTGTTTGTCATCTAGGGATAAAGCGAGAGGGGAGCACACACTCTGAGCGCAGGATGAAGCACCCAGAATGCCTCTGAGGGACTAGGCACTCTCATTGAAATGACTAAGGAACACCACAGCAGTTTGCAAGATGGCGTAAGTATGGTTAATGGCACTTATTCTTTCTTTGAGCATGAAAAACCCTGCATTTCAATTTTGTAGTAGAGCCACAAATTATATAACTGGCTGTGGGTATGGTTGCTAAGCTTCAAGCACAGCTTTACATGTACTATATTTTCTGGTTATTAGGTAATTGTAGGAAGGACCAGGATTTACTCAAACTTCCAACATCTTCTTCCTTACTCAGCTCAGAAAATAAAAAGAGTACGTGATGAAAGAAGATACAATCGAGTCAAAGCATGAATAAATGAACAGAGGCATAATACTAAGTGACAACATAGCTATGACTGTTCCACTATGGAGTAAAGTTACCTAGTTGGCTAACTGTTAACTGAGGGTCATTGGTACTTGAGGCCAATGAAGTCCCCCAGCAGATTCACAATGAGGATGTAGAAGCACATGATTGTCCCATGGCAGGATGCTCTGCTCTATGGACATTCTTTGGTGGATATCCCAGCATAATGAAAGGCAAATGTGTGTTGTGAGTGGCAGTATCTAGCATGACTCAGAAGCAGATTGAAGCTGGATGTGGTAGTGCACACCTGGAAGTCCACCCACTCAGGAGTTGGAGATCAGGAGGATTGTGGCTCCAGGGCAATCTGGGTAAAAAGTCAAACCACAGCAAACACCTTGAATATAGTGGCTCACCATCTGTAAACCCAGATGAATGTGAAGTATAGGTGGGAAGATTATGATCCAGCCAACCTTAGGCAAAAACAAAAGCAAACAAACAAAACCCCCAGCAACAACAACAACAAAGAAGATAGGACCCCTTATCTGAAAAATAACTAAAGAAAAAAGGACTGTGATGTGGCTTGTGAATTGTGATAGAGTACCTGCCTAATAGACAGGTGGCTTTGAGTTCAAAGCTCAGTACTGTCAAAACAAACAAGCAGATTGCATTGGTATGAGAAGTACCTGAGAAAGAATACAGAGTAGGAATAAAGAATGTAGCAATCTGGGATAAGAGAAGGGAAGCTGTTACTTGTTTTGGTGGTATTTGGGGATTTTGTTAGGCCATCATCATATTGGGTCATGTTTTACATCCACTGTGGGAAATAACCGCAGACATAAGAAACCGCTGGATGGTCAGGCCGTATCATTGATTTGAGAGTATGGATTGGGACACTATAAAATCCTTAAGACCTTTTCATTTTGTTTTACTACTATTTTATTTCATTTCATTTTACTTGAAATTGTGTCTGTAATAGGTACCTTGAAAAGGAAGGAATTGTGTCAGATTCAATACGGAGTGGCCCAGCTGGAATGCAGAGATTGGCTCTGAAACCTAGTAAAAGTTTGATGGGCTCCAGGGCTTTAAAAGCGGTGTCTTTTTGTTTTAGGAGAAGAGAAAAGCCTTAATGTTTTTCTTTGTTGTTGTTTTTCTCTGACTTGCTCCCTCAATAAATAGATCTTCTTTCTGTTATAAGAGACTTAGGTAACTGTATATTAAATTAAGCAATAGTTGAAAATTTTGTTTATAGTTGGAATAAACCACTTCTTTAAATGCTTTCTGTTTGTTTCATACTGATTTATACTCTAAAAAGAGAATATGATGGGGAGGATGAACATTTTAAGGTAGTACAGGTAATGAATTTTCAAAAAATATTCACTGAAGCTAGGTAGCAGTCCCTAACACCAGTAACATTAGCTATTTACAGGGTAGATTTTGGGAAGATCATGGTTCAAGGCCATTCTCAGGCAAATAATATTTGCAAGACCCCATCTCAGCTGAGAAGCTTAGTATGTGGTGTTATCTGTCATCTCACCAGTGGTAAAGAGGAGGATTGAGGCTAGGCAGGAATGGGAAAAATCTAAGAGTCTAGCTCAAAATCATCAGTGGAAAAAAAGGGACTGGAGGTATGACTCAAGTGGTAGAGCCTACCACCTTATGTTTACTCAGTCATGAAGTTCTGAGTTCAAGCCTTACTACTACATGTATACACACAAATTTGAATTAAAATTGGTATGTAAAATTCCATGCTGTTACATTCAAATGGAACAGGGGATATCAAGTTGAATTTGTATTATTGTAAAGATGATATTAAGAAATATGGGGGCTGGGAAGATGGCTCAGTGGTAGAGCGCTTGCCTTGCATGCATGAGGCCCTGGGTTCGATTCCCCAGCACTACATAAGCAAAAAGAAAAAAAAGCCAGAAGTGGTGCTGTGGCTCAAGTGGTAGAGCGCTAGCCTTGAGCTGAAGAGCTGAGGGACAGCGCGCAGGCCCAGAGTTCAGGCCACACAACTGGACTCCCTCCACCCCCAAAAAAAGAAATGTGAGATTTATATACTTGTGTTGAGTAGATACCAATGAAAAATATTATTATTACTATTATTATTATTATTGCTGAGGATGAAATTTAGGACCTTGTGCATACTAGTCAAAGGCTCTGCAACAAAGCTTAGTTAATTGACTTAACTAAAATCAGATGGGATAATTCTCTGGATTTGATGTTGTAAGATTTTTTTTTCTGCATTGAAAACTGTATAAAGCAGGTGTTCAGAATAAATATGTTTTTGGTAGGACCAGAATTGCTCACTCCTAGAACAGGGAGGCTAAGAAAATATCACTTGACTTTGAAATCTTTGTTTATGCTGTTCTTTAAGTTTAAAACATTTAATAAGAGGAAGACTAAAACAACTTTCACTCCCTGCTTTTTTTAAAATCTTGAGCAATGTATACTAAAAAAAGACATTACTTGAATTCATAGTCATGTGTACAGTTTATATATTTTGATGGGAAGAGAATGAGGTAATTGAGCAGATACAATTACGACCCAGAAGGAAGAATGGATGGACAAAGAGACTGCCAATATAACTGAAGACAAACTTCTCACTTCATAATACACTACCAACTCCTAAATTCAGATTCAGGAACAAGCCTTTAATGGTGTAATCAATCTCAGTCTTAGGTGATAAAATATTATAATCCACCAAGAGCCCTCTTAATCACACTTTGATATACTTTATGAAGCAAATCTTTTAGTCTCTCTCAAAAGGGCTCAAAGAAATAAAATACCCCACGAAGTCTGCTTTCTTTTCTTCATAATTAAAAAAATATCTTGTGGAGTGAGGTGATACGAACCTCCTAAATTAAAAAATATAAAAATATTGCTTTATTAGGTTATGAATGACTTTATTATCCAATAAACCATTAGTGCACTCAAATCTATAGGCTGCTTGGGAACTTCAGACTGTGTGGTTTAATAAAAGGAGTCCCAGAACATGTCTCTGAGGGGTTATAGTAATGAAGTCAATCCAAGGGAAGTCTTTATTGTCTGCTTCATTCTGTAGACCTAGGCTCCTCAGCCTTTCAGCAAGTCAGCAAACACTATGAAGGCTTTGTACAGTTGGTTTGCTCTGCTGGCTGCCTAGACTTCAGTGACCACTTACTGTGATTCCTAACCAGAACATTTAGATGTTCTGCAGCAGGCCTTGCCAATCTGAGCACAGTTGGCATTTGAGGGGCAGATAATGCCTGATAGTGACGAGTTGTCTTGTGTACTGTGAATCACCTCCAAATCTCTCCCAACATGACCATGTGTCACCTGGGGGAACCAGTCATCCCAGGCTGAGAATTACCACACTGAGGCACAGGTACCACACAGTGTTTCATCCCGGCTCATGAGATACTAGTCTACTCTTGCCACAAATGGTGACACATGAAGTTCCAGCAAGCAGCTGCATTTACTTATAGAATAAGATAGTGAAAAGATGATCTTTCTTTTCTTTTCTTTTTTTTTTTGTCTTCAGCTTTGAACTAGAAGAAAAGGTAAACACAATCATATAATCTGCCCAGCTGAACCTTGTATTGTGAAGTAGTAAGTTTTGAGGGAAAAGACCTGTATTTTGGTCTTAGTTCTACTTTTTAGCTATGTGATCCTGAAAATATCTTGGCTAGACTGTAATATCTTTCCCATGCAGAATAATTCTTTCTCCTCTTCCTCCTCCTCCTCCCTCTCTTCTTCTTCTTCTTCTGCTTCTTCTTCTGCTTCTTCTTCTGCTTCCTCCTCCTCCTCCTCCTCCTCCTCCTCCTCCTCCCCCTCCTCCTCCTCCTCCTCCTCCTCCTCCTCCTCCCCGTCCTCCTCCTCCTCCTCCTCTTCCTCTTCCTCCTCCTCCTTCTTCTTCATCATCTTCGTGTTGTTGTGCCAGTCCTGGGGCTTGAACTCAGGGCCTGTGCTGTTTCTGAGATTCTTCACTCAAGACTAGTGCTCTTGAGCTACAGCTTTTTTGGTACTCAACTAGAAATAAAAGTCTCATGGATTTTCTTACCCCAGGCTGGCTCAGATCTCAGCCTCCAGAGTAGTTAGAATTACAAGTGTTGAGTCACCAGAGTCAGGCTCCATGAACAGTTATTCATATTAACTAAGTCTATCTCATGGGAGTGTTTGAACATCAAATATGATACATAGGAAAATACTGTTAAAATATAGTGTACTGTTAAAATATAGATGTGAAGATTGGTCAGGAAAGCTAACTATATTCTACTTCAATAAACATTAATGGGGGAAATTCCAAAGTAAAATGTTCCCACTTCTCCTTCCCTCAGACTTTCAAAACTCCCTCCTGTATCTATTTTGTAATGCCAAATTTTGTTAATCCAGTATTACGACTATATAAACTATAAATAATCCTAATCACATATTGGCAATCTGTACTCAAAAGTGTTCTAACAGAAGTAAGAACAAAAACTATAGAGACCTCCTTTTTGGAAAGCAGTATCCAGAGAACCCTGAGAGCTGGTAACTTAGGGGAATGCTTGTTTTTGCAAGATTTCAAAGGATTGTATTGTATGTGAGCTGGCTGAGCCTCAGACTTACTGCAGAATTCTGAGCCCTGTGGCAGATGTGCTAAGTCAAAATTTCTAGAATCTTTATCGAAGTTAGCATCCGTGAGATATTCTCATCTGCAAACATGCCCACAGTGGACTTATACTCTTAGTAGTTAATAAGCTAGCTACTAATTAAAGTCTTTATGAATTTAGCAAAATGTAGGCTAGGCTTTATGGGAAGTTTTCCAGAAAAGACAGGAGATGGAGCTAGGAAAGTGGGAGACAAAATAAGGCTTCTATCTCTTGTTTTTCTAGAAAAAAACCTTCACCTTAGTATTTTTAAAAATATAATTTTAACTCTTGTGCTCTGTCACTTGTGTCCATATGCTTGGACTTCTGGGAGAATTAGAGGATGCTGTGAATTAGTGTTTGAAGTTCATTATTCCTTACAGCCCTTAAAAAACAGTTTTCTAGTTATATCAGAGTCTTTACAGCTTGTCTCAGTCTCAATAGCATTAAGAATCAAGTTTAGAGAAAGGAAAATAAACCAGAAAATCTACAGGCAACATTTTATTCTTCCATACTTGGAAAGAATAGCTCAGAAACTACTCATGAAAGCTTCCCTCAGGCAAGTTTCCTTCTTGTTTACAAGATCAACCCCATCTCTTCTTCTAAGTCTCATAAGATGTACATGATTATATATATGTATATATGTATATATATATACTTGTGAAATACATTGACAGACATAAAGTAAACAGCTCATGTAATAGAGAGGAAAATTATTCTTGGAATAGTACTCATAAACTGCTATATTAATATCCTAACATAGCACCACAGAAATAGCATGGCTGCAGATGTAAATAGACAACACAATAGCAGACTACTTATCTATATATGCAATAAGTTTCATATATATATATATATATATATATATATATATATATATGCCATTTTTCTTCCTGCCTCTGGGGATAGCTGAGTAGTGTCTTGTAATTCAAGAGCCAGGTCATTGTATAATGGTGCATAAAATCACTTTCTGAGCAATTGCTATTTAAAGGCAAAAACCCCAAATAAAAAAGAGGCATAGGTGTAAGTTCTTACATATTTGCACTATTTTACAGATGAAAACTTTTGGTTAGTGATGTGTGTGATTGTTATAGTATTGAAGAAAAATCTTCTTGAGGATAACAAAGGTTCAATAGCTATGGGCATATTATCATATAAAATGATGTTTATCAAAATGCACTCCAAGAAAGGGAAACAAGAGATTTTATGTTATTTTGCTTCTTGCATTTTGTTTTTTCTTTCCTTTTTCTGTTTTTGATTTCGGTACCTTTTATCTTGTATGTAATTTTGTCTGTTTTGGAGAGGGTAAAGGGGAACATAGAAATGGTGGGACAAAGGGTGAACATATGCAGCAGTGATACTAGACATCATGTTGAAAATGACCTATACAACTTGTGGGGGAGGGGGCAAGAAGGAAAAACTGGGAGAAAACAAGGAAAGAAGTGACACTGCTTTTAAATATGTACTCATTACCTGTCTTATGTAACTGTAACCCCTCTGTACCTCACCTTTACACTAACAATAAAATATAAAAAACAAAAGAGAAATCAATAAAGGAGATAAGTGAAACCAATTCTAAACATAAGTACTTGTGAAATGCATGGATAGACTTAAGTGAACAGCTCATGCAGTTAGAGAGGAAAGTTTTGGGTGGAATAGTGCTCCCAAATGGCTATATTATGGTCCCAACCTGGCCCCACAGGAGTATCATTCTTTAGAAATAGCCTGGCTGTGGATGTAGATAGTTAACACAGTAGCAGATGAGAATGGGGTGAACTTCTAACCCAAACTTACAAGTTTCTTACAAATAACTTAGATGCAGAAATGCATACCAGGAAAGGTAGCATGTGAAGATGAAGAGAGATTGGGGTAAAGCAGCAAGAGCCAAGGAAGATCAAAGATAACCAATAAAACCAAATGTTCAGAGAGAGATGAGGAATAAGCAGACTCCTCAAAGCTCAACCTGATGACACATGGATTTCAGGCATGCAACCTTCATACTGTGAAATAATAAGTCTGCTCTTTAGGATATATAGTACGTAGCACTCTGCCACATTAGTGAACTAGTGCAGAAGAATTCAGGCACTAAGTGCTCAAAAGACCTTTATGGTGAGTGTGAGATTCAGGAAGTGCCAATGCTGTATTTTTAAGTGTGATACTCTATCCTCCTAGTTTTGGCTGTATGGTTAAGATGGGCTCAATCAGCTGTGTGATCCAAACACTCCAATTTTGTCTGCAAACATTTTTTTTGTCCTATGACAGTTTAACTTCCGTGGTAGCATACAAGACACTTCTCATTGTATCATTTTTACTTTCTAGAGCTGTGAGTCCTTTGAAAGGTCAAATGCACTTCTTTCCATACTCCTCTTGAAAACTGCAGATTCTTCTTTCCAAGCTCTGGTGTAACTGAAAACAGACCTAAGACTCTAGAGAGGTTCTAAGACTTTCTAAAGTAGATGATGTTCAGTGTAGTGAAGTTTTCCTTTTTAATTATTATCTTTAAGTATTTGTACAAGGGTGGTGTCATTTAACAGCGTGATCTATGAATACAATGGATCTTGATCTGTTATCCCCTTCAACAATCTCACCCTGCTTTGACCCATGCCTTCTTTTACATTTCTCAATTTTGTGGTGTATGCAATACATTTGTCACTGCCTTCCCCCTGGTGAATTTACTGTGATTAAAATCAGTATTGTTCATCATGATGATGATGATGGTTTCTTATTTTTCTGCCAGGCTTATGCTTTTTTTTTTTTGTAAAGGAAATGTGGGTTTGGGGCATGGTTCGAGTGGTAGAGTACCTGCCTAGCAAGCATGAGGCCTTGTGTTCAAACTCCAGTACTGCCCAAACACATAAATAAACATCAACTTTACTATGTAGGTAACATTAGAAGTATGTCTGAAGGCATTCATAGGCTACCGTAAAGCCTGATTTATCCCTCAAAGCCTTATACGATAATAAAAATACATTTAATCTTCACTAAAGTATTTTTAGAATCTTGCTTTTTCTTCTTTTATTAATGGGCTTTGAACTCAAATCACATATTCATTTGGCAGGTGTTGTGCCATTTGAGCCACACCCCGGTTATCTTTAGATGAATCCCTGTCAGAGAAAGACTTAGTTCCTAAGTTCCTAGACAAACCACCAAATATATTAGCAGAAATTTAGAATATTTGAATTGACCTTGGTTCTGGCATCTGGCAAGAGAAGAATTCAGACAAGCTGTGATCATCGTAAAGGTGATAGGAAAGTTCATTAGAAAAGAAATCTGACAGAGAAAGAGACAGCTGGCACAGACATGCCTCAGGAAGACAGCATTTCAGCCCATCTCAGCCATCTTTTGCAGTCTTCATGGCGAAGCTTGGCCATGTGTTAAAGAAGGAGAATTGGAATCCTGAAGAAAACTTTCTGATGGGTGGGTCTCCTTTCTGTTTCCTTATTTCCTCATTCATTTGTTCTTACTTTCTCATTCGTTTGTCGCTCCCAGCCCCCATTTTGTGGCCAGGCAGCTTTTGGTTTATCAGCTTCTTCTGCCATCTGCAAAGCGGTATAGACAAAATTCCCTGGCTGTCTGCTCTTATAACTCTTGTCACCGCCAGCCTCTTTTTGATTCAGTTTTCAGGAAGCGTCTCCTGTTTTTGTTAGACTGTCTTAAACTTTTATCCTCCTCCCTACAACTTCTCCTAGTAGCTAAGGCCACAGACTGTACCACTATGACCTGGATCATTGATTGAGGGAGGATCATTGATTGAGCTAACTTTTTGTTAGTACTGCCCTTGATTCATAGTCCTCTAGATCTCTGCCCTCCTGAGCGAGACAGCTGATGTGAAGCACTGTGCCTGACCAAGCATTCTTTTAAATGTAAAAATACAGTCACATAGAAGCTTCAAAGACATGTTTTGAGAAGCATTTCATATTGGCTTATATTAAGTAAACCTCTGGATGAAATGGTTTAATGAAGCTAACCTAACATTGCTGAAATTTCCCCATCATAGGTTAGTTGTTTGCTAGGTTAATTAGTTAGGTTAGTTGTAAATCTTTTTCCAGAGAATTTTCCATTATGTTAGCCTTATATTTAACTTTATTTAGGTTCTCAGATGTGGATCATTTGTTGGTTTACATACAACTGGGATTCTCTTGAGGCAGGAATTACATTAATTCCTGAGTTTTGAGTCTAGCAATTTACCTTTCCACCCTTCTTTCTCTTAGAGTAAGAGGTGGATGTTAAATTGTACTTTTTCAAAGAGATTAATGGAACAAGTCAGACTGACTGATGAAACTGAGAATGATTTCAAAGGACAGGGCTAAATTTATTTCCCTATTGCTGAATGCCTCTGTACTACAAAAATACAGCAGCAGCAATTGACTTGTCCATTTCCTCAAATAGTCTTTGTTTTGGCTATGGGATGTTTACACTTGTGATTTGTAATAGCAGTTTTCAACAAGTAATTTTGCAAATCCGCCGTGAGCACTGAAGCTGGGGAGCCAGACTATGAAATCTTGTTTTCTCCCACAGCCTCTATGTGCTCCTGGGCCAATGAATCACCTCAACCATTGTCCTCCTGTTCCTGCAAGAGCAGCGCCCCCTGGGATAGTATAAAGATCAAGTGAAATAACATGGAAATCTTAACATCTGTCCAGCATATGAAAGGGCTTTATGACTCTGAGCTATTATTATTTGCTTGTTAATGGTTTTAATTTAGCACTCTATTTCTTTACTTGAGTGAGGAAATAGGATTAGAAAGATGTCAGATACTAATCTACCCACAGAGACTTTTTGTGTGTGTGAAAATACAGTACAGAGGGGTTACAATTACATGGGCAAGATAATGAGTACATTTCTTACCAAGCATTGTAGCCTCCTGCATTGTTTTCCCTTCCCATCCCTTCCCATCTTCCCCCCTACAGTCCCCCCAAAGTTGTAAAGCTTGTTTTTCTACATCTCACAGTTGCAATGGGTCCACCTGTATCCCTATTTAAATGGTTTGTTTTTGCCCTTTCTCTCCACAAATTATACCAACATGAAATACAGTGAGAGCATGGGTTATACCGTGGGGGAGGGACATACAAAGCAACAAAGAAATCATCTTATAAATATGTTAGAAACAATCGCATGAAAGAAAAAACATTTGAATACTTATCTTGGGGTTCATTTCACCTAACATCAACTTATCTATCTGACCTTTTCTGCTTGTCTCAGACATATACTAGTTATTGCAAATAAGGGAAACCATGGGACCTATGTTTCTTTGGGCCTGGCTTAAAATTCATATGGAACAATAAAAGACCTTGAATAGCAAAATTGATCCTTAACAGAAAGAACAGTGCTGGAGGAATATCAATACCAAATTTCAAACTCTACTACAAAGCCATAGTAATCAAGACAGTTTGGTACTGGCACAAGAACAGACCTCAGGACCAATGGAATAGAATTGAAAACCCAGAAATGAACTTACAGACCTATAGCCATCTAATCTTTAATAAGGGAGCTAAAAAATAGAATGGAAGAAAGACAGCCTCTTCAGTAAATGGTGCTGGCAAAATTAGTTAACTACTTGTAGAAAACTAAAGCTAGATCCTTATATATCACCCTGCACCAGAATCAACTCCAAATGGATCAAAGACCTCGGAGTCAAAAAAGACACTCTGAAAACATTACAGGATGGAATAGGAGAAACTCTAGGTCTCCTTGGCACAGGCTGAAATTTTCTTGATAGAGACCCAGAAACACAACAAATCAAAGAAAGGTCGGACAAATGGGATTGCATGAAATTGCAGAGCTTCTGCATGGCAAAGGACATAGCTAGCAAGATCAATAGAAAGCCCCCGGATTGGGAGAAGATCTTCACTAGCCATACAACGGACAAGGGTCTCATATCTAAATTATACCTGGAACTCAAAAAGTTAAATCCCCCACAGAGACTCTTAACACAATCTACTTAAGGAAAAAGACCACACAAAGTATCTGCCCTGTACTGCTAATATAGGATATAAAACCTAGTAAGAGTTGAGATATTTTTATTCTCAATTTGACTTCTTAATCTTTTCATTCTATTTTCTTGTACATACCTACCACCACATATGTACATTGGACACCTTGCCTAGTGAAGGGTAGGGCACCTTGCATTGTAAAGCAGTTCTGCATTCCCTCCAACCAGTATTTCTAGAGGCAAGAAAGATTTCTTTTTTCTCCTCTGCAGCTGTCTGCTTCTTTACTTGTTATAATCAAAACAGTGATGCTTTACTTACCCTATGTAATCACATCACACATTCTATAATTATATTCTTACTCTAAAATCAGGAGTTATTTTCATAGTAGCCATCTAATGCATTACTCTCTCCAACATCTGTCAAATACATTGAGCACTCTATTCTTACTCATATATATATATATATCTATATATATATCTATATATATATATCTTATTGATACTTTTACTTTTAAAATATAAATTGCACTTTTAAGAGACAATGACCTCCTCATTAGAGAAGAGTACAAAAATAATCAGTATTGATGGCCTTATCATTACAAGAATACTGAGTTCATATTAATATCCTGATACTTTGGCTAAGGTTCTCTTTTCTGGGAGAGAATAAGGTCAGATAGTCTTGAAGTTAGATCTAAAATTTCTTACTACATGCAAAAAATTACTTCATGTAATTTTCTTGACTGGAACAGTTCTGTATACTAAGAGAGAGCTAAGCTTGTTGTAAACAAAGCAATTCTGGGCAACATACTCTTGCAGTAGAGTCAAGGATTTTTTAAAGACATATGACATATATAGGGTTGCTTTTATGACAAAATATTAGAGATATGGTCTAGCCTTTGCTCTCAGCTTGAACGGTTGGCTCTAATAAGTACAATCATATAAGCAGGCTGTGCAGTGAAGCTGCTTTGGATTTCATAGCTGAGAAGTTTACAAGAAGTGGTACAATTAATCTTATACTTTGACCACTAAACAATGATCTTGATGTGTCATTAATGAGATCATTGTTTTTCTACTCCTTCTGTGGAAACATCTGACATCCAATATGTATCAGTTAGCTGTATAAGGACCTTCAGTGGGGTATCCATGGAAAGCATAGACATAAAGGACAAATCTTGCCTTTTGGTGCACTTATAGTCCAATAAAGCACTATAAAGGACATGGTGAGCAATATCAGGAAGACTTGATTGTAATAAGATTAACTACATTAATGTATGTACAAAATAAGAATTTTCTTGTCTGTGATATCAGTGTTCAGGTAGATGCACAATCTACTTTTTCCATTAAGCCTTTTCCTTAAGTCTTTTCTCTAAGCCTTTTCCCTGAGCCTTCACTTTCTCAGATTGCCCTTTTCCTCATATGATGTTCACAAGCAACATTGTAATTGTAAGCTGACTCTGATGTAGACCTGCTTTTGGAAAGGTACTGTGTCAGCCATAGTCTTCCAAGTATTCTGGTCATTATGTCTTCCCTTGTGATCTCTTTATGAATGCAAAGGAAGGTCTGATGTTTCATATACCAATACAGTGGTCATGAGAACAGCAACATGAAATGAACTGGATGGGCCAAATCAGCCTTCAAAGATGGTAGTTTGGAATGGCAGTTTTAGAGGGCTGACTTCCTTATCCAATGATGTCCACCTGAGATTCCTTTGATGACAAAATGAAGGACATCATGAGTGACACACATGGGCTTATTTCTACAGGTGAGAACTTACAGTTAAATTTGGCAATCTCTCCACAATAACCATAGAGGAGATGTTCTCTTAGAACTTCCCCACTAGGCATAAATGAAAATAAAGCCTTTAATACAAAGGAATCTAAGCAACTACATTATGAATTTTAAAAAAAAACCCCACATATGTGTGTGTGTGTGTGTGTGTGTGTGTGTGTGTGTGTGTGTGTGTGTGTGTATGTGGAGTTATGCAATATTTATCTTTGGGTGACTGGCTTTTTTTACTCTAAAATCAGGTCCTCAAATGCTAAGTGTTGGTAGTTCATAACTA
The DNA here is from genome assembly GCF_019054845.1 of Dipodomys spectabilis. NCBI lineage: Eukaryota > Metazoa > Chordata > Mammalia > Rodentia > Heteromyidae > Dipodomys > Dipodomys spectabilis. The sequence goes on from NW_024870867.1 coordinate 437,367, forward strand.
TAATTCAAGTTTCTCAGAAGGCAAAGATCTCAATGATTATGATTCAAAGCCAGCCTGACAGAAAAGACCATTAGACATTGTCTCCAAAAATAACCAGCAAAAAGCAGATCCAGAGATATGGCTCAAGTGATACAATAATAAGCAAGCAAGCCAAACAAACACGAGGCCCTAAGTGCAAACCTCAGTACCACCAAATAAATAAATAAATAAATAAATGCATACATAATGATCGCAGGTTTTCTATTTTTAATATTGCAGAATTTTCCTTTTTAAGAAGATTAAAAGCTGGTAGGATAGTTCAAGTGATAAGGCACCTGCCTACTAAGGACAAAGTCCCGAGTTTAAGCCTCATAGCTAACCACACCAATCCTAAAAGTAATAAATAAAGGTCTTATAGGGTTATGGTAACTGCTTATGGAAAATTTGTAGAGCTTTTTTTTTCCATAAAAATGCTAGGGCTTTCCTAGCATGTGGAAAATTCTGTTTTTGTTCTTCAGAAGTATAAAAAGGAAAAGAGTAACAGTAATAATACATATTATATATGGACATACCAGGTTTAGCTATTGTAGATTGTGCTGCAATGAACTTCTTGAGCATATGGTAGTGGTGTTTTTACATTTTCTGTGAATTTCTGTCTTACTTTTCCTAGTAGTTGCACCATTTTGCCTTCCTGCCAATAGTGTATAAAAGTTCTAATTTCTTTACATCTTTGGAAAACTTGCTATCCTTTAGTATTTTGTTAATAGCCATTTCCTACATGAATGATGCATTGACTGTTTTTTAATAAACTTGTAGGCCATTTGTATGTTTGCTTAGGGAAATGTCGGTTCCCGTCCTTTTAACTGGGTTATTTATTTATTTTTACTGAGTTACAGGAGATCTGTTTGGGTGCTGACTCCTTAACAAATAGATATTTGGTTCACAAACATAGTAATCTGTCTTATTTTTGATTTTTACTTTTTTGTCTTCTCTTTCTTCTCAACTAGTTTAACTAAGGATTTGATCATTTTGTTATTTTTAAGAGTAGATTTGTTAGTTGTTTTTGTATGATCTATTTTTTATTTCATTTCGTTCTACTATAAGCTTTATTACTTTCACTTGTGCTAACTTTGGGCTTATGTTTGTTCTTTTCCTAGTTCCTTTAATTTTAAAGTTAGATTTTTTTATCGTCCCTTTCCTTTCTTATATAGGTATTTGTCACTGCAAGCCTCTTTCTTTTTAGTGTTCTTGCTTTAATCTCTAGTTTTGGTATGTTTTGCTTTTTTTTTTTTTTGGTCGGTCGTAGGGCTTTAACTCTGGGCCTGGGAGCTGTCCCTCAGCTCTTCAGCTCAAGGCGAGAGCTCTACCACTTGAGCTACAGCGCCACTTCCGGTTTTCTGGTGGTTTATTGGAGATAGGAGTCTCACCGACTTTCTTGCCCCGGGCTGGCTTTGAACCGCGATCCTCAGATCTCAGCCTCCTGAGTAGCTAGGATTACAGGCGTGAGCCACCAGCGCCCGGCTATGTTTTGCTTTTATTTTGGCACACAGTACTTAAAAATAATTAAACCTTTCATGCTATTTATTCCCAGCCTCTCTAACTTGTCAGTCTTTGCTCTTTTGTATTCTTCTAAATTTCTCATCAAAAAGAGCTAGCTCAGAGACAGCTTTCTATTTTTGTAAGTAAAAAGGAAAGAAGCCAGGTGTTGGTGGCTCAGACTTGTAATCATGGTTACTCAGGAGGCTGAGATCTGAGGTGCGAGCCTGGGCAGGAAAATCTGTGAGACTTATCTCCAATTAACCACCAAAAAACCAAAAGTAGAGCTCTGGCTCAACTAGTAAAGCACTAACCTTGAGTAAAGAAGCCCAAACCTTGAGTTCAAGCCCCAGGATTTACACACACACACACACACACACACACCAAAAAAAGAAGAAAGAGACTGACTAGTTTTAGTTTTGATGGTCAAGTTTAAGGGATATCTTTATTTTTCATTTTCAGTGGTAATATGTTATATATTCTGCCATGTATTCTATCTTCCAGAAATGAGGATGACAGAAACATCTTGGAGGGAAGTATTTGACATTGCATTCACTTTTCAGTCAGAGCAACAAATAGTTATTGAGCATTATCGGATTACAAGGCATTGTTGTCCCCACTGGAGATTTATCTATAAAGAAGAGACTTGAATATCTACCCTATGGATCTTCATTATAAAGAGGGAGACAGATAATAAACAAGAAAATTCAATATCACCCATAAGAAGATATGTAAGTTGTAAGGACAACTGAATTGAGAAATAAATTAAATAGTGGGAATTTATTCTTTATTTAAGGTAGTTTGAGAAGGTCTTACTAAAAATTCAAATTTTTAAATTAAGACTCATGATATAAATCATAAAGCAACTGGAGTTAAGTACTTTAAAGCTTTATTCCAGGGGCTGGGAAGGTGGCTCAGTGGTAGAGTGCTTGCCTTGCTTACATGAGGCACTGGGTTCAATTCCTCAGCACCACATAAGCAGAACAAGCCAGAAGTGGCACTGTGGCTCAAGTGGTAGAGCACTATCCCTGAGCTCAAGAGCTGAGGGACAGCACCCAGGCCCAGAGTTCAGGCCCCATGACCACCACCACCACCACTAACAACAGCAACAAAAGCTTTATTCCACAAATATTGTTGAGTATCTGCCATATTATGTGAAACATTTCATGATGATATAATTAAGAATAGCCGCTTTCCTTTTTGAGCTTGAAATTTAGATCTTAACCTCTTAGAACTAAACCTTATCTTTCAGATATTACAATGTATTTTGGCAATCTAGAATTAATTCAGAAAGTCCTGGTTGGATTTTGACCTTTTCCCAAAGTGTTTGTAACAAAAATCTAAATTAGTGTTAAGAATGAATAAAGACATAACTGACTGTTAACTAAAGACCATCAAGACAAAATGTGTTATCAGGGTTTAGGGATCAATGGCAAACAAGTGACTTGGTAACTAAATGCCAGCTTCACTTCCAAACCTGTGTTTTGTGAAAATACAGATGGATAACCTCAAGAGACTGGCTTCATTGGGTCTTGTGACCAATTTAATATATCTAATTTCATTATTCATGAATAATAATTTCATTATTCCTGTGCCTGACTTTAGTGTATTTTGCTTTGTGTGACTTGGGCAGAGTCTTGCCCGAGAAGAGGAAAGAAGTAGTTGGCTATGTTTATCTCTAGGAAAACAGGTTGTAGAATGTCTTTATAAATCTTCTCCCTTGAATTTATGAAATACAGCTGTCTTTTGTAAGACCAAGGCTTGTTTACTTAATGGAAAATAAGAATATTGCATTTCCATCTAGAAGGAGGAAAATAATGATCAGAGATGAAATGATACTTCCTAAGATCCCATGAAGATACTGCTTCCATTTTCATATATATCTTCTTGGGAAAAATGGTATTCCAAGCAGGGAATAGAGAAGTCCACACTGAGAGTCCTTTGTGCTCTTGAAACTCTCATTGTGTGATTTCCCATGGCACAAGTGATCTTCATTCTCTTCCTTCCTCTTCCTCTGCTGATCCTCAAATGCTAAACATAAAACACTAGAACCTCTTCAATTTCAGATTGGTTTTGTTTTCTTCTGGAATTAGTTCTTTTATTCTTGTTCACCTCATATTCTTTAAGTGCTTTTTTTTTTATATATGTACATGACCTCTTTTCAAACTCCACACTTTCATACCAGTTTAATATTTCTATGAGAGCATCTAATAGGGCATCTCAAGTTTAAAAACTTTAAAAGCAACTTCAAATTGTTTGCTTTCCTTCCAGATCTGTTCCTGCCACCTTTTTTTTCTACCGACATTTTGGCAAATTAAAAATGTTTTTTTTTTTTTCCTGTTGAGAGTGTGTACGTATGTGTACGTGTGTGCATGCATGTGCACACTCAATCATCTTAATTCTTTATCTTAGAACATTCAACTCACTTGCAGTCCACCAACAATTCCTATCAGCATTAAAGCTAGATCAGATCATATGTAGCTGTGAACGGATGACTGAGCTTTTTATCTGTCACCAGCCCTCACTAGCTCTCTTTGAGGATTATTACAATGAATCAAAGTTTGTATTTGAAGCCAAATCTCCTGACTTCTAATCCAGGGAAACAGATGAGACACAAATTACCTAAGAAGGTACATGAGTTCCTACATAGGCTTTACTAGAAAGGTTGGGGTTGCTCAAAAAAGCTTAAAACTCGCCTCACATATCCTCATATCTTTAAGCAAAGACTTCTTAGAGATTCAAAATAGTTTATACATAACTAGATAACATAGAAAGACTTCCTTTTTGTTTGTCCACAGAGATGACTATTTTTAATACCCTCCTGCAGTGCATAAGTAGTATAAGAAATCAGAACATAGACTACATTCCTGGAGAATTAATGTTCCTAAGAATTCATTTGAAGTCAATGCTGCTAGGGAGCAAAACTAAGGAAAACAAAGACCAAAGTCCAAATGGAGGAAATCCTCAGCTCTGCCTCATCTCTACAAATAAGAGGGGAATCCAGGCAGCTGAAGCATTTGGGGAATTCAGCTGCCTGGGATTATGAGCATTAAAGCCTCTCCCCTCAATCACTACCACCCCAAGCCAGCACAGAAAAATGTAAGAGTGAAGATGTTTGTAGCAGCTGTGAAAACGTACCATGCTTAGAAGAAAAGCTGGAGACGTAGAAGTCATTGAATATTTAATTTTTTTTCTACTTGGTAATGATTACCTTCTTTTGTGAAAAAGTAAAAGAAAAAAATTCACCTAAGTATTCAAATGCATAAAGGCTATAGATGTAAGACACTTTAGGAATGAAAGGTTTATGTATAACTGTGACTCTATTCTGGGGACAAATGTCACCAATATAGGTCTTTTAATTCTTTAAGATGTCCATTATTATTACCTAATACTTCATTGTCCCAAAGTTACCCTTGTACTTGAGAGAGAAAAAGGAACTATTAGGTAGATAGGGATAGAAGGTGGTAGACTTAACACGTGGCAGATAACACAGATAACGGTACTCTATCCAGGTGCTTCTTGTTGCCATAGTGGCTAAGGCTCCTGCTCAAATGCTTCTCCCCATTATGCCCTGGGTGCCTGCTCAATCAGTGGGAGGAGTCAGGGTAGTGTATGCACAAGCCTTCAAGCAATCAGCACAGAGTCCGGGGGAGGAGATATGGAAGGATCCCATTCTAGGAAACTGTCCTCTGGAAGGACTCCTTTGCACTCCTTTTTGAGGCCTGTCTCCAAATGGAGAGATACTTTTTTCTTCATGACTTTCCTTTCACTTTCAGATAAAGTTACTCTTTTTACTTTAAGTACTCTCCTGCCTTTTGATTCGTTAATGGATGGAGAAAATGAATCCTTTCCCTTAGACAGCATCATGTTGGAATGAGAGCATGTCTTGGAAAATGTCAAATTCTACTGTGCTTCCATTTAGCAAGAGGAAAAATAGTAGAATAATAATAAAGACTATAGTCCACGTGTTCACCGAGAGTAAGGTGCTATATTGGTTAAAGGTAATTCATGTTCAAACCTGAAGTACTGTACAGCTGCTACTAAACCTTTCAATTGTGGGATCAGTTTTCTTTTTAGGAAGTGGTACAAATACAATCATCATGGGAAGCTGTCAAGAGGCAAAAGAGTCTATATTTGGACCCTATCCCCTTGCTATTATCAACATAAACTAATTTAATTTCCTAGAGTTATGTAGGGTAGATCTTACAGTCTTCATTTTGTAGTTGAAGGAATTGATTCTCTTAAATGGATCTTTAAGATCTACAGCCTTTACAATGCTTGATAAGAAATGTACTCATTATCTTGCCCATGTAATTGTAACCCCTTTGTACAGTATTTTCACAAAAAAAAAAAAAAAAAAAAGATCTACGGCCTTAAGGCTGAACAGTGGTAGTGGTTAAGATCTTTCATATAGCACTGCTCCTGGATGCTGAAAAGCACAGGTGGAAACAGGAAACTATGCACTTCACAGGCTGACTCTATTTTCATGGAAAATTTTAAGGACTTTTTCTTTCAATAGTTTTTACAAGCAAGCTAAGAAGACTGAAAAAGTTTAGTGCTAATGAGGAGAAAGACTTTGTTTTGTTATTTTTTATCCACATATGTCTACATAGCTTTTCTCTGTTTTACTCTCTCTCTTACACACACACATACACACACACACACACATTCAAACACACAATTTCTACAAACCTCATGGCATCTTTATTAGGTCAAGGTCCTTATAGAATGTTGAATTATTCAATTTGATTTTGTCAGCCATATTATGACTATACTTCTCTTTTCTTTCCTCTGTTTCTCTTTCTGTTCTTCACTTATATAAATGAGATATAATAGAGGGTTTCTCCTCCACACTGAAATATTTGACATGTCATTTTTTAAAAGCTATCTACTCAGAATGAATTGCCAGTTCCTTTAGAAGTTATGTGGCACAGTATATAATGTGTTATATTTGTTCATTTGCTCCAACTACCAAGGAAATATAATCTCAGGTAATGGGGTATAATATTCTCTGGGCATCTCAATTCTGGTTTGCTGCTCATAACTACAATTGCTAACCCGTAATGCCACACTGAGGCAAAGCAAGATTTTTGGTGATCTAGAGGAAATGCCTAAAACTGAAATCAGACAAGTCATTTGAAGTCTGCCTGGTTATTCCTTAAGAGAAAATACATGTGAATATTTTTCTCAAGTCAGAATGATATGGCAGGTGTGGTCCTTAGTATGCCATATGGCTCCCCAGCAGTTATTTAGGTCTTTGGGAGTAGAAGGATATAGAAAAAAAATCCTTACTTTAAAAAATGATGAAAATTGGGCTTATTAAAACCGCAGTTTTCTAAATTTTGGCTAGAAATCATATTGGTTTTGAATGTAAGAACTCTTTGCATGGTATTTCTATTCATTCGAATATGGAGATGTGAAAAATAGGAACACGAAATTATTTTAAGTAGCAAAAATATATTTGAAACATTTCTCATGTAACAATTAAATCTTTGTGCATAAACTTGAACACATAGTGGAAACCAACTGATCTTTTGATGACAGAAGAAAGAAAAATGAAATATTGAAAACTCTCGCTGAACACTATGGCTCTCTGAAGTAAGGAAAACAATTGATGGGAAATCTTGGCAACAGTGTTCGCATTATCTAAGTGCTAATCCATGAAACACAGTATTTTAAAAAGGAAACAAATCTTTGCTAATAATTTGGCTCACATTTTTCATTATAGATCGGTCAACAAATAGCTATTCAGAGAGAATTCCAGTAGGATATTCTTAATATTCAGATAGTTTTCTGATATGGTAGGCTGTCTGTGTAACATAATATTCTGATAGAACCAACTTACTCTTTCTATAGAAATCAGAATGAAATCTTGGAGTATCAACTTTATGTGTGCCAAGCACCTTCTATGCTATCATGGGATGGCATGATTCACCAAAAGGTATTTCTATGTATTTGTTTCTTTCCATTGTTATGTTTACTTCTTAGTCAGTTTCTTCCCAACTGATTTTATGGGGAAAGAAGGGAAAATGTGAATGCCTAGAATTGAAAATTAATGTGGTATACAAAAATGAAAAACAGCATCTTTAAAATATTTTCAATTTACAAAGTCGTGTAATTTCTTGACTGCATGAAACTTATAAGACCAAAATGTGTTCTTTTTTCTTTGTGCTGGTCTTCGGGCTTGAACTCAGGGCTTAAGTCTCCTGCTCTACTATTTGAGCTATAGTTTTATCTCTGTTTTTTTTTTCGTGGTCAATTGGAGATAAGAGCCTTATGGACATTCTGCTTGGGTTAGCTTCAAACTAGGAACCTTAGATCTCAGTTTCCAAAGAGCAAAGATTACAGGTGTGGGCCATCAGTTCCCAGTTGAAAATACATGTTTGTTTGTTTTAAAATTGTATTGGTATGAATATATCAATATGGGAGAAATTTCTCTAGAATGTGTACATACTGGTGATCACATACACAGATTTATTTGAAATATTTGGCATCTAGTTGAGGGTGGAGAAGACAAAATAATTGTGGCATATCCCCATAAGTGCTAGATTATATAAAAACTGAATAAATGATAACTAATAAAAACTATCATGCTATTTTCTGGGGCTGCATTTGCAAACCAGTATGTACTGGATAGCTTCAAACAACAAACTGTTCTTCTTTCATAGTTCATGAAACCATATTCACCTGTAGATTCTGAGAGAATTGTCCAAACCTCTCTCAAAGATTTGATAATTGATAGAATTCTTTGTTCTTGCTTTATTTTGGGATTACTGGAGTCTCAGATCCCCATCATCATAAAACCTGTACCAAACTTAAAAAAAATGGAGAGGCAAGTCTACAGATAAAGGAAGATAAACAATAAGATTGCAATGAGACACAGATACAGGGGCCAAGTGGCTGTGGGACATCTGCAGAACAAATGAAAGAAAGGCTTATAGGATTGAGAGAGCTCTGCAAGTAACGTTGAAAGGAGGTCTATTATGTGTTTGTGTGAGCTGGCAAGATCTGATTCATCAGCAGAGTCAATGACTACATAAAGCTAGTCTCATGGTTATAGCTCTCAATTCCATAGTTTGATGCTAATTATAAACAGTCTTCAAGATAAAACAGATTATTTGGTTATATTTTCTCTGTGATAAAGTTTTTGAAGCCAGTGAATGATTTAAGTTGTTCTCACTGCACCTACTCTCCATTTTTGTGAAGTTATGGCAGGAATTATACTTTTTCAATATTAGTATTATTTCAATTATTTGAACTCTGGGCCTGGGCGCTGTCCCTCAGCTCTTCAGCTCAAGGCTAGCGCTCTACTACTTGAGCCACACTGCCACTTCCCGATTTTTTCTTTTTGCTTATGTGGTGCTGAGGAATCGAACCCAGGGCCTCTGGCATGCAAGGCAAGCGCTCTACCACTGAGCCACCTTCCCAGCCCCAGGGCCTCACACTCTTGCTTGGCATTTTTGCTTGTGGTTGTCACTGTACCACTAGAGCTATACCTCCATTTCCAAGTAATTATATTTTGTGTAATGCAGTTTCACACCTTCCACTCTATGCTTTCTTTTCTAAAGACATGAGTCATTTTATTTAGAGCCCACTCTAAGCCCATTATGAGCCTGTCTCAAGAGAGTTAGTGAATTATATCTGCAAAGATCCCATTTCCAAATCACATCTACTGGGGTTCAGGCGCTCTCATTTATAATCCTAGCTACTCAGGAAGCTGGGATCTGAGAATCAAAGTTGAAAGTCAGTCTGGGCAAACAAATACTTGAGATTTTTATTTCTAATTAACCAGAAAAAAGCCAGATGTAAAGGCATTGTTTAAGAGGTTCAGTGAGACCAGGGAGATTGTGAGGCCTAGAGTTTGAGCATTAGTACTGGCACCAAGACCAAAAAACCTCCACATCTGAGATCAGGAGTAGACATGAATTTTGGAGGGAACACTATTTAACCTACTGCATGTGCTATAGGTAGACAACTAATTTGGCCTTGTCTGAGTGAAAATTAGAGATTCTGGAAAATATCTTGAAACAAAAGGATTCTTGTGTTTGATTGAAAATATTAGATTAAAGAGGTAGAGAATAACCAGAATGAGGAAGTCTCTTCTGGCATTTGATCCAGAAACCCTATGAATCACCTGCCTTTTATGGACATCCCAACATAGTTCTAGAATTGAGACTCTTCCACTAGAAACAGTGCAAACTCTTCAAATGATTCTCAGATAATGAGATCATAAAACAGAGTCTTAGCAGTTGACAAAATTGGTACCCTGAATCTTGTATATACATTTATCTAATTTGGGGAGGGGTAGGGGAATAACAAAATGCTGAAACAAGGACACAGGATGACCCATTGCAACAATGATACTCATAAGACATGTTGAGTATTCTAAAGTCTTCTTCCTCCTCCTCCTCCTCCCCTCCTCCTCCTCTTCTTCCTCCCCCTCCTTCCCCCCTTCTTCTTCTTCTTTGGAGTTTATAGTCTCCAGAGGGATAAGAGCATCAGTTGTGAATTCATTCACACTTCTTTTTCAAGTTGTAGTTGATTCAGTTTATAGTAAAACCTTATTATAGTATATAAAATTCATTTTTAGTAAAATTTCCAGGCTTTGTTATGAACCGTTGGCTAGAGCTATGTTGATACTAGGTTCATTTGTCAATTACGGAAAATAGTATTGAAGTTGGCCATGTACAGTACTGAGTAAATTGATGGTAACATTGACATCTCTGGGGATTTAATTTTTATTGAGGAGTTATTGCTCTCATGCTACTGCACCATGTATGTACAAAATATGTGAGTTTTTCTGTATATTCTATGCCTTTTATTATAATTCACCCAATCAATGCAGATTGAATAACAATGTTCCCACTGCAGGACAACCAAACAATACTTTGTGCAAAAGGACATTTTTGACGTTAAAGTTTCCAATTTATGTGGCTATTTTTGGCCATCAATTCTTTATGGTTTGCAACATGTAGCCATTTCTAAACACTTCCCACAATTTGTCAGAGAAGATCCTTCTGGAATTACAGAGCAGGTGCAGTGATAGATTTAGTGGTTGTTTTATATTATCCTGTGCACTTTACCACATCTGTTCTCCAGGTATAGAAAATACTTCAGACTTTTAATCATATTTATAGCTGTCTAGTTCTCTTATGATTGGTTTCAAGATCTTGGAGAAAAATGGTCTATGAAGGTAGTGAGTGACAGGGAGAACAGGTGGAAGAAAACCAGCTGCACTCATTAATTTTTGAGGGTCACCCTAAGAAAGAACAATGAATAAGCAAAAAACTGTTATTGCTTAATATCTAGCAAGCAGGGCTGATATATGTGTAAGATTCTTTATGTGATTTATTCATTTGAATAAGTCATCTGTAAGTTCTATAAAATACTATGGAGACAGATGGTCTTCACTAGAGTGACAAAAATTATTCACAAGACTTATAATTTTATAATAAGGAACACATTAACATTTATAGTTTATATGAACATACTCATTTTAACCATATTTCTGTTCATCAATGTTTTTTATTGCTAGTAGATATACAAAGAAATTAAACACATTTCTTCCATATTCAACTGAAATCAACACTAGTAGATTATCCATAAAAATTTGGACATTTGATCTCATTCACTCCAATATTTAAGTAGTTTCTGTATAACCTTATACTGATATACAAACCAGTGTCTTATTCTTTTAGCTTATTTTAGTCATGTGCATGCCTATTAATACTTGAAAAGGACATGGAGAAATTGAAATCACTGGGCAGGTATTATACATAAAATCACTAAATGTTAATTAAATTTACTTAGTTAATAAGAATATGAATAAAATTATGCAAATTTGTACGTGTTTGAACCTTATTGTGAAAGATTTACTATTGGAGAGACAGGACAACATAACAATAGCAAAACAAACTTCTGAGATTAGCATTCTGACCCTGAATCCTGAGCCCACTGCTTAAGAAGTTCTACATGGGAGCAACCCTGCTTACCCAGGTTCCTCCATCATCAAATGAGGACAATAATGTCAGTATCACAGGATTTTATGTGTATTAAATGGTATAAAATATATGCATATTTAGAGAAGTACCTTTCACATGTTTACTTATTTTTATTTGTTAATCAAAGGCAAAATTTGGAAATCTAGAAAAAAAATGTCACTATCTTCCAAGAACAACTATGTATCTATATACAATATATGTTCCTAACCTTTATATTATGAAGATACAATATTCAAAATGATTTCTTCATGTCATGAATGGATGAGCCCTTGGTTAGCAAAGGAGTAGTTAATATTTCAAGATTTGATTTCTTCATCTACAAAATGAAATAGGTAAAGGTGTATAGAAATAGCATAAAGTTACATTTTTAAAATCATCAGTGTCATAAGATGAGCCTCCCCCCCCAACATACTCACTCACTCACAAATGCTCATTTTAAATCGGCTATAAATACCAGGACTAAAGTAAATCTCACACCCTGCCACCATTCAGCCTAGAATTAAAAGTAAATAAAGATGACAATAATCATTTTCTGTCTTTATGTCATGCTAAAAATTCACATTATATAGTATCCACTATATAAAATGAAAAAGTAAATGAGCTTGTACATTGTTTGCACTCAATATCAAAATTGAACAATCTTTTCTAATGAAAGCATCAATGATTCTTGGTATTCAAGGGCACCTAAACTTTAGTACATTGTAAAGTTTCTGCAGATTAAAAATAGAATGTCGGAGCATATTATTTCATTTAAAGTACTATTTCCCATATTAATTTTTCTTGCTGCAAAGACAATCATATTATTTTGAAAAGTAAACTCCTTCTCAATAGCTGAGGGATAATCTGTAGATTTGTTCTCTGTAAAGAGCTCTATCCATCAAAAAGCACTCAGCTCTCAGTGTGGGGGCGCGTCTGCATCCCTGCGACCTGAATCAAGAATAATAGCGGTGGAATAACTCCCTTTGATTTGTTCAAAATGATTTCTCAAACAAAAAGAATTTTGGAAATGACATGAAGCAATTTTCTTTCTGTTGAGCTTTAGTCTGAAGAGTTATTTGCCCTGGTTTTAAACAGAATATGATTTAGGCTCTTTCATTTCCATTTTACATTTTAAAATTTCCACTTTAAGGATTACTAAAATGGCTTAATGTGCTTTTCTGAGCAATCTGTAATTGACATTTTGATATTTCAGGAATTCAAAACAACTTAGACTATTTTATGTTGACATGACTTCATTCTATTGGGTTGGGACTATAACTGAAATGCCTTAAGTGCCCTCAGACAACCATACATATTTTCAAACTTAATTAAAGGTATTCTGACATTCAGAATTAAATACTGATTATTTTTTGTTGTGTTTGTGTTCCAAACCTAGGGCTTGAACTCAGAGTCTATGCACTGTCGCCGAACTTTTTTGCTCAAGGCTAGTGTTATACCATTTGAGCCACAGCCCTGCTTTCAGCTCTTTGTGGTCCTGACAGGGCTGGCTTTGAATTGTGATCAGATCTCAGTCTCCTGAGGAAGGGTTAGCATGACAGGCCAGAGCCACCTGTGCTTGGTAACAATGATCTTTATACTTGCTGTCTACAATCATAAATAACCTCCTCCACACCAAATACATATATATGCATGTGTGTGTGCATGTATATTCAGATAAAGAACTGAGTGACATTGGGTAGTGTGACTCAATATTTATTTCTTCTCCATTCTTCTGTTTTAAGTTCTTTAGCAAAACCCAGCCTCTTTTTCTAAAATGAAACTCATTTGAAAATCAAATTGTGAATGTGACCATAGTAAAATAGAATTAAGTCAGAAAGTTGTGCTATTGAAGCAAAAGTTAGACAAAGAATACATAATAAATTATTTTTTCCATTTTTTGAGAGTTCCTTTCCTTCAGTTTTAGGGTTCTGTTGAGATTGGAGAGAAGTATCTTCATGAAATATTGTAAGGAAAATACTCTGTAGTGTGTTTAATTCATATAAAAACCCCTCTTTTTGACACATTTTGCAAAACTAAATTACATCGATATATAATATAAGAACCATAAGAAGAATATAACATTACAGAGATGATTAAGTGTGTCCACTCTCCTTTGTCATATAAATCAAGTCGAAGTGTGTGTTTGTGGGGGTTCACCAAGAACATTTTTTTTTTTGGTCTGGTTGTGGGGCTTGGACTCTGGGCTTGGGTGCTGTCCCTCAGCTCTTCAGCTCAAGGCTAGAGCTCTACTACCTGAGCCACAGGGCCATGGTTTTTTCTTTTTGCTTATGTGGTGCTGAGGAATCGAACCCACGGCTTCAAGCAAGGCAAGCACTCTACCACTAAGCCACCTTCCCAGCCCCAAGAACATCTTCTTGTTGATCCCTTGTGAGAATACCTCACAAGACTCAGGAGCTATTTGCATACACACAAGTTATTTTGTTGGCCAAGTTTATTATCATATTTTTTGTATGCTTTTTTATTGTAAAAATATGGTACAGAGGGATTACAGTTACATGAGCAAGGTAATGAGTACATTTCCTATCAAGCATTATTGTCTCCTCCTTTGTTTTTCCCCTACCATCGCTTCCCTCCCACCTCTACAACTACTCCCCCCCCCCCCCCCCCCCCCCCCCCCGCACAGTTTTCTACAGCAAACACACAGATTAAAATCCATAACAGCAGATGGAGCAAAGTTCAGGATAAACTAGGCACAAACTTCCAGGTGTCTGTGTGTAGGAGAATTGTTTGGGGAAGTGCTTAATTCTTCTGGCAGTGACATATGACAACATCTACAGTGCTGCCAACAACAGAAGCTCATTTGAGTCCAGGCTTTTTAATGGGGTCAGCAGTGCCCGCACAACTGACCTTAGCTACTTAGAGAAAAAACAGGCTTCCCTGTAAATCATTGCTGTTAGGATAAGCTTACCCAATCACATCAGTACCAAGGCATCAGGCGTACAGTTGCTTGCCAGGCAGAGTGTTTCAAAGTCAGACCTGGGCAAATATCAACTTTCTTTGGAAAGAAGAAAATCCTTCTTTGGAATGTGTAAAGCTTGAGGATTCCAGGCCTACAGTGTCAACTCTTTCCTGTACATATACACAGAGTATCTGATTTTTGTGTGTCTTTTCTGTTTTTTCACACCTTTGAGATTAATCTATATTATTGTCAGTGATTGCAAATGCTGTGTTCGCGTTATTCTAGTATTCTATCACAGGAGTTTTCCAATCCATGTTTTTATTCATCGATATTTGTTTAGGTTCCAGATTTTATTTTTTTTGTTATGAGATTTATAATATTTCTGTGTGTGAAGATGTATACATACAAATACTTTTTCTATTGGCGTTTAAACTTGGGGCTTTGTGCTTGGTAAGCAGGCATTCTACTATTGAGCATTCTACTGCAAATATACCTAGGCATGGAATTATTGTATAACAAGTTATGTATTTAGTAAACTTACATTAGTCCTTCCAAAGTATCCTCTAAAGTCATTACATTGTTTTATGCTGTGCAAGCAGTAGATGAGTCTTGGTTGTACCACATCCTTTTCACATTTAATGTTGTCAGACTTCATTTTAGCCATTTTATTAGGCTGTAGTAGTCTATCATTTTGCTTTTAATCTGGTTTGTGATGAAGTTAAGCTTTTTTCATAGCTAACTGATCACTTGGCAAATCACCTATTGTGAATGCCCAAGTGTTTTGCCAAGTTTTATATTATTTTTTGAGGGGTTTGTGTAACGTTTTTAATTTATTCTCAACATTGAATGGGTAGGAAATTATGTATTAAAATATTTCCTCAAACTCTGAGTTTTTTCACGTCTTTATGTGCTATTGTTGGTGAAAGAAATTTATAACTTACTATATTCCAAAAACTATACATAGTGTTTATATGGTTACCATTATTATATGTAGTAAAAGAAATTTTTGTTTAGGGCAAGTCAGAAATGAATTCTATTAGGTTTTTAATTTTAATTTTACTTCCTATTCTTTTTTAAAAATTTTACCTTATTGTAAAGATGCTGCACAGAGGGGTTACAGTTACATGAGTAAGGCAATGAGAACATTACATGTCGATCATTGTTACCCCTTCCCTTGTTGTAGTCCCACTATCCCTTCCCTCCCCTAGTTTGCTTCCCACACCCCTCCCCACCCCACCTCCTACCCCCCACCTGAAGTTGTAAAGTTCATTTCCAATATACTGTCCTGTGGGTATCATTGTTGCAATGGGTCCTCCTGTGTCCTTGTTTCAGCGGTTTGTTATTCCCCTTTCCCTCCCCAGATTAGACAAATATTAGACTTTTTTAGCTCCCTTATCGAAGATTAGGTGGCTATAGATCTTTAGGATCATTTCTGGGTTTTCAATTCTATTCCATTGGTCCTGAGGTCTGTTCTTATGCCAGTACCAAGCTGTTTTGATTACTATGGCCTTGTAGTAGAATTTGAAATCTGCTATTGTTATTCCACCAGCACTGTTCTTTGTCCTACAGAATATTTTTCTATTTGGGGTCTTTTATTGTTCTATATGAATTTTTGGATTGCTTGTTCTATTTCATTGAAGAATGAGGTTGGGATATTGATGGGTATTGCATTGAATTTGTGGATAACCTTTGGCAGTATTGCCATTTTCAAGATGTTAATCCTCCCAGTCCAGGAGCATGGGTTTTTTTTTTCCACTTCCATTAGTTCTTCTTTAATTTCCCTTTTCAGGTTTTTAAAGTTTTTGTCATAGAATTCGTTCACATCTTTAGTTAACTCCTAGGCATTTTATGTCTATTACAAAAGGAGTTGCTTTTCTGATTTTGGCTGTGCTCTTCTTGTTATTGGCATACAGAAAAGCCACTGATTTTTTTAAACATCTTTACAAATTTTATTTTGTATTTCCTGTTACTTACGATAATTTTCTCAATGAATAATGACTTTTTAAAATATTCTATTATTTCAAGGTTTAAAAATGCAAAACAGAAAATACTACATTGCTGAAATTTTTTTCTGCTAAATGTTTATGACACTACAACCTCTACTTCTTTATTTTCTGCAATGATAGTCAATAATTCTCTTAAGAATCACAGGTTTTTTTAAAAACAAGTTTTTATTGTGAAAATACTGTCCAGAGGGGTTCCAGTTGCATGAGCAAGGTAATGAGTACATTTTTTATCAAGCATTGTTGCCTTCTCCTTTGTTTTTACCTTACCATCCCCTCCCTCCCACCTCCACAACTACACCCTGCTGTGCCTAAATTTTAAAGTTTGTTTTTCAACATAGTGTCTTCTACATCTCATTGTTGCAATGGGTCAACCTGTATCCCTATTTAAGCATTTTGTTTTTTTCCCCTTCTCCTCCCCAAATTATACAAACATCAAATACAGTGAAAGCAGGGGTTATACTGTGGGGGAGGGACATACAAAGGAACAAAAAAAAAATCACATGGTACCTTATAAATACGTTAGAAACAATAGCAAGAAAGAAATAAACCACTTGTGTCCCTATCTTGGGGTTCATTTCACTTAACTTCATCTTATCTGGTCATATGTATATAGCTTTTGACCATTTCTATTTATCCCAGACGTATACTAGTTATTTCAAATATGGGAAACCATGGGACCTATGTTTCTTTGGGCCTGGCTTACTTCACTTAATATAATTTTTTCCAAGTCTTTCCATTTCATAACAAATAGGGCGATGCCATTCTTTCTGATGGAGGCATAGAATTCATATATATATATATATATATATATATATATATATATACATATATCACATTTTCTTGATCCATTCATCTACTGAGGGGCATCTAGGTTGGTTCCATATCTTACCTATGGTAAATAATACTGCAATAAACATAATTGTGCTGGTAGTTTTAGTATGGTCTTGTTTGTGATCATTTGGGTAAATGCCCAAAAGTGGGATTGCTGGGTCATGGGGGGAGCTCTATGTGGAGTCTTTTGAGGAAGCTCCATACTACTTTCCAAAGTGGTTGAACAAGTTTACACCCCCATCAACAATGCAGTAGGGTTCCCTTCTGTCCACATCCCCTCCAGCATCTGTTGTTATTAGAGTTCTTAATTATAGTCATTCTAACTGGGGTGAGGTGGAATCTCAATGTTGTTTTGATTTGCATTTATTTTATGGCTAAGGAGGTTGAGCATTTCTTCATGTGTGTATTGGCCTTTCTTATTTCCTCTTCAGAGAAGTTTCTCTTTAAGTCTTTATCCCACTTATTTATCAGGCAGTTGTTTCTTTGAGGATTTGTTGTTGAGAGATTTAATTTTTTGAGTTCCAAGTATATTTTAGATATGAGACCCTTGTCCGTTGTATGGCTAATGAAGATCTTCTCCCAATCCTTTCTATTGTTATTGGGCTTTCTATTGTTCTTGCTAGCTATAGTCTTTGCCATGCAGAAGCTTTGCAGCTTCATGCAATCCCATTTGTCCACCCTTTATTTGATTTGTTGTTTCTGGGTTTCTATTAAAAAAATTTCAGCCTGTGCCAAAGAGACCTAGGATTTCTCCTATTCCATCCTGTAATGTTTTCAGAGTATCTTTTTTGACTCCAAGGTCTTAGATCCATTTGGAGTTGATTCTGGTGCAGGGTGATATATAAGGATCTATCTTTAGTTTTTGACAGGTGATTAATTTTGCCAGCACCATTTACTGAAGAGGCTGTCTGTTTATGGATTCTATGAATGTCTCTATTGATCTTTGTCTATTCTCATCCCACTCACGCAATTCCTTTGATTAGCTCCCTCATGCTCATGCAATACCTGTATTTCTGTTCTCAGCCTGCTCACGCAATTCCTGTGTTAGTCTTTGAGTACCTTCCTCATGCTCTTGAGATGCTGTATTAATCTTTGGTTAGCCTCATCTCGCTCCCTATCATGTTCACACTGAGTCCTTTGTAGGTTTTCAGTCTTTTTATTCATGATGTTTACCAGTAGTGTTTGTAGAGCTTTTTGATAAGTCTTCTCTGGATTATTCATTAACTGTTCTATCACCTGATTATCATGAGTGGGAGTTGAGAACCCAGACTTGCCATTTTTCTTATGTTTCCCCAGCTTGTTCTGCCCATTTGGTATGAAAGTAAACCAATTTTGTGCTAGAACACTATTTTAAGGCAAGCATCAGAGTCCTGTAGTTGCACATCAAAATGGCTGTAGATACAATCTTGTTCAACAGATACAATCTATTCAATATCAAACAACTATGGATTAATGGGCTAAGAATATCAAAGAGGGATTCAGCAGAGCAGAAATTATTTGGTTTAGGGAGAATTGTGGGGAAAAATAGGATTAGAGGGATGTGGAGAGGTAAAAGGAAAGAGTGAATTTAACCAAGTCCTAATTCAGAGAGGGAAATGGATAGGACAGAATGAAAGGAGAGAGATAAAAAAAAAACAAGGAAAAATTAAAAAAACAAATATTTAAATTTAAAAAATGAAACACTTAAAAATTATGTAGGTATAAAGAAATGATATTTAGAGAAGAAAAGGATAGGATGAGAGGAAAGAGATAAAAAGGAAAAATGAAAAATCTTAAAATTGTAATGCTTAAAAATTATGTAAGTATAAAGAAATAATACTACTATTAAAAAAGTTAAGCCTAAGAGATTGTGAATTGAGTAATAAATTTCTGAATTAAGTATGTACACAATGAGGGATAAGGTCTAATAATCAATGATGGGTATATATCTGGGGATGAGCAGAACAGCAATTAAGTCATGCAAAAAAGAAAGAAAGAGAAGAAAAAAAAGGACCAAAAGGTCCAAAGAGATTTAAACACACACACACACACACACACACACACACACACACACACACACACAGACCCTGAAAATAAAAATTATGAAAGAAAAAATAATAGAAAACAATTTTTAATTAAAAAAAAGGTTGAAAAAAGTGTTCTTTGTTTTTTTTTGGGGGGGGGGGCGGGGCAGATCTTGTATCTCCCCTGTGTCTATAACCAGTCTCTTGTTGGAGTCTCTGGTCTGCTTGTGGTATTTGGTTTTCCTGTAGCTTGATTGGCTTCTTAAGTTAGTTTGTTTGAGCAGGCAGAAAAATGCTCTGCTTTACCCAGGATTTTGTGATCCTTCTCCCAGGCTAGTTCAGCGGGAGGTAGATCTGCTTTGAGTATCACAGAAGAGGGAGATGACTGTCTCCTCTACTTTGGAGTTGCTGTGATGAGGCTAGGTTCTGAGTAGGGTTGAGGCCTATCAACAATCAGTAGATTTTTTCCTTGAAGGACTAGCTCCTGAGACACTCACAGAGCCCAGCCTAGAACCATTCTTAGAGTTTATGTTTACTGAGTTTCAATTGTTTGTCTAGGCTGCAGTGGGGAGGGGCAGCCTCTGGCTCTGTTTACCCAGTAAAGAAAGTCACTTCTCTGGGTGCAGAGCTTTCTCTCCCTGGGAGGGGTGACATTCCCCTGGGTGGAGCTGAGCCTGGCAGGTCAGGTCAGGTTCCTGTGACCTGCTGAATGGCTCCTATTGTTTTCTTCCAAAGCCTGGCTAGGCCTTTGTGAGTATCAAAGGTGGAGATCTTCTCTGGTGGTGGTGGTGGGGGGGAGGACTACCTTCCCACCGCTGCTCTGTGAGAAGGAGTGAGGATGTCATACTCTTAGTTCCTGGGCTTCCCTGGTCTGCGATCAGCAGAATGAAGATTTCTACTCCTTGTCAATTCTTGCTGGTGGTGAGTAGAATCTGCTCACATGCCATGTCTGGTGCCTTTGTCTATTGAACCTTTGTCCTATACTCTTTCTGTTGAGCCACTGTGGCTATGGGCAAGTGCTCAGATCTGTCTCCTTGACCAATCTGCCTGGATTTTCCCTCTCTGGCCAAACTCTCTGTTCTGTGATGGCACACTTGGTGTGATTCTCTAGCCTAAGACTGTTCACTGGAACACTAAAACTGCTTTCTATGCAAGAGCTTGTTTAGCCTCTAGTTTCTCCTCCGCCATCATCCTCCAGACTCCACCATTGATTTTTGAGGGTTACTTTTTATACCTTGCTACTTTGCCAAATTTCAAATCAGCTCGAGTAACTTGGGAGTGGAGCCCATGGGATTCTTTAAATACAAGATCATGTCATTTGCAAAGAGGGAGTATTTTACTTTATCTTTCCCTATTTGGATCCCCTTTATGTTGGCATATTGTCTTACTTCTCTAACTAGGCATTTTGATGCTAAATTGAAGAGGAGTGGAGAGAAGGGACATCCTTGTTGTCTTTAGAGGAAATGGCTTTAGCTTTTTGCCATTAAGTGTAATGCTGGCTGTAGGTTTGTCATACATGGGCTGTACTGTATTGAGAAATGTTCTCTGGATTCCTAGCTTCTCCACTAGCTTTCATCATAAAGGGGTGTTGGATCTTGTCAAATGCTTTTTCTGCATCTATTGAGAAATCATGTGGTTCTTATTCTTGCTCTTGTTGATGTGATGTATTATTGATTTGCGTATATTGAACCACCTTTACATCCCTGAAATGAATCCTGTTTGATCATGGTGTATGATTTTTTTTTTTTTGATGAGTTGTTGAAGTCAATTGGCCAGAATTTTGTTGAGAAGTTTTGCATCAATGTTCATCAAAGAAATGGGTCTATAGTTCTCTTTCTTTGATGAGTCCCTGTCTGGTTTTGGGAGGAGGGGTATGATGGCTTCATAGGAAGAGTTTGGTAGTGAACTTTCACTTTTAATTTCATTGAAGAGTTAGATGAGTATTCATGTGAGTTCTGCTTGTAGAATTCAGCAGTGAACCCATCTAGTCCTGGGCTTTTCTTGAATGGGAGGTCTCTTATTGCTGTTTCTACTTCAAGGCTTGATATGGGTCTTTTTAGCTCATCTTAGTTTAGTTTGGGCATATCAATATGTGCTAGAAATTCTTCCATTTCATCCAAATTCTCAAAGTTATTAGCATACAGGTTTGAGAAGTATGCCCTTATAATGTTCTGATTGTTTCTGTGGTGATGTTTCCATTCTCATCTCTGTGTTTGTTTATTTTGGTGTGTTTCTTCTTTTTCTCATAAGATTTGCTAAGGGCCTGTCAATTTTATTAATTTTTTTCAAAGAACCACTCTTTGTTTTGTTGATTCTTTATATTTTTTGTACTCTAATTTAATTCTGACTGAATTTTAATGATATATTTCTGTCTAATGGATTAGGGTTTGGCTTGTTGCTCTTTTTCAAGGAGCTTTAGGTACATCATTAAATTGTTGGTTTGTGATTTCTTGAATTTGTTGATATAGGAACTCAGAGCTATGAATTTTCCTCTGAGTACTGCCTTTGCTGTGTCCCAGAGGAGCTGGTAATTTGTGTGTTCATTTTTGTTAAATATCATGAACATTTGAATTTCCTTTCTAATCTCTTCCATGACCCACTTGTGGTTCAACAGTGTATTGTTCAACCTCCATGTGTTACAGGATTTTTTTTGGTGGCATTTGGTGCTGAATTCTAATTTTATTCTCTTGTGGTCTGAGAGAATGAAGAGTGTAATTTCAATGTTTCTGTATTTGGACAGATTTGCTTTGTGACCTAAGATGTCGTCTATTTTGGAGAATGTTTCATGTGCCTTTGAGAAGAATGTGTATTCTGTTGCTGATGGGTGAAATATTCTATAGATGTCTGTTAAGTCTAGTTGGTCTATGAAGTTGTTTAGATCTGTTGTTTCTCTGTTGAGCTTTTGCTGAGTTGATCTATCCAGTGGGGAAAGTGCTTTGTTAAAGTCATAGACAATCAATGTCTTTGGATCCATTTGTGATTTTAGGGAAAGTAGTGTTTCTTGGATAAATTTGGTTGCTCCAGTATTTGGTGAATAGATATTTGGAATTGTTATATCCTCCTATAGGAGAGATCCCTTTATTAGTATGTAGTGATTCTTATTCTTTTATTATTATTATAAATAAAGGTGATGTACAGAGAATTTATAGTTACATAAGTCAGATAATCTGTATATGGTATTTTTTTTGATAGTGCCACCCCTTCCTTTACTCTCTCCCAGTTATGCTTTGATTGAAAGTTTTGTTAATTTACTTTCCAAATTTATATCTAATATCAATTTAGAATTGCTTTTATATATGATGGAAGATAGAAATCTAGAGTCATTTTTTTCTTTTGAATTAGCCTCACTTATTGAAAGGATTATCATTTCTCTTCTGAAATGTAATATTGCTATAATTCAGATTATTGAATCTATGTGGACTTTCTGTGTCCCATTGGTGAATTTCTCTACTTTTGTGTTAATATCACATGATCATTATTTATGGTAGCTACATTGTTAGTCCTAATATATTTTATTTGGGCACTAAATCCGTACTTTATATTTTAATTGTATTGCAGTGCATCTATAGATTAATTGTTGTTGTTGTTGGTCGTGGGGCTTGAACTCTGGGCTTGGGCTCTGTCTCTGTACGCTTCAGCTCAAGTGAGCACTCAACCACTTGAGCACAGTGCCACTTCTGGTTTTCTAGTGGTTTATTGGAGATAAGAGTCTATTGGAGTTTCCTGCCTGGGCTGGTTTTGAACCATGATCCTCAGATCTCAGCTTGCTAAGTAGCTGGGATTATAGGTGTGAGTGACCAGCACCCAGCTATAGATTAATTTTGATTGACAGACTAATCGAGTTTTAAATTTCCTTCTATAACAGTTCCTTCTACTGAAGTCTTTATTTTACTTTCTGAAAATTCTTGCATACATCTTAAGGTTTAATCCTAACTTTTGAAAAATGTGTATTCATATAAACTCTCATCTTTAAATTCTATTTTCTTTCATTACAGGCATATGGAAACATTGAATTAATTTTTATACATTTCATTGAATCTGCCAAATATACTTATTAATTCAAATGGTTTGTATGTAG
Organism: Dipodomys spectabilis; assembly: GCF_019054845.1. Taxonomy (NCBI): domain Eukaryota; kingdom Metazoa; phylum Chordata; class Mammalia; order Rodentia; family Heteromyidae; genus Dipodomys; species Dipodomys spectabilis. The sequence goes on from NW_024870867.1 coordinate 460,700, forward strand.
ATATTTTGTAATACCTATAAGTATAATTATACCACATGCAGATAATTACAAATATGCTTTTCCTAAATTTCCTAAATTTCCTATCTGTGTTTCTTTGTTTCCTTAGTGAAAAGCCTGGACTTTTTCCAGGTAATATGGAAAATACAATGTGGAATATAATAGAGAAGTAGTGTTGTTAGCACCTTGAGTTTTCCCTAATCTTAGGGGAACTTTTTTCAAAATTTAATAATATCATATATGCTTACTTAGAGTTTTGTGGCTACCCTTTTAGGGAGAATGTAAGGCAGTAGTGAGGTTTGAATTCAGGACCCTGTTCTTTCTAGGCCAGAGTTCTATCATTTGAGCCACATGCTTAAACCTTCTTAGTTTAAATTTTCAGATAGAGTCTCATACTTTCCTATGGCTCCACTGGACTCTGTTCCTCGTGCCTGTTCCTCCCAAGTAGCTGGGATTATAGGCATCTACCAACATGCTTACTTCATAGATATTCTTTATGTGATTAAGAAAATTCTCTTCTGTTTCTTGTGGCTAAAGTTTTTTTTTTAATGACAAATGTTATAATGTATCAAAATTTTTCTGTGTCTGAGATGCTTCTACATTTGACTTCATTTTTGTATAGTGCATGTAGAATTACATTAACATATTTTTACCAAATAGTATTCTTCCATACCTAGATTAAATCACAGATCTAATGGCTCATCCTTTCATATTTGCCTGTATTAGATTTGCTACTATTTTACTTAGTAATTCTACACATGTTTATGAGAAATATTCATCCATAGTTTTCCTTCCTACTGGGGTCTTTGCAGGTATTAGAATCAATACCATATTGACCTCATGAAAAAAAAAACATAGCATGTATGTATACATACAATTATGTGTATGAATATAAATTATAAGAATTCAACAACACTGATAAGCTTAAGTATAGAAAAAAGAGATCAAAATTGTTTTGTTATTTAGATAATATAGACAGTGTACTCCTAAAATTCCTAAATTGAAATCTAATCCTCATTCTAACGGGATTAGAAGATCATCTCCTTCAGGAATGATCAGAACACAGAAGTGGAACCCATGTTCATGAGATTAATGCCTTTAGGAGACCGGCCAAGGAGAACAGTACTTCCTCTCTACCAAGTCAGACATAATGACCTCTATGACTTTGCAGTACTAGGAATGGAGTTCAGTGTGGTGTACATGCTAGGCAAATTCTCTACAAATTGAATCACCTGGCCAGCCATTATTTTATTTTGTTTTGTTTTTTAAATTTTATTTTGTTTTATTAAAACATAGTCTTCTTATTATCTTTCTGGACTGAGCTTGAATGAGTGAGCCTCTTGTCTCCATCCAAACACCCCTGACTTCAGAGGTACCTTGTACGAAATATGTATTTTTATTGCATAAAACTCTAACATCTACAAGATTTTTACCAATGGACATTCCTTGGCAATGTTCTATACTTCATTGAAAGTCCACCGAAATATTGATACTGGCAATCATTTTATGGAATATAAGTAATTTTAATTTTCTCTTGATTATTTTCCGTACTGTAATTCCAAGCATGATAAAAGCAGAGCTTTGGTTGGGAGCCTTAATTGGGGCTAGATGTGGACAGATTATGCCACAAATATGGAGTATGGAGAGGTCCTGGCTGTTCTTGTTCTATATTTCTCTGACTACTATAATTGATACCTGTGCTCCATTTGGTTCCACACAAGTAATAATAATGTTCAGATCACCTTCAGATTTAGACACAGACATCTAGATCCATGACCATTGCTCTCATACTGAATATTTTCAGTAACACTTTTAAAAAGAAACTTAAAAAGAGACCCTCACCCTCTTTAAATCTCTCTTCATTGGAATTTATATAAACTTTCAAAAGACCCTCATCCTTTATTAAATCATTCTTCATTGGAATTTATGCACAATTTAATCAGTATAAAGTCTTGTGTCTGATACTTTCAAGGTTTGAAGAAACTACATGACCGGAATACCAGTTCATTTAAAAAATATGAAAAAAGGCTACATCATTTTTAGGTTCAGGAGCACATGCTAGAAACCATGATGAAATACAGGTACCATTCTAGCAGTGCTGGGAGTTATAGGGAAAGGGGAAGTCTTGATAAACAATAATTATCTTGTGACATCCACAGTGATGCTGAATCACTTCACTGTTAAATGCAGACTGAAAGTTTTTATCTACCTACTGATGCTTTCTGTGTGTGTGTGTGAGAGAGAGAGAGAGAGAGAAAGAGAGAGAGAGAAAGAGAGAGAGAGAGAGAGTCAGTCCTGGGGCTTAATCTCAGGGCCTGGACACTGTCCCTGAGGTGTTTTATTTTCCCTCAAGGTTAGCACTCTATCACTTGAGTTACAGGTCCACTTTGGGTATTTTTGAAGATCGGAGTCTCAAGGACTTTCCTTCCCCTAGTCTCAAACCGATATCCTAAGGTATCAGTGTCCTGAGTAGCTAGGATTATAGACATGAACAATCTGAATATTTAGCTGTCACGCCATTAAAGTAGAATGGATAAGACTAGAGATCGGAGAGCTGAATTTGAAGTAATTTGGAGGCTTTAAAAACAGCATTCCAGTCATAATGAATAATAGAATTTCAAAATGGAAACTTGTTGGAAATAGATTTTTTGAGTAATACTCTAGCAAAAATGTACCACTGATTTGAATTTGGAAAAGAACTCAAGTGTGTACAAATGAAGATAAAAAGCAACCAGAATGGGAAGGGAGAAACATAAAATTATAACACAGATATAACACAGGAAGACATAGAAGTAATATTCTGGGTCTGGGAAGGTGGCTCAGTGGTAGAGTGCTTGCTGTGTATGCATGAGGCCCTGAGTTCGATTCCTCAACACCACATAAGCAGAAAAAGCCAGAAGTGGCGTTGTGGCTCAAGTGGTAGAGCGCTAGCCTTGAGGTGAAGAGCTGAGGGACAGTGTGCAGACCCAGAGTTCAGGCCCCACAACTGACAGAAAAAAAAAGTAATATTCTGATTTAAGTTCTAACATAGACCATGTACTGCTCAGGATATATATTAAATACAGCCTGTTTATTTAGAAAGTCAGAACCTAGAGACCAGAGACAAGGGTCTAGGCAGATGGATAAACATTTATGGCTGACTTTGCTTCCACTCAGCTTTCATTGCCAAGGTCAAAAAGGAGCAGAGGACTGTGAGAAGCAGCAGCTGTGGCCAACATTCAACAGCCACAACAAAGCAAGAAAGGAAGAGGAGTGATACAATGTATACATTTGGTTCTTGTCAACTGAGGAGGAAATGTGTATAATAGAAAATTGGGAAACCAAAAGACACGAAATCAGCGGTGTGAGTGTGAATGTTACAAATTCAAGACCCTCGTGCCCTTAGGTAAACAGCTCCTTTAGTTCTTTTTCTTCATTTTCTTCTATGTATCTCAAGCAGCTTTTATGAGCAAGTAATGCTCATTCATGGAATGCTTTTCTGAAGATGATGAAGTACCTTGGAACTGTTTGACATCATGGCTATTAGCTCTAGTGATAGACTCACTGGATTTTAAAGTTTACCTTAATTACTTACTTGTGTGTAACCTGTGCTTTAGCTTCTCTGATCTACAGCTTATTTAGCTTTAACATGGGTGTGTTAGTGATGTCTCTCTCTAGGCTATGATTGTGTTTCAACAAAAGTGCCCACTTAGTTGAGTTTCTAGTACACAGTAAAAGACTCAAAAATTAGCTACTGTTATTAAAATTATGAAGTTTTCCCTAGTGAATCAATGGCATATTCAGCAACTTCAGGAATTGTAGTGATATATTTATCAGCATTTATAATTACGAGTTCAGAAATTCATGAATTGTTTCTACAAAATGACCCCCTTTCATAACCAATTTGTTTTATTCTTGAATAAACCATCACAGCAACACATGGTTTGTTAAATAAATTCATGAAATTTCTGACAACGTGAGAGAGAGAGAGAGAGAGAGAGAGAGAGAGAGAGAGAGAGAGAGAGAGCAAGAGATTTATCTTTTCTAGCATTCTACCCCTAGTTCTGCATTGGTACCTTTACCAGAGTATTGTTCATGATCTATGGGAATGTTCAAGACAGAAGCTTACTGGTATCTGTTGATTGACTAGTTCTAGAAACAGATTAGTGAAAATTCAGGCTGTTTCTCCTTCCACATTAACCAGGAAGGTCTCATGACCTTTGTTCCTTGAATATATGGGTGGTGGTTCAGGGTTTCAGGAGTCAAGTTCTTTGCTCTATCAGATACTGCTGCCTCACATTGGGCAAACTGAAAAACATCTCTGGTCTTACATTTTCTTAGGCAAAGAGGCTAGAGAGGAGAATTATGTAATTCCTGGAATATTAGTGGATGGTGATTGGTGTATTAAGAATGACAAGAAATAGAAACTGCTAATTATTATTATCATCATAAATAGCTTATTGGGGTCTATGAAATTGTTATTTCTAGCAAATATTAGAACATATGGCCCATCTAGAGCTGAAGTATTAAAAATCATTCACATTTGAACCTATATGAAATATATAGTAACTAAAAAGTTGTGATGATTCTAAATGGATTTGACATTAGAGTTTCTCAATAAGAAATCTTGTCTGAAGGGTGAACAAATGCAGCAGTGGTACTCAATAGACCCTATGTTGAAAATGAATTATGCAGCTTGTCAGTGGGAATGGGATGGAAAACTGGGAGAGAATGAGAGAAGGGGTGGCAATGTCCAAAATGAAATGCACTTTTTGTCTGATTCATCTAATTGTAACCTCTCTGTACTTCACCTTTATAAAAACAATAAAACATTCAAAAAAAGAATTCTTGTCTAATACAATAGTTTAGAAGTACTCTGTATTGTATTTAAAAGTTATCTGTCAATAAATATAGTTTGAATACATCTGTATAAGTCTTCAATGTTTTTTTTTTTTGCAGTATAAGATTTGAAGTCAGGCTATCACACTTTCTAGACTGGGACTCTACCACTTGGTCCATACTTCTAGCTCGTTTTTTGCTTGTTATTTTGAAGACAGTAAATTTTTCTGCCCAGGCTGGTCTTACGTTGCAATCCTCCAGATCTCAGCTTTGTGAGTAGCTAGGATTACAATTATGAGCCACTGGTTCTTGGAAATGTTTTTAATCCATAAAATGTGTATATGAAGAAATGGTTTCCTAAGATCCTTCAAGAAGTAAAGCATTATAGGAGGAACCAGAATGCCAATGACCCTCTCTTGAATTCTTATGTTTCTTTTGTGCTTTATGTAAAGTCAGAACATTATTGCTTATCCTTTCTGTTTTCCATTAAATATGAGAAATAAAAACTTTATTACAATGTTTATGGACTATGTCTACATAAAAAGTGCCAAACTTACTCTTGCTTCCTGTCATCTTAAAAAAAAACACCCACAAAAAATTGCCAGCCTGTAACAGTAGAGCAGTCTCCTGGGATTCTGAAGGAAAATATCCAAGAAATTTCCAAACACAACTATAGCAAAAAACACTTTGCAATCAAATATAGCAGAGAACAAATGACTGCAAGTACCTGTGAAATGCTCATCGTGGACCTGTAAGGGTAATAGCTACACAGCATGCGCAACATGAAGTCTTTTTTAATCTTCATAAGCACTCCAAAGAGTGGATATTATATATCCTTCTTGTTTTAAAGTTGAAGAAGCTGAAGTGCTAAGGCTAAGTAGCTACACCTGATTTAATGACTTGCAAGTCATGGAGTGGGCATTGAGCAAGCAGGGCTTTGTGGATATTGCTCTCTGGTAGTCTCCCTCCATCTGCATGCTAGGAAAGTCCTTTATCATGCTACTGCAGAGAAGCTCTGCATTCTCATTGACATTTAAAGTACTGTACAAAGATGCATATGTTACAGGTATCATACTGCCCATCATCCATTCATTCATTCACTGGCCCCTACATAATTTTAATTCATACCTCTCCAATGCAAATACTCATACTTAATAAATGAAGCAATTGTAAAACATGACTATGAACATGTATCTCTGAGCTTTAAGACTCTATCATATAAATAACAATAAAGAGCTACAGTCTACATTGAATAACTATATTTTGATGAAGTAAAATTATTTATCAGAACCTTAAAAGATTGCAGTGTCAAATAATGAAATGTATCAACACTTTTCAGGTTGTTGTTGGTTTTTTAAAAACATATTTGTGTAAATAATAGATGAAGACAATTTACGCTCTTATTTTACCTCCTTAATTACATTTGTGGACCGTGACAAGCATCTAGGATTGTATAAGTCCAATAAGATTATTGTGCTGTTAGACAAAATTTTTTGAAAAAGACAATGACACTTGTTTCCTGTTCTGTTTCTTTTTCCTTTGTGATCACTTTAGACTAAAGGTGATATTTGAGTGAACCCTCACTGACAATTTGCTTACGCAGGAACAATAACAACAAATTCTAGTAACTGAGTACTGGTGGTTCATGACTGTAATATTGGTTACTTAGTAGGCAAAGATACAGAGGATCACAGTTTAAGGCTAGCCCAGGACAGGAAAATCTATGAAACTCCATCTCTATTAAAGGAAACTGTCTGTAATGGCATGTGAATTTCCTCCCAAGCAACAACAAAAAGCCTAAAGTTGGTGTAGAATGGCGTAGGCACATGTCCATTTGGGAAGCATGACCCTATCTCAAAAATAAGCACCAAAAAAGACAGAGCTGAAGGTCTGGATCAAGTGGAATCATGCCAGCCTTGGAAGCATGAAGTCCTGAGTTCAATTTAATTATTTAAAAAATGAGTTGAAAAGTGTTATTCCTCCTCATGAGGAGATGGCTTTCTTTTAGATCAGTTAGGTATTTTTAAATCTGAGTTCTCAACAAAAGACCATAAGGTAAATTCACTTGTTTATGGAGAATTCTTGTGGAAACATATCATTCATGCATCCTGGGATTTTTAGGGTTGATTTTTCAACCTGTTTTATTCACAAACACCTGTTTCTTCCTCTTTATGAGAGTCCACATGCTAAGCCGTTCTGATTTTTTGCCTTCATTTCCAAGGTTTAGAGGGCTATGAAGAAATTACAATGTATTATCTATCAGAATTCTTTTTGTCTGAAAAATGCATTTAAAAATGTGCTTTGAATATAAAATGAGAATTCAAAGTCATGCTTAAGAATGAAAATAAACTCCTAAATGTTCCCTGAAGGACAGGCAGCGGTTTGTTCCAAGAAGGTATCCGCTGTGGCACATGGAAGGTGGAGAGCACCAGGTTGTCACATATGCATAAAGCCATGCATGATGAAGACTTCTTAAAGAGCAGACTCTTGGCTACTATCAATTCTGTGTTGTTGAGCTAGTTCATGAAATACTTAGTTTGAGTGCATGTGTTTTTAATGTGGAGAGCTATAATGTAATAAGGGACACAGTTTCATTGTAGAGATGGAAGATGAAGTAGGAAAAAAAAACATTTAGGAAAAAAAAACATTTATGGGGGTTAAAAAAAAGCCCCAGACAGAGAAGATTATAGGTATGTGGGAACCTTTGCACTTTGGTCTTTCATAGGATATAGAATTAAACCTTAGATGCCCTCATTTCCAAGATCCCAGATGCACCAAGACCACAATTAACATCACCTAGAATAGCACCTTGTTTAGAATTCAGGCCCATAGTCAGCAGGCCTGCTGTCTTGTTCAAAACATTACCATGGCTTTATAGTAGAGTTTGAAATTTGGTATTGATATTCCTCCAGCAGTGTTCTTTCCGTTGAGGAGCGTTTTTGCTATTCGGGGTCTTTTATTGTTCCATATGAATTTTTGGATTGCCTCTTCTATTTCCTTGAAGAATGAGGGTGGAATTTTGATAGGTATTGCGTTGAATTTGTAGATAACCTTGGGAAGTATTGCCATTTTCACGATGTTAATCTTTCCAATCCAGGAGCATGGGAGGTTTTGTCATTTTTTAAGTTCTGTGTTGATTTCCTTTTTCAAGATTTTAAAGTTTTCATCATAGAGGTCCTTCACTTCTTTGGTTAAGTTAATTCCTAGGTATTTTATTTTTTGTGGTGCTATTACAAATGGAATTGCTTTCCTGATTTCAGCAACACTTTTCTCATTGTTGGCATACAGAAAAGCCATTGATTTTGGGGTTTAATTTTATACCCTGCTACTTTGCCAAAGTTTTGAATCAGCTTGAGTCATTTGGGAGTGGAGTCTATGGGATTCTTTAAGTACAAGATCATGTCATCTGCCCGTTGTATGGCTAGTAAAGAAATTCTCCCAATCCGTGGGCTTTCTATTGATCTTGCTAGCTATGTCATTTGCCCTGCAGAAGCTCTGCAACTTTATGCAATCCCATTTGTCCAACCTTTCTTTGATTTGTTGTGTTTCCGGGTCTCTATTCAGAAAATTTCGGCCTGAGCCAAGGAGACCTAGGGTTTCTCCTATTCCATCCTGTAATGTTTTCAGAGTGTCTGCTTTGACTTCAAGGTCTTTGATCCATTTGGAGTTGATTCTGGTGCAGGGTGATATATAAGGATCTAGCTTTAGTTTTCTACATGTAGTTAACCAATTTTGCCAGCACCATTTACTGAAGAGGCTGTCTTTCTTCCATTCTATTGTTTTAGCTCCCTTATCTAAGATGGCTATAGGTCTGTAGGTTCATTTCTGGGTTTTCAATTCTATTCTGGGTCTCATATCTAAAATATACTTGGAACTCAAAAAATTAAATCCCCCAACAACAAATCCTCAAAGAAACAACTGCCCAATAAATAAGTGGGCGAAAGACTTAAAGAGAAACTTCTCTGAAGAAGAAAGAAGGATGGCCAATAGACACATGAAGAAATGTTCAACATCCCTAGCCATAAAAGAAATGCAAATCAAAACAACATTGAGATATCACCTCACTCCAGTTAGAACGGCAAAAATCAAGAACTCTAACAACAACAGATGCTGGAGGGGATGTGGACAGAAAGGAACCTTACTTCATTGTTGGTGGGAATGTAAACTTGTTCAACCACTTTGGAAAGCAGTATGGAGGTTCCTCAAAAGACTTCACATAGAACTCCCCTATGACCCAGTAATCCCACTTTTGGGCATTTACCCAAATGTTTACAAACAAGACCACACTAAAGCTACCAGCACAACTATGTTTATAGCAGCATTATTTACCATAGCTAAGATATGGAACCAACCCAGATGCCCCTCAGTAGATGAATGGATCAAGAAAATGTGGTATATATACACAATGGAATTCTATGCCTCCATCAGAAAGAATGACATTTCCCCATTTGTTAGGAAATGGAAAGGCTTGGAAAAAATTATATTAAGTGAAGTAAGCCAGACCCAAAGAAACATAGGTCCCATGGTTTCCCTTATTTGCAATATCTAGTATATGTATGAGTTAAGCGGAAAAGGTCAGATAATGTGATGTTAGGAAAACGAACCCTTAAATATGTATTTTAATGTTTTTTTTCTTTCATGCATGTGTTTCTTTTTTTTTTTTGTTTTTTGTTTTTTTTTTAAATTTTATTTTATTTTATTTGAGAACATACTGTACAGAGGGGTTACAATTACATGGTCAGGATAATGCATACATTTCTTACACTGAGTGTAACCTCCCTTTCACTATATTAGATGTCAGTATAACTTGTGGAGGAGATGGGGACAAACAAGTCATTTAAGGATTCAGGTGGACCTGTTGCAACAATGAGAAGTACAAAATGTCATGTCAAAAACGAGCTTTACAATGTCGGTGTGGGGGGGGGGAAGGATTGGGTGGGGGGGAGGGGGAAGGCTGGGAAGGGAAGTGAAGGATAAACAAAGGAGGAGGCTGCAATGCTTGGTAAGAAATGTATGCATTATCCTGCCCATGTAATTGTAACCCCTCTGTACAGTATGTTCTCAAATAAAATAAAATAAAATTTAAAAAAAAAACATTACCATGACTTTCCAATATCACTGCTTGTCTTGTCAAAAGTCTGTAACTGTTCTCTTCATATTTTCCACAGAGGCTATCTAAAATTTGATAGGGTGATATTTCCTTACAAAGGTATTTGGATAGTTTTGTGCCAAAATCAATGTTGATTTTTAAAGCAATACCTAAAGGACGCTTGGTATAAATCAGTCAGGTGACAAGTGCTGACATTAATAAGGAGTAAGCATAAACCAGGCTTTCCAGAAAGACTTGAAAATGAAGACAGTGATGATCTACAAGTGACCCTTTGCAAGTCAGGGATGTGCCAGTGACCTTCATGAGCTTCCCATTGACCTTTGCCTGTCAGTTCTGCTTTCACATATACCAACCCTTCCCAACCCCTGCTGGCAGAACTAGGAAGTAATAGAAAATGGTTTGTTACAATGTCTAAGCCTTCTTTCCATAGGTTAGCAGTGCATTATAGGCAAATCTTGTTTGAGGAAGTTTTTGATATCACTTATTGTGGGACTGTTGAAAAGTAGGAAAACATAAACATAATAGTCTATCTTATTCTACTATTTGCTTTCAAATTTATGCTGTTCCTAAAATGGGTTTTCCTGCTGGACAAAGGTTGGGACACATTTTGAAATCACATATTTTGGCATATTTTAACAAAAGATGAGCCTAGAGGCCTACCCCTGGAAACATGTATGGTTTCAGAGACTTCTGTACTTTCATGCAATATAACCACTTATAATTACTAAACAGAAGCTTTCTTGATCTTTTTTACATAAATATTTTCTCTTTTATTAAGAAAGATTATGCAGTATATTTTGATTGTATAATTTTTCAAATTTGTTATTAAAACAAATGAAAAGGGCCAAGTGCCAGTGGCTAAGGTATATAATCCTAGCTATTCAGTAGGATGAGATCTGAGAGTTGTGGTTCAAAGCCAACCTGTCTAGGAAAGTACATGAGACTCTTATCTCCAATGAACCAGCAAAAATCCAGAAGTAGAACAATGGTTCAGATGGTAAAGTGTTAGCCTTGAGTAAAACAGCTCAGAAACAGTGTCCAGGTCCTAAGTTCAAGTCCCAGGATTGCCATAAGAAAATATCAACAACAAAAGAAAGTGAGTATTTCATTTTACGTTTTTCTTTTTAACCCAAGGCATTGCTGCTTGCCCAAAGGGCTTTTCTCCTTATGCTGATAATAAACACTATATTGGAAATTATCAGTTGATCCGCTCTGGATTGCACTGGTTTATACATTCCTTTTCATTTTTTGGGTTGACTAAGTTTCTTCCTTGAATCCTAACTCATGAAAAGTTGGAAATGAATAGGAACAATGTATGTTTGTTAACTGGTTCTTGCTACAGGCTTGGTTTCTATGATTTCACCATGCATGATAAACATTAGATGATAATTTTGATGTTAATGAGGTATAGAGTCATGTGTGAATGCTTTTATTGGTGTCATCCAGGTGTATGGTTCTAGAGAAGTAGGCTGAGACCATTAATAATAAAAAGTCTTTATTACATACCTAAGAAATTGCTGGGGATTTCATTGAGGCAGCCTCAATATTTGCATCTGTAGAGAATTATGTAATAATTCATGTGTTAAAATTACCAATACATAGTGGGTAGGCAAATGGTCATAATCTTTTATATCGGTGGTTCATACTGATCTAGTTGAAATATATTAGAGGTTTGATATATGGTGTTACACTATGACTTTAGTTCTCTAGAGAATTTACAATACTAAAATAGCTAAAGAAATTTTAAAATATGCAATGAAATTGTTCCTTATTGGATAATGTCCTGTTGTGCTTATAATCAAGAGTAATAATTGTAATAAGTGCAATTTAATGAGCACCTAGGTAGAGCCATGATAGATGTGTTATAAAGAATTCACATACACTTCCTAACTGAATCTGAACAATGATTCTGTTTCAAATGTTATAAACGTAAATCTCAGAAGGCTTAAGTAACTATTAGTCTAACGATGAATGGAAATCTGAGTCAGAAGCATGAACTAGGTCTGACTTCGGTGCTTCTTGAATTTCTCTCTGCAGCTACTCCTCATAGGAAGCCATGAATACTAGGAAATGCTTAGGTGCCACACCCATACCATACCTAGAACCCATGTACAAAGCCAGGCCATATATCAGTTCATCACAAGGAAGCACACCATATTATCAACCTATTAAGTTTCCATACAAAGCTGGAAACTGCCAGCAGACATGTCTATGTGGGTAATACACTATCCTCTAATTAGACTAATAGGTAATTACAAAAGAGCATGTGTCCTTTGAGGAGATAATAGGGAGGTTTACCAATGACAGGACATCAAGCCCAGGAGGAGTCACAACAAAGAAAGCCAAATTTAGAACAGTGGTATTCCTCTAACTTTTTCAATTCCTGTGAAAGCTAAGTTTGCCAGTAAGGCAGTACGTTCTAGCAGAAGTGAGAATGAGCTATCACAAGCTTTGAGCACCCTTGGTCCTTTCTTAACTGTGCGCAAATTCACCAGGATTGCTCCTGGGCAATTTAAATGGAAGCTGACCAGATAGTCAGGAGAACATTTCCTGGAACAAGAAACAGTCTTATCCTATGTAAAAAACTATTGCACCATTATTTTAGAAAAAAATACTGCAAAATTAAAAGAAAATACCACGTGTAGTGTCATCAATTGTTGTTCAATGCTATTCCATAAGGAAACAATTATAGATACTGATTGTTGAAACTAGACTTCTTGGCCTTTGAAATTCAAGTTCAAGAATAATCTTGGGTGTGTTCAATATTCAGACTAGAACTTGAACAACACGAGCACCAGAACTTTAAGGCAGATGCTGCTGATGAGATTTTATAACTTAGTTATTGAGAAAAAACACTCATATGATTTTTAATTATTGATTGTTTAGTTATTAGTTACTTCAACATAAAATATTATTTTGCTACAATAAAACATGCTAATACATATTTTATTATAGTTAAAAATCAGTGGCAAGCTTGGTGAGTGTTTCATATGAAACTAACAGTTACAACTTACTTCAATAGAATTAATTTGGAATCAATAGAGATAAGATATTTGTAACTTGATTTTATTCAAAAACCTATTTTCTAGAAATCTAGGTCTTCTGTTGTTATTTTGATGATTAACACTGACACAACTTATATATCAGTCTTAAGAAAGGTATAATAATAAACTTTTTACTTTCATTTCTAAATCAATTTCAGTGACAAAATGTATAACCAAATATAAATGAGTTTGTTTTGTATCACTATTGTCATTAATCTAAAACCTCACCTCTTTCTTTGATCATACAAATCACAGATTTGCTCAAGGCAAGTTTAAAATTTACTTTGATGATAAGACTTTGCCATTTAATATCTCTTTTGAAATTGATATTACTTTTAATATTAAAGTTAGAATTGGAAAACTATGTCCATGAAAATAACGGATAACTAAAATTCTCAGTCATGAGAATTTTAGATTCAACAAATTTGAAGTTCTTCCAATGTAATATTCTCCTGGAAGAGAATGTTTATCCTTTGCTTTATCTTTGTTGTGTAAATTTCACAGTGTTTTAATATATACATTGCAGACAATATAACTCACGTGTATAATGCTTTCTTTGAGTTACATAGTCTTTGTCATTTTCTTATTTTTAGTCATACAGTAAAGGTAAGAAGGTTTATCAAATAATATTTTAAATAGTGATCTTTCACTTTAATAAATTTGATTTAAATACTGAGAAATGACCTTGGAGAAACTAGACAATGTTTAGACTAGAGTTTCTCACACTTCAGTGGGCTTAGTATTAAAGCTCACGTAGCTGGGCCAATCCCAGATTCTATGATTCTCTCAGACCAGCTGAACCCCAGAATGTGGCTTTTCTAGTGTGCTGGTCCTGAAGCTTTAACTCAGGGCCTGGGCATTGCACTTGAACTTTTTTGTTCAAGGCTAGTGCTCTACCATTTGAGCCACAGTTCCACTTTTGGCCTTTGTCTAGTTAATTGGAGTGAAGAGTCTCATGACCATTCTTACCCAGGGTGGCTTAGAAACTTGATGCTCAGATCTAAGCCATCAGAGTAGCTAGTATTACAGGTCTGAGTTACTGGCACCCAGCACAGAATGTGTCTTTTTAACCAGTTCTCAGGTAATAGCCAGTAAACAACATTTGGAGTAGGTTTTTTGAATGAGTGTTTATTATTAGCAAAGAAAAAGAAATAAAATGTACAAGATACAGATAACTATTGATATTATTTGACTCATTTAAACTCCATTTTCACCTCACACAAACTTTAAAAATCTTAAAATTTTTCATAAATGAATGAAACCTTAATGTGTTAGAAATAAAGCTTATTTTAGTATCTTAAGTTTTTTTCGGATTAGTAACCATGCCAAGTGCAGAAATAATTTAACTCTATTTATGAAACAGAAAAATTAAAATCAATTTTACACCAGATGCTGAGCCAATCTCTGTTACTATGGTAAAGCTTTCTTCAAACCATTAAAAATATTCCTTTTGGGTGGTAACTCTAAATCTTTCATAGAAAATAGGGTTTGTGTGTGTGTGTGTGTGTGTGTGTGTGTGTGTGTGTGTTTATCTATATTTTTTAATTCTTAGTTTCTATAATAGGTATTGCTTTAGGACAGATAAAAAATAAAACTATGCAAAATGAAAATATCATAATGAAAAGATAAAAACAAAAGTACCCTGTGATGTTTTAAATTCACCTGAAAATAATTTAAAACAGTAGAAATTGCTGTATAGAGTAGGTTAGATTAAGCGTCACTTTTAGGGGCTTACCTAGCAGCAAATATTCTATTTTTTGGTTTGTAACATTTCTCCAGGATGCTGGTCTGAGGTGATGGGTAAAAACACCTCAGCTCTCTGGGCTTTGCTTGACATTCAAAGCTTTTGCTGATTAACATACTGAAGTAGCACAGTGAGGATTAGATTGTTTATTACATCATGGCTCTCACTAGTATGATTAAAGGTCTTGTTCATTATAGGTAGACTAACTAAAATGTAAGCAACTGGCATTTTTAGGATGTTATCCCTTAAGAGTCTTTTAACAAGGTCTTGGTTCCTGGAGAGTACTTTCTGTCTGATTCTCTCTCCAAGAGTCATAGAATCCTGTCTTGGGAAGATTGCTATGTCTATGTCAAGGTAATGGGATCCATAAGCTTTAATGATCAGCTATAGAAGCTATTTAGGGGCAGACTGTTAATGAGTGTTTTGTAAATATATGTGATGTGCCTTGCTTTCATTGCATTCTTGGCATTAAATTGTAGAATAATATTTAATTCCTTCCCCCAAATATTTTCTTCTGGGGGGCTCTAGTTATAAACAAAAAGAGCATAAGTGTTGTGCATAGCCAAAATATTTTCGGTCAATTTGTAATATTTGGTGTAGCTGTTCAGTTTATAGCAGATATAACCCTTGAGGGTTCTCATCTCTGAATTGAGTTAAAATGGAATATTTTAATATAAAAATTAGGCAAAATGAGCAAATGTTGTAAGCATCTATGGTTCACATTTTCCCCCATAAAGTGTCCTAATCTAGTGATTGAATAAGTACAACTTCTGCCTTTTGAGGGATATGGCCTTAAATTCTTTGCTAAAGTAAAACAAACAAGTAAGCAACAAGCAGACACCAATGCAGTGAAATCATCTTCCTTGACCCAAACGGATGAAAGATGTACATTCAGCTTTAAATCATTAAAAATCAGTTGACAGCTTAAAGACATGATTTTTATTGTCTCCAAGTGACCTGAGTGACATGCAAGAATCAGCTGTCATGGATATCGAGATGTCAGTTCTCACCTTCAGTGTGTGGCCTGATGCTGTGAGGTGTGGTACCAGGAAAAGGTTTGCTCTTATCTGTAGAGGAATTTCTTACCCTAATTATCTTCTGCCTCAGAGAGTGATATAAAGATAGCAAACTCTAGGCTTGATGCTAAACTTAGCAACCTTTAAGATACTTGGGAGTACAGTAAATTTCAATCACACCCAGGGGTGGGTGTTGGAGATGGGCACTTAAGACTATGAATTTGCTTGGTTTCAGTTGGGGTATAGAGAGTACTCACCTTCATTTTGGAGGAGTGGCATTTTGTGAGCTTTCCATTGGGTTCAGAGTGATACTTCTGACAGAAGTAAGGTTGTGCTAAAGAGTCGTTCTTCATACATTTTTCTATTATGGATAAATTTTATAGAAGGACTATGGAATAGACCGAGTTATTAAGAAGTTCTCACCAACAACGCCATTAGTTTTGATGGGAGCAATCTTCTCTCATTCAGAGCACCATAGACCAAATTTGTCTCCCTTAGAGTAAGAAGGAGGGCTTAGTCCAAAGATTTTATTCTCCTTGGCTAAAACAAAAAAGAAGAAATGCTAGTTTTGTTCTTTTGATTAACAATGCCCACTTTCTTATCTATTTGATGTTTCAAAGCAGCAGAGGTATCATTAATACCACTACAAAGGGGAATTTTTATTTATTTATTTATTTTTTGTTGGTCATGAGGCTTGAACTCTGGGCTTGAGCACTGTACCTCAGCTCTTCAGCTCAAGGCTAGCATTCCACCACTTGAGCTACAGCTTCCGGTTTTCTGATGGTTTATTGGAGATAAGAGTTTCACAGCCTTTCCTGCCCAGGTGGGCTTTGAACCATGATCCTCAGATCTCAGCCTCCTAAGTAGCTAGGATTCCAGGCATGAACCACCAGTGCCCAGCTAAAAGGGAATTTTAAAATATTATTTTAGTAGCTGTTACAGTCTAAGGTCTATATACCTTGTTCATAAAGGTGAGAATCACACTGGCATAGCATTCTTGAGAAAAGCCACCATAGTTTGAGAATATGTTTATTCTAAGCTGGAGTTAGCTTCAGTTTTCCCTAAGCTCATTGAACTTTGTTGTCTACAATTTGATTGTGACATTTGTATCTGACTTTGTTCTGACCTCTATTATTATTTATATATATATTTATTGTGAAAATACCTCATAGAGGAGTTACAATTACATGGGCAAGATAATGAGTACATTTCTTATCAAGCATTGTTGCCTCCTCCTTTGTTTCCCCTTCCCATCCCTTTCCATCCCCCCGCCCTCCGCCAAAGTTGTAAAGTTCGTTTTTTTGACATAATGACTTGTACATCTCATTGTTGTAATGGGTCCATCTGTATCCCTATTTAAATGATTTATTATAATTATTTTTATTTGTTTTTCAAAATTCTCCAAGTAGATACGGATGCAGATAGACACAGACGTGAAACAGATTCAGCTGATATAACAGACATCATGGTATTTGATATAGAGGGGAACACATGCAGATAATTTGCTATAAAGGCATCAGAAGAACCAAAGAGTAAAAAAGAACACGCATTATCCAAAATAGCATGTATTCTCTGCCCACCAACCCTATGCTCTGTCCTCACTGCCGTTAGAGTAGCCAGCCTTAATGAAGCCTGAGCCACGTCATATTCTTCTCCCTCCTCTCTTTTACTTCCCCTTCCAGTGACCCTGACTGAGAGCAAGTAAGAGTAAAAGCACCTGGCAAAGGAAACAAGACAAAACCTCAACACTGAAGATCAAATAGAGAAGGATAGAGGCAAGGCTAAGAGATTTAAGGACTTCTTCCTCTTTGTTGATGAAGATTGTGTAAATAGACTTCCCAACCATTATTATTCTCTGCCTTCTGACAACTGTCCATCTGAACTCACTTTGAGAGGGGTACCTGTATTACCCATAATATATTTGCTACCATTTATAGTATATTCAGGAAATGCCTGAGTGCAAGTGATAGAATACATTGGTGTGTTATATTTTATTCTACCAACTTATATAACAAAGATTGATAAATATTATATATAAGTTTATCAGTTAACTTGTAAGATCCTCTACTAAATGCCTTAAAATTTTGCATTTAAGAAAATAACTTTCCCTTTGGAGCTTGCCACAAAAAGTGTTGGTTGGCCCTCTCCTGGCAGCTTGTGGTATAAGGCCAGTGGTGCCATGATTGTTCCTACAAAGGGCTCGCTGTGTTCAGGCAAGGAGAGGCTTCTACGTGATAACTCCTACATTTCCTACTTAAAAGAAGTCTTTCAACTGGTGTGAAACAATCAACAGGTCATAGATATCATTTGCTAATACCCTTTTAGGAGTCAGGCTACCAAGAGAAGATAGACCCTAAGAGACAACATTTTCTAATTTGAGTACCTTACTCTAAAAATCTAATGTCTTATAAACAAGTTATCTGAACTTAATGAAATGCGCTCATCCTAAGCACTGAAATGTTAAAAGAATCAAAACAGCACTGACATCTAGTAACTATATTCCATTTATTACGGATTTTAACTTTTTAAATATTTCTAATAGCACATCACTTTAGGCACAGCTGAGAAGAGATGCCGGTAATGTCCATTTTAGGCCAGGAAATACAGAAGGCTCTTTACATGAAGTAGGTATTTTTATTTGTTTGCTTGTTTCATTTTGTTAGTTAGGGATTGAACCCAGTACCTGCTAAGAAAACACTGTACTACTGAACTACAAATCCAGCCAATAGCATGTATTTTTTAAATATGGTATTTATTCTCATTGAAAACTTCCAAGTCAGGTGTTACTCTATATATAGACGAGTTCTCTTTGTATTAGTATTTTCTCTCTGGAACTGTGAACTACCTGGAGAGCTATGTGAGATCTATGTGACTATCCATCTATGTGAAGATCTATCAACTTTGTGAGGTGACTTGTTTGCTGATGTCATTTATAAATAGTTTTGGGATTCTCAAGAAAGCTTAGCATTTTGAAGGTAGAAGGTCTCACTGTAAAATTTCAAAAGAATTTCATTTGATAATAAGCTATACACAGCAAGGCTATGGTGGTTTTGTCCTTCTTTTGTTCTTTTGCCCCTCCCTGGGTTCTCTGCTGCTTTTTCCAGAAAAAAAAACCAAAACTGTTCCTCTCAACTCTGGAGAGGAAATCACATCCATTAGTTATAAATTAGATGCAGAATACCAGCCATGTTGGTATTTATTTTTGTTTTGCATCTGAAGCTCTCTGTTACATGCTCAAAATAAAGTTTCTTTGAATATGCATGAAAATAAATCTACACAGTTCTAGGTCACTAAACAGCTCTAGTAATTGTATCTTTCATTCTTACATGGACCACAAGGTGTTTACAAAGGTGGGGTTTGTTGTGAAATTGAAAAGTGTGACTGTATTTGTACAGCTGCTGATAGCATTAGCAGCTCTGCTCTGAGAATGAAACTTAAGCAGGAAAGTAAAAAGTAGAGTCTTCTCTTAGTTTAAGCAAAAATCAATTCAGTCCTATGTTTTTGGCCCCTAAATGAGGTGTTTCATATGAAAATTACATTTTGTCTCATTCATTTAGAAGAGAGCTTCTTCTCTTCCTGGAAGGTATTAGAAGTAAAACGGTTGACACTCTCTTGCATGATTTTTAAGCTATCTACATAGGGGTATGCACACATACATATACTCCCATATATAAATGTTAACACAGGCTCTTTGCTATATTTATTTCTGACAGTGGCTATTACAAATTGTAAATGAGATTTTTAAACAAAGCCTGTTGATTCATTCCCAGATCTCTCAGTAGAGCTCAAATTAGTTGTTTTCTTGTTTAATTTCCTTTATTATTGATACTGTCACTGGGGCAGGGGTTGCTCATCTGGCGAAAGGGCAAGAAAGGGAGGGAAACAGTGGGAAAGAAGGAGGAATAGAGAAAGGAAGAGCAGGGAGAGAGCCATGAGGGTCTGAGAGGTGGGGCAGTGGAAATAAAGGGAAGTGGAAGATTAGCAAAAAGATCTGTAAGAGGAAGAATGGGAGGAAGATGCTGGGACCACCAAAGTATTTCCCCATGTACTACTGAAACATCACATGGAGATAAATAAGGAGAAAGAAAAAAAAAACAGCACAGAAAAAAAGAAAAAGGGACTGAAATTAACATCTACAAATGTTCAAGCAGCCAAACTCAGGAACAAACAAGCTTTCTGTAATGATGTAAGGGATGAAGATGTTTTAAATCTGTTGGTAATGGAGTAGTACATTTGATTGACAGTTGACATTTGAGGAGCTGAAATTTAGTGTTGAGTTGGCCCAAAACATGATTTAAATATCACCATTAGACTCTGATAGAAATATTTCCAAACAATAAAGTGAAACACTGGAAAAGGTCTAAGTGTTATCCATAGTGCTGTCATAGACAAGAGAATCCATCTTTTAGTATGGCCATTGTGATTTAAAACATTAATCCTAAGTAAATTCAAATCTCACACTTATCTGGCATATTGAGTGATGCATATACAACCACCACCACCACAAAGCTTCAGGCAAGTTTTTGATGACTAACATGGAGAAACCATATTGAAACAAACCTAAATTTTGGTAAATAGATAACATAGTTTTTTTTCCTAGTTTTTGTCTTTAACTTTGTGGACAGTGCATATAATTTGTGTCTCAAGCATTTGTGACTATTAATAGCTTTATATATCCTTTTTAACACTGTGATCATGACTCCTTGAATGTTCCAATGTTGCTCTTCACCTGTGCTCTTGTCTTCAGTATAAAATTCAGAGAAAAATCTTGAATGCTCTCTTAAAAGGAGGGAATCTGACTTGTGTTAAGCCTCATTTTAATTTTGACAACCTAATTGAACTCTATGAAAGTGAGAACAAAATGAGCAGCGTGTGTGCTTTTATTAGATTGGGACTTTTATAGAACAATTTTCATGTCTAAACCTTTTCACGTCTGAACTTTTGTTCACCTATAAACCTTCGAAGATTCAGTTGGTCAGTGAATCCTGCCACTAAAACTTTAGAGGATGCACAGTCTGAAAAGAATTCAGCTGTTTTAATACTTTGTCCAGCTATTCTTGTTGATCATATGTGTCTATAGTTCCTCTTTTAATTCCTTTTAAAAATAAAGCACAGTATAATAGTACGACCTATGTTTATAGTTGAACATGTCAGATTTGTAAACTCTGAGAGGTTTAATTTTTTTTTTACTTTGACTAAGAAGGAAGGGATGATGGTTTCATCAGCACTTTGTTTTGTAAACATTACCTGAAGGATTATGCTAACTGTAGTTTAAAATTAGGATGCTAGCACTTCATCAAGTGATTCAGAGTTGAACCTTTAGCCATGTAGACTGAAGTTCTTAATGTTTTCCTTTCATTTTGATGGTTTTTAGCTTCCAGGGCTGAGGGTCCCATGATAACTCCTTGGAGACTGTTTTGCAGTGGATTTCTAATAGAATGATCTCTGATGGTGGAACTGGGTACTCAAGGCCAGTCAATTATCTCTCAGTCTATTATCTCTCAGTCTGAATATGGTTCCATGCAATGGTTTTTGTTTGTAATCAAATTTAAATGACTAGTGTCACCAAAATACAACAGGAAATCTTTATTTAAGTCTATTATACAATGATACGGTCTTCGGAGCAGAAGATAGTCTGCCATTGGAACAAAAACCTATGACAAATTTTCTTTCATTGCTATCTTTACGATTTCTTTCTTGTGTTGCCTATGTAGAATGAATCAGCAAGAACTATTAAGATCAAGGGTACTGGAATATTTTTTTCAACATGGGCTTCTAAAATAAGGTTTACTCTACTTGTAATTAAAATACTTTTCCCAGGAAGTGACATGTCATTTCATATTTTATTTGTTAAATAAAGGTACTTACTATTACCTAAAAACTTAGTCTTTTCTCATTTTAACATGTGCAGCAAAGTGTCATTTTATAAGTCTAGAAGAAAAATCATAATATTTATGAAATTTCTAAGGAACAGTACAAGAATCAAAGTGGAATGTAAGTAGATTGCAGGTATTGCAAGGTTAACAATCCCTGTAGAACCAAAAAAGAAGCCTAATAAAGTAATTGCACTCTGATGAGTTCTGAACACCAGTTGATCAGGGAGAATGTCATTTTTTCCTAGGTCAAGATTAATAAATGAAATAGATTTAAACCCAACAACATCTGGGGACTGGTGCTCATGCCTGTAATCATAGCTATGAGAGATCTCAGCTCTGTAGCTGAGACCTGAGGATCATGATTTAGAGTCAGCCTTGACAGAAAAGTCTATAACACTTATCACTCAAGTGGTAGAGTGCCAGCTTTGAAAAAAAGCTTGAAGAAAACTCCCAGGCCCTGAGTTCAAGCCCCAGAACCAGCACACAGATATACACACATACACACAGACAGACAGACAGACAGACACACACACACACACACGTCAATATCAATTAATAAACTTACATTTTATTTTTTGAGTGGTAATGCATTAATATAGCTAAAATAAAAAAGTGAGAGGTAAATAATTTGCATTAGTAAGTTTTCTTTTTTCTTCATTCTTATCTAACGACCTGGTCCCCAAACAAATCCATTATTATTTGTGTCTTGTATAAATGCCTTTATATATTTAATATTTTTTTTTAAATTTTTTTGGGTCCAGTCGTGGGGCCTGAACTCTGGGCCTGGGTGCTGTCCCTCAGCTCTTCAGCTCAAGGCTAGCACTCTACCACTTGAGCGACAACGCCACTTCCGGCTTTTTTCTTTTTGCTTATGTGGTGCTGAGGAATCGAACTCAGGGCCTTAGGCATGCAAGGCAAGTGCTCTACCACCGAGCCACCTTCCCAGCCCTATATTTAATATATTTATCTTTTTTCATTTGAACACAGAATTTATCATTCAATAGATCCTTTGTGTGGATATATGGTCTCAATAAAACTGCCACTAAGGAAAAACTTCAAATACTCAAGATGTATAGAGTTCAATATTCAACAATTAGTCACATTAACCTATACCATATTTATGCTAGGTATGAGCATTCCTAACTTACAAATTTATAGAACAGGCTATTTTAGTACATAAAAATTCTGTTGTGCACATTAATACTGATGAACAAAAGCTTGATTTTATTGTGTGGTCTCCATTTTGAATCCTGTGCATGCTTGAATTATTTTTCCCAGAGCACCACCTAAAGAAAGACATGGGGCTGGGAAGGTGGTTCAGTGGTAGCTCACTTGCCTTGAGCTAAAGAGCTGAGGGACCGAACCCAGGCCCAGAGTTCAGCCCCACAACCGGCAAAAAAAAAAAAAAAGACATATCACCTTTTACCAAACCTAAAACTTCCAATTCACCAAACTAGGCAAACTGACCTTTACCTTGTTTGCTGAGTATCATTTGATTTTTGGAAGCATTGATTCTTGGAATGCATATTTTTTTGAAGTTAAGGGCAGAGAAACACTAGACAGATCATGCAGCAATTTAAACACAGCTGATGATAATAAAGACTAATCAAGAGCTTTTCCACATAAATCATGCATACTGCATTGTTTTTCAATTTTATTTATTTAGAAACATGTAATAAATCCAAGAACAGGTAGATTTATTGTATTATATTTATTGTGCTGTACTTTATTACTTTTACTTTGCTATTCTTAGAGATTTCTCCATGTCCTATCACAAAGACTCTTTATCCTATTTTGGATATGCATATCTATTCTCTAGAATGGATTCCATAGAGGACACTTGGTTGTTACTGACCCCACAAATGATATTGCATACCTCATTTCTTATATAGATGCGAGTGCCTGAGGGATAAAGATCTTGGGCTAGGATTACAGTGGCAAAAAGCACACACACATGCACATCTTTATGCTTAATAAGTACTACCAAGTTATCTTCCATGTATGAAAATTCCTTACACTCGTTTCATTAAACTGCATTGGAAAACTTTACTTTTTGACAGCCTGATACATAAACTGACCAGCGTGAACTGATCCTTTGGCAAGTTAGAAGGCCAAGAAAAATTCCTGGACATATAAACTAAATGATCACGCATTTGGAAATTCTGGGCCAGTTTCTAATGATCTATCAACAACTTAATGTTAAATTCAGGGCTAACTTACTCTTTCTACAATTGTTCAGACAGACCTTTCTGTTTGAGTGTGTTGGAATGCCATTTCTTTTTCTTAATAGCCTGTTAAAAACAAAGCACATTGCTGAGTTTCTAGAGTTAAAAATAAGTCTCAGTGGCCCTAAACAGTAGAGTATAGGTTGTTGGTACTATTCCAAAAGGAAGAGGATGAGGGCTCCTTTCATTATTTCTCTCCCCCAACTTCACCATTCCTTTCTCTGCACTAGAGCTCCAAATAAAATCCTTCCATATACAAAACTACACAGAAAAATATCACTGACTTTGCACTATGCACAGCCTTTTCCTCTCAGTAAGATTTTATTTGACTCTACCCTTCTATCTGTTTTCAGGAAGGCCACAGACAGGAAGTTTCCTGAAATCCAAAGGCAGCCACATTGTAGTATCTGCTTTGATTTCTAGCAAAATCCTGCTTGCATTCGGGTACCCAGTGGAAGTAAAAGATACCCCAGTAGCAAAAGTAATCATACAGACCTCACAGTTCCATTGGGAGATTAATAGAATTTTGTTAGTTTAACAAAATAGCAGCCTCCCAATCCCCACCCCCACCCCTGTACCTATGAGGAAACAGGCTGAGATCTTAACTTTGCCGGAAGAGTCCCGAGCATATAAATAGCAGAGCTCAGCTTTGAACTCCGACCATTCAATTTTTATCCAGAGTCCCAAAGTTTGTTACTTGTAGTGATAATGCTGGTAATGCTCACCTGGACACATCTGATGTGAAAACAGGTGAACTGCAGGAAACATAATAAATACGATTTATTAATCAACGATTAGAACCCCAACACACACTTGAAGATCTTTCTGCAAGAGTAGATGCAGTTAAAAAAGAAAATCTGAAATTATAATCAGAACATCAAATTCTTGGATGATATAAAAATCCTTTATATCTGCTTCTAATGTTTTCCAAAGAACAGACACCAATAGCAAAAAGAAAATGACAGATTTATTCCCCTAGTTTTATGGAATTGCTTCCCTCTCTCTTCTTTACCTCTTCCTTCAAAATCCAGATAGGTTCCAAAAATGACTGTACCATTGTCTGTAACTTCTTTGGATATTTACAAAGATAATGGGATCTAGGCAAAATTAACTGTATAACAGAAGACTTCTATGAATTTGTGTATGATTTTAGTCTATGAAAACATTAAAATGTGTTGTAGAAACTTTAGAATTACATACAGTTTTGAAAGTTGAAAATGAATGCTTAAGTGAGTTTGCTTTGAGGTTTCATAGTATATTCGAGGCTTACTGAGTGAGATATTCAAGAAAATAACCATGTTATAAGAAAGTGGCCCAAATCATGTATGGAATGCCAAGTTTTGTGTTCCCACCTCTACCATCTTGTAACTCTTCTCCAT
Source organism: Dipodomys spectabilis (assembly GCF_019054845.1). Taxonomy (NCBI): domain Eukaryota; kingdom Metazoa; phylum Chordata; class Mammalia; order Rodentia; family Heteromyidae; genus Dipodomys; species Dipodomys spectabilis. Next base: position 485,909 of record NW_024870867.1, read on the forward strand.
TTTCATCTCTGCCTTCCCCTAAGGAAAAATAATGGTTTCTCATTTGTAAATGTAATCTTAATAGTCACCCTTGAAATAACCTGAACCTGATTATTCTTTAACAATTCTTGATATTTCACCAAATAAAGTACTTGCTTAGCTATGGTATGTCATTTGTGATATTTTCTAATAAGATAACATTGCTCTTTTCTCTTGAATCCATTGAAAACGTATTGGTGCTATAAAAAATGAAGGGTTGGGGATGAGGGGGGGTTGTAGTTGAGGAGTGGGAGGAAGGGATGGTAGGGGAAAAACAGGAGGAGGCAACAATGCTTGATAAGAAATGTATTCATTACCTTGCTCATGTAACTGTAACCCCTCTGTACAGTATTTTCACAATAAAAAAACTTATTTTAAAAAATGCAGGGTTTTTTCCCTCTGAAATTGAAAAGATTTGTTCAAAACTTCCTTTTGAACAAAATAACCCACTTGGTATCTGAAAATAGAGAAATTCTGGTCATATGTCTGTTACAAATAGAAAATCTTGAGAAATAAATAGAAATAGGGTGGAAAGTGCTCCAAAAGTTTCACTCTAGATTTGTCTTCCACAGAGGAGATTTTTCAGGTAATGGAAATTAAAATGGATTAAGTTTGACTGAGCTTATATAAGCTACATATTGGAGAGATCAATTATAGACTTTGGTCTCAAGATTTATTTATTATGCTCAGCCAATTAAATTTTACAAAATTACTTGAGTGTGATTACTATTAGAATCATGAATCAATGAGATTATATATATATATATATATATATATAATTACTCATAATCTTACTTGGTATTTAATCTCACCTGTTTCCTCCGAATTTTTGGTAAATTCAACTACTTGGTTCGCAAAATTTTTGGTGATTCTTTAGTACATTTTTTTGAAATTTTAGTTTGTCCAATTGGCAAAGGAATCAATAACAGGAGCAATATTAAAAATGTTATACTAGAAAAACAAATCCATTAATACAGCTTATGGTTCTTAGATTAAGCTACTTTTAATCATGGGCTAATTTCATGTATCAGTATAAGATTTGATATCCTAATCATACTACAAACATTTAATATTCTTTTATGACCTAATTTTAAATAGTTAACCCCAAATGAAAACAGATTCTTAGTCAAATACATCTCTTGAAGAATTAAATGTTCATTCTGGGGTAATGCTGTCTTCTGTCATATGACCCATTCCCAAAGGAAGAGGTTTTTGCACTCTGATTTAACTAATTATTGTTGCTGCATAAGTAAATGACCTTGTTTCTAATAAATCATATATTGCTTCAGTATTTTATTTATTTACTTACTCATTCCTTGAATGAACTAGGTTGTTGAATTTGTCATTTAGCCTCAGAGTCTAGCACAATTACTTGAAGATAATAAATGTCCAATCAATGTTTGTTGACAGATGATTTAAATGAGTTAATGAATGATGAACCCAGTGTTTGAGTAGGTTATTGAAAGGATATAGATACTTGTTTTATTGCATGCTAATAAGATGCTTTTTTTCCTGACAGGAAAGGGAAAACAGCCTAGTACTTCTCTCAGGAAATCAGTGATGGGAAGGAAGCAGAAAATAAGAGTGGAGAATTTTTAATATATTTTTTTCCTCTTTATAAACAGTAAAATCCCCTTCTGTGTCTCCAACTTTATACTAACAATTAGGCATGAGGAAACAAAGAAAGAAATGAGCTGACAAAGCAGATGATAAAAATAATTTTTAAATATAGGCTATACATCAATCAGAGGGAGTTCATTAATCAATCATTTTAATATAAAATAGTCACAACAACATTTCAGTATATCATTATTTATGTGTGAATCATAGATTTTTAGTCAGATATGCAAAGTGTATCAATTGTGTGAATCATAGAATTGCACCGCTCCAGACATAGTGACATTTATCATAATGCATTAAACATAGAATAAATTCCTCAGATGGAAGAAAAATTTTGAAAGTAATATATAACTGCAATCTAGCCATGTAAAGAAGCATTAATTGGTATGACAGAGTCACAACAAGTCCTTATCTGAAGGAGGTAATTTTTTTCTGAAATGCCAGCCTAACAGTCAACATTCCTTTAAAAAAAAAAAAAACAAACTTTTGGCAGCTGCCACTGACATGAGATCACTGAGCTAGCAGACTGCTGTGATTTGAAATTATAGTAGTTATACTCTGACAACATTAAAAGTCTTCACTTTTCCTCTAAGTGTTGAAGTGATGAAAGTCCCGGTTAAGAGCCTCAGATATAACTGTCACTTTTTGCTCCATAATTTCTAGTCTCAAATTTCTACTCCCTGTAGACTTTCCCTGGGAAAGTGTCAGGATCTCAGCATCAGAGCCACTGTGGATGGACAGGCTGAGATGTTCTGGCTGGGGGAGGGAAGGCAGCTCTCCAGTGAGCAAAGCCTTTCCACCTCATTTTTCCTGTTAGTCCTCAACACACAGAGATGACCATTTCTTATTTTGTTGGCTGTGCTGGAGAGAGGACTCTCAGCCTTCACCGATCCCATCTCTAAGATATACACTAAAGTAAAAGTCATTTCTAGAGTCATTCCTGCCCCAAAGCAGAATGACTATTGTCAATTTCCTTTCATTATAATTCATTTAGAATTATTTCTCCTTTTTCTTGTACTACAATTTATACTCACAAATCACTGCTTTCCTCATGCTTGCCCTGACTTTGAAAAAAATGTATTTAATTACTGAGTCTCAAAACTTCCAAAAGGGTTTTCTTCTATTAATGCTCTTGGATTCCAACTATTATTTTCTGTGTCCAGGGCTTTGAAACCTTTCAATCATGCAATGCCAAATGGACCTCTGACTTCATAAACTAATATCTCAATTGCATGTAATAATGCAAGGTGAAATCTCAACTGTTCAGAAGGCCTGGAAGACTGATACAGCAAGATCCCACCACAAAATAAAATTTTACAAAGGACTGAGCATGTAGCTCAGTGCAAGGACAATTTTCTGTGATGTTAGAGGCAGTAGATTAAATTCCCAGAAGTTCAAAAAAATAGTGAATGAAAATTGACCTCCCCTCCAATGACGAGTTCATACCATTTAAAATATTTATGAGAATTAAGAAAATTCAAATCTTTTTTTATGAAATAACAGCTATTGCTAGTCATTATTTTATTTAGAGTTTCACATATTGAAATTCAATGTTGATTTAATTTTGTTTGACTTAGGATACGTTCAAGAATTTAAATACAAATAAAAAGAATTTAAACATTATCCCTATTTCTCCTGTCAATGTGCTCTCTAGTTTTGCAGTGCATCTTCTCCAAAGAATTCCCTGTTCATCACTGAGGACACACACACACACACACACACACACACACACACACACACACACACACACACACACCCTTCTCTACATGGTAAAAAAGTCAGTGAATAGGCATTGCTGTGCTGCAGTGTGTGTGTGTGTGTGTGTGTGTGTGTGTGTGTGTGAGAGAGAGAGAGAGAGAGAGAGAGAGGGGAGGGGAAGAGTATACCATGCATTTGTGAACAGCAGGGACTTTAGAGATATGCTTCAATTCTGAAACACTGTGCATATCTTCATGTGGATCCCTGATTTTCTCTAATCAAGTACTCTGTCCTGTCATTGGGCATGGATGCACATCCTTCCTGTATTTCTTCACAGAAACATCACAACACTATTTTTTAACTTAGCACTTTTGTTTTCTGTTGCTGTTGAATACGATTCATACATATTGTTTGCCTCTTTGTTGAGGAAGAAATTTCATAGTAGTAAATTTTTTTTTTGTTGGTCATGGGGCTTGAACTCTTGGCCTGAGCGCTGTCCCTCAGCTCTTCAGCTGAAGGTGAGTGCTCTACCACTTGAGCTACAGCGCCACTTCCAGTTTTCTGGTGGTTTATTGGAGATAGGAGTCTCACGGACTTTCTTGCCTGGGCTGGCTTTGAACCACGATCCTCAGATCTCAACCTCCTGAGTAGCTAGGATTACAGGCATGAGCCACTGGTGCCTGGCTCATAGTAGTAAATTTTTATGTGGGAAAAGGACATAGAAATAGAAAATGACCCTTTAAAATATACTAAGGTTGGATAATGTGATGAAAGTATCAAAGCATCTTATTTTCCTCATTCTAGATTCACTTTTATCTCTCCATTTTCATATTTTCTATTACTAGCTCGCTAAAATCCTTAGACACAAAGAGTGCTATTGTGAGCTCATTACATGGCTTGATGCTTAGTGAACTTTTGGACCATGTGATCAGGTAGAAAGTATTGAATTCTGGTTGCTAAGACTCATACTAGAAATAAAATGGAATGTGAGTCAATAAAGATCCCATTTCTAATAACTTGTTTTCATCTTAAAAGAGCAATGGCTTGTTTCTTTCTACTCAGTCTCCATCACTGTAATAAGAAGTCATTACACAAAACATTTGCAATTTCAGCACTGTGGCAAATTTTATACTTTTATTACCTCTATTAAAGTAAAATATCACTTAGATTATGACATGAAAGATTACTTTCTAGATAGTTTCAGGAAAAGATGATTGTAAATATTTATGCAGATGATAAGCATTAGATATTAATGTATTCTGTGCCATTTAGTTTTGCTCCTGGAGAATTTTTAAATGTAATAAAGTATGTTAGAAAGGCAAGGATATCTAAAGAGAGAGGCAAACAGTGGCATTGTAAATAGACAACATATTCAAGGAAGCAAAATCATTTGACCATGTAGTGGTTCACTGTGAAGAAATGGCAGATTTTCTCTATGTTGATTACATTTGGAAAATGCTAGATCTTTTATGCAATTGTTACTTCTCAAGCTTATCACAGGAATTATGATGGTTGCTGGAGAAAATTACAGACTCATTAAAAATGGCTATTTCCTACAAGTAAACTATCTGGGAAATAATGAAATTAATAGAAGCACCTTCTAGCACATTTTTTGGGGGAGAAATAGAAAAATGCACCCTACCATGACAGATCCAATCCCATGCAAAATGTAGACCTATCATATTTGGCTGAAAAAAGGTTTTGAATGAGAGTTGTATTGATTCCTCATTAGCTGTGAAATTATCATTAAATTCCATCAATGTCTTGTAGTTCAATTGCCTGGTCATCAAAGTCAGGATGAAAACACGAATCTCACTGGGCTTTGTAAAATTGGGTTTAAGTCAGCTTATTTTGGCATGGAATACTTAAATTGAGTGGCTGGGAAGGAACAGCCTAACCCATTAGAACACAAAGGCTACAATATCTATCTTCTATTCTTGAACATTGTAACTTTTGGTTCTCTCTGATACAGTTCTCAGACCATGACCATATGCACCAAGACATACATACATTTCTTTCTTTCTTTCTTTCTATCTATCTATCTATCTATCTATCTATCTATCTATCTATCTATCTATCTATCTATCTGTCTGTCTATCTATCATATCTCTCTCTCTCTCTCTCTCTCTCTCATCTATCACCTACAAATATTTTCTTCATTATTATCTATATCTATCATCTATCTCTCTGCTATTTATTGGTCATCTCTATCAGTCAGTGATACCTGTATATCTCATTGATTGTTTTCTTCTGAAAGAAATAAAATACCCTATTTTATTGAATTAAAATATTTCAGTTAGAATTTAATTGAGAACACATTAAATGAATACACTGTGTATTTTTGTTGATTTTTTTTCTAAAAACTGATATTTGTTTATTGAAATAGAATTCCTTAAATTATTTTTAACAGAGTTGATGAAATTAACTGATGAAATTAACAGAGTTGATGAAGTTCTGTATTAGCTATCAACTTGGACTCTCTTTTTTGTTTCTTCCCAAGGAAATAAAAGGCAATCATTTTATTGATAATTAATGGTAGATTTTTTTTGGGGGGGGGGTCCGGTCATTGGGCCTGAACTCTGGGCCTGGGCGCTGTCCCTCAGCTCTTCAGCTCAAGGCTAGCGCTCTACCACTTGAGCCACAATGCCACTTCCGACTCTTTTCTTTTTGCTTATTTGGTTCTGAGGAATCGAACCCAGGGCCTCCTGGATGCAAGGCAAGCGCTCTACCACTGAGCAATCTTCTCAGGCCCTTATGATAGATTTTTAAGATGGGCTTTGTATTTTTCAAAGTGGTCACTAATGAGATGGCATTCTTTTTGTAACTTGGATGGTCAGGACAAGAACCTCTAGCCATTTGAGCCTGCTATTGAAGGGAATCATAGTTCAAAAAGGTTTAGTGTATTTATCATTTGGTGTCAATTTGTAATTCAGTGATTATGAGCCTTAAACTGATTATAAGAACCTTGTTTTTTAGAGGGGTCCAATCGTGAGACCTGAACTCTGGGCCTGGGCACTATCCCTCAGCTCTTCAGCTCAAGGTTAGCGCTCTAGCGCTTGAGCCACAGCGCCACTTCTGGCTTTTTTTTTTTTTTCCTGCTTATGTGGTGCTGAGGAATCGAACCCAGGGCCTCATGCATGCAAGGCAAGCTCTCTACCACTGAGCCACCTTCCCAGACGCGGTTTTAAGAATCTTAAGACAAAGTTTCATGGCTAATGTTACTATCCCTGTTTAAAATAAAAACAATGATTGTGGGGGTTGGGAAGGTAGCTCAGTGGTAGAGCGCTTGCCTTGCATCCATGAGGCCCTGAGTTCGATTCCTCAGCACCACATAAGCAGAAAAAGCCGGAAGTAGCGCTGTGGCTCAAGTGGTAGAGTGCTAACCTTGAGCTGAATTGCTGAGGGACAGCCCCCAGGCTCAGAGTTCAGGTCCACGATCGACCAAAAAAATAAAAAAAATGATTGTGACATCTCAGTGTTATTTTTTTAAACTTTGATATTCTGATTATTTACTATGTGAGCACAGATATACATGAAAATAGAAACGCTGAAATTTCTAGTTGGACACAAGGCTGCATATTCCTCATTCATGGTGAAAGAGGTTGAGGTTAAGATTATCTTTGGTTTCTACCATGACAAAGGAGCCAAACTAAATCAAAGTTGAAAGTAATCAGAAATTAGCACTAAGAATTGAATGTTGCATATGTCCTCGTTCTCTTAGCAGGAAAACTTAACACAAGGTATCAGAAGGCAAACTTTCTCGTGTAATGAAACTTTTAGTCAAACAGAGAAATATGTAGATTATTTCTTCTTTGAATATAAAATAGAAGTTATTAAACATACATTGCTTTCATTTAGGGGTCTACATACTGACTGATAAAATAAGCCTACGAACATACAAGAGAAATGGGCTCCATATGATTAATGGTTTGCTCAACATCATTCCCTATGATTTTGGAATCATATCTTTGGACCTGTTGCTGGAATATATTTGGATAAATAATGCCGTCCCCAAACAAGGCCAGACATATTGTGCAACTTCCTTCATTTGCTAAGTAGGGAGATTCAGTAAATCTAGTATCTCCGCTGTATAATGACATCTCTTTAAACATTGCTCATTCCCTTGCGATTGATTTGGATTTTCTTGGATATCTTCACAGCTCATTTACGTTGAATTGAATCATCCTCTTGCATCAAATTCACTGCCAAAAGATGGTGATGATATGGGAAAACAAATTAAAAGATTAAGTGAGAAAAATTCCAAGAAACTTGACTTTCCAAGCTTTCTCTTAATATTTCCCAACAATTTCTCTGAGGAAAAGAGATTACCTTGAGCAATTTTGAGGATCAATTTAACTTTCCATTTCAGTTTCCAAATTCCACTCATAAACTTTAATTTAAGTACATGTCAGTGGAATTACAAACATATTTATGTTTCCATTGCAATTGCTGTAACTTGGATTTTAAAAATTTAGTATCTTGCCATAAAATCATGCAGACATAAAAATAAGCTTAAAAAAAACCCCACAGACCTAGGCAAACAAAACTAAGTGAATGACACTTAGCTAAAACAGTTGAGAACAGTTGGGAACAACTGAATTTGTTTGTCTGAGCAGTCATGCCATTATGATATCATTGTCTTTACTTCTGAATACCAACCAGAGACAGCAAATAGTTCATGGATAAAGTTCCTAAGGCAGGTTAATAGGATCTTTGAAACTGACACTTTCAAAGGATAAAGGCCACATTACCCATTATACCTTTGGATTAACAACATTTGCCTTCAAACATCAGTTGAGAGTTACTGAAATAACAATCTAACTCAGTTAAGCATTTGTTTAAAAAATAACCTAGGATCATGTTGTTTTAGGTTAAGTTCTGTTTTGTGGCCATTCATTTTGAGGTATTGTTGGAAATTGAGAAATCATATTTTACCTCCCAAACTGAATATAAATCCCATGCTCTAACTTGAACTAAGATTTTTTCCCATGTTTTGACCTCAAAACTTCTTACATGATTACTTTTCTCCAGTGATGGTTTGGCATAGTGAAAGGGAGAATGAAAGATTCACATTTTAATGGAGTGAAGTACGGTTATATGCATTTTTGACTGTATCACAATGACACCTTTTTGTACAACTAATAATTACAAATAAAAAGCAAAAAATGTAAAACTACAGGTGAAACCTGGATGAGAAATCTTTAACAGTGATGGTAATATTATACATATCATAAATGCCCTTTAAGGAGTGCATTCAGTCTACATGCACACACATGTGACATGTGACCTACATACACATGGGACACCCCATAATTAAGAATGAGGGTACCCACAGTGGAAATAATATTTACATTGACCTTATAGTGATTTTATTATTTTTGAAGTTGTTCAGTAAACTTTGACTTCTTTCTTTTGGGGTGTATTTTATTTTTCACTTGTTCTTCTTTCCCTTTACTCTCTTTGGCCTCTGGTTACCATCAATCTCCACTTAACTTCTATGAGATCAACTCGTTTGTATCACCCATATGAGTGAATTCATACTTGTGCTTAGATCATTTCACTCAGTGATCTCTAGTTATATCCATGTTGTCACACATGGCAGGATTTCATTCTTTGAACGTCTGAATAATAGTTTTCTATTGTGTATGTGTATATAGTGTGATATATGAATGTACATCTTATATGTGGGCTGTATTACAGTAATTCAACACATGAATATGATGTATATTCATCAAATCAGGGTAATAGCATTTTCAGCTTTTCAAACATAAATCATTTTTATGTGTTGGGAATTTCATACTTTCCTAGTTATTTTGAAATACATTATTGATTGTTTTAACATACAGTCGCATGTTGTGCTAAAGGAGAATCAGAAGTAACTTTTCCTCTCTATATTTTGTGCCTCTTGTTGAACTTTCCATCTTGTTACTTTTTCCCTTCCCATTGTTGACAATATTCATTCCATTCTTGAACACTATTGACTTAATTGCTTTCCAAAAAAGAGAGAAAACATAGCTTTCCCATTTTCTTGCACTTAAATTGTTTCCTTTTAATTTATTCATTTTTCTTGGGTATTGTGAGTAGTGCTGCAGTGAACTTATCTTTTCAACATACTGATTTCCTTTGGTGAATAGAAATTGGGTTGCTGGATCATATGATAGTTCTATTTTTAACTTTCTGTGCAGCCGGTGCACTGTTTTATACAATGGCTGTACTAATTTACATTCCTAACAACTGTGTATGAGGATTCTCTCTGTAATGGGGTTACACATCTTGACCAACACTTGCTAATGTGAGATACTTTGATAATATCCACTTTTTTGTTTTCTTCGGGTATTGTTGAACTCAGAGCCTGTATGCTGTCCCTGAGCTTTTGTGCTCAAGGTTAACACTCTATCCCTTGAGCCACAACTCTACCTCTTACTTTTTGGGGGTTAATTGAAGTGTCTCACAGACTTACCCATCTAAGGTGGGTTTGAATTGTGATCCTCAGATTTCAGCCTCCTGCATAGCTAGGATTACAGGTGTGAGCATCTGGCTGGTAGTAACATTTTTATAGAGTGAGGTGATATCTCATTTTGATTGTCTTATTGGTAATGATATTAAGTTTTATATACATTTCTTGACCATCTGTATGTCTTCTTTTGGCCATGAATTTTTGAGTCTTACTCGTTCCAATATATTTCATCATTTCACCTGTATTTTTTTTAGTAGTTTAATAGTTTCAGGTATTACATCTAAGTCTTTAATATATTTTGAACTGATTTGTATAACTGGGGAGAAGGGGTCTAGTTTCATTTTTCTGCATGTTGACATCCAGTTTTCTCATAATTATTTACTGAAAAGCTTATCCTTTCTCCAATGTGTGTTCTTAATATTTTGGTGTAAAATCAGTTGGGTTTTAAAGTATAGACTTATTTCTAGACTGTCTGTGTTCCATTAGTCTTTGTGTCTTGTTTTAAGGTCAATACCATATTGATTTGTTTACTAAAGCTTTGTACTAAGTTTTTGTTTATTGTTTTGGTATTTTTGTTTTCTTATAGTGCTGAGAATCAAATCCAGGGCTTTGTGCATGTCAGAAAAATGCTCTACAACTGAGCTACCTTCCTGAACTATGTTTGGAATTTAGGTAATATAATAGCTCTGCATTACACTTTTGGCACAACATTACTTTAAACTTTTAATGTAGTCCCATATATTTCTTAAGATTGCTTTTACTAGTTCCTTGGGGGAATAGCTGTGGTATTTTCAAAAGGAGTTCCCTAAATCTATAGATCACTTTCGGTTGTATAGACATTTTAATAATATTGATATACTTCCCTGAGAACATGAGATATACTTCCCTGTTTTTGTATTCACTCAAACTTCTTTCATTTGTGGTTTTGAATTTTCATTCTATACTTCTTTCATCTATTTGATTAAAGTTAAATTTATTCCTAGACTTTTAAAAAAATAGCTACTACAAATAAATTGCTTTCTTTATTTCAGAGAATTTATGATTGCCGTATAGAAATACTACTCACTTTTGGGTGCTGATTTTGTAATTCTTCTCCTAACCTCTTGTCAAGTTAATGGCTCAGGAAAATCTTTTCGGAGAAGGTAGGCTAACTAGGAGTAATAGTCACCTCATACAGCAGTGGCAAGATTAAGTGAAGTAATTTGGATAAAGTACTTCACACCCTGATTGATATATTGCGATGCACACCAAGTGCTGCATTTATCAGACATTTTCTTCTGCATTTATCAGATATTTTTTCGACATTGCAAAGTAAAACATTTTATACCTGGTTAACTGTCAGAAAAAAAAATGCTCAATTTTTGTTCTCTTGTGATTTTCCTCATTTTAGATTAGACTTTGATTTTCAATACAGCTGTATAAAAATGATGAACTTTATTTCTCTCTCTCTGTCTCTGTCTTTCTCTCTCTTGTTCTCTCTCTCTCCTTTGTTTACTAATCCATTTGGTCAATGATATATGGTACCAATTACGATAGAACTTGAAAAACAATCCTGAAAATGAAATGGTGTCATGGGTATCAAAACTGGTAATGGTGATGATCCCTTCTGGCATACGGATAATATTCTTCCTGTAGAGGGATGGGATAGTTCCTTTATGCTTTTGGTTAGCAGTTCTTGATGAGTGTTAGGTAACTAATTATTATATGAAACTGCCCAAAGTGCTAGGAGAAAGAGAGAGAGAGTCTTACACAGAGAGAGAGAGACAGAGAGACAGAGACAGAGACAGACAGACAGACAGACAGAGGCAGAGGCAGAGGCAGAGAGGCAGAGAGAGACACAGGAATGACTGAGGAAGATACAGAAAATGTCTTGGCCTGAGTGCTGGAGCCTTACCTGGGGTTAGGAGTTATTTCATGTGGAAGAGGTTTATTTATTCTCTCCGAGTGAATTTAGGTAAGTCTAATGAAGACATGGAAATGTTTCTAGTCAACACTTCCATCCTCTTCCAGTTCCCATTTCTCACTCAGCAGCTCATTAGTGCTAATTGTTATTCAGTATCCTTTCAAAATGACATATATATTCAAAATAGCAAATTACTTTTCCTATTTTAAAATAATATATAGTATATTATGTTCATTCTTTTTATATATTTTTTATTGTAAAGATAGTATACAGAGGGGTTACAGTTACACGAGTGAGGTCATAAGTACTTTTCCTATCAAGCCTTCCTCCTTTATTTTCCCCTTCCATCCCTTCTCTCTCTACCTCCCCAACTCCCCCCATCCACTAGTAAAGTTCATTTTCAAAATAGTGTCTTGTACATCTCATTGTTACAATGGGTCAACCTGTATCCTTATTTCAGCATTTTGTTATTTCCCTTCCCCTCCCCAAATTAGAAAACAAGAGTTATACTGTGGGGGAAGAACATACAAGAAAAACACACAAAAAAGTCACATAGTACATTTTAAATACATTAAAAACAATAGCAAGCAATAAAAAAAAAAAAACACTTGGGTCCCTATCTTGGGATTCATTTCACTTGAAACCATCTTATATGGTCATACGTACATAGTTTTTGACTTTTTCTGCTTGTCCTAGACTTATACTAGTTATTGCAAATAAGGGAAACCATGGGACCTATATTTCTTTGGGCCTGGTGTACTTCATTTAATATAATTTTTTCCAAGTCTTTCCATTTCCTAACAAATGGGGCAATGTCATTCTTTCTGATGTTCATTCTTTGTAATCTTGTTTTCTTTTCTGCTAATGTCTTGGAATGTTTTCTTTTTTTTTTTTTTTTTGGGGTCCGGTCGTGGGGCCTGAACTCTGGGCCTGAGCACTGTCCCTCAACTCTTCAGCTCAAGGCTAGCGCTCTACCACTTGAGCCACAGCGCCACTTCCGGCTTTTTTTTTTCTTTTTGCTTATGTGGTGCTGAGGAATCGAACCCAGGGCCTCAGGCATGCAAGGCAAGCGCTCTACCACTGAGCCACCTTCCCAGCCCGTGTTTTATTTTTTTCTTATCAACACATAATTGCTTCCTGTTTTTGATATGTAATTCTATTATATCTCATTTTATTGGCAGAATTTGTGACAACTTCCTTTTTGGTAGATATTTTAGTTGTGTAAATCTTTTATTTTACAAATAATTCTTTGGTAATCTGTAAGTATATCTCATAGTTGTTCTGGCAGAGTCTGTACTTCTTGTCACCTGTCTATTTTACTGTTAAATTACTCTGACTCTAATTTTAAGACTGATAAATTACCTACTTAGAGTTATATACAGGCCAAAGTCTTAATCTGGATATGAGTCCTTGGTGTGAGATCGAATGATTATTTCTAAAAGAAAGTTTTTCTTTTTTAATGCTTACAATTTTGAAGAGTTTTTTGAAAAGGTTTCCTGTTTGATCCTTATTGTATAAACAATTTGAAAGTTTTCTAGAAATGGCATAAAATATTTCTTAAAAGTGTGTTTGTTTTTGAATCTTTTCAGAAGCAACATTATGAATTTCTCCTTTCATATTTGAACCTACTGTGTATCTATCTTTTTTCTTTAGTCACCTTCTCAATATTTAAACTAAGGGGCTGGTGTTCTCCCCACAGGCCAGAATAGTGCTTTACTAATAGTGTATATATATATATATATATATATATATATACATATATATACATACATATATATGTATATATATATAGTTTTTTTTTGGTTGTGTGGGCTGAACTTTGGGCCTAGATGCTGTCCCTCAGCTCTTCAGCTCAAGGCTGGCATCCTACCACTTGAGTTACAGCACCACTCTGGGCTTTTTCTACTTATGTGGTACTGAGGAATCGAACCCAGGGCCTCATGCATGCGAGGCAAACACTCTACCACTGAGCCACCTTCCCAGCCCATTTTTAACAAATACTTGTTGATTGCTCTAATAGTTTATCCTAATACTGTTACGCAAGTCCATGGGTGTTACTCAAATACTTTTGGTACTAATATGAAGAAAGTTTTCTGTGTGCACATTCAATTCTGAGAATCAAATTGTAGACTCTTAGGTAAACTGACTTCCATAATTCTCCTCTCTGTTACAAATTCTTTCTGTCATCAATATATTTCTTTTAACTAATAAAAACCATTCGGTGTAAAAAGGAATCAAGGGTAAGCCTTCATGAAATAGTGTGTTAAGGCCTGCTCTACTGTTTTTGAAGAAATGATTGCTTCTCCACTCCACTCAGACTCCACTTTCAACCACATCTCATTAGCAGTATACAATTACACCATGGAAATCAGTAATCACTAAAGGGAGTGCCAGTGGTTAGACATTTATCAGCCTACCAGATGGCAGCCATAATTGTTACTACCACCTGCAGAGTATCCAGGGTGATTAAAATACAACAGAAGATGTTGCTTTTGCTGAAATAAAGAATTTATGCAAGGAGATGGTGGTGACAATGATATGTCTTGAATTAATACCCCAAGAACACACTATGTCTTCTGGCTCTTCTCCTTGATTCCTCACAAAAAAATTAACAGTAGGTAGATAGCCTTGTCACGATAATCCTACTTAAATGGCAAATACTAACTATGGAACTGAAAAATCTTGCATCTTAATATTGAAATACTAGCAATTTTCCCGTCTTTGTTACATGGAGAGTTCCAACTGGTGGCTTCTACAGTCACAAATAATATGATTGCCATTGTACAACTTCCTGAGCTGTGTCATATCTTTAAAGTCCAGATGCTATATGTTCCAATTCCATGTTCTTATAATATTTATAAAAATTAAATTGTTAGAAAGCCTTAGCCATCTAGAATTCAAACAACAGATTCAAGATTCAGATTCAAATCTGAATCTAGTGTCTTCCTGACACTAGAGCAGAAGATGGGAAACTTTTTGGTAAAGGGCCAGGTAGTGAATATGTCAGGCTTTGAAGGTTACAGGCAAAAGTAAAGAGTATCGTTTAATATGTAACTATTAAAAAGCTCAAAACAACACAAAACTAAATATGAAGACAAATTTGGCCCATGGGTTATAGTTGTATGCTGGTTTCTGGACAAAAGCACCTTGAAAAATGTGGCAAAATGATTGTTCACTCGATGGCTGTGTTGGAGACCCTATTGCTTGGAAGTTCAGAAATCTATTCTTCTCTACTCTAAGAGCAAGAACTGAGGGAAGCCTTGGAACTTAAGCATATCTAAGTGGACAGAGGTTGAGACTTGTTAGGTCCTACATCATGGCCTCTAGAATAAAAGGATTATTGGTACAAATTGTCATCTGGGGTTGGTGGAGTGTAATTTAAGAGTGAGCAGAAAGAACAGGTGTCACCATTGCTAGAGTATTACCTTGTATGGCATGTCTCAGAGCAAACTATCTGGTGTTTCCCTCAGTAAAAAATCTCCTCTTACTATTACTGGATTTTTTGGGCTGGGAAGGTGGCTCAGTGGTAGAGTGCTTGCTTTGCATGCATGAGGCTCTGGGTTCAATTCCTCAGCACCACATAAGCAGAAAAAGCCGAAGTGGTGCTGTGGCTCAAGTGGTAGAATGCTAGTCTTGAGTTGAAGAGCTGAGGGACAGTGCCCAGGCCCAGAGTTCAGACCCCAGGACTGACCAAAAAAAATTATTACTGGATTTTTGAACTAATGTTATTTTGACTTCCTCAGTCTTCCATAATACATATAATAATTTTCCCATAGGTGGTCACAGGATAATCTCTAAACCATCTAAGATTTCTGTCATAAGTAGAACAGAAATACTCAAGACAGCAAATATACATATATGTGTGTACATATATGTGTATTTATGTAATTTTATTATTTAGTTCCCAGTTTGGGACGTTCAGAGTATGGTGCTGGTCTTAGCTCAGTTGTTCTCATGATGAACTCCATCATGGTGTGGAAAGAGCATGTGTGGAGGTAAATGCTTCTGTCTCCTCCATGAAGGAACCAACACAGATATCCAGGGGTTCTTTTTAACAAATTGCTCTCTAGAACTTAGTCCAGTATTCCTTCTACAGGCAAGTCTCCCAATGACGTAAGCAGTTTCCACTATGTGATATATATTAAAGGTTCCAAAGCTTTAATATTACTACAATAAGGATCAAATCCTCCACAGACCTTTCTAGGATAAACAAAGTTGAAACGATTTTGTTTATCCTAGAAAGGTCTGTGGAGAAGATAACATCTGCTACTATGTATGGTTCTCACCATTTCATTGATCTTCCTAGACTCACCTACCATTTCATTGGCCCCTCTGAAATTCTAAATAGATTCAGGCCTTTCAATTCTAGACAGAATCCTTCTAAATCTATAAAACTTCAAGAATTTTTATTAATTGGTCACATACTTGCTTGGGCCATGATTTCAACAATTTGCATAATTTGCACAATTTTCATTGAGTCCTAACAAAAAGAAATATCTTTAGGCACAAGAGGGAGACACTCGTCTTAACATTTTTAGTAACATCATTAAAATGATTTGTTATGACACATCAACTTAGATTTTTCCATTCATTGCCTCAACTAAAAGAGCTGTTGGCATCCTGGCTTACAAGGAATGATTTAAATATTAATTTGTGAAAAAAAAAACTTGTGCATCTATAACAAAGAGTTAGAGAGAGAGAAGAGAGAGAGAGAGAGAGAGAGAGAGAGAGAGAGAGAGAGAGAGAGAGAGAGAGGGAGCGCACACTGAGGGGCACATAGTTAAAGGTTAATTTGTAGTATTCATTTAAAGACCCAGCGTCTATAATTGTAACAATAGATTGAAATGTTCTTTGTATTTTCTTCACTGATTCTCTAATTAAATATATTTCAAGATTTTCTCCAAAAAGATCCTAAAAGGTACTTTACAAAAAACTGGTACTAATGGAATATCCTTATGTGGTGAAAGAATTACAGCTTCTGGAAATCTGCAAGCTAATTACTGAGCAAGAGAATCATGGTGTGTTGTGACTAGTGCATTAATATGAAAGCTTCCTGCTGTGGCCTGGTTAATATGTGGGAATAATTGTTTTCGATCCTATTATTTTGGTATTTGGCCCTTGGATAAAAATGAGCTACTTTCCTTTTTTCTAAAGGTAAAGTTAAATAAGGGCAAATGTTTCTGCTGTTTTCAACAGAATCTATATCTTTTACAGTCTTATTTTTCTCTAAATTACTGAATTTTTCCAAACAGTGATTAATTATGAAATCAATCACATAACATGGAGAACAGTAGCATTTTCTTTGATAATTTCCCATTGAACTTTCTTCAAGTCTGTATAACACAATTAACCTAAATTCTAGTTCTCTCACTTACAGGTAATATAATTTTTTTTCTCATAACTGATGACTATATTGTATATATCTCTATAGATATACCTCTGTGTGTGTGTGTGTGTGTGTGTGTGTGTGTGTGTGTGTGTGTGTGTGTCTGTCTGTCTGTGTGTGTATCCGGGGCTTGAACTCAGAGCCTGGTCTCTGTCCTGAGCTTCCTTTGCTCAAGGGTAGAGCTCTACTACTTGAGACATAGCTCTATCTGTTTTTTCTTCCTTCCTTCCTTCTTTCTTTCTTTTCCTTCCTTCCTTCCTCCGTTCCTTCCTCTCTTTCACTCTTTCTTCTTTCACCTTCTTCCTTCCTTTTTTTCTTTCTTTCTTCCTTTTCTTCTTTTGTTAGTTTAGTGAAGATAAGAGTCTCACAGACTTTCCTGTCTGGGACAGCTTCAAACCAGAATCCTCAGATCTCAGCCTCCTGAGTACCTAGTATTTTTCCTAGGTGACCTGGCACCTCACTAAATTGTAAATCTTTAATTTTTGATTGTATACTACTCAGAGATAATCACATGTTACAAGAACTACTTCACATTTATCTTTATTAAATCTCTTTGTATGAACATTCACATACCTTTGATATATCAAGGAAGAATAATAGATCAAACATTTTCATATTCTCCTACCTCTGTAAAGTTTATTACATCTTATTCTATTCTTTAAGTTCCAGTAATGGCAAATTTTTGTTAAATGAGGTAATTTGATGGAGCTCTTTAGAAAATGACAGAAACAACATTTGCAAAGTAAACTCATTGATCAAGATGGATTGTGCTCATAAATTGATACATTGAAAACAAAACAAAGGCCTACAACGATCCAAAGTATTTTTGAATGTTCTTTTCACATATTAAATCTTGTCTCTTCATAACAACCTGAAAATAGATACTATTATTATCGTCATTTATTTTTGACAATCTGAGAAAAGAACTTAAGTATCTGCTATTTGAGCCTAGGCTCAAATATTCCACAGAGTGAGATTTGAACCCAGATCATTTTACTTCCTAAAGACCTGCAGTGGATGTAAACAACCGTATCTCCATGAGTTATAATTACCTAAATGTTGGAATGGATTAGTTTGTAATAAAAATTGTCATGTCTTATTGTTTACATGTTCTTCCAGTGTCTACTTTTTATAGACATACTTATATAAAACATATCAATAATATCTATCTATCTATCTATCTATCTATCTATCTATCTATCTACTTTAGCTTTTCTATACATTAGGTCTTGATGATTTTTTTTCCTGAATACATTTAACAGGAAAATCCTGTATAAATTTCAGTAGATTTTACTAAATGCTTCATGCCTAGATGACTGCCTATAATGTATATTTTTGTCCATCTTTGTTCCTCTTCTTCCTTTCACTTATCTGATAAAGGAGAATAGCAGGAACAAATAACTGCTTATAACATCTTGCCAGCACCCTCATTGGGATTTGTGTGGTTGGAGTCCTGACTTGGGTGGGCATATTTAAAATTGTCATACGGTATGTTATTGAGGTTGCTTTGAATTATAAGCCTAAGATGAGAAAGATATTCAGTCCAGTCAATCCTTCCACCTGTTAAGGGATTTATCCCAAGTTTGAGGGAGATTTACTCTTTTTTTATGAAATTAAACACATCATGTAACATGTGGACAAATTCACCATTGCAGATAAAATAAGAGTTGAGAGTTAATTCTATTGAACAGATGACAAAACAGAAAAGAGAGGTTAAATCTGAAAAGAGTTGGCAACCTCAGTTGCTTGAGCCTTTCTTGTTTACTAGAAGCACAAATTATGCATTCACTACCTCCTGCTTAAACCAGGCTCTGTCATTCTCTAGCTATGGTAGAGTTACCTTCCTGATGCCTTGGTTTTCTCCCACACTAGTGGAAAGGTACTAACTGCTTGGGCATGCATTGATAATAATAACAACAACGATAATACTAAATAATAATAAACACTCTTGAACATAAGTCTTTATTCTCAAAACTATGCAAGGGATCTAGTTGGGATTTCACCTATTAAATTTCCCGTTCTGGATTTTATATACTATGCTGTTTTATTCAATGCAGATTTTACCTTCTGCTGTTTAACTGCTTCTATATGTAGAATAACTACATTCTCCAAGGAAAATGGATCCCTACCACACCATTACCCCATTAATATAATTTGCTTTTAGCAATATTTTCAATTTCATGGGCATATCTACCCTCTGATCCCCAAGTCCTCAAGTGGGTTAATGCTTTTTGTGCAGGAGACAAAAGTGAGGGCAAGGAATGGAGCTCAGAGGTAGAGCACATGCTTAGCATTTGTAAGGTTCTGAGTTTAATCTCAGCACCAAAAACTAGAGAAAAGAGGAGGCAGAAGAGGAAGAGGAGGAAGAGGAGGATTAAGAAGAAAAGGAGGAGGAAGAGAAGAGAGAGGAGGAGGAGGAGGAGGAGGAAAGGAAGGAAGAAAAGGAGAAAAGGGAATTTGTAGCAGCCTGGGTTGCAGCTGGACACCTTACTCAAATCCTTCTTACTTCAAAATCAATTTATTTGAGAAGCTGTGGAGTATCTGAAGAGGGGTCTTCACTGGCAAGTCATAATGTGAAAATTAATTCAGACAACAATTCTGCCGTAGATTCCATTTTGTGAGTGTGAGCAGAAAGGAAGGTCAAACTAGCATCGTTTTCTTATAAGCCTGCACTCACAAATACCATCTTTATTCTGTTCTTTAGCCTTGAAGCTCTTGCTGGTTCTCTGCACAGACGGGGTAGTATACTCCCCTTTGTGCATAATGGTTGTACTTGATTCTGCAAATACCAGTACACAGTATATAGTTCACAAGAAGATTTTGAAACCATTAAGAATGCATTAGTTCAAATAAAGACACCCCTGAGATACCACCTTACCCCAGTCAGAATGGCCCACATCCTCAAGTCAGCCAACGACAAACGCTGGAGGGGATCCAGAAAAAGAGGAACCCTATTACACTGCTGGTGGGAATGTACAGTTATACAACCACTTTGGAAAGCAGTCTGGAGGGTCCTCAGAAAGCTAAATATTGACCTCCCTGTGGTATGACCAGTCATACCACTTCTAGGCAACTATCCTGAACAACAGGAACCAGTTTACAAGGACACATGCACCTCCATGTTTATTGCAGCACTGTTCACAATAGCCAGGATATGGAAACAACCCAGATGTTCCACCACAGATGAATGGATCCAAAAATTGTGGTATCTATACACAATGGAATATTATGCAGCCATTAAAAAGGACAAAATCATGGCATTTGTAGGGAAATGGGTGGAGCTAGAAGAAATCATGTTGCGCGAGATAAGCCAAGTACAAAGAGACAAATGGCACATGGCCTCACTGATAAGTGGATGCTAAATCCAAAATGTTAGGTGATACGACAAAATTAGCAGGACTTAAGAAACAAAGGACTTCCACTCATCTGGTCAAATTACTACTAAATAACCCCATGTTGCTGATCACATGTATGGTGTATATGTGTACACCAGAGGGAAACCAGGAGGACAACACAGAACTAGAAGGAATCAGGGAAAAACATACAACAGCTGGACCCATCAGCTGCACTGGACAAAATGAACTAAGCAACTCAATGGCAGCGATCGGAGGGAGGGATCAAGTAGGAAAGAGGGAACAGCTGATGCTATGCAAAACAAAAGAAATGTACATATCACCAAATGTGGAAGAAATAACTGCATCGCAAAAAAAATTGTTATAGACCATGATAGACAATTTGCTCCATGAAAGTTAGAATGTGTTTGTGACTTTAACTAAGCATTATTATCCCACAATACTGTGAAATTTGGGAAATTATGTAACTACTTAATCACAATAAAAAATTTGAAAAAAATCAGCAAAAAAAGAATGCATTAGTTAAAATAGACCCCATCATTACTCTTTCAGAAAAAATACAGTTTTTAGCAAATTATATCTCAAAAAAGTATTCTCAGAACATTTTAAAAAAGTAGACATTTAGTATCTCATTGAAAAAAAGTAACAGGAAATAAAAGCATCGAACATTTTCTATGAAAGAACTGTTCAATTTTCTTCATAGAAAATTAGTTACTTCATTAGCAAAATAATACTAGGCTAAATGTCCTTAATTATTTTTATTAAACAAGATGCTACCTTAGTTAATTCTTTAATAAATTCCTGTTTAGGAATATCAGAATCTAGCTTATCATTTTGTAGGGTACAATAGATGGCCATACTAAATATTTTCAAAGTATATCCACCTTAACATCTATTAGAAAAGAACAGCCCGAGACAAAAGTATGAAAAAAATTATATTTCTTCATGGATTTTTTTTCTCTCCTGTCTCTCTCTGTATGTTTTGTGTCTCTCCTTTTTATTTCTTATAAGGTCTTATACCTCCTCTTCTGTGTTCTCAAACTTCTCTAAAGTTACAAATGCTATCTCATTCTTGTTTTCTATTATTATCTAAAAGAGCAGGAACTTAGGAGAATGGGCTTTCTCTTTAAAATTATACTAGCCAGTTGAATATGGTCCTCCATATTTGCCTTTCCAATTAACTCTCAATCTGGAAAAGAATGTTTATGTGGTGGATAGTAGGAATTATTTGAAATAGCTGATGAGCTGGGTGTGTAGGAGTGTAGATGGGATTGTAGGAGGGAGTATAGGGGATTGTAGGTGGGAGTGTAAGTAGGAGTATAGGAGGGAGTGTAGGAGTGTAGATGGGATTGTAGTAGAGAGTGTAGGTAGGAGTGTAGGAGGAAGTGGAGAGAGGTTTTAGATCCCTTCACATTGAACAGTGGCAGGCTTAGCCGCAGGATCAGTCTGAGTCCTCTGCTGGGTAGAAATGACTTTGCTTAAGTTGTTTGATCAGGATTAAGGAGTTATCAATTCTGAGAATAAGAATGAACCAATCATCACTTTACTAAGAATTTGTTCTTGAGCCAGGTGCTGGTGGCTCACGCCTGTAATCCTAGCTATTCAGGAGGCTGAGATCTGAAGATCGTAGTTCGAAGGCAGCCCGGGCAGGAAAGTCTGTGAGACACTTATCTCCAATAAACCACCAGAAAACCAGAAGTGGTGCTGTGGCTCAAATGGTAGAGTGCTAGCCTTAAGCTCAAGAGATAAGAGACAGCATTCAGGCCCAGAGTTCAAAGCCCATGACCTACCAAAAGAAAAAAGAAAAAGAAAAAAAGAAAAGAAAAAGATTTTGTTCTTTTAATAGAGGGCAGTTACCTCTTAGAAGGGAAGAGAGGGAAAAAAATTGGCTTTTAAGAACAAATCCTAATATAGGAACAGTTAAATAATTGAACCTAATTTAGCATTTATTTAGTGATTCCTAAACTGTTTCCTCCTTTCTGGTTGGAAAGTAAGAAATGGAATGATCTTATTAGAAAGCACTGTATTACAAAATCAGAGACCAGTGTCTAAGATAACAGGATTCAGGCTGACAATGGAAATTATTTATTAAGTGACCATTTATTATTTAATAAACCATCCTATTATTTCTTAAGCCATCCTAAATTAAATTGAATTGAGCAGTCGTAAATTCTTCTAAAATATTTTTGTGACTGTATAGTGCTAGCTGCTCTGTTCTTAGTACTTCATATACCTAAGAAATATATTGTAAGAAAATAAATAAATATGCACACATACCTACATATACACAAACATATAGACACACAGATATATGCATACATATATGGATACATATATCACTGTATTTGGAAGACTAAAAAAAGCACTGTACATTTTAGGCTGACTATTCAATATTAACTACATGGGAATATGCATTTTTACTTGTTCAATAAAGATGAGGGAAAACGTTGCATTTGTGCTCTCCACCTATAAGAGGAAAGTTCTTCCTAGAAAGTTTATCAATATTAAGTCACAGTACAGATCTATGATCCCAGCCCTTGGAATTCAGAGCACTGGAGGATGGTGAGTTCATGCACAGTCTGTTCTACACAGTGAGACTGTCAACAAAAAATGGAAGTCATTTTTTAAATCAGTTTCCATTAAGTTTAGAAATAGCATAGCAAAGAACCTTATAATTACAAGAGGGGATAAAACCTATTATCTTGCCCTCAAAGACAACTGTCCTGCTCCATTGGAGAATCACTTGGGGACCTTCCTTCTGCAGAACAATACAATAGACCTGCAAATGTCTGTGATTCTGTGCAGCTCTGTAGGGAACACAGCACTGAAGTTTCATGGCATTCTGTATCAGGTCACTCTTCTCTCTGCCTCCTCTGTGGACTCTGGGTGGCAATCATTTCCACAGGGAAATACTTATGCTAAATATGTACATGTTTAATTTCTAGGCATAATGTAGAGAATGGGTGAGGAAAGATGATCACATTCACCTCACCTTTCCTTCTGTGAACGGCAGAAATGCAGGCTGAGAGTTTGTAAACATTTCCTGGGGGTAGGTTGTGGGCCGGGGCGGGGGTTGAGTTAAAGGACATCTCAGAAATAACAAGCAGTTGAATAGATGGCCCCTTTTATTTAGTGTAAACTGTCATTAGTATCATAAACTGATTTGAGGGTAGAGAGGGAGTCAAACTCACCAAAAAAACAGACTCATTTAGAGAATTTCTCTCGTTAATAACTACATGAAACAAAAATGCTCTGATGACAGCTTTACATACCTGTGCCTTCTCACTCTTTTGCTCTTACAAGTTCTACAAAATTCTTTGTTTTCCCTAAGTTTACCTGTCCTGGAAAACAAGAGAAAATAAACCTAGAGAAGGCATTCAGAAATACTAGGTATTTTCTCATCTCGGATAAGTGTGCTCAGTTTCTTCAGGATTGAAAACCCTGATTGGGACTTGTACACAGATGGTGAGTTCTCGCTGTGTTTTTCCTGGCTGAAAGGCCCAGAGGGTTCTCTGGTGTCTGTTTTATAGGGAAAGGAATCCCACCATGAGCCTCCCAGCAGCATTCCGGTGAGGACTGTAGCCTATGGATTGTTGAACACACCAGCATTCAGATCAGAGAAGACTGCATGGTACTGCTTATGTCTATAAACATCTGGGCATATGTTTTCTACTCTCAGTTTTGGAAACTACTTCTGAACCTATGCTGAAGTTTATTGTTTCTTCTTCTGCATCGGTTCTGCTAGCAAACCACTATAGTATTCAAAAAATTTTCATTTTAATGTATATACTGACCTGATTTCCAGAATGAAGAAGTGGTTGCCTTTGGGTATGTTTACTGTGTGGTATGTGTTTACTGGAAAGGAGAGTTTTCTGAGTCTTTCCCTCAACCCTTACAGAATACGATGCCAACACGTGAGTGATGGTAGCGGAGGCAGGTGTGGAAACAGCAGAAGGAGAAGGTGCAGCCTCCTACGTGACACATAGAGTGTTCCACCCACCTGAAAGCCTACCACTTCTTTGTGTCAGCACCACGGATTAACCTGCTTAATCAGAATTGGACTATATTAAGTATTCAGATTTTGGGAGCTATAGGTTCAAAAAGAAATCATTTTCTTCCTAACCCTTGTCCCTTTGTCAGATTCACTTGCCTGCTTCATTTTGATCCAAGGAAATATAGTCTTAGAAAATATGGGGAATAGTGCATCAGGAAATGACCCCTGTAAGAATGAGTAGTAATTGGTTCCTATATCTAGGAGCTTGCTCAGAATTTTTTCCAGTCATCATTTTTTTTCTTTGCCAATCCTGGGGTTTGAACTCAGGGCCTGGGCGCTGTCCCTGAATCTCTCTGGGTTCAAGGCTAGCACTCTACCATTTGAGCCACAGTGCCACTTCTGGCTTTTTCTGAGTAGTTTATTGGAGATAAGAGTCTCACAGACTTTCCTGCCTGGGCTCTCTTTGAATGACGATCCTCAGATTTCACTCTCCAGAGTAGCTAGGATTACATGCCTGAGTCACCGGCACCCAGCTCCATTCATCTTATTTTACTGTCTTTGTCTAAATCCTGGTTCCAACACACACCAGCAGGTTAGTGCTGCTTAGTCCCATAAGGATTCACATGTTTTTTGATGTCAGTTGGGAAAACATGTTTCTTGAAGGATTCTGTCCAAACAGCCTCATCCCCTCATTTCTGCTGGGAGAAATATGTGCACTGCTTCCTCTAAGCCCTTGTTGTGGTTCTATTTTCAGTCATTCTTGCCTTCCCCCTCAGGTAATAACTACAGAACATTCTCATTGCATCTTCCAAGTTACATCCATGAAATTGTACCTCATGTTTTCATCTCTAACCATGACATGTCTGGATTCACCCAATCATTCTTACTAAAGGTTATCTCTTGTTCTATTATTGACCCAGATTTTCAAGATGAAATGGGGTACATATTTCTGCATGCTTTATATTATGTTTTGCTCTTCAGAGACAGAAATGTATGCACACAAACTGATGTATTTAATCATTCTGAGAACAAGTAACATCAGAGAGGCAAAGAAAAGGAAATAGGAAAGAAATTCATGAGGCAGGGTTCATGACCTCATGAGAAAGAAGAAATTACAATTGGAAAAGAATGGCCATTTTCTCTTCATAGAGATGATTCTGATGCCACAGAGAAGATGATGTTTCAAATATTCCTGATCTCATTATCTATCATCTGTGAGGTTATAAAAGAAGAAAGTAAAATGTAGCTGAATTGATCATCAGGACATGATGCTGCTAACATTGGAAATGAAAACCAGCCTGGATAGGTAGTATATGCCTGTGATCTCACCTACCTTCCTCCAAGTGGAGGTAGGAAGGTCAAAGTTAGCAAAGTTAGCAAGATTTTATCCCCCAAACAAATTAACAGACAAATAAACATCCTAGGCTTGCCTAGAAGATACAAGGTCAATCCCCAGTCCTGCTAAAACAAAAACAAGATAAAAATAAAAATAGGGAAGGGATGGTAGGGGGGAAACAATGAAGGGGGTAACAATGCTCAATAGGAAGTGTACTCATTACTTTACTCATGTAACTGTAACCCTCTGTATAGCATCTTTACAATAAAAAAATAGGTAAAATAAAATTCATTGGTGAATATACTATAGGGATTGCTAGAAACAACACACTTGATGGGCCTCAAATTGAGGTTGGTCTTACGGATTCTACAGTGAGACAGGACAAGAAAGTAACAACTTTGCATCATCCTGTACCAGAACTTTGTCAAAATGTGTCGACTTATAATGTCTATAAAACAGTGACTTGTATCCTGAAGGCTTATAAAAATCTATGTACTTAAAAGGATTTGAAAATTCAAGGCAATGTATTAGCACTGGGATTAGTTATATTTCAGAGTTCTAAGTCGTTTTATGAAATTACTTTACATTGGTCCCCAAATAAAATTTCCTCCTCTTTACTCATGATTTGTTATTTTTCCCACTTTTTAAGTTAAACACATGTGCTAATCTAAATCATAAATTGTCCATCTTGCAAAAGGGACATTGCCCTATGTCAACAGGATGATTTCTATGAATACTTAAATACCCTTGGGCGACATTTCAAGAGACTAAAGTATAAGGCATCTGATGGAGAATCATGTTCCTACTCACCCAAGCCAGGTCCTTAGTGAGGGCAAGTATCTATGAAATAAGATTAAAGAGGGAGACAAAAATGACAACCATTTAATGGTTCTAAAGACTTTTAATAACAATTCATATTAAAAAAGGAATCTGGCAAATAGAAAATCTCAATCAGGGAACCTATAGATTAATTTCCTTTCAGGTACATTTTTATACTATAGAGAGAAGAGCAGTGACTTTACCTGATTCATGGAGATATTGCACACTCTCTTTACGAATGTGCTTTTCCTCAATCACCTTCTCAAGCTCCTTTTCTTGTTCTTTACTCAGAGTGTGTCCTTTTCCTGTGTGGAAGGGAAGAAGCAGTGGAGAGGTCCATTGGCAAACTGCCTCATTTATAATATACTGCTATGTTGTGGATAGGTAAATCCCACCAGTTCCCCCTCTTCCCTCAAGCAGGCCATATTTAAGTGACACAGTATATCAGGTGGGGTCAGAATACCGAACGTCACATTGCATCCCATTTCTTAGCACTGTTGAGGACATTCCAAACTACTTATTCTGTGAATTTGAGCTGCCTATAAATACAGGCATTTTCAAAACCCCATTCAGAGCCTGAAGATGTTTGGACCTGAGGGTTTTAAATCCTAGAACACACTCTAGCTTCTTAGTTTCCACTATGGATATTCAGAAAGCCATGCACTGGTATTTTTGACCCCTAATAAAATTCAGATGCGATAGAGATCAGAACTTTTTACTAAGCACAGTAGGCCTGCCACAATGATAGGAAATGAAAAGTCAAAACGACAAATCTTGCCAGGTCCTAGTGCGCCTCATGTCTGCCATCCTACTTAGGAGGCTGAGATCTGAGTATTGTGGTTCAAAGCCAGCTCGTGGGAGAAAAGTCTGTGAGACTCTTAGTTAACTAGCAAATAGGCAGAAGTGGAGAGTTGGCTCAAGTGGTAGGACATGAGCCTTGAGAGAAAAGGCAAGTGAGAACATGAGACCTTGACTTCAAGCCCCAGTAACAGACAGGCAGACAGACAGACAGACAGACAGACAGGCAGACAGACAGACAGACAGACAGACACACACACACACACACACACACACACACACACACACAAATCTTCTCCAACATCAAGTCAAATAGGTGTTTTATCCCATCTACCTGAAATGTGGGTCTAGTTACATAAAACTGTGGCTCTGTTGAGTTGATCTGAGCTCATGCCTCATAATATTTTGTCTGAGTGTTGAATGTGATTCAGTATTTATTTAGTGACAGAAATGTAAGTTTTATCATTGTAATCAAATAGATTATAAATATAGATGAAAACAGTCATGGATACATAAAAGCAATTTGTCTGCTGACTTTAGATTTCTTATCTTGGTTCATTAGGTGACATAAAGCAACTCTACCAGTATGGGGGAGTTGGCAAGAGCCTAGTGGACCATCTTCTTTCCCTCCCTTCCTCCCTCCCTCCTTCCTACTCCCTCCCTCACCCCTCTTTTACTCTCTCCTTCTCTCCCCGCCCCCCCCCCCCTCAGTGGTTAATTAGAGATAACATAAGATACTCACAAGCTTTCCTGTCCAGGCTGGCTTAAAATGTCAATCTTCAGAATTCAGCCTCTTGAGTAGCTAGCTAGGATTACAAGTGTGAGGCACTGGTGCCCTGCATTCTCTTTTAATTAAAAGCATATGTGTATATTAACATATATCCTAATGTACACATGTAAAGTCCTATACTTACCAGCAATAAAAATCTGATGCGTGGTCTTTCCCTCTTCATCCACATTGACATTATAAACTGTTACTAAGTCCTTTGAGCACTGTAGAATTTCAATAGAGTTTTTACCTGCGTCTACAATGGGAAAAAATATAGTTCAAAGCTCCATTTACTGGCAATGATTTGCTTGAAGCATATAATTATTCATCATACCTTCAGCAATAATCTTATCTTCACCTGGGTGCCAGTGGCTCATGTCTGTACCCTAGCTACTTACAAGGCTGAGATCTGAGCATCAAGATTTGAAGCCAGCCTGGGCAGGCAAGTCTATAAGACATTTATCTCTAATAAAATACCAAAAAGCTGGAAGTAGAGGTATAACTCAAGTGGTAGAGCACCAGCCTTGGGCAAAAAAGCTCAAGGATTGTACTCAGGTCCCAAGTTCCAGTCCTAGGACCAGCACAAAGAAAACGGAAAAAAAAAATCTCTCCACTAATAATCTTCCTATCCAGTTAGAATCAACCTGAGGTAGCAATGGATTTTACATGTATGCCTGTTCCATGGTAAGCATCTCCAGTCTTCAACAGTACTTAAACATTAGCAGACCGCATATGACTGCATGTTAACCAAGCTTCTAGTTGCAGTGTCTATGTGTAGATAGTAGGTAGAAGCTTCCAGTCCTCTCACACTAGCTCGCAAAGGCCAATATTTGAATTTTTAGGAAATATATCTCTCTATTTTGAAGTTCAGCCAATATTAAAATAGTTTCATAAACCTATGGGTAAAAATAGCATATTAAAACTAATGTTAACATATATTTCATACTTGCAACTTTCTCTTGGAATAATTTTAAAAAGAGGTATAAATAAAGCCTTAGGAAATGCTTTGCATCTGTGGTAATATAGTTGAATTTTAATTACACCCCAATGCTGTATTTTAATACGTAAATAAAAACTTGTCAGAACAATATTAGAATACAGCATGTATAACTTTCCATGAAATGAAGGTGTTTGTTATTTTGTAGACATAGAAACCTGCGCTGTTGCTGTCACTAACATTAACTATTGTTCAGATTATGTACATTTAATTTGAATAATATTGCTGTTATTTTAGCTAGCTTAATTCTTACACATGAGATTAAAGTTGATCAGTTCTTGGTTCCTACAGTTTATTTATTTAACAAATTTTAGTGTTTAAATTGTTCATTCATTAGACAGGGAACTATGATCATATTTGTCAAATAAGAGAAAAATTTTTCTTTTTTTTTTGGGTGCTGGGTGCTGGGGCTTGAACTCAGGACCTGGGTGTTATCCCTGAGTGTTTGCGCTCAAGGCTAGCACTCTAACACTTAAGCAACAGCTCAACTTCTGACTCTGATAGACTTTCCTGCCCTGGCTTTCTTTGAACCACTCAGCCTCCTGAATAGCTAGGATTATAGGTATGAGTCATTAGGACCTAGTGAAAACCCCCCATAATTTTGAAAGAAAAATTTTTTTGGGGGTCCGGTCATGGAGCCTGAACTCTGGGCCTGGGCGCTGTCCCTCAGCTCTTCACCTCAAGGCTAGCGCTCTACCACTTGAGCCACAGTGCCACTTCCAGCTTTTTTCTTTATGTGGTGCTGAGCAATCGAACCCAGGGCCTCATGCATGCAAGGCAAACGCTCTACCACTGAGCCACCTTCCCAGCCCCATTTTGAAAGAATTTTTAGACTTTATGTTAGCTTTCAAACTTTTCCAAGGTCTGAAATCCATATGAAATATGTACTCTGAGAATTGTCCCCAACTGTCACTGGATAAAGAAGATATATCATTGATCTATACTTAGGACAACCAGAATTCTTGGAAAGTTCAGTTGTTTTTTTTTTCCAAGGTTGATCAGACATTGTCCTAGAATCCAGACGCCGAGGCATGTGGCATTAGGCAAGCACCATGAATTTGGACACATGCCATGGCTTAAGACACACCATCATTGTATAAGATCATGTACTCACACTCTGCTATGTGAATACCACTTTCATTTCTTTTTCCCGCAACGATGTGCTTTTGACACTCTCCATTCGACCTTAAAAATAAACCAGCAGAGCAGCCTTATTCTTTACATATCCTTCCACATACCTTGTCTTAAAGAACTACAGGAATTACAGGATAATGTAAGTGGAAAATAGATTAGCTTGCCCTTATACTCAATGTAATGTGTCCATAATCTTGGATATTTTTATTTTTCCTTATAAATTTCCTCATTCATGACAATTATTAACATTGGGTTGGACAATACCTTATTGGCATAAGACCAGTTCTCCCGTGCAGCTATTCCACGAAGATCTTCAGAGTTTGCCATCTAGCCACTGGTGGTTTAGATCTGATCTCGTAGTAAAGATTGTTGCTCTATGCCTTTGATACCAACAATCTTCCTCTTAGCTTTTTTTTATTGTCCTGAAAATAATTTCTCTGCCTCTCCCACGAATTTGTGTCTTCTGCCAATTCTGAAATCTAGTTCTTCATCATTTCTAATTCAGGTTATGAATACTTAGCTTGGAGTATTTTTATGTGCATGCTTCTGCCACTGAAGTTTATTTGAAATATCAAGACCTCCTCATATATGTGTGGATGAAAATACATGCATATTTATATAAATCTTTCTGTACTGAGAACAGTGTCTCCAAGCTACTAAGCATTCAATAAATATTTACCTGTTGATGGTTGTATTTATTTACAGATTGCATATGTTAGGTAAGACATTCAGTTCTTTACATTGAAGTAGTTCTTAAATCTAATAAGTGGTTCTTAAATCGAGAATTCATTTGTAATAGCTGTAACTGTTGGGAAGATTAAAATTCACACACTGGGGTTGTGACTGTCATTGGTATACAGGAGAGGCTTCTAAGTCAAAACTCTTTCCTCATCGCCTCAAGTCCCTATTATTAATTATATGATTCCTCTACAGCAGCAGAGGATTCTATAGGGTGTCCTTGTGGTTGTTAGAGCCCTACTTCCACTAAGCACATGCCTTTAGAAATAATTGTCAGAGACTCAATGTCTGCACAGAACACAAATGTTTCATTGCAAATTTGAGGACATGCTACATGTCTGAAGCCAATGGCTTTCCTTTTAGGTTGGAGAAAAAATGGACTTACTTCACATAAAATGTGAAGGTGATCTCTTCACAATTGTCAATACATTCAAAATGACGTATATAGATCCTCAGGGGTCCACCTTCACTTATCTTCTCTTCATTATCAGATGCTATGGCAATTGAGTTCCATTGCTCTAAGACCTAAGAAACACCCCATTGGGAATGTTAGTGGGTCCCTTTCCTGTTTTCTTACCAATACTCATCATCATCATCATCATTTTTGTTGTAGCTCAGCTGAAAACTAAGTTCAGCAATTTCAGATTTGGATCCCACAGAGCAGATTCATGTAAGATGTCATTAAGATTCAGATTCACAGTGAAAGCACTGAATAGAGCAAGTTTTTTATTTTAATTTATTTTAAAGATGATGAATAGGGGGATTACAGTTACATAAGGTAATGAATACATTTCTTTTTAAACACTGTTACCCCCTCCCTTTTCTCCTACTTACCACTCTCAACCCCTCCCTACCTAATGTCATCAGGCGCTACAGAAAAGCCCCAGAAACATTTCTCCCTAATGAAAAATATAGAGCTGAAGACAGAAGGATTATTTTTATGAATACGAACATGCACAAATAGACCACCATTATAAAATCTCATAAGGGCATCAAGATAAAGTCACACACACACATACACACACAGACACACAGACACACACACAGACACACACACACACACAGATACACACACACACACAAAGCAACCTCCCTCAGCCTACCCAGGGTACCTGTGAGGATATGACCGCAGTTAGAGGTTCATTGTCAGCACAGACCACACCGATTATAAGAGCTAGCAGCAGAGCCTTCATCCTGTCAGTCTTCGTCTGTCTGCCTTTCCTCTTCTGAAGAAGATTAAGGTAAGTCAGTTGTTACAGAAAAGCACAATTGATGCTACATTTTATATTATTGCTACATTGGCACAGAATTTAGTGAACCAATTGTTGTTCATCATAAAACTGTTTGTAGATTTTCTCAAACATCCTGGTTGGCAGTGGTGGGCCAGAAGGACTTTCTGTTATTTTATTAGTACTAAGGTATTAGTACAAAGAGAAACTTGTGAAAGCATAATATATAAAGCTAATTCTCAAGAACAAAAAATATTGATGTCCGAATTACTAAAATCAATGTATTATGAAGTTACTATATGTCATCTCCATCTCTAAAATGACATGCTTAACCTAGAGCTGGTTTGCTGAAACTTAGTACAATCAAAGATGATAATCCATAAAATGTGACTTTCACACATTGGATGAAGGTACAATGAGGAACCTTACATTTAAATTTAAGAAAACATTTCAAGGAGTACAAATTCTTTTCTTTTTTATAAGTCTTTTTTATTGTGAAAATACTGTATACAGTTAAATGAGCAAGGTAATGAGTACATTTCTTTTTTTTTTCTTGTGAGAATACCATACAATTACATGGGCAAGTAATGAGTACATTTCTTATCAAGCATTGTTAGCTCCTTTGTTTTTCCCCTACCCTTCTTTCCCTCCCATCTCCACAACTACACTACCCCCCCTAAATTGTAAAGTTCATTTTTCAACATAGTGTGTTATACATTTCATTGTTACAATTGGTCAACCTGTATCTCTATATAAACATTTTGTTTTTTCCCTTCCCATCCCCAAATTATACCAACATCAAATACAGTGAATACAGGGGTTAGACCATGGGGGAGGAACATACAAAGCAACAAAAAATCACGTGGTACCTTATAAATACTTTAGAAACAATAGAAAGAAAAAAAACACCTGTGTCCCTATCTTAGGGTTCATTTTGCTTAACTTCATCTTATCTGGTCATATGTGCATAGCTTTTGACCTTTTCTACTTGTCCCAGACATATACTAGTTATTGCAAATAAAGGAAACCATGGGACCTATGTTTCTTTGGGTCTGGCTTACGTCACTTAATATAATTTTTTCAAGTCTTTCCATATCCTAACAAATAGGTGATGTCATTCTTTCTGATAGAGGCATAGAATTCCATTGTATGTATATATATATATATATATATATATATATATATATATATATATCACGTTTTCTTGATCCATTCATCTACTGAAGGGCAACGGATAAGGGTCTCATATCTAAAATATATTTGGGATTCAAAAAATTAAATCTTCCAACAACAAATCCTCAAAGAAACAGCTGCCCAATAAATAAGCGGGCTAAAGACTTAAAGAGAGGTGGGAGTGTAAACTTGTTCAACCACTTTGGAAAGCAGTATGGAGGTTCCTCAAAAGACTCCACATAGAGCTCCCCTATGACCCAGCAATCCCACTTTTGGGCATTTACCCAAATGTTTACAAACAAGACCACACTAAAGCTACCAGCACAACGATGTTTATTGCAGCATTATTTACTATAGCTAAGATATGGAACCAACCCAGATGCCCCTCAGTAGATGAATGGATCAAGAAAATGTGGTATATATACACAATGGAATTCTATGCCTCCATCAGAAAGAATGACATGGCCCCATTTGTTAGGAAATGGAAAGACTTGGAAAAAATTATATTAAGTGAAGTAAGCCAAGCCCAAAGAAACATAGGTCCCATGGTTTCCCTTATTTGCAATATCTAGTATATGTCTGAGTCAAGCAGAAAAAGTCAGATAAGGTGATGTTAGGGAAATGAACCCTAAGATATGTATTCAAATTTTTTTTTCTTTCATGTGATTGTTTCTAATGCATTTATAAGATTATTTCTTTGTTGCTTTGTATGTCCCTCCCCCACAGTATAATCCCTGCTTTCACTGTATTTGATGTCGGTATAATTTGTGGAGGGGAAGGGGAAAAACAAGTCGTTTAAATAAGGATACAGGTGGACCCGTTGCAACAAGAGAAGTACAAGTTGTTATTTCGAAAACGAACTTTACAACTTTGGTGGTGGGGGGGGGGGGTTGGGGAGGGTTTGGTGGGGAGGGGATGGGAAGGGGAAACAAAGGAGGAGGCTGCAATTCTTGATAAGAAATGTACTCATTATCTTGCCCATGTAATTGTAACTCCTCTGTACAGTATTTTCCCAATTAAAAAAAAGAAAGCATAAAACAAAAAAAGACTTAAAGAGAAACTTCTCTGAAGAGGAAAGAAGGATGGCCAATAGACACATGAAGAAATGCTCAACCTCTCTAGCCATAAAAGAAATGCAAATCAAAACAACATTGAGATTCTACCTCACCCCAGTTAGAATGGCTATAATCAAGAACTCTAATAACAACAGATGCTGCAGGGAATGTGGCCAGAAGGGAACCCTACTGCATTGTTGGTGGGAGTGTGAACTTGTTCAAATTATTTTCTATTGTAAGAATTATGTATCTTCGCTGACCTTTAGATCCATGTTCAGTTAAGCTATCCTTTGAAATTTTCATGAGTAACCAAAATACGATAGTGAAAATATGGATCTTTATTCTCCAAATTACAGTAAGAGAAGTTGCTGGTCCTAATTGGTAAGATCATGTCAACTCTTAAAAAGTATAGAAGCCTGGCACTGGTGGTCACACCTATACTTTCTAGCTGCTCAGTAGGTTGAGATCTGAGGACTGCTGTTCAAAGCCAGCCAAGACAGAAAAGTCTGTGAGACTCTTTTCTCCAATTAACAGCTGTGGCTCAAGTGGTAGAGTGACAGCCTTGAGCAGAAACCTGCTCTAGAACAGTGCTCAGACCCTGAGTTAAGGTCCTAGTACTGCCGCCTCTGTCAGTATATGTATATAGAACAGTGAAACAAAAACTTGTGGAAAGGAAAGGGAGTGAGGAAGGTTAATAAAGAGTAATATAGAGACAATTTAATCACAGTACTTTATGCTCATGTTGTTAATATCACAATGACTCTTTGCATAATTAAGTTATGCTAATAAAATTTTTAAACGAAAGATAAATGACTAATTCTGGGCTAAAGACAGTGAAAGAAATTGAACTGCACTTGTATTATTGAACTGTTTTCTGGAGCTGAAAACTATCACTGAACTGAATCATGAGTTTTTTCAGGCTTCTTTGGGATATAATGAAGTAACTTTTTACATATTCTGATAGCTTGGTAAGCCTTGAATGATGTGGGGATTTGTTTTCCCCATTCTGCATCAGGAGAAATCTTCCTCTATCCAACTATGGTTTGTACCTTTCCCCCCAAAACCAATCCTCAGTTTATTGGCACTCCTAAAATAACAGTGTTCTCTAGAATTTTATAAAACTGGAATCTTAATATACACCTGTTTTCTTTATCTGGCATATTTTATTCAGCTTAATTATTTTCACATGTGCCTCTATTGTGATTTTTTTTTTGTATAGTTCATTCCCGCCACTCACTGAGTAATATGTGACTGTATCATGTGCTTAGTTAATTGAATATCTATTCATACATATTCCTAGATCTTTATATTTGGAAACAAACCTGAACATTCATGTATACATCTTCACAAAGAACGGTGCTGTTTGATTTTTTGGCAAGCTTTTATGACTAAAATTGATTAATGAAATTTTCATAATTGCATATTTCCATCAACAACATGAGAAATTACGTTACTCTAAATTGTTGAATCAACTTTGGCATGGTCAGTCATTCCAACTCATATATACTATATCCTTTCATTATTTGGTTTTTTATTACGGAGTTTGGAATTTCTTTTTGCATTCTGGATATGTTATTTTTCTAATAGATGATTATGAAATATTTTCTCCTGCTATAGTTTATTTATTGTCTTCATGCTGTCTATCAAAGATCAAACATTTTAGCTTAAATAAAAGTTATTTTTTCCCAAATTTTAGAAATATATCTTGGGTTTATTTTATTTTGTTTTATTTTATTTTTTTAATTGTGAAAATATTGTACAGAGGGGTTACAATTACATGGGCAAGATAATGAGTACATTTCTTATCAAGCATTGTAGACTCCTCCTTTGTTTACCCTTCCCATCCCTTCCCATTCTCCCCTTGCCCCTGCACCCAACCTTCTTTCTCCTCCACCAAAGTTGTAAAGTTCGTTTTTCCACATAACAACTTGTACATCTCATTGTTGGAATGGATCCACCTGTATCTCTATTTAAATGATTTGTTTTTTCCCCTTCCCCTTCACAAATTATAACAACATCAAATACAGTGAAAGCAGGGGTTATACCATAGGGGAAGGACATACAAAGCAACAAAGAAATAATCTTATAAATGTGTTCGAAACAATCACCTGAAAGAAAAAATAACATTTGAATATGTATCTTAGGGTTCATTTCCCTAACATCAACTTATCTGAACTTTTTTGCTTGACTCAGACATATACTAGTTATTGCAAATAAGGGAAACCTAAGTTTTTTTGGGCCTGGCTTACTTCACTTAATATGATTTTTTCCAAGTCTTTCCATTTCCTAACAAATGGGCAGTGTCATTCTTTCTGATGGAGGCATAGAATTCCATTGTGTATATATACCACATTTTCTTGATCCATTCACCTACTGAGGGGCATCTGGGTTGGTTCCATATCTTAGCTATGGTAAATAATGCTGCAGTAAACATAGTCGTGCTGGTAGCTTTAGTGTGGCCTTGTTTGTGATCATTTTGGTAAATGCCCAAAAGTGGGATTGCTGGGTCATAGGGGAGCTCTATGTGGAGTCTTTTGAGGAACCTCCATACTGCTTTCCAAAGTGGTTGAACAAGTTTACACTCCCACCAACAATGCAGTAAGGTTCCCTTCTGTCCACATCCCCTCCAACATTTGTTGTTATTAGAGTTTTTGATTATAGCCATCTCCCAAAAATACTTGCCCAACCCAAGGCCACACAACTTTCTTCTATCTTCTAAGTCTTCTAAAGATTTCCAAACTTGGAAATGCTCTTTGAATTAGTTCTAGTCCATGCTACAACTCATGTTTTGAGGTACATTTTTATTATTGATATTTACTCTTTCCTATCAGCTTTCCTATTAAATGACTTCCAAAATGCTTGGTTTCCTTAGAAATAAAATAAGGTATAGTGAAGTTCAAAGACCAATCAACTCAGAAAACTCTGAAAAAAATAATTATTTAATTTTTCCATGAGAGAAAAAAATTGTCCAAGTCATACTGAAGATTCAATCCGTTCTGTTTTTAGAGTTCCTGCAGAATCTTAGGCAAATTGCTTCACCCAGGAAGGTAAAGGGCATATCCAGTTTAAATTAAATTACTTCTTTCCATTTTCTTATTTAATCCTATTGCTGAATGACTCTTGCATGAAAGGTTCCTAAACCCTGTTGGCATAAAATAATATGAACCATCTGGGTTCATTGTTTCATTTACTTATAAATATTATTATTAGGTACATGTTAATTTCTAATTTATCGTGTCTTCTTTTTCTGTGTAATTAAAAAAGTGACAGGAAACCACTAGAATTTTTAGAACCTAAAAGACAAAGACAAATTATTTCCTATCTCTGAAAAAACAATTATTCTGAAGCCCACCGAAACTTCTTTGATTTTATTTCCATTTCTACTGTTCCATCAAGATGTACCTTAAAGAGATACTGTGCTTCTCTTTGTAGATCAGAACACACTGTATACACTAAGGAATTCTATCTCATCTGGGTAAAAGTACTGAAAATACTGACGCAGGAATCCAGCCTTAGAGATACATCAGATTCTCAGAGCATGCTATTCATTTGATATCTGACCTTTCAGATTAACTTAGCTAAATGAAAAAGTCTTCAGGCTACTCGTTCAATTTTAGATACAAGTCCTTTTTCTAATAGGACTTGTAGACTAAGAGGACTAATATGTCTTTTTCACCTCCACATGCAGAAGGGGCCAGTGCTGTTGAGTGGTGTTAACTGGATTCTTTGCCTCTTGTTTCTTTTATTGTTGATTTACAACTCATTCTCCCTTTTGTGAGCATGTTTCCTTGTATCTTGTTCTGTTACTCCTTAAGTAAAAGCAAAAAAAAGTAAACTTTAATGTCTTATAATATCCTTATAAACATTCTCTGTCAACTCTCTCATTTGGAGATTGTAACCAACACACTACAATTCTGGTTGTCATGAATTCCAACCCATGTGTCTTTCTCTGGATCTTCCTCTACATCCATCACCATTCTAGGTTGCGTGAGGCATCTACTTGGATCCGTTTTATCCACTAAGTTAATCTTGCGTTTAATTAGGGAATTTTATCCACTTGTAGTCATAGTTATTATCAACAGATAAAGTTTTCTTACAGCTATTATGTAAGTTGTTTCCTATCTTTGTTGTACTTCTTTCTTTCTCCCTCTATTACATTCTTTCTTAATGGGTAAGTGAATTAATCTAGTAGTGGATTTCGACTCATTATTTTTGGTTTGTAGTTACAAAAATCACGGGAATATGAGAAGCTATTTTTAAGTAATAGCCACCTCAGATGATCATAAGAACAGATGGGTTTTAGGTAAACAGAAACACCAGGCTCTATTTTAGTTCAAAAGTATTCATTTTCTGTATGGTCTTCAACATTCTTTCCTTCATAGAAATCTGTTAAGTTTGGGGTCTAGGGTTTGAACCCCTAGCCAGATTTTCAGTGTCCTGGAAACACAAAGACATGATTGGTGGACTGTCAGCTGTGTGTTACCCTAAGCTCACTCTCTTTAGTGCCACCACTGAAGTGCTCTTCCTTATAGACTCATATAGGCACTCTAAATAAAGTCAATGTGTCTCATGTGTCAAGAAGGGTATTGTTTGGAAACAATTCCTAGGCTCTCTTTACCCTCTCTAGTCTCATTTCTTGAATTAGCTGGTTTATGGCTTAGATTTACCAAGATATGAGGCATTGTGTTTGGTTACAACCCTCACTGATTGTTGATCTGGTGTAGTTGCATCTTCCTAGAAACTGGTCTTGTTTCCTGCACATGTGTCTCTCTGAGGGCTTCCTGGATCTGATGGAGGGACAGGTGAGCTGTATTAGGGCTGGAAGTTCCTCAACAGCTTGCAGTGCCTGGATCCCACATTGTAATGATTATCACCTCTCCTTTCTCTTTTATTCTCCACCACAGAAGCAAAGTTTGTTTGTATTTAGAAAAACTAGGGGACTCAGTATTTCATCATGTTTTATTCTACTTTAATGTATGTTGGTAGAATTAGCTTATATATTTATAACTGATTTTAAGATAAAACAGTCCTGGAAACCAGTAATTACTAGCTCACAATCACACTTGCTAGGGCAAAGGAAAAAACAAACAAAGAAAAGGATCTAAAATGTTCAATTCAGCATTTCAGAAATATTTTATTTTATTTTTAGTGGTGTATTTGAAAGTATGAAGTGGGCTCATTTTGATAGGATAAAGTTAGAATATCGGAAAAACTCAATGTGTATTTAGCTGTTTCCAGGGAAATCCAATAAAAGGAATGTATTTATATTTTATTTTCTTGTGAATAGCATACTTTTTGATTTTTTAATGTCTTACAGGCCTTACAAAATAAAAATAATACGATTTTGCTGCTAGTGATAGAGTTATGGGGATGTAAACTGCAGACTCCCATTACAAACACAGTTGCAGTAAAATGCTTTTGCATTATTTTATATTGGCTAGATAATAGAAAAAGAATGTTCCTAAGCATGTAATTCAAATAGAAAGTATTGTTTAAAATGTAAATACTAAAAGACAGCAATTGAGGTTAAAATTTTTATTAGCTCAAGAGGTGATAAAAATGTCAAAATATATTATTTTTTGGCCTCTTGCCTTATATCTGTGCAGTATAAGCTGTATTAGATTGAGAGGAATCATGAAAATTGTCACATAAGTTGCAATCATATTCTGTCCTCAGAGTAATATGCGGCATTGTTATTATTATTATTGGTGGTACTAGATTTTGAACTCAGTCTCATTTGCTTGCTGGTCTTGTGTTCTACTGCTTAAGCCATGGCTCCATTCTTGCTTTTTGCTAGTTATTTTGGAAATGCAGTCATGTGGACTTTTCTCCCTGAATTCCCAATTTAAAGGGCCTCATTTATTAACAAACAAAGATTTACAAAGCACTTTGCAGCTTCACAAATGATCCTACCCAATTCCTGCCGCAAACCTATTATGTTAGAGCTATTATTATCTTCAGTTTCAAGGTGAGGATGGTGAAGCACAGAGAAGGTAATTTATTTTCCCAGGATCATTGAGTTTAATAGAATCAAAGTTAGAATATAAATGCAGTTTGGATTTAAAATTGATTGTTTTCTTCCTTGACACGCTGAGTTTTTTGTTTGTTTGTTTGTTTTGTCAGTTGTGGGGCTTGAATTCAAGGCCTTGGTGCTAACCCTGAGTTTTTTGGTCAAGTGGAGCCATAGCTCCACCTCTGGTTTTCTGGTGGTTAATTGGAAATAAGACTCTCATGGTCTTTTCTGCCCAGGTGGCTTCAATCCATGATCCTCAGATCTCAGTCTCTGAGTGGCTAAGATTATAGCCATGAATCACCAGCACCCAGCTAACAAGCTGTTTAAAAAAATCATTTCTCTATATGATCTTTCACAAGAGAGTAAGAGAGAGGTAAGGGGTGAGGAAGAGTGAGAGTGGGAGAGGTCTTCAAAGATATTTCACTTTCTTATCTGACCTTTTCTGCTTGTCTCAGACATATACTAGTTATTGCAAATAAGGGAAACCATGGGACCTATGCTTCTTTGCGTCTGGTTTACTTAACTTAATATATTTTTTCCAAGTCTTTCCATTTCCTAACAAATGGGGCCATGTCATTCTTTCTGATGGAGGCATAGAATTCCATTGTACCACATTTTCTTGATCCATTCATCTACTGAGGGGCATCTGGGTTGGTTCCATGGTAAATAATGCTGCAATAAACATAGTTGTGTTGGGAGCTTTAGTATGGTCTTGTTTGTGATCATTTGGGTAAATGCCCAAAAGTGTGATGGCTGGGTCATAGGGGAGCTCTATGTGGAGTCTTTTGAGGAACCTTCATATTGCTTTCCAAAGTGGTTGAACAAGTTTACACTCCCACCAACAATGCAGTAGGGTTCAGTGAAATGAACCCCAAGATAAGGACACAAGTGGTTTTTTTCTTTCTTGCTATTGTTTCTAACATATTTATAAGGTACCGTGTGATTTTTTTGTAACTTTGTATGTCCCTCCCCCACAGTATAACCCCTGTTTTTACTGTATTTGATGTTGTTATTATTTGGGGAGGGGAAGGGAAAAAATTGTTTAAATAGGGATACAGGTTGACCCACTGTAACAATGAAATGTACAAGATGCTATGTCGAAAAACGAACTTTACAATTTAGGCAGGGATGGGGGTGGGGAGGTGGGGAGGATAATGTAGTTGAGGAGGTGGGAGGGAAGGGATGGTAGGGGAAAAACAAAGGAGGAGGCAACAATGCTTGATAAGAAATGTACTCATTACCTTGCTCATGTGATAGTAACCCCTCTGTACAGTATTTTCACAATAAAAAACTTATTTAAAAAAAGATATTTCACTTTCTTGTACTTATATAAGTTTCTTTAGAGTACTCTTTATAGTGCATTTAATGGTTTTTAATTATGGTTTGTACTTGGGGAAAATGTGGTTCATGCACATTAGCAAAGTCTTTCATATTTCTCATCACTAGGATGGAATGATGTTTATTCTCTTTTCAC
The DNA here is from genome assembly GCF_019054845.1 of Dipodomys spectabilis. NCBI lineage: Eukaryota > Metazoa > Chordata > Mammalia > Rodentia > Heteromyidae > Dipodomys > Dipodomys spectabilis. Next base: position 527,873 of record NW_024870867.1, read on the forward strand.
TATAAACACAAGCTTTTCTGATAGATTTCATATGTCTTGGTGAATTTTATTTTTTAGAAATGATATTTAGCAGGAATGGGAATATGATGAATGCTAGTTATACTTCTCTCTGGAAAAGAAATTGTACCGATCTTTTCAACTTAATATTTTTTTATGTGATAAGCAGCATAAACATGTGTTGGGGCCCAGATAGCTAAGAAAAGCAGACTTATCCCTATACTTGATGAGCGAGGTGAGGAGGAACATTTCTATTTGTAATCAAAATGATAGAGGATGTTATCCTCTGCTTAGGTTTCCTGTAGAAGTCTGTCGTCTGAAATGCTTCATCATAATTTAATTCTACTCTGATCTAATCAAATCTAGGGTACCTTTGACAGAAACCAGCATTCAAAAAGATCCACTTGAATTTCTTCTTTCAGTTTAAGGCTCTTGTGTAATGCTTCCATTGACCCAAATCCTGGTAAGCAAATTAGACATTAAGTACAGAATGAAATCATTGACAATACAGTTTGGTTTTCACTTATGCTGTACAGAGCCCCATGCAGTGGGTCTAGGAAGGGTGAAGCCAAGCTAGGAAACTTAGCCATCAAATTGACAGAGCAGAAATGAAATTACTCCATTCCTCATAATGAGTCATCCCTTTGGGTGACCTTGGAATCCTAAACAACATCCTACAGTACATGTAGCAGCCATGAGCAATACTATGTAGTTAAAATGAAATAGACCCATTGTTTCTATCACCATCATCTTGGGCAGCTTGCTATACTTCCCAGAGAATATGATATTTCTATTCTTGCTTCAGTGGGTTGTTGAAACATGAGCAAAGAGACCCATGGGAGAAGCTTAGCAGACATTCATTCAGCTATAGCAGTAGTAAGTCAATAATCTAAGCTTTCAATTCTATTCTATACTCAAATCCATAGATACATATATAGTTTTTCTACATATGATTTTTATAATAATAATAATGTATATAAGTAAAACCATGTATATATACATGTTTATATACATATATACATTAATTAATTCCATTTTTTTTAATTCCAGCTTTTAGCTGGTTATTTGAAGATAATATTCTTTGGAATTTATTTGCCTACATATCTTCTGAGAACCACAGTTCTCAGATCTCAGTCTCCTAGATAGTATTATAGGTGTGAGTCACTGGAACTAGGTACAAATCCCAAATTTTGATAATTCACATTCTGCTTATGATCATCTTGTATCATTATAAAAGTGATTGCAGGTGCCAACATCTCATTCCTATAATCCTAGCTACTCAGGAGGCTGAGATATGAGGATCACATTTTGAAGCCAGCCTGGGCAGGAAAAGACTGTGAGACTCTTATCCGCAATTAACCTCCAAAAAAGCCAAAAGTGGTATTGTGGTTCAAGTGGCAGAGCACTACCTTCAGCCAAAAAAAAAAAAAAAAAAAACAACTCAGGGACAGCATCTAGGCCCTGAGTTCAAGCTCCAGGACCAGCAAATACACACAAAAAGTGACACCCATGAAGAACAGTTTGTCCACTGAGCCCTAACATATTGAGAGGTACATATGCATGCATATCTGTATCTATTTATCTAAGGACTTATAGCCATGATTTGGTAATATTTTATTATTCTTTTAAATTGCAATGTCAAATCATCAAATCAACCTATCCATAGTAGTAACTGAAATTATACAAGCTAAAAGGTGGCTTAAATTAATATTTAAATTTTAAATATTAATCATGATTTATAATAAAATCACAGAAACCATGAGGCTACCATCATCCTTCAATTGATACTAAGCTTATTTTAGGGAATTTAGATTACTTAGTATTGAATTATGCTGAATTTGACAGATAAATCTTTTAATTTACTACAGCCTATCTTACTGAGGATCTTAGACTTAGGATAATAACCATGCTTATCTATTGAAATTGTATGAGAAAATATTGCCCTGGGAGAACTAAAATGATCACTCATCCTTAGTCAGGACCATATCAGACACTTGGGCTCTGTTTCAGGAATATATACCTGGAAATATATTTTTTTTCTTGTAAATCTCATGAACTTCTACATCTTCCACTTAGAAAGCCTCCTTAAAAATTCTCTTATCAAAGACAGTTCTGAGACTACCTAGCAAGAGGTATTTCCTACCTTTAAGTAGTTGTACCAAGAGGCTTCAATTCAACCTTTCAGTTTATGAGTATAAAGCATCTTGATCAAGGTAACCCCTTCCATCATTTTCATCCCATTCTCTCTCTCAACTCTACCTATCCCTTCCAGTTACTCGGTTCCATTTTCACATACGTTCATTGAATATTATGACTGTATTTACCACTCCCCTTTCTCTTCACTCCCAACAAAACATCTTTCAACTCCCTGGTATTCATTTTGTTAAACTTTAAGTTAGTTGTTCAAAGAAGTTATACCACTGGCAATTTGTCAATTTGTTATGACCTTATATTTATTTTCATAAAATGTTTAATTTTGAAGAGGCTACATTCTTAGATAAACTCCAATATTCGACGTTTTTGTTAGTTATATGTCATTTGTAAGACATTCAAGTATGTAAATACATTTGTCTTTTAATAAATCAAATAATTGATCTACCCCATACTATACATGACAAAACACAAAACAGTTGTTTAAATATAGATGTGGTAGGTAGGGCTGGCTTTTACTTCTGTGCTTTGCTCCTGATTCTGGATTGTAGTCCTCATCATTACAGCAGGGTCATTATGCCTACCTAGCCATTTAGCCTACCTAGCAGTTAGAAGGAAGGTAATCACAGGGCCTTAGAAAAGTGACCCAAGCCATCAATTACTACTGAGGATATCAGCTGTGCTAGACTCCCAGAAAATGCATCACCCACCTGCTTGGAAGTAGAGGGCTCTAAGAAACACACTGGAAATCATGACAGTATTAATTATCCCAGTTCACAAAGCAATTTTAATGCCATGCCATCAGAAAATAGTCCTAGGAATCATCTCTAATAGTCTATCCTGGGTCTCTCAGCTAGGTAGTCACTATAGTCTAAAGTAACCATGACTAAAAAGCTGTGTGGGTTATAAAGCTATAATCCAGCTTTGTTTGCCAGCTCCTTGTGAGGAGGTCTTTATTTAGCATGTCTATTTCCTAGAAAAACACTGAGAAGGAAGTGAAATTCTAATTCATTTTCTCTTAAAAGTCAGTCCTGAACTGATTGCAAGGAGTTCTGTTGAACTGTTCAACTTTCTAGCTGTCATGGAATCTTATTTAATCAGGAGTAGACTGAAACAGGAGATGAAAAGCACGAGTCTCTGTGTATACATCTGTGTATTTTTAAAATTACAAGTGCACTGTTCCAACTAGAGCCTGTCTTTTATCTTTTTTATTTGCCATTTTATTTGCTAACAATATTTCCTGGTGTCTATAGTAACAAGCTGACTTGCTTTATTAAAAAATAATTTAAAAGCATATGAGAATTGTTTTTGCATTCAAAATCAACGTAACTTCTAATAGGGCTAAACTAAATTTATGTTATACATGTAAGTTGTGAAAAAAACAAAATCTAAAACACCACGAAAAAATCTTTTATTTATTTAGTTTTCCTTGTGCTAGTACGAGGATTTGAGCTCAGTCCTGCATAATTTCACCTTAGCTTTTTCACTCATAGTTAGTACTCTACCACTTGAGCCAGAGCTCTACTTCTAGGTTTTCGGTAGTAAATTGGAGATAAGAGTCTTATGGACTTTTCTTATGGTCTAGCACAATCCTGAAATCTCTCCTTCCTAACTAGGATTATGGGTGTGAGACATTAGTACCCACTTTGGTAAAACACTAAAAAAATTCTGGTATCAGAGTGTTTTAAGGGGTTTTTCTTAGTTGTTAAATTATATTTATTAGTGTTTTTACAGAGCTTATTAAAATATCAACACAACCATGTCACTAACAACAATATTAAACTTTAAAAATAGGTCTGGATCACAGCATCAGGTTTTAAGTAATGTAGACTGGGACTGAAACACAGCTTCAGTCTGGAGAAGAGAGATAGAGATAGAGGCTTGGAGATAGAGATCAACCTCACTGGAATGGCTGAAGCCCAAAGTGCAGTGCACAGACTAAGATTATTCTAATGACAGAAAATTCAGAAGACACTCAGGCAAGTACTATGGAAAATGTCAGTGTTTAGTAGAAATGGCAGCTAGATATAGTTCCCAACTTACAATTCATAAATATGTATTCGCTTGAAGAGCTTTTAAGAAAGCATGGATATTAAGTGAAGTAAGCCAGGCCCAAAGAAATATAGGTCCCATGGTTTCCCTTATTTTCAATAGCTAGTATATGTCTAGGACAAGCAGAAAAGGTCAAAAGCTATGTACATATGACCAGATAAGATGATGCTAAGCAAAATGAACCCAAGATAGGGATGCAAGTGTTTTTTATCTTTCTTGCTGTTGTTTTTAATGTATTTATAATGGACTATGTGATTTTTTGTTTCTTTTGTATGTTTCTTCCCCCATAGTATAACCCCTGTTTTCACTGTATTGGATTCTGTTGCTCCACATCTTGTTTATACATTTTTCTAATTTGGGGAAGGGAAGGGAAATAACAAAATGCTGAAATAAGGATACAGGTCGACTTATTGTAACACTGAGATATACAAGACATTATGTTGAAAATAAACTTTACAACTTGGGGGGAAGAGAGGGAAGATTTGGGGAGGTGGGAGGAAAGGGATGACAGGGAAAAACAAAGAAGGAGGTAAAAATGCTAGGAAATGTACTCATTATTTTACTCATGTAACTGTAACCCCTCTGTACAGTATCTTTACAATAAAAAATATACTAAAAATAATAATCTTCTAATAAAAAGGAATTATTGTCAATGTTTTTAAAAAAGAAAGCATGGATTCCAGGGGCTCCATCATTGCTTTTAAAACTTCTTTCTGTTTTAATTTATATTTTATTTATTTATATATATTATTTATATTATTTTTAGATAATAGAGGATAATTCTTCATCATTTTTTAAATCAGTAGTAACATTTTATAACTATAGAAATGTGCTTTTGTTTCTTTGCCTGTTCTAGGCCTTGAACTCAGGGCTTAGGTGCCTTCCTGAGCTTCTTTTACTCATTGGTAGTACTCTACCATTTGAGCCACAACTCCACTTCTGGCTATTTTGGTAGTTTATTGGAAGTAGGAGTCTTGTGGCCTTTCCTGTCTGTGCTGGCTTCAAACTGTGATCCTCAGATCTTCTGAGTAGCTAGAACTACAGGCATGAGCTTTGGGTGCCCAGCTATCTTAATATGCTTTAAACAAGGAATTGACATTAATGTAATTGTGTGTCATTTATATACCTCATTAGTTTTCTATTCGCTCATTTGTATGTGTTTGTGTCTATTTTCTTCTGCACAGATTTTCAGATATGTGGAGTTCTGTGGTGTGTACCACAGTCCAAATACTGGACCTTTCCATCATAAAGATTCCCCATGTTACCCACTTTTTATGAATCATGGCTGTCTCTACTGCTCCAGCAATTCCTGTCATCTATTAATTTGTTCTCCAGGTCTTTATGTGATTAGAAAAGTTACACAAATGTAATCATAAAGTACATAATATTTTAAGATGGTGTTTTCTCACTTTATCATAGGAGATTTATACAGGTTGTAGTGTTTTATCTATAGTTTTTTCTCTTTTAAAATTATTAAATAGTATCCTACAGTATAGTTTTTTTTAACCACATTGTCAAGGTGATGTACAGAGGGGTTACAGTTACATATGTAAGGTAGTGAGTACATGTCTTGTCAAACATTGTTACCTCCTTCGTTTTTCTCCTACTTTCTCTCCCCCCCACAAGACCCTCCCCCAAGTTGTAAAGTTTATTTCTAACATGTTGTCTTGTGAGTATCACTGTTCATTGCTTTACCCGTTGACCTTTGTTTCACCATTTTGTTGTTCCCCTTCTCTTCCCTAAATCAAATAAACATATATACAATTCACAGGTTACCAAAATCAAATACAGTGACAACAAGGGATAAAAACATAGAGGAAAACAAAGAAAAAAGAAATAGCTTCACATAATACATGAAAAACAGCAACAACAAAGAAAAACCTCCAGTTCCCATATTTTGGAGTTCATTTTCCTTAGCATCAGCTCATATGGTCATATGTAGGTAACTATTGAGCTATTGTGAGCCTCTTCTAGGACTATCCTATTAAAATAAACAAGACCCAAAGAAACATAGACTCCATAGTTTCCCTCATTTTTAATAATTAGTATATGTCTAGGATAGTCCTAGAAGAGGACCACAGTATGTTTAAACTGTCACTCATAAAAGAACATTGGGTCGTTTCCAGTTTCTGATGGTAATAAGAGAGATCCTAGTAAGTCTGCCTGTATATTAAGGTCTATAAGATTAATTTGATTAACATTGGATAGCAGATTTCCTTAGAGGAACAAGAAATCTAGATTGCTGGAGAATAGTCAAAAGTTTTCTTCCCATGAGACTTGTAACAGGTGATGCCTAACTTTGGTTCCTTTCTTAACATTCCAGATGTATTTCATCAGTGAGGTCTGTTTGCACCAGAAGTGATTTAGGCTGGCAACATTACTCACATTTTGCCCTTTGTCAAGTTTGCTATGAAAGAGAATTACAATGCTACCTAACCCCTGATGCAAAAGTAGGTATGATTAAAAAATTTTTAACCTTGGGGCTGGGGAGGTGGCTCAGTGGTAGAATGCTTGTCCTGCATGCATGAGGCCTTGGGTTCCATTCCTCAGCACCACATAAGCAGAAAAAGCTGGGAGTGGTGCTGTGGCTCAAGTAGTAGAGCACTAGCCTTGAGCTGAAGAGCTGAGGGACAGCGTTCAGGCCCCATGTCCTGATCATTGGTAATTTTGCAAATCTGTTAGTTTAAGTGTTTTTAATGATTTACTTGTTCATTTGACTTTTTTTCTATTGGGTTAAATTTTCCTTATTAACTAAGCAGTTCTTATATATTAAGAAGAATGCATCTATATGATCCTGTTTGTACATGTGTTTCCTGTTCATTTATTTCTCTTTCATCTTTTTAATGATTAATTTAGCCAAGGAGAAGGTAAAGCTACATATATATACATATATATATATATATATATAGTTAAATATGCCAATATTTTCTTTATGAATTCAGGAATTTGTATTAGGATGATGAATTTTCTCCTCCAAGTTTCTAAGCATATTTGTCACAATTTCTATTGAACATTTATCTTTTATGTAGAGAATACTCATTGTTTCATTGATCTTTTGAGGAGACTCTATTTTGTAACTGGAAGTTGACTGGGACATTGTCTTACTTTTCCTCTTAGCACCAAATTTCACCTGGGAGTTCCTTAAGGCAGATTCCTTTCTTAATTAAGAGCCTCTCATTTGTGCTTGAGAACTGTACCCCTGCACAGCAGTAGCATAGCATTTTAATTAATTACCTTGCCAATTGCCCCAAGGACTCTTCAGACTCCCAAGCTAGATTTTCTCTGATCCTGGGAGATTTTTGGTGTTCTGTTTGGAAAATTTTCTTTTCTCCGAAGTTCCTCTTGAGCTGTCAGTTGCTTATCTCTGTGGGGTTTCCTTTCCAATTAATTCCCATCTGTTTTATATATTCACAAAATCCTTCAACAATCCTTGCCCTCTGAAAGCATCTTCCTATTTTTCTAGGAATGATTCTTTTGTAGTTTCAAGGAGTTTTAAGGTGGAAAGTGAATCAAAGCTTATTAGGTCAGTCAGTCTGACCTAGAAATGAATGCTCAAGTTTTTGTTGTTGTTGTTTAAATCTTGCTTGATTCTAAAATTGAACAATTAATTCCTAGTTGGAATAGCACTCAAAAGGTATGTTTAATAGATAAAGCCTAAATTATATAAGCAATCATAATCTCATGTCAGATACTCAAAATAGACTTTTACATTTTAAAATATACAGTTAATTGGGTAAAACCATTTAATTCAATTATAGCTGGTTTTGAGGGAAAAGGTAGTCATTAACATGATTACCCAATCAAAGGAACCAGCTTAAATTGTTAATAATATGGTTAAGTCTCAGCTAGATTCATTATTAAATAAAAGTACTGCTAAAATATCATGTGGGTTATGAATGAAAGAGTAGTTTTGTGATACTTAAAATAATTTGAGCCTTCCCCCACGGTATAACCCCTGCTCTCACTGTATTTGATGTCGGTATAATTTGTGGAGGGGAAGGGAAAAAAACAAATTGTTTAAATAGGGATACAGGTGGACCCATTGCAACAATGAGATGTGCAAGTAGTTATGTCGATAAACGAACTTTACAACTTTGGCCGCGGGCGTGGGGGGGGGGGGGGGTTGGAGGGAGGGGAGATGGGAAGGATGGGAAGGGGAAACAAAGGAGGAGGCTACAATGCTTGATAAGAAAGGTACTCATTATCTTGCCCATGTAATTGTAACCCCTCTGTACGGTATTTTCACAATAAAAAATAATAATAATTTGAGCCGGGTGCTGGTGGCTCACGCCTGTAATCCTAGCTACTCAGGAGGCTGATATCTGAGAGTCATGGTTCAAAGCCAGCCTGAGCAGGAAAATCCATGAGACTTTTATCTCTCCAATAAACCACCAGAAAATCAGAAGTAGCGCTGTGGCCCCAGTGGTAGAGTGCTAGCCTTGAGCTGAAGGGCTGAGGGACAGCGCCCAGGACCAGAGCTCAAGACCCACAATCGAAAAAAAAAAATGAGACTCATCTTAAAACACAAATGTGAAAGATTACTTCATGTCTAGTGATGGTAGCGACACTAGGTAATAGTATGGTATCACAGATAATTGTCAGGAAGCAATGGAAGCAGTTTATAGAAGGTATAAGAGGCTCATAGTACTTTGTATTGGGAACCAATGATAGAGAGGAAATGGGGTGATCAGGAACCATTTAGGGAGAAGTGGAAGATACTGTCCTTTTCTCAATAATGATACATGTTCCAACATGGACAGCTAGAGCAAGAGCACATACAAGAGAAGAGAACCACAGGTCTCTCATCTGAGCTCTCACCATGAATATGGATCACCTAAAAATGCCCATAAAGCACTTGGAAAAATCTCAAATTCCCTATTAGGTCATATTGTGAATCACTCACATGATTTCCATGTGGTTGTGTCACATTATACCAATGTTTATAATATATAAAATATACATATATGTATATACAGGCCGGTGTAACATACACATATACATATATAAAACATATACACATTTATGTGCATATATTCATATATACATATCTACACACATATATGTATATACATACGCATTTTGAATGTAATCTATCAAAGCTAGCAATATATTTTGGCTTAGATAATATTTACATTATAAGGCTGAAATAGAGGTCTGAAGAAAGAAAAGTAAAGCTAGAGCTGAGAGGTAGTGTGCTTAGAGCAATACCTATTAAGTACAATATTTTTTACATTAGTCATGTGTGTATACAACCTTACATAAATTCTTGTGTCTTAAGATCATAACATTCCATTGCAACAAAGTCCAATGTTGAATTTAGCATGTAAGTTTTTGGGTATAATATTCTGGAGCAGAGCTCAAATGACGTAGAACCAGATATTTCTACATCATTCCTTGCATGCTGTTCACGGGGACTGATACCAAGGATGTGAATTAATTTAACCTAGAAAATATATAACATGTTTCCAGGAGGAATAAGCTATTGTGTTTGCTGTTTGTTTTGGGAAATGCAGCCCTCAAAACACAAACTAAGCTGAATGATTTGTAGCCTAAATGGTAAGAAAAACGTGTGACAGACTAACCATAAAAACAATAGAAGTGTGATGAGTGCAAGTAAGTGAAGAGAAAATGCACCTTACTTCGAAAACCGGTTCCAAGGAGCTGACATTCCACTTAGCTCCCCAAGGGGACCTAATTAAGACAATGATAAGGAAAACGAGGGAAGACTGTGATCACAGAAACATTCCCATGAGAAAGCAGGTCAGATGATGTTGGGCAACAACTGTTAGCACAGAGAAGTTCAAAGTTTCTTATGGGTGAAGGATTAGGTTATGGAAATATCAGTGTGTGTGTGTGTGTGTGTGTGTGTGTGTGTGTGTGTGTGTGTATTTCAGTCTAGTCTTGACTGCACTTGAAAAAATTTAAGGTAAAATGTCTTTAAGAAAGTAAAAACAAGCCGGTGGCTCACACCTGTAATCCTAGCTACTCAGGAGGCTGAGATCTGAGGATAGTGGTTCAAAGCCAGCCTGGACAGGAAAGTCTGTGAGATTCTTATCTCCAATAAACCACTAGAAAACTGGAAGTGGTGCTGTGGCTCAAGCAGTAGAGCGCTTGCCTTGAGCTGAAGAGCACAGGGACAGCGCCCAAGCCCAGAGTTCAAGCCCCACAACCCCCGCCCCCCCACACACACACAAAAGAAAGGAAAAACATAAAATATTAGTTGTCATCTAGTATAAAGTATTTCATTTCAGATGGAGGTCATGAAACATTTAAATATCTATATGATAAGCAACATTTTACTCTGTAATTTTACTTCATCAAACCTGTTAATAGTCAAAGGGATTTGTACAGAAATATATTCAGGGCTCACCATGTTCTCTCTTTTCTATTTCTAAATATTTCAAACTTTTCTATAAATATTCAGAAATAGCTATTTATAAAAACAGTTTCTTCCCACCATACAACACAGGAAATATCTTCATAGATTCTTTATTTTCACTTAAACTATGTATGACATTTCGTTGCAGTTAGATAAATGAATCAAAAAGTATAAATATTTTGTAACTCCAAATAGAATTCTGGTTTTCAAATTGATTTTATTTAATTAGCAATAACTTTTTTCCATTTACCTGTCAACATTTAAAATGTTGATATTTGTACAAAATATTTACACATATCTTGTGTACCATCATATCTGGGAATTTGAACTGTTGAATGATAAACAGCCTAATTTACAGAATTCACTGATGAATGTCCTGGTCATAGCTTAACTGCCTGTTATACTGCAGCTATTCAATAAGCATGTGTTGAATGAGTAAATATGATACAACTACTTTTAATAGAACACTTAGATTATACAAATTATTTTTAGAGTACTAGAAACACTTATAATCTGTTACCTTGTGAAAGCACTATTAACAATTTATTGAATATCCTTTTTGTTATATTTCCAGCAATATTTATAAAGTGATTATTATAACTTAGTGTAAGCTTAAGAATCTAGTAAATTAAGTACTCATTACATTGCTCATGTAACTGTAACCCCTCTGTACAGTATCTTTACAATAAAAATATGTTAAAAAAGAATCTAGTAAATTAAGTACTGCTCTGTGACATAGTATTTTTTCTCATCCATTTTTAATCGTTAAATTGTTGTACAAAGGAGTTTCCATTTAAAACAGTTTTTGAATTGAATGCATCTTGATCAAGTCTCCCTTTGAACATTCCCAACTCTCCTCTCTTAACCACATCTTCCCTTACTCTTCTTAATTTTGCAGGAGATATGCTGAATTCTTGGTCTCATTCTCCTCCTCTCCTCTTCATTCTTCTACCCTTTTCTCCTTGACTCCACCACACCCCTTTCAAGTAAGTGACATTTTTATGCCTTCTCACATATTTAAGGGATTTTAAATGTAATAATTTATTATGGAAGATATAGTTAATTTTGGTTTATATTTTGTTTAGTGGAAATATAAGTTAAGAGGATTAGATCATAGCCATTTGTTCTCTCATGAGGGACTTCAGGAAGAACAAGCAAATGTGTGTATGTTCTTCATCACTTTGTTTAACCATGTTTCTATTTACAAAGTTTTGACATATTTACTAGGCACCAAGAATCTATGAGGAACATGACAATAGGAAGCAAGAGATTTCATTGATGTGTTTGAATGGATACTTTTTCCTTTTCCTTTTTTTCTTCAATATTTTCCTCATCAGGAACAAATACAGCCAAGGCTTAAAGGGCAAATGGAGTGCAAATGCTTGCCTTGAAATTTATTATTTTTTGAGGAAGCCGTTTGTACTCACTGAGGGACTTGATTTGAACTATTTTCCTCTCTTCTTATCCACCCTAGTCTGACAGCAAACATCTAACAACAAAACCCACAAAACATGTTCCATGCATTCTAGTTCTGGTTTTGTGGTAGTCATATTTCTTCTCCAGTGTGGAAAGAAAATTTGGAAATTTTATAAGATACTCATTAAATTTCCTAAGTAACAAAACAGAGTTCAGAAGGTAAATCTTCTATTATATATATATATATATATATATATATATATATAATATTAATCAAGGATTAGTGAAATTAAGAAAGATATACTTATTATAGGGCATATTGTGTTTTCAATAATTGGAGTAATTTGAAATTATAAATAAAATTGCTGTAAAAGGCTGAGTGCCATTTGGAATTTTAGAGTAAACATAATAAGGTTTATCTATTGGCCTCAGTATCTGAAGTTAGTATGTAACATTTTTTAATAGTGATCTAATCTGGAAACAAAATGTTTTTGATTTTTTAGGTTAAAACAAGCTATGAAAACCCTACTTTTTTTTCTGAAACCAACCTTCACTTCATAGTTGGTCCTATTAGAAGTGACTCTAAAGCACTCAGAGCTACCTCTGCAGAAACCTATTTCCTTCTATGAAAGGGTAGAGAAGTCTGCAATAAATGGTGAGTCAGTCATGTATTACATCATGTAACTTCTTGTCAGGAAGTACGGAAGGAAAAGTGGGAGCAGAGATGACTTGGCTCAGCTCACATACCATGTGATAGGGGCTGGGGCAAGATCCCAGGGTCCATCCTGAGTCAAAACCTGAAATGATTCCTTCATTCTCAGCAGGTGTCTCTTACCACAGCATGATTTTCTCAAGTAATAGCCTTCAAGGTAGATTTTTGACTGCTAGGCAATGTTAGCTATTAACAACATACCAGCCAGGTGCTACTCAGAAGGCTGAGACCTAGGATGGTGCTTCAAAGCTGGCTCAGGCAGGAAAATCCAATCAACCGTTGCACCCTCCCCTCCCCCCCCCCAAAAAAAACCACCAAAAAACATTGGCATTGGAGCTGTATTTCAAGAGGTAGAACAACAGCCTGGAAAAAAGCTAAGAGAGAGCAGGAGGCTCTCATACACTCATGCAGAAAAGTGGGGGTGGACATCATAGAGAAAACACAGGAAGAGACCCACAGAGGTGTGGCTGTCTGAGACATGTCAGGAAGTCATCTCTGCCTGTGTCTCTTTCTCCACAATGTTTGCAAAACCCACATTTAATATTGCAATGGCCTGAAACACTTCCACTTCCTTCTGGCCTTATAAGGCCAGTGATTTGGACTTCTCTTTCTTCTCTCTGCCATTTCCCAGTATAAACTTTAACATTCTCTGTGATTTATTTCCTTCCAGTACCATCCCTCACTCCCTCAGTTACATAACCCTATTTATTAGAACTGGAAGATGTGTTTCCATTCTGCCCTCTCTTCCCCTTGTTGCTTTCACTTACAGTCTGCAATGTTATCATGTCTCGAAGTGACTCTCTTATAAGGGTGTCTCCCTAGATTCTATTGGCTAATTTCCCCACTGCAGACCACTGTCTCTCTAAGTCACAATTCTGATTACCCCAATCTCTTTAAAAATCAATACCTAAAAATGAAGTCCAATTCTACAGCAGCATATAACACCCTTCAGGCATAGACTAAACACACAAGTCTTATTTCCTCATCCTAACTCTCCACACAGCTATTTATTACTGATCTTGTTCTTTAACTTTTTTGAGTAGCTGTCTCTCTGGGTTGGTGCTCACTCTTTCCCTCCAGTTGGGAATGTGTACCTGGGAAATGTTTACATGCCACACTATAACATTTTCTCTCTGTGAAGGAAGTTTTCATCTCTATTTTTATTATTTTAAAATAAGTCTTTTATTGTGAAAATACTGTACAGAGGGGGTTACAGTTATATGAGCAAGGTAATCAGTACATTTCTTATTAAGAATTGTTGCCTCCTCCTTTGTTTTACCCCTACCATCCCTTCCTTCCGACCTCCTCAACTACACTCCCCCCTTCCCACCCCCACCCCGCCTAGATTGTAAAGTTCATTTTTCAATATAGCATCTTGTACATCTCATTGCTGCAATGGGTCAACCTGTATCCCTATTTAAACAATTTATTTTTTCCTTTCCCTTCCCCAAATTATACCAACATCAAATACAGTGAAAACAGGGGTTATACCTTGGGGGGAGGAACATACAAAGCAACAAAAAAAATCACATGGGACCTTATAAATATGTTAGAAACAATCTATTTGATCACCATGTATGTGACCTCATGTTGCCCAGAATAAAAGTGGCTCAGACTATATTATCTTTTATTGATATTATCCCTCTGGGAACCAGCACAGGACAGTGGATAAAGGCTTGGATTTAGAGTCTGGAGATAGTCCTGGGCTCCCCTCCTATTGATGGTTGACCTTGAGAAAGTCATTAACTGTCTGATTATCTCAAAAGTGCTGAGAATAATGCTTGCTTTTTGCTTAAGATCTAAGTAGGAATATAAACTCCTCTTCAAATACTTGCAACCCAGAGAACTGAATGCAGAGGACTGCTTTCAGGTGATGGAGGCTCTAAGTGTCGAAGTGGGAAGGCAGAGTAATACAGATTTTGCCAGCAGGAACTGCTCTTCCCCTCTTACAGGAGAGGAGAGAGAAGAAGACAAAGTTCCTGAGTCCAGGAACAGGTCTGATATGGAGCTCTAGAGAGGCAGTCATTTGCTACTTAAAGAGGTCCCATCCCAATGATCTTCCCCAGGCAAACCCACCCACGAGGCAGCTAATAAGAGGCTGAGGGTGTTGCCTGTAGGATCAGGTCCTTAGTATACAGAGAAGAAAAATAGTGAGGAGTAAATAGGAAGCAACACCTTTATTGGGTGTTGTTTTTGTATTTGTTAAGAGGATTAATACGAATCAGAAAATTTAAGGAAGCCTTTCAAAGCTGAAGAGCTCCATAAAACACCTAGTAAGAGCTACAAGTTTTCTGTAGTCATGACAACGCAGTCACCTGCATTTCAAACTGCCTCAGACTAGGTAATGGAGACTCACTCTCAGGTGAGGTTGGCCATACATCCCATCAAGTCGGGCCTCAGGACAAATGTAGGCATCCTTATTCTGAGCTCCAAGCCATCATACTTGCTTTTAATGATGGAATTATTTATTGTCATGTTTGTTTAGGGAGAAAAATGGCTAACGCATAATGCTGTCAGTATTCATTACCCACTTGCAACTCAAGGACCATAAAATGATCCAAAGGAAATTAGAGGCAGTGAACATTTCCATAAGGGAACTGTTCGGGTTAGGGAGAAAAATGAATTTCTTTGCTTAGTGAGATAAGGCCATTCATGTATTCAACCAGCAAACCTACCCATTAGTTAGTGTAGGGGTAGATGCTTGACACAATCCTTGTCTTCCTGAGTCTATGATCTATTGATGGAAGGTGAGGGGTATAGTCTAAGGGTGTTCAAGACATGCCATTCAAAAACATTTGCATTGATAGAAGCCATTCACTAAACCTAGGATGGATCTGAAGCAGTGACTAAAATCTCGTGTGAAAGATGACATTCAGCTGTCAGGAAGAAAGACTCACCTTTATCTCTGAAGACAAAGAGGCCCAAAGAAGAATCTAGAAAGAGGCCTTACTAAATGTCTCCTAGTTTATGAGATCAGATGCTTTGTTCTATTATACCTTTCCATGAGTTTCTTCATCAAATTTAGTATTAAAAATCATGTTTAACTATTTTTAGAGGTCTTTATTAACTTAATAAAGTTCCTAGCCAGCCGCCAGTGGCTCACACCTGTAATCCTAGCTACTCAGGAGGCTAAGATATGAGGATCACGGTTCAAAGCCAGCCTGGGCAGGAAAGTCCATGAGACTCTTATCTCTAATAAACCAGTAAAAAACTGGAAGTGGCACTGTAGCTCAAGCAGTAGAGCGCTCTCCTTGAGCTGAAGAGCTGAGGGACAGTGCTCAGGCCCAGAGTTCAAGATCTATAACCAACAAAAAAAAAAGTTCCTGTGTCATATAAAACTTCTATCAAATATATATTTTTATATTTTGTTAGTCCATCACTTGTAATTTCTCATGGGTTTGATTGATTTCATTCATTATTTTTCTGTTTCCTTCTTTTGAATATTTGTGTTATCTTTAAGTAGTTGTACAAAGGAGTTGCCATTCACCAAAGCAGTGTATGAATACAGTGTGTCTTGACAAATGTCATCCCTTTCAACATTCTCACCTCTACAAACCTACCCCTTCCCATACTTAATTTTAGGTTATGTATTGAATTTTTTCCATTTATTAAAGCAGTATATACGTACATCTTCTCCCCCTTTGACCCAAACCTTCCCTTATATTTCTCAATTCTGTGGTATATAAAATGAATTCTTGACTACATTCTCCCCTATTGAGAGAGTTTGTCTATATGTAACACAGGCTGTGTTGAACGCACAATCTTCATATCTTTACCTTCTGAGTGCTGAGAGTACAGGCACATATCACCATGCACACGTTAATCTATCTTTTGTTATAGGAGCCTCAGCCATAAGCCTAATATACATAAATATGTAACAAATCATATATTATGATGATATATATTTATATATGTATGTATGATATGTTATAATATATTTCCCCTATTAGAAGGGTGGCTGGGAATCTAGCTTAGTGTTTGAACAATTTCCTAGCATGCACAAAGCCTTGAGTTCAGTTCCCAGAACAGCAAGAACAGCAACAAGAAGACAGTAACAATGAGAATGCAGAGTGGTAAAAACTATGAGAAAATGGCAAAGCGTTTGGCAAGGCGGTGGCAATAGTTTGCGCCAGTGGTGAACTCCCAGAGTTCACTACAAGTCCCCATCTCCTCTGTCCTCAGCACCTGTCGAATCTATGAGATCAAGGTCTTCTTTGATTCATTGCTTACCAAAGTATAATGTGTATAGAATAAACATTTATGAATATTGCATTTCAAGCACTCTTGTTTGTAGTATATTTTTAGACACACTAGTTTAAAACTGATCTGAGTGGACTGAAATGACCAAATGAAACAAGATAACTTTATCCAAGACAAAAGCAAAGTTTAACTATCTCACTGTTGCCATAATAGAATACGGTTCTATAACAAGAGAGTGATAATGATGATAACTGAATTTACAGTAAGTTAAAATCTTTAAACATGGATAATTACAACCAAAAATGACAATAGCAAAAACATCAGAAGCATTAGTGATAGACAACTGTATGAACACTTGTGTATTTTACAAAATGTGTATTAGTATAGTGGGATATGATACATCTTTAAAACTGTGAGTCTAATTTGCTTAAATAATATTTATGCAACAAATGATGGTAAATCATTGCAATTAGCTTTCTTTAAATCATGGTTGTGCTTTAGAGTTTGACTACTTTCAGAAGTAAGAAAGAACAAGATACAAGTACTGAGAACCTTCTTGTCATTCAGCCAAATCGTTAACAAAATTAATGAATATGAAACATATGGTCCCTTCCAGGCACCATGGAAGGCACTAAGTATAAGGTAATGTGTAAAGTAGACTCCACTCATTGGCTAGAGATACAAGTCAATAAACAACTGTCATGGGTCAGGACAAATGGCTCCTAAGGGTAGATGCAGTGCTGGTGAATGGGCTTTATGGAACCAGAAGGCTTCTGAAGGCAATAGAGACCATGAGATCATATTATTTGAACACACATCACTGGTTCATTCTCAGCTTATATTTTTATACTATGTTTCAAAACTGCTTGAAAATATTTATTCCCCAATTCTGGTCTTTTCATAGACACATAAAGTAATTTAGCTTACAAAACCATTAAGTACAAGTAAATAATTGATGAGTGCCTGTCAGAATATTGGCAAAATAGTTTGTGTATTGTAGGCAGCATCTAAGATTCATGCTAGGATATGAATTACACTCAGGCTCAACCAAAAAGGCCAAAGCTGCTCTCAGACTTTGGGGTACGGTGGACTCAAAGGTCACTCTTGCAAAGGTGCTTTGGAGCTGGTACACACCCTGTCAGAAGTGATGATTCTGTGCATTATCTCTCTGAACTTCATGTCCCGTGGCATCAGATCAGTAACTCAGAATTGGCCACAGTAGGAGCGTTTACAAATTGGTAAATCTCTAAATTTATTGGCTTTCTTTTCATTATGGTTTTCTTCATCCAGTGATCTGATGTACCTGGAACAGCATTGCTTTAGTTACAATGTCTGACTAGTAATAAGGTATTTGACTGATACTTGATTTCGGTTGACTTTTCTTTTTTTTTTTTAATTGTAAAAATACTGTACAGAGGGGTTACAATTACATGGGCAAGATAATGAGTACATTTCTTATCAAGCATTGTAGCTTCCTCCTTTGTTTCCCCTTCCTATCCCTTCCCATCCTCCCTCTGCCCCCCCCTACCCAATCCTCCCCGGGTGACTTTTCTACTCTTTCTCCATAGACAGGTCCCCCCCTCCTCCATTCAATTTAGATGTCTTGTCCCTATTATCAACACAATGGTAAATTCTTTCTGTGCAAAGGTTGCTTTCACAAAATTGAGTTTAACCATTAAATGTGTATGTGTGTATGTATATGTGCATATATATCTTCATTATCCATACCCTATCTATCACTGTTCCATTTATGCACAAGCCTGAAATGGAACACTGGGGAGTCCCAAACTGAATACTTGCTTCCTTGTTGTTTTCAATAAAAGGGAATGCTACTGCACTATTGGTAGGTGTGTAAACTTATTCAACCACTCTGGAAAGCAGTGTGGAAGTTCCTCAAAAAACTATACATCGAGGTCCCCTATGACCCAGCAATCCCACTTCTGGGTATTTATCCAAATGATTGCAAACAAGGCTATACTAAAGCTACCAGCACGACTATGTTTATTGCAGCATTATTCACCATAGCTAAGATATGGAACCAACCCAGATGCACATCAGTAGATGAATGGATCAAGAAAATATTATATATATATATATATATATATATATATATATATATATATATATATATATATATATATATATAGGAGTCTTTCTGCTTTCACCAGAAAGAATGATACCACCGTATTTTGTAAGAAAATGGAAAGATCTGGGAAAAAAGTCATATTATGTGAAGTAACCCAGACCCAAAAAAACATAGGTCCCATGGTTTCCCTTATTTGCAATAAGTATTATACATCTAGGATAATCTTATCAGATGAGCAGAAAAGCTGAATAGCTAGGTATGTATGACTATATAAGATGACACTGAGCGAATTGAACTTGACATGGATACAAGAGATTTTTCTCTGTTGTTGTTTTTTTTTAATATACTATGTGCTTTCTTGTTTCTTTTGTATGTTCTTCTCCCTATGGTATATCCCCTGTTGTCGCTTTTATTTTGGTACCCTGGTATTGTATATATGTTTATCTAAACTAGGGAACAGAAGGGGAACAACAGAATGGTGAGACAAAGGACAAGGGGGAACCAATGGAACAGTGATATTCACAAGACAATATGTTGGACATGATCTGTACATCTCAAGGCGGGGGCATTGAGAGGGAGCGAAAGTAGGAGAAAAATGAGGGATAGGGTAACAAGTTTGACAAGAAATATATTTATTATCTTACTTATGTAACTGTAACCCCTCTATATATCACCTTGACAGTAAAATAAATAAAAATATGTCAGCAGATATCTTGGAAAGGGAAACCTGCCAATGTAGCTGTTATTATACTGTGCTATTTTTACCTTTTTTGGGGGGGGGATCCGGTCATGGAGCTTGAACTCTGGGCCTGGGCGCTTCAGCTCAAGGCTAGCACTCTACCATTCGAGCCACAGCGCCACTTCCAGCTTTTTTCTTTTTGCTTATGTGGTGCTGAGGAATCGAACCCAGGGCCTCATGCATGCAAGGCAAGCGCTCTACCACTGAGCCACCTTCCCAGCCCCTATTTTCATTTTTACTAGCAGTTTTCAAAACTACAAACTCTGGGCTAGTTTCAGCAATTGTTCTGACAATTAATGATTAGATACATGGAGTTAGTGGTTGCTAAATACACCCTTTTTAACTCATGTCAAACACAAAATAACTTGGCTTTCTTTTTGTGGATTCCACTGTTTCAAGTAATTTAACCATCTGTGGATACTGATTTACTTTGGCCATTTTCTTTTACATGTAACAACTAAATGATTAATACAAACTATATCTTTGCCTTATGCTGTGGAGCTTCAGTATAACATGGTTCCGAGAAAACTAAGTTTGCTTTGGTTACAAGGAATATTCCTGGCAAAATGTTACTGAAGAGTAAAGGATTAGAGACCTTTGAGACTCACATGATGGTCTGCAATTCATTTTTGATGAATATTCAAAATCAAAATAATAAGCTGGGCTCCAGTGTCTAATGCCTGTAATCCTAATTAGTTCAGAGGCTGAGATCTGCGGATCTCAGTTTGAAGTCAGTCCAGTAGAAAAGTCCATGAGACTCTCATCTCCAACTAACCACCAAAAAGAGGAACTGTGTGGCTCAAATGGTAGAGCTCCAGACTTGAGCAAAAAAAAAAAAAAAAAAAAGCCCAGGGACCAGTCCCAGACCCTGAGTTCAAGTCCCAGGACCAGTAAACACACACACTCTCTCACACACACACACACACACACACACACACACACACACACACACACACACACATATAAGTATTAGATGGTTCAAAGCTGATTCACTTTTAGTTTCACGTCTAAATTCCTTAGAAACTCCTCACGGATTTTGTTGTGTTCCCTCCAAGGATGGAGTCAAGGTTAGCTGCCCTTAATCATGCAGGGTCTTGAGATTTAATTGGGTTAAATTCTACTGTAGTTTACTTTCATATGGTCACCAACTACTTTTCTCTTTTTTCCTCTAGATGTTTTTTTTTTCCACCCCTTCCCTCTTCTTACTGATTCTTCTAACCTCTTTCCCTCTCTCCTCTCTTCTCTGCCCTTCTCCTCCTCTCTCTTCTTGCCTCTGTGCATCTTTTTTATATCACTTTTTTATTTATATGCTTTCTTCCTTCCTATATTCCACCTCCAATCTTCCTCCTACTTCTTAGTCTCACTCTTTATTAGTTTTCATGTATTACCTACCCTTTTTTGATACTCCCTCTCCCTTCTCTTTTTCATTTTATTTTAAAACAAATGCTATCTTTGAGAAACAGAAGAAACTCAACATTGAAGCCAAAAATGGTGATGACTGCTTGTAATCCCAGTATTGGAAGGCAAAACAGGAGGATCACAAGTCCCATGTCAGCCTGTGGAGTGAGAAAGTTCCCACTTGAGCTATGTAATAAAATGTTATTTCAGAAAAACCAAACCAAATAAAATAAAATAAGTATCTCAGTATGCTTAAGTGTAAGAACAAAATTGATTTTTATCATATTAAAATTATGTAAAGGAAGCCTGAATATTAGAAATATTTCAGTGGATATATAGTCATAAAAATTACCTATATTCTTAAGAATAATACATATATATAGTTACAAAATTATCTATATATTCTTTTTTATTGTGAAAATACCATATAGAGGGGTTACAATTACATGGGCAAGATAATAAGTACATTTCTTATCAAGCATTGTTTACTTCATGCTTGGAGGGAACATTTACTTTTTTTGAATATACTATTTTCAAGGCCATGAGAATACAGGGACAAAACAAGCAAAACAAAATAAAGTGAATAACTGCAACCACTAAATAAAACCATTTATCATCTAGTGAGGACAGATTTGCATAAATTGGTCCAGATGGCCATATGAAATATTATGACCAGATTCTTAATGTGTTTTATTTGTATTTACATATCTCATGCTTTCCCCTTGGAAATATAGTTTAGGTACATCATCATTATATTCATTGCTCTGGTATAAACTGCAAAAACCAGCAGGATTTCGTGTATATCTGTGTGGATTTTAAATATAATTTTAACTTACTGTCCAGACATATTAATTGGCTCCTTTCTGCAAAGTGCTAGTGTGCTTTCTGACCCAATGAGCCTGTAGAAGTATTTCAATTGTGTAATTACATCACAAAAGTCTTCAAATAGGTCTTTTTGTCTTGTGCAGATAAAGAACAAAAATTTAAGGCTTCTGCTTTGAGGTTTGATTCCTTGTTATTTGGGAATCAGCTAAGCAGAATACACACACACACACACACACACACACACGCGCGCACACACACACACACACACACACACACACACACACAGAGAGAGAGAGAGAGAGAGAGAGAGAGAGAGAGAGAGAGAGAGAGAGAGAGAGGCTCCCAAGTGGATATACTCATTATGAGCATGGGCACATCTCTGGTGTTTATTGTGGGTTTTTTTCCTTTGAGGCTGAGGATTTGAGAAGTCTTTAGATAAAGGAAGGCTTCTTGCGATTAGTCTCCTAAGCACAGTTGCCAGGTCTGCTACTAAGCGGCTCCATCCTTCCCTTTCAGGTCAAACAGGTCCCTCTCCTTTGGGAATCAGTGCAAGCACCTACAGAACCCACAGATGGCATCTCATCAAAGAGCCCAGCCTTAATTGCAATGCCTGTCACTTCATTTCTCCCATGCCTACACTGGTCGTCAACCCACAAATAATGATCTGTGCTTTAAAAAATTAGTTAAAAATTATCTGGAAGAATTTTTTCTTGCATTATCTTTCTGTATTCTAGCACACAATTAGAGGCCAGTGTTGAACATTTGTTACCCATATGGCTATTATCAGCTGCTCATAAATACGTGAAGTTGTTGTCAGGACTCAGTGGGAGAAAAAGAAAAGTCTACTCGTTTGCATTAATCCTTTTGATTTGTCCTTAAAGGGGTATCCATTGGTAATGGAGCCAGTTTAGCTGTGAGGAGTCCCTGGAATTCACTCCTGTCAACCAATATCATAAAAACATACAAATACAGATTTGCCTTTCTATTCATGAAGGATTAGCAATATTATGCTCTGAGTCATTGTGCTTAGTTGACCTGAGTTGGGAGGCAGTGATTTAATCAGAACTTTTTTCCTATTTAACTTCCTTATTATTTTCTTCTACTTTCATGTTCACATTTATGATCCCACTTGGGTCATTTATTAGGGAGCTCAAACATGGCTTGTATGTGTGATCTCTTTATTCTCGTTCCGCATTGACAACTCCCCCTCCCCCATACCGGCATTGCTCCATTGTCCTTCAGTCAGAATTTTTCTTTCATCATGTACAAAGTTGTAGTCCATTATTCCCCTCTGGAAGGGTTTTGTCTGCTCTGTGAGATCAATTACTCTGAAGACAGAGCTGAGGGTAGTGAAGGAGAAGGGAAAGCCAGCTGTTTCATATTAATGACCACACTCTTTCTTAGAACTGGGAGGCAGAGTAGAAGTAACCCTAGAAACAGTGATTATTGCATTCTAATAAGAGAAACTGGGAAAATTATTCAAGGCATTGATGTCATTTCCTAGTGGTGATAATGCATCATTTCCAGACTTATGGAGATTAATTGGTATGCCACAATACTGTAACAATTCCAAGTCATTTAAGTTTTATTTCTTCTTATAACCTTTTAAGGGGGTTTCTTGGTTCATAGCACATTTCCTTAAACACTGAAATACGGACCTTATCATTGTTTTGTACAATGTCTTTCTAGAGAAGAACAGAAAAAAATCATCCTTCTGTAGGCAGGGTGGGATATTGTGTGGTAGGTGTTCGGTAACCATTTATTGAGAACTCAAGTAGTTGCTTGTCTATTTAGCTAGTCAAGGAAATAGAGATGTACATCACATTTATGAGGTAGAAGCCAGTAGGTCTTTCTCATTTGTTAAAACGGTAACTCTTCATGTTATCTGTCTGTACTAAATGGTTTGGTTTGAACTCTGTCATCTGATCATGTTGTGAATAGGAACTGAGTCTCCTAACTATATCTTCTACACAGCGATGTTCAGTCCCTGTGTTGTAATTAGTAGCTGGCAGGCTTGTGGCTTGCGTCACTCGATCATTCTGCTGCTGCATTGCTTTTGATAGAGGGGGCACTCATCACCCATGCTATATTCTGCATTTACATCCCACAGTGGACTGGCTGTCTTCCTTCCTTTGATTAATTGACTCAGATGGATCTATAAAAGCTTTTCATAAGCCTTGCTTTTATAACCAAAAATGCACATTTTCTTTTTTTAAAATACATTTTTTTATTGTAAAAAATACTGTACAGAGGGGTTACAGTTACATGAGCAAGGTAATGAGTACATTTCTTTTTTTCTTTTTTTATTTTTATTTTTTGTGAACATACTGTACAGAGGGGTTACAATTACATGGGTAAGATAATGGGTACATTATCTTATCAAGCATTGCAGCCTCCTCCTTTGTTTACCCTTCACATCCCTTCCCAGCCTCCCCCACCCCCCCCACCCAATCCTCCCCCCCACCACCAAAGTTGTAAAGTTCGTTTTCGACATGACAACTTGTACTTCTCATTGTTGCAACAGGTCCACCTGTATCCTTAAACGACTTGTTTTTCCCCAGCTCCTCCACAAATTATACCGGACATCAAATATAGTGAAAGCAGGAGTTATACTGTGGGGGAGGGACATACAAAGCAACAAAGAAATAATCTTATAAATGCTTTAGAAACAAATGCATG
Organism: Dipodomys spectabilis; assembly: GCF_019054845.1. Taxonomy (NCBI): domain Eukaryota; kingdom Metazoa; phylum Chordata; class Mammalia; order Rodentia; family Heteromyidae; genus Dipodomys; species Dipodomys spectabilis. The sequence goes on from NW_024870867.1 coordinate 552,507, forward strand.
AAAGAAAAAAACATTTAAATACATATCTCAGGGTTCATTTTCCTACCATCACATTATCTGACCTTTTCTGCTTGAGTAATGAGTACATTTCTTATCAAGCATTGTTACCTCCTCCTTTGTTTTCCCTTACCTTCCCTTCCCTCCCACCTCCACAACTACACTCCCTGCCTCAATTGTAAAGTTTCTTTTTCAACATAGTGTTTTGTACATCTCATTGTTACAATGGGTCAACCTGTATCCCTATTTCAGCATTTTGTTTTTTCCCTCCCCTCCCCAAGCTAGAGAAGTGTATATACAAGATGCAGGGCACCGACATCAAATACAATGAAACTAGGGGTTATACCATGGTGGAGGAACATGTAAAGAAATATACTAAAGCTACCAGCACAACTATGTTTATTGCAGCATTATTTGCCATAGCTAAGATATGGAACCAATCCAGATGCCCCTCAGTAGATGAATGGATCAAGAAAATGTGGTATATATACACAATGGAATTCTATGCCTCCATCAGAAAGAATGACATTGCCCCATTTGTTAGGAAATGGAAAGACTTAGAAAAAAATATATTAAGTGAAGTAAGCCAGGCCCAAAGAAACATAGTTCCCATGGTTTCCCTTATTTACAATAACTAGTATATGTCTGAGTCAAGCAGAAAATGTCAAAAGCTATGTACATATGACCAGATAAGATGATGTTAAGTGAATTAAACCCCAAGATAGGGACACAAATGGTTTTTTTCTTTCTTGCTATTGTTCCTAATGTATTTACAATGTACCATGTGATTTTTTTTTGTTTCTTTGTATGTTCCTCTCCTATGGTAAAATCCACATTTTCTATTATTTTGAATATATATATGTGTATATATATATATATATGTTATATATATATATATATATATATATATATATATATATATATATATGAACTGAACTGTGGGCCTGGGTACTGTCCCTTAGCTCTTCAGCTCAAGGCTAGCGCTCTACCACTGGAGCCACAGTACCACTACTGGCTTTTTTTTTTCCTGCTTATGTGCTGCTGAAGAATTGAACCCAGGGCCTCACGCATGCTAGGCAGGCACTCTACCACTAAGCCACCTTCCCAGCCCTGAATATTCTTTAAGTTGGTGGTTTTCTACTTGGGTTGATTAAAAGTATATTATTAAGTCAGGTACTGGTTGGCTCATGACTATAGTCCTAGCTACTCAGGTGGCTAGGATATGAGAATCATGGTTGGACCATGCCCTGCCAGCCTGGGCAGACAAATCCATGAGACTTTTATCTAGAATTAATTAGCAAAAAGCCAGAAGTGAAGGTGTGGCTCAGGTGGTAGAACACTAGCCTTGAGCAAAGAAGCTAAGGGAAAATGCCAGGCCCTGAGTTCAAGCCTTAGTCCTGGCATACACTAAAAAATGTTATTAAAAGAAAAGCTTATAAATGAAAAAGTGAAGAATGAAAATCAGATATGTGTGCGTGTGCATGCACCTATGTTTTTTCTTTTTTCTTACTATTATATATTCTGCAAAAGGTTTGCCCATGGCATTTTACATGTGCATATATTGTACTTTGATTTGTTTTGTTCTCTGTCCCACACATATTTCAACACTTTTGGGGTTTACAGTCAATCTTGACTATACTAACCACATAGCTTACAGAATGGGAGAAAATTTTTGCCAATTTATAAGGGATTAATAACCAAAATGTAGAGGGAGGTCAGGAAAACTAAACTCCAAAGAACAACAAGCCAATAAAAACATGGGGAAATGAATTTAGCAAGCTATTTTTGAAACAAGAAGTATAAATTGCCAATAAATACATTAAGAAATGTTCAACATGCCTGGCCACAAAGAATATTTTCTGTTTTTTATTAATTTACTTTAATGTTATTATAGAGGTGATGTACAAAGGGATTACAATTACATGAGACAGTAATGAGTACATTCCCTTTAGTACAGTGTCTTCTGTTCCCTCATTCTCTCCCAGTCCCTCCCTCCTATCTCCACCCATGAGTTTTATAGTTCATTTTCACTAATGTCTACTAAGGTCCACTGCTGTACTTTTTCACCCTTTTTTCCTTCAAATTCTGTACCCCCCTCCAACCCTTCCAAGATGTACACTTGAATACACTTTACATAAGGTAAAGAAGACTAAAACTAAAAAAGAGAAAGGAAAAAATAATAAAAAGGAAGTCTCATTTCTATATCTTGGAGTTTGTTTCAGTATGCATATTATTTTCTATTAACACGAAGAGGCACTTAGGTATCGTGCCTTTGTGTTTCTCTCCTAAGAGTATCCTCTTTTGGTTCCACTATGTGAGTATCTAGAATCCTGTATAATTAATCATATCCCTGTGCATTTTAGATCTGACTTCCACATATCAGAGGGAACTGTTTGTCTCTCTGAGCTTGGCTTACCTCACTCAACATGGTTTGTTCTAGTTCTATCCATTTCCCTGCAAATGACCATTGTTCTATTCTTTCTTATGGTTGTGTAAAATTCTATTGTGTATAGATACCACATTTTTTGGATCCACTTATCTATTGTGGTACATCTGAGCTGTTTCCTTATCTTGGCCATTGTGAATAATGTGGCCACAGACATAGATGTGCAGGTGTCTTTATCATATTCCAGTTCATGATGTTCAGGGTAGATGCTAAGGAGTGGTATGGCTGGCTCATAGGGAAGGTCTATGCTTAATTTTTTGAGGGATCGCCAGACATCTCTCCAGAATGTTCGCACTAGTTTACTTTCCCACCAATAGTACAGTTAGGGTTCCCTTTTCCCCATGTCTCAGCCAACATTTGTTATGTGAAATATAGCAGATTGAGAATGAGAAGTGCCATGTGTTCTTTCTGATATGTGGAATCTACACTTACAAAAAGCAATGAGAAGCTCAGCTCTCTGTGACAGAGCCAGAAACCCATAGGTTTAATTTCCCACCCACTTTGATGATACAGGGAAAAGAACTCCAGGAGCCTAACCTTGACCTCTCTCCCAGGACATGACTCAGATTCCTGATGAGCTATAAAAAGAGATTCCTGTTGGCCACAGTGATTGTGTATTCAGGAGTGTCCCAGTGGTGGAAATAGTGATGTCTTCATTACATTGTGACTCTAATGGAGTTATGGCTTGGTTCTGATTTCCTTGCTCCACAGATCCCAGACCAGAAACTCCAAGCCTATTGCTTCGTCCAATTTCCAGGCTGCTCTGTGAGCTACCTTGTAGCTCTCCACTAAATTCAGTTTCCTTTTAGCCTGAATCAATATCAGTCGCAGTTGCTAATAAGTTTAACTGAAACAGAATTTCTAACCCAAAATTAAAACAATTAATGACTGCAAATATAATAGATGACGGAAGGTGTGTGTCTCTAATGATCAGCTTCATTTACCGCAAGGTTAATTGCCCAGAGGACTCTGGAAAGTAGGGTAGGGAAAATAGGGAAGCATGCTAATGAGATTAACAAGGATAGTTGGAGGTCATAGACTAAGGCTTGGTAGTCATTTGGGGAGGCTGGGGATAGGAATTATCTTCATTGTTTAAGAAGCCCATTGGCCAGGTCATTCTTGTCACTGGGAAGTTAGTCACTATACAGATGGGGTCACTGTCTCTTATTCACATTCATATTGGTGATATAGTCCTGATGTTCATATTAAATATGAACATCAGTGAATATGAACATCAGTGGTCTATCTAATCTTTTCTTGCTTGTACTTTACAGAGCCATGTATTACTGAAGACTTAACACCTGATTTGTACTACCAACTCTTGCCATGGTGTTATTACTCTCACAGTAGTTATTTTGATGGGATGATGCCAGCCTCTAAATAGTTCCCCTTCTAGGCAGATACATTAACATGGGAAACCACTGGATCCATGGCTTTTGAGACAGGGCTCTACAAAAGTGAAGATTTTCCAAGAGATTCATCGATCCTTGGAGAAAACCCAACTTAAAAGAGAAGGGCTATGTATAGCAGCCATTCAGAAGATAGGAGAAATCTCCTTGGCTTTTTGATGGCTAATGTTTTCAACTTGTCACAGCAATCATTTGCCACTACCAGAAACTGATATTCGATAAAGCTCTCCTTAGAACAAATCTTATCTTTTCCGTTTTAAACTAATATTTGCTGTGCTTTGATTTGCTAATTTTTAAATGGAAAGTTTTGGTAGATTGTATCCTATTAAATCTATTTTTTCTTTTTGGTTCTCTCTCTATCAAGTAAAAAAAATTGTTTCCACTTGCTTAGTCTTTACTAGTCACTGAGCCAAGTTTATATATATTAATTCATTAATGTATGAAAAATTGAGGTGATGCACAGTATTATTATCATTAAGGAAGAAAGCAATCTAATATAAGGAAATTGTCTACAGGTTACAAATAGGTTTAAAATGTTAAGCATTATGTCATGTTGTGCCAAAATAATCAGTAAGGTTAACCAAAAAGGTTAGGTGACTAGCTCCCTGTAAGAGACATTGCTCTTCATTGGCAAAGATCTGGTGTTAAATGGGTATATGATATGAGGCAAATCTCTTTTGAATGAACAATCTTAAATATCCTGTTACTTCTTTTTAATCTCATGTTCAAAAGGTGCCCTTCTGTGTTGAGTCAAGTTCAATCTTAAACCTTATATCTAAAACTATTCTTGTTTGATTTCAACTTATTTCTTTACCTATTATCACTCCAATATGCATCGTGAATTCTAGGCTCTGTTCATTGGATTGGGTGATAGTCAACTCTGTGTTTTGTTTCATGGTTTATCCTTAAATGCATAAGGAACTCATTTCTTTACAAATGGAATTGACTTTCCTGAGACTTGATTTCACTGGTTGTGTCTTCCTCATGGTCAGAACTCAACTTAATTATAGATGGATTTCTTCGTCTCTCAAACTGAGTAGTAAGTCCATTCCTTAATCTTCTGAATATTTTAAGAGGATATTTTCATCTCTGAACTATTAGAATTTTCACTGTATGCTTTTGGAACCAAGTTTTTCTCCAGATGCTACAAAGACAATACAAAGTAGTGGTGAGTGCTCACGTTTTAAAGGCCAAATTTTTGTAATTTATTGAATTCAGTTCTTCAACCTAAGGCCTATTCTTCCCCCTCAGAAACTGGGGACACTATTCATTTTGTACATACATTTGGACAATCCAACCCTTGTATTTCAACTCCCTGTATCCTGCTCCCCTGTACCAACAAATCAATGGGTCAGTTTCAGATCTATTAAAGGTAATATGCTAGCATCAAAGTCTGTGTTTTTAAGAACAGACTGGGAAAAAATGGGCTGTCACAAAATCTGGAAATAATCTACATGCTGTTTGAAAAAAAGATCTCCAAACTCCTGGGTACCTGGAGCAGGAGTTAAAAGAGTTCTTGGTTTATAAATATTAAAGTAATTAAATATTTACTTTAGTTATTTATAGTAATATTGCTTAAAGTTAATAAGAACACGTTGTAAAAATGGGATGATAATCTAAATGAAGTTAAACTTCTATTTTTCCTGGCAGAATTGTGATAGACTATGCATACATATTTTTAAAAAATCCTGACTTCTAGATGCAATACATAAAAGATTAAAGCAGCAAGGACTGCTGTTATTGCTATACTACTGTTCAAATAGATGTGGTCCTTTCTGATCTCAGATATTTCCTTTATTTAACTTTACTTCAGGTATTTTGATGATCACTCCACTAATAATAGAAAAGTTGCTAGGCCTTGAAGTTGAGCATGACAAATCCTACACAGATTATTATCTGTCTTGGAGAGCTCCTCTGGGCTTTTTGGAAAAGAATTTTAGCTACTCATTTCATTGTGAGAATTATTTGTAAGCTCTTCCACTTTCCTCCACTCTTTTCCACTTTTATCTTAAAAAGAAATGCTCCTGTGTTCTCTTTCCTACAGTCTCTCTGGATAGTCAAGATGAAACTGAGAATTTGTAGTGACTTGGTTGGGTGACATGATGTATCATTCATCTGCTATCCGGTCCTTCTATTGGAAACGGAAAAACTAAAAACACTTTAGTTAAAAAATTAAAGGAGATACTTTAGGATACTAGAATACACACACACACACACACACACACACACACACACACACACACACACAATAGATATACTCTGAATAGGACCTGTCACAGAAACAAAACAAAAATGCTTCTGTATAGCAAAAGAAACACCTGGGGTTGAACGCTTGCTTAGCGAGACAAACAATAGAGTAGAGATGACCCCCAGAATTTTTACTTCTCCTCTCTTATGAATTATTTGTATTTAATTCTACCCTACATGCCTAGTCATGTATACATCAAAGCACTCATTGACAGATCTTGAAATATATTCTTAAAAAAGAAGTGCCTCTAAAATCATGTCAAAGTATCTTTCCAACTTAAAAAAATACATTAAGACAAGGTAGAAAGTATTTCAGTCTCGGGGCTGGGAAGTTGGCTCAGTGGTAGAGCGCTTGCCTTGCATGCCTGAGGCCTTAGGTTCGATTCCTCAGCACCACATAAGCAAAAAAGAAAAAAGCCGGAAGTGGTGCTGTAGCTCAAGTGGTAGAGCGCTAGCTTTGAGCTGAAGAGCTGAGGGACAGCGCTCAGGCCCAGAGTTCAGGCCCCACGACTGGACCCCAAAAAAAAAAAAAAAGTATTTCAGTCTCATGAGAAGCACTAACCTATATATTCTTGGATCTTGTATATATTAAGCTAATGTGTTTGCATTTTAATTGGGATAGTGGTGGAAATGGGTTGAAAAGGAACAAGGATATTAGAAACAACCCTCCTGATCTGGGGTACTGGTGATTCTCTCCTGTAATTCTAGCTACTTAATGTTAAGTCTGAGGATCATGGTTCAAAGTCACCTCGGGCAGGAAAGTCTGTGAAACTGTTTTCTCCAATTAAGCACCAGAAATCTGGAAGTGGAAGTGTGACTCAACTGGTAGAGGCTAGCCTTGAGCAAACAAACAAACAAACAGCTAAGGAACAGTGGCCAGGCTCTGAGTTCAAGCCCCAGGACCATCCCATATGCATACACAAAAAATGACAACCCTGCATGTCTGTTTTCTTAACTCTCCGTGCTTCATTTTCAGAACCTTAACACATCACCTGATTTACTGGCTGATATGATTGAATTGACATAAAGACAGAAAAAACATTGAAGCAGATAACGTAAGTTAATATTGTAATAAAACTGGAAGTCTACCTAGCACAAAGGCAATACTAGGAAGCACACAATAGATATTGGAAGGTTGAGGGACAGAAACGCCACTTGCTCATGACTGATTTGGTCCCCATCACCTGGGAAGGTTACAGCAGGACGAAGGCCATAGTAGATGCTCTAAGGCTCAATTGTCTCAGCCTCATTTGTCTTGCCTAACCCAGACAACACTTGTGCTTCTGCTAGCGACTATGAGCCTCAGTTGCTAAAGGCTCATTTTATTCGTACAGGTGAATTCATGCACTGAACTACAGCCTTTGTTGTTCTGAGATTTTTGTAACAACCCCAGAGAGAAGCTCCTAGGCAGAGTTGACTAATAGGGAAAAAGAAATTTTTGGTGATTGTTCCTCTGCACTTCTTTGGAAAGGGAATCAGCTGAAAGTACACTCGGCTTGTAGCTTCACATGGCTATCTGCTTCATTTCTGTCTTTCCAGCCTCTCACGAGGAAACCCTCTCCTCCCCTGGCCCCCAGGTCAGTGTTTGTCACAAGAATCTCTGCTCCATCTTTGCTTCTGGGAATCTTTTTCCTTGATAGTTGATTACGGTGGCATTTGTCACATGCTCTAGGACCAAATACTTTCCATGGTATCAGGAATATTTGAGTCAAAAGTCTGACTAGTTTATATAAGTTTTAGATTCAGAATCAGTTCTGAGGATCTGCTGTTCAGTGTCATGTGTATACAATCATGATAATGCTGAGTGCTGGTGGCTTACGTCTAAAATCCTAGCTCTCAGGAGGCTGAGATGGAGGATTGTGGCTCAAAGCCAGCCTGGGCAGGAAACTCTGTGAGACTCCAATTAACCACACAAGGCTGGAAGTAGAGCTGTGGCTCAAGTGGTGGAGGACTCGCCTTGAACACAAAAGCTCATGGACAGAGCCTAGGCATAGAATTCAAACCTCAGGATCTGAAAAACTAATTTAAAAAAAGATAATGTATACTTGAAAAATACTCAGAGGATATTCTTATATCTTCAATCCCTCCAAATAAGTCTGTGAAGTGATTGATGAGTTCCTTAGCTTGATTTAATCATTACATGATATATGTAAATCACATGTTACATAGACACACTTCTGTCAGCACCACACTGCTACTCTGTGGTGTAAGCATACAGACTCCATGTGCAGTGAGCCGTATTATCTACACTCATGTGAGATACAGTCTATGATTTCAATGACGAGGTTGCCTCTGGATGTGTGTGTGTGTGTGTGTACATGTGTATGTACGCACCCATGTGCTGCTACTGGGGCTTGAACTCAGGGCCTTACATTCTTGCTCAGCTTTTTCGCCCAAGGCTGGTACTCTACCACTTGAGCTACTCCTCTACTTCTATGTGGGTGGATTTCTTAGCGTGTATTCATGTCATTTAGTAACACAGGACTGCCTGTGAATTAAAACATCATAAATATATTCATTTTTTTGTCAATTAGAAAGTAAATACATTCGAACGAGTTTACGTAAATTCCACACATACTGGTGGCACATGTGAAGTGTCTGAATTAAAATTCACATGTGGAATGTCACAGTGCTGTACCATTCATTGCCAATCTAAAGGTCAGGGGTCAGGCAGTGAATGGTAATGAATGGCACAGCATTGTGACATTCCACATGGGCCACGAGTATGTCTGGGATTTACGTGAACTTGTTAAAATGTATTTACTGCCTGACCTCTGACCCTCAGATTGGCTTTTTCTTTTTCTGCTTGGATTTACCTCTCACTTTATTGTTCATTCTGCCCAAGTTACATGGATGCATGGTACTCACTGATTGAAGTCAAATTCCTATTGACTCAGCTCTGTCCTCAGATTGCCAGCTCCGAAGCTTCCCTCAAGCAAAATCCATCTTAAAAGTTAAGCAAGCTTGGGATGCGTCTAATAGGGAGCACCTGAGCTTACACTTAATTAAGCCTGGAGATAGAGTCTTTGCAAGGAGCAAGAAGGGACCTTCACTGAGTCAAGCTTCCTGAATTGCAGGGCCACACAAAACTAGCGCCAGAAAGGGGAACACGGAAGATATTATGCTGTGTTTCAGAGAAATTAAGTGGTTGTTCTGGCTCTTGGAGTGGCTGAACGATTGTCATGTCTGATTTTTGCCAGTTGTTTCATTGGAATAATGTGGTAAGTTTAGGGGATAATATTTTCTCTCTCATTTCATTGAGCATAATGAAATATAGCCAGAAAAAAGAAAAAGAAACACATTTCATGAGTTTCTCTCTAAGTCAGATATGGATATACTTAACAAAAAATCGTACTGAATTAAAATTCATATGTTCCATAACGTTTTTCTTTCCAAGGAATTCATAGCACAGATCTGACATTAATTCCTCTCTCCAGAATATTTCCTCTAGAATAGTCAAGAATAGAACAGCTCTAGTTTTTTTTTTTTTTTTGGTTGGTTGTGGGGCTTGAACTCTGGGCTTGGGTGCTGCCCCTGCGCTCTACCACTTGAGCCACAGCGCCACTTCAAGTTTTCTAGTGGTTTTTGTTGGAGATAAGAGTCTCACAGACTTTCCTGCCCGGGCTGGCTTTGAACCACGATCCTCAGATCTCCGCCTCCTGAGTAGCTAGGATTGCAGGCGTGAGCCACCAGTGCCCAGCGTAGCGCTAGAGTTTAGATGGCAAAGATTCCTTGGTTTCTATCCATGTGTTTATTATAATTTCTGAAATTAAGAGAATTAGCTGGAGGAGAGAGTATCAGTGGAGGAAAATAGAAGTTTGTTTTATTTATTCATGTAAGCAATTGTTTTTAGTTTCTAGTTACAGATACGGAAAAAGATTTGGGGCCATTAGGAACAAGAGACACAAGGCCTGTTGTGTTATCCTGACACCTAGTGGGAGGGAAACACAGTTTTGTCGCAAGTAAAACAGACCAGGAAAACAAACCTGCCAGAATTCCATGCATTAACTAATTGCAGTATTTGTCCAATGCAGTTATCAGTTGCAGGCTAATTCGTTTCTTTGTCTTCCAAATTGTAAAATTCATGGGTTCCACCCCGGATATGATACTGTGAATATTACCATTCCAAGAATGTTGCCTCAACAATAAATGGTTTCAGTCCTAAACTATCTTCTCTTCCTATCTCTCAACTTGGAAATGCCTTTCCCTAACTTCCTCCCTTCCTTCCTTTCTTCCCTTCTTCCTTCCTTCCTTCCTTCCCTCCCTCCCTCCCTCCTTCCGTCCGTCCTTCCTTCCTTCCTTCTTCCTTCCCTTCTCTACTTCCTTCCCTCCCTCCTTCCTTCCTTCCTTCTTTCCTTTCTCTCTTCCTCCATTTTTTCATCATGGAGATCCATTGAAGGACAACTCTCCTCTGTTTTATCCATGGTCCATCTTATTTCTCCTGTTTTCCTCCTCCTATCAACCTTTCCTGCATGCCAGAGTCTGTGTTTCAGGATTTAAACATGCCTGTCTCTTCTCTATTTTCAGATGTTGGAAAACATAAAATAATAGTAGGAGCAAAAAAAATTCCCCAAACAAACCAAACAAAACACTAATCAGTCTTCTTCACTGTCAGGCCTAAGCTGTCTCTCCCCACCATGCTTTTATTCCCATTAGCCAGCAAAGAACAAGGAACAGATGTACCTACAGATGTCTATAGGTAAGTGATGAGCCAAAAAAGACAAGTCCTTACTACTCCATTCCTCAATTAATGTTGATTAAATAACCCACTTCAGCTTAGATTTTGACCAGTACCTACCAAAGATCCCCCCCCACACCGATATTCAGTATTGGATTTTGTATCATATAATTGTGTGTGTGTGTGTGTGTTTTATATTGTTGGACTTAATTACTGAGAAATATTTGAATTTCTTGGTCATTACCTTATTAACCACACACTTTGTCTCCATTTTAGTTTAATTCTTATAGGTGCAATTTTCTTAACTTCCAATTTGAAACAAGATGACAATTGTCATGTAAGAGCTGGATAAGAAGACTGATAAATGTATGAGCAAGAGCCAGTGGCTCACTCCTTGTAATCCTTTCTGTTTATGAGGCTGAGATCTGGAGGTCTGAGGTTCAAGGACAGACTGGGCAGAAAAGTTCACTAGATCCCACCTCCAATTAACCAACCAATTAACCTTCAGGCTGGAGGTGTAGTGACACCTTGCCAGCTGCACAAGCAAATCTGAATATTTGAGTTCAATTCCTAATACTGCTTAAAAAAAAGTGTGCAAGTAAATAAATAGGTTAGATTGAATTGCCTCAAGTAGGAAATAATTCTATATTCTTTTAATCTTTTAAATCCTATTTCTAAATTTTAGTGGAAGCAGTTACCTTCAAAATTTAAAAATTGATTTGATGTGTGAGCGTGCGTGCATGCGTGTGCATGCGTGTGTGTGTGTGTGTGCACGTGCCAGTACTGGGGTATGAATCAGAGCTTGGATATTGTAGAGCTTGAACTCAAGGCCTGGGCATTGTCCCTGGGCTTTTTTTTTTTTTTTTAATAAGCATGGCACTCTACCACTTCTGGCTTTGGTTAAATGGAGATAAAAGCCTCACAGATTTTCCTATGAGCTGGCCTTAAACTGTGATCCTCTGATCTCAGTCCCTTGAGTAGTTAGGATTATAGATGTGATCCACTGGCATCACTGTTTGAGGTATTTGCTTTACTCAGCTTCATCCACCTCTCTTTCTTAACATCCCCACAATGCTTTGCCTTGACTACTGCTAATTTGTTGATTTCCCTAATCCATAATTTTGCAATTGTAAAGTATTATATTACAGTTCTGTTACTTATAAAGGCAGATTTTTTTCTCACTCAGCAGTTTCCTGGAGATTGATCTGTTTTCTTGTATGTGTAGTTCACTCCTAATTATTGTTATGTAGTGTTCTGTAGTGTGGAGTACCAGCGTTTGCATAGCTGTCCCTTCCTGAGATAGCCCAGGTTTGGGGTGGTAGGAAGAATCCTACTGTGAACATTTGTATACAGATTTCTAGGAGCATATACATTTATAATGTTGTGGGATAAATATCCAAGAATGCAATCACTAGGCTGTACGTGGTTGCATATTTAGGCTTATAAGACATCCCCTATTTTTTTTTCTAGGATGACAATGTCACTTTTACATTTCTACCAGCTTGTATGAGCTATGATCTGTTTTGTATATCTTTAGCAGCATTTCATCATCTATCACTTTGATGAATGCATCTACTATCTACATGTGAGTTTAATTCGAAATTCCCTAGTGACTGAAGTTGGTATTTTTTCCCCATGTGCTCTAATTTTTAGGTCCTCATTGACAAAATACTTGTTCCTTCTTTTCACCCATGTTCTATCAGTTTATTTGCTTTCTTATGGTTTATTGGTGAGAGTTTGTTAAATATCATTAATGTCATTCCTTTCTCTGATACTTGATTTGAAGGTATTTTCTCCCATCTGTATGCATGCTCATCCTCTTAACAGAATAAAAGCATCTTTGTTTTTTTACAGAGCAGTCTTTATTTATTTATTTTTATTTTATTTTATTTTATTTTAATTTTTTTGTCAGTCATGGGGCCTGAACTCTGGGCCTGGGCGCTATCCCTCAGCTCTTCAGCTCAAGGCTAGCGCTCTACCACTTGAGCCACAGCACCACTTCTGGCTTTTTCTGCTTATGTGGTGCTGAGGAATTGAACCCAGGGCCTCATGCATGCAAGGCAAGCACTCTACCGCTGAGCCACCTTCCCAGCCCTGATTATTTATTTTTTAATCTTTATTTTTGGCAGTCCTGGGACTTGAACTCAGGGTCTGGGCTCTGTCCTTGAGTGTTTGTGCTCAGGGTTTGCCCTCTGTTACTTGAGCCAGCGCTTCACTTCTGGCATTTTGCTGGTTAATTGGGGAATAGAGTCTTGCAGACTTTCTCACCTGTTCTGACATCAAAGATCTCAGCCTCATGAGTAGCTAGGATTACAGGCGCGAGCCACCGATGTCCTGCAGCAAAGGTTTTATGTTTGTATGTGCTCCATTTTCTTTTTATGGATCATGCTTTCCATGATAAACTTGAGAACTCATTTGCTTCCCTAAAGTATGAAGATATCTCCCATTTCTTTCAAATCTTTTTTTTTTTTTGGTCGGTGGTGGGGCTTGAACTCTGGGCCTGGGCACGGTCCCTGCGCTCTTCAGCTCAAGGCGAGCACTCTACCACTTAAGCCACAGAGCCACTTATGGTTTTTTAGTAGCTTATTGGAGATAAGAGTCTCACAGACTTTCCTACTGGGCTGGTTTTGAACCGAGATCCTCAGATCTCAGCCTCCTGAGTAGCTAGGATTACAGGCGTGAGCCACTGGTGCCCGGCCTCTTTCAAATCTTTTGAGTTTATTTTACATTTAAGTTTATGATCTTTTTTGAGCTTAAAAAAACTCTGTTTTTGTCTATGCATATCTAGCTTCATTTGTGGTTAAGATCATCCTTTCTCTTACTGATTTTTTTTCCATTTTTTTCAAAATTACAACTAAATAACTTTAAATTATCTGAGTTGTCTTAAAACTGGTACTATATTTAATGCTAAGTTACAGTTCTTAACTATAGCCACTAGGTGGAGAGATTAGATTTGTTAAGTTTATAAATTGTTAGCAACAGGTTATCCTACTAAAGTTTTCAAGTCCTCTATGAAATGCATTTTATACCAAGAGCCTCCGATTTATTATAGCCACAACAAATACAAATACCAAAAAGGACTTGAAATATTTAAGTAAACATAAACACAATCTTCATGTATTTAGAAGTCTCAGCTTCTAGACTATGTCACAGAAATTAGACAAATGCTAAACACTACGTTAGTGCTCATGATAGTCCTAGAAAGTCAGTTTCCAAGAACTTCTCATTATTTAACTTACTGGAAAAAGACAGTATAACTTTGTGACTCTTTTTTTCTAGAGTCAAATATAAAACACTTCTTATAATTGCCTATCTATATTTATATACTTTAGACCAAAACCTAATCCTTTTCATGAGAGAAATATATATTTCATTTTTTAGGGGTTCAGGTGGGATTTGAAATCAGGCCCTTCATTTTGCTAGGCAGCTGCCCTACCACTTGAGGCATGCCCTCAGACCTATTAGCTTTAACTTCTTTTCTGTAGAAAAGTGTTTATAAATCAAGTGTAAATAAAGTGGAAAAGAAATTTACTGGGAGACATTTGTAGTTTGATATATATTATATATGATACATATATGTGAACATATACACATATATGTGATAGATAAATGAGAAAATATACATGTATATAAGTCTTTTTACTGAAGCATTTTAAATCATTTTAGTATTGTTAAATGCTGGCAACTTATGTAAAATGAAGACATTGGTTGGAGTGTACTTATAGTTTGTCATTCACTAAAATTGAGTATTTTATACAATACCTAATGCAACTCAGTAATAAATATATAGAGAAAAACTTAGCTTACTGGGAAAGAGTCCTACATAGTTTCTTTGTAGAGGATTCTTCTCTTATATATCAGCTGGTTTCTAACTACTAGTTTTACTTTTTTCTGTGTCCATTTTGGGCTTAAACTCAGGGCCTGGGTGCTGTCCCTGAGCTATTTTGCTTGAGGATAATGCTCTACCATTTGAACCAAAGCTCCAATTTCCAGCTATTTGGTGGCTAATTGAAAGAGTCTCATGGACTTTCCTTCCAGAGCTGGCTTTGAACCAGGATTCTCAGATCTCAGCTTCCTGAGTAGCTAGAATAGAATTATAGTCATGAGCCACTGGTGCCTGGTACCTGTGCCTGGCTTATTTTTACTTTTGTCTTGAAGGAACTATTTATTTTAGTAACTCATCCACCTTGGAGGGGAGAGGAAGGGGAGACTGATAAAATTTTTGCATATTTTATAGAAATATTAGATGTACTATATTATATATACATATATAAATTAATTTTGCAGCTATGTATATAATAATTATAGTTTTAAAATTGCTAGAGGTTAGCCAACTGAGGAAAAAGAAACATTTATTCTTAGCTATACATTTTTTCTTTCTTTTTTTTTTTTGCTTTTAGAGAAAGCAGTTATTACCTCAGCAACTAGTGTAATGCACTCTGCTCACCTTTACCATTCCATTATTTCAGCATAGAATCTTTTTGGAGATGAGTATATAATCACACAATACAATGGAAATTCTGACTTAAGACTTAGGTTCAAAATCTAGTTCTTACACTTAAAATTTAAAGGTATATGTATATATATTGAACATTCTCCTACATGTCAGGCACTGTTGAAAGAACTTTATATGCACCTCTTGCTTCACCTTAATAACTCTACATATCTGTAATAGTACCTTCACCGTATAGAACGTGAAACCATGACGCAGTAGGCTTAGGTCACTTGGCTGGGTACAAAGTGGTTGAGTATTTGAATCCAAATATTAAGCCGGCCTTGCTTTAAGTAATTCTTTAGCTGCTATGGAATAGCTTTTTAATATAGTGGAGAGATGAGAACATAACTATCTTAACATCTAAAACTATCCCCTCTTGTGTCATTAGGGAAATTTTTCAATTATTTCTGAGGCAACTCTGCATTTCCAGATTAAAATGAAACACATATTTGTGTTAAAATAGTAGTACCTTCTTATGATCTCTGATATGGATAAAGACGTAGGTCTTTTTCTCTTCTTGTCAATTACTACTGTAAAAACTTAAGTAATAGAAGGAGAGATGTACTAATAGTGAGCTATGTAAGAAAACATTTTTTTGTTAATAGTACCTAGAAAAGTGATTAAGGTGGTCCAGGTCATAATGAGAACCTGGGTGGAAAGTGTCTTACCTAGTAAACGATCAAGTAGTTCATTAGAAACACAACCGTGAACTCATTTTCTTAGAGACATCTTCCATCACTAGGTCAATTTCCATAATAAAAAAGCACTTAATAACAATTACATATTGCCTTTATGTGTAATATAAATTTTTATACCCGTATACATCATCCTTTTATATATAATATTCTTCCTCATTTGTATTTCATCAAGCAATCAAAAATTATTTCTCTTATAAAAAATTGCAGGTTCCAAGTTTACATATATTTACTAGAAAAAAATCCAGTCTCAATTCCCTAAAATATTATAGAAGGAAGGAAAAACTCAACAGTCATGTTTAAACATTCTCTGTGTATTTATTTTAAAATACTTTAAGGTGCCCCTCAGTAGATGAATGGATCAAGGAAATGTGGTGTGCATATATATATATATATATATATATATATATATGTTGAATTCTATGCCTCCATCAGAAAGAATGACACAGGCCCATTTGTTAAGAAATGAAAAGACTTGGGAAAAACGTACTAAATGAAGTAAGCCAGACCCAAAGAAATACAGGTCCCATGGTTTCCCTCAATTGCAATAATTAGTACACATCTAGGATAATTTTATCAGATGAGCAGAAAAGCTCAAAAAATTTGGCATATGACCATGTAAGATGATGTTAAACAAAATGAACCCCAAGATGTAGACACAAGAAGTCTTTCTTTGTTGTTATTGTTTCAATGTACTATATGATTTTTTTTTTGTTTCCTTTGTATGTTCTTCCCCCTATGGTATATTCCCTGTTGTCACTGTATTTGATTTTGGTACCCTGCATCTTGCATATCCATTTATCTATTTTGGGGAGGGGATGGAGAATAACACAATGCTGAAACAGAGACACAGGACAAGATGACCCATTGTATCAATGATACTCACAAGACACTATTGTGAAAATAAAAATAAACTTTACAACTTGTGGGGCGGGGTCGGGACTGGTGGAGTAAGGGAGATAGGGGAGGGAAGGGATAGTAGGAGAAAAACAAAGGAGGGGGAAACAATGCTCGACAAGAAATGTGCTCATTACTTTACTCATGTAACTGTAACTCCTTTGTACAACATCTTTACAATACAATACAATACAATACATACTGTAAAAAAGCGGTAAATTAGTAATGAGCTGGGATTGTAGGTGACCCAGTTATCCACTAGATGGCGAACTTGCTTTGCAAACAACATGCAACGGTGAGAAATGGAACCAATTTAACTTTGCTGTCTGGGCAAATTCGCTAATTTGGGTCATATATTAGACTCTTCTGTTTCAGTGGTTAACGTGGTTCAATTTTAAGCGAGGAAATAATTTGTACAATAACGAAAGTTGAAATTAATACCCAGAAACAAACCATATGCAATTTAGAACTAAAATCCATTAAGTTGTCTGCATTAGAGGAAGAAACCGACCAATGGAGAAAAAGCCAATTTGTTATATTGGAACAGCTAAACTGCTGAGAAAATTAATATAACATCCAGAAATCGAAAGGTGGGGTTAAACTCCGATGAGGTCACTTTGTTTTAATTTTAACTCTGAAGGGGAGGAACTTAGCTCAAATTCTCTAATGTTACTTGGCTTAACTCCATTGTGGATTTTATTTTTAAATCTAGAAGATATGGAAAAAAAGGTTACAAAATGCTTAATTTTCAGCTTTTAAAGAAACTCATTTGGCCCTTAGAACTTATAACATCTAAAGACAGTGCTATATGTACTTTCGAAACTTCAAGTGGTCAAAATTAGACAAATATTAATGAGACCGCAGAATTAGAATGGCAGATGTATTTGAAATTACATGCAATTAGGTCAGCCGGTGCCAAAATCTTGGTTCATCAGAATAGAATTAATTCTTGCAAGATCTGATCCTGGCTTTCTGAGTCAAATGTTAATCTTGAAAGTCCACACTGGCAACTCCTTTCTATAGGGAGAGAGGGGGAGGGGAAGGAAAAGTAGAAGAATCTCTATGAAGAAATGGGCAGAGTGATGGGGTTTTCATGCCAGGGGAGAAGCTGCATGTTTTGGGAAGTTGTTCCAGTGTTATTGTCCAAGAATGGAAAAGTAACTCTTGCCAAGATAATTCAAGATTCTACAAGCATAACACCATATGTATATGCCATAGTCAAAGTAGAGCAAGTGCCTCAACTCTACTGCATAGCTTTGTGTTTATTGCTACGGTTCTCTCTCTAGTACAGGCCACCAATAGCCTTGCACTGCAAACCAACTGGACTGTGCAAAAACACTTTCAAAAATGTTTTAAAAATACCACTTAAAATAATAATTTGCATTTAATTATGGGTTTCACATAATATATAATCCAATTAATATTTTATATCAGGAAAATGATCACTTTCAGCATTTACCCGGTACAATAAAATAGACAACAAGCTAAATATGTAAGGATAAGTGTTTTCTTAAATGCTGTGTATGTGTGTGTGTGTGTGTGTGTGTGTGTGTGTGTGTGTGTGTGTATGAGAGAGAGAGAGAATCTATGCAGGCTGACCACTTTCATTTCTGAATATCTTTATTTCACTTATTTAACTTTTGTTCTTTTTAATTGAAAATGAAACTCAGGAGTGAAAAAACTTACCTGTGCTGTCAAAAAATGAGTTTATTCCACTAGTGTATAGATTGAGCATATTCACCATAGTTGTTTCTTACCTATATTGTATCATGTAAATGTTATTTTGTTCCATTTAAAAGCAACTATGTAGCTCTAAAATCCCACATTAGGAACACACATCAAGTTTGTAAAGACTGGGTATGACAGTTTGTGAACTGAACTCTGTAGTATACGGTTTAATTTTTTTTCTTTTTTCTTGTTGGTCTTGAGAGTTGAACTCTAAGCCTGGGCGCTGTCCCTGCGCTCTTCAGCTCAAGGGGAGCACTCTACCATTTGAGCCACAGTGCCACTTCGAATTTCTGAGTGGTTTATTGGAGATAAGAGTCTCAAGGACTTTCCAGCTTGGGCTGGCTTTGAACTGCAATCCTCAGATCTCAGCCTCCTGAGTAGCTAGGATTCCAGGCATGAGCCACTGGCCACAGTGGCTCTGCTTTTCAGAGAAGAGAATTTGATCAGGAAGGATGTCTTGTGTATCTGTGAGGTCTGACTTGTGGAGGGATTGGTCAATATTGTAGTGTAGGATTCATAGGACGGGGAGGAAATCGTTGAGGTTGAAAAGTCAACAAAGATCTTGCTGAGGACAGCAGGGGCAGCTCATCTTCATTCTAGGGACTATATTGAAGTCTTTGTTGACTTAACGCTAAGAATATGCCGGAGGTAGGGTTGTAATGCAAAGTCTCCCACC
Source organism: Dipodomys spectabilis (assembly GCF_019054845.1). Classification (NCBI taxonomy): domain Eukaryota; kingdom Metazoa; phylum Chordata; class Mammalia; order Rodentia; family Heteromyidae; genus Dipodomys; species Dipodomys spectabilis. The sequence goes on from NW_024870867.1 coordinate 571,775, forward strand.
TCAACCCCTCTTCCTTCTGAGATCTCTGCCATCTTCTCAAGGCTCAGCTTATCCTGCTCCCATATACTTAGCACCTACCAGAGTGTAATTGCTCCAGCTTTTATCCTGAAGGTCTTTCCCCCGACCCTTTAACTGTACCCAATGAATGCCCAAGGATCTGGGTAGCTCTAGTGGCCAGCATTTCCCTAACTCACATTGACTGACTTGCCATGCTCTTCTGTGGCTTCCTTTGACTTCCCATGTGTACTTGCTGGGAAGCAGTGGCTCCCAACTCTGTCTGTGCATTGAGATCAGATAAAGACTCTTGGCTGGCTACCCGAAGATTCTGTATTCATTAGGCTGGCTTTTGCCTTCACTTTGGGATCATTAGAAATTTCTGAGTTGATGCTAATGAACTCATGACGTGGAGAACCGCTGCCCCATGAGTTTTCTTTATTGTAAATTTCTGTTTGCATGTCTGACATTTGCTGTGGTCAAGAATGATTCTATGCTTATTTGATTTTCCTTGCAGTCCCGCACAGAATTACTTCCAGACAGCAAATTCATGCTCCAAAATAGTTGATGACATAAACCAAATTAATAGGGGCTGACCTAGAAAGAACCAGATTTTGAAAAGTATGAAGATTCTAGGAGGTTGGATATAAAGCAAATAAGAGTATAAAATGAGGGAAATTGTGGGTAATGCATATATGATGGAGAGAGAGTATTTCTTGAGTTACATATAGCTTTTATATTTGTATGTAGCAGACAAGTGAGAGAGAAGTCAATGGAAATGGAAATCCTCCAAGAAGAGTGCAGTTGTGCTACACAATGTAGTTCAGTGGATAGGAGGAAAGCAAGGAAGCATTTGAGCTGTTAAAGGAAGCTAAAACATGATACTGTTTTTTTTAAATGTCTTTTAAGTTGAAAGACAAAAATACCAGGGATGAAAAACTCTACCAGGGTTGGTAGTGACATACTCCTGTAATCTCAGCTTCTCAAGAGGTGAAATTAGGAGCAATTTGGTTCAAGACCAGCACAGGTACAAAACACAAGACTCCATCTGAAATACAAGCTGGAAGCAAAAGGATTGGGGAATTTGGCTCAAGTGGTAGAGATCTTGCCTAGCAAGCATGAACCCAAGTTCAAATGCTAGTGTCAGAAAATATCAAAGAGAGAGACAAAGTTACCAATGCTATCACTAACCCAGTGCAGTACTTCCAAGAGTCTGACCCTCGACTTTCCCCATTTCAAGCAAATCTAATGTAGTGTAACCATTTCTAATACATAGATAAAAGTAAAAGACAAATGTGTGTGGGTCTGTTTCATGAAAGCAATGCGTAACACAGCAGTGTTTGTGAAGTCTTCATTTTATAAAAGATTTGATTCTCTGTCATTTTTTCTATTCCACTTCTGCCTTCTTGTTCTCTTATAAAGTTCCCTCAGAGATATTTAATTTTGAAGAGCACTAGAGAAAAATTTAACTGAGAATGAAGGAGGAACACTGAAATTTCAGCAGTGACCTTCCCATCCCTCAGACACGCATGCACATGCAGCAGATTTATTTGCCTTATTGTAAACATTCTGCTTCATCTTCCCTCCACCTGCTAGAGGGAGTTAGAGAATCTGCTTTTAACAAGAAAGATAAATGTACCAAATGTCACTGAGCCTCAGGGGGACCAGAGATGGTAAAACAAGTGGTTTAATGTTCGGATTTTCTTTTCTCTAATGCATGTGCAGAATTATTTTCAACCAGTCTCTGAAACTACACAGCTGAGTGTGGCCTCTGCTTAGGCTAAGAAACATTTGCATCAGTGAGTCAAGCAGACAATAATCATTCTCTCATTTGTTGTTATAGGATTGGTTTGGAAGAAATAATGTCACTTGAGAGGATGTAAATTAATTGTAGTAAGGAAGACCCATATATGAGCAATACAATGGTATTTGTAAGGATTTTTTTAAGCTTTTCTATCATTTCTTTTAGCCCTTGGTTAACATAAAGAACATTATTGAACAATAAAGAGCATAAAGGTACTGTCATTAGTGCCTTATAACTTACTGTTATAGATGTGAAATTTACTTGAAAGGGCAGCTGGTTTGTAACAGTCCTAAAAGACATTGAATGTAACCCAGGAGAAAGACTGAATGTAAGAATTAAAATTTAAAAGCAAGAAAACAGAAAGATAAAAGGAAAAGAAAGAAAAGGAGTAGGAAGAAAAAGAAGGAAGGAAGGAGGAAGGGAAGGCAATATGGGACTGAGGATTTAATTCAGTTGGAGCTGAAATTTAAACCCAGGCTTTGAAGGGCTGTGGTCATATTTGGTAGGTGAAGAAAAATAATGATCAATGTTACAAAGATAACTAAACTTGATTAATGACAAAGGTTATGAAGGTGATTAGGAAACATCAAAATTTCATAATTTGTATGACACACTGCATTTATGCCATCTCTGTGTGTGTGTGTGTGTGTGTGTGTGTGTGTGTGTGTGTGTGTATGTGCCATTCTGGGGCTTGATTTCAGAGCCTGGGTACTGAGCTCAGGTTCCTGAGCTTTTGTGCTCAAAGCTAGCTCTCAGTTGCTTGAGCCACAGCTCCACTACTGGCTTTTTTGGTAGTAATTGGCCTGGCAGATCCTCAGATCTCAGCTTCCTTAGTTGTCAGATTACAGGTATGAACCACCTGCCTGACTTTAGTCATCTTTTAAATTGGTGTCCCAAGTGCCCAGCATGGATGGTTTGGGGATTAGTAGGAAAGAACTGTCATTGGAGATAATTCGAAGCATGGAAATAGGAATGCACCTCAGAAAATTAACACAGATCACATCTCTTCTCAACTGATACTTTCCAAATATCCAGGCTGAGATGATACTGCACTTAGCAGTTTTATTACCTATACTATAACAGTGTTTTCTCCTCTTCCTTTTCTTTTTTTTCCCCCTCTGGGTGTTGTCCCACTTTAGTGACAGCTCGAATTCTGGCTTTTGTGTTTAGTTGGAGATCAGATTCCCCATAGGCTAAGATGGCTTTGAATCATGATCCTCAGATCTCGGCCTCTTGAGTAAGTAGGATCACAGACAGGAGTCACTGGTGCCCATTGGATACCATCTGTAACCTTGCTACTCCTGATTGAGAGGGGGAAAATTGTGGTTTGATGTAGAAAAATCCATGAGAATATTCCTCCAAAGTAACCATCAGATATATTTTGAGACATATTTAATGCTTTAAAATGTATTGAATTACACTCACTTGGGATATGAATATGTGTGTACATGTACACACACCCCTGTACCCTTTTGTGTACATCCATCTATACATTCATATGTGTGCACTTATATATATTAATATAAAATATTTTAATGGTTGGATATGGAAACTATCAAGCAGGTATAGTTACTAGCAATTTCATAGTAATTTACTTTTGCAAGCTCTTTAATATTTACATGTTTGTCTCTCTACAAGTTAAAAAATTTCAATATCCTGATTGCTACTGGCTGACTCATTTACATACATGATACTGTTGCTCAGCTGCCTTCAATGATTCTTGAACTATTTTCCATTAAATGTACATGCTTTCTACTGACCTCCATAGCTTATCCTCCTCCTTCCATTTCCCAAGACAAACTCTCTGGAGAACTCTGTGAAGTATCTGTATTTGCAGAATGTATCTTGTTTCCTGCTACTGAGGAGCCCCAATTGTACACTTCTCTATGCCAGCATTTCTTTACCCATCCTCATTCAGCCTGTTTGAATCTCATTTATTTGTCCACAAATGAACTGGCTTTTGCTGCTTCTTAACTATCTTAAATCATCTCTGACACTTTTTTTTTCATAATTCTCCACACTTGGTTTAAAAAAAAATCTACAAATAGTTTCGTGGTCATTTCTAATTCTTCTGACAAGACTCTCTTTATCTCATTAGCCCATTTATTTATCAGGTCATTGTTTTTTGAGGGTTTGAGATTTTTAAATTCTCTGTATATTATGGATATTAGGGTATTGTCTGATGTGTAACAGGCAAAAATCGGCTACCATTCTGTAGGTTGCCTTTTTAGTTGTTGGTTCTATCATTTTTTGTGCAGAAATTTTTTAGTTTGATGAAGGATATATATATATATATATATATATATATATATATATATATATATATATGTGTGTGTGTGTGTGTGTGTGTGTGTGCACATATATATTCATAAATATGGGTATATACATAACAATTATCTCTTGTTGTTGAGAATTTTTAATAACTTTTATTGGCTTATACTAATTAAACAGGAGGAATCTCAATGTTACATCTCCGCACAGGTTTATGCTGTATTCCAACCAATTGTGCCTTCTCTATCACATTCCCTGATCACTTCCTCCCTAAACTAACTCCCTTCAATAGGTCTTCTTGTTCCAGTAATTATGTTTTGGAACTAAATTTGATTAGTTGAGTTTAATTAAATTAAGTTAAAATTTGAAACTAAATCCTAGTGAAAATCATCATTAGCTGAAGGGAAATGTGCCAGGCTTGTCCACTCTGCTATTTAAAGTCGTGTGCTGTTCTTGTTACCACTTCACTTACAATCCCCATGAATCTAACTGTTCATAGCAGACCTGCATCAGCCCCTGAGATGTTCATGTCCTCAAGAATTCAAGAGTGTGTATGTGGTTGCTGGGTGCTCTATTGTTCAGCCCTCTTCTTTCATGATGCAGCTGCTGTTAGGCCAGCTCCTTTCAACTCTCCATTGTGCTGGGTACTTGAGATACACAAATTTAAAAGTACTGTTTGCGTATCATTGATTTTTAATCATTTATATTTTAGTGTAGTGTGTATATATATTACCTCTGGCCACAGCTGAAGTATTAGGCACTTGGGGACAGGAATTGTCTCAGTCGTATTTTGTCTCCTAACATCCTTTGCGCACAGGGGTTTTTGATGTGTGCTTATAGAACTGATTGAATGGCTTTAGTATCAGTTTAAAAATGTATTTCTACTCTCTGTGCTTTCCACAGCCATGTTGGAGTATTGATTAATAGCGAGGATGGCAGAATTTAATTTCAATTTTCACCTTTATATCAACACTGAAACTCTGTTTATGATGTTTTATAATCATCTTTAAGTAGTTGGACCAAGGAGTTGCCATTCAACAAAGCAGTTTATGGATAAAATGCATCTTGATCAATGCCACCCCTTTCAATATTTTCCAATCATTCTTTTCCCCAACCCACTCTTTCCCTCAATTTTTCTTAATTTTGTAGGAACTCAAAGTTCCTTTGTGTGACTGTTTTCCTTTGATGCTTCATTGTGTAATTATTTTTAAGACTATTAGCCCATAATATTTGATCACTTAGTTTCTTGGAACTAGCTTTATTCTATGTGCATATTTTTCTAAAGTCATCATCATTATGACTTGACTACTTCAGTCAGCATGCTCATGATGTTAAAGTGTTTCACGGAATATAAAAAATTATATTTCAAATAAGTTTCCAGCTGTTTTATTGTGGAGGGTTTTTTGTGCATGGTCACATAGGGAAAGTGAATAATACTGAGGCAATTATGAAATCATGTGTCACTCCACTGGTGATGAAAAATGGGCTAGACAGAGGATGTCATCAACTTCACTAAGTAGACATTCCATCAACCTTAGAATGGAGTAAGTATTTCTAGGCAGCCAGACTCCCTTAATGGCTGTCAGGTGTGCACTGAAAATTTGGTACTCCCTTAGGGGGTTGGTAATAATCCATCAAGGTTTAAGCTGGCGTATCTTTCAACACACATAGATCATCAGGCACCATCCCTAGCCTGGTGCACTGTCAGGTACTAGGATTCCAGTGACTATGCAGAGTGACTTCTGCAGCAGAGGCCACAGAGGAACTTGTAGGGTTTTCACACTCATCAGATCTCTTCATTATTTTATTCTAATATAATAAATGAAGAGGAACAGCAGGAACAAAATGCTATCATACTCCTAAGGCGGAAATCCTACAGATGTTTAAAATAACATTGCACAAAAAGCTTTCCTCCTCGGTGTGAAGGAGCATGTCTTTGGAAATAACTGTGTTCAATGTAAACTTTAAGGCATCTTTGAATATTCTTATGACTTCCTGTAAGTGATAACTCCTTGTTTTTTGTTTGTTTGTTTTACTTACAGTTGGGGAAAAGGAGAAAGGAAGATTGGTTATCAATATGAATAGTGACCAAAGAAAAGGGATTTGAGATTTTGCAACAGACATAGCTGTGTTTCTTTAATGAGTCAAAAGGATCAATTCTTGCAAAAATACCTTTTCTCTTGTATACATATACAAAAAGTACCTGTCAGAAGGCTTGTGACATAATTTGATCAAACTTTGGTTTTATCTGATCAATCTATTCTATATACTTCCTTTCTCATGGTTTAGATAGAACCTAATATAGAGTTGAGTAGAAAAAAAATAGAGTTGAGTAGCAAAAAAGTTATTACAATACCAAATCTTTGAAAATTGTAGTTACAACCTAGCAATCTGAATAATAGCAATCGAATGAGTATCATTGCTATATTCCTGGCTCTATACTACAGATCATATTTTACATGATTAATTTTCAAAATAACAAATGAAAGTGATGCTATTTTTAATCCCCATATTTTACAGATTGTACTGAGGTTCAGAGGCTATTAAACCCAGGGAATATAAGTCTAGAGGCTATTATAATCTCTCTTGCTATTAATTTCCAAGATAATTCTACTCTTCTATTCATGTAAAGACACAGTAAGTCATCATAAAACTTCTCAAATATACCCAATGTTTGACTATTCCTGTTTCTTGGAATTGTTTAGTAGTGACACTGAGTTTTTAATATTTAGGAGCTATTAATAAGAAGTCACTATTTTTATTTCATACTTTTTTGAATGAATAGAAGGGAATGTCACAGGTACTGTAAAATCATTGCTGAAATGAAGATAGTTTACCCTTGATGGAATGTCAAGGGAAGGCCAGTGTACTATAAAGTTAGGCAAACATTATACAACAAAAGGTATGTGAGAGAACATAAATGATCAAATTTAAAACAAAAAGTCCTTATTAAATTTGAGATACCTCTGTCAATGTATATCATAAAGCTAGAATCCATCTAAGATTATAAAAGTTGAATTATTTTCCCAGCACAGGATCTGCAAATGCAGGCAACATTGGGCGTATTATCTGCTTCTATTTTTGCATTTTAAATGGTTACATTTTAAAATTATATATTTATCTTTATAGCATCCTTGATACTGTCTCTTGATTCCCAAAGCCTAGAATATAATTATCTCCCATAATCTCAAATATTTTCTGAGTGGTCCTTTAAGGGAAAGCTTGTTAACTTCATTTTGTAGTGCTTTCTAAGTAGTTAATATGTGATGGAAAATTAGAATTCAACATCTCTCTAGAAGGCCGGATACAAAGACCACAAATGTCCTTTGTATCTTTTATTTTGTGATTTTTTAAAAGAGCAACCTCATTTTGTATGGAAAGTCTTATAAATAAGAATAGTAAATAAATAAGGAAATAATCATGGTGCCTTTAACAGTAATCTTTAAACTTTCTCCATCATGTACCTTGTTTTTGAAATCCAGAATTCCTCTGAATATAGATAAATCAACACCTTGAAATTTCCATGAATTTCCTGCAGGATCAGACCTCTCTGCTTCTTATCCATATGCCATGTAGAGACTCAAAGACCACAGATTTAGAACTTCTATTCTGTTCTTTTGACAAAAGTTTAGTGGCTTCTTTAGGTTAACAACAATTGCAGACTCTATAAAGACAGAATTTAGCATTTGCATTATCTGTCTGCTTTCCTTTTAGACACAGGAAATGAGCTGGTCTTGAATAAGAAATTGGCTGATGGACATTACTGTTCTTTATTCCCTATTTGATTCTGAAGTTGATTTTGAGTGATTCTTCTTCCTTCAATGGCGAGAAGGTCTTTTTAAAAGTAGGTTATAAATATGGGAAATATGCAGAGCTACATTATGATTCTCCAATTGGATTGCCATCCTTCATCATTCATTTGGATATTAAGGAAGCAAAATATTTATGTCAAAGGAAAACTCTTGATAAAGCTTTTAGGACTTTCCTTAATGTACTCAAACCTCTTAGGTTTGGCTCCATCCTCTGGAGCTGAAAATAGCTAACAAATGGCTTTCTAGCACCACTTGAGTTTTATTGTATTTCTGTTCTGCTTGTTGGCATGTACAATATAGGGGATGACATCATATCTATTAACTCTTTCTCATTAACAAACTTATTTTAAGTTGTTTTTAGAGTGACTTTAGTTTCATCTTATCTACCACTCAGAGATAAAAACCCGAAATCCTTACCAAAGTGAAAAGAATAGTGGGCACAAAATTTGAAATGTTGAAAATCTAATAAGCACACATATAATGAAAGCACTGGACTATGTCTTGGTATCTCTATAGACATGCTGGTAGTTTATCTCCCAGTACTGGAATATTTTATCATAGGGAACTGTAAGAATCCAAGGGGAGTTTTTCTAGAAAATTCTAAGGAAACATTTATATCAACTCTTTCTTGTGCTCTGGGAGAACTCTGGGAAATGGGTTTTCATATGGCATCTATTTAATAGAAATAAAAAGACATTTTCATTTTGCGTCATCTAAGTTGAGGAGAGACTTGGGGCAGTGGAATTTCTGTGATCCTTAGAGAGCTATTGAATGTGGTACCTGGCCTCAGGGCCAAATGAAAAGCCCCTAGGCTGTCTCAATGGGAGTGTTCACCTAATCTCTATCTTAATACCATCTTATAAAGTTATGATGAAGCCTTTGAAATTCAACACACATACATTTGAGTGAACTTTGGATGAAGTTATTATGGCAAATCTGTGGGAGCTGTAAAGATAAATAAATAGCCTTTGTACTGAAAGTGCTTACAATGTAAAGGGTGAAAGAGAGGTTGTACATGAATAATTCTAACAGCATGCATGATAGGATTTCTGAAATTAAAAGCAGAAATCTGCCTCAAATTGTAGTAGCAGATGTGTCCCAGAATGAAAGAACTCTTCCAAGAATTTTTATTGCACTCTGATCATGTACTCCTTCGGTGGCTTTTTAAGGCCACATGGCTTGGCTAACATATTTAGGTTTGGATTTTCTCTCTTACCCCAGAAGGTATCCAACGTATAGTAAAGTCAGTTTTTAAGAATTTTAGTTTTCCAGTAAATAAGGCCAATTTAAAATTCCTGAAGTAAAATTTATTTTTTTACTTCTTGTGTTTTTCAGACTCATTGAAAGTTATTAAACAAAACTTTTGTTTCCCTTCCTCCAGAATCTTCCGTTCTTCATAAGAGATACCTTGCAAGAAAACTCAAGTTGTTCTGATGACCCACCCAGTTTGAAGGAATTGTCAAATACCATTCTAAGCCAATGAGATATAGCCACTGAAAATACAGTGATTCTGAGGGAAAGAGAAATGTACAGGAGACAACTTTATATTTTGTTACACTCAGTCTCCAAATATGATTCTATTTGGAGTAGGCCTTTTGAAAGATAAGTAACTTAAATAGAGACAGATGACAATATGAGGACATAGCAAGAAGGTAGCCTTGAACAAGTCAAGGACAGAGTGCTTTCATCCCTCCCTCCACCTTGATCTTAGGGTTCCTGACTCTAGAATGGTGAAGAAACTTGTGTGATACTTTATAATATGAATCTAAAAACAGATCTGTTCCATTCTTTATTATCCTTTATATTTGAGACCCCAGCACTCCATGAAACAAAACTCACTGAAACTTTAAAAATAATAGTAACTAAACCTTGTAAAGGCATCACAGTTAAATAACTGTATATTACCCTATTCTTTTACATACATTTTTCCTCACTTTATTATTGCCTGATCTGTCTCAGTTTTCAAGTCGTGGAATAAAATGGAAAAAAAAAAACCACAGCATTTTGATTCTGAAGTGGATGAGGGTATAATGCTATTGTCCCAGATATCCTACCCAACTGCACAATGAGCAATGTAGAATTAACTGTAATTGGCTTTCTCTATAGCAAATGGTTCACACACTAGGCTCCTTTGATTTGTTCTCATCACGAAGTGTAGCTGTGCATGTGTGGGGTCTTGTGTGAGTCTGTAGCCTCTGGTGCCTCACTGAAACATTTACAATCAATCGAAATCAAACACCTACAACAGTATTCTCCAAATGATGTTCATTAAGTGAAGCTTTCTTCTCTCACAACCTAAAATAATCTTGTTTTGCAGGAATAAACAAGAAGAGTGGCCTGAGGGATATTCAGGGAAGATTCCACCACAGAAAACAGAATGTGGAAGTCGTTAGTCTTTTTGCCTCTATGAGCTGTTAGGATACCTTGTGTTTACAATTGCAGCCTGGAAATCTAAGTTTATCAATAGTCTTGATCTTGATGCTTTCCATAGGAAGCCAAGATTAAAAGCTACACAGGAATGACTTGAAATGTGCCAAGAGCCTATTTGTTATTGATGCATTTTATGTAATATAACTATGTATTGTTATTTTCAAAATATTTTTATATGAGTGTATCATTTTTTTTTGCTTATTCACAAGGGACTCATTCACGAAAGGATATTTTTCCATTCATCTTCACATGTTAACTCATTTTATGAAAAATATAGTATGCCAAGGATTTCTGAGAGTCAGAACTAGATTTCATCACAAAGACCAATAAAACTAAGCATAGCCTTTATCACACAGATCAAATGTCCAGGACTTACACATTCTGTCTCTATTTAGGAATATTATTCATACTATCAACAACTTCAAGTTTTTACTCATTGACATTTGTTCAATTAAGTTCTTAGGACCTTAACCAGATGTGCAGTTTATGGGGAAGTGTAAGAATGAAACTTCACATGTGTGCCCAACTGCTCACAGGACTTACAGGCAATTTAAGAAAACAGCACATACATAAAATAGTTGCCAACACCTGTCTGGCTTACAAACCAGTGAACTGAAAGAAAAATCTCCTTAATATATCATTGTTATTTGATCCTTCTAGAAAATCGTAAGCACACGTAATTTAGCAGGTGTTATCCTGACTCTTGCTTGCTTTGCTATGATCTCTGTTTATTAGGCATCCAAGAAAAGCCCTTGGTAGGTAGCCTTAGCATGTGGAAGTCCTAAATCATCCTACAACAGTAACATATCAACAACCATGAGGTGCACAAGTCCATAGGCAGTGGGACAGAAGGACCCTGTCTCTACGGTGGTCCAAGTAACACTGGTCTCACTACTGTTTCCAGGGTAAGGAATCAATTTGTGCTTTACCTCGTTATCTTAATGTGCATTGGGAAAGCATATAAGTTATATAACTAGCAAATATCTTTGTGGTTATTGCTTAGAAAAATAAAGCTACCCTGAGGGGATGATCTCTGGCTTACTTCTGCGTTCAAGACTGTAAGTAAATATGGCTAGGTGGTGGAGGTTTTTCAGTGTCTGCAATCTGGGAACCTGGGAACAAATACCAGACGCAAGGTGTTGGTTTAAGGTATATGAAGGGTACACCAAGCTGATGGAAAGGCTTCCTTAAACCGATCACTTCCTTTAATGTGTCAGCAGAGCAATTTAAATCTGTAGCCCCACAAACAAAATGGTAAGACTTGTTGGAACATGTGAGCTACAGGAAGGTGTGTGCTTTGAGTGTCTTAAGATATCAGTCATTTGGACAAACAGTTGTCAGAAGTCACTATGGAATAGTGTACTTTTCATGTGCAGCTGGTTGTAATATGGTGCTTCTGTGCAAGAGCTGCAAAATCTACTTTGCTCAGATGTGAAGGAAAAAGGAAAAGACCTGTGTAGAAAGGGTCGATGCATATTTTAAACTGTAAAGGGCACTGCTTCTTCTATTTGAAGACTTCCGAGACCCAGAAACACCTCTCTGGTTTGATCTGTTTATATACAAAAGTTCACTTGCACTATGGTAATCACAGAATATAAATTTCAAAAGGAAAATGTTGAGAGATGGATGTTATTTTCCCCATCCAAAGAAATGGAAGTTAGATTTATGATCTATGTGTGTTTTATATAAGGGTAGTTTTTAAATGATTAGTTTATCAGAAAAGCAAATAACTTCTAAATAGATGTTGGGCTGTGATTTTTTTTTTGCTGCAATTTTTGTTTCAATGGTTTAAATAAATATTTGTATTATACAATGAATTTGAAAGATGTCCTTCTGTCTTTATGATCAAGGAGAGTCTAATATTAGAGCCAGACACTAGTAGCTTATACAATATTATGATCCTAGCTATTAAGGAAGGTGAGATCTAAAGGATCATGGTTGAAAGCCAGCCTAGGCAGGAAAGAACATGAGGCTCCATCTACAAAATAACAAGCAAAATGCTAGACTGAATGCATGGTTCAAGTGTTAGAACATCAACTGAGCCAGTCAGCTTAGCAAGTAGAATACTTTGAGTTCAAGTCTCAATTTAACATTGGGATACTTCTCTCATATGACTGGGCCAAATTACTCTAAAATCTTTAAGTCTATGCATTGTTTTCTATTTCTATTTTTATTTCTTTATTTATTTTTTGTCAGTCCTGGGGCTTGAACTCAGGGCTTGGGAACTGTCCTTGAGCCTCTTTGGACTCAAGGCTAGCACTCTACCACTTGAGTTACAGCACTTCTTTTGTATTTTTTCTGAGTAGTTTATTGGAGATAGAGTCTCATGGACTTCTCTGCCTGGGCTGGCTTCAAACTGTGATCATCAGATCTCAGCCTCCTGAGTAGCTAGGATTATAGGCATGAGCCACTGATGCCCGGTTTATGCATTGTTTTTGCAGGAAGGCTCTCCCACAACTTACTTTATTTCTTTGATGGTAATTTGTTGATTTAGATTATATTTCTCTACAAGGTCCAATTTTGTTTAAGTGTGCTTTTATGAAATGTTCATTTTTTAAAATTTAAGTTTTAAAATGTCTTTTGCATCTATTTATCAAAAATAGACTCAAACTTAATTTTTTACTTCCTTTGTTTTGATATCTACATTTTCTTTTCTAAATTTGTAAACTTGTGCATTTGTGTCTTTTTATCCTTAATTAGTTTATCATGCATGTCTATTTTTTACTTTATCAGGTCTAAATACAAGATTTATTTGATAGTTCCATGCTTTTGGGGTTATGTTCTGCTTCATTAATTTTTATTCTTTGTTTTATCCCTTAATTTACTTAATTACATATATTTAGTTTCAATAGTTTGGTTGTTTTGTTTTTGAGATGGGTTCTTTCTATGTAGCCTAGACGGTTTTCAAATTCACAATCATCCCGCCGAGAGTACAAGTGTACACTACCATGCCTAGTTTTGGTTTTAACAGTTGCTTTAATCAGTAGTATTTTTACTTTAAATTATTTTATTTTATTTTACAAGTGCCTTAGCTGTAACCCAACATCCTAAAGATCACACAGAAGGTCCTGCTTTCATTATCATGTTAAGCAAGAAATTCTATAACTTTCATTTTTTGTGTTTTTTTTTTAGTTTTAATTGAACTGCAATTTATTTACTAGCATTCTTTTCTGCATTAAGAGTATCCTTAGAAATTTCTGTGAAATTACAAGACAGTACTGGTATTTACAATTGATGTTACTTAGTATTCCTTGTGGCTTAAAATATGGCTAAATATTCTAAATGCTAATTTTACACTCTCTGGAAAAGAAAATCCCTTCATCTTCATTGAAATATAGGTCTGGATCCACAATTACCTGTTTGTTTAGTTTTTTTTTTATATTCTTTCCAGACCTACATGCTTTTCCATCATTTATTCTGTCTTGGGTTGTGAGAGGCATGGTAATATAAAAGTTGCTAGTGCCTGATGCTTTACAAAAATACCAACAGTGGTGTATCATCACTGCAATTGGTAGCTTTCTTGTTTTGTTGGTTATGGGGCTTGAACTCAGAGCCTGGGCATGGTCCCTGAGTTTTTTTCTCAAGGTTAGTACTCTACCATTTGAGCCACACCTCCACTTCTAGTTTTCTGGTGGTTAATTGGAGATAAGAGTCTCATAGGCTTTTCTGCCCAGGCTGGCTTTGAACTGCTATCCTCAGATCTCAGCCTCCTGAATAGCTAGTATTATAGGAGTGAGCCACTGGTGCTAGGCCATGACACTCTTATCTCCAATTAACCACCAGAAAACAGGAAGTGGCTGAGGCTCAAAGGGTAGAGTGCTAGCCTTGAGTGTAAGAGTTCAGGGATAATACCTAGGCCTTGAGTTCAAGCCCCATGACCAATAACAATAACAAGAGTCTCAAGGACTTTCTTTTTTATTTTTTAAATTTAATTTTAATTTTAAAGATGCTGTACAGAGGGGTGTTCCATGAATAAGGGAATGAGTACATTTCTTGTTGAGCATTGTTACCCCTCCTTTGTTGTTCTTCCACTACCCCTTCCCTCCTCCACTTCTCACTCTTCCCAAAGTTGTAAAGTTCATTTCCAACATAGTATCTTCTGGGTATCATGACTCATTGCAATGGGTCATCCTGTGTCATGGACTTTCATTTATTTATTTTTTTATTTCATTGTGAAAATACCATACAGAGGGGTTACAATTACATGAGCAAGGTAATGAGTACATTTCTTATCAAGCATTGTTGCCTCCTCCTTTGTTTCCCCTTCCCATCCCTTCCCAACGCTGCCCTCCCCCCCAAAATTTGTTTTTCAACATAACATCTTGTACATCTCATTGTTGCAATGAGTCCACCTGTATCCCTATTTGTTTTTTCCCTTCCCCTCCACAAATTATGCCAACATCAAATACAGTGAAAACAGGGTCTTTCTTACTACAATCTGCTTAACAATTGGTAAGTTTTATCATTATAAATTTGTATCTGTTTTGTAATTTTATTCTATATTTTCTTGTATTTGAGTATTACATAATTGCAAATCATCTTTCAAATGCACAATGATCTCAACTTAGTGTAAACATGATTTAAAAATCTCTGACATTTTTAAACAAAAATAAGAAATGTGGAAGATATATTCATACAATACAGTTAATGAAATTTAAAATAAAAATAGTGCTCCATACAGCACATTGGATATCTCCTTTGCCATGTACTGCTGTATAACTTTTAATTTTTTGAATCTTTGCAAAATTTTTATAAGTGAAGCATTTGCTTTCTTGTGCCTGATTATTTTGTAATCTGATTATCACAGCTTGCTAATTTGTAATTGGGCTTTTGTAAGTAGAAAACCTCCAGATTTCAGAAAAACTAATTTATTTTTTTTCCTTCTGGTTAATTGTCAGGTTCACACTCAAAACAGTGGCGTGAGAAGACTTCTAGTAGGGCTTGTGCAGTGTTCTGGAACCAACAAAATATATTATTGATTGCCTAATGAAAAACACCATGTTCACACAAATTCCCTGTGTCTGGGATGGGATGCAACAGCTACTTTGATTTTATTTAGAGAATCACCTGCCACTTCCCCAGACTCTATTGCTATATATAAAACATGCTTTAAATGAAGTTGTGGTCACATACAGGGAACTTTGCTAGGTGCCCTTATGCTTTTCCTGTCCCGCGGAGCTACCTATTGCTTCTAATTTAGCTAAAGATTATCAAAATTAATTAAGATTGAATGGTATCAAAATTGAAACAAAGTACAAGTCCTTAGACTCTTGAAATTATGGAAGAAAATCATATAGTCTAGCAAGTTATTATGTAACACTTAAGCAAATTGACAAGGTAGGCAGGTTGAATTTGCTAATTAAGAAATCATAACTTGAAGGAAGTGTGTTGAAGTGAAAGAGTGCAGAGAGGTAGGCTTTCCAACACCAAATGAAACACTATGAAAATATCATCATTTCACCAGAAATTTTGACTACTGTTCTCAAGACAGAGTTGTCATAACTGGGATACTAAAAGTAATGTGGAAGATTTCTGTCATTGATGATTCAGAATTCATAATCTAAAAGGACTCATAATCTATATTAAAGCAAAATACTATTCCTATCAGTGTCAGAAAAACCTAGGTAATCCACAGGACCAAATATCACTAATATTTCTATGCTTTTAAACAGCCAATGTTAATTGCTCACTTACACTGCGTATTTATTGCAAGGGGGCATTAACCACATGAATTTACAATATAGATTCTATCAATGAAATAGAGGATGATGTCACTCTCAATCCATAGAGACATACATGCCTTTCACTCACAACTGACTTTGTAGACTCTCTTGATATATACATAAGGGGCCCAGCAATTTCAATCCCTCTGGGTACCAGTAGTTAGGAGATTAATGATTTTTTTGTTTGTTTGTTTTTGGTTGGTTGTGGGGCTTGAATTCTGGGCCTGGGCATTGTCACTGAGATTTTCAGCTCAAGGTGAGCTCTCTACCATTTGAACTACAGCTCCACTTCCAGTTTTCTGGTGGTTAACTGGAGATAAGAGTCTCACAGTCTTTCCTGCTCAGGCTGGCTTTGAACTGTGATCCTCAGATCTCAGCCTCTTGAGTAGCTAGGATTATAGGTGTGAGCCACTGGCATCCAGCAAAAATAATTAAAAAACATGTTATTAATGATTACAGTACAAAAGTGTTTTTTTTTTTTAAATTTTATTTTATTTTATTTGAGAACATACTGTACAGAGGGGTTACAATTACATGGTCAGGATAATGCATACATTTCTTACCAAGCATTGCAGCCTCCTCCTTTGTTTACCCTTCACCTCCCTTCCCAGCCTCCCCCCTCCCCCCCACCCAATCATACCCCCCCTCCCCCCCCCCTCCGACATTGTAAAGCTGGTTTTGACATGACATTTTGTACTTCTCATTGTTGCAACAGGTCCACCTGAATACAAAAGTGTTTTGTATGACATGTTGACTGCTATTTAGCAAAAGACACAGTTGAAATTTAAATTTTCTTTTCATTCTTAAAAAAATTAATTTGAGCTGGGCGCCTGTGGCTCATGCCTGTAATCCTAGCTACTCAGGAGGCTGAGATCTGAGAATCGAGGTTCAAACCAGCCTGGGCAGGAAAGAACTGTGAGACTCCTATCTCCAATAAACCACTAGAAAACCAGAAATGGCGCTGTAGCTCAAGTGGTAGAGTGCTCACCTCGAGCTGAAGAACACAAGGACAGCGCCCAGGCCCAGAGTTAAAGCCCCACAACTGACAAAAAAAAAAAAAATTTGTATCCTTGCTCCAGATATTACCTTTTCTGCACCTAAAATATGAATAGGAAGACCCATCAAGCAGGCAATTATAAAGCAATGTGTAACTTACATCAACAAAACTGATGAAGCACAGTAAACTTAACTCTGTATACCTAGACCAGTTTGTATCATATAGAAAGTGAAGTGATCGTGGATTATAAAGTGATCATGATCGTGGCTCATGCAAGACATGCAAGTGGAATGAGAGTCACTGTTCTTACCTGAGCTCGGTTCTAACCTGTTCTTAAACAGCTTGAACTGTATTTCCCTGTGCTCTAGACTTAGGAAGAGGCAGAGGTTTCTACAGGATATATGTAAGTGATAAAGTCAAGAAAGAAGGCTCTTTATTCCACCCTTTCAAAATCTCGGATTTAATGTTGTTTACTTGTCTTTGTTTTTTTTTTTTTCATTGATTGGGGGGGTAGTAAAATGTAACAATGAATGAGAAACCAATGCGTACTTCATTGGTTAAAATCTCTGTTATGGCATGGGCATAATTAATGACTACTTAATGTCAACTGATTTTTTAAAAATACAGTTCATAACATTTTTCATAAATTGATTTCAATTCTGTAGACATCACTTGCTTCATGTTTTAGCGAATTTTAAACACAGACTAAGAATACAAACACAGATAATAATACATTATTGAAATATGAAAATATTGATGCCATTAGCCAAACCTTCCTATACACTAGGAGGAGCTGACAGGTTTATCAAATATGTGTGAGATTTATGACTTAAGTTATTAATAAAATAGTATCAGTGGGTTGGACTTAATAATGCTACAATTTTATTGGAACCTGGGAACTGCAAATAGCTGAAAATATACAATAGAATTTATTTCTTCCCTACAGTTTCCAAGTTGTTATACAATGGTCCTGTGTTAGTTAGAAAGACAACTATAATTAGGTGAAATTTGGATAGATTACTGAAAAATATGAAAAAGCTAGGGATTTATGAGCATATCTGAGAGAAGGACCTTTCAGGGAAAATAAAATCAGTGACTATTAGCAGAAGCAATAACCGTAACAACATTAGGTAAGGGGACAGTGGTTGGTGGCCTTCAGGGATTATAGCTTTAACTCGTTTCTAAGCTGGCAACCACAGGAAGTTTGAAGCCCTGAGATTTCATTATGTAACTGAGTTGTACACCATTTTCTCCCTTCCACTTTTGTCCTCTTTTGATTATTGTTATCATTCACATATGAAAAAGGGTTAAGATATGTATTTTTGATAGTTACATTAATTTAGACAAAAATCCAACTACTGCAAAATCAGATATCAAGTTTCTCTCAAAAAAAAAAAAACAAGCTAAACAGGTAGTCTACTATAGTTTCCCTTCACATTTATAAACAAGTAATAATAGCAAGAATATGTAAAAAGCGAACTTTGAAAACTTGATAATAATTGCTTTCCAAAAAGGAAGTAAAAGATTTAAGTAGACAGCTCATCAAAAATAACTTACAAACAAAATAAGCACATAAACACAATGTCAACTTCTTTAGTCATTAAGGATGACTAAATGGAATAGCATTTACATTTTTTAATAGTTTGCTCCTTTTTATTGATAAATAGTATTTTATTTTGTTTATCAGTTTTCCAGTTGGCTTTTCCTATTTGGGGCTACGATTAAAATTCTTCTAGAAACATTTACCTGTAAATATTTACATTAAAAACCTTATATTTGGGGGCCTGGGAAGGTGGCTCAGTGGTAGAGCGCTTGCCTTGCATGCCTGAGGCCCTAGGTTCAATTCTTCAGCACCACATAAGCAAAAAGAAAAAAACCGGAAGTGGTGCTGTGGCTCAAGTGGTAGAGCCCTAGCCTTGAGCTGAAGAGCTGAGGTGCAGGGCCCAGGCCCAGAGTTCAGGCCCCACGACTGGATCCCCCCCGCTAAAAAAAACCTTATTTTTCTTTAGTAGGTACTTAGGATGGAGTTACAATAGCACATTTCTATTTAACTGTTAAAACTTCCAAACTATGTTTCCAAAATATCTGAACAATTTTTACAATCCCACTCACAATATATGATGTTCCCATATTTCTACATCCTGGCCAACACTGCCTCATCTCTTTTCCTCAATTATGGCCTGTATTAATTATTATGGTTGTATAACATATTAGCAAAACTTCTGCAGCGAAACAGCACACACTTATCAGCTTACAGTTCTGTAAGTGAGAATGCAGCCTGACTCGGTATGAATGCTCTGCTCAAGGTATTACATGTTCCAGGTCAAGGGGTCCTCCAGATGAGGCTCTGAGCTGAAGGCCTTACGAACTATGCACTTCTGATCTTGTTAGAATTGTGGGAAGATCCAATTCCCAGAAGGAACTGATACGTATTTTCTCATTGGGTACTAGCCAGGGGATAGTCTCTGATTTTCCAAGATGATTATGCTTCTTTTCTTATGATCTCCTCACTCCTTATATCCATGATAACATCTAGTGTTCAAACTTAAACCTTGCTCACTTTCTCTTGTATTTTTGACAAGAGCAGGGTAATTCTCTATAAAAGAGTTCACATGATTAGATCAACTGAAATGGGCTATCTCCTTGTATGTTGAAATTACAGGAGTGATACTTTATATTCACAGGCTTCACTCCTATTCAATGGTGAGAGTGTTGGACAAGGGTAGTGGTAGACCCACTCTTTAAATTCTGCCCATCAGAAGGAAATGTTTTAATGGATGGAAAGAAAAGTTATCTCATTTCCATTTTTCTATAATTAATCATATTGTGTAACTTTAGTAAGTTTATTAACAATGTACAATTGCAGTCTTTGGTGAAATGTTAATCTTTAATCCTAATTTTATAAGTTTATAGTAATTAGGGAGCTGTCATATATATATATATATATATATATATATTACTTGAAGAAGCATTTACATATATGTATACATAAATATACATTCTACCCCTTACACTATGTCCTCCGCCGTTTGTCTTCTACTAGTCTGCTTTTCAGATAGGGGTTCACAGTTTTTCTAATCAGCCACCAGCTCCAATCCTTCTACGTATGTCTGCCTAATGGCTGGGACTCCAGTCTGTACCACTATACTTCATTTCATTTTGATATTGGGCCTCAGAAACTTTTGCTGTATCTTACCTCAAATCCGGATCTTCCTGTCTACTTCACAAGACAAGACTTTTTTTTTGTCAGTTGTGGGGCTTGAATTCTGGGACTGGGCGCTGTCTTTCAGCTCTTCAACTCAAGGCTAGTGCTCTACCACATGAGCCACAGCACCACTTCTGGTTTTCTGGTGGTGAATTGGAGATATGAGTCTCATGGGCTCTCCTGCCCAGGCTGATTTTGAACTGTGATCCTCAGATCTCAGACTCCTGAGTAGCTAAGATTACAGGTGTGAGCCACCGGCTTGTAATTTGTTTTAACTGTATTTTGAGTATGAGCTCTCCATTAGGTCTCTGCTTTGAGCCACACTTTCAGGAGTCCCTTCTGACTCTCCATTCCCAAAATAATGAGCAAAAGCCAGGCTGCAGGTGTGGCTCAAGTTGTAAAGTGCCAGGTAAATTTTGTAGTAGTTGTGTGGATATAAATTACATTAATCACTGCAAGGCCTTGATGTATCTCATTGTTCACAGTTAGGTCAATCCTGGATAATTTTTTATGTTTCCTGGGGACAAAGTGATTTGTTAGATCAATTTTTAAGTTTTCTTGTTATTTGTTAGTAATTTAACAAATACCATACTCTATACAGGGTACTAAGGCTGATGATCATGAAGGGTTTAAATATGTCAAATAAATGACAGCATCTCAAAGACCCTAACGACATCTAGGGAAAGTCAAGTAGTCAGAACATGCTTCTGACATCTAAAATCAGACAAACAAGCAGCGCTAAAGAGGAAATGCTTTCCAGGAACAACAGATAACACAACAAAGTGGACAGTGCTTCCATCACAAAATTGGCAAAGAGTGGTTCTTAGTTACAGATTTAACATTAAATTCAGAACAGATCAATGAAATAAACTGAAGAAAATATTTCTGTATATCTCCTTTGTTGAGAGCACTCTTTCCTGTGTACTGGGATGGATCTGCGTCATCTCTTACCATGACCTTAATATCCAACAGTCAAGGAAAGATAAAATTTTCTGAGAACACAGCAATAGTTCAGAAAACGTTCTAGGTACATTATATTTATGACTCTCTAAACTGCGCAATAGTTCTGAAAGCTGAATGTTTTCATCCTTCATTTCCAGAAGAGAATTACCTTTCACTCAAGTCTCAAACGCAGATTGACCTCAACGATTGTCATCCTAAACTTCCTGGAGTGCAACAGTCCTTTTTATAAGACATATTACATTTAAAAATCAAATAACAGCAAAAGGAACAAAGCACAGGTAGCAGAAGAACAAGTGATCAGATGAGCAGGCACAATACCCATTGGAGAAATCAGTAAGCATTTCCGTGGTCAAGGGGGGCTTCAAGAAAGAACGGATGGGGACTTGACTGGGTGAAAGAGATGTAGTTAGGAAGTCAGGCCAAACTTATCAGACACGATGATGATAAACATAGACTATTTAGGATATTGGAAGTGAGCAACTTTTTGAAAGATTTTAAAAAGGCACGAATATATTTGGTGTACAACTTACATGACAGTGTGGAAGTCAGATTTATTCTTGCAGCTAAATGGAAGCTGTTGAAAGTTGTTAAGAAATTGACAGTGTTGGAGGGCAAATAAGATGTTATTACTGAATTTTGGGACCGGATAAGACAGGCATACTGGTTAGAAGATAAGGAAATGGAACGAGTTGGAAAATTTTATATTAAGCAAAGTAAGCCAGACCCAAAGAAATATAGGATGCATGGCTTCCCTCATTTGTAATAACAAGAATTTATCTAGACATTCTTAGCAGAGGATCACAATGGCTCAATAGGTATGTGAATATGACCATATGCAATGATGCTTCTTGAAATGAGCTCCAAGAAATGGAAACAAAAGTTTTTTTTAATTGTACTGTTAGCAGTTATTTCTTTTTTCTTTCGTTTCCTTTTTCCTTTAGTTTATTCCTTGTTGTCATTCCTTGTTTTTGTCTGTACTCTTTGTCTTATATATGTTTATCTGATCTGGGGAAGGGAAGGGGAATCACAGAAACAGTGGGAGAAAGGGGGAACCAAGGCAACACTGATACTCACCAGACACCATGTTGGAAATGAACTTTACCACTTGGGGAGGGGAGATGATCGGGGGGAGGGAGTGGGAGAAAATGAAGGAAGGGGTAACAATGTTAAAAAAGAAATGTACTCATTACGACACTTATGTAACTGTAACCCCCCTGTACATCACCATTACAATAAGATTTGAATTAAAAAATGAAGATAATCACAACACATTAGACACGATCCAGTTGGTACGTCCTGGTTGAACACAAATTAATAAAAGGAGGAGGAAGGTGCCTGAAAACTCAGAGTAAGGTGAGGGGAGGGTGATGGTTCAGGTACTAATATATCCATTGTGCCTGAGTCTTCCAAAGGGATATTACATATTCTTTTTTCTTTTCCTAATTGAGTATAACATCCTGCCAGCTGCTCTGTAGTGAGGCAGGAAATCTACCAAAATTCCAATCCATTGAAAACTTAGTCCTGAATATATCCCAGGTGTTTGGGGAGTGCTATGGAGTAGGAGTAGAGTAGGAGTAGTGCAAGAAAGTTCTCTCAGAATGAACTCCTGTGGTGTTGATTTGATAGCAAAGCTTCTTCAGATTACAGATAGAGGGAAATAGGCAAAGGACATGCACTCTTCTCTTAGCTAAGGATGAGCCTGGTGAATATGCATCAGGACTACTAAAACATGCTTACTGATAGATTCTACTTCTAAGGAGGATGGGAATAATGCTAAATGTGATTGAATCTTCCTTTTCTTTCTTTTAAACCATGGTAATTATCCAGAGGCTCAGTGTAGTTAAGGCCTATGTTGGAATGCCATTCTATTGGGGACTAGAGTCATATGCAGATATATAGTCATATTTTTTTCCTTTAATCACTTCCATGTTCGCAGGTTCTTCTGTCCTTAATTTTAAACTCTAACACACTTGCTCTTTCTGTCTTTGTCTCTTTCCCTTCTCTCTCTCTCTCTCTCTCTCTCTCTCTGCTTCTCTCTCTCTCTCTCTCTCTCTACTTCTCTCTCTCTCACACACACATTTACACCCCATGAAGATCTTAGCAAGGTGAAATCTAAGAAAGGGACTGTTGAAAGGGACTAAGAAAGGATCTATGTAGTCATCATCTGGCATGCTCATACTCTGTTGGAATCTGATACTTGATATAAAGCGTTGTCTTGGAATGACCTGGACACAGTTTCTTCAAGACCTGACTACATATTATTCTATCAACTTTCATGATAAGATTAACTGTAAGGACTTCAGAGATTTGCTGGTGTCCAATGGAGAGTGGCCCTATCTGTTTTCCAGGTCACCTACCTGCTTGCTTCTTAGCATGTGGTCCATTGAGCAGCTGCTTTAGCATCTTCACTAAGACAAGTAGAAATGCAGACCCTCAGGTTCCGCCAGAGCTACTAAGTCAGAATCTGCATTAGACAGAGCTCATGTGGTTTGCATGCATCGTGAAAACTGAGGAATATCAGATTCTTTGTTACTTTGATAATCATTTTTTAGCTTCTATATTCAATAACTAGTGATCAAAGTATAATCCCTAATCTAGTTCACTGCTCACTCACTAGGATCCATCTTGAGGCAACCTAGACACTTCAAACAGATTTTATTATGCCATTGCAGTTGTAAATCTATACTATCAAGGAAAATATACTAATTGCTTTTCTTTACACCCTACAAGAAAGCTCACATCACTATGATAAGAAGAATGAGGCACATATTGTATAAAATGTTCAAAAATCTATGTGCAAATATGTATCTTCAGCATAGCACAGTGATATGGCTGATGAAAACAGAAATTTGCTTATCAAAACAACTATTTTCAGTAAAGCCCACTCAACATATTTCTTCAGAAATGTGTCTCAGAGGTACAGGTAGTGTTCATGGAAAATTTATATTCTTAAGGAGCTAGATGGATATTGATTGTGACTAAATTAAGCTTCTGTTAACTACTGGAGGAAAATATACTTAAACATGGCTTGTGACATCACATTAACAATGAATAATTCAGCTGGATTCAGTGTAAGAAAGATATTTAATTTGATGCTTTTGCCACATGATATAAAAACATGTGTCAAGAAATTCACTTAGAAGTAGCAAACATCGAAAATGGTCTTCATCTTTGAATCAAAAAGGAGTGGAACTAGAAATCTATGCCTACGATTGAAATACAGCAAAATATTTAATTTGACATATCCACTACATATATTCTTCCTGTATGTTATATAAGACTGGTGAGGACTTACACCAAGTTGCAAGTGGAATTAGTGTATAGAGAAATGTGGAAGGCACAGAATGGCCAAATGTAGAGCAAGCTTCCAATTTATAATACTTCACATTTTCAAAGCCGGCTGCTGGTGATTTGACCAGTTTATATTTCATTGGCATCCACAGCAGTTCTGCTAAGGCAAAGTAAATGTCATAAAATGTTTTGTTTCCCAGCAGCCATTGGTAAATAATTGGCATCTGTTTTCTGTTGTCTATCTGCAGTTGTGCTTTCTGAAACAGAAATTTCCATTCCTTATCTAATAAGTTGTTGACTCAGGACCCTCAAGGGAAAAGAAGAATGAAAAGTAAAGAAAGAAAGAAAAAGAAAAAGAAAACCTGGTTTGAGGGAGGGGAGAGGGAAAGATCTCTGAAAACCTCTGGGCTTCAGAAGTCTAGATTGATTCATAAAGCATTGCATTTAGGTGATTTAGACTCATCTATGCTTCTAACAATTAAACAAGGAGAAGAAGTAATCACTCTTTGGAAAACCTGAATCAATGGACATTCTTTACTTCAAAGTTGCAATGAGACAAAATGGAACCCTTTAAAATAATTTTGTTCTCATTCAAATTTGTCTACTCTTTGACAAGAACCAGAAATATTAGTCCTATTTTTTTATTTTTTATTCCAAAAAAAGGATGGGAGCAAAATCTGCCGATGGTAGAAATTGGGATTGCCTTGAATTTAAACATTTTTTAAAAGCTCAGTTAAGTGGGGGATGTGATTATTTGTAGAGCAGGAAAGGCACTTAACAAATACAACTGTAGGAGGCTCTCTGTTTTTAATGTTTAAGAGTAGATAAAATGCCACTTTCCCTGACTTCAGGCGTTCTTCTGGCTGAGGACTAGGCCATTAATAGTCATTAACACTCTTTCGAATGTATTGCCAAAGTGGTAATGAAGTCAACACCTTCACATTTTTATACTGAAGCTCTGCCAAAGCGCATTTGGTCCTGTCACTACATAGCAATGTGCTGCACAATGTGCCTGCTACTTAAGATATCAACATAAACACTGAATAAAAACATAAATCTTTTATGATGTTGAGACATGTTGCCATTTTACTGTAAATCAACATAGACCGATTATTCAAACCCAGCCCATTGTTTAATGGTTGAAGGGCAGACAAGCTAGTGGTATTATAAACTTAGTCTATTTTTTTTCCATGTGAACTGACCATCTATTTAAGTCCTTCAAACAAATCATTAGCTGAAAAGCTATCCTGTGGAATTTGATTCCATTCCATCTTCCCACCATTTGTCACTTAGGGAAATGTCTAGAATAGTGAGTGAATATGATGAATCTCTTTTTCCCCCCTCGATATAAAACAATACCTGTCTTTCTCTTAAGTGTTTATGATCCACAAGACTCACATGAAAGGAGATGGACAGCATTAACAGATATTGTCCCACACCATTGTTCTTTATAATTATGCAATGTTAGCAATTTACTGAGTTTGGAAATATAAACTACTCTAAGAGAAAGACATACTAATAGTATGAAGGAAGGCTAGAATAGAGAGAGGTGAAGAAAGAAAGAAAGAAGGATAGAAAGAAAGAAAGAAAGAAAGAAAGAAAGAAAGAAAGAAAGAAAGAAAGGAAGGAAGGAAGGAAGGAAGGAAGGAAGGAAGGAAGGAAGGAAGGAAGGAAGGAAGGAAGGATTTTTGTTGGTGGTGGTGGGGCTTGAACTCTGGGCTTGGGCGCTGTCCCTCAGCTCTTCAGCTCAAGGATAGTGCTCTACCACTTGAGCCACAGTGCCACTTCCAGTTTTCTGGTGGTTTATTGGAAATAAGCGTCTCATGGACTTTCTTCCCTGGGTTAGCTTTGAAGTGTGATCCTCAGATCTCAGCCTCCTGAGTAGCTAGGATTATAAGCGTGAGCCATGAGCACCCAGCTATGAAATTTTTTAACAGATTTATTTTAGAGCTTTATTTTCTTCCAAATTTTCCTCCATTAGTTGTGTGTGTGTGTGTGTGTGTGTCTGTCTATCTGTCTGTCTGTCTGTGTCTGAGTGTACTTTATATTTTTCCTTCCCAAGTCCCAAAGAGGGCTGTAATTGGTGAAGATAGGAAAGAACTGATCAAGGAGAATAGAGACACCATAGCTACTTCTTCAGCTCATAGACAAATACTCAATAACTAAGTTAAAGTATATCCACCCTGCCTACTTTTCTTCCTTTTGGCTTATTCTTCCTTCAGCTACAACAATGATGCTGGTTTAACTTCCTTCAAGACATGCAACAGGTATCTGGGAAACTTTGGTGTGGTTTTGTGTGTGTGTGTGTGTGTGTGTGTGTGTGTGTGTGAAAAGGGAAAATGTGCCTTATTTCTAATCTGAATCATTTGTAAGAGTGGTCATTATGATTACAGGGCAGGATTCTTCCTCCTACAGGGTCTAAGTATAAAATAGAAGAGACTGAAGGGCAGAAAGGACACATCTTTATACTTAATGTATTTTTTAGCTACCATTAGCCTAAGGTCAGTCCTCACTCATTTCCCAGGTCAGGAGGATTGAAAAGTTCTATACCTTCATTCTGCTTTGTATTACAATTGTTCCTGAGCTCCAAGCAATATGGTAGATACTGGATATAAAAGAGGTCACAGCTCTTTTCTTCTGTGGAATTCAGCATTCTAGATTATATATATATTCATGTACAATAGACTACAGTATTATGAAAGGAAGTGATATGATATGATATTAGCAAGAATGAAGAACTCCAAAGCAGGAAGTCAGAGGTCAAGTTTTCATTGGACCCAAAACATTTATCTACGCTTCCTCTGCCACAACACAGGTAAATGCTTACTTATATGGACATAATACAGACAGAAAGCCATCATATCTCCATTGGGAAGAAAATTGGTGGATAGGAGAGCTACAGCCAGCATTCTGAGGGATACTCAAGTAGAGCAAAGTCTTCCCTGAAGAGAATCAAAACCCTAAATCATCTGCTATTCTGAAAATGAGCATAAAAACATGCTTCCTGAAGTCAGTAACTGAGTCAGGAACTGTGAAAACAAAAAAAATTGAGGAAGACACTTTTAAAATTCAATAACACTACAAGGTGGAACTGGAAATCAAAATCCACTCAATATGCTTACGTTGTTTAAGGCCTAGAGTCAATGACTGTAAGTTAGATATCTTTAGAACTTAATCAGCTTTAGAAACATCAGTCATCATACTTTAAAATGATATTTTAGGATCTATTCTGAAGTGAAAACATAACTTTCAGATGGATCACAATAACTAGACATGAAACACCAGTCATCATACTTTAAAATGATATTTTAGGATCTATTCTGAAGTGAAAACATAACTTTCAGATGGATCACAATAACTAGACATAACATTTACTGCTAAGATCATCAAATATCAGCAGTGCTTCAAGATCTCACACAATATGTCCATTTCAGTTTTCAAAGTCAATATCCTCTTTCCATAAATAATGCTCTGTGTCTCTTTACTCATGTAACTGTAACCCCTCTGTAAAGTATCTTTACAGTAAAAATATTAAAAAAGACAATACTATAAGAAATACCACTCAAGGTTTCCTAGGGCATGAAAATTAAAACTTAAATGCAGACACAATTAATATGACTTACTATATTATGGAATTTTTATGTTTCCTTGTTAAATAAAATATTGACCTAATGGGCCATACAGAGACATTCCCCCTGGCTCCTTTTACCTTTGATTTCAAGTAAGTACACTCTACCTCAGAGTTCTTCCTTCTCTTGAGCTATTAAGTGAATGAATTTCAGAGAAGAGTCCTTCAATTTACTCTTAGAAGACACCTACTTAAGTATGAAACAGAGAATACAGTAACTCTAATATGTTTCCTATAATTAGTAATAAATAACTGACTACCCCAGGATACTTTGTGATCACTCACAATATTCTTGCATGAAGATTGGATATATTGCATAGGGAAATTTATCTTAACCAACTTCTTTTTTTTTTTTTTTTGGGTCTGGTCGTGGGGCCTGAACTCTGGGCCTGGGTGCTGTCCTTCAGCTCTTCAGCTCAAGGCTAGCGCTCTACCACTTGAGCCACAATGCCACTTCCGGCTTTTTTCTTATGTGGTGCTGAGGAATCGAACCCAGGGCCTCGAGCATGCAAGGCAAGTGCTCTACCACTGAGCCACCTTCCCAGCCTTAACCAACTTCTTATGACAATAAAGATGTACAAAAGCATTGTGAGTTATGACCTTATCTATTTTTCTAAAATACTGTTTGTGGGTACATTGTAAAATTTACAACCATAAAAAACAGCATTGTAATTTCATAGTTATGTTTTTCTTAGAGCTTCTAGTCAAATTGTAAGGGTTAGTTTCAGTGAAAATGCTCATAAGAATATATTTAGGTGAACTATTTGAATTTGTGTGTGTGTGTGTGTGTGTGTGTGTGTGTGTGTGTGTGTGTGTGTATGTATGTGTGTGTTGGTACTAGGACTTGTATTCAGGGCCTGGAATTGTGTCTGACATGTCTAAATGAAATAGAAAATGTAATAACAATAATGCATAGTTTAGAAAAATTGGAGAATCTTGTCAAATTTTGGCTTCAGGAACAAAATGGAAATTTTTGTGTCATGAATAATTCTACTAATCAGTAGAGGTTCTGTGGATTCCACGTATAATGTAAGGCTAGGTGCTTTATTAATTTCTTTAAATTACTCATAATAGTCACTTTTATGCAAGTAAAAAGGTAAGTCAGGAACTGGGGGAAATGTTTGTAGTGCATAAAATATTTCTGATAAAAGATTTACATAGAACATATAAAGAAGCCCCCAATACTCCAACAGCAGTAAATAACTCAGTAGAAAATAGGCAAGTTAAAGAAAAGTTATTGGAATAGCTATCAAGCTTATCAAACATGCTTATGCCTGTAATCCTAGATACTCAGAAAGCTGAGATCTGAGGACCAACCAGGGCAGGAAAATTTGTGAGACTCTTACCCCCAATTAACCATCAAAAAGGTGGAAGTGGAGATGTGGCTCAAGTAGTAAAATACCATTCTTTAGCAAAAAAAGCAAAAATGCTCAGGGATTGGTGACACAGATCAAGATGCATTGTGCACGTAACGTGCTCTGTTAACTGGCAAAAATTCAATACATAATCTTAAAATTAAGTGAGGGAAGGGAGAGGTTGGGAGGAGTGTGTGAGAATGTTGAAAGGGTGACAGTGATCAAGAAACACTGCATTCATAAAAGATAACATATACTCATAATAGTCAGTCATGGGGCTTGAACTCTGGGCCTTGGGATTGTCTCTAGCTCTTCAGCTCAAGTTGCGAGCACTTTACCACTTGAGCCACAGCACCACTTCCAGTTTTCTGGTGGTTTATTGTAGAAAAGGGTCTCACAGTCTTTCCTGCCCAGGCTGGCTTTGAGCTGCAATCCTCAGATCTCAGGTTCCCAAGTAGCTAGGATTACAGGCATGAGCTACCGGTATCCAGCAATAAAAATATTTTTTATTGTAAAGATACTGTACAGAGGGGTTATAGTTACACGAGTAAGGTAATGAGTCCATTTCCTATTCGAGCATTGTTACTCCCCCTACCATCCCTTCCCTCCCCATCTCACCAACTCCCCCCCCCACACACATACCAAAGTTGTAAAGTTCGTTGTCAACATAGTATCGTGTACATTTCATTGTTACAATGGGTCAACCTGTATCCTTATTTCAGCATTTTGTTATTTCCCTTCCCCTCCCCAAAATAGAAAATTGTGTATCAAGATGCAGGGCACCAGAATCAAATAGAGTGTTATACAAAAGAAACAAAAAAAATCACATAGTACACTAAAAGCAACAGCAACAACAAGAAAACAACAACAACAAAAACCCTTTTTTTTTAAAAAAAGAAACAGGGCTGGGAATGTGGCTTAGTGGTAGAGTGCTTTCCTAGCATGCATGAAGCATTGGGTTTGATTTCTAAGTACAACATAAACAGAAAAATCTGAAAGTGGTGCTGTGGTTCAAGTGGTAGAGTTATAGCCTTGAGCAAAAGAATCTCAGTGACAGTGCCCAGGCCCTGAGTTCAAGCCCCAGCACTGGCAAAAAACAAAAAAGAAAGAAAGAAAGAAAGAAAGAAAGAAAGAAAGAAAGAAAGAAAGAAAGAAAGAAAGAAAGAAAGAAAGAAAGAAAGAAAGAAAGAAAGAAAGAAAGAAAGGAAGAAGGAAAGAAAGAAAGAAGGAAAGAAAGAAAGAAAGGAAGAAGGAAAGAAAGAAAGGTAGAAAGAAAGAAAGAAAGAACGAACAAGTGAAAGAAAGAAAGAAAGAAGGAAAGAAAGAAAGAAAGAAGGAAAGAAAGAAAGAAAAGAGCTCAGGGACAGTGCCCAGGACTGGCATAAAAATAGCTCAATAGTATAAGTCAATATTCCAGGGAAATAAAAATTGAAAGCACCTTGAAAATAACTACAAATAAAACTCACTACATTTAATTTTCTTGAAAGGTTAAAAAACAAACCAAACAAATGACATTTGAATTGATGGTGAGGTTGGAACTCTCGTGTCTGCGGGGAACATAACATAACACAGCCACTTTGGAGAAAATGTGTGATCTTTCTTATGTAAGGAATTCATTTGAGTCCCTCAATGAATGTTGATGCATTCTAAGTAATATTTAAGAAGACTCAATGAGTATTTAGAAAAATCTTTGCTACCAGCATGTCAAAAAGAAATTGAATGGTTTACCATTACAAGCCAATGTTTGGATAGGCCTATATTACTTTTTCTAGCTTAGATGGCATTAGTTTATAGGTATAGTTTATAGTTTGTAACAGAGAGGAGGGAGAAATGAAAGAAAATTCCCTATCTTGTGTGTTCTAGTTTCTCATTTGTTTTCAATATAACAATATATGACTATCCTAAACAATCTACTTTATGTCTGGGCATGGTGGTACATGCTTGTAACAATAGCTACTCAGGAGGTGGAAGTAGGAAGATAGTATGCCATCTCTGACCCAGGCAAATGTATCAGATGCTTTCAAAAACTGAAGGAGGCCAAGCACAGTGGCTGTGCCTGTAATTCTAGCTACTTTAGAGGTGAAGATCCAGACTATATTGTTTGAGGCCAGCTTAGGCAAAACAGTTTCTAGATACAATTTCAGTCAGTAAGCCAGGCATTATGGTTCATGACTGTGGCCCTTGGACAAAACTGTGAGACCCTTCCTGAAGGAATAGTTTATGAATATGCCTCAAGTGGTGTATCATCTGCCTAGTAAGAGCAAGACCTTGAAGTCAACCCCAGTGTCACCAAAAACAAAGAAATAAAAAAGTACAGGATGTTATGTCGAAAAAAACGAACTTTACAGCTTTGGCGGGGGAGGCGGGAGGAGGTGGGAGGGCAGGGATGGGAAGGGGAAACAAAGGAGGAGGCAACAATGCATGATAAGAAATGTACTCATTACCTTGCTCATGTAATTGTAACCCCTCTGTATGGTATTTTCACAATAAAAAAACCTTATTAATAGTAGAAAAATACTTGAATGACTTGCCTATCTTTTCTTCAAGAGATAGTGAAATATGAAGAAACAGAGTCACTTGACCTTTCTAATAACAAATACACCTCTGAGTAAGTCAGAGTAAATTAGTAAGAAGGAAATTAAGTCCACCTGTCTCAGTTGTGATTGCTCTTTGCACAAACAGGTGTTGGGCCTTAGGCTGAACTTGCTATTTTAGGCCTTTTACAAAAAGTTTGAAACAATTTTTTGAATACCATAGGGCTGGACAGAGGCCCGAAAAGACTGCTGGCTTTCCGTTAGTAGTTATAAAACAAAGCTGAATTTGAAAATAACTTTAGTCTGAGCCAATAGAAAAAGGAAAAGAATAATATAAAAGATATGATTTAGAAGCCCCAATAAGTTATATGTTTGAACAGAGCAGTTTTTTGACCGAGACTAAAGAACTAATTGTATGGTGTATATTACAAATTAATACAGCATTAGTTTTCCTATAGCTACCAGACGGAGACCAATTAACAAGATTCCTCATGGATTTAATCTCTAAGTGTATAACTCATTCCCTTTTACATTTAGTGAAATTGAGTTAAATACTGAAGAAAGGAAATCCAGGCTTCACTCTAGGATCAGATTATACCCCAGTGTTGACCATATTTGCATTTTTTTCCCCTTCAGAACTGGGGGGCTTGAACTCAGAACTTTACTCTCTCATTTTACTCTGCTCTCTCCCTTTCACAGCTGACATTATTACTTGAGCCACGTCTTCAGGTTTAGGCTCTTTTTTTTTCTTGCTGCTTAATTGGAAGTGTCTTGTGGATTTGTCTGTTTGGGGTAGTTTCAGCCCTTGATCTTCAGATTTCAGTCTCCTGAGTAGCTAGACTTATAGGCATGAGCCATGGGTGCTCTTCTCATATCTTCTCTTAATCTTGACTTCCTAAATTCTCCTCAGCCTTCCATTCTTCCTTTCTTTATGGCTTACTGGGGTTCATTCCCAAGTCCCTGACATTTCCAGTGAGGGTCACTGTATTTATTCAGTGCCAATAACTGAGGAATAAATTGTTACAAGTTGGGAGGCTCTTCACTATTGTTTTGCAAATTAACAAACTGAAACAAAATAGTGACAATGTGTTATTATGGTTAAGGTTAATAAGCTACTGATTACCTCTGAAGGATACAATCACAGACACATTATTTAAAAGGCCTATTTTGTTGAGCTAACTGATAAATAAGGATAAACACTATTGTGCATGATGCATTAAGATGGGCGTTGAATTCTGTTACCTAGAGCTACTTCAGTTTCTGCTTCTTAGTCTATCTCCAATGTCAGCTTCACAGTTGTGTTGGGTCCTGCTATTTACATGGTTATACTGAACTACTTCTCATTGTTCTCTTTCCGGGAAATGCAGCAAAACAACAGATTAGATACCAGGTCTCTACTGAGACAAGAATGCATTTTTCAATTACCTTTCAAATATTGACTTGGAATATTTTATAAATCTTATTTTATACCTATAACAAAGCTGGTTTGACATTTACAATTGCCAGTGACTCTCAGTAAGTGGATATTTTGGATACATACTGCAATTGCTGACCCAATAATGCATGAGCCAAGAATTAAAAATGTATCAATGTATATTACAAAAGATAATATATATGACATTGACTGCCATCAGACAAAGATGAAAAAAAAGATATCCACGAAGTTAGAGGCAGATATAATTGCCTATTACAAACTAGCCCAATCATTTTGTTAAAGTAAATGATGAATTAGAAAACTTATTTTTGTGCATGATATAATAACATGGCCATGAAAATTGAACCACGTAGAATTACAATCAGTTTGGCTCCCTACATTCTACATGAAGATTAGTAACTTAGAAAGATGCAGAAGAAAATATTATAACAAATTACTTCAAACTCTTCTTTTAACCTTTTATTTTAAACATATTTTTATTTTTTGTCTTTTCTTTTTTGGTACTGAGGATAGAACCCAGTATGTTTCACTTGCTAGGCAATCGCTTTGCCACCGAGTTACATCCCAACCCTTAAACAGATTAATTTATTAGATTAAGATGGCTTAATCCTTTTCTTTTTAAAACAACATCCTTTCTATATAGCTTCTTTATTTCTGGAAACAGGCTAGATGCATTAAATCAATAAGCACATTTCATTCCCCTGAACATACTCATTATATATCAATTGACAGGAGACCTCATTGGTTCAACCTGGATGATTCTAGGAATCCTTGATTGCTTTTCTGGGGCTTTTTGTTCTTTCTACAAGAACAAATGGAAATGATGCCTAGCCTCTCACTGCGGGGAGAATCTAATGCATCACAGGGTCACAGGCATAGTATTGGGGAAGGTTATTAGGGAAGGTAGAGAAGAGTCTAATGGAAACTCGAGTTCTTACTCGGCCCTGCAGCAAATTCTCCTTCTGGAATCCCATCTGGACAGTCCTTTTAAATTACCTTGCTATGTCATGCTATATTTCCTAGGTATCTTGCAGGTCTGTTTATTTATGATTTAAGGAAATTTATTGGAAAAATTATACGATCCACTGACATGTTCAATACTTCCTGAATTGGGAATTACATAGAATGTTTCTCTTAGAAATTTCCACATGGAGAAGGTATATCAGGATACTTTATACCATTTTCCAAATCTTGAAAGTTATGGAATTCAATCATTATATAATTCTGATGAGCATATATGACACCAATGACTATGGTCTGTATTGAAATTCTTCTGACAAATATAAATGATAACTCTGTGGCCCTGTCAGACTGACACCTGACAGATGTTTAACTTTCACATAATTATGCTATTTTGCAATCATAGTAGCCATATTTGGCTTAAAGTTGACACATGTCTGATATGTGGTCTATAGAAACCTATAGAAATGATGAAATTTAAGTTATAATTTCATCGTAATAACAAATTGATAACCATATCTGGAAGGCTTCCTGAGACTTCTTTTTACTTATTTATTTTTTTACTTTTTTGATTTTTATTTTATTGTAAAGATGCTGTACAGAGGGGTTACAGTTACACAAATAAGGTAATGAGTATATTACTTATTGAACATTGTTACCCTCTCCTATTATCCCTTCCCTCCCCCACCTTCTTATCCCCCCCAAGTTGTAAAGTTCATTTCCAGCACAGTGTCTTGTGAGTATCATTGTTGCAATGGGTCACCTTGCATCCCTGTTTCAGCATTTTGTTATTCCCCTATCCCTCCCCAAATTAGACAAATGCATATGCAAGATGCAGGGTGCCATAATCAAGTACAGTGACAACAGGAGATGTATCATAAGGGGAAGAAATACAATGGAAACAAAAACATCATAGTACATCAACAACAACAACAACAACAAAAGACCACTTATGTCCATATCTTGGAGTTCATTCACTTAGCATCATCTTATATGGTCATATGTCATAGTTTTTGAGCTTTTCTGCTCATCTGATAAAATTATCCTAGATGTATATTAATTATTGCAAATGAGGGAAACCATGGGACCTATGTTTCTTTGGGTCTAGCTTACTTCACTTAATATGATTTTTTCTAAGTCTTTCCATTTCTTACAAATGGGGTGTTGTAATTCTTCTGAAGGAAGCACAGAATTCTATTATATGCATATATATAGATATATATATATATATCTATATATATCTCACATTTTCTTGACCCATTCATCTACTGATGGGCACCTGGGTTGGTTGCATATCTTAGGTATGGTGAATAATTCTGTGATAAACATAGTTGTGCTAGTAGCTTTAATATAGTAAATGTCCCAAAGTAGGATTGTTGGGACACAGGGGAGCTCTATGTATAGTCTTTTGAGGACACTCCATACTGCTTTCCAGAGTGGTTGAACAACTTTATACTCCCACCAACAATGCAGTAGGGTTCCCTTTCTTGATCATAGCCATTCTAACTGTGATGAGGTGGAACTCACTGATGTTTTGATTTGGATTTCTTTTATGGCTATAGAAGTTGAGCATTTCTTCATGTGTCTATTGGTCATTCTTATTTCTTCTTCAGAAAAGTCGCTCTTTAAGTCTTTAGCCCACTTATTAATGGCAGTTTTTTTTAGGGTTTTAATTTTTGAGTTCTAAGTATATTTTAGATATGAGACCCTTGTCTGTTGTATAGCTAATGAAGATCTTCTCCCAATCCATGGGCTTTCTATTGATCTTACCAGCTATGTCCTTTGCCATGCAGAAGCTTTGTAATTTAATACAATCCCATTTGTCCAACTTTGATTTGTTTTGTTTCTGTGTCTTTATTAAAAAAAAATTCAGCCTGTGCCAAGAGACCTAGAGTTTCTCCTATTCGTTCCTGTAATGTTTTGACTCCGAGGTCTTTGATCCATTTGGAGTTGATTCTGGTGCAGGGTGATATATGAGGATCTAATTTTAGATTTCTATAGGTGTTTAACCAATTTTACCAGCACCATTTACTGAAGAGACTGTCTTTCTTCCATTCTTTTTTTTTTTTGGCTCCCTTATCAAAGATTTCTCGAGACTTCTTTTTAGGCAATTGCTTCTAACGTTTGCACCATGGACCATACTTTCCTAGCATTTGCTATGTATAAATGTGAAATAATTGATCACAATCTATTTTATCAACAGATTTCTTATCTTCCCAAGATGGAGGGTTATCACTGTCTGGAGATAACGTAAACTGACAGGACAGTGTTTGGTGAATTTGGATAGGAAAACTCAGATGTAGTTTAGTAAAGAAAGATGTAGTTCAGTAAAGTAATTCCAAAAGCAAGAGTCAACTCCCATAATCGTCCTATATACCTGGATGAATTTCAGTTTATCCTCATTTCAAAATCTGGGAATGTAGGGTGTATATTTTAATTCATACCAAAGTATGTTTTCAAAGTCAGTAAATAAGTCTGAACAATGTTTTAAAATTTTTAAAGCATAATTTCATGTGGATTGTATTTTTTAAAATTTCATACCTATATGTCAAATATGTGGTCTAGATTGTATATTCTCAATAGTTTCATATTTACATACAGTCTGATTTTCTTTTCCAAATCACATGTGAAAGCAGTATTGAATATAACCCCATCTTGAATCTTTGAACAAAAAATACAACAGTCCCCCCAAAATAGAGACCAGCAAGGCTTACTTGTGTCTAGGAATGAAAATGATCTCTAATACTATATTTCATTAATCATGTAATATCTTTCTTACCTTCTTCCTGTGCTCTAGAAAAAGCAAAACATAAACAACAGCTGAAAGGGAAAGGTTTTCTTCTAATAATCATAAATTATCATCTCTCAGAAAGGAGAGGAGAGGAGAGAGGACTGGAGGGGAGGGGAAGGAGAGGGGAGCCAAGAAAGAGAACAAGAGTTTTAATATCTGTTTAACAGTAATTAAAGTTGCTTCATTTCTCTCTAAATGAAAATATGGGATGTGTGTGTGGGTGTTGCATGCATGTGTGTGTGTGTGCTGTTTCTGGGATACATTTTCACTCAATGATGGGTCTTTATCATTTGAGCCACAGTTCCACTGCTGGTTTTTTTGGGGGTGGTTAATTGGAGATAAGAGTCTCATGGACTTTCCTGCTTGGGCTGGCTTTAAACCATGAAGCTTAGATCTCAGCCTCCTGTATAGCTAGGATTACAGGTGTAAAGTACCTGTGAGTAGCTAAAACTTGTTTCTTCTTCATAGATAAAAATATAATGTTCTACTAGTGGTAATCACTTGCTGTGATCATGAATGCTACTCAAAATATCCAGTTACTGTCCAAAGTACATTATACACAGGACATTTATTATTCGATTTGAAGGAATAGCTACTGTTTTTTTTTATTGTGAAAATGCTGTACAGAGGGGTTACAATTACATGGGCAAGATAATGAGTACATTTCTTATCAAGCATTGTAGCCTCCTCCTTTGTTTCCCCTTCCCATCCCTTCCCAGCCTCCTCATGCCCCCTCACCCAATCCTCCTCGCTCCCCCTTCCCTCCCCCTGCACCAAAGTTGTAAAGATCGTTTTTGACATAACGACTTGTACATCTCATTGTTGCAATGGGTCTACCTGTATCCCTATTTATATGATTTGTTTTTCCCCTTCCCCTCCACAAATTATACCGACATCAAATACAGTGAAAGCAGGGGTTATACTGTGGGGGAGGGACAGACAAAGCAACAAAGAAATAATCTTATAAATGTGTTAGAAACAATCGCATGAAAGAAAAAAAACACATTTGAATATGTATCTTAGGGTTCATTTCCCTAACATCACCTTATCTGTCCTTTTCTGCTTGACTCAGACATATACTAGATATATAGCTACTGTTTTATAGAATTTTTTTCTTATATATTTCTTCCCTAATATTTAGGAAGCCACACATATTGCTTTAAAAAATAGTGGTTACTTCATACCCTTCATACCATACCCTTTTGCTAAACTTAAACTTCCTTTTTTTTTTTTTTTTTTAAAAAAAAGTTGGTTGAAGCTGTTCTGAATCACTAAAGCTGAATTACAAAAGGTCCATTTGGCCCCACCGTTCATCTTGCTCAGTATCTGTCATTGCTTTCATGTCAGGATTCTTAGTTAAAAATTATTTTTAGTTTTTCAAAATAATTTTATGAATTTGTCTTACAGACCCTTTCCAACATACACTAAAGTAAGTATGGTATAATAAACACCTGTGTGCCCATCTCCCAGCTCCAGCAATTGTCAAGCTTTGCTATTTTTCCAACTTTACAAACTCCTTCCTGTATTAGCTTAAAGAAAATCCTAGGCATTGCATAATTTAGATTTTTTTAAATGAAATGCCAGTGTTGACATTTGATTCAAGTGATTAGTTCATTTACACTTACTATCATATTTCATGTTTTCTCTTAACTCTTTTAGTTTTTTTAAATTTTCATTTCTGTGTTTCCTTGCAGAAGCCCTTTCTTTCCATTTCCAATTTAAAATGGGACTTTTTAAAATGAAGGGACTTTATCATAAACCCATGTGTGCTGTATTAACACATGAAAATGACACTAGAGATTGGATGAGATCCTGTGGATGGTCACTGACCATTCAAGACAACTGCGGTATTTCAGGACTGTGTGACTTTTCACTTTAGGGATTAAACATATGCATACACATCCATATACAACATATGCATGACATGTATGGTTAAATTAAGAAGGAATTTTCACCTTTACATGTCATGTGTCATCAATGATCTCTTTATATGCCAATTTTTCACTAGCTGTGATCTCTTATCTCCCTTACTCCTGAAACAAGCATTCTGATGGCATCGGCTAATTGCTGTCATCCCAACTTTCATGGCAAACTTCGGTATAGGCAATTGTCTTATTTTGTAAACTGACGCATTTTGTACCATGTCCTCCTAAACCAAAATGCTACAGAAATTTAGAGTTATAGGCTCATTTAGGTCAATGTCTTGGAGAAGATTGTAAACTAGGATTATTTCTCTTGGAATAAACATGTGCATGATCAATATATTCAGATATTTTCAATATGGGATTCTTTGATTTCTAGCATGTAAACTCGTATTTATGTAAATATTTGTCATTAAAAATGATTCAATTAATAATGAAAAAGTTCAGTTATCTACTCTGCTTTGCTTAAGTTATATAGCTTCAGTGGCTAATATAAAAAATACTAATGGCATTAAAAAGATGGAAGTTTATACCTTTATTATGCAAAACAAAAATTCTAGTTTGTCTCATTCTGTATGTTCCCTGCTTCAGTCTCCCTTATTTTATTATAAAGCATGCTCACTAACCATAAACAACATTAACTGAAAAATTCTTGCTTAGAATATGATAGTTAAGTACAAAGATAATGATGGGTATAAGACCATGATAGAAACATGAAAAAAAGGAAAGCCTCAGATACAAAATAATTGCCAATAAAATACTGTTCAATTTCAATTAAGTAGCAACTCTATATCAGGTCAAATAACTAATAGATATTTTCTGAAAAATACATGAATTCTTTATAAAGTAATCAGGATATGAACATTTTTTTCAAATACTCCTAAGTGTTTTCATGTAAGCTTATTAAAAGTCACATTGCCAGACGCCAGTGGCTCACGCCTGTAATCCTAGCTACTCAGGAGGCTGATCTCTGAGGATCATGGTTCAAAGCCAGCCCGGGCAGAAAACTCCATGAGACTCTTATCTCCAATAAACCACTAGAAAACCGGAAGTGGCGCTGTGGCTCAAGCGGTAGAGCACTTGCCTTGAGCTGAAGAGCCGAGGGACAGTGCCCAGGCACAGAGTTCAAGCCCCACGACCGACCCCTCCCCTCCAAAAAAAGTCACCCTAAATATTTCTCTAATTATTTTTATCATGAGTGATTTAGGATTTACTGATTTGTAAGGTTTAGAAAAAATTAAGAAACCTTTTCCCATTTCTTTTGTCAATTACTAGTTTTTGTTGCTATGATGGTATTCTGAACATTTAATATTATAAATGTTACTTTTTATTGTGTATTTCCTATTTGAATTTTTTTCAATAGAAGAATTATGGAATGTGGCATTTGGCTCTGAATGTATCTCCTCTACTCAGATACTTGGTTGCTTACCACTACTGAGCTGAGTGAGTTTTGCCCAATGTGAGAGATGTGAGCATCCCAGGATCTATTAGGCAGACAGAGCGATGATAGGTCTTCTACCTTTACAAGAAAGCCTAGAGATACAGTAGTTAATGGGAAACTCCAATATTACCACATAAAGGTAGTACTAGAAAAGCTGGGTACTCAATGATTCCATAATCACTCAGCAACTCTCACATAAAATATACACAAAGTACATGTCCTTTGAAGATATGACATTAAGCCTGCGTGAAAAATGTATGCTATCCCAGAGACTGAAGTGGCTGAGCAGAAACCTGATTTATGTAATGAAGCCTTTTAATTTCACCTAGTAGAAGAAATGCAAGGTCTTAGCAGATCTCCTCCGGCCGGAATGTGTGATATTCAAGTAAGATAAGCCGCCGCTGAAAGGATAGGAAGTTGCTTGCTTTCACTTATTCCAGGGAAACCCCATCTGAAATAGTCCAAGTAGCAGAACTCAGCCTCAGAAGCCAACGTTGTCACTATGAGAAGGTACAACAAATACAAAACCACTAGTGTTTTAATAGCTTGAGAGGAAGATCAGCCACCACAGAGAGCTGAGTGAAAAACATTGAAAGTTAGTATTAAGTATGATTAAGTCAATAAATGAACTAAGCAGCAAGGAGACATAAAACCACCATGCTAGATCAAATGGCATAATTTTTTTGAAATTAAAAACCATAGTCAACAAATGAAAGGGAAAGAGTGCCAATGAAAAGAGTGAAGGGAAATTTGTGTGAAGAGATGCAGGTAGAAAAAAATCTCTCAAAAGTACATATACATTGATCTACATAGATGTACATTTTTTTTTTGGAGAAAAGTGGGATTCTGAGTAAGAAATCCACTTTTGCTTCTGTCTTTACCAATAAAATGAAAATAATACTCTCTCATTGGGCTGCTACAAAGAATTGAAAGTGTTAATGTTTATAAAGTGCTTTCTACATACAAAATAAATACTAGAGAAGTGTTTGCTAAACAAATAAAACAGATATTGTGATAGAATCCAAACACAGGTTATTCAATAAAATAGCTAAAGACTTCTTGTTTCTTAATGACATAAAGCAAAAGAAAATTTTAGTGCAAAAGAAAACATCTCTAATATAAGGTATTTTAAGTGAGTCACACAAGAACATCATCAGCAAACATGACAGTTTGAAAACCATTCGAAATGAAGGTTTCCTATTTAACTCTATAGGATCAATAATGAACTAGTGAGAAGTTACAAATAAGAAATGATCCACTTCTACAGTATAGATGATGAAAGACAACATTATAAACTTCAAAGCTAGCCATTTTGAATTGTCATAATAATTTCAGACTCAAAGTAGAAAATCTTTAAGTTTATTTGATTAAGGTGTTATGATCAGAACCCCATTAAAAAGACTAAAGGAAAAAATAAAAAGTCTCAAATTTGATTTGAGTGTTTAAAATAAAATATAAGGACTCAATGATAATATTAGGGATAATGATGTTCTGCCATGAATGGTATGGTACACAATCAGGATGCTGGTACATAAATATTATGTTAGTTGCCTAAGATTATTCAACTAATAAGTAAAAATGATCACTCTTACTTGACCACCCATAATAGCCATAATAGTAATGTTAAAATAGTGAATCTCTATTGAAACAGTTCTGTTGTTCCTTAAGAAAAGGACTCATCTGTTCATCTGATAGTTTTACCAATAGATATTACAATGTAAGATGCTACAGGAACTCGCATGTTAGTAATAAAGCCATTTTTGAGGCTAAATGCAAGTGTTTGCGGCTGACATGGAAGAATAAATGAGAAAAATAAAGAATAAAGAG
This sequence comes from Dipodomys spectabilis, assembly GCF_019054845.1. Taxonomy (NCBI): domain Eukaryota; kingdom Metazoa; phylum Chordata; class Mammalia; order Rodentia; family Heteromyidae; genus Dipodomys; species Dipodomys spectabilis. The sequence continues at coordinate 614,158 of NW_024870867.1, forward strand.
AGACAGACATGTTGGCTTTCCTGAGAGAGGTAGAATACTTGTGATCTACTCTCAGTAAAGCTGATAGAGAAAATAATGCTCAGGAAAAGGTTTCCCAAAAAGTCAAGGGCTGGACTAAAGAGAAGCAAAAGTGGCAGTATTATCACTGCAGAAGAGGAAAGTAGTGGCACTTCTAATTTATTTAGTATTCAGGATTTCAACTTTAATTAGGATTCCTTTGTCACATCACTCATCAAATATACTTGAAGAAATGGAAATTACCCTCAAAGTTTCTGTTGCCTTAGGCATGCGTCTCATACTTTTACTCATTTCAATGTATTGTTAAGTGGAGTGGGTTGACTCAGAAATGTTTTAGATAAGAAGTAACATCCAAATGATGAAATCAAACTTTGTAAGCTATTCTGACAGGTATAGGTAATAAAAGCAATTGGTTACTCACTCTGACTGGTGCTAAGAATATTAAACACTTTTATTTATTTATGTATTTACAGAATACACTGCTAGTTCAGATAATATGGCTTGTAAAGAGGTCCTTTTTAAAAAAATGCTGTAAAGAGATTGTACAGGGGGGTTAGAGTTACATGAGTAAGGTAATGAGTGCATTTCTTGTTGAACATTGTTACCCCCTCCTTCCTTTTTCTCCTACTATCCCTTCCCTCCTCCATGTCCCCTACTCCTCCCCACCAAGTTTTTCAACATAGTGTCTTGTGGGTATCATTGGTGCAATGGGTCATCCTATGCCCTTGTTTCAACATTTTGTTTTAAAAGTTTTGATTTAAGAGGGATTCTTGCTCATGATAATCCTGAAGAATTGTTTTTATTAACACTGACTACTCTTGAAGGAATATATATATATATATATAATTATAATTTGCCATGAAATATACAGAGAATGTAGGATTGTTAATCCCTTAAGAATGTCCAGGCATCAACAATTACCCTTTCAACTTTTACTTTCTCCCAAGTTGTACTTCTCAGTTCCTTATTCTGTGTTGTCTTTCTTGTTTGATTGTATGTATAGAGTTGATTTTTTTCTTTGTATTTGACATCCTCGACACATTTTATATGAATTACCTATGTACATAAATGTATAATGCAGATACACCATATACATATAGCTATATAGAATAAAAACATTAAAATCCTGTGGAATTGTTATATGTATTTCCATCTCCAAAATCTAGCAGTCTATATGCATTTAGTATATTATTAGCCATCTATTATTTTTCACAAATAAAGAAGGCCAGATGCTGGTGGGTCACACCTGTAGTCCTAGGTCAACTTGAAGATCATGGTTTGAAACTAACCCAAGCAGGAAAGTCAGTGAGACTTTTCTTTCCAATTAACCACCCCAAAACTGGAAGTAAAACTGTGGCTCAAGTAAATGGCAGAGTGCCAGCCTTGAGCCAAAAAGATAATGGACAGCATAAAGACACTGAATTTAAGCATAAATACTGGCATATAAAACAAAACAAAACAAAAAATCCCAAACCAAAACCCCAAAAAACAAAGCTAATAAATGATTGAACTCTGAGTCACAAAGGTGCATTCATTTCACTTGTTTTATTAGGACTATTTGTAAGTATTTCAAAAGTAATAGAGAGTGAGGTATTTTGTTGGTCTCACCATGGATGTCTGTGATTTTTATATACAAATAAAGACATTTATTCAAACAAATAAGGCCGAACAGTAAGCATTGTTGAAGGAACACTTGATATATAAATCTTGAATGTCTTTTGACTACTATTAATACTGACAACTTGACAAATAACTTGCTAATTTCACTAGGTAGAGTCTCCATTTTTCCACCTGTATTTTAAAATAGAATACTGGGCAGGGCCTGGTGGCTCACACCTATAATCCTAGCTACTCAGGAATCTGAGATCTGAGGATCGCGGTTCAAAGACAGCCCAGGCAGGAAAAATCCACAAGACTCTCATCTCTAATAAACCACTAAAAAACCGGAAGTGGCACTGTGACTCAAGTGGTAAAGCACTCACCTCGAGCTGAAGAGCTGAGGGACAGCGCCCAGGCCCAGAGTTCAAGCCCCATAACTGACCAAAAAAAAAAAAGAGAGAGAGAGAAAGAGAGAGAGAGAGAATACTAGATTTCCAATTCCTGAATTATAAAGGTTTTCCCACTCTTTTCATATTTATATGAACCCACATTACCTAGTGAATTATTGCATTTTACTCCCAAATATAAATATGATAAAGATAATGAATTTCATGAAAAGATTCTGTGAGAGTGTGTATCATTCTCTAACATAGAATAAAAATTCCCTGTATGTGAATATCCATTGGAAAATAGCTTCGTGGTTTTATTGAACCAATGTTGAGTGTTGGTTTAAGGATCTCAAAATATTCTCTGTGTCTTATACTCAGAGCTGTCACTCAGTATTTTTGATCATTAGCCATCTGTGATTATTTTAATTCTTGTCAGCAGGAGAAGGAACTCTTTTCTACCCAGGAGTTCTGTTATTACAATATAATTTATATGTAAAGAGCTCATTTCATCAGTGAAGAGAAACTTTTACACAGTTTTTTTTTTTTTTAGGTTTGTAAGCAATTCGTGACATCTTGGTTTTTTTTTATTTTATACTTTTTTTCTAGCTAAATACCACTGTTAACTGTCATAATTTACATTTGTCTTCACAATTTTTCAATCCAAAAATTCGATAGCACCCCGTTGACATTTTTACGAACAGGATCAGAGTGTATTTCTGTATATTTTAAATACAAAACCTCATATTTATTGTACATGCCACTTTAGAATTTAACACTTAAAGAAAATGCAATTTTACTTTGCAGTGATTTTTAGCATTGAAGAGAAAGCCTACATTTTGAGGATTCTATATTAAGTAGTTTATTAGATGGTATGATGCCATTTAAGCTGTAATTCCATAATAAAGGCAAATTTTGAGGGAGAAAATAATTTGGAAGTTGAAAAGTTAAGTCTCCCAGTCATGGAGTCACTTCTAAACTCCACCCCTTCTCTGCTTCTTATTTGGTTTGATCTTCCACAAGTCAAAAGCTCCCTCAATCACTTTCCCTATAATATGAGATAATTATGTTTGATAGAACATGGTTATTGCAAAGATTAATATGTTAAGGGTCACAAAATGTAGTCCATGTATTAAAATTGCACTGTCAAAAAAGCTTGAGTAAATGTCTGGGTGACTATTGCAGAGTAGTTTGCTGAAGTGAAGTGAATTATTGACCAATCACACAAAATTCCAGGTCTTGAACTGCACAAAGTGAGTTTCAAATTTCAGGATAGATGTTACTAGAAATTAGTATTTTATCTGATCTGTGACATTGCTTAAGGAATCAGAAAATCTATTTTGTTTTGTTTCCTGATGAAGGGCCATGTTTGATTCTCAGAAGATGATTTATGAGGAAATTACTGCTATACTGAGGAAATTCTATAGGCATTCGTCCTTTTCCCTTTAAACTTTTCTATTTCCTAACTTTAATTCAATTTAATTCCTTCCTTTCTATAGTTTCTTGGAGAAAAAGACTTAGAGTTCCTACATGCATACTTTAAATAGATCCAACCATCCCCATGTGGTTAGAAGGAAACTACAGCCACAGTGAACAGATATTTCCTCTTCTGGGAACTTGGATGCTTACTTTAACAATTAACTTGTGTAGTTTGGGTTGTGGCTCAGTGATAGAGAACCTGTCTAGCATGACTGACACTCTGGGTTCTATCCCCAGCACTAGAGGGGAAATTAGTCAAAATGACATCTTGTGCTCATTTTGACAACTTTTGATGAGAAATTTTTAAACAATGACAAGAATGTTTTTGTTGTATGTTTGTAACTAGGAGTGATGATCAGAGAGGGTATAGTGTAAACACATACTCACACATAGTAGAACACAGGGAAAGTTGTTTCCTGGAACATTGAACAGATTGGTAAAGAAAAGTTATAGAGGGTTTTTTTTTAAATAAATAAGGAAAATAGACAAGTTTTCAAAATAATCCTTCATTACTAGGTCTGGTTCCACTGAAAATTGACCTAATCTGCATCCAATTTATCATCTGAACTTAATTTTCTTGGCTCTAATCAACCCAGAGTATCTTCCCCATGGAAACGTAGAGATTAGTCACAATATCTAGAAATGTCAAGAGCAATGACAAATAACTGCCACATCTATGTTCATGCAACTTGCTCTTAAGAGTTCATTTTTTAAATTGTGAAAATACCGTACAGAGGGGTTACAATTACATGGGCAAGGTAATGAGTACATTTCTTATCAAGCATTTTTGCCTCCTCTTACCTTACTTTAATTTAAAAGAAACTCAAGATGATGTAACTTTGTGATTCAGAGTCTGCATGCCAATCATGTTTTTAAAGAACAGTAAAGGGATATCTTTACAGATATAATTTTGTCCTCAAATCCAAACTCCAGGGCTATTGTTTAGATTTTTTCTTAAATTATACTTTACAACTGCAGCTGCTGAACAATTGATACAGTTTTGCTCATTCTGAGTTTTCTTAGCCCTGTCTAGAGCTGCCAAAATCATAACTCTTCTACCTGATCTAGTCATATACAAGGAAACAATGGAATAAAGTTCTTTCTCATTTCTGCCCAGAGATAGAATTCTCAGACTCCACAGTCAAGTCTGTCTTTCTAGCTAGTGTGAGAAAGTCAGGTTAAAAAGAAAAAAAACAAAAACCCACCAACTATAATTAAGCTCTGAAAGATTTAAAAAACAAATGTGTTAATGATTTTATTTCTATGCAAATAACCAATCTTTGGGATAGATCAAATGCAATTTCTACTTCCATATTGCCAAACTTTGATTTGATTGATTCTATATTTATCCCCATGTGGCAGCTGGAGTACTCACTCCAGAGGGAAACTTTCATAATTCCAGTCTATCAAGGAAAATCTGCAAGTTAAAAACTCACTTTTATCAGCAGGCATTCGGAGAATGGCAGGTGGCAAATAAAGCTCTTAGTGGATTATTCTAATTACATTTTCTTTTACCTTCATAACTAAAAGTTGTAAGAATGGGGAAAGGGCAGCTCTCTGTGCTTGGGAGATGTTGTGTTTATATCCTTTTCTAAAGAACAATCCAAAGTTTCCTCTGATTCTCTATATGAGCTAGTTTGCTGACGCCTATAACTTGTATAATGGAAGTATAGAATGAAGAATTAAAATTTGGATGCATTAGGGGGCTGGGTTGGCTCAGTGCTTGCCTTGCATGCATGAGGCCCTGGGTTCAATTCCTCAGCACCACATAAGCAAAAAGAAAAAAGCCAGAAGTGGTGCTGTGGCTCAAGTGGTAGAGCACTAGCCTTGAGCTGAAGAGCTGAGGGACAGTGCCCAGGCCCAGAGTTCAGGCCCCAAGACCAGACCCCCCCCCCAAGAAAAAATTTGGATGCATTAGACATGATTAAAATTGGGGCTGTTATAAGAAATTGTTTTAAAAACCTTCCTTTGCTTTTATTTTCACAATTTTCTTTATTGATCCCTGACTTTACACATCTGGAGAATAGATGTGTAAAGATAAAGTAAATTATAGTATATAAATTACAAATAAAAAACATGATCAGGTAAAATTAGAAGGTTTAAGTGAGTCATTAGTTATTTTTTACATAACAAAATCCACTTAAATTATAAATCACTCTCATATCTGTCTGTACTGTTTCTCTGAATATGAATATAATATATCTTATCACAATAATTAGTTAAATTATTATAATCTCATATTATAATCTCATAATGAAAATGATAATATTTTTCTAACAATTTATTGTTTAAGTATTGAAGTAAAGAAATTTGCATTTTTTCTAAGTGAAAAAATTTATAGCCGGGCACTGGTGGCTCATGCCTGTAATCCTAACTACTCAGGAGGCTGAGATCTTAGGATAGCTGTTCAAAGCCAGCTTGGGCAGCAAAATCTAGGAAAGTCTGTGAGACACTTACCTCCAATAAACCACTCAGAAAACCGGAAGTGATGGAGTGGCTCAAATAGTAGAGTCCTAGCCTGGAGCTGAAGAGCTGAGGCCCAGAGTTCAAGATCCATGACAAATAAAATGAAATAAAATCTATATAAAAATCACTTACCCAATATATACAACTCCTATTTAGATATTTAAAAGCATATATGTACATACTATATTCAGTGTTATTATCTAAAAGAATTAGAATGAGAAATCAACTTTTTACTTGGGTCAGATTCAAAAGTAGAATAATCTCAAAAACATGTTTCTTCTTTGATCTTTCTACCTGTCACATATTATATTATGGCTTTTATATTGACTGACTCTCCAGAAGATTAAGAATCTTTCCTTCATAACTGTATTTCCAGGTATTCGAAATCAAACCTTTCTCCCCAATCTTCAGAGAAATTTCCCCAAAACAGTATCACTTTTCTGAAGCAGTGAAAAAACAAACTTGCTTAAGTAGGTAGGCAATATATGATAGAAATGGAAGAAAACCTCTCCCACATTTGGCTGAATGAATTAAAAACAGCTTTTTTTTCCTCGATGCTTGACGTTAAATTTATATGTTGACAGAAAATCTCACACAGAAAATTAAGAGACATATGAGTAGGATGTGTTCTGTGTATTATGAGTAGTATTTTTTTAATTATTGGATTTATTTTAAACTATTCTGTTTGTCTTCCCTAGATGTCTTGAAGTCTTGCAAACATTGTGACTGGAGATGAGCTGTGACAAGTAGGTGAGAAATATGTCCACAAGGCTTGGTCTACTATGTAAAGTGGTTTATGTTTGTCTACTGTATTCTCAACACAGTAGCTTTCCCGAATCATGAATTCCTGTCCCAACAACGATTCCCTGTCCATCAGGTTTCACTCAAATGATTCTAGATCTCTCTTCTAACAATTCCTTGTTAAATAAATGGACACTTTTTATTAGCTTCTTTTCTAGGAAAGTAACATTTCTTCTGATGTCAATATCAAAGCAGTGTTGTAAAATAATCAATTCATTTTTATAGCACAGCCATCTCTGAATTTTCCTACCTCCATGGAAATCTAATATACATTACCAGAAAAAAAAGTTTGGTAATAGGATTGATAAATAAAGACAGCTTTTTAGTAATATTCTGTATTTTATCTTCAAGGGAACACATTATTTTTATAATTTCCTATAAGGAGATGATAAAAGCAAGTAACATTGGATAAAATTATCATGATAGATAATCTCCTAAAATGTGTTTAATAGCCAGTGCTATGTGCTACTTGTAGTTACCACATGTGAAAATACTACAGTTAGAATGCATAGTCAGTGGTAAGGAAAAGCAGCTCTCAGTTTGGTGAATAGAACAGAATCACCCTGTTCCAGTGATCAGGGTGGGTTGTATCAAAGGGGGAAAGTCACACATAGACATGCAAGATGATATTGCTACCACAGAAATACATGTAGCAGGCTGAGTGGTATCCAAAAACTAATAACAAAGAAGTTGACTAATGTATGATTAATTCCTAAACATAGGGCACAAAAGGTGATCAAATGATTTGATGTCGGGAGCTTTCCCATTTCTACATGGAAGCAGGACCTCGAGATGGCAGACTTCCCAATCTCTGATTTTATGAAACACAAATCAGAAGCCTTACTGTCATAAACCAAATGCAGAGCTGGTGGAAAGAGTGAGAAGACCAAGCAGATGACTTTATGAACTAGGTTACATGGAGGCACCATAAAATAAATCAATCTGTTACAGTGGTGTGTTATGCCCTTCTATGTGTCCATGCTATGAGAGCTGAGCAGCTGTCAGATATACTTACCAAAACAATATTTTTTTTCTGCATCAGGTAGAGACAAACAACAAGTCAGAAGAGATATTCTATCGTTAAGAAATATACAATGGAATGGAATGGCATGGAACAGAACTGATTGAAAAAGAATGAAATGAAATAAAGGCAAGTGTTTGATGCAGGATTTTGTTTTAATCCTTATGTTAAGAATACTCAATTTAATTAGCACTACACAGTGCATGGAGAAACCAGTCTAAGTTTTTTGAACACACAAAGTGTTTTTAAAAAATTGGCAGAAGGCAGGAGTACTTTGTGATGAGTGCATTTCTAGGGTGTTTGTGTTATTCTTGTAGGCAGAGTTTATGAAGTATTGACAGTGGTCACTGATTTTATTTGAATCATATCTGTATATCCTGTGTATTAACAACTAGAGCCAGTGAAAAATCCTGAAGTAAAAATTCAATGGTGAACAGAAGTATGTTCTTTAGGTTAATTGTGAATCTTCTTTAGAGTAGTCTTTATATTTTCAGTGACACTTATTCAGAAGATGGTTGAAGTATGGAATGAGGGAAATACAAAGACAATTTAGACACAGTAGTAGTTTTTCAAGTAACGAGGATTAGAAAATTAGATAAAAATTGTTTAGATTTCTTCCCATGGCACAAGACTAGGCACAAGAAAAGAAAAGCAAAGGAAAGATTTTTTTACAACTAGGAATAAAGCAGAATTCATGTTCGTTAAACATGATTTTCTATTGTTTAAAATATGGTGTTCAATTGTTTTGCCATTTAGAAATAAGAGGTAAGAATTGGAGAGGAGCTCACAACACTGTATTGGTTACAAAATGTTGGATTCAGTCAATAAACAATGAACAGAAATGGAGGGACAAAGAATGAACAAATGCAGCAATGATACTAACTAGATACTGTTGAAAATGAACTATACAATTGGTGGGGGAAGGGACATAAGGGGAAAACTGAGAGTAAGTGAAGGAAGGAGTAATACCGTTCAAAAGGAAATGTACTCTTTACCTGTCACCTGGACAGTAACAATAAAAAAATGCAGTAAGATCCAGGTGCAGGTGGCTCTTGCCTATAATATTAGCTACTCAGAAGGCCAGGCAGAAAATTCCATTAGACTTTTATCTCCAAGTAAACACACACACACACACACACACACACACACACACACACACACACACACACACACACACACACACACACACACACACACACACACACACTCTGCAGTAAGAAACAAGATGTTACCGAGGTAGTAAGAGTTTAAATTCAGCTCCTACAACTAGAGTTAGAAGAGGAAGTTTCAGGGCTCATTGGAGCGGCTAAATTGAATTGGTGTGAGGGCTTTGCAGTAGGATATAAGAATTGGAATTGGTAACCTGCATAATTGAATCAACTTCTGCTACTGGTAAGTATAACTGGGCTGAGGGGTCAAACCTTGGATATAGAAATAAACAACAAATCTATACCATTACAGATAGTCAAAGACAAAAGCCTGCTTTGTGATTCCAATTTCATGTTTTGAGCAAAATTTCAGGATAAGATCAGTCAAGTATTACAAAGAAGTTTTATATAGTTTTCTGCATTTTAGGGCTTGAACTCAGGGCCTGGGCACTGTCCTTGAACCGTTGTGCTGAAGAATAGTGTTCTATCATTTAGCCATAGCTTTTTGGTGGTTACTTGGAGACAAGAGTCTCATGGCCTTTTCTGCCCTGGCTGGCTTTAAACCTTAATCCTCACATCTCAGCCTCTTGATTATCTAGGATTATAGCTATAAGCCACCAGTTCTTGGCTACATAGTTATTTTTATTTATTTTATTTTATTACCATTAAGTAGTTGTACAGAGGAGTTGCCATTTAGCAAATGCAGTTTATGAATATAATGCATCTTGATCAATGTTACACTTTCAACATTCCTGTCCATTCATCCCAACCCACTCCTTTCTTTACTTTCCTTAATTTTGTAGGATGTACCTTGAATACTTTATTTTATTGTGAAAATACCATACATAAGGGTTACAATTACATGGGCAAGGTAATGAGTACATTTCTTATCAAGCATTGTTGCCTCCTCCTTTGTTTCCCCTTATTATCCTGCCCTCTCACCTCCCCAACACCCCGAAAATTCTAAAGTTCATTTTTCGACATAACGTCTTGTACATCTCATTGTTGCAATGGATCCACCTGTATCCCTATTTAAACAATTTGTTTTTTCCCTTCACCCCCACAAATTATACCAATATCAAATACAGTGAAAGCAGGGGTTATACCGTGGGGGAGGGACTTACAAAGCAGCAATGAAATATCTTATAAATATGTTAGAAACAATAGCAAGAAAGAAAAACCATTTGAGTTCTTATCTTAAGGTTCATTTCACCTAACATCAACTTATCTGATCATTTCTGCTTGTCTCAGACATATACTAGTTACTGCAAATAAGGGAAACCATGGGACCTGTGTTTCTTTGGGCCTGGCTTACTTCACTTAATATATTTTTTTTCCAAGTCTTTCCATTTCCTAACAAATGGGACAATGTCATTCTTTCTGATGGAGGCATAGAATTCCATTGTGTATATATACCACATTTTCTTGATCCATTCATCTACTGAGGGGCATCTGGATTGGTTCCATATCATAGCTATGTAAATAGTGCTGCAATAAACATAGTCGTGCTGGTAGTTTTAGTGTGTTCTTGTTTGTGATCATTTGGGTAAATGCCTAAAAGTGGGATTGCTGGGTGATAGGGGAGCTCTATGTGGAGTCTTTTGAGGAACCTCCATACTACTTTCCAAAGTGGTTGAACAAGTTTACACTCTCACCAACAATGCAGTAAGGTTCCCTTCTGTCCACATCCCCTCCAGCATCTGTTGTTATTAGAGTTCTTGATTTTTGCCATTCTAACTGGGGTGAGGTGGCATCTTAATGTTGTTTTGATTTGCATTTCTTTTATGGCTAGGGAGGTTGAGCATTTCTTCATGTGTCTATTGGTCATTCTTATTTCCTCCTCAGAGAAGTTTCTCTTTAAGTCTTTAGCCAATTTATTTATTGGGCAGTTGTTTTATGAGAACCTTGTCTGTTGTATGGCTAGTGAAGATCTTCTCCCAATTCAAGGGCTTTCTATTGATACTGCTAGATGTGTCCTTTGCTATGCAGAAGCTCTGCAGTTTCATGCAATCCCATTTGTCCAACCTTTCTTTGATTTGTTGTGTTCCTGGTTCTCTACTAAGAAAATTTTGGCCTGTGCCAAGGAGTCTTAGGGTTTCTCCTATTCCATCCTGTAATGTTTTAAGAGTGTCTGCTTTGACTCCGAGGTCTTTGATCCATTTGGAGTTGATTCTGGTGCAGGGTGATATATAAGGATCTAGCTTTAGTTTTCTACAAGTGATTACCAATTTTGCCAGCACTAGAGGCTGTCTTTCTTCCATTCTATTTTTTTTAGTTCCCTTATTGAAGATTAGATGGCTATAGGTCTGTAGGTTCATTTCTGGGTTTTCAATTCTATTCCATTGGTCCTGAGGTCTGTTCTTGTGCCAGTACCAAGCTGTTTTGATTACTATGGCTTTGTAGTAGAGTTTGAAATTTGGTATTGATATTCCTCCAGCACTGTTCTTTCTGTTAATGATCATTTTTTTATTCAGGGTCTTTTATTGTTCCATATGAATTTTTGGATTGCCTCTTCTATTTCCTTGAAGAGTGAGGTTGGGATATTGATAGGTATTGCATTGAATTTGTAGATAGCCTTGGGAAGTATTGCCATTTTCATCATGTTGATCCTTCCAGTCCACAGCATGGAAGGTTTTTCTACTTTCTAAGTTCTGTTTTGATTTCCTTTTCAGGTTTTTAAAGTTTTCATCATAGAGGTCCTTCACTTCTTTGGTTAAGTTAATTCCTAGGTATTTTGTTTTTTTGTGGGCCTATTACGAATGAAGTTGCTTTCCTGATTTCAGCCACGCTCTTCTCATTGTTGACCTACAGAAAAGCCATTCATTTTTTTGGGGGGGTCTGGTTGTGGGGCCTGAACTCTGGGCCTGGGTGCTGTCCCTCAGCTCTTCAGCTCAAGGCTAGCACTCTATTACTTGAGCCACAGTACCACTTCCGGCTTTTTTCTTTTTGCTTATGTGGTGTTGAGGAATTGAACCCAGGGCCTCATGTGTGCAAAGCAAGTGCTCTACCACTGAGCCACCTTCCCAGCCCAAGCCATTGATTTTTGAGGGTTAATTTTATACTCTGCTACTTTGCCAAAATTTTGAATCAGTTTGAGTAATTTGGGAGTAGAGTCCATGGGATTCTTTAAGTACAAAATCAAGTCATCTGAAAAGAGGGAGAGTTTTACTTCATCTTTCCCTATTTTTTTGGATCCCTTTTATGTTTGCATCATGTCTTATTGCTGTAGCTAGGCTCTCTAATACTAGTTTGAAGAGAAGTGGAGAGAGTGGACATCCTTGTCTCATTCCTGAGTTAAGAGGAAATGGCTTTAGTTTTTCACCATTAAGTATAGTGCTGGCTGTAGATTTGTCACATACAGCCTTTATTGTATTGAGAAACGTTCCATGGATTCCTAATTTTTCCAGAGCCTTCGTCATAAAGAGGTGTTGGATCTTGTCAAATGCTTTTTCTGCGTCTATTGAGATAACTATGTGGTTCTTATCCTTGCTCCTGTTGATGTGATGAATTATATTAATTGATTTGCTTATATTGAACCAACTTTGCATCCCTGAAATGAATCCTGTTTGATCATGGTGTATGATTTTTTGGATGAATTGTTGAAGTTGGTTGGCCAAAATTTTGTTGAGAAGTTTTGCATCAATGTTCATCAATGAAATGGCTCTATAATTCTCTTTCTTTGATGAGTCCCTGCCTGGTTTGGGATAAGGGTTATGATGGCTTCATAGAATGAATTCAGTAGTGAACTTTGTCTTTCAATTTCATTGAAGAATTGGAGTAGTATTGGTGTGAGCTCTGCTTTGAAGGCCTTGTAGAATTCCGCTGTAAATCCATCTGGTCCTGGGCTTTTCTTAGATGGGAAGTCTCTTATTGCTGTTTCTATTTCAGTGCTTGATGTGAACCTGTTAAGATGGTTAAACTAATCTTGGTTTAGTTTCAGCATGTCGATATTTGCTAAAAAAAGGTCCATTTGTGCCAAGTTCTCAAGCTTGTTATCATAAACGTTTGAGAAATACTCCCTTATAATATTCTGAATCTTGGTTGTTTCTGTCGTGATGCTTCCATTCTCATCTCTGAGTTTATTTATTTGGGTGTGTTCTCTTCTTTTTCTGATAAGATTTGCTCAGGGTCTGTCAATTTTGTTAACTGTTTCGAAGAACCAACTCTTTGTTTTGTTGATTCTTTCTATTTTTTGATTCTAATTCATTTAATTCTGATTTAATTTTTATTATTTCATTTCATCTCTTGGATTGGGCTTTATCCTGCTGCTGTCTTTCTGCTGTTTTCCAAGGAGATTTAGATATCTCATTAATGATTGGTTTCAGATCTCTCCAATTTGTTGATGTAGGAATTCAGAGCTATAAACGTGCCTCTGAGTACTGCTTTTGCTGTGTCCCAGAGGAGCTGGCAATTTGTGTGTTCATTTTTGTTGAATATCATGAACATTTGAATTTCTTTTCTAATCTCTTCCAAGACAAACTTGTGATTCAACAGTGTGTTGTTCAGCCTCATGTGTTACAGGGCTTTCTTTGGTGGCTTTTGGTGTTGAGTTATAATTTTATTCACTTGTGGTCTAAGAGAATGCAAGGTATGACTTCAATCACTTGTGGTCTGAGAGAATGCAAGGTATGACTTCAATGTTTCTGAATTTGGACAAGTTTGCTTTGTGACCTAAAATATGATCTATTTTGGAAAATGTCCTATGTGCTGCTGAGAAAAACATGTGTTCTGATGCTGCTGGGTAAAATATAAGGTAGATGTCTGTTAAATCTAGTTGATCTATGCAGTTGTTTAGATCTGTGGTTTCTCTGTTGAGTTTTTGCTGAGTTGATCTATCTAGTGGGGATAGTGGTTTGTTAAAGGGAAGGTGAGAGGGAAAATAGTGTTTCTTCGATAAATTTGGGTGCTTCTTTGTTTGGCGAATAGAGATTTAGAATTGTAATATCTTCCTGAAGGAGCGATCTCTTAATTTGTATGTGGTGACCTTCTTCATCTCTTCTCACTAATTTTAATTTTAAGTCTATTTTATCTGATATTAGGATTGCAACTCCTGCCTGTTTATGGGGGCCGTTTGCTTGGTAGATTTTGTTTCAGCCTTTCACTTTCAAAATGTGTTTGTTTGGGCAAGGTATGACTCCTGAAGGCAGCAGATAGAAAGATCTTGCTTTTTGATCCAGCTGGACAGGCTATGTCGCTTAATTGGAGAGTTAAGTCTGTTAATGTTGAGAGTTAGGACTGAGAGGTACTTGGTAGTTCCTGCCATGTTATCCACCATCTTGGGGGTTGTGACAACTGGGTTCTTCCTATAGTTCTTGGATTCTCAGTTGGGTGTGGTCTTTTTGGTTTTCTATATGTAGGACATCTTGAAATATCTTTTGTAGGGCTCGTTTGGTGGAGATATATTTTTTCACTTTTTCTTTGGTTTTTATTTGACCTTCGGTTATGAAGCTGGGTACAGTATTCTTGGTTGATAGTTGTTTGTCTTTAAGGCATGGCATACATCATTCCAAGCTCTTCTTGCTTTAATTTTCTCTGCTGAGAAATCTGAGGTGATTCTAATTGTTTTCCCTTTATAGGTGATTGATCTTTTCTCCTTGATAGCTTTAAGGATCTTTTCCTTGATCTGAATTGATCCTGTGTGGATTATAATGTGACGGTGGAATGTCCTGTTCTCATCTGGTCTATTTGGGGTTCTAAAAGCTTCTTGTATCTGAATAGGCCTATCTTTTTCCATGTTTGGGAAGTTCTCTGCTAGGATCCTGTTAAACAAATTTCCTAGATCATTAACTTCTGTCTCTAGGTGCTTCTCTACATTCATTATCCTCAGATTAGGCCTTCTGATGGTGTCTTCCAACTGTTGAATAGATCCATCATATTTTGTGGATTTGTCTTGGATAGTTGTATGTTCTTTCTCTATAATATGTAGGCTGTTTTCAATCCCCGAGATTCCATCTTCTGCATGGTCTAACCTACTGTCAAGATTTTCTACTTTTTTAAAAATTTCTTTTCCTTCTAATTGGTTGGCTACCTTGAATTCTTGACTGACTGCATTGTACCTACTTCTCTTCAATTGTCTACCACTTCCCTTTAGCCACTCACCTCCACCCCTTTCAAATACTGGCTTTCTGGTGTGTATTTTGTTGAACTTGCCTTTGCCTTTTAAAGAATTATGCTCTTTGACTTCTCCCTTGCATCTATGGTATTTCTGTTAATACATTTCTTTTTTAAATTTTATTTTATTGCAAAGATGCTGTACAGAGGGGTTACAGTTACATGAGTAGAGTAATGAGTACATTACTTGTCGAGAATTGCATACTGTCCAACATATTTACTTACATGCTTATTAACGAATTCTAGCTTCCACATATGAGGGAAAACATACAACCATTATCTCTCTAGATTTGATTCTTTTATTTAACATAATTTTTCCCAAGTCCATCCAGTTTTTTGAAAAATTATACAATATTGTTCTTTCTAATGGCTGAGTAAAATTCTATGTATGTATATGTGTAACATATTTTCATGATCCATTGTGCTTATAGTTTTAAAGTATGTCAATATAGTATTTTATTAATGAATACTATATACAAAATATTAAAAAAGCTAAATTGTTTTTAAATATATTTGAAAGGTTATTACTTTTCAGAGAATAGAATTTGGAAGGGAAAATAGTGATATGAAGTGTGTTAATTAGCTTTACTTTATGATAACAAATATTTGAGTGAAATCAACTGAAGCCTGCTTTTCTGACAATTCATGAAGGAAAATGTTGTTAGAAATCACTGAAATCTGGTAAGAATATTGAGGTTATGAGATGATTTTGAGGAAGAGAAATGAAAGAAGTAGATAACTTTCCAGATGAGGTACTTCTCTTTCTATGTTGTTTATAAAATGTTCTAGGTGTTTTCAAGTGCCCATCTGGAAGCCCTGGACATTTTGCTAGGAGATCCAGTGGAATCAAAAGACACTGTGAAACTTCACCAAATGGCAGATTTTTAGCAAGTTACAGAACAGATGAGTGCTAAATGTTAATGAATGGTTGATACATGCATCCAGACTCCTCTGTTTGTATTAATTGATAAAGTTAATTAAAAGTAGATATAATATGATCATGAATTTCAGAAAAGAACACTATACATATTTCTTTCTGTGACATTGCTCATAATCTACTTGAAAACATGACTTATTTGTTCTTTTTGCAAGACAAAGATTGTTTTTGACAGATATTCAAGCATCTTACCAAAAACATACAGATTTACTATTTTTCAAAATGCAATCCTAAAAGGAATTTGAAATAATTTTCTTGCTCTGTAAGATGTTCCTCAGAGAAAGCATGTTTAATAGAGGAAATATGATGATTTCAATAATCACAGATGTTTATTCCAGTCTATTTATATTCGACTCCATATTTTTATAGCATATAAATAAATTTCATAAATTTAGTGTTAATAAGAACGTGTCCTGACTGTAGTGAGGGAAAGTGCATCCAGCCATTCTCCAAGTTCATAAATGTCTACCCTCCCCTCCTCTCCAGATCAACTCTGCAAACCCTCCCACTACTCAATAACTTGGTATCAGGTATGCAAGACAGGCAACTTTGCTAAGTTACTGGGGAAGAAGACAATTTCTTTTTTTTAGGGGGGGGGTTCGGTCGTGAGGCCTGAACTCTGGGCCAGGGCTCTGTCCCTCAGCTCTTCAGCTCAAGGCTAGTGCTCTACCACTTGAGCCACAGTGCCACTTCCGGCTTTTTCCTTTTTGCTTATGTGGTACTGAGGAATCAAACCCAGGGCCTCATGCATGCAAGGCAAGCACTCTACCACTGAGCCACCTTCCCAGCCCGACAATTTCTTTTTTCTACAGATATTGAAATTATGATACTTATCACTACTGGTAGATTTGTTTAATTTTCTTTAAATGGTTTGTAGATGTCAGTGACCAACCACAGTTCTATCTGTAAGATCAACCTCAACATAATCCTTTTTGTAATCCTTTTTGTAAAACAAAATTTAAAAAATCAGCAGAAGTTGCATACACTAATACCCCATAGCCAGCCTCCTGAGTAACTAGGATTACTGGGAGCCATCAGCTCCCAGATGACAATTACTTTTTATGTGTCTTTTACTTCTTTTGCTTATAAATGAGATTTCCATCTTGCTCAAGAGTATTTGGTTTTCAGTTGTATAATGCATAATTCATAGTACTGTAGACTCATTGTAAAAGATGTGAAACACCTATTGAACAGAAGATTTTCTATTATAATAATGTTAAAATGCTTTATAATATGTACTACCTACCTTAAAAATCTATGCAAAAGTTAGGGGAAAGAAATATGCATTTAAAAATTTATGACAAGGTATTTATACTTTTAAAAAATATACTTTGTTAGTTGTGTAAAATTCCCATTATATTAAAATATATTTAAAGTGAAAATCAATTCAATTAATAATACAAATATTTTTAAAGTTCTTCCATTCTTGGCCACCATATTTTGTCATTTTCAAATACTTATTTTGAGTATCAATGATAGCCTCTAATTTCATGAGAAAAATTAGAAAAAGATTTTAATAGTACAGTCTTTTTGTATTTATTAAATATAGATCTGATACTTGGTTGTAAGTATGATTTAAAGTGTCTACTCATTTAGCTATAATAAGTAGTAATGAAACAAAAATAAGCTAAGAAACAAACATATATTTGTGCTAGTTATGTCATTTCATACCTTTGATTTTTAGTCCTATTGTGAAATCAGACTAACAATATTTATTCTAGAAATGCATGATTGATTTAACATTGCCAAGTAATAAGAATAATTATCCATAATAATGCATAAGAAAATCATATATAACATCAGGAGAAGTTGAAAACAAGTCTTATAAAAGCATATAGCTCCAGGCACCGGTGGCTCATGCCTGTAATCCTAGATACTCCGGTGGTTGAGATTCTAGGATCGCGCTTCAGAGCCAGCCCAGGCAGGAAAGTCCATGAGACTCATCTCCAATGAACCACAGGAAACCAGAAGTGGTGCTGTGGCTCAAGTGGTAGAGTGCTAGCCTTGAGCTGAAGAGCTGAGGGACAGCACCCAGGCCCAGAGTTCAAGCCTCACAACTGACCAAAAACAAAAAAAAACAAAAAAAACCATATAGCTTTCATGTAAAGTCTTAGTAAACTATGAACAAAGTGTAAAGTTTGTCTAGAAATGGATTTTAAAGGAATATGTCAATAGCTTAGTGATACATTATTTAAATCTTTCCTTAAGATTAAACAAAATATAATCTTTACTATTAGCTATTATATTGACATTGAACTAGGGATGCTACCAGAGTATGGTGGCATGTAAAAAGTAAAATAACTGAAACAAACAAAATGAACATTAAAAAAAATAATTTTGAGGTGTTATATTCTTCACATGAACGTTTTAAAAATGGGCATGCTTATTTAATTGCAGGCTACAAACAATAGCAATTATTTTTGTAATTACCTATAAAAGAAATGAATTTTTAAAGGATGACATTTGAAATAGCATAGGATTATGTGATACATATGGAAATATAATAAATTGTGTATGAATATTAATTTTAGAATAATTAAATTATATAATTTATAGACTAGTCCATGTTCATAGATTTGAATATAAATGTTCACATAGTTTTACAACTAAGATGTTAATTTAAAGTAAATTTAAAAATCACCAGAGGCACCAATATGCTGTAAAACAAGGTAAAAAACTTTAGTCCACCAGATACCAAGACTTTTTGTAAATATAGTGATAAAATAGTACAAGACTGGAAATACAGACAATAAAAATAAAAAAGAAAAATCTCAAAGCAGAACTCAGATATAACTGTCTTTGATTTACAATAAAGAACAATTGTAGATCAGTGGGGAAATGATGGTATTTTCAATATATGTTGGTATATATGAGTTTACATATTCATATAGGAAGTATAAAACATGATTTCCTATTCATAGCACAGAAAATTTAATTACAACAAGACTTGATGATTGTACAAAAGAAAATACAATAGAGGTTCTAGAAGATAATATAAGAAAAAATGTAACAAGCTTAATGTAGGGAAAGATTTCTAAAATATGAAACTTAAAGCACTAATTTAAAGGAAATGACTGATGAATTACTCCTCCTAAAGTCAAGGGCTTCCACTCAGATAAACAGCATTAAAACACTGAAAAGACTAACAGCAGAGAAAGTGAACGTAGGCAAATGTATACTGAAGAAAGGATTCTGCCGTGAATGTATAAAGATAACATACAAGTTAGTAGAAAATGATATTAAATAATAGAGAAATGGCAAATGACTTAATCTGGCTCTGCACAAAGGAGGATATCAGTATAGACAATAAATATATAAAAAGCCTTTCAGGAAAAAAGTATTCCTGCAGCTCTTACACAAAGGCTAAATTATTACATATCAATGTCATATATTGTTAAATATTGGAAATATTTTAATGTTAATTAATAACACAATGGATTAAAACTTATGACATATATGTTTATGTAAGAAAATACAATGAAGCAATTCCAATAAACGAGTTAGTCACCTCTATTAGAAAACATTGATTAATAGAAAATCAGTTTAGACTAATACATATTGTAAGCTGCCATACATATGAAATGTGGAAAAATACAAAACAAACCATGGTGCTTTGGATGTATATTTAGTGATAAACTCATTGTATATGGATAGATGTAACAATATTTTGTGTAACATTGATGATGATTGAAAATTTATTCTCTGAATGAAAATTTAGTGAGACATACAGTTTTGTTTTGGTTCCCTAATTTAATAAGTGAGATATTTCATAATAAAATGTGGTTTGAAAGAAAAATTATACAGAAATTTTCCTAAAATGAAATTCATAGTCTAAGCAGAAAATATTGACATTAAGTTTGTTGAAACTTGGGTAAACAAAATTTGTAATTGTCTGCAAATATCATAAACTTTTCATCCAAGACAGTAACAAATAAGAACTTCAATATAGGGAGGCTGGGAAGGGATGTGAAGGGTAAACCAAAGGAGGAGGTTGCAATGCTTGGTAAGAAATGTACGCATTATCCTGCCCTTGTAATTGTAACCCCTCTGTACAGTATGTTCACAAATAAAATAAAATTAAATTAAAAAAAAAAGAAACCTTGGGACCATGGCTCTATTTTCAAAGAAATATTATGTTTCTTTTTTAAAAAAAATCACAAAATTATGAAATAGCATTTTTTCATCAGTGCTACTTTATAAGAATGCTTAACAGAAAAATCACTCCGAGAGTGTACATTCCCCTCTTAGTCATTTTTACGTAGACATAGCAATGAACAAATTCCATATAGTGTCCTGATCTTGTTCAAAATCAGTACAACAGCCTCTCTTTGGCCAGAATTGTAGTGTGTGTCTTTGATCTCAAAAATAAAGGAATTGTATGACACCAAGAGAAAAAAAAAAAAAAAGAACTTCAATATAAGCCATATGAAACAAGAAAAGGGATTAGTTTGTATAAAGAAGTTAAATTAGCTGTATTCTTCTCAACTTAATGTAAGTATTATGCAATGATGATTGAATAGAAATTTATAATATTTAATGAAAAGCCATATGAGGATATTTTATATTTTCTTATATATTTTATATTGAAACATTCAGGAAGCTAGACATTAATTATTAGAAATATAGATAGTAATATTATAAATCATCAAATTAAGACACTATAAGTAGACGAGAAAGAGATAGAAGGAGTGGCAGAGATACAGATGATGACATACAGACCATCTAATGATACTTATTACATACTAGACTGAACTGGTTAAAAAATCTAGAGTCAGTTTCTTTTCCAGATGTTTTAAAAATTCATTATCTCCAGTGCCTCTTTTGGTTTTAAAGTTTAGTTTTTTCATGACAATGAACAACATTCTAAGTTCTTGATAAAAAAATGAAAGACAAAAGTAAAGAACACATTATCACTAAATCAGGCAAATTACATGAAATTTAATTTGCCAGAAATAGTTGATTTTCTAGATTATAGTAATTATTTGTGATGGCTGCTTGGATTATAATTTGGAGGACCAGAAGATTTCATATACACTTCACACTTTTTTAGCTAAATTAGGACTGCTTTTATATAAAGTGCTTCATATAAAAACTGCTTTTAGATAAAGTGTAGATGCTGAACAATGGTCTGTTTGGTAGTTTTGGTTTTTTTCCCCTTCATTGACTAAATGTTAGTCAGTGTTATTCTACTGAATAACTTATGCTGGACAAGTAGAAGTAATTTGTCTATTTTCATTATGCATCAAAAAAAGCTTGAGGACCTGTTTGCCCAATTTGCTAGGAGAGAGCGTTACAAAGAGAGAAAAAGAATATTTAGGTGAGTATCTCTTTAAAAAGGCAAATAGAAATTTAACTCTATGATTAAAGTTAAGAAAAAAATGAAAACTGAATTTTATGAGACAGACTTGAAGAAGACTAGATGTCCTTATTTTTATTCACTACTGTAAAGGTCTCCACAGACTTTCTGATTGTTTTACTATGAATATAGCAAATAACCAACTCTTGTAAAAATTTTAATCCATTAGCCATGTTATTCTTGAGAATTTTGTGACACATATGACATTCTCTATATACTTTTAACAGCCCATATTCATTTTTGATAACAGGTAACATATAAAAGTGTTTTTCATTTTTTATCTTCTTAATTAGTCTTCTGAGCATTTGTATGTATTTTTAAGATGTTGACATTCATTTTTCTGAAACATGCCTTTGCTTTGGTTATTTTTATGTTGAGTGTTTTTTTTTTTTAGCATAGGCTTGGCCAACATTTTTTTGTGTATTTACAATCTTCAAAATATCTCAAATATAGTTTTTTTTGATATTTGATGAAGTCTTTATGAATTAAGAAAATTAAAGTTCTTTCTAATCTTTGGCTAATGAGCTGATAACAATATATTCTGTCTCGTTAAAGCTATGGGAAGTACCATGAAGGTCCCAATAGAGTGTTCCCTGCTATATAATAGCAACTGACCTTTCTCCAGTAAAGTGTGAAGTTTTTTTGTCGGTCGTGGGGCTTGAACTCTGGGCTTGGGCGCTATCCCTCAGCTCTTCAGCTCAAGGTGAGCGCTCTACCGCTTGAACCACAGCGCCACTTCGGTTTTCTAGTGATTTATTGGAGATCAGAGTCTCATGGACTTTCCTGCCTGGTCTGGCTTTGAACCACGATCCTCAGATCTCAGCCTCCTGAGTAGCTATGATTACAAGCGTGAGCCACCGGCGCCTGGCTTGAAGTTATTTCTTTTTCTTCCATTTTTCCCCTTTGGTTTATCCCCTGTTGTCACTGTTTTTTGATTCTGGTATCTTGAATATATGTTTATCTGATTTGGGGAAGGGAAGGGGAATAACAAAATGGTGAGACGAAGGACAAAGGGTGAACCAAGGCCACAGCAGTGCTCACAAGACACTATGTTGGAAATGAACTTTACAAGTTGGGGAAGCTGGGGGTGGAGGAGGGGAGTAGGGAGGAAGTAGGAAAAAATGAGGGAGGAGTAACAAAGTTCGACAATAAATGTATTCATTACCTTATGTATGTAACTGCAACCCCTCTGGATGTCACCCTTGCAGTAAAATTAAATTAAATTTAAAAAAGAAAATATAGCATTATTTAATATATTGTGTGATAAAGGCTTAAAGGTACATATAGGAACAATGTTACAAAAATGGCTATGGATAGCTAAAATCAATCCTGTTCCCCAGGTGTGTTAGTTTAAACTAGTTTTATAGCTAGTCTTGGGAATTGAGGTCTAGAGAAAAATGCAGTATGAGTTTCCCAGTGCTCCCTATGGGCAGATAACTGGAATTAAGCTGTTTGTTAGGTTAGAACTGCCATACAACAAACATCTGGATGGGTGAGCAACAGCAATACAAAACCTTCTGTTTTTTTTTTTTTTTTCTGCGAAGCTGTTCTAACTAAAATTATTTATTATAGCAAAATCTTGTAATTCCTGTGGATGAAGGTATCAAACGAAGTACCAAGTTTTAGAAAAGAAAGAAGTAATCATAAATTTCAAATATTATAATCATTTTCATAGTTATCAGTCACACTTTCTTCTTTTTTTAATGTTATGCTGTTTGACAGTGGAAAATACTAAAATTGGACACAAATAAAGTGTTCCACAAGTGATCTAATCCTCAGTGACTTCATTTTTTTTATGAGCAACATTCTGTACTTAGATGAGTTTTAAATGTGCTCTCTGTAGTCAGTAGAGGTGGCGAATACCTAGCCAGGCTTAGTTGATCTCCTGATTCTAGAAGACAGAGATATTCATGGCAGACTTCAACAATAGTTACATTGTAGGGAATATTTCAAAACGTATAAGCAATCTGAGTAAATCTATTGGAAATAAAAACTAAGCATGTACATCATGTGTGATGTAAATATTAATCATTGCAGCATTGTTTACCGTAGACAAGATACGGAATTAACCCAGATGCCCTTCAGCAGACAAAGATCAAGAAAATGTGGTATATATACAAAATGGAATTCTATGCTTCTATGAGAAAGAATGATATTCTACTATTCATAAGGAAATGGAAAGACTTGGAAAAATTATATTAAGCAAAGTAAGCCAGGCCCAAAGAAAAAAAGGTTGCATGGTTTCCTTCATTTGTGGTAACTAGAATGTGTTATAAATCTACACGTAAACACACTGGATGGTTAAAAAAATATACATGAGCAGAATAAATTATACAGGTCTCTAGACATTCACACAGTGAGACTAAAGGAGGAAATTCATAGGATCAGAAGGTAAGGGGAGGCACAAAAAAAGGCAGGACAAAGAGTGAACAAATACAGCGGTGGGATTTGTTGATATTAAGATAGTAACAGAAAATATTTTGTACTTTTAAAACTCAGTAACAATTGAGAATTAATGATTAGTTGATAACATTGATCATTGATAGTATTTCTAAATATGCATTTTTCTGTACCTTGAGTTACTACTCTAGTAAAATTGCTATAATTCAATAGTTGGAGAAGCAGGATAGAAATGTTTTAAAGGTATTTGAAGGACATGATATACCTTCTTGAATAAATCAGTCTCTTCAGAATTTAACTATTCTGAATAAAAATCTATTCTTCATCTGTCCATTTATTCAGCAATTAAGTAACTGCTGTATACTTATTGATAGTTTAACTTAATAAAGTTAAAGTTAAAATACTTTTTCCTTTATTTTTTAAATGCCAGTATTTAAAATTATTCTTCATCTGTCCACTTATTCAGCAATTAAGTAACTGCTGTATACTTAGTGATAATTTAATTAACTTAATAAAGTTAAAATATGTTTTCCTTTATTTTTTAAGTGCTAGCATAGATTTTTAATAATAAAATACTCCATGTATAAAAATGTGATTAGTGTGGAATATATAAACTTTATTAAAATAGAAATTTACAAAGGAATATATATTAAGGCCTTGTCTAGTATGATGACAAATTAATAAAAATTAACTAAAACTGACAAAAGATGTAAGTAGAATAATAATTGAAGAGAAATACAAATAGTGAAATATATAGGTCTTCAGTCTTACTAGAAATCAAAGGCATATGAATTTAAAAGTTACCATTTTATGTCTATGAAATGTATCATCTCTCTTTTTTTAATCTGTGTAAATTAGATTGTTGAGTCCATTCATGTAAATAAACACTTCCATAATTTGCTGGCAGGAATTATAAACTAATAAAACTCTGTAGTTACACAATGTACTATCATTTATCAAGAAACCTAAAAAGTGTTCATTACAATTAATGGGACAATTTTGCTTTAGTTTTTATTCTTTTCTTAGAAATGAGGAATAAACAGTAGTAGTGTTCCACAAAACTATGGAAAAAACAAACAAGGCAACTAAAAACAACTCCTCTAAAACTCCACTGTCTCACAGTAATAGAAACTGTGTTTTTTTCTTTCTTGCTATTGATTTTTTTTGTTGCTTTGTATGTCGCTCCCCCATGTTATAACTCCTGTTTTCACTGTATTTGATATTGGTATAATGTGGGGAGGGGAATGGAAAAACAAATTGTTTAAGTAAGGATACAGGTTGACCCATTGCAACAATGAGATGTACAAGACATTATGCCAAAAAATGAACTTTGCAATTTAGGCAGGGGTGGAGTGTAGTTGTGGAGATGGGAGGGGAAGGAAGGTAAGAGAAAAAGAAAGTAGGAGGCAACAATGCTTGATAAGAAATGTACTCATTACCTTGCTCATGAATTGTAACCCCTCTGTACAGTATTTTCACAATAAAAAATAAATTAAAAAAAAACTTAAAAAAAAGAAATGTACTCATTACCTTACTCATGCAAGTGTAACCCCTCTGTGCAGTTTTTTTCACAATAAAAAACTTATTTAAAAAAAGTAAAAACAAAAAGAAAAAAAGAAACTAAGGATTGTGAAGAGGATCAAAGCCATAAGAACTTCAAAAGCTAATTGTGAAGGAGATCAATGAAATTTAAAGGGACATGAATGAATATTTGAATGAACTCAAAGCTAATACAGATATAGGTTATACACAAGAAACTCAATAAAGATACAGAAACTATGAAATGCAAATCTCCATAGAAATACAAATCTCAAATATACTGAATCAAATTGAAGAGAGACTATTAGGTCTTGAATATAATGTAAATATATTAGGTCACTTGGGTAAAAATGAAGAATAAAGAAATGAATGGAACTTGCAAGAAAATTGAGACTTCATTAAAAGACCCTATATACCTAGATCTGGGTGCTGGTAGCTCACATCTCTAATCTAGCTATTCAGGAGTCTGAAATCTCCGGACTGAGGCTTGAAGCCATCCTGGGAAAAGACTTGAGACTTTTCTCCAATTAACCAACAAAAAGCCAAAAGTGGTAGTATGACTTGAATCTTAGCCTTCTAACCGTGAGCAAAATTGTGGAGGAAGATCACAAGGCCCAGAGTTCAATCCAATATTAGCACACACATACAAATGCACATACTTCTGCTCAAGAAAGATAACAGATATCAGAATGATGATAAAATCCACAAAAATCTTCTGAGCTATTCATTGGACATAATACCCAGAACATACAAAAAGTTCAAAACATAAACATCAGGAGTATATATAACCTAATTAATAAATGAGCAACTGAGCTGGAGAGTTCTCACAAGATAAGTATGAATGCCTAATAAATACATGGAGAAATGTTCAAAATACTTAGCCATCAAGGAAATGCAAATCAAAATAACACTGAGATTTCATTTCATTCCAGTAAGAAGACCAACAACAAGCACTAATGAGCATACAGGGAGGAAAAAGCAATCTGTTGGAAATGTAAATTAGTCTGGCCATTGTGAACATCAATATGGGAATTCTGTAAGAAACTAACTATAAATTGATACCACACACATAGTATACTTGATACTACACAGATACTATACTTGATCTTAGCCAACAGGCTGAGAAGCAATGGTGAGACCAAGGACAAGAGGAGAACCAATGCAACAGTGATATTCACAAGACAATATGTTGGAAATGATTTGTACAAGATGGGGGTGGGGAGTGGGGGAGGAAAGTAGGAGAAAAATGAGGGAAGGGGTAACAAGTTTGACAAGAAATGTACTCATTACCTTACTTATGTAACTGTAACCCCTCTGTACATCACCTTGACAATAAAAAAGAAAAAAAAAGAAACTAGAACTACACATTTGAAGTAATGTAAATCAACTTACAGCAATGTGCACTCATATGTATTGCAGCATACTGACAATAGCCAAGCCATGGAATCACCTTAGGTTCTTAACAGCCAGTGATTGGATAAAGAAAATACATGTAATGGAGTATTAGTCAGCAATCATGAAGAATGAAATGATCCTGTTTGCAGAAAAATGGGCGAAACTGGAGATACTCTTGCTCAGTGAGATAACACAAACTCTCAAAGGAAAATATCATATTTTAGCTCATATGATAAGAGCATATGTCTCCAAGCTCTCTAGTCATTAGGAGAGATTTGGAAGCTGTATTTTAGTTCCCACACTTGTGCTCAATAGTAGGAAAAACCATCATTAATACTCTGCACCAGAGATGATGCCTTCTCAGTTTGCAATTCTATATGTTAACCCCCTTTCTCCTGTTTGCCTCAGATGAGTATGGGTAACATTGGGTTTGTTCACCTGACCAGTTCTTGCAATTTTCCAATGCTTTGTTCTTTATCAATAGCCTAAAAAACAACTAATGGCACTAGGTTCATAGTGCCTAGTGAGTATCACTGCTCCATTTGTTCACCTTTGTCCCACCATCTCCGTGCTCTCCTTACCCTCTCCAAAACAGAGAAGCTTACGTGTAAGACAAAAGGTATAGATATCAAAAAGAGCGACAAAGGAGAAAAGAGAACAAGAAGCAAAATAACATAAAACCTCTTGTTTCCATTTCTGGGAATTCATATTGATAAGCATCATTTTATATGATCATAGAACTATAGCTATTGAACCTTTGTGATCCTCTCCTAAGAATATCCTCCATTGGTCTCACTGTTGAACCTTTGTGATCCTCTCCTAAGAATACCCTCCATTGGTCTCACTGTTGAATGTGTAGAGTCCTGTATAACTTATAGTATCCAAGCAGGTTTTTTTTTGTCTTTTCCCAATGTGTTTACTTGTGGACTTAGAGGCACTTTTTAGCTACAACAAATGAGGAAAAGCCTGCAACATATGTCTCTTTGGGTCTGGCTTGCTTTGCTTAATTTTCCTTTTCCATTTCCTTATGAATGGTACAATACCATTCTTTCTGATGAAAGCATAGAATTCCATTGTGTATATATGCCACATTTTCTTGATCCTTTTGTCCACTGAGGGGCATCTGGGTTGATTTCACATCTTCACTATGGTAAACAATGCTCCAATGAACACGATACTGCTGGTGTGGCCTTGTTTGTGGTCTATTGGATAAAAACCCAGGAATGGAATTTCTGGGTCATAGGGAAGCTCTGTTTAGTCTTTTGAAGAACCTCCATACTGCTTTCCAGAGTGGTTGAACAAGTTTATTTACATTCCACCAACAATGTAGCAGCATTCTTTTTGACCACATCCCTGCCAGCATCTGTTATTATTCGTTTTCTTGATAACGGCCATTCTAACTGGGGTGAAGTGAAATCTCAATGTTGTTTTGATTTAATATTTGACAAGGGATCCAAAAGCACAAAAGAAGAAAGACAGCATCTGCAACAAACAGTGCTGGCAGAGTTGTCTATACACATGCAGAAAACTGAAGCTAGATGCTTATGTATCACTCTGTACCAGAATCAATTCTAAATGGTTCAAAGACCTACATGTAAGGCCAGATACTATGAAAATATTATAGGAAATGGTAGGGGAAACACTAAGGATCCTAAGCACAAGTCAAAACTTCCTAAGATCCAGAATCACAATAAATCAAAGAAAGACTGGATCAATGTAATTGCATCAAACTGAAGAGGTTCTGGATGACAAAGGACATAGCTAGCGAGATAAATAGAAAGCTCACAGAACAGGAGAATATATTTATTAGATATGCATCAGACAAGGGCCTCATATCTAAAATATACATAAAGCTCAAAAATTAAACTTCCCCCCAAACAAATCCAACAACAACCTAGTTAATAAATGGGTTAAAGACTTAGACTACTTTGAAGAATGGACAATAGACACAAGAAGAATTGTTCAACAACTCTAGCTATAAAAGAAATGCAGGGGCTGGGAAGATGGCTCAGTGGTAGAGCGCTTGCCTTGCATGCCTAAGGCCCTGGGTTGGATTCCTCAGCACCACATAAGCAAAAAGAAAAAAGCTGGAGTGGCGCTGTGGCTCAAGTGGTAGAGTGCTAGCCTTGAGCTGAAAAGCTGAGGGACAGCGCCCAGGCCCAGAGTTCAGGCCCCACTACGGGACCCAAAAAAAAAAAAAAAAGAAATGCATCCCCTCCAGCATCTGTTGTTATTAGAGTTCTTGATTGTAGCCAATGGAATTCTATGCCTCCATTAGAAAGAATGACATGATTGTCCCATTTGTTAGGAAATGGAAAGACTTGGAAAAAATGATATTAAGTGAAGTAAGCTAGGCCCAAAGAAACATAGGTCCCATAGTTTCCCTTATTTGCAATTACTAGTATATGTCTGAGACAAGCAGAAATGGTCAGATAAGTTGATGTTAGGTGAAATGAACCCCAAGATAAGGACTCAAATGGTTTTTATTTCTTGTGATTGTTTCTAACATATTTATAAGATGATTTCTTTGTTGTTTTGTATGTCCTTCCCCCACAGTTTAAGCCCTGTTGCAGAGGAAGGGAAAAAACCAATTGTTTAAATAGGGATACAGGTGGACCATTGCAACAATGAGATGTACAAGATGTTACGTAGAAAAATGAACTTTACAACTTTGGCAGGGAGAGGGAGGAAGTGGGAGATGGGAAGGGATGGTAAGGAGAAACAAAGGAGAGGCAACAATACTTGATAACAAATGTACGCATTTCCTTGCCCATGTAATTGTAACTTCTCTGTATGGTATTTTCACAATAAAAAAATTCAAAAAAAGAAATGCAAATCAAAACAACACTGAGATTTCTTCTCACCCCAGTTAGGTTCAGTTTCTAACTCAGGGGCAAATACGGCTTAGTGGACATGGACATCCATTGAGGTGGAAATTAGACTTAATTTGAATTAACTTCAAAATCTGGTCACCCAGAAAAGAAGATGGAATCTTGAACAACTCCATGGCAAGTAATACCATTCTAATCTTTAATTCAGATGGAATGTTAATGTATCAGATTATAGGACCTGTATCTACCCCTTGTTTTTCCTCTCTTTCAATGAAAAATGAGCCAGAATGCCTGGATATGTCAACCATTGATATATACTTAACTGCATGATGCTTATCATGTAAAAAAACAAAACATGAAATGTTGAATGTAAAACATTTTGGTCTGTTCATACGTTCCTTGCTATTTTGGCCTCAGCTTCTGATATATGTGTGATAAGTAATATTAATATAATATGCTAAAATACCCATATAATACACAAATATTTTGTATAATACATTACATATGATACAAAATGTACTATAAAGTAATAATAAATATAAACAGCTGGCATTATCCAATAGAATATCAAGATAGTTACTTTACGACATAAAATTCTCAGTGCTATTGGGTCTGACAGTATTCCAATGAAGATCTCCTCAGGAATGGGAAGTTTTACAAGTTTCAAAACTTCCATAACTTCCCGAGTGATTTCCCCACTGTTCTAACTAAGCACTTTGGTCGTTTTCATTGCAACAATAGAAGATAGGGTTTGTGAATGGGCACACTTTCAGAGGGTTATGCACCTTCATCTTCCATCTTAGGAGGTCTCAGCTCTGATCTATTTTTTATGAGCTCTTACTGTTTTATGGCTTTCAAAATTTGTGCTTTTAATCTCAAACATCTCAAAAATTCCAAATTGTGGAATTGCAGAATCCTTCAACTTTCCTACCCATCAAACTTCTTTACTGGGGCTGAGTCTTTGACTCAGTGGAAGAGCACTTTACCTGGCAAGTGCAAAGCCTGAGTTTAGTACGCAGATCTGGAGAGAAAAAAACCCACAAAAATTTATTGTAATGAAGATTATATTGTATTCTAGTTCAGAAAGCCTGTTAATCTGATTGTTTAATTCAATGAGAAAATGTAAATCAATTACTCAAACATACTATTGCTAATAGGAAAGGAAAAAAACCTTCATAGTTTTTGTGCATGTTTCTGTTAAACATAATTAATATTTGGCTTTGTCAAGGTAGAAAGAATTCAACTCAGTAACAGTGTGGCTTTCAGTGGTCACAATGTAACTATGTGATAAATAGTATGTGATAAATAAATGTAAGATAAATACTTTGCATAGAAAATATGTCAATTTAATTATACAAAAATATTAACAGTAATTGTCTTTAGGTTTTCTGAATATAGGCTTATTTTTCTTCATTGTGTTTTTCTGAATGGTATAAATTTTGTAATAAAGGTGTGTCATAGTGTTAATGAACATTTTGTGAATCTGATAAATTGCATTTCTCAGTCTTTATTTATTTATTCATGTAGTTTGTTACTTGCCAACAGAAGCACTACAGAAAGTTGGACAAATAATGACATTTATAGAGAAGTCACTTCAAAAACGTAATCTGTGTGATACTATTTATTCCTTTATTATTGCATTTACAAATTATATTTTCATTGAATAATCCAACTTTAAATTTTGCAATCCTGTTACTGTAGACATTTGACCTTTTGTTTTCAGTGCTTTTGGCAGAAATCTCACATTAAGTTATTTTTGGAGTACAGTTTCATTTAACAACCTGTACTTACCCTGCATTTACTTCTTTCATGTTTAGACCTCTGGAAGGGATAATTCCTCTGTGGAGGAGTAAATAACCCACTTTGATAGAAGGAAAGAGAATGGAAATGTGAAAACTTGGTAAAAGTAGGAGGTAGGGGACACCAACAGCTTATTTGGAGATTGTATGAATCCTATATGTTTAAGAATTCTCATAAGGTGATTCATAAGGCAAGTGTGTTCACTTCTAGGTGTGTGGTCAGATCATATTATGCAGAGTTGTATCTCACCTCTTCACCAAGATTCAGCATCTGCTTTGGATTTAACAGGTTCAGCTAGCCTAATAAAGTCCCCACTTTCAGGAGTTTACTAACCATTTAGAGTGATGTCCATCTAAATAGTCCAGAATTATCGTCAGTTATTTCAGGGATCAAACTGGCAATCCTTCAGTGTGAAAACACATCAAATTCTAACTGAAGGTAAATACAGCATATTGTAGTCAGTACTTCACAGACACTCATCAGCTATGGTGATATACTACAGGAAGGCTTACAAGTAATTAAATTTGAATGACAAGCCAAAGTTTGCAAAGGAAGAGAGAGGGAAGAAAGATAATTAAAGTAAAACTTTGCATAGACCAACTATGTTGTCGATAGCTCTAGACTATTTTTATTACAAGTTACTTTAAATAGTTTTACAAAGGAGTTACTATTCAACAAGTCAGTTTATAAATATATTATATCTTGGTCAGTGTCATTCCTTTAATTATTCTTCCTGATCTCTACCAACCCTATCTTTCCCCTTAATTGCTTTAATTTTTAGGATATGAGTTCAATTTTATTATTTTATTCTCTCCATTATTCCTCTCTTCATTATTCTACTTACCCCTTTCCCCTGACCCCATCTGCTTACCTCTCCAGATCTGTTTTCTGGTAATCCTTTTGCTGGATTGTGAGTTAGCCTTTCTAAGGAGTTAGACTGAGTTCTCCTCTGAAAATACCATATTTTGGTTAATACATTTGTGTGCACTTTCATGCGACTTTCAACTGCTTACTGTACATTTATAAATCAGTTTTAGCTTTCACTAATAAGAGAAAAACCTTTTCCCTTTGTCCATAACTCCAAACTGTTAACCTTCTACAACACTAAATTGAGACTTTACCAAATGTCAATCCTTCAAGCCTGGCCTTCCTTTCCCTATTTGGATCCCCCTTGTGTTTGCCTTATTGATCTTGCTAAGAATTCCAGTACTATATTGAAGACGAAAGAAATGGTTTTATCTTTTCACCATTAAGTATAATTTTGGCTATAGGTTTGTCATCTATGGCCTTTATTATACTGAGGAATGTTCCATGGTTCTTAGCTTCTCCAGAGCTTTAATCATCTATTTCTGCATCTGTTGAGGTAATCATGTGGTTCTTGTTCTTGCTCCTGTTGATGTATTGAATTACCTTAACTGACTTACACATATTGAACTAGCTTTGCAATGCTGGAATGAATCCTGTTTGATCATAATGTAGGATTCTTTTTGGTTAGTTGTGGAATTTGGTGGACCAGAATTTTAGAAGAAATTTTACATCTGTGTTCATTAAAGAGATGAGTATATAGTTTTCTTTCTTTGATGAGTACCTATCTGCTTTGAGGATGAGGGTTATGCTAGCTTAATAGAATGGGCTCTGTTTCTGAGCTTTTCTTGGATGGGAGGCCTTTTATTGCCATTTCTATTTCATTACTTGTTATGGGTTTGTTTCGGTATGTAAATATTCACTAGAAAATTTTCCATTTCTTTCAGATTCTCCAATTTGTTAGCATAAAAGTCTGCAAAGTATTCCCTTATAATGTTCTGAATCTTACTTGTTTCTGTTGTGATGGTACCATTTTCATCTCTAATTTTATTTATTTGGATGTGTTCTCTTTTTTTTTTTTTTGGTTGAATTTGCTAAGGGTCTGTCAATTTTGCTAATTTATTCAAAGAACCAAATCTTTGTTTTGTTGTTTCTTTCTTTGTTATTTTTAGTCTCTAATTCATTTATTTCTGACTTAATTCTGATTATTTTTGTCTATTGGTTTGGGATTTGGCTTGTTTCCTTTTATCAAGAAGCTTAAGGTACATCATTAAATTGTTGATTGGAGATTTCTCCAACTTGTTGATGTAGGCACTTTGAGCTATAAATTTTCCTTTAAGTACTCTCTTTGTCCCAGAGGAGCTGGTATTTTGAGTGCTCATTTTTGTGAAACTCCATAAACTTTGAATTTCCATTCTGATCCCTCTGGTGACTTACTGGTGATTCCAACAATATGTTGTTCAGTCTCCATGAGTTAGAGACTTTTCTGTGATAGCTTATGGTGTTGAGCTCTAATTTTACTCTGTTGTTGTGGTCTGACAAAATGCAGGGAATAATTTCAACTTTTCTGAATTTTCACATATTTGCTTTGTTACTTAAAACATGATCTATTTTGGACACTGTTCCATGAGCTTCTGAGAAGACTGTATATAATGATGCTGCTGGGTGAAATGTTCTGTAGATGTCTGTTAAGTCTAGTTGGTCAATGCAAGTATGTAGGTCTGAGGTTTCTCTGTTGAGTTTTTGCCAGGATGATATATCCATAAGTGACAATGATGTGTTGAAGTCACCTACAATCAATGTGTTTGGATATATGTGTATTTTAGGATAAGTAGCGTTTGTTTGATGAAGTTTGCTGCTTCTTCATTTGGTGTATAGATATTTATAATTGTTATATCCTCCTGTATTAGCTATCCCTTTATTAGTATGTACTGTTCTTCTTTGTCTTTTTTCACTAATTTTAATTTGAAGTGTAGTTTATCTGATATTGGTATTGCTACTCCAGCCTGTTTATGGGAGTCATTGGCTTGAAAGGTTTTATTCCAGCTTTTCACTTTTAGAATATGTTTGTTTTTGTGGGCAAGATGTGTCTCTTGAAAATAGAAGATGGATGGTTCTTGTGTTTTTTCATTTTGTCAACTCAATTTTTAAAAAGTGTATCATAAATGTGATATACAGAGAGTTTACTGTTGCATAAGTCAGGTAATGAGTACATTTACTTTTGAACAGTGTCACCCCCTCCCTTGTTATCTCCCAGTTTCCCCCCTCCCAGCTCTCCTCCTCATCTCAAGTTGTATATTTCATTTCCAACATA
This sequence comes from Dipodomys spectabilis, assembly GCF_019054845.1. Taxonomy (NCBI): domain Eukaryota; kingdom Metazoa; phylum Chordata; class Mammalia; order Rodentia; family Heteromyidae; genus Dipodomys; species Dipodomys spectabilis. Next base: position 648,563 of record NW_024870867.1, read on the forward strand.
GTGCATAGCTATTGAGCCCTTGATATCTTCTACTAAGACTGTCTTCCTTTGGTCTCACTATGTGAATGTTTAGAGTGCTATTTAATTAATCACGTCCAAGAGTAATTATTTGTCTTTTACTATCCATTGGGTTTACTTGGAGACTTATAGGCACATTCTAATTATTACAATTAGGGAAAACATGTGGCCTATGTTTCGTTGGGTCTGGTTTATTTCACTTAGTATAATTTTTTCTAAGTCAAGACTTTCTATGTTTTTTTTCTTTCCTTCCTTATAATTGGTCATCAATTTCTTTATTGAAATTTTCTTTTAGGTCTTGTATGGATTTCCATATTTCCTTGATTTGTTTATCTGTATCTTCTTTCATATCCTTTAGCTGAGTGATTATTTTTTTTTCATTGGACTCCCTTTCCTTCTCTTGGAGTTTATTTCACTTTCTGTTTGTGGACTTCATAATTCCTCTAACAATCTTTGGTTATTTGCATCATGGTTATGCATAACCTTGTGTAGGTATTCTATCCTTTTCTTAAAAAAATTATCAGCAGTGCTTTTAAAGCGTTTTGAGTACTATCTTCTAGATCCTTCATTGTCTGCCCTATTGCCTGGTTATTTTCTGTGAGAGCTAAGCTTCCTTGACCTGCTATTTTTCTTGTGTTCTATGGTTTGTTGGTTCCTGATGATGCTTTGGACTGCTACAGTGTAGTGAGTTGTCTCTGTGTCTGACTGTGACAGGCTTGACTGTGGGCTCCCATTCCTGCTTTTTCCCATGTGGGCTCTTCAAATTCTGCAGTGAAGATACATGCAAAGCCCAAGACTCAGCGCTGCCACCGCTGCTGCCAGCACTGCTTCCCTACAGGGCACTGTATTCTTATGCAAGAGCGTATGATTTTCTTTTTGGTGTTCATCTCTGTATACCTTACTTGGTATGACTCTAGATGTAGAGTGCCTGATGAGACCTTAACAATCTATTTCTTCAGAGAGAGCTTAGGGTTTTTTTTTTTTTTTTAATTGTGAAAATACTGTACAGAGGGGTTACAATTACATGGGCAAGATAATGAGTACATTTCATATCAAGCATTGTAGCCTCCTCCTTTGTTTCCCCTTCCCATCTCTTCCCATCCTCCCCCCCCCACCACCAAAGTTGTAAAGTTCGTTTTTCGACATAAGGACTTGTACATCTCATTGTTGCAATGGGTCCACCTGTATCCCCATTTAAACGATTTGTTTTTGCCCTTCCCCTCCACAAATTATACCGACATCAAATACAGTCAAAGCAGGGGTTATACCATGGGGGAGGGACATACAAAGCAACAAAGAAATAATCTTATAAATGTGTTAGAAACAATCGCATGAAAGAAAAAAGCATTTAAATAAATATCTTAGGGTTCATTTCCCTACTATCAACGTATCTGACCTTTTCTGCTTGACTTAGGTTGTTTCTTATTCTCTTTCTATCATCTCCCTCCCAATTACTGTATTTTTCTTATGATTACAAATTATCTGAGTATATTTTTAGAGTGTTTACTTGGTCAATAAATACTGTAGCTGTAGATAATAATACTTTATTTATTTATTTATTTTTTGGTGGGAGAAATGTATATTTATAATTTGCCAGCTTGATTCAGTTTAGATGATTCCAATTTTGTTGGCAACATCTAAAGCATCGTAATCAGGAGCCAATCGAACATATGCCTTCTTCTCTCCATCAGGGTATTGACCTTAGCCACATCAATGTCATAGAGCTTCTTCACAGCCTGTTTGATCTGATACTTGTTGGCCTTACCATCCACAGTGAACACAAGTGTGTTGTTGTCTTCTATTTTCTTCATGGCTGACTCAGTGGTCAGGGGGAACTTGATGATAGCATAGTGGTCAAGCTTGTTTCTCCTTGGAGCACTCTTCCGAGGGTATTTGGGCTGTCTTCGGAGACGTAGCGTCTTGGGCCGCCGGAAGGTGGGTGAAGTGCGCATCTTCTTCTTTTTGTGGCTGTGGACACCTTTCAGCACTGCCTTCTTGGCCTTCAAAGCCTTTTCCTTGGCTTCGGCTTTAGGAGGGGCAGGAGCTCCCTTCTTCGCTTTCGGCGCCATCTTGGTGAAAAGGCGATAATAATACTTTAAACATTTTACAATATTTTCCAATGAACTCAAATGATTATATATAATCTATTAAAAATAGACAGCAAAATTTGTGTTATTGATCCAGTTAGAAATTTTACTATCATATTACTAAAAGCTTATTCATATTTCCATGGGACAATAAAATAATGTTCTAATTCATTTAATAGCTTCATAAGAAACTTTTCATCATGAAGAATTTTAAAATAGTTGGAATACAATTCTTATTTTAAAAACCATGTAAAACATTTGAATTCTCTCTGGCTACTTTGAATCTCAATATGTTTGATTTAAAATAAGAAAGGTCTTAATTTCTTTGTTGATGAAAGTTGTAATCTAAAGCAGTACCTAAGTGACTTAAAGCCCAGCCCACCCAGTCACTGTAATTATTTCAAAGCAAAGAGATCTTTTAATTTTTTTCTTCTTCCCCTGAGTATTTTTTGATCAAGTTTTAGACGCAAGCTGGTATAGTTAATGCTTTCGAGGCTTTTTTTAATAACTAAAGGGCAATCTTGGAAGTGAGAAAAATAATTTAGGATGAATTTAAAGGAATAAATAATAAATAGATTTGGGAGGAAAATCTTAATGAAAATGGAAAGTTACAAAGACAATCTGCAGATAGCTTTGGGAAGATAATGGCCAGAAATTCATTTCCTGTTGTATTTGGGACATAGAAAGTTTTAGTACTCTGAACAGAGTAAATTGAGTAGTTGGTAAAGGTATGTGAGACAGAAAGCATTAAACAATGAATAGATAGTGACTAAGTAAATATAGTGAACTTTGACATCTTTTTAACCTATTTGTAAATTAAAAAATAATATCCTTGACATAATGATATTAAGTTACTAGATTTGCAAAGCAAATGTGTCATTTCTGCATATTTTTCATTTTAACTTGACAATTTTGAACAGTTGTAATAGATTTCTTATTTCTTCTTGCAATATCAATTTCAGTCTAAGATTTTTTTAAACTGCAAATTTCCCTATTCACATTACAAGAAGTATTTTAAGATATTAATTTAAAGGGATTTTTTTTATCATAACATACATATTAACTCTTGCTACACTGCATTCATTTGCATTATATTTGTAATTGGCAATTATTTTTCTTTTATCACATAGCTATTTTTAAAGGAAAATAGTTTTTATTTAGGAAATGGTGGGGAATTACTGGGCAGAAATGAAATATGTACTTTTCTATTATATCTGAAAGAAAACAGGTCAAGGTTTTTAAATTTAACTATGCATAATACATCACTTATTTTCTTGCATGTGGCACCAGCAACAACACATCATGAGCCAAGCCTAGCACTCATTTAAATGCAACCTCAGAGTCACACTGCATGCTACAAATATCTGGGAGCTGTGTGATTAGTTAACATCTCGTGCATAACCCTTAAAATTATAGCGAGTTCTCAGGAGATAATTAGTATACCCTGTTTCTGTAATAAAATTAACTGTGCTTTACCAATGACTCTCAGGAATAGTAGCAGGAAAATGCTTTGAAATCAGATACATTTAAGAATTCAGAAGACAAATTGGGAGCAAACAATACTGTAAAATATTGATTTCTCCTAATACAAATGAACTCTAAGGTAGCAGTAAAGTGAGGCTGCTGAAGGTTGAGTATGTTAGTCAGTGCCACAAAGCTCCCCCAGACAGTTTTATGCTTTATGATCTACAATGAGGAGAAAGCTGAAAACAGATATTGTTAGACTTTTACATAGAAGAGAAACCTCACAGCTAACAAATACTTTTAAGTTCACAAAAGTTCATTCAAATCAGAAAGAAGAAGGGTTTTCAGAGAAAACATGCTTGGGTTTTGCTTCTTTGCTATGTCTTGAGAACAGAGACAGTCTGCTTATCAGAGTTTCAGTAAGAGTTGTGGTAATACTTCAAAAGCTAAAGACTGCGTTGACAATTAACCTGCCATTCTTTTTTTTGGGGGGGGAGGATTTGGTCCTGGAGCCTGAACTCTGGGCCTGGGCACTGTCCCTCAGCTCTTCAGCTCAAGTTTAGCGCTCTACCACTTGAGCCACAGCACCACTTCCAGCTTTTTTCTTTTTGCTCATGTGGTGCTGAGGAATCGAACCCAGGGCCTCAGGCATGCAAGGCAAGCGCTCTACCACTGAGCCACCTTCCCAGCTCATAACCTGCCATTCTTTTTTTTTCTAGCATCTTCAAAATCTCATGGTCCAGAAAGTATGCAAAAATGACAGCAATATCAACATAAACAAAGTTGGTGTCTATGTCATGCTGTGTAGATGAACATGAGAATCATGAGAGGAAAGGAAGACCTCTTCTTGCATATCTAGGAGATCTACCTTACTCAAGAATTTGTGGCTTCTCTTTTTTTCCCCATGTTAAATTTACTGAAGAAAGAATAGTCATGGCACATTTGTGAATTAAAGATGTGATGTGAAGTAATGATTCCTGGTTTAGTTTCTTATTTTTCTACATCAGTAACACAAACTCACTATAGTGTTTTATAGCATTGAAAGGGCGAATAAAATTTACACTTAATGTTATAACACACTTAATAGTGTGCTATCCACCCACAACAAATAAGAAAATACACAACTCTAACCTGAGGGCTCTAGTAATATCAGAAAATAAAGCTATCACCGAGATAAACTGCTGAAGTTGCTCAGAGGATAACATTATCATGCACGTTTATAAACCATGTGGTTTGTAATTAAATATCTGCTGTTATGGATTATTCTCATCCTTCCAAAAAGGATTGAGGATTACATTATCATTAAATACTAATCCAATATTTAAAATAACATTAAAAATTGTACATAGGTAAGGAAAAAGAAAGTAGAACTCTACTCTACCCCAAAATAATTGTAGTAGAATATAATTGTAAGCTTCATAAAAATAAAGGCAAAAGCCGAAGTTATCAACTAGGGACATTCCCATATTATTATTTACTAACCCTGAAGGAAATATTTGGACAAATTTTAAAGAACAATGTAGTAGACAGTGTTTGATAGTGGTTTCGCATTGCTATATAGGATCCACTATTAGTAAAAGAAAAAGCAAATAAATGAAAATTAGCTTAGTTAAGATCAGTTAGAACTTTCTAGTGATAACGTTTAATGGAAGGAGAGATAGTTGCAATTTTTGAGCAGTTTTGGTACAAAGCTTTCTCCAGAAAATGAGGGCAGGGGTAACACTGTTCAAAAGAAATCTATGCATTACCTGACTTATGTAACTGTAACCTTTCTGAATATCACCTTTACAATAAAAAGCTTTCTCCAAACTTGTCAAATAATTTGTTTCATTATGACATTAATTTCAGTCACACAAATTACACATAAAAAGACTGCTAAGTATTTTCTCCAAGTATTAATTTATGTAAGGCTTTATTCTACTTGAGACTACTAGTGAAATAATTCGCATGCAGATGTGTTATTTGTTGTATAATTATGGTGATAAGATACCACAATGTTTTTTTTGCTCCTCTTATTTGTAAATGTACTTCCTTGGAATAATTTTGGCCGTGTCATGTTGTTATTCTCGATCCTTCAATTATATGTAACCTATATTTATCAATCAAAAGATAAAATGCAACTTCTCAAAGTAATTAATATTCCATGTACCTTCTTGAAAAATATTTTATATATTCTAGACTTGAGAATTTTAGATAATAATTATTCTTAAATTGTGGAGGTCAATATGCATATTGTTTCAAGTAGGCCACCCACTTTTACAAAGAGAAATAGTATGTGACATAATTTTATTCTCACTTTGGATCTGTGCAAGTGTTATAGATAGTTCTCTGTTAAAATTTCCAGAATTCAGTTTCATGTGATAGGAAGATAATGTCTTGATGATATAAAAGATGATTCATTAGATGAGTTCAAAAGGTTCCTTCACTTAGCTATAAAAGAATGCCATGGTGAAGCCTCTTTGTACTGTTAGCATAGACTATGAACAGAGAGAAGGACAAGAGTGTAAAACAGATCCTGTCTCCAGAAAATGGGTGCTATTAGGAGTAGGGAACATGAACAAAAGAGTGAAGGAGGGTATTCACGGCCAAAGTATTTGTGTACATATGTGAAATGGAACAATTTCTTATTGAGAGTGGCATGGTAAGGGTAGAACTAGAGTAACAGAGTGTTTAAGTCTAATCAAGGTACATTGGATGTATACATGGGCATGTTAAAGTGATCTCCCCTGAAACTAATTAATGCTACTAAAATACAGGTAACAAATTAAAATTTACAAAAATTTCTAATGGAAGTTTCCTCAATGATTGAAATAAAATCCAATTTTATTTAAAACTAAAAGATAAATAACAAGAACCAGTTTTCTATATCTTAGTGACAAGTTTGTTTTTCCTGACTAAATGTGAAAACTAATTAGGTAAAATTTTTTAGTATATTATATCTTGACATATGGGTTTATTCATTTATATATTTATTTACTCTAAGTAATGATTTTCACCTTTCTACACATAGTGGTTAACGCTCCCATAAGATGGTTGTCCATTGTGTTCAGTGTGTTTGTTGCTTCCCAAGTATAGTTGTGTAATATGATTAAGGGCCTATGAAAGTATGTTTGCTCCTGGCTGCTGTGGATAAGAGATCAAAAGCTGCAAGAAGCTAAACAAGCATTGCTTATAACAGCATAGAGACTAGGATGTGGATTCTATCAGAAGGCAATTCTTGAGCCTCTCAATTATTAATTAAGGCAGTAAGTTGATAATGTAAGAAGAAATCACTGGAAGCTACGTTGGTCCCATTCACATGGAATTTGTCAGTAGAAAGAAATGTAACTCCCTGAATGTCAGTAAGTCTGAATCTAGGATGGAAGGCCGAAGGTTCCAAGTATCTCAGCTCTGGACTTTGAGAGCCGTGGGCAGTACTTAGCAGTGAGTGGGCTAGCTCTCAGTTTGGAGCACCTGGACCCTCAGATCTTAATGTAACAACTCCTCCCAGGTGGGGTTGGTATTTTGATGCCTTCCTGAAATATTCAGAGGCTGGGGTTTATAACTCATCCAGGCTGGGAAGCCTCCCTTTGCCTCCCTTCGCCCACCCAGCTCTCTTCTATCACTGTACCAGCATTATAGGCAGGTGGCCTGAAGTAGTTTACCTGTAGCTAATCCATGGCATAAGAGGCATGAAACAATTGTCATGTGCTGGAGATTAAAATGGGGGTTCTGATGGTGCAGAACATAATGCATGAGTCAGTTTGGAAATGTTAGCTGAATGTGTTTAAAGGCTGGTATAAATGGGACCTATGTGTGATATGACCAGGTCAGATGGGATTAGTAATTTGACAAGGGCTAGCAGTCAGAGGTGATGGAATCAAACATTTATTTTTATCTCACTGGGGGTAATTTAGTATTAGCCTTTTATCTTACTAAATGTAGCCCATTGAGTGTATTTTTAGGTTCATTGAAATTGAATTTGAACCATACGGCAAAATAAAATCTATTATGAAAATTACTATCAGGTATAAAAAAATTCTTTGTATTTTACTTCCTAAGAAATTATAATAATAAGATGAAGATTATCATGGTACTATGGTGTACAATGAGAAGCCATATATTGCATTCAATTCTGAGAGAAGAAACTAATCTTAGGACATAGGAAAACAAAATTTCCTTTCATACATTCAATACGGGAAATAGCAACAACAGCTATCAAATAGATGTACAGACATTAGAAATTTGGTATTTTTTTGATAGTATAATAATGATGGTGATGATGATGATGATGATGATGATGATGATGATGATGATGATGATGATGATGATGATGTTTTCAGGTCCTGGGGCTTGAACTCACAGCCCAGGCACTTTCCTGAACTTTTTTCCCCCCTCAAGGCTTGACATCTACCATTTGGTCATGGATATACTTCTGCCTTTTTGTGGTTAATTGAAAGAAAGAATCTCATGGACTTTGCTGTCTGGGGTGGTTTTGAATTTCAATTCTCAGATCTTAGCCTTTTGAGTAGCTAGTATTACAGATGTAAGCCACTGGCACCCAGCTGGTATTCTTATTTTTTAACTATGGAATGGTAGAGCATGAAAATACTTGAAATTACCTTGAAATTCTCAGGTTTACAGGTACGAAAAGGAAGGCTCAGAAACAAAAAAAATCATTCTCTAAGATTAGTTTTCATAATATTATTACTCTGAGTGCCTCACATTCTAGTTTGCTTCTCACAGCTTCTACCAGGATCAGTCACTTTCTAGGCTAAAAGCAGCAACATTTACACTCGTGTGGAATGAAAAGATAGTCCCTAATGAGTCTTTAAAGAGTACAAAACAGCATTAATTACAACTATAATAGTTGACGGAAAACTTGGATTCAATCCTTTTTCTGCCATTTACTATCTGTGTGCAAGTCTCTAAGTCTTGTTAAAATGAGAGAGCTGAAGAATAATTTGTCTGTATCTCATTATTTTTATTTTGAGAAGAGCATATAATGAAATACATTTTTGTATGCATTGACAATGTGTACCATAGAGAATTTTAGAATATAGTCTTAAAACTGACTGGATATCCAATAATCTTTGTTGGTTACTTAAGCAGATTGATTATTCCCTTTCTCCAAATATAAAGAATTGCTTGACATTCTGGCCCAAATACTATGTTAACAAATAAATATGTCAACACTTTGAATGGAATGCTTTTAGAGGAGAAACAGTGACACATGGGAGGAAAGTAGAATCAATGGTATTTTACCTTGTCACCAGCTTTTCATGTTTTGAAGTTCAAGTCAGGTACATAGTTTAATTAAAATTCTCAGCTCATGGGTTTTAAAGTATATTATGATATTGTTACCTTATAAATGAAGCTTAAAGGTTAAAATCTTCTATGAGTCAATACATATATTTTTTACAAAATTAAAAATTTGGCAACATTATCCGTGTGTTTTAACTATCTTTGTTGAAAAATGAATGCCTGCCAAATTCTTCGTCATTTTTTTAAACATCTAAAAGTTGGACATGAATTCTTTCCTCAGAATTCTTACTTCAGTAAGTATATTGTTAATCTCTTATTTTTAATGTAATTAAAAAAGATACCCATGATCATTATGTACCTGTTATATATTTTCTTGACTATTACTCCATGAGAAATAATACACACAACACGTTAGCTTTTAGATAACTATGCTTAGTAACAATTCTGTAATATATATAACTAGAAAACCATGAAAAATTCATAGACTTAGTATAGAAAGAAAATCAGATCAAGCATCTGTAAGGTAATACTATTGCATTTTTGTTGCCCAAAAGAACTAAAATTCACAATCTTTATTGGCAGGAAAGACTCATTAATCATGATGGAATGCTACTATTAATTAATATTAATCATTGTTAATGATTATTTAAAGAGAAGTCCTAATTTTTACACAGTGGAACAAAATTGAGGGACATTCCTTTCCAACTCCCCGGTAAAATGAATAGAAATTTTAAACATTCAGTCTAGTTCACTCCAATAGTTATTAATAGGTATTTGTGAATCTGAAGTCGTTTATCATTTCCTATGTAGACTTAACACAAGATTTCTATTTTGTGTTTGTTTGGAACTATTTTGTTTATTTTTATTAATATATATATTTCTTGTAAAGATACTTTTCAGAGGGGTTACAGTTACGTGAATAAGGTAATGAGTACATTTCCTATTGAGCATTGCTACCCTCTCCTTTGTTTTTCCCCTGCCATCCCTTCCTTTTCTACCTCCCCAACTCCTCCTTTCTCCACCCCCTGAAGTTGTAAATTTCTTTCAACATAGTGTCTTGTACATCTCATTGTTACAATGGGTCAATCTGTATCCTTGTTTCAGCATTTTCTTATTTCACTTCTCCTCTCCAAATTAGAAAAAAAATTTTATACAAGATGCAGGGCACCAGAATCAAATACAGTGAAAACGGGTTATACAATGGGGTAGAGCATTCAAAAGAAACAAAAAAAATTACATAGTTCATTATAGATACATTAAAAACAAGAGCAAGAAGATAAAACCTCTTGTATTCCTATCTTGGGTTTCATTTCACTTAGAATCATCTTATATGGTCATATGCACATAGCTTTTGACCTTTTCTGCTTGTCCTAGGCATATACTAGGTTATTGCAAATAAGAGAAACCATGAGACCTATGTTTCTTTGGGCCTGGCTTACTTCACTTAATGTAATTTTTTCCAAGTCTTTCCATTTCCTAACAAATGGGACAGTGTTATTTTTTGATAAAGAAAATATAAATTTAAAATATTGTATAGAAATATGACAGCTTCCTAACTATTCTACTATTGAGAATTACATTGTCCTCTACCCCCAAACTAAGAAAAGTTTTTATGCAGATGTGTCTCAGAGTACCTAGTAAGAGGCTGGGGTCTGTCAGGTTCTAGAGGAGTTCAAAGGGTGAAGCCACCAGTAGGAGAGTGAGAGTGGCAGGAAGATGGAGGCATAATATTCTTTACCAGGTAGAAATAAGCCATACGATTGCTTTCCTAAAAACAGAAAAGAAAGAAATTTAAAAAAAGAGAATCACAGATCTTCCCCGAGGTCTAAGAAGTTTTTGACCCTTAAACCTCACGTTGCCCAGTCATCAATTTTCCTGGTCAGTTATTGAACTGCAAGACAGACCCACTTCCTGAACTTGCCATTATACATTGTTTGGAAAAATTTCCATATGCTTTGCATCATTAGGCCTATTTCACAGACCCTGACACAAATGAATCATTTTTCCATCTTTAAGTAGTCATAAGAAGAAAAATGGATTGACAGTGTGTTCTGACCCCGGAACACCACCAGCCAGAGTTAGAAAGCAAGGCACTGTCCATTATTAAAAAATAATCAAATTCATTAAGAAAAAATAATAAAGAATATACACATAAGTAATATATTCATATGCAAACATTATGCAAATGATTTACCAGTAAACAATGTCTAGTGCTATCTCTAGTCATTTTGCATTTCTTTCCTGTGGTTGTTGTTTGGTAAGTGAATTTCAAGACATTAGTCTTTCAATGTATTCTACTATGTAGTCATCTTCAATGAAGAAGAGAGGAGAATTTGCCCTTTTGTCAATTTTTGTCTTGAACATGTGACAGTTTTTTATAAAGAGACTTTGCTGGAAAAGCACTGGGTTTCCATAATCAGAATCCCTTAGTATAGGCCTAAAGCTAAGCAGAGCTTAGCAAGCAATACAGATGTACCAACTTGTTTGCAAATACATCCTGATGGATTTATGGACAAACCCATTTGGAGAAACAGCACTGACCTTTATTTTCTAGATCTACAAAAGCCAAAAAAACACCCCCCCCCAAAAAAAAAAAACCCAGTCTGGGCTTTCAACACTTATTCATAGCCTGCACTGAGAAATTTTCTTAACATTTTTGTTTTATGTTGTGTGTTAGTCATTTCCCACCACCTTTTAAACTTTTAAAACTTCTGAATAATGGGTTTTCTTCCTGAACTGCTACAGCATTTGCTCTAGAAAGAATATGCATCTTTGAGACTAAGAAACATGTCCAAGTATTTCTACATGGTTCATAATATCCAAGAAAATACTGTAGTTTAATTTTTTTTTTTTTTTCCAGTCGTGGGGTCTGAACTCTGGGCCTGGGCGCTGTCCCTCAGCTCAAGGCTAACGCTCTACCACTGGAGCCATAGCGCCACTTCCGGCTTTTTTCATTTTGCTTATGTGGTGCTGAGGAATCGAACCCAGGGCCTCAGGCATGCAAGGCAAGCACTCTACCACTGAGCCACCTTCCCAGCCCCTGTAGTTTAATTTTATGGCAGAGTATTTATAGCTAAACTAGCTACTTAATTGATTTCTAATTGACAAAGAAATTTCTATATATTTATCATATACAAAATGCATACTTCATAAAATAGTTAAATCATGATGATTTATACACTTTCAGGGGAGAAAATACTTACAATCTACTCTCAGTAGTTTTGCAAATATATATATATATAGTATATATATTTATATTAAGCATGCTACCAATTTCTAGAATGCTTATCAAACTGAAATTTTGCATCATTTGACTGTCTAGGTAATTTAACTTCATATGTTTATTTAACAATGGGTTGTGCTGTTGTCTAAAGTAATATAAAATTATACATTTTAATCTTTTACCTTCCCCATCATTCTTATGATACATTTACCTCATGGAAATGGTTTATTTCATCAAATCTTTGAACAAAACATGCTCAGCTGTTTAATAAATGACACCAACCATGATAATAACACACACCTGGGATTTTCTGAGCATTTTCTATGTTCCCAACACTGGACTAGGCATTATTAAATTCTACCTTTCAGTTAAGTACAACCATGGCTGTGTGAATTATTCTTTACTGAGTTCTCAGAAAGGAAAGTGGTTTACAGTTGTTAAATAATTTCCTCAACTCCCCATAGGCTAACAATGACTTTAGTGACTACAGATTCAAAAATGTTTTTCAATAGAACTTTCAGTCAAACTTCCAATATTTTATGAAATAAAATGGAAATCATTTAAGGACATATTTAAATGAAATATTACAGACCAAACATTCACCACAGAGACAGAGATAAGTGTGAAAATATGGGGAGAGATTTAGGGTACAAACACTGTAGAAAACAAAACAGTTTTCTATAAAAAGGTGAACAACTTTCACCCACACTGATTCAGCAGAGTGCGATAGAGAATGTTTAGTACATATATACTTAGGATCTGTATAAGATGTTCACATCAGTACTGATGGAAAAACTAAACTATGTTTATTTTTATTGGCACAATGAAATATAGCTATAGAAAAAACTATTCACACACTGTGGAGTCTGCCTAGGTGCCCAAAGAATGAAGAATAAAGAAAATGTGCTTATATACCCAGTGGAATATTAATCAGCCATAAAGAAAGATGATATTATTGGCCAGGTACCTGTGGCTCATGCCTGTAATCCTAGCTATTCAAGAAGCTGAGACTAAGAATAGTGGTTCAAAGCCAGCCTGGGCAAGAAGGACCCTGAGACTCTTGTCTCTAATAAACTACTTAGAAAAAGCCAAAGTGGCTCAAGTGGTAGAGCACTAGCCTTGAGCACAAAGAGGCTCAGAGACAGCATCCAGGCCTTAAATTCAAGCCCCAGGACAGGAAGAAAATTTCTTAAAAAGACAGATGATATTATATGGACCTTTTTTCAGGAAAATTGGTGAAACAGGAAATCATCATCATAGGTTGAATAAAATAAGCCATACTAGAAAGACAAAGAACACATGTTCTCTGCTCTACATGGAATGCAAACCTTCCTCCAAAAGAATGACATGAGTATAAAAAATAGGAACAGTTTGAAAATAGAATGTATAAAAATAGAATAATGACACCTGGTTAAGATGAATAAAAGTGAAGCAAAGCAGAAAGAAAGAGCAGTGGAGAGGATGAATTCAATCCAAGTATATTATATGCATGTATGGACATATAATGAAATTCCTTTATACAATGGATACAAAGAAGCTAACGTAAAGGATAAAATAAAAAATAAAAAATATATTGTTAAAAGAATATATCGAAATACAGTGAAGACAAGTGCCAGAAAATATTTTTACTTAAAAATTTAAACACATGGCAGAAATTAGCAGCTTTCTAATGTTTATTTCTATTAATACCTATATATATACATATATATATATATATATATATATCTGATTAAAGGAATTTGAGACCACAATTCAGCATTTTTAGGATGCTAATTTTTTGAGTGTGATAATTTGTCATTTCTCCTGATTAAATCATAGCTGAGGTTTCATAGATCTACTTAAGTGAGCTCAGAGTGCAGTTTCAATGAACGCATCATCTACTACCTACCAAAATTAGATTTCAATTGGCTCTCTTAAATGACCTATCATATGGCTAGAGGTACCCTAAAGAATAGGTCAGTCATATAATAGTCCAGGCTCTAGCAAACAATCACGTGCAGTGTAGAGCTAAAGCATAGGAAATGGAGAAGGCCCTGTAATCAGAGTAAGAATAGGAATAGTGACCAAAAAAATCCATGAAGAATTACTCCTTAATTTGGGGGGAGTATGGGGGGTATGGGAGAGAGATGGCATAGACCATGACACTGTCAGTTCAAGCTGTGCTTTTAGAAGGAATACCCAAATTCCTAACACCTTCTTTTTCACATGTCAGCTGTTTTAAGAATTAGGATCGAAGTCTTTTACTTACCATGAATTTGCTGCTGTAAATTAATGATCAAAGGAATTTATTATTCAGTTGTTCAACCACTGCTTTATTTCTGTTGATCTTTGTTTTTCTGCTTAATTTCTATAAATTACTGTACAGTTTCCCATAAGGTATAATTAGGCAGAATTGCTTAAGTTTTAATTATTGTGTATTATAGATGTTGAAAGAAACATTAGCACTTGGCTTTTAAAAATGTGATCGTATATTTATAAGAGAGCATTTATAAACACATTTACATATAGTTAAGATGAAAAAGGTATTTGAATTGTAGTCATTAGCATTTCTTCAAACATATGGCAGAGCCGCGGAGGCCATGGGCCATGCCTTCATTAACTGAACACTGTTTCAGCTTCCTGCTGGGCCACCCTGTGGCGTCCCCTTCTGTCCCCGAGGTTTCAGTAACAAGGGACAATATGTCCCCAAGGTGAAAATCTGGAAAATATAGCAGATTAGCCCTAAGACAAATTCTTATGATTATTTAATCATACTTACAGAAAGAATACACAGCACCATTAAATCGGTTTCACTGTTTGACAATCCCTGTTTCTCAGTTTAAGGGCCTGTGATGTCTGCAATGCACAGGGAGACAGGACATGGCTATGCTGCCATTAGAAGTTTGGACCGATCTACATTTGAAGGCATAATGGTCAAAGCCAACTCAGGTTCAGAACATGAGTATCAGGTGATAATTTTAATCTGTCGCTTATAATGTTTTCACCTGATCAAAGTGGAACTTTCCTGAATGATGGCACATATGCAATCTTATTTTACTCTCTATAAACAAATTAGAGAAATGAATCACTTTCTTAGAAGTGATAACCATGTTTTATTGCCATTATTTTTCTGGTACGTAAAGAGCACTGAATCAGAGACACAGGCCTCTCTATGTCAAGATATGTCATCATTATATTATATCTGCTAAATACCTTCTGTATTTGTAACTAAAAATTCTCTATCATGGAATATATATGAAACTAATCTGAAATTAATATTTTAACAATCCCAGTGATATCTGATGCAGATATATTTGAGCATGAATACTTTGATCATGTTTTTATATGATTAAGTAATTGCCATTAGTATTCAGTAGTTTGGGATGTGTAATCTTAGAAAATGATGATCAAGGTAAACAAATTACTGAAGACATTATATCTACCTTCTCCTTAGTGAGTGACTATGGATATTACACTGGGGAAATTCCTGGGGAAATTAAAATATTAGCAATGCATAGAACAACTCAGATGTGTTCTAGTGCTTTGTGATATATATATATATATATATATATATATACATATATATATATATATATATAAATATATGAAAAATAAACAATGTTGATTCTCTAATCTGACTACATAGATCTTTAGAGAAAGAATTACTCCCAGCAATCTAATTTTAAATTCTGTAATGGTATGTGCCTAGCTGTGAAATTCTTTCCATTCTGGCAATTATGATTATTACTTGTATTTTTTCCTTAAAAAGGTGGCAAATTGTTCTATGATGTAAACAAAAGAAAACAGAAGACAAATACCCTTCTTTAAAAAGTGATGCACCTCTCTAGGGCTCTCAAACATATATACATTAGCTTATAGAAGTCAGAGTTACTATTTTACTTTTTCTTTCAGGGATGCATTGTCTGAGTTTTATCTCTAGGAGAGTATTTAGAGCATTGACTCTGGAGCTGCCTCCACCATAAATCAACTGTGAGATCTAGAGAAAACACCTGGAGTGCTGTATGCCCCGTTTCTTCAAAAGTAATTTTTGGCCCAACAGCACGACTTGTCTAGAGAATTAAATATATATGTTAATTAGTATACATTATGTGTTCATAGTCTAGAAATATTGAACACTTTGTTCTTATTTAAAGCAAATTTTCCCGCTAAATCTTTAATTCTATATACTTCCACCCTCTCTTTACCTTACTTTCACCTCTGTTTTAACCCTATCTCCTTCCTCCTTTTCAAAAGCAAACATTTTGACAGATGCCATTTAGTTCCAATAGGCAGTCTGTGGGAGAAAGAGTGTAGAATTAAAAATGTAACAATAACAAAGGATGTTGAACAAATGTAGCAGTGATACTCACCAGACATTATGTTGAAAATGAGCAACTTGTGGGGGAGGTGGGTCAGCAGAAAATGAGGGAAGAGGTGACACTGTTCAAAAAGAAATGTGCTCATTACCTGAGGTATAAAACTGTAATCCCTGTGTATACCTTTACAATAACATTAAAAATATATTTAAAATGTAACAATAGATCCATAGGCAATAATAAATTCTAGAACATAGCTGCAAATACAAGGACTCGTTTCATACTCATCAGACAATAACATAATAAAAATCAACTTTAGACCCAACAGAAATTCTCATTCACTGTAATAATGCACTAATTTCTGGTATAATTGAAGATATTATGTACACGGCAAGCAGTGCAATTGCTCTATCTCCATATAATGCTACACAAGTGGGAAGGTGAAGAAAACAGAAACAATGAATGGATTTTTTTGATACTGTAAACTGCTAGAGTTGAAAAAATTAAATGGTATCATTAATATTCCCAGAACATTTAAATAGAATATCAATTAAATGGGGTATTTGTTTCCTTATCATGGATCAGTAGGATATGGATCGAGTCATATAAATATATTTGCAGTGGGGAATACCCTTTTGGACCTTTTTATTTTTTATCATCTCATAGCATATCACAAGTCCCCAGAAATATGCCATGCTAATATTGCCAACTGAGTTCTTCCAAGCAGAGATGACATCGGCCATCTGTCACACAGCACTAATGCTGGGAACCAAAGCCAACTATAGAGAAAATAAATACCTTTCATATCGATTAGCCAAATATTTATGTTGAGAATGAAATGATTAAAATCTCACTACTCAAGCTAATTACCCTAAGTGAATATTTGCCTCCAAGTGAACGACATAGCAGCAGTATGCTTGCCTTATTACTTTCCTAAAACCGAGTTTTGTTATGAATATGTGTGCTGCATGAGGGGCTGGTGCATGGGTTTGCAAAGTGTTGCGATGCACCATTGTAGCTATCTTTCGGCCTGCAGGTGTATCTCCTGCTGTCTTGGTAGATCCGATCTGTACGCTGTGCTGCACTACATTGGTTTCCAGATGGCTGCTCTTTTGTTCTATTTTTAAATGAGTCTGTTTTTTTGAAAGCAAGTCCTCTGGAATGGTCACTGTTAGGGTCAAACAATCGAACCATGCTGAAGCATCTATTTTTTTCAGGAGGTGTTTAAAGGTAGGATAAATACTTATCTGGCTTCACCTCAATAGATGATTACATTATTTTCTAAATTGGGTAGTTCTATTCAAAGACTGAGAAGCTCTTCCAAATTCAATCACTGCTATTGTGGTTACACTGAGTCATTCAGTGGCCATGGGAAGGGTAGTTAGCTGAACTTGTTGAGTCAGCTTTAATAGAACACTTATATGGGTATCAAGGGGTGGGGGCAGAATTTACTCTATGTTATATCTAAGCCTATGGGGAAATGAGTTATTTCATAAGAGTATATTTTTCTTTGGGAGAAGGAGTGAAATCCAGTGGTTAATGATTTGATTAAGCCATAAAAGGTGCTTTGAGCCCCCTTCCAGGTGATATAAAGGTCACCATAGAGAATGCTTCTGTCAACTCAAGCATTTCCATTTAGCTTGGCTGGGAACAGCATCCTCTTCTAAAATAAATGAAACATGAAGATACAAAAATATTTTGGGAAAGTCTGCTTCTTTATATAGTATTCAAAGTCAAAGGGTTATGTGACCTGTCTGAGAGCTCAATTACACTGAAGTCACTGCACTGCTATTCCACATGGTTTCCAAGGGAGTCCAAAATGCAATTGAAATGAATAAACACTCATTTCATCTACCATTTCTTTCTAAATATTGAATTCTTCATGAGTATAAAAAATGTGAGTAATGGATCACTCTCTTTGATATTTGTCTTGGCCATTTAAAGTTTCAGAAAAAAAATTGATCAGGATCTAGCTACATATAATCTACATTATATATTATATTATATATTTGAAAAATAAATTTAACATAATATAACACTTGTCCTCAAAAGCCACTAATTTTCACAATAAGGGCATTAATCTGTCCTACAACATTTTGGCAAACTATACAATTTTTACTTTGTTGCATTGTCCTGTAATTTTTTATTAAAACAAAAAATACATATTTCTTGCTGATCAAGAAGCACTGGACACTTACATGGACATGTCTTTGCTGGTGTGTGTGTGTGTGTGTGTGTGTGTATGCTGATATTGGGGCTTGGAATCAGGACTGGGCCATTGTCCCTTGGCTTTTTTTGCTCCATCACTTGAGCTACATTTCCGCCTTTGGATTTTTGGTGTTGGTTGGAGATAACAATGACAGGAATTTTACTGCCTGGGGTGACTTTGAACTGTGATCCTCATATTTCAGTCTACTGCATAGCTAGGATTACAGTCCTAAGCCACTAGCACCCAGTGGAAATGTCCAATTGTAGCCCTTTTATACAACTTTTAAAGTTTAGAAAACTGAAATATACATGAGAAATGAAGCAGTATCATAATGAGGATCAAATACTTGTCACAATTACTGGCAAATGCAGCTTTTTCTTACAGTGAGTCATATATTAGGCAACCCTATCTTCAAGGTAAAGGGAACAGGAGCCTTCTGTGGCAGGCCACCCACTCCCTGTTCCAATATTAGGGGCCGAATCTCAGAGGGAAGAGAATTAGCTTCCAGAATGCAAATATGTATAAGGATGCTTCTGTACATCAGCTGATTTCAATGGAAAATGTAAATAGTCTGCGACTCAGATCCATTCACCAAGAAACTTGTGTGTAACCTCTTTTAGGATGGAATGCGTGAAGTTGTTAAAGTGCAATCCCACCATTTGAACAAAAAGTGGCTCATACATTCTATTTCCTGCCATATTTCTTTTTTTAAAAAAGAAATACTAGTGATCTCCTCTCTCCTGTGAAGATGGATTAATATCTTCTTAATTTGCCCATATAAAACTTGAAGTATATACTTCCTTTGCTTTCTCTAGGAAAAGAGAAATGTATACTTTTAAGGTTATCTTTTTCTGCATAATTGACTACATAAAAAAAATCAGTGGCTTGCACTGGTGGCTCACACCTATAATCCTAGTACTCAGGAGGCTGAGATCTGGGATCGAGGTTGAAAGCCAGCCTGGGCAGGAAAGTCTGTGAGAAAACCAGAAGTGTGTTGTGGCTCAAGTGGTATAGCATTAGCCTGGAGCTGAAGAGCTGAGGGACAGTGCCCAGGTCCAGAGTTCAAGCCCCATGACTGACCAAAAAACCCAAAAAACTTAGTTCCTTAAATAAATAATAATTTATATGTTTATAGTTCTGTGGATTCGCAACTTGGATGAGACTTTGGACAATTTCCTCTGTGTTTCATGTGAAGCTACATGACGATAGTTGTTCATTTTTTTGTGAGCTGTGATATTACCTTGAAGTGCATTGTCATGAATAGCCTGGACATGTACCTGGTAGAGCTCTGTGTCTGTTAGTCAAACAACTCTGGCTCTGTTTTATGTGATTTGTCATCTCACAATAGTCATAGCTGATATCTTCCATCTTTCCTTCTTTCCCTTGTTGGGCAAATCCCAAAAGAAGATAAATTATAGAATATAAATTATCAGCAAAAGTAAAATTATAGCAAAAAAACAAAGGATCATAATGAAAAGAACTAAAAAAGTTCAAACCAAATAAAGAGAAACAAAAGAATTAAAGACAAAATGCTTCAGTAAATGTAAATTTTACTTTTTCCTATTATATAACAAAATGTATGATTCTGAATTTTAAAAATCCAAAACAATAAAGGAATAGTTAATATTATAAAGAAAAACAAATGTTGCTGTCCTGACCTATCAAATCCAATTATGAATATAATAAAACTATAATATATAATTGACAAAACTGACTTGATCAACTTGAGAAATACATAGATAATATGAGACTTTAAAGACAGGAAAAGAAAAACATCCTCAGAGCCTCTGGACACAAAGAACTAAGGCACCGACTTCTTTCTTTTTCTTTTGGCAGTTGTGGGGCTTGAACTCTGGGCCTGGGCACTGTCCCTCAGCTCTTCAGCTCAAGGTGAGCCACAGTACCACGTCTGGTTTTCTGGTGGTTTATTGGAGATAACATTCAAGATTCTCATAGACTTTCTTTCCTTGCCCAGGCTGAAACCTGGGATTCTCAGATCTCAGCCTCCTGACTAGCTGGCATTACAGGTGTGAGCCAGCTAAACAGCTAAACAACATTCTTTTTTTTTTTGTTTTTTTTTTTTTATTTTTGTACTGAGAATCAAACCCAGGACGTTGCACTTGCTAGGCAAGCGCTTTGCCACTGAGCTACATCCCAGTCCTCCTTTTATTTAATAATTTATTTTTATCTTTATTTTTTGCCAGTCTTGGGGTTTGAACTCAAGGCCCGGACTCTCTCTGTCTCTGAGCTTCTCTGTACTTAAGGCCTGCTCTCTACCACTTGAGCCACAGTGCCATCTCCAAGGCACTTATAAAGAAGGAAAGTTAATTGCTCATTAAGGATTTTTTTTTTTGTCTTTTCTTTTTTGGTACTGAAGATCGAACCCAGGACATTGCACTTGCTAGGCAAGTGCTTTGCCACTGAGCTACATCCCAGCCCCCACATTAAGGATTTCTATAACAACTTTTTACTCCGGCAAAGAGTAAAGCAATCTTTTAAAGATGTTTAAGAAAAAATGTAATTCTTGAATTTTATGCACAACTGACCTGTCAATCAACAATCAAGTATACATGCACACATATCACGGTCAAACATACACATTTTAAGGATGCGTGTGTGATCTTGAGAAATCTGTCAAAGAGAATACTCTCCATTAAGGGATCAATTATTAGGAAATATTAGCAAGAAATTGATGGTGATTACTGAATAAATTTAAAGAGGATGCATTAGATAAAGAAAGGCAAGAATGGGGAGCTAGTCTCTCTAAGCTGTTGATACCCTAAAGTTAAATGATTAAGCTAAATATTGAAAGTGTCTATAAAATATATACATATTCATAGATTTATATGAATAAATGGAGTATATACACAGAGATTAGGATCTATATTAAGTATTATTTATTTTTGGTAAAATATTTTCTACATATCGATAATGGTTCCAGGATTTCATAAATCCAAAATGTTTAGCGTCAAATAGGCTCTTACATTGTTGAGGGTCTCCATGAGAATGGAGACAGGAATGGTGAGTAAATATAGTCAGAAAACTTTGTGTATATGTGAAAATAGAAGCAGGCAACTTGAAGTTATTGGTGGGTTTGGAGAGGTGGGGAGGAATGATGGAAGTGGTGACAATGATCAGAATGCATTGTGCTCATAAACTGAGGGACACGTTGAATTGAAGCTCCTCTGTACAACTACTTAAAGACAAGAAAATAAGTAAACAAAGTAATAAAATAAAAATCACCCCAAAAGAGACCTATAGCAAGTATATCTTAAAAGCCTAATGTAATATATTCTTTCTTGTAAGATTTCCATGGAACAAACTGTGAAGAGGAAGAGAGTAGGAGCGCCAGGTGACAGTGACATGGAGCAGGCTAGTAATAGTAGTGCCTATTTATTTCACTTTTTTTTTTTATTGTTGGTCATGGGGCTTGTACTCTGGGCCTGGGCGCTGTCCCTGAGCTCTTCAGCTCAAGGCTAGTGCTCTACCACTTGAGCCACAGCACCACTTCCAGTTTTCTGGTGGTTTATTGGAGATAAGAATCTTATGGACTTTCATGCCTGGACTGGCTTTGTACCGTGATCCTCAGATCTCAGCCTCCTGAGTAGCTAGGATTACAGGTGTGAGGACACCTGGCATATGTCACTTTTTTGTTTTTTATTAATTTTTTTAAATTGTGAAAATACCATACAGAGGGGTTGCAATTACATGAGCAAGATAATGAGTACATTTCTTATCAAGCATTGTTGCCTCCTCCTTTGTTTCCCCTTCCCATCCCTGCCCTCCCATCTCTGCGCCAACCCATGTCACTTTTTAAAAGAATAAAATTTGGTATATTTGACTTAGATAAATTGCATTTTCAAAATAATCTAGTTAAATCCAGCTGATTCACTCAAGACACTGTTCTGATATAACTTTAACTTTTCAATAAGTAAAAATGATTTCTGAATATTTCTATATGCTTTTACAGTTAATGATTTAAGGGAAATTTTGTGTCAGACATTCTTGAAGAAAACATTTAGTATTTTCTCTTTTGCCTTTTCTTCATTGATGTTCTTCCCTCGAGAAGTTGTTGAGCCCAGTGCTACTGGCTCACACCTGTGATTGTAGCAAGTCAAGAGCATGAGATTTGCAAGATCTAAGCCAGCCTGGGGAGAAAAGTCTTAGAATTCCATTTCCAAAATAACCATAAGAGAGTTGGAGGCACTGATCAAGTGGTAGAATGCTCGTCATGAACAAAGAAGCTGTGCCAAGATGTGCTTGAGTTCAAGCCCTAGAACAAAAAGAAAATAAAATGTATAGTTACTGATAGTGGATTATAGTGAATTGATGTTGAATTTAATATGAAATATAGACTGTGACATTTAAATAAACATACACTCATTACAAATACATATCTATATTATATTCAACCTAAAAAGTATAAGAACTTCTAATATATACAAGTTAAGAAGTGATCATTAATGTTTACTTTTCAATTTTAAGTTTATAAGTGATTATTACTTTCCCATCTTAAAATGTCTAATCATCTTCTATGATATACAAGAGGAGAAATAAAACATACTGTAAATGTATAAAAATTTCAATAATACTGAAAAGAATTTTAAATAACTACTGATATACAAAAATGCCAGCCCAGGCAGGAAAGTCCGTGAGACTTTTATCTCCATTAAACCACTAGAAAACCAGAAGTAGAGCTATGGGTCAAGCAGTAGAGCTCACCTTGAGCTGAAGAGTGCAGACACAGCAAGTCTGCAGTTCAAGACCCACGAAGGACAACCCCCCCCCCCAAAAAAAAAAAACAAAAACTTTGTAGTGGTTTGCATAAAATGTAATTTGGAACATACCCAAATATAGCCTTTTTATATTTGGGTTATATCAGAGAAATTTGATTATTCTTTTCCTTCTCCTTATTTGTGTTTTTAGAATGAGTATGTTATAATTTCTAAAGAAAGGAAATAATAAATGACCTCACATGAGAACACAGTAAATATCATTATGTTGTTCCAGGTTTTTTTGTTTTGTGTGTTGGCCTACTGAAACAGACTGGAAGAATGAAAAGTCAGGGTAGAGACAGATATTCTCTCACCTGACTTTATTTTCTCCTAAAAAAGCGAATATTTTGTTTGTACGTATAATCATTTCCTGCAATTAAGCTCAAAAACAATAACTACTTATATAAGGAGTGATCGTGTACAGTGTACATCATGATCGAGAGTGAGAAATGAGTGGAAGAAACATAGAATCACTCTCCTAGTAATCTTGCATTGCCATGTAAAGACAGGAAAATTAGTACCGACCTACTTTGATACTAATAATCAGAGTCTCAGGCATTTACTTTTGAAGGACTTGGAATACGAAAAAAAAAAATCTTGGGAAAGTCAGATTTTTGAAAAATAACAAGTCTTTGTTCACATTATTTTTAGTCAGTTACTGGATTATGATCTGTTTATGACTGATTTATATTATATGAAACTGTAAAATCAACAGTTTATCTCACTTGGTTAAAATGATTGCTACATATTTCAAATCTCATATGTAATCTGGCTTTGATTCCAAGTTTCTCTCAGCAGCTCTAAGATAATTACATACCTTTGTTATAACTCTGCTTCCCCATATATAAAATATGGATTATTTATTCATTTGTTCAACACATAATTGTTGATTATTACACCTGTCAAGATAGGTTGGGTTATGCTGTGGTAACATAAACTCCCTAACCCTCCATGGCTGAATGCCACACGCTTACTTTCCTGTGGTGCAGATCCACTCTAGTCTGGGCAGCTCTCCAGAACAGCTGTCCTTAAGAGTACACTCAGCATTCCAGGCTGCTTCAGCCTTTTGGTACTTCCATGTGAACCTGAGTTCCCAACATCTCCAAAAGCAAAACACAAAACAAAACAAAACAACCCAGCTAAAATCTTGAGAGCCAACATTTAAATGCAACACTTAGGAAGAAGTTGCCATGTTTGCACTCATTTCTCTGAAGAATTGCTCCATATGTCTTCTTACTGCAGAGTTAGCGAAGATCAGTTCTTCTGTGTGACCAATGAATAAACTGGCTGTCATTAACCAATGGAAGTGTTCATCTCAATCACTTTCAAAGTGTCAGGTGCTATTTTTAATTCAGTAGAGCACTAAGCAGAAGACACCAAATTTCTAGAAGTACATTTGCAGTTCTGGTCATAAAGACTGTGATTTCTCATTCTGACATCACAAAGATGTCACTCTTCTTGATGTTTGATAGAAAAGCTGAATCTTTCTTTCTTGATCTTTGCATTTGATTTTCTCTCCTAAATATCTGCAGTTCTTTGCCTTACTTCCTGTAGTATTCTATGGTTTCCAATTATATATTTATTTCAAAAAATCACAGAAGCAACCATGGCTTCCTTTTACTGGCTATCTCAAATTAGCTTCCTTTTCCACTGTAATGTTTAGGACTATATGATATATATTTTCTGGTGGTTTATTGTCTCTTTAAGCCTTTTTTAGCAACATTAGTTTGACAAAAAAAGCTGATATATAAATCAATTAAAAGAATAAAATTCACAGAATGAAAAGCACATATAGGTACTCAACAGGTTTTTAACATGGCTGCTAAAACTGCAGAATGGAGACATAAAAGTCTTTTTAAGTCAATAATGTTGAAGAAATGGATATGCAAAAGAAAATTAAATTTGATGCATTACTTTATGCTGTATATAGAAATCAACTCAAATGAATAAAACAAATATTTAAATGTAAGACTCATGAATGAGTCACTAATCCAGCATTACAAAGAATTCTAAAAGGAGGAATGCAGTCTGAAGAAAACAATCAAAATTAAAGAAACGAATCAGGCAAAAATCACTAGGAGATCAATTTAGTAAAGACAGGAAGAGGGAAAAAATACAAAATATACCAACATCAAATACTGTGAAAACAGGGGTTATACTGTGGGGGTGGGACATACAAAGCAACAAAAAAAAATCATCTTATAAATATGTTATTTCACCTAACATCAATTTATCTGACTGTTTCTGCTTATCTCAGATATATACTAGTTATTGAAAATAAGGGAAACCATGGGACCTATGTTTCTTTGGGCCTGGCTTACTTCACTTAATATAATTTTTTCCAAGTTTTTCCATTTCCTAACAAATGGGGAAATGTCATTCTTTCTGATGGAGGCATAGAATTCCATTGTGTATACATACCACATTTTCTTGATCCATTCATCTACTGAGGGGCATCTGGGTTGGTTCCATATCTTAGCTATGGTAAATAATGCTGCAATAAACATTGTTGTGCTGGTAGCTTTAGTGTGGTCTTGTTTGTAAACATTTGGGTAAATGTCCAAAAGTGGGATTGCTGGGTCATAGGGGAGCTCTATGTGGAGTCTTTTGAGGAACCTCCATACTGCTTTCCAAAGTGGTTGAACAAGTTTACATTCCCACCAACAATGAAGTAAGGTTCCTTTCTGTCCACATCCCCTCCAGCATCTGTTGTTGTTAGAGTTCTTGATTTTTGCCGTTCTAACTGGGGTGAGGTGATATCTCAATGTTGTTTTGATTTGCATTTCTTTTATGGCTAGGGATGTTGAACATTTCTTCATGTGTCTATTGGCCATCCTTCTTTCTTCTTCAGAGAAGTTTCTCTTTAAGTCTTTCGCCCACTTATTTATTGGGCAGTTGTTTCTTTGAGGATTTGTTGTTGGGGGGTTTAATTTTTTGAGTTCCAAGTATATTTTAGATATGAGACCCTTGTCCGTTGTATGGCTAGTGAAGATCTTCTCCCAATCCGTGGGCTTTCTATTGATCTTGCTAGCTATGTCATTTGCCCTGTAGAAGCTCTGCAACTTTATGATTTGCATTTCTTTTATGGCTAGGGAGGTTGAGCATTTCTTCATGTCTATTGGTATGATTTGGGGAGGAGAAGGGAAAAAAACAAATGGTTTAAATAGGGATACAGGTGGACCCGTTGCAGCAATAAGATATACAAATGTTATGTCAGAAAACGAACCTTATAACTTTGGTGATAGAGGGGAGAGGTGTTGGGGGAGGGCAGGAGGCGGGGTGTAGGGGGGAGATGGGAATGGATGGGAAAGGGAAACAAAGGAGGAGACAACAATGCTTGATAAGATATGTACTCATTACCTTGCTCATGTAATTGTAATCCCTCTGTATGGTATTTTCACAATTTAAAAAAAGGAAAAAAATAAAATATTGTCACGACATTGATATGCATATCACGAAAAGAGAAACTTTTATGCGTCAATAGGAAACAGATGAATAATCTGATTTCTAGAAATGAATAGCTTGAATAAACATTTCTGCAAAAACGCATGCAAATGATCAGTAGATATATGAAAAGCTGTTCAACAAAACTAATCAAGAAAAGACAAATCAAAACTAACAATGAGATGCCATCTCACACTTGTCAGAGAAACTGTTGTTAAAAATCTGAAAGATAGTAAGTTAAAAGGTAGAGAAGTTGTGTCTGGAAGCCAAAGGAAATATTGTTTTAAGAAGGAAGTTGTAACTAGTTAGGTCATTCAGATTCAGACAAACACAGGTTATCATTGACTAATTTATGAATATTCTTTTTAGGGTAAATGGCATGAAATACACAAAGTATTAAGTCTAATATGCTTGTAAGAATTTTATAAAGGCTTACAAACATTATTCTGATGAAACTTACTATTCTGTTCACTCATACATTGAGAATGACTTTTTTTTTCTTTTTCTTTTTTTTTTTTTGCCGTTCATGGGGCCTGAACTCTGGGCCTGGGCACTGTCCCTCAGCTCTTCAGCTCAAGGCAACCACTCTACTACTTGAGCCACAGCGCCACTTCTGACTTTTTCTGCTTATATGGTGCTGAGGAATCGAACCCAGGGCCTCATGCATGCAAGGCAAGTGCTCTACCACTGAGCCACTTTCCCAGCCCTGAGAAGGACTTTTTCAGTTGAAGTTCAGTAGGAACTTTGCCACTTATGGAAGAGACAGAAACAAATACAGAGGTACCTGAATCAAATTATCATCTAAAAACTTTCCAGGTTCTTTAAGGATAAGAGAAGTTATCCAGGTGAGTTTTATGAGAGAAAGTAGTAAGTAAAAACATGTTTGGGTTCCTGGTCAATAGTTGAACATTTTAATTATCAAAAGATACACATGAATAATACTAACAGATGACTGCTTCATTTAAAATATTTATGTGGAAATGAAGAAGAAATGAATAACTATACTGTAATATGTCTTATTTTAATACATATGTCTAAAAATTTGAAAATGCCTTTAACTTAGAAATATTAGTTTACATACTATTAATAGATATTTTCTTTCTTCAATAAGGAAGTACAGGAATATATTTTCAGGATTTCTCTTTGGCATTCATAGGTTTATTCCATATGTCAAAACTGTACTGATTGAAATAGGAGAAGGCATATCCAATTATGTGCACAATAATACTAGATACACAAGTATTCACCAAAGTAGGAAAGGCCTATGGACTTAGAGATTAGAAAGAGGTGATGCAAGTGTGTTCTTAGCCATTATCCTGGAAATATCCAAGATAATGGGTGCTGATGGTTCATGCTTCAAAGTGTAGTATTCAGAAAGCTGAGATCCTGGAGGACTGCAGTGAAAGACTAATTGAGAAAAGTTTGCTAGACTCCATCTCCAAAATAGCCATCAAAAAACCAAGATGGTGACATGGCTTAAGTATAGAATGCCAGCCTAGCAAACACAAGATCCTGAGTTTAAACTTTACTGTCTCCCCCCCTCCAAAAAAAAAGACTCATACTTAAGTTAGTATTATTTTCTCTTCCTTAGCTCGTGACACAATAACTAGAATCAGTTGATGCTTTACTACAAATTCAAAAAGATGCACAATTTAGTATTGACAATTAATTTGGACATGAGATAGCTCTTCTTAAAAGTCACATTCTTCAGTATTTTTTTCTGCTGTTAATTTCAATATGGAAAAGGAAAGGAAGACTTTTTTTTTTGCAATTTCCATATTGATTGCTTTATTGGTCTTTGCAATCTCATTATATAGATGGTAATAAAATAAGTAGTCACCTTTTATAATTCAATTGTGAGGAAGATATGTTTTCAAAACATGTGTCTTGAGATTAGTTGCAAATTTACTGTTCTCTTTGAAGTTCTGCAGGATCATTTGCATAGCTGAGGTTATGAACACTCGGAACATCAGAGATTCCTTGGCTATTTACAAAAGTCTCAGAATGTTTACCTTGGAGAATTAGGCAGATTTGGTAAGAATGTAACCAAACGCAAATGATTTTCTAAACTTTCTCTCTGCATAGAAATATTTATTTCTCCCACGTTTTTTATTTTGTAAGTCAAATGAATGACTAAAGAATTAAATGTTGTCATTAACTGACATTTTTAGCTAACTTTAAATACTGAATATTTCTTATATCAGTTATAACAGATTTGCTAACAGGTTTCAGGCTTAAGACACCTAAAATTTAAATGAACCCCAAGATATGGACATAAGCAGTTTTGCTTTGTTGTTGTTGTTCTTGTTAATGTACTATGTGCTTTTGTTTCTTTGTTTCTTTTTGATTTTCTTCCTCCTATGGTATATCCCTATTGTCACCGTGTTTGATTTTGGCACCTTGCATTTTTTTGGATTTTTTTTAATTGTGAAAATACTGTACAAAGGGGTTACAATCACATGGGCAAGGTAATGAGTGCATTTCTTATCAAGCAACCTTGCATCTTTTATATACACTTATCTAATTTGAGGAAGGGAAGGGGAATAACAAAATGCTGAAACAAGGACAAGATGACCCATTGTAACAATGATGCCCACAAGCCACTATGTTGGAAATGAAACCTACAACTTTTTGGAGGGGGGAAGGAGGGGAAAGAAGGGCTAGTGGGAGAAAAATGAAGGAAAGGGTAACAATGCCTGACAAGAAATGTACTCATGACCTTACTGATGTAACTGTAACCTCTCTGTATAGCATCTTTACAAGAAAATAAATATTAAAAAAAAGACACCCAAAAATTAATCACATAGTTCTATCACATTTTGGAGACAAAAGATTTTTCTAGACATTTAAAAGTTAACATTATTTTAACCAATTGGTAACAAAATAACGTTTTGGTAACAGCACTTTGGTGGAGGTATCAAAATTCATACACATTACAAAGTAAATTAGTAAAAAATGCTTTAATTTCTGGGCTGATTCTTCTATTCTGAGAATTTTTTTTCCATTTAGACTAAATTCTAAACTATGTTGTTAATTATG
This sequence comes from Dipodomys spectabilis, assembly GCF_019054845.1. Lineage (NCBI taxonomy): Eukaryota > Metazoa > Chordata > Mammalia > Rodentia > Heteromyidae > Dipodomys > Dipodomys spectabilis. Next base: position 678,361 of record NW_024870867.1, read on the forward strand.
TAATTATTTAATTTTTAAATGAATCTTATGACATTGTTCAATGAGTCTTTAACAACAATGAGAAAAAGCACAGACGATATATGAGAAAACAAAATATAGAAACAAATAATGAAAGTCATTGTTATTTATCTAAAATGCAATTTATGGCTTAAGGCTCCCTAGTCTTTAGTATTGATAAATACATTCCTATAGATCAATAACTAAATCAAAACATTCAGTATCATTGGTCTTGTACAAACTAACCCAAACCCAGGTTTTAAGAAAAAATCCACATTAAACCTTGATTTGTTCTGTTGAAAGCCACAATATGAAACAACTGCCAATTTCAGTTCCAAATCACATGTCGGATTTTTTTCCCAGTCATGCAGGAAATTCTTATTTAATTTACTAATATTTTCTCAAAGTAACAATCACATGTATTTCAATAAATGTAAACATTAACTGTTGCTATTAATCGACTTTCGTGTTAAAAGAATTATATTTACTATACCTACAAATAGTTCACACTAAGCAAGGATCCTAATATTTATATTTTTACAATAAATATTATAATTTTCTCTCTCAGGAAAAGAAACTGTTTAGTTAATCTTTGCACATAGATAATCTTGCTTTTATTTCAAAAAATACTGAGGATTTTTGCTTTAATTTTTTTCGTATCAGAGACAGTTTTTCCCTGTAAGAGTGCCTTTTAGCTACAGTTAAGAAAACTTTTATTTTTTTTTCCAAAGAGAAAAATTATGCAAGCTGTAAATAAGTAATGATTGCCAAAGATCAGAGGAATTTTGCATAAGACCAAAGCAATTTAATCTGGTGCTTTGATACAACTTAGTAAATAATTCAGTATCATGATAATAATGGCATCTTGAGATTTCCCAACAACTGATTTGCCCTCCAAGGTATTAGAAGATGATTTAGAGATGGAGTAGTTTTAGGTCATGAATTAATTGTTGAACCCTCTCTAGATGTGGGATGAAGTGTATTCTCTTAAATAGTTGCTACCTGACTCATTAGTGTTAATACCCTGATCATCTATGTAGTAACTGCCACTCTGCTAGGGGCAGAAAGCTTAGTTATTTTCCTAAGAGTCAAGAATTCAAAAGTAATCACTTTTTTTGCTTGTTTTGTGCTCTCATCTTTATCATTTCTTCATCTCCAATCCTGTATCATTTTATCCCTTTCATCGCCTTATTTGTATGCCTTTAAATCTGATAGGCAAAGGTCTGACTCTTAGACTGTTGACTCCTCTTTTTCTCTGCTGAATGGGTCAGTTTAGCCTTTCTTCCAACTGGTTCCATCCTAGACAGATAAATTTTTTTTTTGAGAACCTTGATTTCCTCATGGGTAATAATGCTGAACTAGTCATTGATCTGAAGCTCTTTAATGGCCGGAGTATGTTACTATTTACATAATTTGTAAGGAAAGAAAGCCTTTCATTACTCAACCCTTCCTCTTTGTCTACTCTGCCACACAGCATTGCTGACCGTTCTGTGGACCTCAGTGTGCTTGTGTAAATGAGAATCCCTTTCTGCTTACTTCACAAGGCAGGTATGTCCATTCATTCTTTTTTGGGGGGGGGCGGTTGTGGGGCCTGAACTCTGGGCCTGTGCACTGTCCCTCAGCTCTTCAGCTCAGGGCTAGTGCTCTACCACTTGAGCCACAGCGCCACTTCCGGCTTTTTTTCCCCCTTTTTGCTTATGTGGTGCTGAGGAATCGAACCCAGGGCCTCGTGCATGCAAGGCAAGCCCTTCCCAGCCCCTGTCCATTCATTCTTATTCAATCATTTCCCTCCTCCCCCGAGAAAAAACACTCCCCCCACAAAAAACGGTATCTTTCCAGCCTCATGGATTTCATGAATTCCTACTTCAGATTATAGCTGTTCCTAGCATATTTATTTATGTCATTGATCTCTGTAAAAGCTAGTATCCTTTTAAATATCCATGTACTCAACTACACTATTATATCTTTTTTTATTGTGAAAATACTGTACAGAGGGGTTACAATTACATGGGCAAGATAATGAGTACATTTCTTGTCAAGTATTGCTGCCTCCTCCTTTGTTTCTCCTTCCCAACCCTTCTCATTACCGTCCCCCACCCAATCCTCCCCTCCCCCCCACCAAGTTGTAAAGTTTGTTTTTTGACATAAAGATTTGTACATCTCATTGTTGCAATGGGTCCACCTGTATCCCTATTTAAACGATTTGTTTTTTCCCTTCCCCTCCACAAATTATACCAACATCAAATACAGTGAAAGCAGGGGTTATACCGTGGAGGAGGGACGTACAAAGTAACAAAGAAATCATCTTATAAATATGTTAGAAACAATCGAATGAAAGAAAAAAAACCATTTGAATACTTATCTTGGGGTTCATTTCCCTAACATCAACTTATCTGACCTTTTCTGCTTGACTCAGACATATACTAGTTATTGCAAATAACACTATTAAATCTTTTGAGATGAGAATCATCTCTTCTCTTTGTATCTCCAAATGCAGAGAGTTTTACATTGTGAGTACATAAAGAAATGTCTAGCAAACAAGTAGTTTAGTAAGATAGATTATGTTAAAGAGAACTGGGGACATCAGGTTGAGACACAGCATCGGCTTTATTAAGATTTAAGTTTGGATTCTTTCAAAAATCACTTCAGCTTCCTGAGAATCTTCAGTCAAATATCAGTAATGATGGTCATTATCTAACACACTGAAGTGGTTTTATATCCTGTGACATGAACACTCAAATTACTTTAAACAAGTATAGTATAGAAGTTAATAAATAAATTGGTATATAACAATATCAAGCTGATTGTCATAATATGTGTAATTAATGTCAAATAAAAATAATTATTAGAAATTACTTATAATTTTTAAAATTTCAAAGACAGAAAATATTATGACAACAACTACTTCAACCTAAGAGAATAGCAAAACTTTCTTGCTCTTGATTTATCAGTTTAAAATTTTCTTTAATTGAAAATGCCTTCTGAAAATGTATTTGGGAAAGTCAAACTCAAAGCTCTTACTAATGGATGTGTCAATAGTAACAGGAAAGTTTTAGAGTTTCCCATATATCAAAATATACTTTACAATGTTCTTTCCAGCTGGATCAGTTAATATTGCTTTTTTCTTTATTAAGAAAACATCTGTATAGCATAAAATTGAGCTTTTGAAACACCTGAGAGTTTACTTTATTAATGAAACATTTACCACTGACTTGTGAATTTTCTCTGTTTTTTCAACTTTAAAAATATCCTTTATAACCAAGTGATATTTGTTTCTCTTGGATTTTGTAAATATAGAATGAAAATGAAACATGGTTTGTCCAATTGTCTCACACCGGGTAGCACAGACATATTACTCCATGATAGATCCTCTTGTTCACAGCAAGAAGTGTAAATGGTCAGAATGCCAACTGCCCAGGAGGTCCAGCCAGAAGACATCTGTGCCTTTGGGGTCTCTGCTGACTAATCATGCAATGTGTTTGCAATTAAAATAACACTGCCTAAACTCTGCCAGTGTGAGCTTCGCAATACTTCCTATGTGGCATGATGCTTCTAGGCTACACAGTAGTGGTCCTTTAGATGAAGATTTGCAGCAAAATTGAATTTTGGACCAACATTTAAACTCTAGATATAGATTCAATGAATAAAGAAGGTGATTTTAACCATCTTCAAATTTAGGAATCTTTAAAATGATATCAATAGCCTAAACTGAAGGCATAGTTACAAGATTACATAGTCCACATTTTCTGATTAAAGAAACAAGAGCATACTAAAGCTATCAGCACAACTATGTTTATTGCAGCATTATTTACCATAGCTAAGATATGGAACCAACCCAGATGCCCCTCAGTAGATGAATGGATCAAGAAAATGTGATATATATATACATACTATATATGTATGTCATATATATATATATATATATATATATATATATATATATGAATTCTATGCCTCCATCAGAAAGAATGACATTGCCTCATTTGTTAGGAAATGGAAAGACTTGGGAAAAAATCATATTAAGTGAAGTAAGCCAGGCCCAAAGAAACACAGGTCCCATGGTTTCCCTTATTTGCAATAACTAGTATATGTCTGGGACAAGTAGAAAAGGTCAAAAGCTATGTACATATGACCAGATAAGATGAAGTTAAGCCAAATGAACCCCAAGATAGGGACACAAGTGTTTTTTTTCTTTCTTGCTATTGTTTCTAACCTATTTATAAGGTACCATGTGATTTTTTTGTTGCTTTTTATGTTCCTCCCCCACTGTATAACCCCTGTTTTCACTGTATTTGATGTCAGTCTAATTTGGGGAGGGGAAGGGAAAAAACAAATTGCTTAAATAGGGATACAAGTTGACCCATTGTAACAATGAGATGTACAAGACACTATGTTGAAAAATGGACTTTACAAGTTGGGGGGGACAGTTGGAGTGTAGTTGAGGAGTGGGAGGGAAGGGATGATAGGGAAAACAAAGGAGGAGGCAACAATGCTTGATAAGAAATGTACTCGTTACCTTGCTCATGTAACTGTACCCCTTTGTATAGTATTTTCACGATACAAGACATTAAAAAAGAAAAAAGAGAAATACTTGTTATTTGGAGGTGATGAATTGTTTTTCCTCCTCAGATCTAGAATATCAGGGAAATCTTAGAAATTCTTTATGGTCACTTTCTTTGTGTTGAGTAAAACCATTCTCATAAAAATACATATGAATAACTATAAATGTAGACATATAGTTACAAAATTTAAATACATACATGGATCAGAATCCATGTATCTATTATTAAATCAATATATAATTTTAGATATTGAATTAAGGTCCACACTCTATATTTGCATATATAAGAGCTTTATAATTTTTAACAAGTTGTACAAAGGGGTTTCAAGTCAACATCAATTTATGAACACAATGCATCTCAATCAATGTTACCTTTTCCAACACATACTCACCCATCTATCTCACCCAAATGTCTTTGTAGCACTCTACAGATTCTCAAAAGCCATGTGATTCTTTCCCAGTACTTCTGTACTCAGCCTGGATCTTACTTCACTTACACTCCTGGGTCAGTGTTGAAACACTGTTCTGTTACATTCAGAGCACATACTAGTTTTCTCTAGTATTGTTATACTAATGATGGATTATAGACCAAGACTGATTTGCTCTTGGCTCTGTCTGGAAGCCTACTCAATCTTTACTTCCTTCTCCTTCAAAACTTTCTTAGATGGTATAAATTTTCTGAATGTCCAGACTTGCTGCCTAACAATTGCTATGTGGCTGTCTTGTTATGTGAAAAATATACCTGAGAGAAAATTACCTTTCATTTTCATGTCACTGAATATAAGACCTACATTATACACATAAAACGCTTCAAGTTATTTTTTCATCATGTCCTAGTATTTCTGCTGGTGCTCTATGAAAACCCCAGCTTATATTTTATTTACCTGAAGAACACCTGTTCAGGGCTGGGAAGGTGGCTCAGTGGTAGAGCACTTGCCTTGCATGTATGAGGCCCTGGGTTTGATTCCTCAGCACCACATAAGCAGAAAAAAGCCAAAAGTGGTGCTATGGCTCAAGTGATAGAGTGCTAGCCTTGAGATGAAGAGCTCAGGGACAGTGCCCAGGCCCAGAGTTCAGGCCCTACGACCTAGGAAAAAAAAGAAAACCTGTCCATACATATTCTTATTCAGTAAGTTTTAAAAATGCAATTTCACTTTTAGTATTTTTAAAATTTTTATTTTATTTTGTTGTAAAGGTGATGTCAGAGGGGTTACAGTTACATAAATAAGGTAATGAGGAGTACATTTCTTGTCAAACATCGTTACTCCCTCCCTTGTTTTCTACCACTTTCCTTCCCCCTTTCTCCCCTCCCCCACAAGTTCATTTCCAACATAGTGTTTTGTGAGTATTGTTGTTATATTGGTTCACCCTTTGTCCTTTGTCTCACCATCTTGTTGCTCCCCTTCCCTTCCCCAAATCAGATAACCGTATATACAAGACACAGGGTATCCAAACAACCAGACAAAGAAACAAAAAACCCCACAGTAACAACAGGGAATACACCAAATGAGGGAAAATGAAAGAAAAAAAACAAATTTACACAGTTCATTCAAAAACAAAAACGAAACATCAACAAAAACTTGCTTTTTTCCAAATCTTGGAGTTTTTTCAATTAACATCATGTTATATGGTCATATGTACATAGCTGTGGTGATCCTTTGCTAGGACTATCCTAGACATAATTATTACAAATGATGGAAACCATGGAGCCTATGTTTCTTTGGGTCTGGCTTACTTCATTAGATACAATTTTTTTATGAGTCATTTCATTTCTTTACAAATGGGACAACATTGAGATTCCACCTCACCCCACTTAGAATGATCATTATCAGGAAAACAAATAGTAACATGCTGGAGGGAAGGGGGCCAAAAGGGAACACTACTACACTATTGGTGGGAATTTAACCTGGTTCAACCATTCTGGAAGGCAGTATTGAGGTTCTTCAAAAGACTAAAGATAGAGCTCCCTGATGGTCTAATAATCTTTCTCCTGGGCAGTTACTCAAACTATAACAAACAAGGCTACACTAAAGCTACCAGCACAACTATGTTCATTGAAGTATTATTTACCCTAGCTAAGATATGGAACCAACCCAGATGCCCCTCAGTAGATGAATGGATCAAGATAATGTGGTAAATATACACACAATGAAATTCTATACTTCAATCAGAAATAATGACATTGCCTCATTCTTAAGCTTTTGTTTTGGTTTTTAACAGTAGCACTGTTCACCTTAAATGACTATAAAAGAAAAAAGATCAAGGTATAAAAGTACAAATTAAAAAGAAGTAAATGAAACTATGTTCTGAGCTCAGTGTTTCATTGAAGTAGATATTGTTCTATTTAGGAGTTGCTTAAATTAAAATTAAGGCAAACAGTGCTGGTGACTTAGAGGCTAAGATCTGAGGCTCATGATTCAAAGCCAGACTGCAGAGGAAAGCTTATGAATCCAATTAAACACCTAAAAACCCTGAAGTGGAGCTGTGGCTCTAGTAGTAGAACACTAACCTTCAGCAAAGAAAGCTCAAGGATGATTTCCAGGCCCTGAGTTCAAGCCCCAGAACCAGCACAAATAAAATAAAATAAAAATTTATTCTTAGTGCAAATTCATATTTTTAATTAAGTAAAAATTAGAAAATAAAACCATGAAACCAAACTATTCTTCCCTCTCTACTTCCTCTTCTCTCTCCTAAAACTACATGGTAAGGTGTAAAATTATAATTTATAAACCTGAGTTATAGTCTTGTTTCAAATCAAGAGGTGTTCGAACTTCAAACTATCCAAGTCTCACTGGAGTCTCTATTAGAATAAACTGGAATGGCAAATGATAAGGATTGCTCAGAGGGCCTCAATGTCTGCCTTGAAAACTTTAAGATCAGCATTTGTGAATGTGCTTTGTCAACCAAGACAGAACACTATTATTGTTTTCAATAATAAGAAATCAGTTTACATTCTATGGTAAAAAGTTTGTTGAAAGAAGATTCATTCTACCTTATATCTGTTTTTGAATGGAAAATATGAGTAGTAAACCTTCCAGAATATTAGATTTAATTCTTTCCTTGCTGAAATTACTGCTGCAATCAAAATATCTTAAAGAGAAATGAAAGTGATTAAGTAGAGACCCCCACAAACTGAGACCTTTTTACTCAAATTATTCAGAATTCTACAGATTGCACTTTCAAATTCACAGCCTTATTTTTCAATCAGAATGACTGGAAATGATAAATATTTGCCAATTATTTGATTAGAAACAATTCTCTTTTTCCAGAAAAGCTTATAGCATAATCATTATCCAATTTACAAAAGACCAATGACTTCAAGTTATGAGCAAGAATTTTATCACTGACACGTGTGAGATACATTTGCTCTATTTTTAAGTATTATATTTTCATTTTGAATTAAAAAATTTGAAACTGAAACTGTTCACATTAGAGTTTATTAAGTGGTATGTCTACTTTCCTTCAAAATTTACCAAGAACATGTGGTTATGTAAATATTTTCTTTGGAAATGCATTTCAACATAATCCAACATGAGTTACAAGAGATTTAGATTTTCAGTAAACCTGTGATGCAACCACAGATTTTAGAGATAAACATAATTTCTAAGGTGGTTACTTTCACTGTGACATATTTTATATACATAAATGGACAAACCCCAGGAATGTATAAAGAATAATTTGTGCTATATTTTTGAAGTTTTAAACTAAGTTTGTGATGTGTTTAATATTTGGAATGAAAGATAGAAGAGATAAATTATAATGCAAACTCCAAATTTCTGAATGGATATCACTGAGAATTCAGTACTAATGCTTGTTATGACTTGCTAATACTTTAATAAACTTTATTTTAAGTTTTCAATAATAACCCAATCAGCTTCCAATTAAGTGAACTATATATCTTATCTACATTACAGGTTGTTAAAATAGCTTGATTTTGTGTTTTCATTGCTTGTCAGTACTTCCTTTAGAGAAAATGAAGAGAGGGAACACTACACAGCAATCAGATCTGATAGGAACGCTATCCCTGAGATGTATTTCTTGCCCAGGTGATAGCTGCATTGTTTCCTTTGAACAGACTATCTTCTAAATATTTCATGTGAGAGTCTACAAAAGATATTTGTTCATCAAAGAGTATAGCATTAAGGATAGAAAAACTTCCTTTTAAGGGAAAAAAGATTGGTTTGAAATAGGCTTGTCTTTTAATCCTTTCACTATCATTCAATGCCACTGATGTTGTGGTCATAGAAGCTCTCCATAGGTGACAAACTGAAAGGTAGCCCCTGATCTAGGACCTCGAAAAGCCTTTTGTTTTTGACCAGTTCAACCTTGCAAGAAATCTCTTCTACCAGTTATAACATCATTTCCATAGGACTCCTAAATACAAATGTTTGTTATGAATTCCCAAATTAAGTGAAAATAGAAGAAATCCCACCATTTTTAGGGGAGTGTTAAGAACAAAGTGGATAAGAGGTAAGCAAGTATCAAAGAGAGAAAAAGGCAAATGTCCAGGTATTTGTGGGATTTTTTTGAGGTTTAATTGCCATACCCTCCCCATGTCCCTCCCCCACTTTGCTTTTACCTCTATTAGTCTCTGCTTGAGGAGTCCAAAATCTACTTATAGCAAAACCAGAAAGATCCCATTCTATTATATTTGCCAGATTACTCTGGAGGTCAGTAGACTCTTACGTCTCGCCTTTACGACAACACTTGTCAAGTGGCATGGGTGGCAAATGAAACTTGTTTCATAGTTTTACAGAGTCAACCTTTGTTGGCTGATGGTTCCTAGCCAGAGAAAGATGCCTCACAGAGTCACACAGGGAATTTACACAGTATCCCACACTCTCAGTCAGCTTCCCTGCTCACAAATGGTGCCCTTCCATTTGAACCAGGCTTTCAGGCCAGCTTTTCCCCCATGAATAATTGGAAATGGAATATCTTCACTTTTTCTACCTGGACAGGCTTTGAACTTCAACCCTCTCATTTCAGTCTCCTGAATAGATAGGATTATAGATGTGAGCCACCAGTGCCTGGTCTATTAATTTGAACAAAATATTTCTAAATCATATTTAATCCTTTGACTTCATGAAAATAATATTTATAACCAATGTCTGGTGCAGCAAAGTAGACATTCTTTGCATCATTGAATAGAAAAACTTTTTTTTTTTTTACAATTTGTAGTTCTTAAAATTGAACGTAAAATAGAACACACATATTACTGAACCATTTTTATTTCCTCTCTTCAATATCTCATTCCTTCATTTTTGCATGACTATCTAAGTAACAGTATAGAAATTGATGATAGATCTACACATATAAACATTTACCCAAATGGGAGTGAATTCCAAACCTACAATATATTGCCTCTCCCACTTTTGCTATTACCATAAATATTGGTCAAGAAGGTTGTTTCTAAATTAGGAGTTTCAGAGGTTGTTGTCAGCACTGATATAAGATATTGATATGCAGTTAAAATGGAAATTTCTGAATACGAGTTAGGAAGACTTATTTTGTAGGATATATTCAAAGGAAGAATACCTATTATTGTTACTCAGTGTTATTTATTATTATTCTGTCAATATTTATGAGTCCTATGTCACTTAAAATCAAAAGCATTTCTGCGCATGCTATACTCATCCCATAGATTGACATATTGGGCCATTGGAGAAATTTAATAGTTTATTAAATATCATTGTAGAAATTTCAATCAGTTTAAAAATTTAAAGTTAAAATAGTGGTTTATAGTAGCTGTTCTCATTGTTGTTTGTTTTGTTTTTGTACATACATGATTGTAAAAATCTTTTTTTTTTTTTTTTTGTTGGTCATGGGGCTTGAACTCTGGGCTTGGGCACTGTCCCTCAGCTCTTCAGCTCAAGGCTAGCACTCTACCACTTGAGCCACAGTGTCACTTCTGGTTTTCTGGTGGTTTATTGGAGATAAGAGTTTCATGGCTTTTGTCTTCCCCAGGCTGGTTTTGAACCTCAATCTTCACATCTCAACTTCCTGAGTAGCTAGAATTATAGGCATGAGCCACCCTAAAAATCTTAAAAGTGAATGAGAATGCGTACTAGTGGCTAAGCCTGTAATCTTTACTTAAGAGACTGAGATGTGAAGATTTTGGCCTCAAGCCAGCTGAGACAGGAAAGTCCCCCGAACACCTATCTCGAATTAATTACAAATAAAGTCAGAAGTAGAGCTACGGCTCAACTGGAAAAGCACTAGCCTTAAGCAAAAAGGCCTGGGATGGTGCAAAGCCCTGAATTCAAGCTCCAGGACTAACAATCACATAACTCTCCTTCCCCTACTCATCCCTCAATGCTGGTGAAATCCAATTAGAGATAAAATATATCAGGAGAAGACATTTACATTTGCCAAATGTGTGTATCCTTCTCTCTACTTATCTCAGTTCTCAGAATAGATTATATCTACACTACTGGCTATTAGCTCAGTGAGAAGTTCTTGGGCTGCCACCAACATCAGCTAGTTTTAACATCACTTACTATTTTGGTCTGGCTGTGGTAAAGCCTTACTCCAATCATCATGGAAGTAACTGAGTAGTTCTAGTGAAGGCTCAGCTTAAATGAAAATTTCCTCCACTACTTCTGTACTCAAATTGAATCATAGTTCTATTGAGATGTGGGATCTAGTTTGCTCAGCAGCTGCTGGGTGTGTGTATGTGGGGAGTAGAGCAGCTAAATATACAAGTATGGGCAATTTAATGCCCTTGTGGAACACATTTTCATTAGTGAGAAGCAGGAAGCAATATATCATGTCAAAACACTCCTCCTTTGCTGATGCACTGCTCCAAGATGTAGAGGTCCTGTCAAGTCTTCACTGAAATCCAGTGTGGCTAAGAAGTCAGCTGTGTTAAATGAATCAATGACTAGTTTGATAAAACATCATGGTTTTCCTCCACTCACCAACTCATTTAATTTCTTTTTACTTTCTTGCTTTTTCTATAATTTTATCTATCATTACTCAGGATAGGTTTTAGTTCAGAATCTGTTCAGGAAAACTAAGAAAAGCCAACATTAACGGTCATGTACCAGAAGTCAAAAGGAATTGGAATAGGAGATATAGGGTAGATGGCTTTATTTTAGGGATGTTTCATGAAGAACATGGACATAGGGATAAATAACCAAGTCATTTAGTACTTTTACCAGGAATTCTCTAGTATGTTTGAGAGTACACATTTACTGTACTAAATGGGAAAGAAAGAAATGATTCAATTTAAAGAGCACAATACTGATTAATCAAAAATATATTGAACTACCCTGTGACCCAACCATTCCACTTCTGGGTGGAATGTTTTATCCAAATGGAATCTTTTATCCAAAAGTTTGCAAACCAGGATATAGTAAAGCCACCAGCACAACCATGTTTATTGCAGCACTATTCACTCTAGCTAAGGTATGGAATCAGCCAAGATGCCCCTCAAAGGACAAATGGATCAAGAAAATATGGTATATATGCACAATGGAATTTCACTAATCCATTAGAAGGAATGTTGCTATACCATTTCTAATGGAATGGAAAGACCTGGAAAAAAGTTATATCAAGGGAAGTAAGTCAGGATCAAAGAAACAAAGGTTGCATTGTTATTCCATATATGTGGAAACAAGATTTAGCTTATAAACTTGTAAGTAAAGATGTTGGGTGATATGCAAGTGTATATAAACGTGTTAACTGAAACATGGAAAGACAAAGTCAAATTTCAGCAAAGTAAAACACTAGGAAGTAAGTACTCAAAAGAGTTAGGTGGGTGAAAGAGAAAGGGGTGGACAAATGAAGAGGAAAAGAGGGGAAGAATGAGTAAAAAAACTAATGAATATTTACAAAATTAAAAAGATGGGTGAGAATGTTGAAAAGGATGACATTGATCAAAATATTCGTATTCATAACCCTTTTGTAAAATGGCAACCCTTTTGTACAACTACTTAAAGATAATAAAAAATAAATAAAACACTACCATATATCATTCAGGAAATTTATTTTGTAGCTTTAGTAGAAAATTTTATACAAAGATTCATGAAACAAGACCTACCAAAGTAAAGCATGATTTCTTGTATTTATATGTAGAGTTTACACATAAAGATAACTCTAATTCTGTTTAAAATTCTGTTTCATGCAAAGAGAATTTTTAATTGATGCAGTGGGTATAAATATATTGTATACTTTAATATATAGGTGAATAATCAACTCATTAATTATTAATTAATAACAATTAACAAATAATAATTAATCAATATTCATGAGATCATCAAACATAAAAAGCTTTAAGATGTCTGGGCGCCAGTGGCTCATGCTTGTAATCCTAGCTACTCTGAGAATCTAGGTTTGAAGCCAGACTAGGCAGGAAAGTACCTGTGACTCTTATCTCCAATTAATCACAGAAAAAGCCAGCAGCAGCACTGTGGTTCAAGTAATAAAGCAAGTGCCTTAAGCAACAAGGAGCTCAGAGATAGATCCCAGGTCCAGATTTTGAGACCCAGGACCAGCAAAAGCAAAACAAAATAAAAACAAACATAAGAAGCATTAAGACATAAATACACATATATATATACATATATAAACATGTCAGGATCATAAATAGGTGTCACATCATAAATGACATATTTTCATGACACAAAAGCCTTTTGCAGTGGGTTGCATGTGGCTCATGCCTATAATCCTAGCTACTCAGGAGGCTGAGATCTGAGGATCACTGGTCAAAGCTAGCCTGGGCAGGAAAGTCTGTGAGACTCTTATCTCCACTTAACCACCAGAAAAACCAGAAGTGGCACTGTGGCTAAGAGTGGTAGAGTGCTTAATTTTAGCTAAAGAGCTGAGGGTTAGTGCCTAGGCCCAGAGTTCAAGCCTTACATCTGACAAAAAAAAAAAAAAAGTTTTTTTGTGCATTCTTCTCAGCACAAACTTATTTTGAACATACACCAGACAAACATGAATTTAGCACATATTTATTTTGACAAGAAAAACATTTTCTGACTCCCTAAGCACACTAACAAACATTGTTGTGGCTCTGATAATATTTTGAGAAAGGTGCTGACAAAATTAGTTAAACACCCGTAGAAAACTAAAGCTAGATTCTTATATATCACCTTGCACTAGAATCAACTCCAAATGGATCAAAGACTCGTAAGTCAAAGCAGACACCCTGAAAACATTACAGGAAGAATAGGAGAAATTCTAGATCTCCTTGATAGTTCGAAATTTTCTTAATAAACACCCAGAAACACAACAAATCAAAGAAAGGTTGGACAAATGGGATTGCATGAAACTGCAGAGCTTCTGCATGACAAAGGACATAGCTAGTGAGATCAATAGAAAGCCCAGGGATTGGGAGAAGATGATCACTAGCCATACAACGGACAAGGGTCTCATATCTAAAATATACCTGGAGCTCAAAAAATTAAATCCCCCAACAACAAATCCTCAAAGAAACAACTGCCCAATAAATAAGTGGGCTAAAGACTTACAGAGAAACTTCTCTGAAGAGGAAAGAAGGATGGCCAATAGACACATGAAGAAATGCTCAACCTCTCTAGCCATAAAAGAAATGCAAATCAAAACAACATTGAGATTCCACCTTACCCCAATTTTAGAATGGCTATAATCAAGAACTCTAATAACAACAGATGCAGGAGGGATGTGGCCAAAAGGGAACCCTACTGCACTGTTGGTGGGAGTGTAGATTGTTCAACCAATTTGAAAAGCAGTGTGGAGTTTCTTCAAAAGACTCCACATAGAGCTCCCCTATGACCCAGCAATCTCACTTTGGGGCATTTACCCAAAGGACACAAACAAGGCCATCCTAAAGCTACCAGCACAACTATGTTTATTGCAGCATTATTTACCATAGCTAAGATATGGAACCAATTCAGATGCCTCTTAGTAGATGAATGGATCAAGAAAAAATGTGTGTGTGTGTGTGTGTGTGTGTGTGTGTGCGTGTGTGTGTGTGTGTGTGTGAGAGAGAGAGAGAGAAAGAGAGAGAGAGAGAGAGAGAGAGAGAATTCTATGTCTCCATCAAAAAGAATGACCATTTGTTAGGAAATGTAGAAGACATGGAAAAAATTATATTAAGTGAAGTAAGCCAGGCCCAAAGAAACATAGGTCCCATTGTTTCCCTTATTTGTAATAACTAGTATATGTCTAGGACAAGCAGAAAAGGTCAAATGCTATGTATATATGACCATATAAGATGATGCTAAGCGAAATGAACCCCAAGATAGGGACACAGGAAGTTTCATCTTTTTTTCTGTTTTTTTTTTTTTAATGTACTTATAATGTAGTGTGTGGGTTTTTTTTTTTTGCTTGTTTCTTTTGTATGTTCTCCTCCATGGTATAACCCCTGTTTCTACTGTATTTGGTTTTGGTGCCCTGCATCTTGTATATACAGTTTTATAATTTGGGAAGGGTAAGGGAAATAACAAAATGCTGAAATAAGGATACAGGTTGATCCATTGTAACAATGAGATGTACAAGAGACTAAGTTGAAAATGAACTTTAAATTTTTTTGGGGGGGAGGGAAATGTTGAGGAGGTGGGGAGGGAAGGGATGGTAGGGGAAAAACAAAGGAGGGGGGTAACAATGCTCAATGGGAAATGTACTCATTACAATACTCATGTAATTGTAACCCCTCTGTACAGTATCTTTACAATAAAAATATATATTAAAATATTTTGAGAAAAACCAAGTGCAGTGTCATCTCATATCAAATTGAAATTGTCTGCCACATCACTGGCTATGTATTTAATAAATATTAAAAAAAATCTTACTATACTCCTTTAAAACTACAAATTCATAGAAATCAAACTAAAAATAATGGTAATCTTACATTTGAAAGATGTATTATAGAGTATTAAATGACGCCAAACATAACTATGACATTTTTAAGTAAAATGCAGGTGCACCATGAGATGGATGGGACAAACACAAAGAACAGAAAAAAAACAAAAGGAACCTGATAAATGCCACAGGGCATTTAAAGTTGAAGTATCTTAACATAGAAGTTAGGGAGTGCATTTTGTCTGCCTTTTGAGGTGGTGGAGAGGGAGGGGCCAGAGAAATCTGTAGCCTGAGCAGACAGCTCAACCTGGTATTTGGCAATCAGTGATGGGTGACTGTTTGAGAACAAGGGCTCTGAAAAGAGCACGAGGCAGAGGCATAAATAGTGCCAGGATCTACAAATAACAGCTGCAGCTGCAACCCCATGTGCACTGTGTGGAAAAGACTGTACGTCACATGTCAATTTCTCAAACACACGTGCTGGCCTGCTACCATCTCTAGATCTAGCCCTAACTCGTGTCAATGGGACACAGACGTGCTTTTTATTATGTATTGGTTGTATGGTTTTAATGATTTAATTAATATTGAACATTTCGGAGATAACTTGAATAATACCTTTTAAATCAAATTGTGTCTAGTGATTTAATTAATATTGAGAATTTGTTTTTCTTATTGTGAAAATACCATACAGAGGGGTTACAATTACATGAGCAAGGTGATGAGTATATTTCTTATCAAGCATTGTTGCCTCCTCCTTTGTTTCCCCTTACCATCCCTGCCCTCCCCTCTCCCCCTGCCCTGCCAAAGTTGTAAAGTTCATTTTTTGATATAACGTCTTATACATCTCATTGCTGCAATGGGAATTTGGGGTAAAATGAACACTTATTGAATCATACTGAGATTTTCTTGACCACTGATCTACTTAGATAAAGTAGAGTTGATACTATGTCAGTCTCATTGTCTATGGGAGACTAAATTCTTGCTAAAGGCATTATTTATTCTCCAGATTATGTCACAATTTCAGAGGTGTCTGGAAAAAACTATGCTATATTATCATCTTTTGCTTCAATTTAAGGAAATGGCTTTTTGTTTAAAAAAAAAAGCACTTAGGCTGTCTGAGTTCATGAGTGTAAGGCGACGTTAGTGAAAATCTATTCTTAGGGCTCCAACTGCTTCCTTAGGGAGTTAGGGAGCTAGCAAAGAGCAGAAACAAGAGCAAACTCAATGGCCTGAAGTCCTTCCTGGGGCAGGAACTCTGCCTTTACTTTTCCAACATCTGTAAAACATATCACTAACATTCACTTCCTTTATAATCACAGTAAGTCCATGGTCTACATATTAAAGATAAAATTGGGATTGTTGTAGTTTGGCAGGTTTCCCATTGTCAAGGTGAACAGTTATCTTCATAATGATAAATGGTATAAGGAAGATCATGAATGTAGTTTTTCTTTGTATGGTAACATTTCCTCTAGGTTGATCCATTAATCAGAAGGAATGTCTAGTACATGCACCAGGTGTGATGAATAAACACAACCTCTGGTCCAGGAACTTAAAGGCTAGCTTCTTTGCCAAAATGGGACGGTGAATTAAGAGATTGGGACAGAATAAGAAAGGAGGAAACTCATGTCTTGCTGTGGATTGTACCAGGAAAAAGGAATTATTGAACAGGATAGCCCTCAAAGACTGTCACAAATCATTACTATTAGTTACTCTTTTTGGAAAAATTTCATGGCTTCCTGTTTAGAGAAACTTCCCTGCAAATGTAAAATTTTCCTCTGTCACTTTCAAACGTAATGATCTTTCATTCTGCTCCTCTTTTATTGTTTATTTGTCGCACTTTATTTGAATGATTCATTCCATCACCACATAATGTTTTATTCCTTTGCTTGTATGAGTGTGTATGCTCCTTATGGTCCATAGTCCTTGTATCTCTCAGCTCAGTACACTCACTATTTTATCTCTATTCTTCACTCCTTTACCTCTTACTTCCATTGTGTGTTGTGACCTGGAATGGACTCTTAGTCATCAGCATGATCTCTGTTGGTGGTTATCGCCATCCAGTGAATGACATAAGCACAGTTCCTGTCATCTTACTTGCTCACCATCAGCACAATTTCTAGCTAACTAAGGACAATGTCTTAGGTATCTGGATCTTTAGAAATAACACACTTAAAAGACACTTAAAAGGTTTAAGATGTTGACAATAAATTCTCACTTAGCCTACCGTTTCTATTGCCAAACACTCTCAAAGTTTCTCATTTTCCTACAGCCTAAGTAGCTTCATTTGATCTCTAAGCACTTAATGCATAGAAAGCTCTGAATATGTGTTTTATGAATAAATAAGTGAATGAATGAACTTCTATTGTTCTGTTTGGTGCTATAGCATTTGAGAGCTTATTGTGACTTCTTTGCTCTTCCTGACACTTTTGTAACCTTACAATCAATTAGAACATGGCCTTACTACACTTAATTTTCTTGTCAATCAGAATAATGTCCCTCTACTAGATTGTCTGGCCTCTTTCTGGTGTTTATGGGTCATGTTTTACTTATAGACTAATATTTCCACACATGTAGTTTATGCCTCTTGAACTAGCATCTTTCTGTCAATCATTATGAGGATAAAAAGTGTCGCTTACCATTACAGAAACTTTACCACTTGCATGCATGCACAAAGAGCTCTAGTACCTCAGAACTTTTAAACCCTGAAAGATTATTTTTATTTTTTCTGCATTATTAACTGAGACAAAAGAGATTTTATAAGTGGTTCAAGGTTACCAAGCAAATAGGTAGCAGGACCGGTGTGAGCTTAGGCAAAATATATCTCAAAGCCTTTTATTGGTCACTCTGTTACTAACTTTCAAAGATCACCTGAAGCCCACCTTCGCTCTGGGCTTTAATCTACACTAGCAGGAATTCTTCTTTTCATCTTCTTTTCCAGTGAAAAAGTTCTGTATTTGATATAGCCTAAAAATAATCACCTACTTCCTGGGATGTTATTACAATTTCACCAGAAGTGAGTCTTGGTTTCCACAGTACTCATTAGGAACAAAAAGTACAAGTCATGAAGAATCACCTTAGGTTTCTACAAAGGTGAGTAAGCAAAATGACAAATCTATCCAATCTATCATCTATCTATCTATTTTGTAGTCTTTGAACATAATGTACTTATTGATTTTCTATCCTACCAGTCAACATTAATAATGCCAAGAAGGTAAAGTAGGATCAGAAGGGGTTTCTTGTCATTTGATGCTAACTTTGATGATTTTCTCACAGACTCTCTATTGTTACCGACATTCCACTGGAACAATCAGTATTATGTGCTCTCCAGTGAACTATAACATTAAAATGTTGTGTAAATTTTATATTTCCATTTCCTCCTTCATTCTGTCACTTGTTTGACTGACCTTGAAATTTATGAAATCTGCCTTCATGTGCTTTTCCCATGCAGTTCTTCTTGGGCTGATCCTTTATTTGCTTTTTGATGCTTTTCTGGGACTGGTCCCCAGAGTGCACCTCTTGTGTGTGCCCTTGATTGGTAGATATGCTCACTTTGAACACAGCCCTGATGATTCCTCTAGGAGTGGTCAGGGGCTTTGCTGGAGCAGCAAGACTAGCTCATGTGAGAATCAGGTGCTCCATAGATTCTCAAAGGAGCTTAGGCAGGAAGTAATATTTATTGTTGTGCTATGTTATCACCCAGGCTCTGTCTCCTCAATCATAATGGAAGGCCTTTGATAAAAGGAAGAAGAAAACAGCCACTTTCTTACCTTGTACTCTGCACATACTACCTAATAGGCTTATAAATGTAGACTAGTGTGAGGAACGTAAATAAAATTATTGGATTTTGTCAATCTAAAACAATTATTCTAGTAAATCCACAGATGAATTGTCTTAAAAGAATAAAGAATAAAAACAAAAGAAATGTTAATACTGTGTTCAGATCATCTTCATCCTTCCTTGTTTTGGAAATTTTGGAGCATGAGAAACCTACATTTCTTACTCGTTGAATAAATATTAGCTAATAAAGATTAGCTAAGAAGTATTGCAAAAATATTTAATGGACATAATACACATTGATAAAAATAATTTCTAAGTATTATTTAGAGCAGTATAAAATGACAAAAAAAAAACCGTTTAGGGCTTAGTGATACAGTGCTTGCCTAGCATACATGAAGCCCTGGGTTTGATTCCTCAGTACCATATACACAGAAAAAGCTGAAAGTGGCACTGTGGCTCAAGTGGGAGAGTGCTAGCCTTGAGCATGGAGAGCATAAGGAACAAAGCCTGGAGTTTAAGCCCCAGGACCAGCATAAAACAAAACAAAACGTATCAAATCAAATAAAAACAAAACCCTTCTAGTTCAAGAATAAGTCTTTTGGCCCTATATTCTTCCCATTCATATAAGCACTTATATGGTGAAGAATGCGCACATATGATGTCAGAAACAGGCTTAAATCTACTCTCTCTTCCTTACTACCTTTATAAATCTGGCTTAAAGAACTTTTATGTCTCCCTTTTCCTGAAATTTCCATATGGAAGACTTTGCAAATATCAACTATAAGACATAAAACATCTATCACCTCCCTAGCAAATAATAAGGACCTATTAATGGTTGTTTTTTTTTATTAGAATCAATACTTTATTTCCAGAGAAGAATTTGAGATGCACTAGTCTTTCACAATTCAAGGCACTAGAGATTGACTTCTGACTGAAAATCTTCCTTAATCTTTCCTGTCCTGAGTAGTAAGTAGTGATCTAGGTCTACCAGCTCATCTTACTTTCCCTGGAAGGAAATCATATTCAGTTTTTATTTGTCTTCTCAATATAATACGGTAGCTTTAATGTTCCTTTTAAACTAAAAGGAGTTTTTGATTTTTGAGTGAGTTAGCATATATATGTTTCATTTGTCTAACTTCACTAAGGTAGTAAAATATTATGTGATAGCGATAAGTAACTTCCTGTTGTTGTTTTGTTCTGTTTGGTTGTTGTTTTCAGGACTCTAGCTGGAAGGTGGGGCCTCACACATGCTAAGTAAGTGCTCTACCATATGCCACATCCCTAGCTCTACACAACAGCAGCAAATCAGATCTTGGTACTGTTGCGTGATTTTTGATTGCTCCATTCCCTTTTCCTCTTCATGGGGATTATCACAGAAAAATCCTTCCTTCGAAGCAAACAAGCTTTACATAGCCACACTCTAGTACTCACCATTACCCCCTAAATCTCTTGTGAACATGGTGCAGAAATTTCTCTTATGTCTACTATCTTAATAGTATAGAAGTTCTTTTAGAGGCAATTGGAGAAATGGGATTAAAAAGAAAGCCAGCTATCTTTGCTTTCATGAAGCTTACAACCTGCTTCAAGGTGGACATAGATTGACATAGACAAGCACACATCTTACCTCATCCATATCTTCCATAATTATGTACTGGGAAGTCATTATTTCCATTAATGTCCTGCTCTATCAGGACTTTGGAAGAGAGTATCCACTGTGATGAGAACTGTGTATACAAATACTTCTCTGATAATTTACACACCCAATTCAACCACATCAAGTCTACACATGCTTCTTCAGTAAATATTTGATTCTGGTGCCTTGCATTTTGTGTGTGTGTGTGTGTGTGTGTGTGTGTGTGTGTGTGTGTGTGTGTGTGTGCATGTGTGCGTGCGTGCGTGTGTGTGTTTGTGTGTATGTATAACCTATTTCTAAGGTTGCCCAAAGGGCCTTCCTGTCACATCACATGATACATGATTAGCATGAAGAACTGTGAAGCATTCTATAGAAGCTCTTTCTCACTCAATTTTGATGGCATCTTCCCTAGCAAGATTTGGGTGCTCTGTCTGTTAGTTCTCTTGGCACTCCATGGCTAATGCTGCTTCTGTGTCTTTCTCCTTCAACAGATTTTAACTTCCTGAATGTCTGTTTCTGTGTTTATTATTTCTGAATTCCCAGGAGTTAGCGCAGCAATAGAAGGTACTACACCCCCAATAAACCCTTGCCTAATAATGGTAGTTGATGATGTCTTTGTCCTTCGGGAAGTAGATTCTGGGCCAGGCACCACCCTTTCCCTTCAACAAATAGAGCCAGTTTTCATCTCAATTGCACTGCAACTAACGCCCCCAAAGTTCAAAGTAAGGGAATCTGACTGCATATACCATATTCCCATCTTTGACTTCTAAGTTTGATTTACCATTGAAGTTTATTCCTTGATTTTAGGTTGTGCTTTATTTTTCCTACTCTACACTGCTGAGTGTGTGTGTCCTTGTCTTTGATGATTCAAAGTGAGAGTGACCCAAAATCCTTGGTTCCCTGTGATTGAAAAGAAATTATTCTTTTTCTCCTTTCTAAGTCACAGTTGAGCTTTTTCAAGCTCATCTCTCTTTTTGCTTATTTCCTTTTGGTCTTGCCAGTGATCTAAGGTAAAAATAACATATATTTTTTGTGTGTAGTTGTGTCTGCAAACTTCAGGGAAGCCTCATGTCAACAAGGGAATTATTTTAAACTTACCTTTTAAACTTATTTTAAACTTACCTTTCAATCCAACTCAATGATAATCTTTACATACGGGCATTCTTGGGAAGTGTTTTGAAGAATCACTATCTTTGTTGAAGTTTGCAAAGGCTAATATCTTTGAAACTATGGAAAAAACTCACTTCATACAGACTTTTTGTCACTGTTTTGAACTCCAGCTCCTTTCTTTGTCATGCCAAGGATATGAAAGAGACAAGCTCTTCAGGCAAAAGAAAAAAAAAGAAAAAGAAAAAGAAAAGACAGAAAAGAAACCTAATTTGTTTCCTCTGGGTTTTTGGCTGTGACTTTAGCCAGTTGCTTTGTTTTATTATAATCAGATACATTGGCATGAAAGTTGAAGTAGAATCCAAGAAGTATATGCTGGGCCTTTTATTGGCCTATCAAATAGAGGATCCTTCAGGCCATACATTTGCAAGCAGCCAAGTAATTAATAATAACACACGTGGAAGAAAATGAATGTTTTGGTTGAGAAGAAGAATGAAAAGTCAGACAAAGGCCTGAGATCCATGTCCTTGCCCTCAACAGCAGCAAAAAAATAGTGTTATGAATAGCATTTAACTTGAATTTGTCGCAAACTGCTGCTTTTATCATAAACAATTGCCAGATGGTATACATTATCTTTCTTTTTTCTCCTTTCACAAAAGCAGCATTAATTGCAGAGCAACCCAGGGCTCCACTCAGCTCATCAGTGTGATACCACTTCATGACCCTGATTAGCCGTCAGTCTACTCAATTAAAAAGATCATTTAGACATTCACCCAATCATTTGCCTATCGAGCCACCTGGGCCTCAACCAGGGGCTCCATTTTTAACATTCTCCTGCCCTCTCTCCTCTTGCCTAGCTTTTTTACATATCTCCAAAAGACGTAATTGAATTAAATAAAGCGTCTCAGGGGCAGCTGCAACATCTGCTGTTTGTGGTATGTCAAGCCTTCAGCATTAAAAACAGTTACATATGCTCCAAATTAGCAGGTCGCAGAGATGAAACAGTCGATGATAGTGTTTTTGTGCCAGCGTGAGAAGCAGCTCACAGCTGTGTGCAATTTACAATTAAAGGCTTTATCAGAGCTCAATTGTACTAGTGAATCAAGTGGTGAGAGGTCAGTTAGTGAATTAGACCAATTAGAGCCTGTACAGTTAAATTATCTGTCTTATTACCTACTGATAAACAGCCTTGTCATATCTTTATTGGAACGATAGAGCTGAGTGAGTTTTATGAAGTGATCCTACAAGTTTGTGGTAGTGGGACTTAGTGATTGATGAGTTTAAAAAATCTGTGGCAAGAAAATGACTTCATACAATCCTTATAAGTAACTCGACACAGGGAATATACAATTGGCTATAACACATGAGATTAAGTTAGCTACATGTACTTATGAGGGCATTAAAAAATATCCTGCAGAAGTATGGGAATAGAGTTCTCTGGTTTTCCAAGCTTTATTCTTATTTAATGGTAATCATTTATTTTAAGAATTCAAAGAGAATAAAGAGCAAACCCCCCCAAAAGGAAGAAAACAAAAGGAAACTATGTCTGGAAAATTTAAGTGACAATAGCTCAAAACAATCCATATATATTATATATATATATATATATATATATATATATATATATATATATATATATATAGCTAATCTTATTTTTTTTTTTGATCAGTCGAGGGGCTTGAGATCCATACATGTTCTAACCCATTAGCTGTTCTCATAAGCAGAAACAGTATGCATAGTTTATCAGATACATATCCTTTACATACAACAAGCCAGACCCATTTAAATGCATATGTACACACACACACACACTTATAAAAGATGAGAGTCCATGTTGTAAAAGGCTACTGAAACACTCTATGATGAAGCCATTTTTGAATTATTTGTACTTTAACTTTTCCCTGAAAGAATTCTTATCTCTGACTTCTGAGAGTCTTATGTTTAGCCAATGACAATTTTTCCTTGCTACAGCTGTGATTGACTAGGTAGATCATTACCATCAATCAAACCAAAAGAGCTACACCTGAAATCATTATAGACTGATTCTTGAATCAATGGTCAGAAATCAGTCAGAGGAATTTATACCAAGCAGTAAAAACTTATGTCTTTGAACTTTTTTATAAGGCAGGACTTCAATTTTTTTTTTTTTTTTTGGGTCCGGTCATGGGACCTGAACTCTGGGTCTAGGCTCTTCAGCTCTTCAGCTCAAGGCTAGCGCTCTACTACGTGAGCCACAGCGCCACTTCCGGCTTTTTTCTTTTTGCTTATGTGGTGCTGAGGAATCAAACTCAGGGCCCCATGCATGCAAGGCACGCGCTCTACCACTGAGCCACCTTCCCAGCCCAAGGACTTCAAATATTTATCATTGGAGAGATTATAAACAATACTGATGAATTCACTCACCCAACATAAATTTTAAATTCTTGGATATACTTCATTAATTTAACTTTAGTTTTACTATTTAGGGACAATTACATTTGTCCAAAAATATTACAATATTTTCTTTGTAACAAGTTTTTTACAAAAGAAATTAACTTTACTGAATACAATACTAAGAATCACAGGGAGCCTGCTCAATAATATAAGAAATGCATCCCAAAGTTTCCTAAGAGTTAATAATCAGACCTGACTTATGAAATGGTAGCCCCCTATACTAAGCCTTAATAATACCAATAAAACTATTTTAAATAGGATTAGTATATTTTTCTAATATGGTTATAGAAAATATGATCAATCTCTTCTATGAAAAAAGCATACAACATAAAAATTAAATTGTCACAAATAAACATATGAGTGTTATTTCTAGTTTGGATCTTCACAGTGGTTTACTGAAATTAATCAAACACTCTCAAAGGTACCAGAAGAAACAATGTATGTATAAAGCATCAAAGAAATTTGAACAAAACCACTGAGAATGGCCAAAGTATAACAAGTGCAAAAACACATAAATCATATATATTTGGAATAATCAGAATATATTTTATAAGTCTTTCAAACTCAGAGGAAATATGATTTAAATATTGTTGTAGAGCAATTATTGACAATTTCAGCAGCATTTTAGAACCATATTTATTGCAAAGTATTTTGGGTAGATAAGAATTTGTACTAGTGGAAAGTACAGAAGACTTTAATATCTCAATAAATTAAAGATATTTCTATAATTTAGTTCCTTGCCCTAGTGATTATGCAATATTAATGTAAACATGTTTCTATTTTGTATATTAGTAAACTACAAAGTGAAAATATGAACATTTTGTAGAATTTATTTTTTTCATACCCAGGCTGAGAATTAGGTTTTAAATGAACCTATAATATTTTATCTTAGTTTAAAAAACAAGTATGTGCAAACATCCTTGATAATCCTTGATAATCACAGAAATGCAAATTGGAAAAAATATGCTTAAATTAAAATTCAATTGTTCAAGTACCCAAAAGCAAAAAGTCTTGAGAATGATTTAAAAACATGGAATAACTTCTTCCTTCTTCTTGTTATTTATTTATTTATTTATTGGCTTCAAACACTTCCTTATTCTTTCTTTTTCTTTTTTTGTCAGTCGTGGAGCTTGAACTCTGGGCTTGAGCGCTGTCCCTCAGCTCTTCAGCTCAAGGCTAGTGCTCTACCACTTGAGCTACAGCACCACTACCTGTTTTCTGGTGGTTTATCAGAGATAAGAGTTTCATGGACTTTCCTGCCCGGGCTGGCTTTGAACCGTGATCCTCAGATCTCAGCCTCCTGAGTAGCTAGGATTATAGGCGTGAGCCACCAGCGCCCGGCTTACTTCCTTATTCTTTTTTCTTATTTTTTCTTTATTGGGAAAATACTGTACAGAGGGGTTACAATTACATGGGCAAGATAATGAGCACATTTCTTATCAAGCATTGTAGCCTCCTCCTTTGTTTCCCCTTCCCATCCCTTCCCATCCTGCTCCCCTATGACCCAGCAATCCCACTTTTCGGAATTTACCCAAATATTTACAAACAAGACCACACTAAAGCTACCAGCACAACTATGTTTATTGCAGCATTATTTACTATAGTATGAGATATGGAACCAGCCGAGATGCCCCTCAGTAGATGAATGGATCAAGAAAATGTGGTATATATACACAATGGAATTCTATGCCTCCATCAGAAAGAATGACATTACCCCATTTGTTAGGAAATGGAAAGACTTGGAAAAAATTATATTAAGTGAAGTAAGCCAGGCCCAAAGAAACATAGGTCCCATGGTTTCCCTTATTTGCAATAACTAGTATATGTCTGAGTCAAGCAGAAAAGGACAGATAAGGTGATGTTAGGGAAATGAACCCTAAGATATGTATTCAAATGTTTTTTTTCTTTCCTTATTCTTTTTTTAACTGTATTTTTTTGTCTTTTCTTTTTTGGTACTGGGGATCGAACCCAGGACGTTGCACTTGCTGGGCAAGCGCTTTGCCACTGAGCTACATCCCAGCCGTCCTTATTCTTTTTAAGAAGACCATTGTTAAGAAAGCAAGAGCTAGCAAGCGTTAGTGATGAATAGAGAAAATGAAGCTCTTATAGTGCTGGAAACAAAGCAATATTGGCAGTACCTCAGAAAGTTAAAATCAGAACTGTTCTACCATCTAGCATCTCATTTTTGGGAATACATAACTAAAGAAAATTAAAACAATAAGCTGAAGAGATCTCTGCATTCCAAAGTTCGTGTAGGTCAACATTTGTTTCACAATATCTCAGATACAGAATCAGTGTAAACTTCCATAAGTGGTGAATGAATAAAGAAAACATGGTATCTGTAAAAAATAGAATATAATTCTGCCATGTTAATACAATATCAATGAACCTGGAGGATGTTGTGCTAAGGGAAAAAAGCCACAGCCAGAAATAGAAATACTGTGATATTACTCCTGGAATCTAAAACAAATTGACCTGCACAACAGTTACAACAGTTGTTGCTAGGGATTATGGGGAGCAGGAAATGGGGAGATGTTGGTAGAAGGGTGTGAAATTTCAGTTATAAGATAAATAAGCCCGGCCCCAGTGGCTCAGGTCTGCAATCCTAGCAAGTCAAGAGGCTGAGATACTAGAATCTCAGTTTGAAGCCAGCATTAAAGTCCTTGTGAGATTCTTTTTCTTTCATTTTTTTTTCTGCTTATGTGGTGGTGAGGAATCGAGCTCTGGGCCTCATGCATGCAAGGCAAGCACTCTACCACTGAGCCACCTTCCCAGCTTTCTTTCATTTTTTTTTTATTGTGAAAATATCATACAGAGGGGTTATAATTACATGAGCAAGGTAATGAGTACATTTCTTATCAAGCATTGTTGCCTCCTCCTTTGTTTCCCCTGACCACCCCTTTTCCCCCTTCTACTCCCCTCCCCCACACCAAAGTTGTAAAGTTCATTTTTCAACATAACATCCTGTACATCTCATTGTTGCAATGGGTCCACCATATCCCTATTTAAACAATTTGTTTTTTCCCTCCCCCTCCACAAATTATACCAACATGAAATACAGTGAAAACAGGCGTTATACAGTGGGGGAGGGACATACTAAAGCAACAAAGAAATCATCTTATATATATGCTAGAAACAATAGCAAGAAAGAAAAACCACTTGAGTCCTTATCTTGGGGTTCATTTCACCTAACATCAACTTACTTGACCTTTTCTGCTTGTCTCTCAGATATATACTAGTTATTGCAAATAAGAGAAACCATGGGACCTTTGTTTCTTTGGGCCTGGCTTACTTCACTCAATATAATTTTTTCCAAGTCTTTCCATTTCCTATCAAATGGAGTGATGTCATTCTTTCTGATAGAGGCATGGAATTCCATTGTGTGTGTGTGTGTGTGTGTGTGTGTGTATACATATATATACATATATATGTATATATCACATTTTCTTGATCCATTCATCTACTGAGGGGCATCTGGGTTGGTTCCGTATCTTAGATATGGTAAATAATGCTGCAATAAACATAGTTGTGCTGGTAGCTTTAGTATGGTCTTGTTTGTGATCATTTGGGTAAATGCCCAAAAGTGGGATTACTGGGTCATAGGGGAGCTCTATGTGGAGTCTTTTGAGGAACCTCCATACTACTTTCCAAAGTGGTTGAATAAGTTTACACTCCCACCAACAATGCAGTAAGGTTCCCTTCTGTCCACATCCCCTCCAGCATCTGTTGTTATTAGAGTTCTTGATTATAGCCATACTAATTGGGATGAGGTGGAATCTCAATGTTGTTTTGATTTGCATTTCTTTTATGGCTAGAGAGGTTGAGCATTTCTTCATGTGTCTATTGGCCATCCTTCTTTCCTCTTCAGAGAAGTTTCTCTTTATGTCTTTAGCCCACTTATTTATCTGACAGTTGTTTCTTTGAGGATTTGTTGTTGGGGGATTTAATTTTTTGAGTTCCAGGTATATTTTAGATATGAGACCCTTGTCCATTGTATGGCTAGTGAAGATCTTCTCCCAATCCATGGGCTTCCTTTTGATCTTGCTAGCTATGTCCTTTGCCATGCAGAAGCTCTGCAACTTCACGCAATCCCATTTGTCTAACCTTTCTTTCATTTTTTGTGTTTCTGGGTCTCTATTAAAAAAATTTTGGCCTGTGCCAAGTAGACCTATGGTTTCTCCTATTCCATCATGTAATGTTCTCAGGGTGTCTGCTTTGACTCTGAGATCTGATCCATTTGGAGTTGATTCTGGTTTTCTAAAAGTGATTAACCAGTTTTGCCAGCACCATTTACCAAAGAGGCTGTCTTTCTTCCATTCTAATTTTTAGCTCCCTTATCGAAGATTAGATGGCTATAGGTCTGTGGGTTTTTTTTCTGGGTTTTCAATTCTATTCCATTGGTCCTGAGGTCTGTTCTTGTGCCAGTACCAAGCTGTTATGATTACTATGGCTTTGTAGTAGAGCTTGAAATTTGGTATTGATATTCATCCAACACTGTGAAAAAAACTAAAGCCATTTCCTCTTAACTCAGGAACGAGACAAGGATGTCCAATCTCTTCACTTCCCTTCAATTTAGTATTAGAATGCCTAGATACAGCAATAAGACAATATGTAAACACAAACAGGAGCCAAATAGGGAAAGATGAAGTGAAACTCTCCCTCTTTGTAGATGACATGATCTTGTATTTAAAGAATCCCATAGACTCCACTCCCAAATTACTCGAGCTGATTCAAAACTTTGGCAAAGTAGCAGAGTATAAAACTAACCCTCAAAAATCAGTGGCTTTTCTGTATGCCAACAATGAGAAAAGCGTGACTGAAATCAAGAAAGCAACTCCATTCGTAATAGCCCCACAAAAAATAAAATACCTAGGAATTAACTTAATCAAAGAAGTGAAGGACCTCTATGATGAAAAATTTAAAAACCTGAAAAAAGGAAATAAAAACAGAACTTAGAAAGTGGCAAAACCTCCCATGATCCTGGATTGGAAGGATCAACATCATGAAAATGGCAATACTTCCCAAGGCTATCTACAAATTCAATGCGATACCTATCAAAATTCCAACCTCATTCTTCAAGGAAATAGAAGAGGCAATCCAAAAATTTATATGGAACAATAATAGATCCCGAATGAGTACATTTCTCATCAAACATTGTTGCCTCCTCTGTTTCCCCTTCCCATCCCTTCCCACTTCCCTCCCTCCCATCCTCCCCAACAAAGTTGTAAATTTCATTTTTCGACATAACATCTTGTACATCTCATTGCTGCAATGGGTCCACTTGTATCCCTATTTAAACACTTTGTTTTTTCCCTTTCCCTCCACAAATTATACCAACATCAAATACAGTGAAAACAGAGGCATTTATCCAAATGATCATAAACAAGGCCATACTAAAGCTACCAGCACAACTATGTTTATTGTAGCATTATTTACCATAGCTAACATATGGAACCAACCCAGATGCCCCTAAGTAGATGAATGGATCAAAAAAATGTGATATGTATGTATATATATATATATATATATATATATATATATATATATATATATATATAATAGAATTCTATGCCTCCATCATAAAGAATGACATTGCCCTATTTGTTAAGAAATGGAAAGACTTGGAAAAAATTATATTAAGTGAAGTAAGTCAGGCCCAAAGAAACGTAAGTCCCATGGTTTCCCTTATTTGCAATAACTAGTATATGTCTGAGATGAACAGAAACGGTTAGATAAGTTGATGTTAAATGAAGTGAACCCCAAGATAAGGACTCAAATGATTTTTCTTTCTTGCTATTGCTTCTAACATATTTATAAGATGATTTCTTTGTTGCTTTGTATGTCCCTCCCCCTCGGTATAATGCTTCTGAGATTCTTATCTCCAATTAACTATCCAAGAAGCGGCACTATGGCTCAATTTGTAGAGGCCTAGGGATAGTGCCCAGCCCTGAGTTCAAGCCCCATACCACACAGACAAAAAAAGAAAACAACAACAATAACAAAAAACAACCAAACCACAAAAAACAAACAAACAAAAACCCCAGATAATTTGGGACATAAGGACAATATTAATTAATTTTATTTTGGTGATCTTTATACAGTGTGCATGTGTACCAGATCATCACATTATATACCTGAAATAATTCAAATAAATTTGACATTAAAATTCTGTGTTTGTAATAAAAACTCATTTTTAAGCCATATGTGTTTTGTGAGGTTTGGTGAGAGTATGGTGAAATGAATACAAATTAAAATTATTACTCTTTTTAACAAGATAGAACTGTGTTACACCTTAGTTTTTATCTGTTATATTCCAAATATCCTGAATTGTATCCTATTGCAAATACCATGGCTAAAATATGTGGTTAGGTTTTATTCTGCACATAAACAGAATATTTAAATAATGATTGATACTTTTTAAAAGTAAACATCCCTACAGAAGCCCCAACCTTAAAAGTACATCAATTGTACTGATCTTCTCATTGTTTATCATGCTTTTTCTTTTTTCTTTGGCCATACTGGCATTTTAACTCAGAGACTCATGCATATTGAGAAGTTATTCTACCAGTTGAGCCATGCCCCTAAATCCAAATTCTCAGTTTTAATATGTATTTGTTTCTAAAGAACTTGTCTTTAATTTTAATTTTGGTAATATATGTATGTATGCATATATGTGTGCATACATTTCTATCTTGCGACTAACTTAGCTAAATTCATGTTTTTTTGTGAAAGCTAATTCCTCTCATTTCTTATGGTCCATAATAATAAAAATAAGGCTAACAGTTGATAACATTCTATCAATGTCTTCCAGTAACTGATAATGAGACTAGAATCATGATTCTCAATACTTTTCATAATTTGCCTTAGCATTTTACGGAAATCTGGAAGGATCTGCAGGGTTTCTATCATGTGATTTCTTGCCAATAACACTGTTAAAGACACCACCAGTCCCCCTTCAATTATACTATGACTTGTTAAAAATGTCTTTTACCAATGAATTTCAACAGGAACTAGTTAAGGCCCAATGGCTAGAATTCAAATAATGTCTGTTGAATTGTCTTTAAATTTGTGCCTGTCTACATAGTATGATTTTACCTGTTCGTAAGATTCTGTTCTCATAGTTCAGTTCTAATAATGAGATTCCCACCTCTTCAGTACTCTGTATCACTGTTCAGATGACCAATGCACATGGACATTCTCTCTTTCTGCATGCACACACACACACACACACACACATACATGGATCCATGTATGCATACACACTAGTAAACTATCAGAACAGAAGCCAAATAAAAGACCCTTTATGAGCTGATTTTCAACCTTGTTTACAATAGAAGTCTAGCAATTTTTTCTGTATAAATATTCCTCCAGCCATTAAACTTCAAAAGCCTTATGGCATAAAAAGATGATATAAAAGTTGGTTAACAATGTCCATTGAAACACCATTTGCCATAGCCAAGATATGAAAGCAGCCCAGATGCCCCTCAGTAGATTAATTGATCAAGAAAATGTGACACACACACACACACACACACACACACACACACACACACACACACACACACTGGAATTCTATTCATTCGGCAGAAGGAATATATTGTATCATTCATAAGGAAATAGAAAGACTTATAAAAAATATATATTAAGTGAAGTAAGCCAGACTAGGAGAAACACAGGTTGCACAGTTTCCCTCATTTGTGTAGCTAGGATCTGCCTATAAATCTATAAGTAAACACACTGGGTGGTAGGCAAATGGTTGCAAATGAATTGACTGAAGTTGTAGAGTCTATGGTGAGCTCAATTCTTTACAAAGACTAAGTAAAGCCCAACAAAATAAGTACCAGGAAATGGGTACTTGCAAGGGCATGGGGTCCAGGGGAGAGGGGTACACAAATGAAGAGGGAAAGGAGAGAGAATGTATAAACCACAAATTTGAGCACAATTAAGGAAAGGTGTGGGTCAAAGGGGGATGAACATGTTGTAGGGGTGACACATATCAAGATGCATTGTATATATAAACTGCTTTGTTAAATAGTAAAAAAAATTCAAGATATATCCTAAAAGTTAAGAAAAGTGAGGGAATTGATGAATTGGGAGGGGTGGGTAAGAATGTTGGAAGGGGTGAGGTTGATCAAGACTCACTGCATTCATAAACTGCTTTGTTGAATGGCAACTTCTTTGTACAACTACTTAAAAGATAGTAAAAATAATCATTAAAATTACTGTAAAATGAAATTCCTCATATTCTATTCTTCTCATGACTACATGTTAGGAGAATTCAGGCTGTCATAGAATTTTCCCATTTTTCCACCAGTACCAATCATTCTTCCAAACTATATTTTTGTTTCTCCTCTCTACTTTGTAGGCTGGACATTAGTTACATTATTAACGGCATATTGTGATAAGTAAAAGAGTTGAATGTGAACTGAACTGAGCTTCACTTTGTAGAGAAAAGAGTGAGTTGCTTTAAAGGAACCATTTGAATGGAGGCTCACTAGATTCAGGGAAGGGAAATGTTACCAACAGTTAGTCAACATAAATGGAATTAGGCCAGCTGTGTCTGCTAGCTGGCAATTATTGAAGTGAGACTCAGTGACAGAGGCCCTATCTTGAGGTGTTAACTGGAACCAGCAGTTAACCTTTTTGGCAGCCTTGGGTTTTCTAAGACAGACAAATTTAGGGAGGGATTTGGTCAATTTAAGGATGTGCTCTTGAACTGTTAGAAACTATGTCCATGTAGCAAGGCAGGGGGGTACAGGTTTATAATCCCAGCTGATTGAGAAACAGAGATAGGATAATTATGTTCACACATCAGACGGGGAAAATGCAAGACTATCTAAAAAATGTAAACAAAAATTGGCTGGGAGTAGTAGCAAAAACAATAAAAAGTCTGTTAATGATTTTACAACTATTTTTACATCAAGGTTGAGGCCTTGTCAAGAAAAGACTAGAGTTGAGTCAAGGCAAGAATCATTGTCACGGAGGCGCCGAAGAGTACAGAGCAAGTGACAGAACTACTTTCAAATTAAGAAACTTTCAATTAAAAATGCACCCAAATTGCACATCGTCCTCATTATTGATTTCTGTATTATTATTACAATCTGTCAGAAATCTTGTTCTTTGTCCCTACTAGGATTTGAATTCAGGGCTAACAGGCACTCTTATTGACTCAAAACACACCACCAGTCGTTTTGTTCTGTATAGAGTTAGGTTCTTGCTTTTTATCTGGGTAAACCTAGTCCATGATCTTTCTGCTTTGTCTGGTATGATAAGCACACACTACAACCTTTAGCTTCTTCTGCTGAGATGGAATACCGTAAACAATATTTTGCCCAGCTAGTTGTGTTGCCATGGGTTATATGACTGTGTTTCCCTTACCCCCAGGCTAGCCTAGAACAACAATCTTCCCAAATCTCATCCACCTCCATACCTAGGATGACAAGTATGTGGTAGTGGCAGAATTCTATTTCTTGTAATATCATTGCATGCCTCATGTTAGAAATAGACTTAGTCAAAAACAGTAGTATGGTTATATCAAGTAGATGAAGCAAAAATGAAGAAGTACAATGCACTTTTTTGAGGTTTATGACTATACAACCAAATGAAGAAACATTCATCAATGATCATTGAGTCTGTAAAATGGGCATGTACTGTTCCACTCAATTCCACAGGGAATACTGGGAACACTGGGAGCTCATGACATTTTGAGCACACAGATTTGCCTTTTCATGGACTTTAAAGTCTACCGCCCAGAAACAGCTGTGCTCTGCCTAATAGTTATTTATATTTATATGAAGATTTTTTTCATTGTTTGTACAGGTGTGTGTGTGTGTGTGTTTTCTTGTTTGAAAAATGGAAATAATTCAGTTCAATAAACAAAGCCACAATCATATTTGAAGATCCCTCCCATTCTGGTGATTCAGGAGACATTACACATATTCCTATGCTTCCACAGAGCAAGATATCAAAATGGGTATCTAGGTAATGATAGTTCAGCTTTTTTTCCAGCATCTTTATGGGCTTCTTTAAGAGTATTAGCAAGTAGACACTCCAAGAAAGATGTGAGTCAAAGCATAATGTAGTAAACTACTCAAGAGAGCAAATCAGAGCAAATCATTTTTCTGTGCTTGTTCAGTTTTGTACACATTATGAAAGTCATTACTGTTCTGAGCCATTTTATTTATTTAATGATATCAACGAAGTGTTAGAAATTAGATTACACATCTTTTTAAAAGTATTATTTTGCCTTCAAACAGAGCTAGCTTAGGAAAATTCATTTGCTTCTTGGGAGGTATAAAATTGAGGATTCATATTGCACATAAAAAATTAATTCTTGGTCCATTATTTTTCTCAACCTGTGTTAATAATGTATTAGATGGGTTTATTGCATTGCTACGGGTGTATAGATGGGCATACTTTGGCTTGTGCTGGTTAGCTGTGATTCTGAGATCACTCTTATTCCAAACCAAATCTAATGCTTATTGGATTAATGCTTCAAGAAATATGACTCTTTTCATAGATGGGGATTATTCAAAGCATACTTACCAAAACATCTCTCAGTCAAGATTATTTTTCTGATATTGATCAAACCATCTTACTCTAGTGTACAAATGATTAACTCGCTATTAAATTTTATGATATGAGTAAACCACATGACAACTTTTTAAGACTACCGATGTATAAGTACAAGGTACAAAAACATTAAAGTCTCAAGTCCATCTTTCCTACTATTATGTCTATTTTCCCAATATATAAACTATTTTTAAGATTGAAATGTACACTTTCATACTTATATCCAAGGAGACATTTATTGCTGTATCATTTCCCGTACAACTCCATTTTTCCCTCAAGGAAATATAAACCCTTAGTTGCAAGGAATAAAGCCATATGTTATAACTAAATAAAATAAAAGCATGAGGGAATCGTTCAGTGATTTAATAATAATCTCACCCATAAAATATTATTTGGAATAAGTTGAGTTTGAAGTACTTTTATTTTTGGACTGAACTATTTTATAATTTTGCCAATCTTTATTATCAAATTTAAATGTTTCTTATAACCACTCTTCATAATTTTAAAATTAAGACAGTATTACTTTAGACCTTTGAAAATAATCCTCTTCTCCATATCTTTTGTGTTGGGTGTTCTGGGAAACTGTCACCTATCTGTGAAAATTAATATAACTGTGTAGATTACCTCCATGAGAACCGGCACTAGCTGGACCACATCAAGACATCATTCTTTCC
Source organism: Dipodomys spectabilis (assembly GCF_019054845.1). Classification (NCBI taxonomy): domain Eukaryota; kingdom Metazoa; phylum Chordata; class Mammalia; order Rodentia; family Heteromyidae; genus Dipodomys; species Dipodomys spectabilis. The sequence goes on from NW_024870867.1 coordinate 713,900, forward strand.
CACTAAAATCTCTCTTCTTTTTATACTTGTTGCAAACATATTTTTCTTTTCTAAAATGCCTGGGACTCGTGCAACTATACTGCTTTCATAATTCTTTCCATTCGTCATTGCTCACTCCCTCCCTCAAAATATTTATGATTTGTTTCTTGCTACACAGCATACTGTCATATATTTACCCATTGATTACAAAGAAATATTATTTAGAAAATCTCTGATTCATTTATTTGTTCATTCAAAGACTGTTCTGTGAGTGCCTATACCGTACTGGTTATTGTGTTTCATGTTCTTGGTTGTAGAGTGGTTGTAAAAGAATATACAGTTGCTGCCTCAAATGAATTTCTTTATTAGGTAAGAAACATTATAGAGTCTAATTTTTCAGGTCCAGGAATATTTTGGAAATATTATTTCATAAGGTTCCAGTTGGTTGTCTGTGAACTTCATTAGAGAATAATTCAGTTTGCTGGTAACGAGTGTGAAAATGATAGGCATGCACATCTGTGAATCCTGCTCCTTCCTGTACAGTTCTGTTCTGTTCTATCAGCTATGATTGGGTCTGCTTGTAGTTCCCTTGGACCTGATTTTTTTTAAGTTTAATTTAAAAATAAAGAATAAGGACCTTGCGAGGTGCTGGTGGCTCATGCCTGTATTCCTAGCTTCTCAGAAGGCTGAGATCTGAGGATTGCAGTTTGAAGCTAGCATGAACAGAAAAGTCCCTGTGAGACTCTTATTTCCAATAAAAAAACTACTCAAAAAGTTTGGAAGTGACACTGTGGCTCAAGTAGTATAGTGCTAGCCTTGAGAAATAAAGAGGCTCAAGCCCCATAGCTGGCAAAACAAAAAACAAAACAAAACAAAACAACCTCTATTTTTTATTCAACTAAGTCCATAACAACGATTGTGAAAATACAGTGTTTTAGGTAAGTGAGCATCAGATTTCTAAATTGAAAGCTTTGCAGTAACATCTTATTAATCCCAACTAATGTGATCATTTGTTTCCAAGATTATTCATTTTATCCAAGATTACCAATCAGCCTTCATTTTCCAATAAACTTTGCTTAGAACGTTATCTTCAAGCAACATGGAGGAGGATTTTAATTTCCCAAGAACACATTACTTACTTCTTGGATTTGTCTTTCTGTCCTTTAATAGTATATGCCTTCTGTGATTTCTGAAGGATGCTGAGTTGAACTTAAGCCTTGAACATTTTCTGTTGTGTTCTCTCTTTCAGGATCTGTTATTCATCAATCGTTCCTTAACATAGACAAAAGCTTTGTGTTAGTATTTCCGATGTTGCTGTTCCATGTCCTCTACTGAAAGAGCACTTCAGAAGTAAGACATGGCATTATTCACATCAGTATCATCATACCCAGAACAATGGATGCTGGATATGTATCTGTGGACAAAATTATAATATGCAACTAAACACAATTTCACTGAGTGAGGTTGGACAATCAGTAATAGAATGAGTTTTCTAATGGATACATTGTATATTTCCAGAATTATAAGATTCGAGTTTATTCTTTACAACTGTGGTTGGCATACTAGAATTAATATTATCTTGATCTATTGATGTGTTTACTTCCTATACAAGTTGACCCATTGCAACAACCAGATGTACAAGACACTGTGTTGAAAATGAACTTCAAGTGGGGGAGGGGGAGGAGCTGGGGAGGTGGGGAGAGAAGGGTTGGTAGGGGAAAAGCAAAGGAGGGGGTAACAATGCTTGATAGGAAATGTACTCATTACCTTACTCATGTAACTGTAACCCCTCTGTACAATATCTTTACAATACAAATATATTAAAAACGAATTATTAAAAATAGAAATACTCTGCCTAGAATGACTATTTAGAAATGTAGAGAAAACAATGTATATACAAGATGCAGGGTACTGGAATCAAATACAGTGAAAGGGAACAAACAAAATGCTGAAACAAGGATACATGTTGACCCACTATAACAACGAGATATACAAGACACCATGTTGAAAATGCACTTTACAACTTTGGCAGGAGGGGAGGGATGAGTTGGGAAGGTGGGGAAAGAAGGGATGGTAGGGGAAAAACAAAGGAGGGGGTAACAATGATCAAAAGGAAATGTACTCATCACCTTACTCATCTAACTGTAACCCTTCTGTACAGTATCGTTACAATAAAATATATATTAAAAAGAAATGTAGAGAAAACATTTATGTAGAATATTTAATTTCCTTTCCTCTCCCCACTCTGAGCCAATAGAGGGTAGAGCCATCCCATAGAAAGTATGTCTTCCACAGCAAAATTGATGCTTCTAACTTTGGTCACAATTGCTTTTGGTGGGGGGGGGGGGGAAGGTTGAGCTCTTTCCCCATCACCTGTACTGTGGACTCAGCTTTGAGTAGTGTCTTTTCAAGGTAGTTTAGGGTAACTACACTAACTTTCTCATTTCCAAGCATTTAAGAGAAACAATGGGCCTCTGGTCTCAAAATCATTATTTTGCAAAGGGATACAACACCTTAATTTCAGACACTTGGCATAACTGAATGACATTTTAGTATACTAGAACTATGACTATTAATTCTCTCACTTGCCTTCAGAAGACAAAAAAAATATTAATAGCGTCATGACATTTTATAACCAAGTGGAAGGCTATTATTTGCCAAAAAGAAACTTTTTATAGAAAAAAATGTAAACTGTATGAAAATAATTCATACTCCTTTGAGTAGCCTTAGTCTGATGAAATATAAAGATTTCTGAAAATTCCTTAAAATTTCAAATAAAGATTTCTTAACCTTTACTCATTCATTAAAACAAACAAGTAAAACAACCACAATCCACACACATTTTCTGATCACTTATTCTAAGGTAGGAATTTCATTCATTACTTCAGTTCCCATCTTCACAGAAGTTGTGTTCTAGTCTAGAGTACAGATTTACAAACAAGGGAGTAATTTAAAACCAAATGCTTGAAAAAATGACAAAAGAGTCCTCTTACTGTACAAATAGGATAACTAGAATAGAGAATGGTAAAAAAGAAAGTCATCCAAATTACATGATATTTGAGCAGAGACATGAATGTGAAAAAATTAGCAACCAACAGTTGGATAGCTAGACAACAAGCAAATGAGGAAAAGGAAAAGTAGCAAGTGGAATGGTCTTGAACAAGAAGGAACTTCAGTCTATGAGGGATCAGGAAGGGCAGAGATATTACTGAGTATCTTAGGAGAATTAGAAAGAGAGAGAGAGAGAGAAAGACAGAGAGAGAGCACATAGAGAAAGTTACCAGCTATTCAAGGAATTTTGAATTTATTTAAGATAAAACGATGAAACACAGTTGGAGAATTCAGACAGTGTTGTGGTAGATGATGTGAAAGTTACTTTCACTGATTTGGAGTAAAGAGACTCCAGCAGGACCATAGCACCATGAAGGAGCACAGTGAGGAACCCATTACAGTAGACAAGCAGTCCCAGAGTAAGAAGAGGACAGTATACATTGTAAGAAATGATTCTAGTTACAGATGTTGAAGAGAGCAACAACATGCTGCTGAAAAAGAAATAGTGTCTACAGAAATATTGATCTGAGCTGCGAGATCACTTTGTGGTGCCACTAAGAATCCTGGAAGAAGCAGTGGATAAAGCTTTGGAGATGGAGGAAGGACCTTCAGAAATATCTGCTTTGGGCATGTTATGGCCTCATAACCATCACATTGAACATAAGGTTTATAGCAAATCATTAGAAGCATTTATTTTCCTATTATTGTCTCCAAGAAGCCCAGCCCATCTGAGTGAAATCTAATGAATATTTGCTATGTATAAAAACTAATGCTCTGATCCCTTCATCTGCATATATGCCCATTTGCAGGATAATAATAAAAATAATAACAGATTTCCTTCAAACATACCTTCTTGATCATCAGGATCAGCTCCGCAATGGGAGAATTAATGATGTTTGCCCTAACTCTTGCCATCATTCACTCCACTTGGACTTTACAACAGATCCAGGAGATGTTTTGCCAACTTTCTGGTGCCACCCAACTTTCTGGTCCCTGAACTTCACACCCTTTTAAATATTCTGTGAAAGTGAAGTAAAAGAGTATACACTTTTGGGCATTTACCCAAATAATCACAAACAAGGCCACACTAAAGCTACCAGCACAACTATGTTTATTGCAGCCTTATTTACCATAGCTAAGATATGGAACCAACCCAGATGCCCCTCAGTAGATGAATGGATCAAGAAAATGTGGTATATATACACAATGGAATTCTATGCCTCTATCAGAAAGAATGACATTGCCTCATTTGTTAGGAAATGGAAGACTTGGAAAAAATTGTATTAAGTGAAGTAAGCCAGGCCCAAAGAAACATGGTTTCCCTTATTTGCAATAACTAGTATTTGTCTGAGATAAGCAGAACCCGTCAGATAAGTTGATGTTAGGCGAAATGAACCCAAAGATAAGGACTCAAATGTTTTTTTTTTCTTTCTTGTTATTGTTTCTAACATATTTATACGACATTTCTTTGTTGCTTTATATCTCCCTCCCCCACGGTATAAGCCCTGTTTTCATTGTATTTGATGTTGGTATACTTTGAGGAGGGGAAGGGAAAAAACCAATTGTTTAAATAGGGATACAGGTGGACCCATTGCAACAATGAAATGTACAAGACATTATGTCGAAAAATGAACTGTACAACTTTGGTCAGGGGCCGGGGGGGGGGAAGGAGAATGGGGGGGCAGGGAGAAGGAGGAGATGATAAGGGATGGTAAGGGGAAACAAAGGAGGAGGCAACAATACTTGATAAGAACGTACTCATTACCTTACCCATGTAATTGTAACCCCTCTATGTATTTTCACAATAAAATAGAAAACTTTTTACGATTATTTAACACTTTATTTATAGAAAGGAGCTAGTTAGTACTAATTTTCTTTAGCATTCAGTAAAGCATAACCAAAAGACATAACTTAACAGCCAGTTACAAACGTTGATATATGAATGTACAGAGAAGGGAGATAGAATGAGCTTGCTCTCTTCTTGGTACTTCACATTTAGCCCTAATGGTAGTCTGTTCTCAAAGCTCATTGGTCTCACTTTACCAAGTCTTATAACCAAGCAGCTAGAAAACTTCAGTTTGGATATCATGAGTTATGACTATATTCTTCACTTCTGACTTCTTCATATAGTGATGGTGGGTAGATTGTTTGACATCTCTGATGTGGTTTCCTTGGTGGAACTATTTGAACTCTGAAATTCTGAAAACTTTGTTCAAATGGAACAAGCTTAACTGTGAGATAACATTTTGTAACTCCAGAGTGCCACTTGAGTAGAAACATACTCAAGTCTTTGATTCTCTTCACTTGGAGAAAGTGGCTATTCTCTTCCATTAACCAATAAGTAAGATTGCATTTCACTATTTTTGTGCCCTATTTTGTCTCTATCCTAAAAACCATGGTCCACATTGACCTCTAAAATGTCTGAATTTATTGACCAAAAGTGTTTATTTTGTTAATTCTGATTTCACATTAATTGCATTTTAGGAATATCTTACTTCTACGTTTTAAAGACATTTCCAAATCTGTAGGCTAATAAATGTACTAAAGATTGCTCCTAAGTAGTTATTAAATGCATGAATTTGTATTTTTTTGTTGTTTAGATAGGATAAATACCAGTGAATACATTTTCTTACGGAAGATGTAAAGAATGCAAATATAAAGTGAAGTAAGCCAGATTGAAAGAAGCATAGGTTGCATGTTTTCCCTCATTTGTGGCAACGAAAATGTGCCTATAAATCTACAAGTAAACACACTGGATGGTTTTCAAAAATACACTGGGACATGATAAATTATACAGGTCTTTAGACAGTCACACAGTGAACCCAAAGGAGGCTATTCATAGGAGAAGACCCCAATGGCTCAGTAGCTATGTGCATATGATCATAAAAAACAATACTTTACAAAATGAACTTCAGGAAATGGAAACGAGATTTGTTTTTGTAGTTGCTGTTTTTGTTGTCTTTTCCTTTTGTCTTGTTCGTAAGTTTATTTGTCTTTGGGAGGGCAAGGAGGGCACAGAAAAACTGGGACAAAGTATGAACATATACAGCAATGGTACTCACTAAGACACTATGTGAAATGAACTATATAACTAGTGGGTGGGACAGTAGGGACAATGTGGGAGAAAGCCAGGGAAGGGGTGACAGGGTTCAAAAGGAAATGTACTCACTTACTGAGTATATTAATTGAGTAAATGCAAATGTAACCTCTCTGTACATCACCTCTATAATAACAAAAATATATATGCAAATGCACATATACAAAATTATACCACTTTGATATGATCTATGAAAAACACTGTAATACATTCTTCTAGTAATCTTTTGAAATGCATAGAGGCTGGGGTGTTTTTGGTCACAGAACAGAAAAGAAATTTCTATTTCTCTTGGTTTTATAGATTGCTTCTAAAATATTTTAAGGATTTACATTATTATATTAGAATATCTAGAACATAGAAAAGGATTTCATCTTTTCTATTTATACTTTTAGCATATTTCTCATTCAAAAATACTATATACACACGAATTTCTGTCTAATCTTATATCTAACTACTGGCAAAATTGAAATAAAATATGATTAACTGAAAACTGATGGTATGCAAAATAGTAGTAAGACTTGATACTCATATATATATATATATATATATATATATATATATGTTTTACTTACATATGCTGTGTTATAAATTACACAAGTTTCCTAGATCATTACATATCTTTTCTCTCAAAAGAGCAAAGGCCAGACATGGCTTACTATACCTTAATTCCAGCCCCAAATGAGAATACATTGATCTAAAATTCCCCCAAATTTCCAATGTATCAACTCAACCTTTCCATTATGTTTTCATTGATTGGCTTCAATCCTTTTTTCTAATGATTTCTTATTGAAATTTTGTATAATCTTTCCTTATAATATTAAAAGAGAATGGGAGAAGGGCTGGGAAGGTGGCTCAGTGGTAGAGCGCTTGTCTTGCAAGCCTGAGGCCCTGGGTTCGATTCCTCAGCACCACATAAGCAAAAAGAAAAAAGTCCGAAGTGGCGCTGTGGCTCAAGTGGTAGAGCACTAGCCTTGAGCTGAAGAGCTGAGGGACAGCGCCCAGGCCCAGAGTTCAGGCCCCACAACCGGATCCCCCCCCCCCAAAAAAAAGAGAATGGGAGAGATGTTCATATGTGTTAATTCAATCTGCAAAGTTACCAAAACCTTAGGTTTTGTTTTTCACATACAACATCCAGTAAACTACCAGATGTATAGAATAATAAATAAGGATGCTTCTTAAATAATCTTGCTGAGTTTAAGAATTCTTTGTTTTGTTTTTGTTTTTTTTGTTGGTCATGGGGCTTGAACTCTGGGCCCGGGCGCTGTCCCTGAGCTATTCAGCTCAAGGCTAGTGCTCTACCACTTGAGCCACAGCTCCACTTCTGGCTTTTTCTGCTTATGTGGTGCTGAGGAATCGAACCCAGAGCCTTATGCATGCAAGTCAAGCACTCTTCCACTGAGCCACCTTCCCAGCCCAGTATAAGAATCCTTAACTAGGGAACAAAATCAAATCAAATCATGAGAGTTATTGTTTTTTGTGTTATGTTTTAATTCTCTGAAATTTGGGTTGTTGTGTATAAAGAGTAACTTAAAAAAGTTACTGCAGAGTATCTTTCCATTTAATCTGGAGAACATGGAGATTTATGATTTCTATTTGGCTTTAATTTATTCTATTACAGGACTATATTTTTTTAATTAAAGGAGAGATGTAGACATGGCAATTAGAAAACAAGCTATTTCTATTACCACAGGATAGGAAACACATAGAAGGCATACGAACCATAAGAGAGACAGCTATCATTTTCTTATTTAGAAATAAAAATTAACAACATCCCAATTTTCGGGACTTGGAAACTTCTGGGCCTTTCTTATATCTGGGGAGTACTGGATGTTTACCCTTCATAATTATGTAACACATTTGAGGCTATATCTCTGACTATTACCCATTACCATTAGCCAAATCTAAGAAAAATAGCAGATTGTAGGCAAGAGAAACTACTCCCCAGCTTGAGATTTAAATAGGTAAAGCATTTACTTTGATTAGAATGATTTATGGGTGAAGCTGAGAAAGTTTAGATGCTGTTTAAGGAGTAAAATAAGCACATTTAATTAAAAAAAATCTCAGTTGCAATTACTAGGAAAATCCCAGAATATTCTTCCCCATTTCCTATGTCTACATGTAAAACTGAAAGTGGGCTTTATAAAGATGGTATCCAAAATTTTATGGGGAAATTATGTACATTATAACCATGTTCTCTTCCTGCATGTAAAATTAATCTCTCCTTCTGCTTCAGTAACTGGGTAATTCTTTTATGATTCTGTTACTGCATATCCCATATATTTATGTATATTTGCCTTCTCTATATGTTCTTGCAATGACTAACTTTGCTCAATTTTTCCTCTTTGAGAGTGTTTTCCTATGGTAGGAACACAGTGGCAGCCTCAAATTCAAATGCCATCTAACATAGTTGCATAATGTAATTGCTGTTTACAGTCTTCTTTTATTTGTACAATTTTAGTATATGGTCATATACTAAATAAAATTAGAGAAAACCACAATAAATTTATTGTTATTTATAATAAGCATTGTAAGTAGGCCTAATATACCAAATTGTTGCAATTCCGGGGATAAATCTTTTAGTGATATTCTTGGCATCAAGATGAACATGTTTATAAATATGAACTTAAATTCAATTGTTATGCTGAAGTTGTAGTAACTTACTGCAAGTTACTGTAAATTAGATTAAAGGGTTAAATCAAATGCAGAATATTTAGAAAAACATAATGGATCCCAAAGAATTTGTGCCTTTTGCTCATGTGGTTCAATTTTAATTATCTTCTTTTAAGGAGATCTTTTGTTTTCCTCTCATCTACACACATACTTCTAAATATTTGTTCTCTGTTCTATTATTTTAGAAACTAGCTAACATTAATCTTACCAATCAGCTCCAAAGTCAAAGTTATTAAAAACTTTCCACAAAATGCTTTGGGACATTTTAACAACATTAAAGTGAATCTTAACTTATAGGCTATCATAGTTGCTCTGAATTTTTTACATACATATTCTGCTGTTGTAAAGCCTTGGAGATTGGGAACAATTGTCATGATTTTATGTGATGGTTTTACACTGTATTTAGAGGCTTATATTTATTCATTCATTTTATTGTCAACTCAGATGCTATTATTGCAATTATTCATTCATTTTATTTTCAACTCAGATGTTATTATTACAATCATTTTATTTCTGCTTCAGTAACTTCCTTAAAAATTTCTTAAGGTTGTTGTTTTTAGTAAAGAAATTTTCTTTTTTATCCTCCTTTGGAAACGTTTTGTTAGATATACATTTGTATGGTGAAAATGATTTTCTTATAACAAAACCCCTATTCCAGGAGATTCTAGCTGCTTGTGAAAAATATTTTATTTCCCTACGGTTCTTTCTTTGAAATTCACACGTCTTTCTCTGCTAGAATCTTCTCTGCATTGATTTTTTTTAGTTTCACTCTAGTGAGATTAATGTGGATTTTATTCTACTTTTCCTTTCACAATAATATAGGTTATGTATGTGTGTATGTATGTACCTATGTATGTTCATATGTATGTATGTATGTATGAATGTGTGTATGTATGTATGTATCTACATCTATTTGTGATGCCTTTGATTTAAAACAGATTTAATACTAGGCAACTGAAAATTAGGCCTAGACACTAAGTCATACTTCTATGGATTCTTATCTTTCCCAAATTCTCAATAATTGGTATTTTCTCTGCAAATTGTTTCTTCTTTGTTTTATTTATCTTCTGTGTTTGCTACCTGGGTTAGATATACATTAGATTTCAAGGACTTCTAGAGTCTTCTTCCATCTGGTAGTCTCTGTACTGCTTTCTGATGACTTCTGCTGCCTCTCCAGAACATATGTTCAATTCAGCCTGGCTTTCTATTCAGGTCCATTTACTATTACTGCCCTTCCTCAATGGCATGCATTTTCTTGTTAGGGTTTCGCTTTGGCTATTCACTACTACTGGGATACCTTTATTGTTTATGCATTATTTCATATGTGACTTTGCATTCTATATCTGAGAATTCCTTCATTTGAAGGAAGCAAGGCTTTAATAGGATTTGTTTTTTGCTTAGTCTTAAGGAATGATGTTTGCTTATTTTGCCCTAAGATTCTTGGTGATTATTTCATCATGACAAAGACTGTGAGTCTGCCTGTGGTGCACTTTTTCAGAGAAATTTGTATTTTCTTCTGCCAGGGACCAAGAAGTGGGTTTTCCTTTGCTCCATTCAGGGATAACCATCCCTGAATGCAATTTCTAGTTTAGTCTTGCCCTCTTCCTCCATAGGAGTAAGCTGCAGACTGGTCTTCACAAGTCATGGGGAGAAACTAGATTTTACAGAAACCATGACTCTCCCTTCAGTTTCAAATGATGCCTGTTTTTGGCTCTGTGTTTGGCTAGAGAGTGAAATACTGTTGTATTACTCTTACCATTTGTAACCAGACCAGCAAGACTGTATCAACTAAAGTGTCTATTACATAGGTAATAATTCTGTTGGTATGCAATAATTTGTTAAACTATCTAAGTTTGACATACTAACAGCAATCAAAACCAAATTAAGGTTTTTGATTTAAAAAAATCATTTGACCATGGCAATGCTCATGTTTCCTCGGGTTTCATTTGTTTTTGTGTAGATACTAGAGCTACAACTTGAGGGCCTCTCATTCTAGCTTGGCTTTTGCAAGGTTAGGTCTCTACCTTTTGAAGTATACCTCCACTTCTGGTGGTTTTCTGCCTAATTGGAGAAAAGTGTTTTATGGACATTTCTGCACAGACCAGGCTTGAATTGAAATTCTCAAAGCTCAGTCAGCCTCCTGAGTAGCTAGGATTCCAGATGTCTGACTAGCTCTTTAACTCTCTCTTTTCCTATGAAATTATAGATGAGAGAGTTATTCTTAGACAGTTTAAGTGTTGTGAAATTAAAAAAAATCTTTGCATGATAAGGGCAAATTGTTTTTAAATTTTTAAATACTCATTGAAACTTGCTTTGGCTCCCCAAAATTTTACTTAGTAACATGTCCTCCAGCAGCTCTAGCTATCTAGAGCATATAGGAAAACAAACAAAAACAAAAGCAAAAGCAGAAAATCTTTCAGGAAAACAAAGCACTATGGGATGTGGAAACAAATTTAATGGACTATTACTATTCAGTCTAAGAATATAAATCATTCTCTCTCATTACTTCACCCTTGAAACTGAGAGGTTGTCAGCATTTTATTGTAGTGAAAGCAATTGAGATTATTTTTAGATCATTGGTTATTTTTCAGTTCTTTAAGTGAATAAAAGCTCACTCGTTGGGCTATGAAAGAATTAGAGACCAGTGAAGGCAGAGAATGTGTCTATATCATCCTTGGAATTAATTGCAAGAAATAAAGAAAGGAAAATAGTGTCAGAGCTTGGCTCTGTCATGTTAATAGTCTTGAAATAAATGTTAAGCAACCCTGATTTCCTCTTGGTTAATTTTTGAACAGTGAACTTTTTTTTTAGGCCAAAATGTACTGACTTCCACATTTATTTCATTTCAAGTTGACTGAAGTAGTGGAAATCTTACATGTGTTCTTTATCCAAGGGAATCTTAAGTCATGAACATTTGTGCAGATTTATTTAAAGGATGGTATTTTCCCCTTTGGCTAAAGCAATAGCCATTCCCCTCTTCATACCTGATGTTTAACGGATGACTAATGAAGGTCTTACTGTAGAAATTAGCCTCTCCACTACCTCCTGGATTCAGTTGCCCTACTGAGACTCTCAATCTGCCCTCTCCCTTACATGGGCTCCCTGGAGAAAGCTGCAAACAGGTGCTGGGGAACCACACCATTAATTCAGATCAGCAGTGTCAGTTAATTAAATGGAACTTCCTTAACCCAGCCTTTAAAGGTGAATTTGGCTAGGAGTTCAAAATGATTAAAAGAACAGGTTTATTCTCATCCCTCAAGTCAGATTTTTCTTTCTAATTAAATTCCTTACATTTTCATAGGATTTTTAAAATAAATGAACTGAGAAAATGGGACCAATGTAATGTGAATATAAGATACTCCTTAATTTACTTGTACATAGATCAGAAAATCAGCATTTCCCAGCACATTTCCATGTATATTCCACACACTTTCACAGCTAGATGGTAACTAAAAGGAAAAGACTTATAAAGCAAAATAAGATAAAACATAGTGGGTTTACTTGAGATATGTGTTGTGGAACTTAACAAATCTGAACCATTCAATATAATGAGTGTTATTGTAAATAAATAAGAATTGAGTACAGGATGTGGTGCCTCACATACATGCACATACATAAAGCAAAATAATATATTTATTTAAACATAAACTCTGTTTCAACAATATTCAGTAATAGAATGTTATGAGATTAAGAAACCTTTAGGCTCATGCCTCTAATTGTAGCTCTTTGGGAGGTGAAGATCAGGATTGTAGTTTGAGGTCAGCTTAGATGAATATTTTGGGACCCCACCCCCACCCCTGCAATCTCAACTCATAATAGCTTAGCATGGTGGCAAGTGCCTGTTATCATAGCTATTCTAGAAGAGTAAATAGGAAGAAGATAACTAGGTAAATATGAGACTCTACTCAGAAAATAACCAAAGCCCAAAGTGATTTTTGGGATGTGTTAACGTGACTTCTTAGCAAATAGGAGGCCCTACATAAAAGAAAACTTTGACTTGTTTTTCTTTTATTAGAAGGTTCATGCACCATTACTGTCCAATGCGTGTATTTTAATTATTTATGTCTATAATTATTTTTTTCCTTGATAAGTCTGTGGTGATTGACACATTGAAAGTTGGCGATATTTCATTGTCCACTTTCCTTTTGGTTCTGAGACAAACTCTTTCCTGATGTGTGTCCTTGTCAAGGATGAACTGTCCACTTTGTTTTGCATTCTATTTTTCACTTTTTTATCTACTTGACATCAAAGCAAAAATAATAAAAGAAAAATTTCCTCTAGCACTTAATTAAATACTGAGATTTCTTTGAAGAGTAACCCAGGGACCTATGTGCAAGAGAGACATAAGCCATACTTCCTCAAGACTCTGCCTCTGTTGAGATACAACAATGATCTGGAACATGACAGCTGCTATCTTGTAGGAAAGTGTCCTGTACAGGGAATGATAAAATGTGAGCAGCGCCCTTGGGGTTATGTGTGCATACACCCACATGTTGCCTCTCAACCACATGAAAGGCAGTTTAGAGGAACACAGTTTCCTCCTGAAGGCCATGCTTAAGCTCCCAGGTGCCTCTGATACAGGACTCTAAAACACAAAGGAAAAAGAAACTGATTTTTCAAATTCAGAATTTTTAGCTTCTCTCTCTCTCTATATATCCTTTGAGGGAGGATTCTTTCTTGATCATCAAATTACTATAGCATAGGGTATAGAAATCTTTTACTAGTTGTGGGTACCATCTGATTTTGTGTGTGTGTGTGTGTGTGTAAAAATATCCATTTCTGGAGCCTAGTACCAGGAGATAATTGATTCCCTCCATGGCATCCTTTGATACTGGGGCTCAAGCTTATACTAACTCATACGCCAATGGACCATTTACCTATCCATAATGGCCAGTTGGGATCACATGATCAGAATAACAGATGTAGAGAGTTTTCACTATCATACTTGGTGCTGCCAATAAAGATCAATTAAGGATAAAAAACATTGTTTCCAGACAGAAGTACATGGTAATACTTTTCATCTTTTTCCCAGCTGTACTCAGACCCTTTTTAAAGATACTCTTATTTTTCTTAGTACCTCCATAATAGCTGGAATACAAAAATGTATGTTGAACTGGTGGCTGGGAGTTAAGGTCCCTATGTTAGAGGGGATGCTCTAGACACTTTCTAAGAACTCAGAGAAGCATGTCAGCATGTCTACTGTAAAGTCACTGCTACTTCTCTGTTCTTTTTTTTTTTTTTTTGGTTGGTCGTGGGGCTTGAACTCTGGGCCTGGGCACTGTCCCTGTGTTCTTCAGCTCAAGGCGAGCGCACTACTGCTTGAGCCACAGCACCACCTCCAATTTTCTAGTGGTTTATTGGAGATAAGAGTCTCACGGACTTTGCTGTCCGGGCTGGCTTTGAACCGCGATCCTTAGATCTCAGCCTCCTGAGTAGCTAGGATTACAGGCGTGAGCCACCAGCACCTGGCTTCTCTGTTCTTCAAGGTTGTTTTTAGATGTTTTTAAGTTAATACCTGTTATATATTTATGTTATCTTCATGAGGCCTGTAAAGTATAATTCCTTAATAGAGTCAAATTAAAGTTCAAAAAGTAAACACCAAGAGAGAGGTGCTTGTAAAAGGTAGGGTGAGGTCAAGAGGAAAGGGGTAGACGCATGAAGAAAAGATATGGGAGGTACAATAGAAAAGCCCAATGTAAATCCTACAAAATTGATGAGAATGTTCAAAAGGTGACTTTGATAAAGTCACGTATTCATAAGCTGTTTTGTTGAATGGCTGCTAATTTGAACAGCTACTTAAAGATAATAAAAATAAAATGTAGAGTAGAAAAAATATTATTTAATAAAAATAGAAGGTTTGAGCAATAGTGACATCATAAAGTAGTATACTTTGTTTTGTGATATTTGCTTCAGAAAAGGTACTAATGGAATTATTTGAGAAAGTCATGCTTTCTATATGCTGAGTATCTTGAAATAAATGTGGAAAATGCTTGTAAAGATGACTGGGTTAAGAAAGAAGGATTTTCTTTTTGGAGTTCAAAATTATTTAGCATTTGGAAAATCGATAGTATTTATCTTGAAATAATGCTGTCACTCCGTCTCTTCTGAAGTATTGAAAATCATGTTTTCATGTGATAGTGCAAATCACTTAAAACAGGCTTGATTAAAAATAAGAAAGTCCTTCTCCTTCTCCTTTATTATCATCAGCATGGAATCTCTTTGATGATTTATACTTAAGACAGATATTGATTTCTGTCCTCCCCCTCTGCCCTATAAGTACTCATCTATTTTCAGTCCAGTGTGGTGAGTATTAGGGCAACACAAGGTTAGAATATGCAGACCAAAACGAATTAGTTTTTCAGAAAACAAGGCAAGAATGTCTTCAAAACACCATAATTCTCTGTAACCTATCTTTTAACGCTCAAATAAAGAAACTACAAAATGCAGAAATATAAAATACTTATTTTATATTTCTTAGGAAATTCATATTTAATATTTTACATTCCTTCAGGCCAATACACACTTTGTATATCATTTTATGGAGGTGTATTCTTGGGACCAATTAAAAATCATCAGAATTATAAACATTTCAGAGAAACAACAATACAGAAGATGAGGACTCACCATTTCTAATTTTTTTTAAACCTGTTACATTAAGCCCTGAGCTAGTTGTTCATGTCTACAATCCTACCTACTCAGAAGGGTGAGATCTGAGTCTCCTGGTTCAGAGACAACTTTAGCAGACAAGTCTACCACATACTTAGGTCAAACTTTATGAGTGTAAACAAACAAATTAATTCACAAGCAAAATTTGAACCTAAATATAGGGGAGGGAAGGAGGAAGACAGGGGAAGCGTTGGGGTGATGAATAGAATCAAAGTACATTTTTATGCACCTGAGTTGTTGCAATAAGTGTCTTTCATTTGTGGTAGCTGGAATGTGCCTATAAGTCTACAAGTAAACACACTGGGTGGTAAGCAAGGGGTTACAAAGGAATTAACTAAATTGTAATAGACTCTATGGAGAGTGCAAATAGTATAATTCTTTAAAAAGGATATAAAGTCTTTAATCCATTTGGAGTTGATTCTGGTGCAGGGTGAAATATAAGGATCTAGCTTTAGTTTTCAACAGGTGATTAACCAATTTTGCCAGCACCATTTACTGATGAGGCTGTCTTTCTTCCCTTCCATTTTTTAGTTCCCTCATCGAAGATTAGGTGGCTATAGGTCTGTGAGTTCATTTCTGGGTTTTCCATTCTAATCATTGGTCCTCAAGTCTGTTCTTGTGCCAGTACCAAGCTGTTTTGATTACTATGGCTTTGTAGTAGAGTTTGGAAAATTTGGTATTGATATCCCTCCAGCACTGTTCTTTCTGTTAAGGATCGTTTTTGCTACTCGGAATCACCAGTCAACTCTAAATGGATCAAAGACCTCGAAGTAAAAGCAGACACCCTGAAAACATTACAGGAAGGAATAGGAGAAACCCTAAGTCTCCTTGGCACAGGCAAAAATTTTCTTAATAAAGACCCAGAAACACAACAAATCAAAGAAAGGTTGGACAAATGGGATTGCATGAAGTTGTAGAGCTTCTGCAAAGCAAAAGACATAGCTAGCAAGATCAATAGAAAGCCCACGGATTGGGAGAAGATCTTCACTAGCCATAAAATGGAGAAGGGTCTCATATCTAAAATATACTTAAAACTCAAAAAATTAAATCTCCAAAAACAAATCCTCAAAGAAACAACTGCCCAATAAATAAATGGGCTAAAGACTTAAAGAGAAAGTTCTGAAGAGAAAATAAGAGTGGCCAATAGACACATGAAGAAATGCTCAACCTCTATAGCCATAAAAGAAATGCAAATCAAAACAACTGAGATTCCACCTCACTCCTATAAGAAGGGCTATAATCAAGAACTCTAATAACAACAGATGCTGGAGGGGATGTGGCCAAAAGGGAACTCTACTGCATTGCTAGTGGGAGTGTAAGCTTGTTCAACCAGTCTGGAAAGCAGTAAGGAGGTTCCTCAAAAGACGCCACATAGAATAACCCTATGACCCAGCAATCCCACTTTTGGGCATTTACCCAAATGATCACAAACAAGACCATACTAAAGCTACCAGCACAACTATGTTTATTGCAGCATTATTTATCATAGCTAAGATATGGAACTAGCCCAGATGGTCCTCATTAGATGAATGGATCAAGAAAATGTGGTATATATACACAATGGAATTCTATGCCTCCATCAGAAAGAATGACATTGCCCTCATTTGTTAGGAAATGGAAAGACTTGGAAAAAATCATATTAAGTGAAGTAAGCCAGGCCCAAAGAAACATAGGTCCCATGGTTTCCCTTATTTGCAGTAACTAGTACATGTGTAGGACAAGCAGAAAAGGTTAAAAGCTATGTACATATGACCATATAATATGATGTTAAGCGAAATGAACCCTAAGGTAAGGGCATAAATATCTTTTTTTTTCTTTCCTTCTATTGCTTCTAACGTATTTATAATGTACCATGTGATTTTTTTGTTGCTTTCTATGTTCCTCCTCCATGGTATAACCCCTCTTTTCACTATATTTGATCTTGGTGCCCTGCATCTTGTATATACACTTCTCTAATTCAGGGCAGGGAAGGGAAAGAACAAAATGCTTAAATAAGAATACAGGGTTGATTGTTCAACCACTCTGGAAAGAAGTATGGAGGTTCCTCAAAACACTCTACATAGAGCTCCTTTATGACCCAGCAGTCCCACTTTGGGCATTTACCCAAATGTTTACTAACAAGACCACACTAAAGGTACCAGCACTACTATGCTTATTGCAGCATTATTTACTATAGCTAAGATATGGAACCAACCCAGATGCCCCTCAGTAGATGAATGGATCAAGAAAATGTGGTATGTATACACAATGGAATTCTATGCCTCCATCAGAAAGAATGACATTGCCCCATTTGTTAGGAAATGGAAAGACTTGGAAAAAATAATATTAAGTGAAGTAAGCCAGGCCCAAAGAAACATAGGTCCCATGGTTTCCCTTATTTGCAATATCTAGTATATGTCTGAGTCAAACAGAAAAGGTCAGATAAGGTGATGTAAGGGAAATGAACCCTAAGATATGTATTCAATTTTTTTCTTTCATGCGATTGTTTCTAACACATTTATAAGATTATTTCTTTGTTGCTATGTGTATCCCTCCCCCACAGTATAACCCTGCTTTCACAGTATTTGATGTCGGTATAATTTGTGGAGCAGAAGGAGAAAACAAATCGTTTAAATAGGAATACTGGTGGACCCATTGCAACGAGATGTACAAGTCGTTATGTCGAAAACGAACTTTACAACTTTGGTGGAGGGGAGGAGGGGGAGGGCAGGAGGATTGGGGGGGCAGGGGGAGGATGGGAAGGGGTGGGAAGGGGAAACAAAGGAGGAGGCTACAATGCTTGATAAGAAATGTGCTCATTATCTTGCCCATGTCATTGTAATCCCTTTGTACAGTATTTTCACACACACACAAAAAAGAATACAGGTTGACCCATTATAACAATGAGATGTACAAAACACTATGTTGAAAACAAATTTTGCAACCTCAGCTTGTGGGGGGGGGGTAGTTTGTGGGAAGTAAGGGATGGTAGGGGGAAAACGAAGGAGCAAACAACAATGTTCAATAGGAAATGTACTCATTACCTTGCTCATGTAACTGTAACCCCTCTGTACAACATTTTTACAATAAAAAGTGTACCCAAAAAGGACAAAGTCAAAGCTCAGCAAAATAAGTACCAAGAAAGGGTTACTTGCCAGAGTTGGGGGTGGGGACCAGAGGGAGAGAGGGAGAGAATGAAAGAAGGGAGAATTCAGGTCAGAGTTCATTGCATATACCACAGCATTAAGAACTAGAGGGAGGGGTGGGTCAAAAGGGGTGGTGAAGATGTTTAAGTGGTGACACAGAACAAGATCCATTGTACACATAAACTGCTTTGTTAAATTGCAAAAAAAGATATATAACCTAAAATTAAGATACGTACGGTAAAGAATAGGCTGGGAGGAATGGGTAAGAACATTGAAAGGGGCGGTAGTGATCAAGATTCCCTACATACACTGCTTTGATGAATGGCAACTCCTTTGAACAACTGCTTAAGGATAATAAAAATATCTTTAGAAGGGAATATATATAGATCACTTGTGAATATGATCTTTTTAAAAAGTATTTCATACGATAAAAGTTAATGATTTGATAACCCTGTAGGTAAAATTACTGAGACACCTTTAACAGAAAGAAGCACAGCTTCAGTAACATGGGGTGGAGGGAGACAAGGGAAAACAAATTTAGATCTTAGCATTATAGTCCAAGGGAATGTTAAGTAAAATCTTGACTACTGTATAGATGAAGGCAAAAAGAAGGAGGAGGAGGAGGTGGAGGAGGAAGTGGAGGAGGAGGTAGAGGAGGAGGAGGAGGAGGGGGGGGGCGAAGGGGGAGGGGGAAGGGTTGAGGGGGAAAGGGGAGGAGGGAGGAGGGAGGAGGGAGGAGGGAGGAGGAAGGAGGAAGAGGAAAAAAGAAGAAGGAAGAAGGAAGAAGAAAGAGGAGAAGGAGAAGGAGAACAAGAAGAACAAAAAGAAGAAGAAGGAGAAGGAGGAGAAGAAGAAGAAGGAGAAGGAGAAGGAGAAGGAGAAGGAGAAGAGGAAGAGGAGAAAGTGGAGAAGAAGGAGGAGGAGGAGGAGGAGAAGGAGGAGGAGGAAGGTGAAGAGGAAGGAGAAGAAGGCTTTTGATAAAATTGTGGAACTGGTCACTCATAAAGAGAAATATATATATATATATATATATATGTCACTCATTTCTCATTTCTCCTTTAGCATACATATTTCTAACAAGAAGATCAATATTTTATAACAATTCATGGGAGAGTTTCAACTGGTCACCAATAATTTGTTTTAGCATCATTTTTGAGCTTCCTTCCTCCTGTTGATTTCCTCATGCACTGTGACTGCATATTCACATACTCCTTTCTATTTTCAGTCCTTTCATATATCAGAATTATCTATTCCTCTTCCTTTCTCCTGATTGGCTCTTTAGTCGGATGCCTTTGTAACTACTCTAAATGTCCCTATTCTTGTCTATGACTGCATTTCTCAGCTTCCAGCTCCTCACTATTTAAACTATAGCTCTTTTTCCTGTGTGCATGCCTGCATACACGTGTGTATGTGTGTGTGTGTGTGTGTGCATGCCCACACTATATCTATTTATTTAAGAATTTTCCATTTTAGCTTAGATGACAGGCGTGCACCAATACACTAGCTTCTTCCATTGAGAAGGACTCTCAGGGAATTTTCTGGCCAGTCTAGATAGTCCAGAAAATTTCCTAATATCAGGCTCCTATTAACCTAATATCTATAAATGTGCTACAAATAGCTACAACCTAACACAGCTACAAATGTGCTTTGAAAATAGATCTCATTATAATCCTCTTCCTAGCTTCCCAAGTAGTTAGGAATACAGAAACAAGTCCTTGTTGCTCCAGCTCTCTTATTTTTGAAACATGTTCTTTCCTTGTTTCTGAAAAACTACTTTCTGATTGTCCTCTTATTCAATTATCTGAGCCTCTTTTCCAACTCTTTCTTAGCTTCCCAACTTTTCAACTTTAGAATGTCCCCAAGACTCTTAAAACAATGCATTTTTTTTTTTGCTTACTATAATCGGAATCAGCCTTAGGACTTTAAATACAATCACTGGCTAATGGCACCACAATTACATGTTTATGCAGATAATTCTGCTGAAGTCCACCCTCAGAAATCTACTTGCCTACCTGACATCACTACCTGCAATGGTTTAGTTCTTTATCAAGACTGGGGCTGTGTCTCCCAGTGTTCCTATGATGTGAGATGAATTAACAGTCTTTGCGCTAGCAAGGTCTGTGCCTGGTGTCCATTCTGGTGCCTCTTGTTCATAAAATACTGGCTCATCTTGTTTGCTACAGTGGGGTGGCACTGATGGGATGCCACCGATGCTAGCTACCCTGGCACAATGTGAGCTTTTTTGAGTCAGACAGTTATACAGTTCTGTGGAAAAGAGTACTGTCTCTTCTGTAGGTGTTCAAATTTGAAGGTATTGAAGAGGTGCATCCATAATCTAATATGTTATCATGTGACAGTATGTCTCAGTTCATCCTTACTCTCCCCATCTATTACCAACTGCAACTACCAAATATTTACAGAGATTTCCATTTTGTTACCAGTAAATGCGAAGCTTGAGTAGATTCCTATGAGCTTCCACAATTGTGTCAAATCAATTACTTTGTGATGTTTCTGTGAGGAGTCCCTTATTTGATACCATTCACAGGGATTTTACCTTCCCATTTGAATCCCAACATATGTATACAGGTATTTTTTCCCCTGAAAGTACTAGAACCACTTAGTCTAGAAATGCTGTTTGTTTTCTTACTACCTCCATGAAAAAGTAAGCTCTGCTTGACCTGTTAAATTCATGGTCATATCTGTACATCTGACCCACATGAACTATCCTTATATATTTGTCAAGTAAATAATAAAAATGTATTTTGCAAAGAACATTTTTGGTCCATCACGATACTAACATAGGAAGAGGAATAATGATCAGGCTCAAGTACAATATTCTTGAAACACAAATTGCAAATATTGGTCTTAGAGGAAAGAAGCAAGTCAATTTTTTGAGAGCCAGAGAAAAAGGATCTTTTTTTGTCTACCAACAGGTTGAATTATAAAGAGTCTATGTACTACTAGATGCTTGTCATGAAAACTGGCAAGGTTATTTTCTGAATGTGCAACCTGCCTAGTTTTGTCAACTGCTAAAGACTAATCAACACTGGTTCACAGTCAGGGACTAAAATTGCTATAAAGGAAGAGAGCTTGTCAATTATGCAGTTATGCTCCACTTCAACATTGCTGTATAGTTGCAAACAGACATTTGGCAAAAGTGTTGAATGAAGCAAGACACATCATCGCAGGCATACAATGTTTTCTCTTCTGTAACACTGTAGGTTCTGCCTGAAATTTGTTTATTTTGTGAAATAAATTCTCCTTTCAAAAAGGCAATGGTGTTATTAATTAAACAAAGGAAGAAGCGACTGAGGTGGGAGGGTGCGAAGCCAAAGTTGTTAAATGGATATGAGCCCTTGTACTGAAAACTTCCCCAGTGGTTCGCTAAGCTGTCACCGTTTTAGTGTGTCGGAGGAAATGTGCTCCAAGATTTGTGTTAGTGTTGGCAAAGAAATGAACTAATTTTAATTCACAACTCCTAAATCTGACATCAGTCCAAGAACTTTGCAGCTAAACTTATCTGCCTTTCCACATCGCCAATAATTACATTAAGGCGATTATATGGGAAGATAACGGTCTACCTAATATAAATGGAAAATTGAAATTTAGGAAAAAATGTACTTTTTAAAATTAAAAAGTCTTTATTAAACAGAAGGGTTACATTACAGTTACATAAGTCAGGCACCAAGAGTACATTTCCTTTTGGAGAAGCATTTGTCCTTACAACCTTTCAAAATTTTCAAGCTTAGCAAAATTTCTTATTCTTGTAAGAGCACAGAGGATTCATGGGAGACGTTTTGCCTTTGTTACCCATTTGGCTACAAAATTAGATTACTTCTGGCCACTTCTGCCAAAATAAATATTATTAAAATACTATGTTCTGCAGCTGCCAGTCAGTATGCAAGGTCCATGAAAGATAGTGTTTTTACCATAAATGTGCCTCTTGCTCATCATAAAAATATCACATTGAATGTCTCAAAGTTCAGAACAGTTTCAGCTATTTTCTTCCTTATTACTTATAATATACAAAATAACTTTTACTGTCCTAAAAGGAAGATCTTTTTCCTTAGCAATATATTTGATGTCGATTTTTTTTTAGTGTACCTAAATCTTCAAGTTTTGTAATCATTGTGATAGTAAAGAGAGGATTAATGGCTGATTTGGGACTTGAAAAAAATCTTAATTTTCTTGCAGACAATTGATTCAAAGAGGGAGATGCATGCTGAAAACAAGAAGGTCCAAATAGGTTTCTATTGAAAAGGTGGGTATGAGTCAAGGGATGGCGTGAAGAAGAATAGATTAGCACTATGCAGTTTGCTGCTGGGAAAAAAGTCCTTATTCACATTACATTAGTTTAAATGACTTTTTTAAAATAGCCCTGTTTCAAAGGTGTGTTTTCAAAATTTAATTGTAAAGAGTTCTTGAAAATTTTAATGTTGTTAAAACATATAACTCAAAATGTTACCATTGTTCAAAACCTAAACACAAATTAGAACACACACACACACACACACACACACACACACACACACACACACAAATCTACCTTTGTTTTTATTGTTGCTCTCTTGAATTGTGCCAGGACTTGCATTTGCCAACAGAGGGCAATAGTCAAACTGGGATAGACTACATCTATCATTTTTGCAACTTCTAATGAGGTAAAAGGACACATAGAATCTCATCTGCTTTTATGGATATTGCTGTGTAATTGCAGTGTAATTATGGCATACAACAGCTTCAGAAAATTATCTCTCAAGAAAACAGCTGGTTCTTTTTAACAAACTGAGATGTAATCTCGTCAATTTAAAAAAAAGTCTGAAGAAAAATTTCCAAAAATATATCCCCATAATAAACAAGCAACAAAAAAATGAAATGACAAAAAATTTAAATGGGCAAATCTAGAGCTTCTGATAGGAAAAAGGAGACAAATGTACAAGTATAGAAAATTATGAAGGTGAGAGTTGCTTCTGATACACTGGTTTATATTACAGTATAAACAGATTTATTAGAAAGATTTTTCCAAGTGTTTTTTAATATTTGTGTAATTATATAAATGAGCATATATGTTCCATACATGACACACACACACACATACATATATATATACAAATGAAGATGAAATAAAAAGAATAGGATATTTTTATAACTAGTGCCTTTGAAATAATTAAAGTTGAAATAATTCCAGAACTCTGTATTTGTAACTTTATTAGGCTTTTAGACATACTAATGATTTGGCACATGATCAGCTCATTCTACAAAAGTTCTACATAGGGGCTGGGAAGGTGTCTCAGTGGTAGAGTGCTTGCCTTGCATGCATGAGGCCCTGGGCTTGATTCCTCAGCACCACATAAGCAGAAAAAGCCAGAAGTGGTGCTGTGGCTCAAGTGGTAGAGTGCTAGCCTTGAGCTGAAGAGCTGAGAAACAGTGTCCAGGCCCAGAGTTCAGGTACCATGACTGACTAAAAAAAAGTTCTACATACAAAAATGAAGGCACAAGACAGGTCAGTAAGGAAATTAATAGAGAATTTATTTTAATCAGTGACTTATTTTAATATAATTTTTAAAATTAACCCCTTTAGAGTAGTTTAAAGAGGTTTGAGCTTATTACAATAATAAAATATGCAATGTCAGAAATATGGTTATATTTACTTTTTTATCTTACTCTCATAAATTCAGATATTGACGATATTTAGGCACTAAGTGTGAAAAACAAGAATTAGTGGTTTCTTTACACTCCCAGGTCAATATCCTGATATTGAATGAAAGTATCTCCCGTCAACTTTATATTTTAAAACTGTTTCAATTAACAGCAAATATTAACCAAATTGGACTCTAATTCACTCAAATTAAAATAACTGTATGAGTTCATTTCCAACCTAGTGTAAAGTCAGTATGTGTGTTATCTTGCTTTTTTTGTTTCTGTGATTCTTCTTCCCTTTCACAGATAGAACAAACTTATATACAAAACACAAGGTACAGAAAACTAAGAGAAATGAAAACAACAACCTAAAGCTAACTACATACTGGACATAATAAGGACCTCTTGTTTCAATTTCTTGGATTTATATAACTACAATCTTGAGGGGGATCAGGAAGGGGTAAGTAGGGGAAAAATGAGGGATGGGGTAACATTGTTTAAAAACAAATGTACTCAACATCTTATGTAACTGTAACTCCCCTGCTCATCACCTTTTCTATAAAGAAATAAAATTGTATTAAATATACAAAATTATAAACAAAAGTACATATCTGTAGATAACACACACAAATCATTTATGTTAAATAAATATTTAGAAATTCAAATGACTCCTAAAGTTTTGTTTTGCTCTCAATTTTTCAGGATAACAGTAAACAATATTCACGGTTGTTCTCTAAATGAGGTTCCTGGACTTTGAGCAGAAGTATCCTGAGAAAATATTAATTCCCAGTCTATCTCCATTCTTAATTTACTAATGCAGGATTTCTAGGGATAGGCTCCAGAAATCTGTGTTTAAACAAACTCGCAATGATTTTGAAGTATATGAACATTTCTGAAGTTCTCTTAGTGGATATGTTATTTCCATAATTGTTGTAATTCCAACGGTTTGAATAATCTTGTTTCTAGACTTGTTTCCAAACAAGTTTCTCTTATCAGGCAGATTGGTTCTTTTTGACTATGGAAGAAAACTTTTGAAAACTGGGTTTCTCAACAGATGCTGGCACAGATGTGGGGGGGAAAATAACCTTATTACATTGCTGGTGGGACTATAAACTTGTTCAACCACTATGGGAAGCGGTATGGAGGTTCCTCAGAAAACCTAACATAGAGCTACCCTATGATCTAGCAATTCTACTACTGGATATTTATCTAAAATTTTACAAATCAGGATACAATAAAGCCACTTGTACAGCCATGTTCATTGTTGTACTGTTCACCAAACATATATGTAAAAGTCTCATATGCTCATTTATTGATGAATGGATCCAGAACACATGGCAAATATACACAGTGGAATTTTAGTCATTCATTAAGAAGAATGATATTATATATCACATCATTTTCAAAGAAATGGAAAGACTTGGAAAAAATAATTTTAAGTGAAGTAAGTCTGGTCCAGCGAGACAAAGTTGCATGTTCTTTCTCAACTGTAGAAGCCAGAATTAATTTATAGCTGTACAAGTAAAAACATAGGAGGTAGTATACAAATGCACATGAATGTATTAACTAAGTCTGGTGTTTTCAGAGATTTCAAATTGTAATTTCTTAGAACAAACTCACAGTCCAATAAAATGAATACCAAGAAACTGGCACTTAAACATATGAGGGGGAGAAGAAGAGGAAAGGGGTAGAGGAATGAAGAGCCATAATATTCAATGTATATCATATGAAGACTAAAAAAGAACTAATTGAGGGAATGGGAGGATGGGTTGGGAAAGATGAAAGTCTATCAAGATGTCTTGTACTTATAAACTGATTTGTTGGATGGTACTTTTCTTAGTACAACTACTTAAAGATAATAAAATATGTTAAAAACTGAGCTTAAAGTTAAATCATTATAAAAAAACTTTCTGAAATTAACAAAGGAATTTAGACTTTATAAATTCATAACCATCATTTATTATTTAGAAACTTATATAACTTGACACTGAAAGGGATAAAAAGTTATCAAGTATCAAAATCTATTTTGATAAGTAAATTAAATTTTATATCTAAATTTTCTAATCTGTATTTTTTTGTGTGCCAGTCCTAGGGCTTGAATTCGGGTCTATGCCCTCTGCCTGAACTGTTTTGCTCAAGTCTGGCACTCTACCACTTGGTTCACAGCTCTACTTTGGGCATTTTCCTGGTTAATTGAGCTTTTCTTGGATTTTCCTGTTTGGGCTGGATTTGAACTGTGATCCTCAGATCTCAGCCTCCTGAATAGTTAGGATTCCAGGTGTGAGATACTGCTTATAATTACATTAGAAGCTTTTAAAAAATTAAATTTTATTTGATTGTAAAGATGCTGTACAGAGGGGTTACAGTTACATGAGTAAGGGAATGAGCACATTTCTTGTAGAGCATTGTTACCCACTCCTTTGTTGTTCTACCACTATCCCTTCCCTCCTCCACTTCTCACTCCTCCCCATCCCAAAGTTGTGAAGCTCATTTCCAACATAGTATCTTGTGGGTATCATGACTCATTGCAATGGGTCATCCTGTGTCCTTGTTTCAGCAGTTTGTAGGAGGTATTTTTTTTGCACTGTTCGTATAAATATAAGAAAATAAAAGTTTCTTAATAAATGAAAATAAGGTCCATCAATCCCACTTTGTGGTATAATTTTCTACAAACAATACTTACATATAGGTATAGGTATAAATGAGAGGGAAGAATTTTGCTGTGTTAAATGTAGCAGAATAATTATTCTAAAGGCCATTGACATGTGAAGATAGATTTAAAAAAATTGAGAAGACTCCTCTCTTTGGTACAATGTATGCAGTGCCAATGAAGAGCACAGAGCTTTTGAAAACTTTTGCTGAGAAGCTATTTTCTGATGTTTATTTTGTATGTATTCATCACACCTGAGAGCTTGTATCTCACATCCCTTTTCCTTTCTGAAGGAAACCCAAAAGTATTTCTCTCTTAGGCAAAGACAGAAGATTTGTGTTGTCTTCATGGTGTTTACCATCCAAGGCTCCCTCTACAATGAAGTAGTAAAAATATAACACTGGTCAAAAAGAAATATTCTCTTCTGTAACTATAACCCCTCTGCACTTCGCCTTTACAGTAAAATTAAACTAAACTAAAAAATACATGTCTTTCTTCAACTGACTTCCTTTCCTCTTCATTGTAACTACCAATCTAGTGACTCTTTTTCCTAAATTTCTTGTCTTCTTTTTATTCCTACTGTTCGCTTTTATTGACTGCAATTAATGTATTCAGACCCTCACTTTTCCCTTCAGTGGTTCCTACAACCTCTTGTGTTCAGATCATGAGTGGAAGCCAGGGTCATGGTTTACCCACCAAAATTAGAAAGCATCCTGCCCTTGCTAGCTGTCCTCACGGATATGGGTCTGAAACTATGTTTGAACCAGTGAATGATATCAGTAACAAAGAACTTCTCTAAGAAATCATATTCCCTGATCAGTATGCAATGGAAAACAAGTCTGGTCTTCTTACCTAATTACTCACATCTCAAGTATTATATGAATAATGGACAAAGGGCATGGTAGAATGCAGAAAATGAAGTGAAAGCATTTGATGAGTGATTAAGAACAAGGGGAAGGAAAACAAGTGTTATTATAGTTGGAACCTGGTCTGGAAAGAAGGCAGAAAGGACAGGAGCAACATCCTAGCTGTAAAGCGTCTTGTCACACAGTAGTGTTAAAACAACACCCACAGCAAAGGGAGGATGAACCACCTCAATTCCAGGATAACATAGAATTTTCCACCTCCAGCTTCTTGGCAAAGAGAATAATTTGTCCTAATGGTACTGGTTTGTGACTTTTATTATTTCTTTTTGGAGGGACTGCAATTCCAACTCAGGGTCTCAGAGTTGCTAGGAAAGAGCTCTACCACTTCAGTCACATACCTCAGCCCTTTGTCTTTGTTTTCCAAACGAGTTCTCATAGTGTTAGTCCAGGCTATCCTTAGACTATGATTCTCCTACCTATATCTCCCATATAGCTAGGATGGTAGGTGGACACTCACATGTCTGGCTTTTTGTTGTTGAGATGGAATATTGCTAAGCTTTTGTTTGTTTGAAAGAAGCAAGTCATTGCGATTATAAGCGTGGGTCACTGGGTGCAGCTTTAAATTTCATTCTTTACAAATTAAAGTTGAAACAAATAGTCACTGCAATGGTGATCCATTCACTTGATTTCTAATATTTCTTGGTAGAAGCAAAAGTGGGTGTTCCTACAGCTACTCTGTGAGTGGTGCTTAAGTTGCTCAATATGCTATCTTCTTCATACTCAAGCCAAAAGAGACTTACTTTATTTCTGAAAACATTGTTGAAATACAAATCTTAAAAACTGAAAGGAAGGCTTAGCACTGGCGACTCATCTGTGATGTTAGCTACTCAGGAAACTGAGATCTGAGGATGATGGTTCAAAGTAAGCCAGGGCAGGAAAGACCATGATACTCTTATTGCAAATTAACCACCAGAAAAGTAGAAGTGGAGCTGTGGATCAAAGTGGTAGAACACTAGCCTTGAGCAAAAAGAGCTCAGGGACAGTGCCCAGACCCTGAGTTCAAGCCTAAAGGTTGTGATACATATCTGAATACCTCTTTCTTCATCCGCTTCATTTTACTGTTAAAAGTCCACCTCAATGTTCCAAATGTGACTAGAATTATTAGTAACTACTCTCACCTGGAAGACTGCTTCTAAGAGCATACTTTTCTTAAGCTCAAACTGTGAGACTTTTCTGTATTTCTTGTTATGTCAACTTTGAGCTCTTTCGTCTGCTTTTAATCCTGACCCACAGAATTTGTGACTGCATCTTGTTGTAAACTTCATAGGCCCCTGAGCTTCCTTAATGAAGAATTAGTCTCTGAAAGAATAAGATCATTTTTAAAGGTGGTTTCCTTAGGCTAGCCTTCAACTCACAATCCTCCTGTCTCAGTTTCTCACGTGCTGCGAGTAGAGGTGTATGGTACCATGCTCCTCAAGCAGGAAGACCATACTTTCAAGATTTCATACACAGGAACACTTAAGTGCAGAGCTTCCTCCACATGGTACATAGTCTAAGAATTCCTTTATTGAGGTGGTCATACATCTAATGAGAGAAAAGGGTTCTGGTTGAAAGTCTGTCTTTTCCTCTAGGATGTCTCTTACAACCCACAGTCAGACTTGCTGAATGTGGCCTGCAAAGTTGACATTCCCTCAGTTTTACCAACCAGTCATCAAACTGTTCCACCAAAAGAGCAGACAAAGCTACATGTTTACAGTGATGACTCAAAAAGTGACATTCGATGCACTCTGCAACACATAAGTGTCAATAAGTAATCCCTGTCCTGGAAAAAGCTACTTCCAATTAAATTTTTTTAAAGAAAGGAAATGAAGGTCAGCTAGGTCATTACACTTTTCTAAGACTAAAGTCCACTTTTCAATCAGCTTATAAAATTGAAAATAATTTCTGTATTACTCTCAGGGTGTGGAGGGAGCCTACAGAGCATGGTGCCTGGGACTTTATTATATACTACTATTACGTTGCAGCTTTTATTAATACATTCCCTCTTAGTTCCATTGCAAAATCCATACTCTGAATTTTTTTTAATGAAGTTATTAGCTTACATTCACATTTTCTCTTCTTCATGAACTACCCAATCTTAGGTGTTCTGTTGTGTCAGAAAATTGGTGAAGACAATTATTAACTAAGAGGCTAATTCTCTTGGGAGAGACCTTCAAACTGACTGTGCCACAGACCCTCAAAGCAACTTATTATTTGTTTGACTTTTAAAATTAATGACATGCAGAGTTTGAATCACAATTTCACACATGCCAGACCATGTCTCCAGGCTCTGTCCAACCAAATATGCAAATAGATTTTGAGTCTGAATGTGATATTCTATGCATTTTTTGTCACTCAAATTACACTTAGAGACTTCATACATGTTGAGTTTAACCTTGCTATTTAAGTTTAATGTGGTAAACACTTCAACAATCTTGTTTGTTTAATCTTAAATTTTTAATAAGAGGTATAATAGATACTATTCCTTTAGAAAGCTGAAAAAATTTCATTTAAATGCATTACAGCCAATTTCCTTTTAAAAGGTAATTATACATTTAATTACATAAGAATCTGCTTGTACTTGAGTATTTTATTAGCACAAAAACTAGAATGCTAGCTATGTCCTCTGCCATGCAGAAGCTCTGCAATTTCATGCAATCCCATTTGTCCAACCTTTGATTTGTTGTGTTTCTGGGTCTCTATTAAGAAAATTTCAGCCTGTGCCAAG
Organism: Dipodomys spectabilis; assembly: GCF_019054845.1. Lineage (NCBI taxonomy): Eukaryota > Metazoa > Chordata > Mammalia > Rodentia > Heteromyidae > Dipodomys > Dipodomys spectabilis. The sequence goes on from NW_024870867.1 coordinate 744,408, forward strand.
GAGACCTAGGGTTTCTCCTATTCTCCTGTAATGTTTTCAGAGTGTCTGCTTTAACTCCAAGGTCTTTGATCCATTTGGAGTTGATTCTGGTGCAGGGTGATATATAAGTATCTAGCCTTGTTTCCTACAAGTGATTAACCAACTTTGCCAACACCATTTACTGAAGAGGTTGTCTTCCTTCCATTCTATTTTTTTAGCTCCTGTATCGAAGATTAGATGCTATAGGTCTGTGGGTTCGTTTCTGGGTATTCAATTCTATTCCATTGGTCCTGAGGTCTGTTCTTGTGCCAGTACCAAGCTGTTTTGATTACTATGGCTTTGTAGTAGAGTTTGAAATTGATATTCCTCCAGCATTGTTCTTTCTGTTAAGGATTGTTTTTGCTATTTGGGGTTTTTTTATTGTTCCATATGAATTTTTGGATTGCCTCTTCTATTTCCTTGAAGAATGAGATTGGAACATTGATAGGTATTGCATTGAATTTGTAGATAGCCTTGGGAAGTGTTGCCATTTTCACCATGTTGATCTTTCCAATCCAGGAGCATGGGAGGTTTTTCCGTTTTCTAAGTTCTGTTTGATTTCCTTTTTCAGGTTTTTAAAGTTTTCATCATAGAAGTCCTTCACTTCTTTGGTTAAGTTGATTTCTTTGTTGCTTTGTATGTCCCTCCCCACGTTGTAACCCCTGTTTTCACTGTATTTGATGCTGGTATAATTTGTGAAGGGGAAGGGAAAAAACAAATTGTTTAAATAGGGATACAGGTGGACCCATTGCAACGAGATATACAAAGCATTATGTCAAAAAATGAACTTTACAACTTTGTTGCAGGGTGGGGTATGTGAGAGGGAAGGGGAGATGGGAAGGGATGGTAAGGGGAAACAAAGGAGGAGGCAACAATGCTTGATAAGAAATGTACTCATTACCTTGCTCATGTAATTGTAACTCCTTTGTATGGTCTTTTCACACACAAAAAAACTAGAATGCATTCTAAGGAATGGATCACAATGAAGTTTAATAAAATGCACAAACAAAATCAAACATTATCAAGTTATAACAAGCTGTAATATGTTCACAAGGAAGTGTAGAACTGACATGTTTTTATCAACACAACACAGCAAAGGCCCTGGATGTCTGTTTATGACTTGTTGCATGATACTGGGAAGAATGTGTCAGAGATTTCTGAGAAACAGGTAGGCATTGCTATCACCTTACACATCCTTTCTGAGAATGCAAGTTAACTGAAATATTAAGTGGATAAATATTTAATTCTTGTCTAGAGGACAAGATAAATTAACTAGGACAATAGCTGCATGAAAATGCACTTGCAATGATGATCCGTAGTTCTTAATACTACATGTGGGAATATAAGCAAATGCTTTCATTGCTCCAAAAAATAAATAAATAAAATTGCATCAAAGTTCACAGTTCTGGAATGTCTAAACCAAAGTCAACTTTTATTGATAGTTAAAGCAGTGAAACCACTTTTATCGATCACTTTTGTGTGGTAGATGATGTACTGTGAGACACACTTCTATAATATGCTATACGCAGCATTGTAAGTAGTTGGGGCAATATATTAAAAATAATGCTGATGTTCAAAACAAGTTCTGACTGATAATTAAATCTTGAAACTTCTACTGTACTTATTTCATCATGGATTTAGCATCAAGAGTAAAATGTACTGAGTAACTCACATTTCCTTCATGAGATCTGGAAATTTTTCCCCCCTTTTCTCCATTTTCTACTACCCTGTTACATATTAAAAGAAATCCTTGCTAAAGTTTTTTGAAACAGTAGACTTTACCCTAAAACAGACTCAAAACTGACTCAATTCTAGATTAAAAGCTTCTCTGTTGGATGGGAGAGGCTGATGCTATGATTTAAACTCCAAGTCTCATCATAGTCTTTTTTGCTTATGTATGGCTCTCTATTTCTTGAGCTATGCGTTCAGTCCAGCTTCTTGCTGGTTAATTGGAGATTAAGTCTCCTAGCCTTTTATGATCAGGCTGACTTCAAACCATCATCCTTTTACTCTTAGCCAGATTGAGTCATGGGCCTCAGGCTAAAATTGATTTAGAGTATTAAAATGAAGATATATCTTTGTATACTATCAAATAATATTTTAGTACTCTCTGTATACAGAAGACAGTAGTTAAGAATTCATAAAACATTTAACATAACATTCTTGGGTTACATTTCAGAGGGAAATGACAGGATTAAATATATACATTGTACATTATATATGTGCATAGTTATACATAATAAAAAGTCATAAATGCATCCCCATTGTGTCTAAACAAACACATGTGAACAACCATTGAAAATTAGTACTAATAGTACTAAGCCACAAAAACAGTTCTCACAGTAGGGAAATATCTGTATTTTTATTTTGCCTTGTTGAATTTTTGTTCAATTGTGCCTTAGTAAATACTTTTGATACACTAGAGGATTATAAAACAAGTTTTCAATAAATCATAGCTTGAAACATCTTCCTCTAAACCTATGAAAACTCAGAATTCTAACAAAATGAAAAAGAAATAGACTGTTAATTGCATTTATAAAGGTGTAGATTCTAAGGACTGAGATTTAACATGTGCATTTCAGTGCTAGTGACAATTCCAGCTTTACTGTCCTGTGAAGCTCTGCTTCTCCATAGGATGCCTTTTGTTTCTAGTTCCCTAGGGTTTAGGTGTTTTTGTGAAAGCATACTTCTTCATTTCCTCTTTGTATCTTTCATTGTTTGTTCCTAAAAGAAAGTAGCCTGCTCTAACTCAATATTTGATTCACATCCTTGCCTCTGACTTTCTTTCTTTCTCCAGTTTTGTAATGTTCACTAGTTGAGTCCAGGAACTGAACATACACCACAAGCCCAACTGCAGCATATATGTGTCCTAATCTCATCTCCACAAGATGCACACTCACAATCACAAATCAAACCAACATCCTCAAAAAGTACAAGTACTTACCAAAGTCTCTGGAATAGAGTGCCAGAAATGTAAATTGATAGCAAAAGCCAAACTTTACACAGAAACAACCAAGTCTAATGCCATGTGGTGTGAGGATAAGCACATTCCAATTCCCTTTCAAAATGTTCTGTCCTTCCTTCCTTCCTTCTTTCCTTCCTTCCTTCCTTCCTTCCTTCCTTCCTTCCTACCCTCTTTTACTTTCTTTCTTTTTCCTTTTCTTCCTTCTTCCTTTTTTCTTCCTTCCTTTTCTTCTTCATCTTCTACTTATCCTCCTCCTCCACCTCCTCCTCTTCCTTCTTCTTTTTCTCTTCCTTCTCTTTTCCTTCCTGTTTTACCTTCTCTTCCTATTCCTTCCTCCTCACCTTTTTCCTCCTCTTTCATGCTATTTTCCACCCTGTCTTCTGGGAACTTCTTATATAAAACAGTCTCACACTCTTAGTTTTAATTTATATATTTTTTGTACCTAATACCAGTATAAAATAATATCAGAAATAAAACTGTCATAAAAATCCTCCTTTAGAAGCTGGACTTGGTGATGTACACCAGTAATCTCATCTACTCCAAAGACAGAAACAAGAGAATCACAGGATGAGGCCAGATCTGGTGAAGTTCATGTGAGATTGTATTGTAAATAATGAACAACAGCACAAAGGACTGAGGATATGTCTAACTTGGTAGATTATTTGTCTAGAAAGTAGGAGACTCTGAGTTGTTTGTAGTACCAGAAAAGGAAAAAGAGAATAAAGAAAATAGAAGGGAAAGGAAAGAAAAGCAAAAAAAAGAAAGGAAAGGAAGAAAAGATGGTAAGAGGAAGTGCTATGAACACCTTTGATAATTTTCTCTTAAGTTACATATTCCCTTACCCAGCACGTGTCCTTTTCGCCAAACTCAACTATCTGTGGGTATTACTCAATTATTCTCTGTTATCAGGCCCTTCTACATCTCCTTCAATTTTTGTCTCTGCTGTCTTCCGTTCCTTTAACTTCCTTTCTGCTCACTTACATTTCATGTGTAAGTAAAGATCCCATTGCCATTTGGGAATGACTATTCTAGCAGAGGGAAAGCAAGCATTTAGACACCTAGCACTTGAGCCATTCTCAACCCTTTTGGCTTACTTTATTATCTCAGTTATCTTTCAAATAGGCTTGGATAATTATATCCACTCCTTATGCTAGCCCAGACCAGGATACTCTTATTTATGTTTCCCACATAATAGGGATGCCTGGCATTGCATTTTTTTTTCTTCAGTGGTTGAGTTGGATTCTCATAAACTTTTTCCCTCAGCTGGCCTAAAATTGTGATCTTACTGAATTTTGTACTTCTTACCAGATCTTTTATGTGATTTCTTCTTGTTCCAATCACAAATGTTTACATGCACGGTGTCTGCTGCACTTACTGTGTGCCCTTATTGAAGGGCAGATGTTACTGCTGACCTCATTCTGGCATTGGAGAGGATCTTTCAGATCTTCCTCAGCCAGATTACAACCACCACCCATTCCTACTTACACTTGCCTTCCTCATTTTTTCTCCTACAAGTACCTCAAGTTTGATCAGTATGTTACAAAGTCAGCCATTTGTCTTCTCATTCAAATGACCTAGTCATGTGATCTACTAAAAGCTCTTCTGTGGTAATTGATTTATCACTCTTATCATTTAATTCAATGCACAGAGCTGAAATTTTGGTTTAATAGCTAAGTGCACTCAAGAGGATTTTCCACATTAATGTAGGTCTGTGGCAATTTCTTAGAGCCCTGAACTTACAAAATTGACAAAATGTAAGTGTAGTCATTATATGGTATGAGTCTTCTGATGGAAATGTTCTAAGGAAGGGTAATTAGGTCAGCTTTATTATACTTTATAAACATCTATCAAAGAAAATAAAAAACATACAATGAAACAAGAAATTACCTAGTTCTTAAGCAGTATAAAAACTTTGAACTTAGGAATATTGAAGAAGATAAGTGTCAAATAATGCCATGAGGATCCAACTGAAGAGTAGACAAAAATGCAATATCTCAGCTTCATATTTTAGAAAACAGAATATCCCTTCTATCTCCCTACTCCTTGAATAATATATTTTAATATTTGAAAATTAACTCATCTAATTCAGCCTTTAAGAAATATTGTTTCATGATTTTGGTCAGAAAAGGGATTTGGGGGGGAAACGATATTATAGTCTAAATTACTTTGGGTCAAAAGGCACGATAAAAATATGAAAATTTAAATTATTTTATTCTACTGATTCTGTTTTAGTATATGTCATTCATGAGACCATTATCTTCATAATAAATACTGGCATCACAGAAATATAAGCACTTAGAGATCCTGTAATAAAGACAAAAGAATACAACTTTGAAGATCTATCATAGTATTTCACACAGGATGGTTAAAGAATAAACTAGTTCATTTTCATTATAGTTATGGAAATTATTCTTTTGGTGTGGTTTTTCGAGTTTTAAAAATTTTATTTTATGGTAAAGGTGATATACAGCAGGGTTACAGTTACGTAAGTACGATAGTGAGTACATATATTTTTCAAACAGTGTTCCACCCTCCCTCGTTTTCTCCCACTTTTCCTTTCCCCAAACCCCCTCTCCCCCAAGTTGTAAAGTAGTGTCTAATGATTATCACTGTTGCATTGGTTCACTCTTTGTCTCTTTCTGTGATTCCCTTTCTCTTCCCCAAATCAGATAAACTTATATACAAGACAAAAGATATTGAAATCAGAAATAATGACCGCAGGGAATAAACTAGAGGAGAGGAAAAAAAAGAAAGACAGAACAGTATACTGCAAACAGTAGACTAAAAAAATAACAAAAAACTCCATTTGTTTTCATTTTGTGGAGATCATTTCGATGAGCATTGTTTTATGTGGTCATATGTACATAGCTATTTGGTTATTGTGAACCTCTGCTAGGACTTTCCTAGGTATATACTAATGATTACAAATGAGAAACCATGTTTCTACGGTTTCTATGTTTCTTTGGGTCTGGATTACTTCACTTAATACAATTTTTCCAAGTCTTTCCATTTCTTTATGATTGAGGTGGTATCATTCTTTCGGTTAGAAGCATAGAAATCCACTGTGTATATTTACCACATTTTCTTGATCATTTCATCTACTGAGGGGCAGCTGGGTTGATTCCATGTCTTGGCTATGGTAACTAAATTATTCTTTTTTTTTTGGGGGGGGGTCCGGTGATGGGCCCTGAACTCTGGGCCTGGGCACTGTCCCTCAGCTCTTCAGCTCAAGGCAAGCACTCTACCACTTGAGCCACAGTGCCACTTCCGGCTTTTTTCTTTTTGCTTATGTGGTGCTGAGGAATCGAACCCAGGGCCTCATGCATGCAAAGCAAGCTCTCTACCCACTGAGCCACCTTCCCAGGTCCAACTAAATTATTCTTTAAAAGGAAATGTTCACTGATGAGTTTAGGACACCATAAAGCAAACTCTGGCACTTTGGGCATGCAGAATACTTTAATGATTTAAATATTTTCTTAGTTTTAGGGATGGAGAACCTCCAGCCTATGAACTATATAAAGCCTGTTAAGTCACTTGGTACATGACAGGACAAGTGTATATGCTTTTCACATGCTTCTTGTTGGCTGCCCAAGGCCACATTCCTGTGTTGGTAATTTTTATGGGGTAAATAATGTTTTAAATATCTAAATGGCCCTTGGCAGAAAACACCCTCATAATGTCTCCCTGACCTTCTCACACTTCTGTCATGAGTCAAGAAATATGAGTTGGGTCATCTTATTCCTGCAGTCCAGAGGTGTTTTCTCCATGTCCAAATGAAAGACTGTCTTCACCTCTGAAGACATAGAGACATGGAAAAGTAACTGAACAAATAGAATTGCCAGTTTCTTTTCTATTTACTCCCATTAGATCATATTACTTCTCTTGTGATCACATAAAATTCCACAAAACATCACTTATCCTATTTATTCAATGTCTTCCTTTCTGAAGACTGTCATGCAAATCATGTGTGTGTTTGTTCCTCTTTTACTTCCTTTTTTGAAATATTTTTCCTTTACATAATAAAAATATCTTCAAAATGTTTCTTCAATTCAAAATTAGAAGAGACAAAGAAGTCTGCTTCATATTAATAAAAGGAACATTCAATCAAGAGAACTAACCATTATTAACATATATGCACCAAATATTGTTGCACTCAGAAACATTATAAGCAATACTGAGCTTAACATTATAGATAAGCCCTAATACAATGATAATGGGAGACTTCAATATACCACTCTACCTAAGAGATAATGTACTCTGGGGGTAGGATGTGGGGGATCAACTAAGAAATCTCAGAATTAAATGCCACAACAGACCAACTGGACTTAAAAGACATTTACAAGCAAGACACTAGTGACTTATATCTGTAATTGTAGCTATTCAGGAGGCTTAGATCAATTGCAGTTGAAAACAGGCTGGGCAGCAAAGGGGGACTCTTAACTCCAATAAAACACCAAAAAAGCCAGAAGTGGAGCTGTGACTTAAATGGTACAGTACTATTTTTGAGAAAAAAGCTCATGGACACCTCTCAGGCTCTGAGTTCAAGACCCAGGACCAGCATCCTCCCCTCTCCCCCAATGGCATGTATGGAGGACTTCATCAAGCAGTTTCATACTATATAGCCAAATCAACAACTTCCTAAAATCTAATAAAAATGACAGAAATAAGGGGGGAAAGAGCAAATTAAAAATAATTTGAAAACCTAACTTCAAATATACTGGAAAACGTTGAAAAAATTCTAGGTAAGGTTGACTTGCTAAACCAGTCATACATAATGCACGTAAACACACACACACACACACACACACACACACACACACACACACACACACACACACACACAATTCTCCTGAACACATCTATAAGAAATAATGACACTGACAGCATAATAGAGTTTCCCAACAAAGAACTCAGGGCACAACAGATTCACTCCAAATTCTACCAGACCCGTAAAGAGGAACTCATCCGATCTTTTCCATGAAACAGAAAGGGAAGGAACACTACCAAATTCATTCTTTGGAACCGCTATTTACTTCGGACAATGTCTTAAAATGTTTAAATCACATTTAAAATCACTCTGAGAGGCAATTTTCAAATTCACTAAAATTAAAATCTATATACTTGCAAAGCCAACAAAACACTTTTAATTATATTTTTATTATCTTTAGTTGTGCAGAGGAGTTACCATTCAGGTATAATGCATGTTGAACAATGTCATCCCTTTCATCATTCTCTCCCAAGCCCTCCCCTCAATTTTCCTAGCTTCAGAGGACAAGCACTGAATATGATGACTGCATTCTCCACCTCCCTCCAGGGATTCAAACGACATTTGAATAATACCTGCTGATGTCAGAACATTATAAAATAAGCACCATAGACTTTAAATTTACTTATAGGAAATAAGATTAGAATTGTGGTACCCTATCAGTAAACAAAGAGCTGAATGGCTAAGCCATGAATTTAAGAGAGTGTTTAATACATCCTTCAATTTTAAACATCATGCAAATCCCTGGTGGGGTATTCCTCACAGAGTAGTCACAGCAGTCTGAAAAATCTACTTCACATTTCACCTCTTCTCTTTATCTCCAGACTTTCCTTACTTATATAGTTTGAATGGTGAATATCCTCCCAATATCCCTATGTAAAGTATTTGGTACAAACAGTAACACTGTTGTTATTGGAAGATGTCAGAATCTTTACAAGATGGAGCGTAAGCTGAGTTCTGGTGGTTCACACCTGACGACTCACACCTGTAATACTAGCTATACAAGAGGCTACAATATAGAGAATCATACCTCAGAGCTAACGCGAGAAGAATTCTCCATGAGATTCTATATCCAAATTAACTGGCAAAATATCAGATAGTGATTTTATACAGTAGAGTATAAATGAGATCATTTGTGAGTGAGTAGAGGTAAGAGAGAATAAACGAAAAAACAGAACAGAAAGCCACACTTCAGGAACTCAAATTATTAGGAAGACTTAGCTAAGACGTCAAAGCTAGTGGGTCAGCAACAGAACTGAGAGTAGGATCTTCTTCAAACTTCAAGCCAAAATGCCAAACACCAGAACCAAAAACATGTTAAGAAGGTGTGGATAAAAAAGCTGCATTTGTTAAGTGGTGTAAGAGAAGGAACACAGATTGATTTTTAAAAAATAATGTCATTAGAGAAATCAAAAAACTTAATTGAAATTCAGAGAAAGTGAAGAAAATTGGTGGATACTTGTTTTAGGCAGACAAGTGAACTGGAGCTAGAAAAAGAATGGGCTTGGGGACAGTGTTTGGTTTTAGCTTTGTACCAGAAAGATATGTTAAAAACATATTTCTGCACTGGAGGAAAAGACCTAGTAGTAAAGAAAGAAGAAAACACACACACACACACACACACACACACACACACACACACACACACACACACACACACACATACACATACATACACAAGATTACAATATTGTTGGGGTAGCAAAAGGACATTTAATGTAGCACCCAAGTGATAACAATGGGAAGCTGAACTAGAGGTGAAAAGATAGTTTGTCTCTCTAGGCTGCTATAATTTCTCATCTGAATAAGCAAAGATATGAGCTGACAATTACCAAACTTGAAAGACTGACATAGAAAATTATAAAACAGACAACTGAAAAGTTTAAGAGTAAAGATGCGCAAATGTTTAAGGATACTTACAGATAACTTAAGATTTGTTGCCATTAATGTAATGAGACCACAGAGTGCATGATGTGTGTGTGTGTATGTGTGTGCTTGTGTGTATGTTACCACCTAAGTGCACAGATGGAGAATATTTTCTATTCATTCAATATTTTGACTACTACTCCTGAATATAGACAAACTATAGGTAAAGAGCTTTTGAACTTGGCTTTGGTTTACAAGGTAAGTATGATGAGGGAGAAAGACAAAGATATTTTAGCATAAATTAAAGCACATGAATGTAATAATTAGATGTAGAAATGGACTACATAATCGAGGCCACAGAGACAAAGGAGTAGGTAAAGAAATAATAGTTTTAAATGTGGGCAAACAGGTGTCAGTCAATTCTTAATATGGGATTGTAGTAGCTTATCTGTAACTATGGCCACAAAAAGGTGTTTCCATGCAAATATGTATGCATATCCATTCACAACATGACCCTTGAAGAGTGGAATCTATTTTCTTATCTCTTGAACCTCCATTGTCCGGTGGCTGGCATCAGTCAGCTTCTAATCAAAATCCAACAGAACTGATGGATGCTTAACTGTGGCAGATTACAACCTCATGCCATTTACCCTGTCTACATCACACAGATTCCTAAGAAGAACATCTGTCTTAAGACCACTCCTGATACCAATTTCTGTTATTAGACAGTCAGCATCCAGAAACAATATTAGAATTTTTGAGAATGTATATTCAGTATGATTGTTAAGCCATTAACTAAGAGGGTTAAAAAAAAGATCTCTATATCAAAGTTGAGTCCTGCTTACTCTGGGAATCACACACCAGGAAGCTGAGGATGCAAGAGCTGAAAAAAAAAAAATCTTCAAACCAGAGTCAGCTGCTGGTATAGGAGAAAATTGTTTCTACTAGGGTAAAAGAAACATAGCTAGAGTGAGTCAGGAACCATACCCAGTTGATAAACATTCAGGGTGCAACATTTTCTTTAAAGCAAACAAGTAGCAAACCTTTTCTGTGTAGATTTGTCTTTTGAGTGAAAACAAAAAAAAAAAAAATTAAGACAGAGAAAATGTTTTATAGGCAAGCATCTGTGTCTGTCTGTCCCTCTCTGTTTCTGTCTTTCTGTCTGGCTCTCTCTCTCTTTCACACACACAGAGTTTCTTTCTGAGTAGCAAAGAATCTAACAAAATGTTTTGTTGACTCAATGATGTAGTACTCTTTGCATTGTCTATGTGCATACATGAGAAGTAACTATGAGAGTTATTCTCTCTGCAAAAAATTAACACTGCTATTTTCTCTGCTCTTAGTGACCAGTGTTTTTTTATTTAGAATAGTTTATGAAACCTTTTTCAATTACCTACCCTTATCCTGGCATGGTCCTCGGCAAATATTCACTCTCTTCTGCTATTCTGGTTTAATCAGAACTAAAGCTGCTTCAACCCCCATTTCCTGTGGTAGTGACAAACTGGCTCTGCTCTGTTTCCCAGATGCGCTGGCTTTCCATGGCAGTGTCTGCTCCAGTGAAGGCCTGTTCCTCTGTTACTCCCCTACGAGCTAAGGTCCTCATGCAGTTTCAGAATCTAAGAAGTTTTCCCATTTGTCCATCCTTAGCTCTCCTCTAACCCAAGCATAATTGAGAGATAATTAATGTAGTTTCTTTAGAAACATAAATACGATTATTTATAACTTTCCTTTGGTTAAGGTTACTTTCACAAGTGATTGCCCTTCAGAAACCAGGAGCTTCTGAGGCCTTGTCTTAAACTTTGTATTTCCCACCACACCACAGCACTTAGTATTCCACACAACTTGTCTCAAGTTCTTTGGCTTTAGTTGATTGAATTTACAGTTTCAAACATGTGCATAGTTTGAATACTCAAAAATGTCTACAAGCCTTATATCTACATTTACTACTAAGTATCTCTATTCGATTTTATCTATTTCTTCACTTGACAATGTCTACAATTGGCCAGAAGCCCGAGAACTGAGAGATCTTCCTTATCAACATACGGCTGAATCTGAATGATGATGCCGGACTTGAGTGTGCTCATTTAAGTCTAATGAGGTCCACAGAGGTGACTGTATGACTCATAACATGAAGTCATTTTTCCAATTAGCATTCTGACAAGTGCATTAGAAGGAGAGCCCTTTCAATAGCTTTCCACAGCTGCTGAAGGGATCAGGTGTCAGAAGATTTTCAGCTTTGTTCTGCTGTTCTGGTCAAACAACTTATTTTTAACTAGACTCTGCCTCTTGATGCAGCTGGTGGTGATCATATGTCATTTAAGCCGGAGCCCAGTTTTAAAAAATGATCCTTGTTACATTATTGCAACTGAAAATGTTTTAAGAGCAATCAGTGGTAACTTTTTGATAACATCATTAGTGATATTTTTAAAAGTGGGATAAGTTCCATGGTGTACATCTTTTAGAGTATGGTCTTTAAAGACCTCTCTGCTTCTGGGGTTTTACACTTGGTACAAAATGCATACTTACAAGCATAAGGGAAAGAATTGGAGACACGTTATTCTAAAATAGCACCTAATTCCATTTTGGCTTTTCATTCCCTTCAGATCCAAAATCAGTACAGAGATTCTCTTTTGGATGGAAAGCCAATCAAACAGCACTGACTTACAAAGGCCTTACTTTACCAGAAGCAGCAGGTACTCAGAGGTGTGAGGGAGGGTATGTCTGATGATGGTTTCCATCTTTCAGTACCTTGAAGAAACCAGGATACAGGTGATATGCAGAATGAAACGAGAATGATATACATCTTTCTTTAAATAGAAAGATTCTTAAATATAAATTTTCTAAAGAAGTTAAAAAATTCTAGCATTATCTTTTCAAAAATTCAAGTTTCTGTATTTGTGAAGAAACAATTAAAATGTATTTTTTTTTAGTTTGAATAAGTATAATGACTTCTTGCCTAAGGAGTTAGGAATTTTCCTTGTGATTTTAGAGATTGAAAATTAAACTTCACCAAATAACAGAGATAAATTGCAAAGAATTTATTTTGTGCCTGACAATGAATATACCATAAGTGCAAACTACTTTTATTTTGTCCTTTTTTTTACCGTTAAATAAAGGTATGAATTAATGAAGGTACAAATTCTAAATAAATTTTAAAAACCTAGAAAACTGCAGTTCAGCACCTTTATTCTTTCTTTCCCCTTAGCTGTTCAAAACTAAGTTTATATATTTTTATGAATACCTCATTATTTTTAATAAGTTTTTATTGTGAAAATACTCTACAGAGGGGTTACAGTTACATGAGCAAGGTAATGAGTGCATTTCTTATCAAGCATTGTTGCCTCCTCCTTTGTTTTCCCCCTACATTCCCTCCCACCTCCACAACTATATTTCCACCCCCCAAATTGTAAAGTTCATTTTTCAGCATAGTGTCTTGTACATTTTGTTGTTACAATGGGTCAACCTGTATCTCTATTCAAACATTTTGCTTTTTCCCTTCCCCTCCCCAAACTCTACTGACATCAAATACAGTGGAAAAAAGGGGTTATACTGTGGGGGAGGGACATACAAAGCAACAAAAAAAACCACATGGTACATTATAAATACATTAGAAACAACAGCAAGAAAGAAAAAAAAACCACTTGTGTCCCTATCTTGGGGTTCATTTTGCTTAATTTCATCTTATCTGGTCATATGTACATAGCTTTTAACTTTTTCTACTTGTTCCAGACATATACTAGTTATTGCAATTAAGGGAAACCATGGGGCCTGTGTTTCTTAGGGCCTGGCTTACTTCACTTAATATAATTTTTTCCAGGTCTTTCCATTTCCTAACAAATGGGGCAATGTCATTCTTTCTGATGGAGGCATAGAATTCCATTGTGTATATATACCACATTTTCTTGATCCGTTGTTTGTGATCAGCCAGCATTATGCTTAATGGTGAAAAACTAAAGCCATTTCCTCTAAACACGGGAATGAGACAAGGATGTCCACTCTCTCTACTTCTCTTCAATTTAGTATTAGAATGCCTAGCTACAGCAATAAGACAAGATGCAAACATAACGAGGATCCAAATAGGGAAAGATGAAGTAAAACTCTCCCTCTTTGCAGATGACATGATCTTGTATTTAAAGAACCCATGGACTCCACTCCCAAATTACTCAAGCTGATTCAAAACTTTGGCAAAGTAGGAGGGTATAAAATTAACCCTTAAAAATCAATGGCTTGGGGCTAGGAAGGTGGCTCAGTGGTAGAGCGCTTGCCTTGCATGTCTGAGGCCCTGGGTTCGATTCCTCAGCACCACTAAGCAAAAAGAAAAAAGCCAGAAGTGGCGCTTTGGATCGTGGTAGAGTGCTAGCCTTGAGCTGGAGAGCTGAGGGACAGCGTCCAGGCCCAGAGTTCAGGCCCCACGACCGGAACCCCCCCGCAAAAAATCAATAGCTTTTCTGCATGCCAATAATGAGAAGAGCGCGCTGAAATCAGGAAAGCAACTCCATTTGTAATAGCCCCACAAAAATAAAATACCTAGGAATTAACTTAACCAAAGAAGTGAAGGACCTCTATGATGAAAACTTTAAAAACCTGAAAAAGGAAATCAAAGCAGAAATTAGAAAGTAGAAAAACCTCCCATGCTGTGGATTGGAAGGATCAACATGGTGAAAATATCAACACTTTCCAAAGCTCTCTACAAATTCAATGCAATACCTATCAATATTCCAACCTCATTTTTCAAGGAAATAGAAGAGTCAATACAAAAATTCATATGGAACAATCTGCCTTTCTTTCCCTTGGAACCAGTTTTACCAGTCTTACCACATCATCTTTTTTAAAACATTTTTATTATGATCTTCCAGTAGTTGTACAAAGGTGCTGCCATTTAACAAAGCCGGTTTTATGAATAAAATGTATCCTGATCAGTGTCACCCCTTTCAACATAACTTTATTGATATTTATATGTCCTACTTTGCATAATACATAAAGAAATAATTATAATTATTTTACCCATGAACAAAAGAGAGTAACAGCTAATAAATGTTATCTTATTTAAATTGAATTGATACTTTCAGAAATGAGGAGTTTCACAAATTTGTCCTGATGTAGCCACTCTTTGTTTTGTTGAGTCATTAACTATAACTTTGAAGAATTTTAAATCAATTTTAAATCTGCCTATTATGATAGCTTTCAATAGAATTACAAGTAAAATTTAATCCATTCTCAATGAATTATAACTGTCCCCTAAAATACCAGCCAATGCTTTTTAAGTACAAAGCATTGTAAAATAATAAATGGTTTAATTAAGCTAAAAATGTTCAATATTATAAAAATAAGGCTATTTTGGTAATACCAACTCTATGGAATTTTAATCCTATGTTTACACTCTCAGAATGATAAGACTTTTCCAAATCATATTAATATGACTGCTATTCATTATGACAAAGTATATAGAAATGATAAAGCTGGTGTTATACTTGACACTATAATGCACCTATATATTTTGATATAATATTTACACATTGACATATATATAATAGAATAATGACTTGGCAGGTAAAAAATGACAGGAATCTCAAATTCATTCTCTATGCAGAAAAATTAAAAAAACACGGCTTTGTGAAATCTAGTGAAGATTTGGAAGAGACTTAATATTTCAGTTTTAGGGCTGAGGGTGTATAACAGTGTTAAGAGTGCTTGCTTAGCATGTGCAAGGCTCAGTGTTCCATCCCTAGATCTACAAGGAAAAAATATATTTTAAAAAGTTATGCCTTGCTTTCACTGTATTTGATGTTGATATAATTTGTGGAGGGGAAAAGAAAAAGCAAACTGTTTAAATAGGGTTACAGGTGGACCCATTACAACAATGAGATGTACAAGACATTATGTCAAAAAAAGAACTTTACAACTTTGGCGGGGTGGAGGGTGAGGGGGTGGGGGTGGGGTGGTGGGGAGGGTGGAGGTGGAGGGGTGGAGAGGGGAAGGGATGGTATGGGGAAGGGATGGTATGGGGAAACAAAGGAGGAGGCAACAATGCTTGATAAGAAATGTATTCACTATCTTGTCCATGTAATTGTAATCTCTCTGTGGTATTTTCACAATAAAAAAAATAAGGTTATGCTATTTAAAAAAGGAATTAATTATGCTCCTTAGGATTCCAAGTGAAAGAAAAAGAAATGTTGCCTAAAAGTTTGAAGCAGATTGATTTTTGTTTAGTATAAGGAAATGTGCTAGCA
Source organism: Dipodomys spectabilis (assembly GCF_019054845.1). NCBI lineage: Eukaryota > Metazoa > Chordata > Mammalia > Rodentia > Heteromyidae > Dipodomys > Dipodomys spectabilis. The sequence continues at coordinate 760,252 of NW_024870867.1, forward strand.
AGGTGCTGGTGTCTGTGCCTATAATTCAGCTACTAAGGAGGCTGAGATCTGAGGACTGAGCTTCAGTTCCCAAGTAGCCAAGTCTATAAGATTCTTACCTCAAATGAACTAGCAAAAAGCCCAAAGAGAGAGCATGGCATAATGGTAGAGTGCTAAACACCAGGAAAAAAAAGCTGAGAGGAGGTGTGATTATTAATTTATTATTATTATTTTTTATTAATTTTTTTTAAAAAGAAAAGAAAAAATTCTTTATCATCAGGGATCTTTATAGTAGGTCCATCTTCAATACCTAGCAGAGTAGCAGAGTGGATTTGCTCCATCTCCCTCGCTCAATCATGTGGGCTCCTCCAGAGCTCAGTAGTGATCCTTACACGCACGGTTAGTTTCCTGGATACTAAAACCTGAGCTGGGTAAACTGTATTGATGTTCAGGTAACACATAGTTGCCAGATAATTTTTACAAATTACTGTCCACTAAGGCAGACAATGCATGTTTGAAATAATCTATGTGAAACATTTAAAATTTAAAGACTCACAATTGTTAATATCCTCAAACAAACTAAAAAGAGACTAAATTTATTTTCATGAACCAGAATTATAAATTGAGCATAGGAAAGTTGTAAATTACACTAGGTAACGTTTTATTTATTTCTCCTAACGGAATATATGTACACAAAGAGTAAACATTTTCCCTCAGAACAGCATAGTAATTTATTCATCTTTGTGTTTTAATGTGTCTTTAATGTAAGTCTGAAGCCTAAAACAATAAAGGTGTTTTAGTTAGCTACATTTAATTCCTTTAATAATTCATATAGAAAAAAACTCCATATAACAGCAAGAAATCAAGAAGAAAAAAATGTAATAGGATAGCTGATCAGGGAAGCAAACGTCCCTGCTCAGGAAGGTACTAAGTGAGTGCAAAGGAAGGTTAGGTACTTTGCTTTGCTCTGCGTGTGGTGTAGACATTTCCTTGCCATCACCTCAGTCCTGTCCACAGCGGTACATTAGGCCAGGCAGTAAGACTAGAATTATTGAGTGGTTTTGTGTTTGGGATTCTGGTTGTTTCACTAAATGCTTTTTAATGAGCACCATAATGCACTTTTTAATCTATAATTGCTCTAGTTCTCCTTTTGGCCCCTAAAGACTAATATTTAGGTTTTAAAAAAGCATGACTCTTTCAACAGCCACATTTTATTCTTTAATTTCTTATTTAGTTTTTTATCTTTTAAAATAATCACCCTGAATTACTGTTAAAGCGAGGTTTATTATACTCAACATTCTTATGAAATGAAGACTTATAAGAGGAAGCAATAATACACATATACACTAGTCCATTAATGCAGGTACAAATCTTGAAATGAGTTTTACTTATGTCAGGAATACAATGCAAATGCAACTATTCCCCAGTGTAAAATAAGAGCAAACGAAAGGAAATGAACATAAACTACTGATTCAACTGATTACAATCAATGCTAGTAAGCATGTAGAAATGGAAGGTTTAGGAATTTTCAAGAAGGTTCCACAATACTAATCCACTGTCTCAAGTTATTTAATCTGTCTTTTATAGATGTCTGTGCTGATGGATCTTTATTTATATCCAATAATTAATTTGCCTTAAATATTTTATTACTTGTTGAATAGTGAAAAAAGTTAACAGTTACAACTTTTCAAGTTTCTGATTTCTATTTAATTTTGTCTTCTTCTTGCATTTCTCTCAATTAAGATATTAAAAATATTATTAAATAGTATTACTAAAAATTAAAAATATTATTACAAATAAGAACTAGCTTCTGAAAATAGAATACCATGTTTTTGACAAAATTGTTAATAGAATATGTATTTTTTTTAAATCCTCTCACCTACACTACATTTCTTGCAATTACAGCTGTAATAAGAAAGATCATATATTTTGGTTTGTATAATTACTATTGATTTGCTTTCACTTCTTAAATATATTTTCAAAGTTACACAGTGCCCTGGTGCTAATACTTCATCAAACTTATGGTCATTTTTGCAAAGTGATTTTGATCTTAGTCAGGACTGTTCATGCAAAGTGGATTAATAATCAATAAATGAAAATCCTATATCAATTGTTTTGATATCTCTACAAGTTTAACTATTTGTCCTAATAGCATATGCTCAAAAACATATTTTGAAGCTCATGTTTAATTTTCTGAAACTGAATATTAGGAAAGTAAGAGAGACATGATTAAATTATGAGGTGTGTGACTTTACATGGAGTTGTGAATATTGGTTGTATCGTGATTCAGAATCTCTTACTCACATTAAATGCATTTGTGGAGATGGGAAGGAAGGGATGGTAGGGGAAAAACAAAGGAGGAGGTAACAATGCTTGATAGGAAATGTACTTATTACCTTGCTCATGTAACTGTAATCCCTCTGTACAGTATTTTTACAAGAAAAAAATGTATTTAAAAAAATAAATGTGTTTGTTTCCGGCAGTACTTGAGTTTGAATTCAGGGCTTTGTGTTTGCTAGGGCAGATGCTTTACCATTTGAATCATGCCTCCAGTCTTTTTATTTTTTATTTTATTATTTATTTATTTATTTTTGTCATTTGTGGGGTCTGGACTCTGGGCTTGGGCGCTGTCCCTAGCTCTTCAGCTCAAGGCAAGTGCTCTACCACTAGAACCACAGCACCACTTCCAACTTTTTCGGCTTAGATGTTGCTGAGGAATTGAACCCAGGGCCTCATGCATGCAAGGCAAGCACTCTACCAATGAGCCACCTTCCCAGCCCCACCTCCAGCCTTTTTAAACTTTATTTTTCAAATAGTAACTAGCGTTTGCCCTGGCCAGCTTTGAGCTCCATCCTTCTATTTACCCTTTCCACATAGCTTGAATGACTATCACACACTGCTGCACCCAGCTTTATATTGGTTTAGATTGAGTCTTGCATATTTACTTAGTCTGGCCAAGCTGTACTTCTCCTATATTAGCCTCCTGAGTAGCTAGGATTATAGTTGCATGCTTCCATATAAAGTTTTAGAGAGCCATCTTTAAACACACACACATACACACAAGGTCATCAGCACACAGTACCTTCCATGTAGATATAGTTAAATGCATACTTATGTTTATATACTACTAGATATGTGAGTACTAAATATATTTTCCAAGTTCACAGATTTTTATGTCCATCTAGATAATAGTTGTTCAAGGCTATTTATGGTTTGAAGAACCAAACAAACAAATGAGTTTTATCTTCAGTAAGTCACAGTATCACAACCAAGACCCAAATAGAGAAGTTTGATGCTGTTACAGCAGTGTCCTGGCATGCAAAGTGAAACATGGCCTTAGGAATCATCACTGCATATTTTAGAAAATTTAATCTTTTTTTCTTGACTGTATTTGTGTAGTAAAAATCATTAATTTAGAATGTGTGAATGTGTATATAAAGGCTTCGGTGAGAGCACAAAAATCTCTCAGAAATTTCACCTAGAGTAAGACTGCAGATAAAATACAAGGCATTTTTAATGCAAGGTGTGAAAAAGCTGACTAAAATATTTACGTATTAATATCCTGTTGCAAAGATCACTGTTAGCTCATTGGCCTTAAATTATTCACTAGGTTCAATGGTTATTATTTTTGGCTTCTGCTGTAAGATCTTATAAATACATTTCTAAGATTGTACACCCTACTTTTCATTTAAACTTTTCTACCCCTTTTAAACATTTCTACCCTTTTCTCTTTTAAAAGTGAAGATTAAATGAAATTACCTGACATTCAACCTTAGTGAGTTAAACACTTCTTGGAACTACACATAGAACTATCAGCATATTACTTTTGAAAATAGAAGATTTTAGTATCAACTTTAATAAATATTATTTTAAATGCCAATTATAACAGTACTTCTCTTGTTTCAGAACAAAATATATCATATTACAATTGTCAAATTTTTTATGATTCAGAGATCACAATATTCAGTAGACCAATCATCTTTCCCATTAACATGTATGTATAAAGAACTATTCAATATTGAAAGAGCTAAATTTAACTATGTATACTGACTGAGGTATGCATATAAGTATTCGAAGAGCAAGCATCAGATCACTGTGGATTTGAAGGACCTTTTCCTCTCTCTTTTGCTCGAATTTCATTTTGTTTTGAATATGCTTGAAGCACAATCAAGAATCTGCTTCCTCATCTTAAGGATAGAGTGACCTATGAAGAATAGTAACGTAGAACATAGAAACAAGGGTCCCTTTCACCGAAGTGCCAGTTGGGCAACTCAAGAGACAAAACTGAACTCTTGACTTGTGGTTGATGTAGGGAAGTCACTTGCCATTTCTGCTTCAGTTCGGTCACCTGTGATGTCAATTAATTCCGTGTTACCCATCCTGGCGACAGAGACTCTCTTTTTCCTACATAGCAGACGGGGTACTTTTCAGGTCTTGGGATAGCAGGCATTCTGAGTTAAATGCTATCCTTCATGCTTCTAAATGTATGTCTAATTATGATGTTCTTCCTCCAAATCAAATCTGCCAACTCATATCTAATCATTAATTTATTGGATAAATATTTGCTAGTGTTAACTAGGTAGTTATCATTACACCAACATTTTTTCTAACCTTCCCTAGCCTAAAGCCAGTCCCTCAAGCCTCTAGAAATGTATGCTTCTCTGGTTCAACCTCATTTCTCTTTTGAGTGCAAGGCTATGCTTCACCGACTCCAGACAGGCATCAAATTTCTTCTTCCTTATTCTCTCTGCTCCCACAGCCATACTCTTACTCTTAAAACTTCTTTCTTGGCCCACGAATCTCCTTTCCATTTCCTTCTTGGTTCTCTCAGGAGCCCTAAGACGCTAACTGCCAAATGAATAGGCTGTTTTTAAGGAATCTTTTTTTTTTTTACATTTAGTGACTGAGAAATATTAAAGCTTAAGAAAATTCATTCACACATGCCTTAGGAAGCTTGGGAGGGGACACCTACAAGATTCAAGGTAATAGTGGCAGAATATTAGGAAGGCTAAATATTATTAAAAATATTATATTAGCTTTATGGCACACACCTGTAATACTAGCTAGCATTCAGGAGGCTAAGGCAGGATGGCTGTAAGTTCAAAGCCAGCCTAGGGTACATAATATGAGTCTGTCTAAAAAAATAAAAACTAAAAGTATATAATACACATATATGTATTATGTGTTATATATTATATTTAACTATATATTACATATATTATAATTATATATTATATATTACATATATATTACAAATTACAATAAAAATATAAATTCTGTATCTTAAGATGTATTTTTTCTATCTGTCATGGGACTTGAACTCTAGGCTTGGGTGCTATCCCTGCGCTCTTCAGCTCAAGGTGAGCACTCTACCGCTTGAGCCACAGCACCACTTCCAGTTTTGTGGTGGTTAATTGGAGATAAGAGTCTCACAGACTTTTCTTTTTTTTTTTTTTGAGTAGATACAATCTTTATTAAATCAATTTTGTGATATTGTCCTATTCTTACAGACTTTTCTGCCCAGGTTGGCTTTGAACCATGATCCTCAGATCACAGCCTCCTCAGTTGCTAGGATTATAGGCATGAGCTTCGGGCACCCGGATTTTTAAGATGTATTTTGAGAGAAAGAATACTAGAGGTAGGAATAAGACTAAATCTGTAACTCTAATGCATATCACAAAGGAGGAAGAAGTGGGCGTGGATTCAACCAACCGTTATGGTGCCCTTGCATGTTCACATTTTCCTACATCTTTAGACTACCAGAAAACATGACCTTAACAGGTATCGGAATATACCCTTTCGGTTATAGTGCTAAGTCAGCACACAGTTTACTTTGGAGAGTGCTGCTCTAAATGGACTGCTCTTTCACTAGATTTTTCATCTATTCATCTATAGCTTGAATGAAGTATCTCTCAATAGTATCCAGCTTCATTCAGTCAGGTGTCATAACCACCAAACCACCACATAATTACTAATTATACTCCAAGGTCTCAGGAAATTTGGAAGTCTACATATACAAGAAAATCCTTCTTATTTGAATTATATGTGTAATTTTATTTATGGTCATATGTAGACATATATATGCATAGTCAGCTTATATATTAATATGCGATCTTCTATATCAGAGCTTTTCTTATTCTAGCTCACAATAACAAAGATATGTTTAAACTAGCCTGAGCAAAAATTTCAAGCCATCAGTCTGGAGCACCCTCACTTTCTGCACTCCCTAATTTAACTACTATTAATCAATTAAGGACTAAGCCCTCCCTATAGAAGTAGCTTACCATGAGAGTCAAAAGAAGGGTTTCTGCTCCCCAGGTTACCAGAGTTACATGCTAGTTTTATTGCCTAAATGTTTAGCCTAAAGCAAGATAGTTGACTTCAACTGCTTCTTCTCCATCTGAAAAGATAGACAAACTGTAAGCTACTTTGTTATGATGTTGAAAGGATTGAATGATGTAATAGTTGAGCTATTTAATAACAGTTGCGTTTATAAATCAATATTCCCAATTTTGTTGTTTTCACTGCAAACATGTGTCTCCAACTTTTATATAACTAGGGCTTACTTTAGATGTTTGAGATCATTTGAAATATGCCACACACGAAAGAATGAATAACGCATATAATTTAATAAATAGTTGTAGCACATTCATATCGACAATATTGGAAATATTCTTTTACAAAGAAGTAGTACAGTTAGGTTCCATTAGTAGTTTATGAAAGTCTTATTTATTCATGTCTTTTGTCATCAGTTAAGGTTGTCCAAACTTTTGGGAAGTAGAGGTATGGCTCAGGTGGTAGAACACCAGCCTTGAGAAAGAAAAAGCTAAATTGGACAAAAGCACCAGGTCATGAGTTCAAAACAGAGTCTCTGTGCCCTCTACCTCTCCCCTCCAAAAAAAGAAAGAGAAAGATTGTTCAACTTTCAGTTTTTTAAATGAGGCGTGTAAAACAAATGCAGTATTTTCCCCCCAGTAATAGAGTTTGAATTCAGAGCCTCATGTTTACTTACCAAAGTGCTTTATAACTTGAATCACACCTCAGTCCATTTTGTTTCAGTTATGTTTCAGATAGGCACTTGGATTTTTGCTCAGGTCAGCTTTGTAGCACAATCCTCCTATCTCTTTCTCCTGCCTATCTGGAATACAAATGTGTACCATCCTCATTATTATAGAGTATTACCATACTGGGCTTTTTACTGCCTTCCTCCAGTTTTAACCTCCAGTAGCCACTGACCTTATTGTCCATTTGCTGGTGTTTTAAAGGAAGCATTGTTTGTTGGTCTATCTGTCCAAATAAATTCTCAAGACCTAACCTAGGAATATATTCCTGAAGAGGAGATTTTCATTTCCTTCTGTCAGGAATTAAAGGAGCATATGGACTTGAAAGCTCCCTGCTTTCTTCATGTGCACTGGCTTGCTAAAGGTGACCTGATTTGAGTATCTTATAGCTGTCCAAGGTGACTTTCCATACTATTGTAATTCTATGGCTTTGCTATTCAACGTCCCACCCCACCCCACCCCCGCCCCGCATAACTTCTTACATCTGCTCCAAGTTCTACCCATGTTCCACTTTCAGCTGAGGATTTTGTTGAATTAAAATGTCTTGTGAGTTTAACAAAGTGAACACCAGAAAGCTGGGACATATGGTATGCAGAAGGAGGTGAGGCCAAAGAGAGGGAGTGGATGAATGGAGAGAGGAATGGTGCACAAATGCAGTCACAATATTCAATGGACATGTGTGAAAACTGAATATAGATTGAGGATATGGGTGTAAAATGCATTGTACTCATAAATTGACATGTTGCATCGAGACCCCTTTGAAGAGCTACTTAACAAATAAAAAAGTACTTGATAAAACAAATTAAAACATAAAACATCTTGTGAGATTTCCTTTATATCTTTCAGGCTAAGAAATTATTCGGGTATATTTTATCAATACCATAGTATATATTGGTGTAGAGTTCTATTCAAGGTATTAATAAATCTTTGTTCATGTATATCTCATCTTTTAAACTCATCTTTAACTTCAAATATAATATTTCTATTGGGGGGTACTATAAATAGATCTCTCTAAAAATCTTCTTGTGTATGCCTAATGGTCCCTTGTCTTTCATAATACTTACTCTGCCTTCTTTTCCTGGTTTACACATATACAAAAATAAATTTCCATCCCTTATTTGATTAGGCAACTTTGTGCCCATGATATGGGTGTGCAGTCTGAGGAGTTTGCTAGCTCACTTATATGTCTTGAAGTCTTTGCTTTGTACCTGTAGAAAAAAAAAAAAAACTTGTTTTTTTGTATGTGTCTTTATTTGTAGGTGCCCTTCTTGGCCTGCATTTGGGATGATTTTCTCCAGAGGGGATTTGTGTTGACTTCTTTTCAAAGCCAGAACCACTTTCAACCCAGGAGGACTACTTTAGCTGAAGTGTCCACTCTGTAGTTATTTAAGTATGCAAGTAGGGAGAATTCTAGCTTTGAGCACTTTGAGTGGAGCCCTTAGGGTTAGGATTTTCTGAGGAGGTATTTTGGCTTTGTTTTGTTTATCATTGTGTTCTATCATCAACTATAAAGCCACTGTTTCCCCTATCTCTGTCTGCAGAAAAGTTTCTCAGCTACACACTAAGGACAGGGGCTGCTTTCTTTGCTATAATTATATGTTCTTATATCTGGCTTCAAAAGTTATACTTAACTATTTTACCAATCAGACACACATGAAAATATTTTCCCTTATTATTACACCCAGGGTTTTCATTTGCCCAAAATAAAAATCTTCACTGTGATTTTTTTTTAAAGAAAAGATTTCCTTGAGAGCAAGAGTAGGAAGATTTCCCTATTACTCTGCACACTCATATCATTCTAGGCTAAACAATTTAAGCACAATTGTGTTCTGGTAGAAATTCTGAACTGATGTGAGAATAAGGATTGTTTCTCATTGTGGTTAACACGGTGAATTGTGGGCTACTGTTCACTCTCTAACACCTAATGTAACAAGTCACTATCTCCATGAATTTTTTATGGAATCTCTCCAACCTTCCTAGATCCTTCATGTCTTAAAGACAAGTATTTTTCATAGCCAGACTCTTGGTGATCCTGTTTCAGCAGAATGCTCGAAGACATATCCAAGAGCTCCTATGGAATGTTCATTCATCCCATGTAACAAAACTGTGTTTGGTACTAATTCAGCCTAGTTGTGCATGTATATTTTTTGTAATTGGAATGAATTTTGCTACAGTGAAGTTATACTATAGCTCATGTATAAAGCAACTTTATAGGTTTATATAACAAGGAGTCACAATATCCTAAGTTATTGAAAACAAAGTATATGGAACTTTTTGGTTATGTTTTCCTTCCACCAATCTCTCACTGGTCTCATACATTTTATATCTTTTTTAATGTGTAACGAGTGCACATTTTGTAACAGCTGAACATAAGGATAACATTTCATTGTGAAAAACATTTTTGAATTGTAGCAGGTAGAAATAAAGCAGGTGAGTATTGTATATTCTATTAAGGTGGATGCTTATCCATGCTCTCGATTAACCACCTATTGGTCTTGGTTGCCAATCTCTCTGTTAATCATGCCAGACCTGGGTTCTAGGAAAGCCGACAACTTTTTGGTGACTATCACAGAAAGTCAATAAATATAATCATAAATAAACATGATATGGAATGCATACAAAATTTAGCTGCTCATATGTTTTAGTCCTTCATTACATATCAAATCAAAAGGAGAACAGAAAACAAATTTTCTGCCAGATGTTCTGTGCTGATGGCTCTTCCCTATAATCTCTGGAGCTGAGATCTGAGGAATGCACATTGAAGACAGCCTAAGACACGTATTTATGATTGTTTCCAGAAATAAAAATAAAAAATAAATAACTGGAAATGGAGCTGTGACTCAAGTAGTAGAGCATTCAAGGACAGTGTGCAGGCCCTTAGTTCAAGCTCCAAGCTTAACACCAAACAAATAAAAGAAAAGAAAAACAAACAGATTTTCTGAGAATTTAAAAATAAGAACATCCAACCTATGTTAAATTTCTATAGTAAAATTTTGATAATGTCTTCACTTATTTGTAAAAAGAAGACTAACAAATCATTTGAGTCTACTTTTCCTCTAGTTGATAGAAGGAACTAGAAAATAGAAATGGAAGCCCACATTGTTCACATAATTTAAGTTTTTTTCCCCCTTAGAATAAAGATGAGATTTCTACTAAACAAACTCATTATCTGCTTAAATTGAAAGGGACAGTTTTAGAATATGCCTGAAACACACACACACACACACACACACACACACTTTTGGAGAACCCTATGATTCAACTCTAAGACAGTTTATGGTACAGGAGCCACTCAGGGTAATTTAAATGTGTAAGTGGCATGATAAACTTCCCACTCTCCTAAGAATAGAGTTATCCCTGGACCCTGTTATCTCACAACCCCAAGGTAAAATATGATAATGATACCACTTAACACTAGTGCTGAAATAAGAAAAAAAAAAAAGGGAAGGAAAAGCTTCAAGCATTTTAACTAGAAAGAAAATCAAATTAAAATATTAATTTACTGATTAATATAACATTAGCTGACCTATTTTCCCCAGCTTGTTAAACAACAAAGACTTGTGAAGCTAAATAAGTCCCTAAAAGATAAATGTTTAAAGAATTCCCAGGGAGATGTTTAGCTCCTTTATAAACACCATTAAAGATATGCTTTGCATATAACAGACAATTTCATGCTTTCTGTGTTGAAACATCCTATTTGCATTTGTTAATGCACTCTTAACAATTGGGATTTTTAACGTATTTTTACCAGTGTAAATTAGTTACACAATGGGATTTCATTGTTATATTTTCATAGATGAATACAATGAGCGAATGAATTGGCCCATTAGGATTTGATTAGGAATTCCCCCTACTGCTTCCCAAATGAAGACAAATACATGTCAGTTTTGTTATTCTTAGTAATTCACTACAGAATTATGAGACTTCAACTTCTTTCAAGAATATAAATCAAGCCGGGCGCCGGTGGCTCAGGCCTGCAATCCTAGCTCCTCAGGAGTCTGAGATCTGAAGATGGCAATTCAAAGCCAGCTTGGGCAGGGAAGTTCGTGAGACTCTTTTGTTGTTGTTGTTGTTGTTTTGTTTTGGTCATGGGGCCTGAACTCTGGGCCTGGGCACAGTCCCTCAGCTCTTCAGCTCAAGGCTAGCACTCTACTACTTGAGCCATGGAGCCACTTCTGCTTTTTCTGTTTATGTGGTGCTGAGGAATCGAACCCAGGGCCTCGTGCACTCAAGGCAAGCACTCTACCACTGAGCCACCTTCCCAGCCCCTCGTGAGACTCTTAGCTCCAATTAACCACCAGAAAACCGGAAGTGGCACTGTGGCTCAAGTGGTAAAGCTCTAACCTTGAGCTGAAAAGCTGAGGGACAGTGTCCAGACCCAAAGTTCAAGCCCCACGACCAACACCACCCATATTTATATATATATAGCTATATTTTCTTAAACTACTTATAAATTATGTTGATATTGATTCAAAAACAGAAAGCAGAAGGCTGCTGGGTATATGTTCACAATCCCAAGGTCTCAAAAATTCAAGTTGGTCTCCAAAGATGTGTGTCAAAAGAACTGATAGTTGACTGGGCTTTTGGGGCTGAGAGCTGGGTTCCTAGGATAATTCTGTTACTAGTTCCATTAATAGCTATACCACATTTTTCTTTATATAGTCAATACAGTGTGAACAGCAACCAATTTGTTCAACTAAGACAGTTGAAAACTCATTCTAAGTTGGTACATTCTGATGGGTATCTGAAGAAAATACTAGTCTTGGAATAATCAAGTAAGAATGCATTGGAAGGATATAAATGCTTAGATGGCATATCGTGAGTCAGGCTTAGATCCTAAAAAGTTAACATAAGGAGCTTTAGTAGGTTACCAAAGACACAAGTTTCTGGAAGCAATAAAAAGAAAATCTAAGTGATTTATTTAGATTAATTAATGATTCTTTTGTCGCCTGATTAATTCATTATAAAACAAGGTTACAAGTAACCTTTTTTTTTTTCTTTTTTAAAGCAGTACTGGAGTCTGAACTCAGGGCTTGCCTCTTTTAAGGTGAGATAGGGCTGCTAAATTTTTTGCCTAGACTTGCTTCTAAAAACACCAGTAACATCAAGGTTTAATGGTTTTCTGGCAAGTGTAAAATAGCCAATTTTATGGAAATCAGGCAAAGGCCCTGATATTTAATGTTACTAGGTTACCTGATCTACCAGTTCTCATGTACCTTGTTTCAAGGTGCGGAGGTAACTTCACAGATTGTTGATTTGGGACAAGATGTGTACAATTGATTCTTGGGAACTGGCAGAAGGGGATGGTGTCCTTTTTACCAGGTTCTCTTCTGAAATTGCTCCATGTAACTAAGAAAGGTGTTAGTAATCTTCTACCATGCTTCCCCATCTATAAACATCAGGATTTCTTACAGCACCATTAAGGGGATACATTGCCCAAATTCAGTGCCATTCAGCTATGTGGGAAACCCAGAATATATGAAGAATTCACCTGTGACACTGGCCACATAGGCACAATTGAGGAACATGTGCTGATGTTTACACTGACTTCTGTGACATAAATAATGAATTCTTTTGTCTCTTATCTAGAATTCTGACAGCATGGATGGACGAAGTACAGGCTAAATTACAATTTCAAGTACGGTAAAAATCCATTTCGATATCCAATTGATATTCTCTCATATTCTGTGCATCAGTTCTTGTAGATAATTTTTTACCTGCTGTTTTTCACTTGTGTTATGTGTTCTTATGAAATCCAACTTCTACCAGCACTGATTCACAGATTGTGAGAATATTCAATGGTATGAGTGTTCAGGCAAAACTGGACACTTTTACCTTCAAAAGTTTAAGCACATCCTCCATTAATATATGTGGATATAGTTTAACAAGTTGAGGACTTCTCTTTTTATTTTTAAATTTTTTGTTCACCTTTTCTTTTTGGCTTCAACCTCAGTGTCTTGAGTGCTGGGATTATAGGCATTTACCATTATGCGTGGCTGAAGGGTCCTAATATCCAGAGCTATATATTGGTCACACTGATAATTAGTTTTTGCTGAAATGTTTCAATATAGAGAGATTTTGGTAAAACGTCTTAGACTCAAATATACACTCTCATATAATGGAAAGCATATTAGATGTGCTAGAAATATGAGTTTACCTGTAACACCTCTCCTAGGCTTATGGTGGATTGAGAACGGATACTTTCCTCACTCTTTTCTTCCTCTGAAAACAACAGAAACCTCCCAAATTATTATTTTATATATATCAACACATACAGAGTTCCTTCCTCATCTTATATACACAATTTCCATTTTTTATTTAAAAGTTAAAATAAACTATGAATAGTTAACAAAATAAACTAATTCTGACATAGATTTAAGGTGTTTCAATAAGGTCAGGCCCACGGTTATTATTCTTCATCACTTCATGCTCTAGAGTAAATGAACAAATGCAGTTACATTTTCAATGATTATTTTAATTCTCAGGTTGTTCCTAAAGATGTTAACATAATCTAGTGTTTCTTTAATAGACTATAAAACATCAAGGTCTTGATAATACAGCACAAACACATCTTTAATAAAACTTGTACAGGCATTAATTTCTAAAAACTACTCAATTCAGACTAATAAGAATTAATGTTAATCAAGTAATATTACTTAATGATACTGTGAAAATTCTTCATTTGTCTTATATTACCAGAAGTAAATACAGTATAACTAATTATATTAGGATAATACAATTTGAAACATATTAGCTATAACATATTAGAATTTTATCTAGTTTTATTAGTATTATATATCATCCTGATCAAGAATCATAATCATTTTACAGAACATGATACCAAATAAAAAACATGGAACAGAAAAAAATATCAAGTGTGATAAATATTGATCTATTTTAAACTCCATAAGTTTGCAGAATATAGGTTCTTCATTTTGTTTCTTGGCTGATAACATCCTTCACACTCACACTCAAAGCCTACTTGAGGTACAAAAACATGTTTTGGTTTTCCAATAGGGCCATGCCCTTGTATCCATTAGAGATAGTGTTATGGAAAACAATGCCAAAAATGTGTCAAATAAAACTGTAATATTTATCTTAGTTGCTTATAATGTACATGAGAAATGCTAGGTTGGGGCTTCTTCTCCATCAGGGTCTCTTTCTCTCTCTCTCTCTCTCTCTCTCTCTCTCTCACACACACACACACACACACACACATACACTCACACACACACACACACATACACACCTCCAGCTCTATTAGAATTGGATTCCTCTGCATTAATGGCAGTTGGCTTTATGACATCAAGTGCTAACAACAACTACTATCAATCTAGGATCTACCATCAGGGCATTTTTGAACCAGGATTAGAGGAAAACATACATGATATGTTCTAGAAACCAATTAAAAATAATTTCCAAAGAAAAAGAAATTCTGAAATTCCTCTTTCTATTATTTAAGCACCTATCTGAGCATTTTGACAACATCTCTTTTACTGTACAGGACCAACAATAAACATTTGGCATTGACAATCCATTTTCCACCCGAAGAACTTATATCTTACATGAGGATGTAAAGCCTGGGCTCAAATTTACACTGTTTAAAGGTAAATGAAGTAAGATTTTACCAGTTGTATGACCTCTCCATCTTTTTATCATAATTCTATACCGTTAAAACAGGGGATTAATTAAATTCTCGATCGAGCCTCTTGAGGCAAAAAAAACAGGGCTTAAAAGAATCATATTTAACTTGAAAAACCATATATTGGATGTGGAACACAAAATATTTTGTTGGATAACACAATATTTTATTATCTCAAACCACTTTCCACAGAGCTTATTACAAATTTCCAAGACAAGAATCACAGGTTTATATAAATGTACCATTAACTGCCCAGATTTTTCAATAGTTGAGCTCAGTTTCCTAAACTTCCAGCTCCCAGGCTGGTCTCAAGTCACAATTCTCCCAATCTTCGTCTCCTGAGTAACTAAGATTATTGGAAGGAGCCACCAAACTCAGCTAATATGTCAATTTTTAAAAATGCTTCTCAAACCTGGTGAAACTATACAACACAGGCAGAGTACATTTAAGACAAAGTATAACCTTAGAGAATTTCATCCTTACATGAACATGTCTATCTTGCACTTTGAGACTTACTTTTTATCTGTTAGATAATAACATTTATCCTTTTTTGCTTCAACTACTTGCTCTACTTCTCTAGGCATTCTTGGTGAAACTTTATAATATTTTTTATTTAATGTTTTCTTATGCAATAGGAGAAATCCTACTTATGTAGGTGGATTTATGTTGGCTTTGTAAAAGAAGATTTTTTTTAAAGTTTTAATGGTTTGATTATCTTTAAGTAGTTATACAAAGGAGTTGCCATTCAACAAAGGAATTTATGAATAGAGTCCCCTCTTTCCACATTCTCACCCACCCCTCTTAACCCACCCCTTCCCTCATTTTTCTTAACTTTTAGGTTATGTATTGAAGTGTTTTTGTCGTTTAACAAAGAGCTAATGTGTACAATGCATCTTAATCTGTGTCATCCCTTCAACATTTTCACCCCGCTTCGACTCACTCATTCCAAAAACATAGGCTGGAAGAAAGACAGCCTCTTCAACAAATGGTGCTGGCAAAACTGGAGGCTGAGATCTGAGGATCATGGTTCAAAGCCAGCCAGAGCAGGAAACTCCGTGAGACTCTTATCTCCAGTTAACCAATAAAAAACCGGAAGTGACGCTGTGGCTCAAGCGGTAGAGCGCTTGCTTTGAGCTGAAGAGCACAGGGACAGCCCCCAAGCCCAGAGTTCAATCCCCATGACCGACCAAAAAACAAACAAACAAACAAAAAACTGGCTATCCACATGCAAAAAAAAAAAAATGGAACTAGGTCCTTATATATCACCTTATATATCATCAGTTCAAAATGGATTGTGAAGGCATTGTTGATTTTATCAGGTAACAAGCATATACATCTCATTTGTATATTCTGCTCCAAGCAAAGGTAGGCACAAAAGCCAGTGGCTGGAATGTCAGCATAAGACACTTGTGAAAGAAGATTTGAAAGATGTATTCAAGATAATTTTAGTTGCTAAGGCGTTCTGTTTCTTTTTATGCTCTTTATTTTTAAAAAATAATCAGTTTTGAAAGTAGAAAGATTTGCAACACTTAGCTTTAGCAAACAGCATTCTAATGAAAACCGTTCATATTCTTTTTTTTCCCACCTTCCCAACACCTCCCCCTCCCCCCAAAATTGTAGCTGTAAAGTTCACTCAACATAGTGTCTTGTAAATCTCATTGTTACAAGGGATCATCCTGTATCCTTATTTCAACATTTTGTTATTTCCATTCCCTTTCCCAAATTAAAATAACGTACATATGGTTTTAAATCAAAATTATCTTACCTTACATAAACCAATTTAGTAAAGTCAAACAATAAGGAATTGTGCAAGTGAGTCTACTTTGTGAGTGTGGTTTATGAATTTTCACTAAACTTTTAAAAAAATAAGATAAAAACACATTTATAAGATTATCTCTTTGTTGTTTTGTATGTCCCTCCCCCACAGTATAACCCTTGCTTTCACTATATTTGATGTCAGTATAACTTGTGGAGGAGATGGGGAAAAACCAGTTGTTTAAGGATACAGGTGGACCTGTTGCAACAATGAGAAGTACAAGTTGTCATGTCCAAAACGAACTTTACAACGTTGGTGGGGGGGGGGGGGCGGGGGGGGGGGCTGGGGGGGGGGAGGAAGGAGAAGGATTGGGATTAGGGGGGGAGGGTGGAGGCTGGGAAGGGATGTGA
Source organism: Dipodomys spectabilis (assembly GCF_019054845.1). Taxonomy (NCBI): domain Eukaryota; kingdom Metazoa; phylum Chordata; class Mammalia; order Rodentia; family Heteromyidae; genus Dipodomys; species Dipodomys spectabilis. Next base: position 777,100 of record NW_024870867.1, read on the forward strand.
AGGGTAAACAAAGGAGGAGGCTGCAATGCTTGGTAAGAAATGTACACATTATCCTGCCCATGTAACTGTAACTCCTCTGTACAGTATGTTCACAAATAAAATTAAATTAAATTAAAAAAAAATAAGATAAAGTACATAAAGCTCAGCGAATTTTTTACTTTTTGATAAACATTGAGGCGAGAAAGATAGTAATAGATATTGTGATGGCTGGGAAGGTGGCTCAGTGGTAGAGCGCTTGCCTTGCATGCCTGAGGCCCTGGGTTCAATTCCTCAGCACCACATAAGCAAAAAGAAAAAAGCCGGAAGTGGCACTGTGGCTCAAGAGGTAGAGCGCTAGCCTTGAGCTGAAGAGCTGAGGGACAGCGCCCAGGCCCAGAGTTCAGGCTCCACGACTGGCCCCCCCCCAAAAAAAATAGATATTGTGAGTTTTTATTAGGAAACCACAGCATGACAAAGCTCAGAGACATCAGAGGTAGCAACTAATGCTTCAGATAAAGAGTCTCAAAAGAACTAGTGTATATTCAGACAAATCTTCCTGGCAGGTAAGTAAACTAAGTAAACTTAGTTTACATGGAACTCAAACACCCAATGCACTTGGCTTATCAACAGACAGATGGTTTTAAATTATTTAAATATCAAGGTACTCCTTTTTGGTTAAGCAGGTTTGGATGTTCCTTTAGACTATATTGCGCCTCCTCTGTTCCCTCCTTTTCTTCCCCTTCCTGTCCTCCTTTTCCCTTCTTCTCTTCCTTCTTCCTTTTACTTTTAGTCCTCCTAGTCATCTTCTCATTCTTGTTTGATCCTCTTTCCCTTTCCTATTCCTCCTTTCCTCTTCTTTCCATTTCTCTTCCTCCTCATTTTTCTTGTTTTCTTTTTTCTTCTCTATCTTTGACAGCTGTAGCTTTTTGTCAAAAGTAAATTTGTTTTAAAATTATGAATTTATTATCATATTAAGTTCATCTGATCAGGAACCCATTTTGCCTCTACTGAAGTAAAATTTTATAATATCCTTTTACTGTTACTTATGTCTAAAGATAACCTATGGTTCTAAATATATTTTAAGGAACATTTTTACATCATTCTAGGAACTAATTTTATGACTTGTAACAAGAAACAGTTGTATATCTATTTTAAACTTGGTGCCCTGGATATTTAAACAGAGTAGCTAACACAAAGAAATCCCTCTTCATAACCAGCCTGGTTAAAAAAGACAGATTTAAATTCTTAAAATTAATTTCTTCTGGTATCATTCTCATACCTCTTCTCTTTTTTTCTCTCTCTTCTATGACTCCTCTCACCTTGAGAAATTCTAATAACCTCTACCAGAGCTTCTTTTTTAACTTTTAAAATTTTATTATAAAGGTAATGCACAGAAGAGTTACCATTACATAAGTCAGGTATTAAGTTCCTTATGAACAGCTTGACCCTTTTCCTCATCTTCTCCCTGTTTTCCCCCTCCTAACCTCCTTCCCCTCCAAGTTGTATAGTTCATTTCCAACATAGTGTCTAGTGAGTATCAGTGCTGAATTGGTTCACCTTGAATCCCACCATTTCTGTGCTTCTCTTTCTCCTCCACAAATCAAATAAACTTATATACAAGACAAAGAGTACAGGAATAAGGAAAAAAAAACAGTGACCGAAGGGAATAAACCAAAGAGTAAAGGAAAGAAGAAAAAAGATTCACAAACAATACAATAAAGTACCTCTTGTTTCCATTTTTTCAAGTTCATTTCGATAAGCATCATTCTACATGGTCACATACACACACACACAGCTATTGAGCTCTTGTGATCCTCTCCTAAGAACATCCTCCTTTGTTCTTACTGTGTGAATGTTTAGACTGCTATCTGATTAATCATGTCCATGTGTAATTATTTGTCTTTTACTATCCATTGAGATTACTTGTAGATATATAGGCACATTCTATCTATTACAAATGAAGGAAACTATACAGCCTCTGTTTCTTTGGGTCTGGTTTACTTTCTTTAATGTAATTTTTCCAAATCTTTCCATTTCCTTATGAATACCTATTTGTAACTTCACACCCATTGATCACATTCAATTCCTCCCTGCCCTACTCTGCTCTCTCCAGATGCTGGTAATCAACCATTGGCTTCTCTAAGGTCCATTTTTTTCAGATTCTACTAAGACCATATAGCATGTATTATCTGTGTGTGTGTGTGTGTGTGTGTCTGTGTGTCTGTGTCTTGCTTTCTACTTAATGTAATGACTTCCACTTATATCTATGCTGCTGCATATGGTAGGATTTCCATCCTTTTGATGCTGAATAGTATTTCACCAAGTATATATTTCCATTATTTGACTGACATTTTCTCCATTTATTGGCTATTGTAATGAACAAAGAAATATAGGTTACATTCCCACCAAAAATATGTGAGCAATGGATCTCTTTTCTCCTATTCTTACAGTGCTTATTGTGTTTTCAATAATCAAAATTCTTCCTGGAATGAGAACATATTTCTATATGGTTTTGATTTGCATTTCCCTGATGATCAGTGATAAAGTCATCAACTTGAGGAAATGTAGGGCTCACCTGATTTGTATCCTTCATTTCAGGGACCACTTTCCTTAGTTTCCTGATGTCCAATGTCTGGAAGATCTTTTAAAAATCCATCCTTTCCTGTTTTACATTTGATTTGGATGAGAAGGCAAATGCAGTGCTGGCTATCCTATCTTGATCAAAAGGATGCACCCTCCCACCCTTCCCATCTTTACAGTGTAAATATTCCATGTGTGGTTTGGTATAGCTAGAATTTCAACACTTGGACCTGGACAATTCATATTGGTAATTCAAGGAACAAGTGCTTTTATGAGATTAAATAAAAGATATGCAAGGTTGCTAATTCATGTGCAAAACTCAGTACCAGACATCTTTCATCTTGTTTAGTGTGTATGAGAGTTAGAAAAGACACATTTGTTAGAGAGCTATAACTAAGATTTAACATCCTGGATGCTGGTTGATTTGGGACGTACTAGTATTGATAAATTGTTTACAATTCCTGAAGTCCTGTTCTGCTAATCAACTCAATAATGACAGAAACTTCATATATATCTTCTGGAACCACTGCCAAATCTAAGACGTTAAGTGTGAGGACCCTTTTGTAAACTGGGAAAACAATGTCCTACACACATGTAGTATTATTCTAAACCTTTTCTTGGTAGATATTTCTAAATTCTTGGTAGGTATTTCTAAACTCTTACTTGAATATGTGTTTTTCTTTGCCCGATGAGTCCTTCATGCACAATAGGTTTTTGAAGCAAGGCTCTTAAAGTTAAATATTTGGGTTGATAGTCAAACCTTTACCTAGCAAAACACAGTTTTAGAATATTTTTCCAAGTTTATATAAAAGTTTTTTTAAAGTAATAATCTAGTACAAGGTATAAATGCAGAGAGACATTATGTTGTATTATCCTTTTGCTGATATTATAAAAATGAAGAGTATGGAGGTGTGGTTATTCAGGATACTTCAATCCAGAGGATCACAATTTGAAGCTAGCCCAGAAAGAAAATTCTTTGAGACTCTATCTCCCAGATAATGAGCAAAAAGCCAACCTGGAAACATTATTCAAGTGGTAGATCACCAACCAAGCAAATGAGAGGCCCTGAGTCTAAACCTTGTACTGGAAAAATGAAATTTTAAAAATGAATGGATAGATAATGATGATGATGGTGGTGGAGGTGGTGGTTATGTGTGTGTGTGAGAGAGAGAGAGAGAGAGAAAGAGAGAGAGAGAGAAAGAAAATCCTACTGTTGCCATCACTAAAGTGTGTCTCCATCTTATGTACATAAATGCAACATATGTTGAGGAATTTAGATATACCTGGCAATGTGACCCAATAACATTTTTGTATGGGGAAAGTACATAAGATGATTGATACAGTTATACTTACAAGAATTATGTCTGGTTCTAAAAGTATAATACCATGGTCACAGATCATGTTCTTATTTGTGGTAGAGACCACATATCAAGACTACTTCACAGTCAGCGACAGACTAACTTGCTGCATAAATACCAGAAGAAAGTTGCAAGTACTGCACTCCTTAAGCCTGTCTATCAGAAATGTTAAATGTCATAGTGCATAATTTATTAAGCTTTTAGCCCATCAGCACTGATCTGAGGGGATTAACCTATATAGCCAAACTATTTATCACAATTCCATACATAAAATGTACTTTTAATTAATAATGGTTGATCTGTTGCCTTCATGGATGCAGCTAATCAGTTCTGAAGCTTGGATCCTTTTAATGAATTTTAAAGTTTTTTTTTTGGTTTTTTCTTCTGTACACTTTCACAGCAGAGTTGATGTGCTTACTTCCTGGAATAGTTTCTTTACTTAGTGGCATAATCTTACAGTCTCTTTGGTATTTTTCCACAGCAATCTCAGTATGAAAATAACCATGTTTCTTGGTATTTTAAAATGGCATCCATTACTCTTGAGCTGACCTCACTGTCACTAACCTATCTGAAAGTCATAAAATTAGTAGAATGCAGTTCCCATCAATATACTGAGCCTAGAAAGGTCTGAGTTAACAATTTACAAGAGTGAAGACTTTTTTTAAAAAGTGGATTGTAGCTTTCTATACTCATGAAAAGTGAGGTAAGCAGATGCAACAGGAAAACAGCTCTATACAGACGTTTCCAAAGGATCTAAGTTATTACTTACCCTATTAAGGCAACTACCGAATTTGATTGTCTATGTACAATTGGAATCAAATCAAATTTAGTAAATTTAATGATACTAACTGATTACCTTTTCAAGATTTACAAATAGGACATGCATTTTATGAGTTTGATTTTAAAAATATTATGTTACAACACAAAATATTTTAAAGTTATTTTCAGTTTTAGCCCTTTATACATAATCATGACTACTCCTGCCTCAAATTTAAAAATGAGTTAAATGAAAAGGGAACAATAACTATGCATGAGTTATCTATATCTTATATTATATTCCTGTTTTTTCTGAATTGTGTTGCTTTGAACCCAAGATTTAATATGTCTTAGGAAACTTATTTTAAACCTTCCTTTTATATAGTCTACAAGTTTTAGTCAAAGACCAAATAATTAAAAAGCAAGCATATTTCACTGATAAATAATCATATTATTATAATCACTTGGTTTCATAAGGAGATTATTCCTTCTCATAGTGCCCTATCATGTCCTGATTCTTAACATTCCAATTTTCAAATCCAAATACCAAAGAAGACAGAATGTCTTACAATGAGCTCCATTTTCCAGATTAATGCACCTGAGAAGCATTTTTCCTTATTTAATATCCCTTACTCATTTCCTTTCCTGTTATAGGGATAGCACAGCTGTTTATCTGGCAATTATCATTGAATCTATTAGTGAAAATGTCTAAATTAATCATCAAAAGACAAGCCCATCACAGAATAACTGTGCTATGAATACAGGACTTTGCATCTTTCTGTCCTTTTCTCTAGCTCCAGGTGGGAGCATTGGTTTTTGGATCCTGAAAACTTTGACCTAGAAAAAGTTATATACATTTATTAATATCTACTGTTTAATTCTCATAAGCAGACTGTTTGCTTCATCAATACAAATATTTTTACTTTCATCTATAGGATACTTCTGAACAGTTAAAAAGAAGTTGTGTAACTGGAAATTATGGTGATGTTCATAATCAGTTTAAGTAATTCATTCAGAACTTTGACAGATTCAGTATAATGCTCACTAATAAGAAAGTAGGTCTTATTCAACTTAATGAACATATCTTTGTTGCCTCTTTAACATGTGGGCTGTGGGCCCTCTAAAATCAGAGTTGTAGAGCACACAGATATGTCAACTTGACAAAGAAATGAAACAAAAATAGAATGAGGAGTCTCTTAGAATGCATGTATACACCATATTGTATCCTTAATCCATTAATTCAATTACAGAACACCAGGATTTAGAATCTCAAACTTACACAAATGAGGATGAGACATGCTTTTTGAATTCTTCTTTTTTACTCAGCAGAGTTCTGAGTCTAGCAGAGGCAACAGAGACACAAAGGTGTGAATTACAATATAGGTATGAGTGATATCACTTTGATGGGTTCTGGTGTTGTGAGGGCATAGAATATATAAGGATCCAAGTCAGAACAAACTTCACAGAAAGGCACCGGTGAATATTCTGCTGCAACTGGTAAGGCCATGCATGGATTAATCTTTGGTGAAAACATCAAACTTGAGAACTAATATCTATTTACATCTAATATCATCTGTAGCAAAATCAAAACATGGAAAAATACGTTGTTTAGACATAAAGATAATCTTTTGACTCATATTACTAGCAAATAAGATAGAACGTCCTCCAAGGTGAAGAATTCTCTAGACTCAGCCCTCAGTTGTGTGTGTTGAGAGTGGTCATCATCCATCCTATTGATTTAGCATCTTTGATGGTATGGAGAAAGTAGAAGAACCAACCAAAGTTTTGCACAATTACCTTAAGGAACTATTTGCTCATGTTCATTTCATAGTTATTTTGTTTCTATGCAGCTGGTCCAATTGATAAATGCAATTGTGTCTGTGATAGAGAACAATGCAGGGTAAATGGTAAAACAATGGTAAAACTATTTTACTCACTCTTAGACAGTGCCTCATCAGAACTACCTTGAAAAGGACTCTGAGGACACATGGTGTTCATTTAGCAGTGAGTAGGAGTACTAGAACCTTGTATTTGCTCTAGAGAAGAAGCTAGGCGTGTCAAAGAGTTGGGACAGTTTGAATTCCAGTATGAATTCTGTCACTTGCTATTTATTATTGAAAACAAAACCACATTATCCTTTTTTTGTAAAATGAAAGTAATCTATATCTACTTCAAATGTGCTTGTAGTACCATTTAATGAAGATCCATAGGCAGAATGTTTATCAATGCCTAGCACATCTAAACACTGTCAACCTAATCTTGATATGAGATTAATTGCAATATTATTTCTAAATGCTAGCATACTGTGGAGCAAAATCATTAATAACCTTTGTAGGAAGTGCTGAAATGAAAAAAATCAAGCAAGTATACTTTCCAAAGGAAAGATATAAGAGATATAAGACCATTGACATGATAGTAATTTATTCATTCATTTATACTATAAATATTCATTGAGTGCCTACCATATTTTTATTCTAAACACTCTGAATAAAATGGTGTGGTCAAGTTTTGTCCTTGTGATATTCTTCTTCTTAAAGACATTTATAGTCCCATAACTTAAACCAATTTACAATCAATGTCATGCTAATGCTGAAAAAAATAAATAGATACTTTATACGTTATACTATTGTGTCTGATATGATGGGATTATCAAATCTGTCAAACTGAAGATACTTTCACAGCAGCAATAAATGGTTTCAAACTTATTGAAATTTATGTCCAGAGTAATTAAGTAGTTGGTTCTCTGATGGAATGCTGAGATGTGGGGTTTGTAGAGGATAAAACTATAATTTCTTTAATCCTCAAGGAAGACCTGAGAAAACACATTAAATTGTTTCTACAACTTGAATGACAACAGCATAGGTTTGTGGAAGGAGTTTTGGGGAAAATTCTAGATTCCAAACTATTTCCTGTGCACATACATTGCCCTCTTTGATACATTAGTCTGAAGGTTACTAGGATTAATGGGTAGGACTAATGGCTTCAAAGCTTATTATTCCATATGAAGAGGAGACTGGGGTTTACTTTTACTAACTATTAAATGTGCCTAATTTAGATAAGCATTAAGTGTGCCATTTTCTAAGAAATAAGGTAATGAATGAAATAGAAGTTTATTGCAAATTTAACTCTACACAGATACCTTAAAGAATTCAGCACCACATATTTTTAATGTAACAGAGGGTGAGAGGATTCTAAGCCATTACTGTAAATATGCATTTATAAAAATTGTGTTCACTTAGTGGACTACAGAATGCTTCAGTATTACAGTCTGACTTCCATAAAAATAGGTGTTTTAAAAGGAATATTCAGGAATTTGCTCTTTCATTTCAACTGATGCTAAGCAGGCATTGATTTTGACTTTGTAAATTCCATTTAAGAAGTACTATTTGAATCCTAACAAGAGAAAAATAGAGATTTCAATGTTTGTTACACACTGCAAATAATAAATTCAATTATTTCTGAAGAAGATCAGCTATAAAGCCCAAAAGATTCATCTGAGTATGAATCTAATGAAATTATAAATGTTTATATTGTTAACATTAAAGTGTGGTTAAGATAACTAGAAGAACCGTCATTTGTAAATCAATATCAATTAGAAACCATCATGATAAGACAACTAAACCAAAGTCTGTATTGCTGAAAAAGGGTTTGCCCTAGTGACAGATCACTGCTACAACCTCTCTCCCTATTGGGTGATGTTTACCATATGTCTCATGATTGATCATCGGACTTAATGAGTTCTTACAAGCAATTAAATAATCAAGAGTTCCTGCTGTTACATGGCATAGCTTGATAGAACAGTGACAAATGAGAGAATATCTACAACCTAATCAAAAGGACATATTTCCTTGGGAACAAAATAATATTATCCACAAGTGCAATCAAAGGACAAAAGAACACAGAAAGGACACCAACAGACTGAGATAAATTGTATCCTTTTTACATTATTCTGACTGCACAGATTCTACTTATTGGGCCCTGGTATGTCAGAAGGAAAACTAAGCTTGTTAAATATATTTTACTTTCAATATGTTGTTGGATGGTGTACACACACACACACACACACACACACACACACACATTTTTTTCTTAATTTTTCAAGAGGCTATTGTTAAAAATTACTGGCAATGTAATGTATTAATCTTCAATCTTTCCAGGAAAAATTTATCAAAAGACTTATAAGCATGCCAAATAAAGTTTCTTAGGTGGAACTTTGTAAGGTAGTTTTCCTTAGAACTTCAATATAAAATGTGATTTGACTGGCCCCCTTACCACTCAACCCAGGTAAATGAAATACAACTTTGTTCCTGTCCATTAATCTGTAGATGTAAAGTTACAATAAAAACCATCCACTGCCTTTGAGGATTCTTAGGATTAGTATTACTTCTCCACAGCCTTTGCTTATAAATTACAAACAAATGCAATATTTCATGATACAGTTTTACTTATTTCTCATACTGTGAGGAAACTAGACAATTCTTGCTTTATTGAATTCTGATGAACGAGGAGTTTTTAGTTTCTCTCATGATAGCCCATGTGGTTTAGATTTCTCCTTCCCCATGTTTGTTCTCCTAATACTTAAGTAAATAAGAAAAATAAGAAATATTTATTATGAACTATGTAGATGTGATATATTTTTTAATTTTATCTTAAAAGCTCCTATCACATGTATTACTCCCCATTTTTTGGTCACCTAGTCACAGCTTTAAAGTAAGGTCAAGAAAAGCTTCTAATTTGGCAAGAGGGAGGGTTGTAATTTTGATCCTTGGAGGTGAGTTTGAATTGGCCTGGAGGTAGAGATAACTATTATGAAATTACATAATTTTGGTGTTGAATCTGAATCACACCTATCTGCTTAGCTGTGGGAAATTTAACTATACTCTGCCAATTTTGGCTTCATCTGTTATCAAAAGTCAAAATCAGAGCAATGCGCTGGTGGCTCTCGCCTGTAATCTTAGCTATTTTGGAAGCTGAGATACGAAGATCGCAGTTCAAAGACAGCCCAGGCAGGAAAGCCCGTGAGATTCTTATCTCCAATTAACCACCAGAAAACTGGGAATGGCGCTGTGGCTCAAGTGGTGGAGTACTCACCTTGAGCTGACAAACCAGGGACAGTGCCCAGACCCAGAGTTCAAGCCCCAAAACCAACAAAAAAAAATAGTCGAAATCACAAGTAATTTATGTATCTAATATGTGTAGAAAATGACTTTGGCCAGTAAATATTGTCATTTATTAATTTATTTAATGGTACTTATTATAGGTGAAGATAAATGTGCAAGACAGTTCTAGCCCTTAAGGACTTCACATCCAGAATGAAGGTTATATACAACTATACAGCATATTAGAATACACATCATTTATATCTATTTATCGATCTATCTCTATTGCATACATATATTATATGATGAAGGCAGTCTCAGTGTCATATGAGCAATCAATATAACACAATGCAAAAAAAATACAAGAAGAGGGACAAATCTGAGCTATTGTAGACAAAGTGACACTTGCAAGAACATTTGGATACTGAAGAATCAATAAGCCCAAACCTCTTACAGCGAAGTAGTAAATAAACAAGTCAATGAGATCATAAAGAAAGAAGACTAGAGAAGCAAAGATGGACGTCCAAATACTATTTATGGGTTTTGTAAGAAAAAAGTTGTAGGAAAAGGATAAGAAATTATGGAGAGATGAGAGAAGTCCAGAAAGACTAGCATCAGATGGCTGATGCACACACCTGTAATCCTAGCTACTCAAAGAAGATGAGTCCTATAGGAATATGTTATAATACCAGTCCAGGAAGTAAATTCCGCTACACTCCATCTCCAAGGTAATTATCAAAAAAGCAGGGCTGAGGAGGAGCTGGGGAGGTAAGGTGGGAAGGGATGGTAGGGGAAAAACAAAGGAGGGGGTAACAATGCTGTATGGGAAAATATACTCATTACCTCACTCATGTAACTGTGACCCCTCTATACAGTATCTTTACAATAAAAATATGTATTTAATTTTTTAAAAAGCAGGACCAGAAGCATTGCTCAAGTGCTATAGTGTCAGTTGTGTGCAAGCAGGCTTTAAAGCACTGGTTTCAGACAGCGAGGGGATAGAGGGCGTGAGGGCTGGGGATGGAGATTGCTTGTTTGGTTTTTCAGAAGTCAAGGAAGCAGTGAATTCCACCAAAAGAAAATGTTCAATACTATCATAAAACAGCAGAATAGATAAGGGTGATAAAGTGCTACACTGAGTGTGATAGGCTCTTCAAATTTTATGTCCCAAACTCTTTTGGCTTTTTGGTCATTTGTACCTGTCCCAGTCATTAGAAAGCTATTTCTCTATGATCTCTCTGCCACACAAAGCTTTGTGGTTTCCATTTTGACAATGAATCAGGAACACCAAAACCTGTGGTAGTGTGTGGGAATTTAATGAACCACGGGCTCACTTTTGACTAGGCAAGAGGAGGAACTGGTGAGTATATCCTTTCTTTTACTCTTTCTGATAGACTTTTCTGAAAACCAGTCATTTATAAGACTTCTCAGGAAACGGTGCCAAGAGATGAAGCAATTTGTGCTTGACCTCTGAATAGTGATCAGGTTGAAAACATATCCCCTTACTGGCAATCCTTGTCCTCTGTTCCTGATTTCTGGTCCTGAAACAGTGTCCATCAATGGAAGAATAATGCTTAATCCTTTGCTTCATGGGATAAAGAGGCTAAGAAAAATATATAATACAGTATAATAAGAAATCTATTAATTTCATTTGATATGAAATCACAAGGTAACAATAAGTTCTCCTTTTTCTAAGCCTAGAGTCTAAGTACCTAGAGTTAAAAACAGAAATTGGTTAATAGATTAACATGTTATGAATAATGTAATTAGAAGCAATAATAAGAGCACAAGAGAAAATTGAAAAAGACAAGCAAAAGAGAACTATTTATGTATTTTAAGAGAATTCATGGTAAAAATGTAGTTGCTGGAAAGTGAAAAAGCTAAAGATGGAAATTAAGAAAACATTTGGGAATACTAAGACAATTTTCCATAGGAATTAAAAGTAGGTAGCTTAATCAAATGGTTCAATTTTCTCATTTTCTGCAAATGATCCTCAACATGGGAAACTGATTAAAATGAAGTTCTCAATTTTCTATTCCAAGCTAAGCAAATTCTAGGGGTATATCCATATACTCAATATTTCAGCAAGCTCTTTAGGGACTCTGATAAATGCTACAGATTAGGAACCAGTGCTTTCTATACTATAATCTACTTGTGTAAAAGAAAAGTAATAGTAATAAAAAGACCCTTTACATGGAACATGTCTTAATTCCAGAGCTCAACATACATATTTTAACACATTAAAACCAAGACATCTTTTGGGAGCAATTTGCTACAATAGCTATGATATATTTGAATAGTCATTGTGAATTCTAACCTACAAATTTCCAGAAGGAAACAACTAAAGATACCCTTCATAATGCTTACCTGGCAAAGTATACAACAGGTAAGTTCATTGAAGGCTTCTTAAGAAAAAGACAGTTCAATAGCTCTAAGGTAAAATATACCAAACTCTTGTTTAAAAGTATACCAGTGAATGCATAAATGAAGAGTAGATGTAGTTTTCTCTCTCTGACTTTTAAAATGCCTTAGACAATGTTCTACATTAAAGGTTATTGATTTATATGGATTCAATATAGAGTAGAGGGCAATGTTTCGCCATAGATAGGAAACAAACCTTAAAGCTATTGACTCTCCATTAGGAACATGTAATATGCTAATATGCTGCTTCTTTGTATCAGAGTATTCAATCTGGACTGCTCATTCTAGTTATAATTGATGGATCCCTACAGAATTAAAATAGGTATGAACATTTGTTAAACCTAGCAGTTCCTAGGTAGCCTTTCTGCCTTTGGCTTCTAGTAAGGTCTCTTCTTATTAGGGACTCCCATTGGTTAGCTTGACAGAAAAAAAAATACACTGAGCAGTCTCTGAGATTAATTCCGGTCAACCTCTAGAATAGAATTCAGGCAAACTCAGCTGAATAATCTTAAAGAATACTTTTAAATTTGAGTTTTATCAAGATACAAATATAATAGTCTTATCCTATAAGTAAACAGTGCCATGCCTGTAATCCTAGATAATTGGGAGGCTGAGATTTGAGGATTGTGGTCAAAGCCAGCTGAGGCAGGAAAGTTCATGAGACTCTTATCACCAATAAACCCCACAAAGCGAGAAATAGAACCATGGTTCAGGTGAGAGAGTGCTATCTTTGAGCACAAAATCTCAAGGCCCTGAGTTCAAGCTCCAGGACTGGCACACATACAAAGGCAGAAAACATTGTCAGTATTATCTCATTTGTGTGAGGCTAACTACTGTTAAATTTCATGCTCTGGTTGATTGTAATGTGCATTGTACTACAACTATTTTCAAATCTTAATGTATTTTGTGCAATCCATTGCCATATTCCGCTTAAGTAGATTTGTTTTTTGTCCTACTGGGGAATGAATTCTGGATCTCACAGTCACTAAGCTTGCTTGTTCACAGATGGCATTCTATCAGTTGAGCTCTCTACCTTTTTTTTTTTTTTTTTAATTGTGAAAATGCCGTACAGAGGGGTTACAATTACATGGGCTAGGTAATGAGTACATTTCTTATCAAGCTTTGTTGCCTCCTCCTTTGTTTCTCCTTCCCCATCCCTTCCCATTCCCCCCACCCAAACCTCCACCCCACCTCCCAGACAAAGTTGTAAAGTTCATTTTTCGATTTAACGACTTGTACATCTCATTGTTGCAATGGGTCCACCTGTATCCCTAGCTAAACAATTTGTTTTTTCCCTTCCCCTCTACAAATTATACCGACATCAAATACAGTGAAAGCAGGGGTTATACCGTGGTGGGGGAGGGGACATACAAAGCAACACAGAAATCATCTTATAAATGTTAGAAACAATCGCATGAAAGAAAAAACATTAAGCCCTATCTTTAGGTAAGCTTCTTGTTTGTAATTTTGCTATCCTCCAGATCTCAGCATCATGAGTAGCTAAGATTATAAGCATGAGCCACCATGACTAAAAACAAGGTATCTTCTTTTTTTCCGGTCATGGGACTTGAACTCTGGGCCTGGGCACTGTCCCTCAGCTCTTCAGCTCAAGGCTAGCGCTCTACCACTTGAGCTACAGCACCACTTCCGGTTTTCTGATGGTTTATTGGAGATAAGAGTTTCACGGGGCTGGGAAGGTGGCTCAGTGGTAGAGTGCTTGCCTTGCATGCCTGAGGCCCTGGGTTCGATTCCTCAGCACCACATGAGCAAAAAGAAAAAAGCCGGAAGTGATGCTGTGGCTCAAGTGGTAGGGCGCTAACCTTGAACTGAAAAGATGAGGGACAGCGCCTAGGCCCAGACTTCAGGCCCCATGATTGGACACCCCACACACACACCAAACAACAACAAAAACAACAAAAAAAAAGAGTTTCATGGACTTTCCTGTCCAGGCTGGCTTTAAACCGAGATCCTCAGATCTCAGTCTCCTGAGTAGCTAGGATTACAGGCGTGAGCCACCAGCGCCAGGCTAAGACAAGGTATCTTAGTAATAACAGTTCATTCTATTGCACAGGTGTGTATTTAACTGATTCATATATTCCTTCGCTTTCCTTTACTTTACATTTATATTGTAAGTTTTGTACATAGTGGTTACAGTTACATAAGTCAGGTATGGAGTACATTTCTTTTTGAACAGTGTCACCCATCCCTCATTTTATCCCAGTTTGGCTTAGCTTTCCAATGCATAAAAATATCAAGCAGTGAGAGATGTGGAGTTTCTGAAGCTAAAATAACATAGAAAGAAGGAAGCTATCCAGACAAATGATTAGTCCTCAATGATTCATCTCCAAAGAAGTGAAGAAATAATAAAACTAAGATACCTGAAAAGAGAAATATAAAGGAGTTTTAATAGAAAGAAGAGTCTATTGTTTAATTTCCTAAAATATTTTCTAGTACAGAGAGATCAACAGCTGGCACTAAATAATATTGTCTTCATGCAATATAAATGAAAGGTAAACTATATTAAAGTTCAGTAGCATTAAAATCTTTGAATCTCTCAATCAATAAGTTCACAAAAATTACACACCTCATTAAATTCTACACAGATTGCAAAGCTAGCTGTAATGTAAAAACAGGCAGACAGTCTGTCTCAATATTATTACAGGAAGGGTTGGTTAAATTAATAGCTTTGCATTGATTAAAAAATCTTGCATTTTACATGTTCTTAAGTTGGTTCCCACCATTACCTTTCAATGACAAAATGAGTCTTTAGAGAAATGTGGTTATATTGAACTACTAAAATACAAAGGTAGGCAAAGGAAGAAGTTTACTGGGTCCTAGCATTGTTTCCTGTCATAAAATTCTATCTATCTGAAAAGAAAAGATGTTTACATCCATATAGCCCTAGTGACTCTTAATGTTTAGAATTGCCTACTGCTAAAAATGTCATTACTCTGTAGTGATAACTAAGCATAAAATAGTATTACTCTAACATGATTTCTTTAGATAAGATTTCATTATACCATGAAATGTGACATCTGGGAGGGCATATGACACGTCCAATGCTGACTTGTCCACTTGGAATCACTGTCCATTTGGGAATGTTCTCTTACAAGAAGAACTATCAACTGTCTTTTGCATGTATTTCCTTAGTTCTTTCCCATGCTTGCTCACTTTTAAAAACATGGAGATTGAGCTGGGAATGTAGCTTAGTGATAAAGTGCTTGCCTAGCATGAACGAAACCCTAGGTTTGATTCCTCACTAACACATAAACAGAAAAAGCCAGAAACAGCACTGTGGCTCAGGTGGTAGAGTGTTAGCCTTGAGCAAAAGAAGCTCAAGGACAGTGCCTAACACACAAAAAATGGAGATTATGTAATTTATCTGGAAAGATTTTACTATGAATGGAAATTCATATTTATCTCGTTACTTGCTACTTATTTAATATTAATATCAATGGGATACCAGAATTTTTTGACACACAAAATTCTTTAGTAGGGTCTGGGAATTCTTTAGTAGGTCGCTCAATGGTAGAGTGCTTGCCTTGCATGCATGAGGCCCTGGGTTCAATTCTTCAGCACCACATAAGCAGAGAAAGCTGGAAGTGGGGCTGAGCCTCAAGTGGTAGAGAGCTAGCCTTGAGCTGAAGAGCTGAGGGACAGCACCCAGGCCCAGAGTTCAAGCCCCACGACTGCCAAAAAAAAAAATTCTTTAGTAATTCACTCTTCTTCTTTCTTTGAAAGTTATCAGTAAAAAAGTTGTTTTGATAGTGTCAACTATCCTGAAGTATATATTTACCACATATAGCTAAGATTATTTTAATCTCAAAAGGTTTCTTCAGTCAGAATTGATGAAGAAATAATGTTGCTGATGATACTTTTATTTGTAGCATTGATATCACTTATTAGTCCCACTCACTGATTCCTTGAGTTAAAGATGATATCATGTCAATAATCTGTGGGCTCTTAAACAACATTAAAATATATTTTTATTTTAGTCATTCCATAGTCTTAAAAACACTCTCTACAAATATAATTGATTACTTTTTATATTATCTATACTATATAATTTTATATAAGCTATATAAAGGTTTAAACCTCATCTCTTAATAAGGGTCAAAAATACAACCCCTGAAGTCAAGAAATATTTCAACAAATATACAATCTATTCCTTATTCAGTAATAACATTCATTTATGAAAATAATACATGTTTATGTTCATGAAGCTAAGAAAAGATAAAGTATATTATGTTCCACTACAGAAACTATTAAAGGCAGCAAAATCAGCAAACAGTATTGACATATTTGATGTTAGCTTGCTTATTTTTATATAATTATGCTGTATAATTATAAATGTATTTTAGAAAGTATAATTTGATCTTTGAGAAAAACCAATGTTGTTCCATTTTTAAGGGAAAATATATGCTTTGTATTAAAGGATGAACTATAATCTGTGACACTATTGCTTTATTTTCTCTTCTAATGTGGTGTTCTTAAGCTTCACGTATTGAGTTGAATAGCATTCACTCAAATTTATATGATATTTAAGGATTACATAAGAATACTCATTATTACAACCTAGTAACACTTGAGTTTAATGACAATTATCACTGCTAGCTGGAGGTTAAAGCATATGTCAAATCCTTAACAGCTTATGGTCACAGAGTTTATGATGACCTTGTCTTTTAAATTGTAAGTGATTCTATGCATAATTGATATAGCCCATGAGGCGAAAATAATAAATAAAAGCCTGACAAGTCCACAAAGAGGTGAACATGACCTTCATAAAACTCAAGTCTACTTTATTTTAAATATCTAAATCTTAGGTTTGTTATCCTAGCTGTAGAAGGTATTTCATGATGACATTTGGTACATCCTGTTAGAAATTCCAACTCTGAAGACTTGACATTCTGCAAACTTTGCAATTATAGACTTTGCTCACTTAATAAAAATTCTAATTAATTGGCAGATTTTATGTTTGTTTCCTTAAGTAGTGACAAAGTAGATCTGAGGTGCAAAGACACAATTTGGGAATTATTTACTTTTTAGTTTCCCCTTAGATCAGCACTATAAGCACTAAAAATATCTACAAAATTCTAGTTTATTAATGAGAGAGAGAAAAAGCTAATGTCAAGAAGCTATACTTATAATATTTCATTTCTTTGCATAATACTGAGTAAACTTTTCATTACACTTAGAAAATTAATCATTAAAGATATAAGATAAAGCTTCATGCAGTGGCTCATTCTTATAATCCTAGGTATTCAGAGGGCTGAGATCTGAAGGCTCACACTTTGAATCTAACTTAAACAAGTCAAGAGGTAGCTGGGTGCTAGTCACTTAGCCTGAAATTCCAGTTACTTAAGAGATTGAGATCCAGGAAAATTGCAATTTCTAGAAGACATAACAATAACATATAGAAACAACATGATACAGATTTTGTAGTTCATTATCTGAAAAGGATTTTAGATTTCATAAAATTCT
Organism: Dipodomys spectabilis; assembly: GCF_019054845.1. Lineage (NCBI taxonomy): Eukaryota > Metazoa > Chordata > Mammalia > Rodentia > Heteromyidae > Dipodomys > Dipodomys spectabilis. The sequence continues at coordinate 794,774 of NW_024870867.1, forward strand.
ACAATGAGCAACAAAATATTCTTAAAACAATTGAGAAATCAGAATATATTTCACTGATTTAACTAGAAATATACAAAAGAACAATTGAGAAAATATAGTAACAATGTTAATATATATTTTTGCATTGTAAAGATACTGTACAGAGGGGTTACACTTACACGAGCAAGGTAATGAGTCCATTTCCTATCAAGCATTATTACCCCCTCCTTTGTTTTTCCCTTATCATTCCTTCCCTCCCTACCTCCTCAACTCTTCCCTTCCCCACCAATTTTTTTAACTCAATGGAAGATTTTAATTAGCAGAATGGAGAAATAAAAGGGAAAAATTGGTACATTTTCAAATAAATTGACCAATCTGGCCATCTAAAATAAAGCTGAATCAAACAGCCTTTACCTTTTTCCTTGAAACATCCTTCAAGGGAGTCAGTATGTTGGAATAAACTGAGGGTGAGCAAATGATAGAAATATGACACTGATCAAACTGTGTTACACATGGACATATTGGCATCACTTTGTACAACTATTTAAAGATATGGCCGGGCACCGGTGACTTACGCCTGCAATCCTAGCTATTCAGGAGGCTGAGATCTGAGGATCACGGTTCAAAGCCAGCCCAGACAGGAAAGTCTGTGAGCCTCTTATCTCCAATAAACCACTAGAAAACGAGAATGGCACTGTGGCTCAAGCAGTGAAGCACTGGCCTTGAGCTGAAGAGCTGAGGGACAGTGCCCAAGCCCAGAGTTCAAGCCCCATGACCGACCAAAAAAAAAAAAAAAGATAACTAAAGGGTGAAATATATATAAAGAGCATACTTTTTTTCTAACAACAGAGTAATATGCTCTGTTTGCCAAGATTTAAGAAACACAAATTGAAAACCTTAAGTTAAAGAATATCAAGCCAGAGATAACACTGAACTCAAGTGGTATTTGTTTTCTAATCACATATCAGATATTACCTTGTTCTATCATTCAACCAAGTCCGTTCTGTCTGTCAGGGTTGACATTTCTCAGGAAGGTTTTAAATTTTTTTTAACACATTACATATCTATTTGTGTTATCTTTCTAAGCATCTACACATCTTTCTAAATGTCTAGTTTTCTGGTTTGGAGAAAATAATTTTGCATGCAATTTCCAAAAATAATTGCATGGGATTATTTCCTAATGCCTTTGAAATTGTATCATTATTATAACTAGTCAATTTTCTGATGATTCTGAGCTCAAATTTAGACATTTTTAATAAAGAAAAAACATGAATATCATGGTGAAAAAGAAAAAAAAAGTACAGTGGCCGAAATTTATCTCTTATTTTTGTCAGTAGGTGGGGAAGGAAGGGATGGTAAGGGAAAAACAAAGGAGGAGGTAACATTGCTCAATAGGAAATGTACTCATTACCTTATTCATGTAACTGTAATCCCTCTGTATAGTATTTTTACAATAAAAAAACACAAAGAATTGATCAAAGTCTACCCATGTTAATTGAAAACCAGGATTTGTTTGCAAAAGAAAATAACTTCTCACCAATATATGAATTAAGGGAGAATAGCAATAATAATTATAAAATCATTAAACATTTATAGTAAAGTCTACACTAACTAACATGGAAGATTTATCATATTTAATCCTTATAGAAGCCCATGGGGGTATTTCTATACTTTTTCATTTTTAGATGAGGAAACTTTGGCTTACGTAAATTAAACAGCTAGTTAAATATGTACCTGATAAGGAGTTAAGTCGTAATGGAGATAGACACAGGTCAACTGATTTCAGGGTCTGTACTGTGAACAACTGCTTATTTCTTTTCTAAGAAAGAAAATTTTGTTGGAAATTTTTAAGATTGTCACAGTGAATAGAAAGATCTGGAATAAAAAGAGAATGCCATCTTAGACTATGTAGGCAGCAAGATCACCAAACTACTGGAATCAACCCAAAAAGTACCTAAGCAATAGTGTATTTATTAGAATAAGTACCCTTAACCTCAGCCCACCTTTCCTAGAACTGATTGCTCATATATCACAGTTCCTGTGGCATACAGCAAAACCATTCATTATACTACTACAAATAGTGCTTTAAATTTAAGAGCCTTTAATACACATAACCCATTGAATAAATACAGTTTAATGAATGGTAGGAGGACTACTTTTTAGAGAGGAGATTATGATGAGTACTATGAGCAAAGAATGCATAGAGACTCTCCACATTGGTAAAAATGGAATGAGACAAGCGGAGGCCAGGTGTGCCTAAGATAAATGAAATTCGCTTTGCAATTGAGCTCAGAGCTAATCCAGAAGAGAACAGGTCCATTATGAAAATCAAATACAAAGGCAAAGCCAGTAAGAACATACATGTATGTTTTTAGAACTATGATATAAAGACCTTGGGAATAGAGATCTGTCTCCTGGATGGTTATTCAGATACGAGTAACAAAAGAACACCATGGAAGCTTTAGCTGTGCAGCCACTTGTGATTTATTTCAAAAGGCTTGTCAGGGTATATTGTCATGGTCTCTGTCTGGTTTTACAGTTCTACCAGCCAGTAGGTCAAAGAGAAAGACCACTTAAGAATTATTTAAAAATGAAACGACTACTAAAAGGGATATAGTTGTATATTAAAGAGACACCAAGCTATTTTGATTCAACTAAGTTAGCTAAAGGGGCAAGAATAAATGAATACAATATGAGACAATATTCTGGTAGATGCAGAACTTTTAGAGTCTTGTGAAAGGCCAGTGAGAAAGTAGTTTGCTGTCAAATCCCTGTCATAAGTATATAGCTAAATAGTATTTAAGTTGTTTTATATTTGAATACATCAAGTGAAAGATAGTGTCTTAGGGCCAAAGAAAAGCACATGAACTCTAATGGTTCAACACAAATAAAAATACATAGAAAAACTAAGATATCAAAACAGTTATCTTAATCAAACTAGAGATTTCAAACTTGAAGTGAGACTGAGAATTCAGAAATATAAATATGTTTATCCATACAAGTTAGAAATAAATTCAATGAAGAGAAATAAATGGAAGAGAAAGGAAACAAAAGTAGAAATAAAAGTAAAAAATAAAAATATGCTCTTTCTGTATATCCACAAAAAAACAGAGCATTTTAAGAAAGTTGCAGTAAATACATGCTGTTTCCATTTCTTAAAGTCACATGTTTGAAATTTGAAAAACTTTTTGAATTAGTTAAGATGCTCCAGAGAGACTGAACCGAAAGATGAATGGATAAACAGACACGCAGACAGGTACAGACAGATAGATGGATTCATTGAGGAAATTGACATGGTTATAGATTCTGAGAAGTTCTATAATAAGATTCCCTCAGGTAGAGAATCTGAAGAGTCAATAACATAGCTCTGTTCAAATATAAGTTTCAGGTTCTCAGAACCATAAAGATACTTAGCTCCAGCTAAGTCAGTTGGTGATGATATTAGTTTTACTAATTTAATATGGGCTTCAATTTTGATCATTACTAAAAAACTAGGATGTTGCCAGGATAAGCATTAGAGTCCAAAATTGTACAACTTGAAATTCTATTTTCTAAGGGTAGGAAAAAGGGTTTAAGAGGGAGAAAAAAAAAGCGTGGACAAGAGATAGGGAGAATAGGCAGGAGGGGAAAGGGGTGTGGGTTAGGGAGAAGGAGAGGAAGCAAGACAGAAAACTTCCCTTTCTTTCTGCCTTTTTGTTTTGTCTTTGCCCTCAGCTAATTAAAGGCTACCTGCCCACATTAAATAAGAAAGACTATCCCCGCCCCCCCCCCACTGCACGGCCTCAGCCTTTGACATCCCTTCCAGAAACACTCTCACAGACATACATAGAAACTATGTTTTAGTATCCCTTAATTTAGTCTGGTGGCAGTTTAACACCTATGCCCATTTTCTTAAGATATATATACTGTCTAACCAGATATTAACAAGGTGACAGTTCTGTTTAACATGAGACAGCTAACCTGTGTATACACTAACATGCACTAACCCCTCCCCCCAAAGGGTCGGTAAATTTCTTGGATAATGTTTATACTTATCTTGATATATTGTAATGTAAGGACATAATGTAAAATGAGCAATTAACATATATGTATATAATATTATACATATATATATCTACTTGCCAAATAGCTGGCTGATCAGCTCAGCAAATTATGTCCTATCAGGGATCAGAATATGACACTCAATGGTAGCAATGAGCAGGTCAGTCTTGGTAAATCTTCCATTACTACCACCATAGCTATTTTGTCCATGAGTACATTAGGTAATAATAACAGGGTTCTCTGGGAAAGAAGGATGATTATCACTCACTGAACAGGCTATGCTATCCTCTTGACTATTGAAGTCTTTCTTTGATATCATAGCTGTTTGGTGAGCATGCACTAAAAAGCAAAAGCATGTCCACACCTTTCATTTATTGAGAAATCTCTAAACATTTCTATTTCCTCAGCTTATTTTTCAGTATAGAAGCTCAGGTACCTGACATCAGGGCAATGAGAAGTTCTGTGTCTGGTGAGGGTGACTTTGTTCCATCCTCACCCTGGAAGATGTGGCTTGTCCCTTCAGACATTTTATAAAATCCCTAATCCCATTTTTGAGGACAGAATTTCATGGCTATAGCTCTTGACCTAAAGACACTCCTTCTAAGAATCTAGATATGGAACCCACCCTCAGTAGATGAATGGATCAAGAAAATGGGGTATATATACACAATGGAATTCTATGCCTCCATCTATGCCCCATTTGTTAGGAAATGTAAAGACTTGGAAAAAATTATATTAAATGAACTAAGCCAGGCCCAAAGAAACATAGGTCCCATGGTTTCCCTTATTTGCAATATCTAGTACATGTGAACTGAATTTTGGAGTGGACAATATCTTCTCAGTTCTCTGCATTTGTTTTCTTTGTTCCAGGAGCTGGAACACGTAATTTCTTCTTGGTTCTGGTTTGTTCCATTGCAGCTTCATCAAACTGATTACTAGATAATTACTTTCCTGCAGTAAAATTTCCTGTTGTTACTCCTGTCTATACAGGCTTATTTTCCCAATCTTTATTTATCTACAGAAATGTATAACTTCATCCTTTCTCACGATATTCATTAGCCTGAATTCATGATAGTCAAGGTAAAAAACACAAGGATGAAAAGATTATATATACTCATGATGTTTATGTGTTGTGTTTAGGTACAACAGAAAAAAGCAAATGAGTTTTACAGAAGAACTTAGAACACACATCTATTCTGAGGATATTATAAATCCAAAAGATATAGTTGAAGTAAGCTAGCCAAAGATAATAAACATATGAAACAAAAAGACAAATTGAAAACTCTGAAAGACAAACTGAAGGGTAAACATGAAAACATGTAAAAATAAAGCACATTTTAAGAAAACATTTATAAGAAATACAATTTGTGAGGTAAAACATTACTAGAAAGATCTTTGTACTTCTTTAGAATTAATAATTTCTTTGGATTATGTGCATATTTAAGTATATATAATCATATTTAATAGTAAAACAAATATAAAAATACACTGTACATATACATAGTTTTTAAAGAAGTAGATGAATAGTAAATTTAACATATTTGAATAATCACTTAAATGTAGAAAGGATCTTAGAGAGGTGAATGCAAATTACTCACTTTCAGGGACAATTGAGAACCCTATGGAAAACAAACAATGTAACTATGACAAAGTCCTTCCTGTGTTTGCTACATAGAAGAGGGCAAGGCCTTATGTCTTCATGTACATTACCCCAGGAGGGCAGTGCCATATGTTCACACATATGTCACCTTTCTTGGCCTTCTATATGAAATAAGTTCCCAAGAGGTATGGTGAATGGGAAAAGAGAAAGCAACCGCAGTATGAATATGAGAATGTGGGTGTTTTCGTGGTTGGCAGATTTTGTTAGGCCATCACTTCAGTTGGCAAGCACCCAAAACAGCTGCTTTGCCCCCAGGAAAGGTCTTTGTAATACCACAAAATCTCCCCAGTGAATGGAGACTGGAGCGAAGGTGGTCTGCCCTCTGGAAGTGGACTATGTCTCTTTAGTATCTTATGAGAGAAAGGCAATAATTACTATTTAAGACAACACAATTTGTACTATTTTGCCACTGAATTCTGATAAAAAAAAAAAATAGGTGTCTACTGACACATAGCTGAAAACTATTCATATTAAAAAGAGAAACAAAACAGTGAGGGATTTAAAGAGTTCTATTAAGTTTGCTGCCTTGTAATTTAAAGAACATGTCAGTGTTGTTTAAAGATCAAAGCTAATTTTTGACTTGTGTACGTATCAAGACAGTACTCCTATGATTGTTCACACGCCAGTCACATTCTATCATCCCAGAAGTAGGAGAAGTAAGGAACAATGTTTCATAAACTCAGCCACAAACACATGCATAAAGTGTTCCACGGGTGCCGTAGAGACTCTGGATACACAGCCTGCTTCATCCATGCAGAAAGTAGATATCAGGAACAGCTGAGAACACACTGCAGTACTCACCTGAAAAGACATAGACTGTCTGTAGAGTCTATGATGGTATCAATTCAATGTATATATGCTTTCTAGAGTTATAGTTTCAAAGATTTTAAATAATAAAATATCATCTATGCTTATATGTACTGAACCATGAGTACAAAGAGAATGTCCAAAGTTGCTTAAGTCCAGTTTCTACTATTTCAAGGGATTTTGATATAACTATTTAGTGTCATTTTTTCTCTGATTTCCTTCATATTTCTTCCTTCTTGAGGAAGATAAACCAGGAAGAACATGAATAGCCATGATTAATAATGAAAATTAATATTACCTCACAAAAGATAAGTTTGAGTTTCAGAGAAAAAATACTTTGTTCTTTGCTATTTTAAGACAAAAATAATGTGAGATTTATGTATGAGAGAGTCTTTAACTGTTAGGAAACTTTAAATTAGTAGAGAAGCAAATTGAAACACTTATTCAGGGAAAGTTTTTAGTCCTGTTTTAAAATGATTCAGGTCAAGAGTACATAAGATGTTTTGAACCTTAATGTCTGTGCTTAACTTTATAAAAATACACAGTTGCCACAACAAATAAACTTCTTGATATTTATACTATCAAAAACCCTTTGTCCTCTTTTTAAGTTACTTTCTCAACATTTGTATCATACATCCTGCCATATATCCTATGTAATCTCATAATTTTACATGTAATGACATAACTATTTTAGTTTATATGAGTACAATATGAAAACAATGCCTAGGCTGGGAAGGTGGCTCAGTGGTACAGTGCTTGCCTTGCATGCATGAGGCCCTGGGTTCGATTCCTCCGCACCACATCAACAGAAAAAGCTGGAAGTGGCGCTGTGGCTCCAGTGGTAGAGTGCTAGCCTTGAGCTGAAGAGCTGAGGGACAGCGCCCAGACTGAGTTCAGCCCCCATGACTGGCAAAAAAAAAAAAAGAAAGAAAAAGAAAACAATGCCTAACCATGTACTTCTCAGAACATGTCCCCACCTACAAATAATGCACATATATGTATAATATATAATATACATAAGGCATATATACCTATGTATATATACAAACACATAAGCATAGATGGATTTTTTCTATTTATGTAGTTGTAAAAAGTATTTGCCATTCAACAAATCAGTTTATAAGACAATGTGTCTTGATCAATATCACGCCTTTATTATTCTCCCATCCTTCCTAACTCTACGCCTACAATTAATTTCTTTTTGGCAGATGATCAATTATCCATTGCAATATTGTTTTTTTAAATGGTAATCAGTTCTAGGAAAAGAATACCAGATCCAGTAGACACAAATAGAAGTGTCTCTAATATACTTAATATAATTAGGCAGCAATAAAATTTTGAAAAATTCAACACAATTCACATAATAAAACTCGGGTAGCCAATGAGATTCTCACATTTCTTCACTGTATGGAGGGATGGTTGCAGTGTGGCACGTGGCACCAGCTGCACTGTGGACAGGAGCATACAGGACACAGCCACTGTGTGCAGTTCTGCCACTGCAGTCTGACTGGCTGGAACATCTCTGTGCCAGAATAAACAGAAAACCTCTTTAGGGATATCATCAGAGCCTCCAGATCTCAACATGACTAGATGAGTTTAACAAATAAAATCATTCTTTGATACTTTCCATTTCCCAAAAGTCAAAAGGTTATAACAACCCCTTGCTAATTTGTATTTGTTCTCTTGATAAATCAAATGGAACTCAGTTTTTGAAGTTAAAATGTGTTCATAGAGTTTAAGGATATGATACAAATGTTTAGAAAGTAACTTAAAAAGAGGATAAAAGGATTTCAGTATTGTAGAGATCAAGAAGTTTATTTGTTGTGGCAACTGTGCATTTTTATAAAGCTAAACACACACTAAATTTAGAATATCTTTTATTATTATTATTGTGAAAATACTGTACAGAGGGGTTCCAATTACTTGGGCAAGATAATGAGTACATTTCTTATCAAGCATTGTAGCCTCCTCCTTTGTTTCCCCTTCCCATCCCATCCTCCTCCCACCTCCCCCCCCCCCAACCCTCCTCACTCCCCCCACAAAGTTGTAAAGTTCGTTTTTGACATAACGACTTGAATATCTTATATATTCTTTTTCTAACTTTAATAAAGAAAAGACTAAAAGCTTTTCAGTTTGCTTCTCTTCTTCCCTCTTTCTGTTCCTATCTCCACCCTTCTTTGTTTCTTTCCTTTCCTCTCTCCCTTCCTTCTTTCCTTCCTTTTTTCCTTCCTTCCTTTCATCTATTCCTCCATTTAGAAATTAAAAATTATTTTCTTCTTACCCAAATAAGTCAATTAAAAACCATATACAGTTAAAGGAAAATGTAATCACTTGAAATACCTCATCCTCCTTTTTTTTTTTTTTTTGTCGGTAGTGGGGCCTGAACTCTGGGCCTGGGCGCTGTCCCTCAGCTCTTCAGCTCAAGGCTAGAGCTCTACCACTTGAGCCACAGTGCCACTTCTGGTCTTTTCTGCTTATGTGGTGCTGAGGAATGGAACCCAGGGCCTCATGCATGCAAGGCAAGCACTCTACCCCTGAGCCACTTTCCCAGCCCCCCTCCTTATTTTTTTAATTTTAATTTTCTTTATTTGTGTCATAGAAATGCTGTGCAAAGGGCTTACAGATACATTAGTAAGGTAAAGAGTACATTTCTTTCTGGACAATGTCACCCTTTCCATTGCTCTCTCTGTTTTTCCCTCCTGCCTGCACACACAACTTCTAGCATTCATTGTTCATTTTTAACATTGTATCTAGTGAGTACTGATTGCTGCATTTGTTACTTTTGTCCCTCCATTTCTGTGTCCCCTTTCCTTCCCAAAGACAGATAAACTAACAAACAAGACAAAAAGTAAACAAAAATAAAAGGAAAAAAACCTCTTGGTCCCACCCTCCTTATTAATCTAATATGTGAATGTGAATCTTCTAGAACACTTCGTGTTAGTGTAGATCCAAATGGATCCATATGCAATTTTAAATACCTTCCTTAATTCCTACATCCTCATATGTGAGTATAAACTTTAGTACAATTTTAGTTCTACTGATTTATTTGTACTTTTCATTAGTATACTGTTTAATTTGGCTTTATGCATTTTAATATTCTCTAAAAAGAAACTTCCAGTTATTTACACCCACTTTCAAAAACTTTACAAGCATTAATTGTTTGGACATAATGGAAAACAGGGTAATCACTAAGCTAAAATAATTATTTAAATGTCTAATATAATTGTATCTGCAGTTTATAAATCTGCATAAAACAAGTGCATCCTATGAAGAAATGTCTTTTACTAAGAGAAGTGGAAGAAATAAAATTATTCCTGCTTGTAGATGATAGTATTCTATATATAGAAAACTGTAAGACTTCACAAAAAGACAATTAGAACTAATAAATTCAGTAAAGTTGAAGGATACAAAATGAGCATAAAAAAACAGTAACATATTTATATACCAATAACAAATCGTTGAGAAAGGAATCATAGCAGCAATCTCATTCATAATAGCTACAAAATTAATAAAAATACATAGGAATAAATTTAGCCAAGGAAGTGATAAAATTTCCACAATGAAAATTACAAACAACTGATAAAATGCTTTCATATGCATGCACGTATACACACACATACACACACACAGACACACACAAATGGAACACATGAAAAAATGAAGTCTTCCTATATTCATGAGCTGAAAAAATTAATATGGTTAAGATCTCTATATACTTAATGCAATCTATAGATTCAGTTGAGTTCTCTCATCAAAATACCAAAGACACTCTACAGACCTAGCAATGCCCCTAAATCATGTGGAAGAAGATCCAAAGTAATCTTGAACAAAAAGAGCAAAAGTTGAGACATCTTCATTCCTGCTTTCAATACACAATAAGATATACTAGCCCCAATCAGCATAATACTGGGCTCAACAGAGACATACAAAATCACAGGAAAGGAATAGAAACTTCAGGAATAAATTCCATTTACCTACAGTCATCTAAATCTTGATATATGTACTAGGAAAATACATTGGAAGCACAGCATCTTTAATAAACAGTGGTGGGAAAAGTGGATATCCATATGAATAAGATTAAAATTTGACCTCTGTTTCTTGTACAAATAAACTCAAATCCTACTGACCACCTAAGTGCAAGACTGGCAATATAAAACTACTGTAAGAAAGCAGTACAAATATTTTAAAACGGTGAAAGAGGCTAGGTTTTTGGACAAGAACTCAAAAACAGGGAGCAAAAGCAGTAATAGATTATATCATACTAAGAAACTTTAGCACAGCTAAAAACATGAAAAGACAATTCATAGAAAGGGAGAAAATATGTGCAATCTATGCACCTAATACAAGGTTATTACTTAGAATATATACAGGACTCAAATGACAACCAAAACAAAAAGTACAATTCAGTTGATAATGGGATAGTGAACTGAATAGACAAATCTTACAAGAAAAATATACAAATGTCCTACAAATAATTAAGGAAATGTTCAGTATCATTAGACATCTGGATAATGTAATCAAAATCATGGAACATCATCTTACCAGTTACAATGATTACCATCATTGGTTAAGATATGGGAAAAAGAGAACTTTTATACATCTTTGGTAGGAATGTCAATAAGTTGAGCCATTGAAGAAAACTGTTGGGAAGTTCCTAGCAAGTTAAAAGTAGAACTATGATGTTATTCAACCATTCCATTTCTGGGTATAGATCCAAAGGAAATTATATCAGTGTGTCAAAGACATACTTGTATTCCTATGTTTATTGTGGTTCTATTCTCAGCATTTAAGGTTTTGAAAATGGATGAATGAATGGACAATAGAATATTATTCAGCCATAAAAAAGAATAAAATCCTGTAATTTTCAGGAAAGTATAATTGCAGCACATTGTGTTAATAAATGAAATAAGACAAACACAGCAGTATGTAGGTGCCTCAAAAAAATGAAACATAGTATACTATATGGTATAGCAATTCCACTCTTGGGCATTTATCCAAAGGATTACAATGTAGGACAGACTAAAGCTGCCAGCATAACCATGTTTATAGCAGCACAATTCATGATAGCCAAGGTATAGAATCATCCCAGATGCTCCTCAGTGGATGAATGGATCAAGAAAGTATGGCATATATACACAATGGAATTTATTCATCTATTAGAAAAAATGATATTTCATCATTTTCAATGAAATAAAAGGACCTGGAAAAATTGTTAGATGAAGTTAGTCAGGCCTAGAGAGACAAATGTTGCATATTTTTCTCATATGTGGAAATCAGAATTAATTTATAAATATATAAGTAAATACTTTGGATGGTATGCAAGTGTATACTAATGTATTAACTGAAAGTCAATAGACTTGGGAGAATTCAAAGAGTGCAATTCCTTAGAAAGGCAAAATCATCTTCCAGGGAAATAAACACCAGGAAATGAGCAGGGTGGGGTCAAGGGAGAGAGGTAGACAATAGATGAATGAGAGAAGAGGTTTAATGGGGAGGAAGGAAGAATGAAGCCAAAATTCAAGGTATAAATCTTACAAAATTAACAAAAGTGAAGAAAGGGGTGAGTTGGGAGGTGTGGGTGGGAATGTTGAAAGGGGTGAAATTGATCAAGATTCATTGTATTCATAAACTGCTCTGCTGAATGGTAACTCCTTTGTACAATTTCTTAACAATAATAAAAATTGTAAAAATAAAGATAAATACCACAGATTTTTCTCTTATACATTAAGGTTACAACGAAATAAATCTCAGTATGCAACTGAATAAGATTGGTAAAGGTGGAAAGGAGGAAATAATAGGAGTAAAGAGGAAGGTTGGGTAACAGGCATTGGAACACAGATAGTAGGAATAAATTTTATGTTTCCCTAACACAGTGGAGTGAATATTGCTAACAGTAATTTTATGTATGTCTTACGAAGAACTAGAAGAAAGGAGCTCAAAATAAAGAAATGATAATGAAGACAAAAACTCTTAAGCTGAGTTAATCAGCAACACAATATCCATGTTCTGAAATGCCATATTATATGCTATAAACTATTTACAATCATTGTATCTTATTCAAAACTTTAGAAAAAATCAATAACAAATAAATACTCTTAGGGATGTGATTTTCAAAATTATAGAACTCATAATTTTTCCATTATTTATATTTCCAAAGGAAACTGGCTTTAAGCCATTAATAATCACTTTTTGAATACAAATAAAAGTTTTTAATCTCAAAGTTATTGACAGTAATTCAATTCTATAATACATATTGTAGAGCCTTTCTCCAATTTTTTCTCTAAAAGGTAGCACATTGGGAACTGATCAACAGTACAAATCTACACTTCTTAGAACTACATTTGAATGTAAAATCACATGAAGTCACCTCTAGAAAAGCTGTGTGGCTCTGGCACAATTCATCTGTTGGGAAGTAGAATAGTGTAAATAATAATTGCAAAATCCTAAATGAAAGAGCTCACTTTTGCATATTTCATAAGTTTCTTGAGAAATCATTGAAAGTAGAGTTTCAAAGTTACTATCAATCACACGTACAAAAATGACAGATAAAATTTACCTAGCCATTAAGAATCAGTTCCAATGCTGATGACCCAGTTTATTCAAGATTGTCAAGAGACAAGTAAAATTGACAACGAAGCAGATCAACATTTAGAATTGAAAGTTAGATCAAACGGATAGTTATTTCTTGTCTCTCTAAAGTGAATTTTTTTCAAAAAGGTAACTCTTCTGAGTGTCAGTGACTGATGACTATAATCCTAACTACTCTTGACACTGAAATGTGAGTAGTGTGGTTCAAAGCCAATCTGGGAAGAAAAGTCTGGAAAGATTCTAATTCCTACTAATCTCACTTAAAAGGTTTTGCTTATTAGCTGGGTGCCATTGGCTCACGCCTGTAATGCTAGCTATTCAGGAGGCTGAGATCTGAGGATCACCGTTCAAAGCCAGCCCGGGCAAGAAAGTCCGTGAGACTCTTATCTCCAATAAACCACCAGAAAACTGGAAGTGGTGCTGTGGTTCAAGCAGTAGAGTGCTTGCCTTGAGCTGAAGAGCACAGGGACAGCACCCAAGCCCAGAGTTCAAGCCCCATGACTGACCAGAAAAAAGAAAAAGAAAAAAATTATGCTTATCCTCTATTGAAGGATCAAGAAATCAGTTATTTTATTGAGTTGTAGAAATGTTTGGTAGCGATCATTTAAGATTAGTGTAGTTGAGAAAGAAAGAAAATTCACTTAGAAGGTCATAAGCTTCTGGCCATAACCTATTATGGATCTAATAAGGTTTAATAGTGAAGAGTGTTAATGGTGGTGAACTTTTCATGTTCAATTCTTTGGGACAGCATAAGAAGAAAGAATCAGTCCTGTCTTAGAACTTTATAAGTCTTTTTTGTTTCCCCCTTTGTAACACCATAACAAAGTTTCTCTAAAATGTTTTGTTCATACTCTCATCCAGACCATGAGATTGTTTTATTTTAAATGTGTAAGTAGGCTATAGGCAACGTGTACCTTTGCTGTTAGCCTGTCAAAGCAATTTTCAGTGCCATTGTCAGAAACTTCAAATAATGTATGGTAAGACTGCATGTCACATTAGATACTCTCTTAAGACCAAGTTCACAACCATTGGATTCAGACAGATCAGGTGATACCACCTGACCTCATTTCTATCCTGAACACTGTGGCCCTGGTAATACTGAGGATAAAACTAAGGGGCCGTAGGGCAGGAGACAGAATTTGGCCTAATGTTTGTAGCTGAGAATCACTGTTTCTATTATCTAGCAAATGTAGGAACATTAGTTAACTTCTCTTTTCTCAAATTCTTCAGAAAAAATACTTTATAGACTTTCATTAGATTTCATAAGTTAACCCATACTATTTAGACCATTTAGACCTGTGGTAGTGATATACCAAGTATTTCCATACAATTGCATGTTCAATAAAATAATATGTTTTCTCTAAACTATTAATATTTCTACTTACCTTAATTTCTATAAAATAGTTGTAAAATTCATTGGTTATATGAACTTGTAGTAAACCTCTCTTTAGTCTTTGAATTTGGAGTTGACATAATCAGTAGTTAACATGTCCTTAGACTCTGAATCTTGACACATTATTGATAAAATAACAATGATTATTCAAAACTATGGACTTCTTTCTTAATCAAGTTATCACCTGAATTTGAACATCAGCGTTTTCTCCCAATTTATTTATTACTAAGTAATAAACCTCAAAACAATAGCCCAACACAGTAATTTGCTGTTTCTCATGTTCATGTAGAAGGAGAGTCTCTCATGCTAGTATTCCTGGGTGTGTTCATGAAGTCATTGCTACCTTTCCAAACTTTTGTAATGAGACTTTCTGAGATGGCTTTTCTCATGGCTTGTGCAAGTGAGATTTCTAATATTCTTAGAACCTAGCAGGGATTGTCTTTCCTCTTTCTCTTCTCTTTCTTCTTCCAGGTCTTCTTTTCTATGTGGCCTCCATCTTGTTCACACAGTTTCCACTGTGCTGCATTATTGTTTCCACTGAAGCAAGCACAAAGCCAGCCAGAATTCAAGAGGTAGAAACTATGCCAGAGCTCTTCATGAGAATAGTAAAATCACTGTAAATGAACACCAACCATATTTTAAACAATCTGACCTATGGAAACAGCAATTTGTATTCTCCATCTTGTGAAATACACTCTCTTCCTTTACTTCACTATCCCTAATTTCTTTTTACCTACTCATTACATTGACCCAACATATAGAGTCTTATTTTTAAATCAGGTCTGAATGTGGATGCGAACCGGTGGATGTCATTCCTCATTATGGCTTCTCCTAACCTAGAGACCTTTGAAGTTAAAAAAGAAAAAAATAGCAAGTATGCCAATCACACAACCAATTCTCAAGGAGTAACACAAGAAATATTAGTTTAATAACATCACATTCACAAGTGTGATGAAGACAAGTTGCACTATAATCATGTTACATATTAACTTTGGAATCTAGACAAGCATTTTTTCAGAGCTGTCTACTCCAAAGGCTATATTTTTCTTTCTCCAAACCAGAAAACCTTTTCCAGTCACAGGGCTCAATACTTGCAAGTCTCTTTGTTTGGAAAAATGTCTCCCATATCATGATGAACTGTGCTAAACTCTCCAGTCATGGATCGACTGTTACTTTCATTTGATGGTCAACATTGATAGCCTCATCTAGAGATTATTTCAGGGACTAAGGACAGAGTGTACAACTAGCCTGCACGTGGCCCTAGGAATCACAAGTACACAAAAATATTTCAATATTTATAGTTGATCACCAGTTTTATACTTTCGCCTTGAAACTTACCATATTCCATATTTATCTTCTACGTAGACTTATTTAAACATTGTGTGCTTCTATTCACACTAAGAAAATATGACAAGGTCACAAACTGTCCTTATTCATTAAATTACCCCTTAAGTTTAACACAGTGACTAACCCTTGATAGATAACTGTCTGTCTAATGAAGTCTCAGAAACACCCAGTAAATGGATGTTTCACCATTCTGCACATAAGGAAATTGAATGAGACCTGCATAGTTAAGTAACTCACCAAAGGTCATTCGTATTTAGTTAGGAATTGAATCCAGTCTCCGGCCACCTCACCATCAAGCTACTCCCACATTTTCCCCTTCCCTAGGAACAGATAAAGAATGCATGTCCCTGGGGAGGTTGACTCTGTTTCAGTCCCTGCCCTGCTTGCATGACCTCACCACTTCCTGCAACTTCAGGTCCTGTCATGTCAGAGGATGCAGAGCAATGCCAGGGACACTCACCTTGTCTTCATTTCTGTTTAAACCTTTGGCAGACATTGTATTATTTAATATGTGAGCAAATAGGACCTGACAGAGGATCCCACACCATACTATGGAAAATGACAGGAGGAGTACTTGCTGTTTGCATTTGTTTGGTTTCTTTTTTCCTCCTTCTCTTCTCCTTCTGTTTTTGTATCTTTTTCCTCTTCTTCCTCCTCTTCTTCTTCCTCTTCATCTACCTTTTCTTTCCTTCTTCCTCCTTCTGCTTTTTATCCTTAGTGGTTCATCTTCTTGAATAAAATAGTGAAAAAGTCCAATCTCCAGCATGCATATTAAGTATAATCATTCCTTATGAAATAAAATAATCGAATTGATACTTGGTATAGATATCAGTACCTAATATTAAGCAGCAAAACACTAAACATAGAACATTTTTTCTATTCAACACAAACGTTGGAATCATTTCCACATTCCTAGGTTAAATGCTTTTACATATTCACACAAGCACCAACTCAGATGGTCTGTTTAGAACATCAAGAAGATAGTAGACACTAGAGCCATAGGAATTTTATAACTAGCTATTCAAGTATATTATTAAGTAAAATCTGGCCAAGTATTTTTTTATTTAAGCTGAATTGAATTATTACAATGTAGATATATCATTTGATCACATGATCATATACTCAGGAAAGATTTCCATTCTTAGCTGTGTCCCTTGAGTATGTGTCTGGAAAACTTGTATGACTTTTCTATTCATGACTTTCCTCATCTCTCTCTCTCTCTCTCTCTGAAAAGTATTTACCTTACAGATTATTATGAGCAAATCATAAAGTAATCTTTAAGCAGTTTGTCATAGTCCCAGAAAAAAATCACAGACATTATATAAATGACAAAAATTATTATGATTGTCACCTCAAATTTTTTTTACTGTGAAAATACTGTACAGAGGGGTTACAATTACATGGGCAAGATAGAGTACATTTCTTATCAAGCATTGTAGCCTCCTCCTTTGTTTACCCTTCCCATCCCTTTCCATCCTCCCTCCCCCTCACCCACTCCTCCCCCCCCCAAGTTGTAAGGTTTGACACGACAACTTGTACTTCTCATTGTTGCAACAGGTCCACCTGTATCCTTATTTAAATGACTTGTTTTTCCCCTTCCCCTCCACAAATTATACCGACATCAAATACAGTGAAAGCAAGGGTTATACTGTGGGGGAGGGACATACAAAGCAACAAAGAAATAATCTTATAATTGAGTTAGAAACAAATGCATAAAAGAAAAGAAAACATTTAAAATACATATCTTAGAGTTCATTTTCCTAACATCACCTTATCTGACCTTTTCTGCTTGACTCATACATATACTAGATATTGCAAATAAGGGAAACCATGGGATCTATGTTTCTTTGGGCTTGGCTTACTTCACTTAATATAATTTTTTCCAAATATTTCCATTTCCTAACAAATGGGGCAATGTCATTCTTTCTGATGGAGGCATTGAATTCCATTGTGTATATATACCACATTTTCTTGATCCATTCATCTACTGAGGGGCATCTGGGTTGGTTCCATATCTTAGCTATGGTAAATAATGCTGCAATAAACATAGTTGTGCTGGTAGCTTTAGTGTGGTCTTGTTTGTGATCATTTGGATAAATGTCCAAAAGTGGGATTGCTGGGTCATAGGGGAGCTCTATGTGGAGTCTTTTGAGGAACCTCCATACTACTTTCCAAAGTGGTTGAACAAGTTTACACTCCCACCAATAATGAAGTAAGGTTCCCTTCTGTCCACATCCCCTCCAGCATCTGTTGTTATTAGAGTTCTTGATTGTAGCCATTCTAACTGGGGTGAGGTGGTATCTCAATTTTGTTTTGATTTGCATTTCTTTTATGGCTAGGGAGGTTGAGCATTTCTTCATGTGTCTATTGGCCATCCTTCTTTCTTCTTCAGAGAAGTTTCTCTTTAAGTCATTAGCCCACTTATTTATTGGGCAGTTGTTTCTTTGAGGATTTGTTGTTGGGGGATTTAGTTTTTTGAGTTTCAAGTATATTTTAGATATGAGATCCTTGTCCATTGTATGGCTAGTGAAGATCTTTTCCCAATCCATGGGCTTTCTATTGATCTTGGTAGCTATGTCCTATGCCATGCAGAAGCACTGCAACTTCATGAAATCCCATTTGTCCAACCTTTTTTTGATTTGTTGTGTTTCCGGGACCATTTCAAATTTTAAAACAACTTTATTGCAGTGAATTTTACATTTAAACGATGTAATGATTAAAAACTTCACTGAGCAGCTGTAACAACTACCAGAATTCACATCATACCATATCACTTTTATATCTGAACACTTTGATTGACATTAAAAATATGTAATATTGAAAATAGGTGGACAATGTGAAATAAAATTGTATGTAGATGTGCATATATAAATAAATCAATATGAGGTAACATACAAAAATATTGTATGTATGGTACATATAAAGAATAGTCTTCCTTTGCTGCATCTGAATTGGCTTTGCATAACAATCACTAGGAATTTTTTACAAATAGGAATAAATATTTTCTCAGCCTATGAAGCTAAATATACAGTGTTCACTTGGATGCATTCAAGGTTGGGTTTGTGAATCTAATTCACAAAGGAGAGGCTAGGCTTTGTTCTGTTTTCATTACAGCCTG
The DNA here is from genome assembly GCF_019054845.1 of Dipodomys spectabilis. NCBI lineage: Eukaryota > Metazoa > Chordata > Mammalia > Rodentia > Heteromyidae > Dipodomys > Dipodomys spectabilis. Next base: position 813,707 of record NW_024870867.1, read on the forward strand.
AAGATGTGTTTTACTTTCCTTTGCCTCTACCTGTGGACTTATTTATTAATAGTCAGAAACATAAGGAATACTGAAGAGTATAGAATAGGCTAGTAGGCATACAAGTTTACATGACAATGTTATACTTTCACATATATGCTGATTATCTAGTAAAAAATTAAATGTTAATATTATCTGCTACATATTGAAGAACATACAACCACTGTCTGGAAAAAAAATCAAGCTGGTAAATTTTGTATATTGGACCTAAAATCTATAAAAATTACCTTAAAATGTAACTTTACTTGCATTTCTAAGGTTAAAATTCTGTTATATCATGTAATTGTTCTTTTCTTTTATTATTGCTATTTTGCTATAAGAACTTCCAAAAAGAATTGTCAGTGCCTTGTTTCCAGTTAATAATATGATGTTCTACCCCTCCTTCCCTAGTCCCCATTAAAATACAATCTAACCACTAGTTTAAAGCTTTCTATGCACATTCTTTTGCTTTGATTTAAAATTTTCTCTGCTTCTGTGGTCAGAGTCACTAATCATAATGATCATAGTCACTAATGATCAGAGTCACTAATCATAATACTGGAATGAGAGGATCTCATTATAATTTCTGGTATGTTAAGTAAATACTAATTATAATCTTAGGTCCATATTCTGCCCTTGAATTTAAACAAAGAATTTACAATTACTTTAATTAAACCTGAACATCTAAGAGACATATTATCAGAAATCTTTCCTGTTGAGGGGCATACACACAAAAGAATCTATCTATTGAGGGAATAGAGCATTACGTATGATTTAAACAAAGCACTAGGTCTCACCACAAAGCATTCTATGACCATCTTCCTATTGTAATAAAATTCGAAGACAAATGGGATTTACTTACAGCTGTCAAAATATCCTAAGTGTCAACATTTCTGTTTTGGTTGTATTTAACCTTTCTTCATGTTTTCACATTGCTTTAGAATTTATTGAAAATGAAAAATGAATCCATTATGCAGAAAAGACAGAAAGATTTCACCAAGTAGCATTGTATCTCTATATTGTATTAATGTGAATAGGATTCAATAAAAATCCTGGCAAAGCATATTTTGGCAATGGTGGTAATAAAAACATCTTTACTCCAACAAATACAGTTTAAATATTCATCTGTTTAAAACGATAGGAAATTGCTGTATTAAAACATAGATTTGTTTGCATGCACAAAATTTTAATACAGAATGAAAAGTTTCCTTCTTTCCTCATAAAAATTATGAATTTGAAAAGAGTAAAACATGCAGTCACATAAAGTCTTTTATCCTGATGTTCACAGAAACCTTATTTATAATAATTGGGAGTTGGAAACAATCCAATATCTATCATAATGAATGGGAAAACAGTTATGGCACACCCATATGATGTAATACCATTTGGCCATAAAAAGGAATGAAATGATATTGCATACTGCCTTGCAAAAACTACTCTAAAATGAAAGAATCCAGTTACAAAAGACTACAGGTATGATTCCATTAACATGAATGTAATATTGGGAAAGCAGATTAGTGCTCACTTAGGGCTGGTAGATAAAGTGAGAAAAGTAGAAAGACTAAATGGCACAGAGTTTATTTTAAAGTGATAAATAAATAAATGGTTACACAGAATGCCTATACTAATGGCCAACAAATTGTACAATTTAAGTAGATGAATTGAGCATTACTTGAAACATAAGTCAATAAAGCTCTTAGAAAAGAGAAGAGGAGGAAAAAAGAAAGTTAAATAAAAAGCTAATGCAAGTCTCAATAGATTGCATGAACATAGCATTAGAGATTTTATATGTATTTACACACATTTAATTTAGTTGTGATTGTGGCTGCTGTTTCTGGAAGTCTAATACTTGAAATTATTATTTTTAACAAAGAATTAATATTTCACTCTGCTTTAGTTTTAGAATAAAATCCATTGGAAAATTACTTCAAATGAGACATCACACAAAAATTGCCTCAATGATTTTCATGCATAAAAATTATTTGTCAACATATTCTCCATTCCTTGCAATAAATTATGGGAATCAGGCTCTCTGATCAGTTATACAATGCTATACTATTTAAAGCTTAAAGCTCAACAGGATTTTTTTAAATTTAGTATACTTTTAAAAATTACAAAAATAGCTTTCTTACAATTCCCCTGCTGTGTCTTAGATTGTTGCCAAGGCTGCCTGTAATGTTATCACTAGAGTAGCATCCTTCTATAAATATTCCATCCTCATTCCTAATGTCATCCAAAATAGCAATGGGGTATAAAGGTTATGTAAGAAATTATTTGACTTAATAGTTTTCTTATTTACGGAACATTTTTTAAATTTTATTTAGTTTTTATTGTTATTATAAGGGTGATATACAAAAGGGTTACAGTTACATAAGTCAGGTAAAGTAGAGTTCTTTTTTGGAAAATGTCATCCCTTCTCTTGCTCTCTCCCGGATTTTCCCTTCCATTCCCACCCACAAATTACATAGTTCATTTTCAACATATTGTCTAGTGAGTACCACTGCTGCATTTGTTTGACCTTGGTCCCTTCATTTCTGTACTTCTTACACTCCCAAAGACAGAGGAAATGAACAAATAAGACAGAAAGAAAAGTAAATATTTTTATTTTTATAATAATATGTATAACCCCCACATCATATCTTTTCATTTATATGTATACTTTCCACATGTATAAATCTCTTTTGGATCCCAGGATCATTTTTCCCCCTAAGATTAGACTTTTCTTTAGAAAAAAATAAGATTAGTTCATGAACAAATGTGTCATTTGGAAAAAAGCAATGTTGCATTTTGTCAATCTGAAAACACTCCTAATTAATTCTCAACTCATTTGATAAGTTTCTTTGTTGTACATGTTTTTAAAACAGAATTTAATAATGGTTTGGGTTTAGTCTGAATCTTAATATGAATTCTATAAAGAATGGAAAGTTTCACATTTGTTTTGCTTTTTTACTCTGAAATTCGAATCTTATATGTCATGAGGAAAACTTGATTCATATGTAACAAATTATGCCTTATATTCTTTTCATCTAACTAACTATATTTTAAACAAGGTGCTTAAGGCTCTAATTCAAATAGTTTTAGCAACATCGTTTGAAAGATTATTTTTCAATAAGCTACCAAAATATTGTTCTTGAAAAAAATGGAACCCAGTATTCTGAACCAAAGCCACAGAAGCCCAGAAGCCTCAAGTTTAATTGAGAATATCAAAGCACGAATACTCAATAATTCTTACATCTGATAATGGACATCATTTTTATTAGACCCTAAGTGCAAGTAGCTATATTAGCTGCCAATTTCATATGACAAGAAGAAATGTTTCCTAGTGCCTATATGTTAACTTTTAATGGCTAGATAATAATCTATTGATGTCAGTTTATACATAGGGTAAAAATATTTTGTTCACAGTCATATGGAAGTTTTTCTTTTTTTGGTAGTCCATCATCTGCAAAATTCATTTCAAATGTAGCCAAGAAGTGGTTAGATGACATCACCATGCATTCATAACATTAGGCTGTACCCAAAAAGCTGCTGTGTTTTTATTTGACACCCATCATCTTCCTATACCTCACAAAGTAAAACTACAGAAGAAGAATAATTTAAATTCAGGAAATGAAGGCACAGTGAGTGGGGAAACTAAAAGTTGTGCTTGTTGGAAAAAATGAAAAAAAAAACAAACACTTGATGTGAGAGACTGTGTATCATGTCTAGCAACTCCTCAGGTTGAGATCTGAGAATTAAGGTTTGAAGATAACCTGGGGCAAAAAAGTCTAAGAGAACCCATTTCCAAAATAACCAACAAAAAGCCAGGCTGGAATCATGGACTAGGTGGTAGAGAGCCAGTGAGAAAGTTTAAAACCCTGAGTTCAAACCCTAGTAATGGCATCATCATCATCATCATCATCATTATCATCACCATCATAATCATATTTCATAATAATTAAAATTAATCTAGATATAATATATGTTATATTATAATATATAATCTAAATAATCCTAAAGTTAATCTAGAACTTCAAGTGGTAACTATATATTATGTACTGGAGAAAAATTTACAAGTTGGTGATAACTTATTCATAAATAATAAGGTTGGACTGAAGACTATGTTCCCTATCTCCAAAGGTGGAGTGCTCCGGTGTATTGTCCTGAGTTCAGTCCTCAATACTTCCATATAAGAAGGATATTTCTTAGTTTGGGGTTTAGGGGTAACTCATCACTGAAGTGTCTATTCTAACACATAAAATCAGCAAACCTATTTTCATACTTCTCTCCACATCACATGTCTAATTCAAAGGCTGTCCCTATATGTTTGTAAGGGTCATAAAGCCCATGACAAGGAAATAGTTTTGGGGATAATTGTTCTTCTATCTCCTTAGACACCATTGATATTTTGATATATTTGTTCTACCTTTCTCCATTCTATACACCGGAGGATTGCTCTAAGTCACTCTGCATGTAAGTGTGGAGTAGACTCTGGCTTCTAAAAACCACAATGAATTTTCCAATTTAGTTTCAATATTTGAAGGCATAACCTAATTCCAATAATAACTTTTAACTTGTACATCTGCAATGTTGAAGTAATAAAAATATAGAGGAAATACTGTTACTGAAATTAACTTGAAGTTGTCATGCAAGCTTTGTGAAGTGTGACAGAAAAATACGTTGTAGTTATAGGCACTATAGCTCCTAAAATTATTGTTTGTAACTATAAAAACTCTTAAAATTAGCTATTGTGTTGGCATATGCCTATTATCCTAGCAACTCAAGAGGTGGAGACAGAACGATGTTGAGTTCAAGGACAACCTAGGCAAAATTAACAGGAATCTTTCTCAAAAACGAAGTATAAACACTATGGCTAGTACCAAGTTTCAAGTGGAAGAGTGTAGTATGCTTGAAGCCCAAGTTTCAATCTATAGTACCAAACCCTATCCATGTCTCCTCCATCGCCCTCCCCCAAAAAGCTAAAAATAAAGAATATAGATTGTTTTCATTTAAGTTATATTTTGTTTGGATACTGATGTCTTAGTCCAGACTCTCCATCTCCAGAGGCAACAGATATTTTTTTAAACTTAAATAAAACAAAGATGGAAGAGAAGGCAGCAAAGGTAAACAAATGCAAAATAAAAAGATTATGCAGCCTACCCAAAACCTGGGAAAAACTGTTCCTGAAAGAGAAGATACTATTCTGAGCTAAAAGTAACAGAATACCCAAAAAGCTGAAATAGAATTTAAAATATCAAACAGCAGAAGCCTCAATAATTCCTCCAGCTAAAATGCCAGTGAGGACATCTTCTAACAGTTCATGTTTTACGTACAACCCTAATATAGCTATGGTAACTAACCACTTTGTTGGCACAGAAACCCCAGGTGCTTGCTCCATCATGCTAGTATTTGTTATGTGTTTTTCCACAATGCTCTATTAGATTGAAAGGTGGAAGGATTTATTTCAGGTAACTTCCCATTGCTGTATTTTCACTGGCCAAAGTGATCATGGACATTAAGTCTGCCACAGTTCACCATGATGTTCCCTCCCTTCTCCCTGTAGTGGAGACAAAATTCACTGCAAACAGCAATGTCTTCTTTGAGGCCATTTATACAGGCCTGAGATGTGCCAGAAAGTGACCAGGAGTATGGACCTTAATACATAGACCCTGTAGAGTTGTTGTTGTTGTTTTAATGTGGAACTTCTATTTGAGCCTTGTTCTTGTCAAGGAAGCAAGTTAACACTAAGATGGACACTTAAAATTTGTAGAAATTTTAATTCTACATATATACATATATTGCTAAAATCTAACAATGGGGAAAATAGTTTCTAGACGTTCCACAGCTTACAAAGGAGCATAGAGAATGTCTGTGGATGATGAATATATTCTAGACAATGACATTGGTGGGACTTATAGAAAGTTTATAAAACTGTGCATATTTGTTAGGAAATGGAAAGACGTGGAAAAAATTATATGAAGTGAAGTAAGCCAGTCCCAAAGAAACATAGGTCCCATGGTTTCCCTTATTTGCAATAACTAGTATACGTCTGAGACATGCAGAAATGGTCAGATATGTTGATGTTAAGCGAAATGAACCCCAAGTTAAGGACTCAAATGTTTTTTTTCTTTCTTTCTATTGTTTCTAACACATTTATGAGATGATTTCTTTGTTGCTTTGTATGTCCCTCCCCCACGGTATAACCCCTGTTTTCATTGTATTTGATGTTGGTATACTTTGTGGAGGGGAAGGGAAAAAAACAAATTGTTTAAATAGGTGGACCCATTGCAACAATGAGATGTACAAGATGTTATGTCAAAAATGAACTTTACAACTATGGCATGAAGGGTGGGGGGGAGGGGGACAAAGGGGGTGATGGGAAGGAATGGCAAGGGGAAACAAATGAGGAGGCAATGATGCTTGATAAGAAACACACTCATTACCTTGTCCATGTAATTGTAACCCCTCTGTACGGTATTTTCACAAACAAAAAAGGTTGAACCTGCCCAGTGTTGGCCGCTCAGTCTGTCTGTAATCCTAGCTTCTTAGGAAACTGAGATTTGAGGATTGTGGTTCTAAGCCAATTTGGACAGGAAAGCCCATGAGACTCTTATCTCTAGTTAACCACAAAAAAGTCAGAAGTGAAGCTGTGCCTCAAGTAATACAGTGCTAGCCTTGAGCAAAAGAAATAAAGATCGAGGACAACATTCAGACCCTGACTTCAAGTCCCAAGAGAATGATACATCAATATGCTTGAGTTTAAAATTTTCAAATAGGTCATCAAATTGTAGTAAATAATTACATTGATGATTATAAAATTACATCCTAATGCTTACAGCTACATAACTCAGGTATTGAGTACATTTCTTTTTTTTAGTGGGGGCGATAAAGGAGGTCCTGTTGTGGGGCCTGAACTCTGGGCCTGGGCGCTGTCCCTCAGCTCTTCAGCTCAAGGCTAGTGCTCTACCACTTGAGCCACAGTGCCACTTCCGGCTTTTTTCTTTTTGCTTATGTGGTGCTGAGGAATCGAACCCAGGGCCTCTGCATGCAAGGCAAGCGCTCTACCACTGAGCCACCTTCCCAGCCCTTGAGTACATTTCTTTTTGAACAGTGTCACCCCTCCCTCATTTTCTCCCAGTTTTTCCCCTCCTGACTCCTCTCCCCTCCAAGTTGTATAGTTCATTTCTAACATAGTGGCTAGTGGATATCACTGCTGAATTGATTCACCCTTTGTCTCTTGGTTTCTGTGCTTCTCCTTCTCCTCCACAAATGAGATAAATTTATATACAAGACAAAAGGTACAGAAATAAAAAAAAAAGTGCCAAAAGGGGGAAAAACATAAAAAAAAAACAAAAAGTAAAATACACACCTCTTTTTTCCATTTCTTGGAGTTAATTACAGTAAGCATCATTTTATATGATCATATGCACATAACTATTGTGCCCTTGTGATTTTCTCCTAAGAATGTCCTTCTTGGCCCTCACTATATGAATGTTTAGAGTTCTGTTTAACTTACCATGTCCAAGTATAAGTTCTTTTGTTTTACTATCCATTGGATTAACTTGTAGATTTGTAGGCACATAGACACACAGGTTGCATGGTCTCCCTAAGGCTTTCCTATGCTTTACTATTATCTGGCCTTTCTAGTTCTCTTTCCTCAGATTATCCTTTAGCTCTGCTCTTTTTTACTGTGTATAACATTATATAATTTATATCACATTGTGTTTATTGTTCATCCTCAACTCATAATTCTAAAAAAGATCTACAGCTCATGGGCTTTATCCAATTTTGTGAACTGAATTATCTAAGAAATCACAAGAATCCCATTAATATAGTATACATTTTAAAATATTAGTGAATAAATTAATGTAGAGAAAAGAAACACCTAAATCCAATTCATTTTCAGATGGGTATGGGAAAGAAGATTCTATCTAAGCTTTGTGAGAAAACGGTGATCTATTTTAGTATATGATTGAAAAACACAAAGTAGGTCCAGCTTCTTTACAAGCGTAAGGGGAACGCTAACAACTGTCACCAGGCTGTTTGTTTCTCAGTTTGATCTCTCTTTCCTTCATTTTTCACTGTCATAAAATGGCTACATGAGCACCTCATAACTTCCCAGAGGCAAAAGAGAAAATGTTCCTACCCAGATGGGCAAAAGTTCCAGAGTCAGCCGTGTTTGGGTTTGAGTCAGTCCTTTGAGGTCAGAAAAGTAGCAGGCTTCCATATGTAAAGGCATTTTCCACATTCTCCACCTTCCACAGAGATGGCAGCATATAGAAAAGATTTCCATAGTTAAAACGAACCAGATATTTCAGAGATTGAACAGAAACAACTCTTATAAAGAATATGAAAATTGGCCTCAAAGAATTCAAACATAGATTGGTGCTGGTGGCTCATGCCTGAAATCCTAGCTACTCAAAAGGCTGAGATAGGAGGATCAAGATTCAAAGAGCAGGAAAGTCTATGAGATTCTATCGCCAACTAACTACCAAAAAGCTAGAAATGGAGCTTTGGATCAAGTGGTAGATTGCCATCCTGGAGCAAATAAAGTTCACAGACACTGCTCAGGCCCAGTATTCAAGCTCCAAGAGTGGCACAAAAAAGGTAAAATAAAATGAATTCTAACATACTCTAACCTGGAGGTCTCACTTAATCCATGTTAGATTTACTAACATGGATTTATTTACTTGTTTGTAAAAGTATTATCACAATCCAACAACATTGTAGGAAGATATAAGATTATCAAATATGGAGCAAAAACAAACAACTGTGTATACCCATCAGGATTCTGCTTAGGCATAAACATCAGAAAAAAATGAGTTATATTAGTTGCATCCCAAACTATACTCTCCCATATATTGCTAATTTAGATCACTGTCTAGTTCTATGGCTTTTTGAGAATCTGCCAACCACCTACTTAAAAAAATACCTCCTAATTTGATTTTAATATATGTGAAATATCTAGTAAAATATATATATATATATATATATATACATATAACATATTAAACTTCTTTCAATTCACATTTAGTGCAAAATATTCCTCTTTCCTAGTAAGTATCTTGAGCAATTACTGAAACAAAATAGAACAAAAACAGATAGCACTAATAATACTCAATTTCCTTATAGGAGTCCCCATTCCTTCTAAGTTTTCCCCCTTCTCTATGTTTATAAGTGTGTGTGTGAGATAGAGAGAGAGAGAGAGAGCAGTTGGAATTTTACCTTATGGCATTCTATTTTGAGCTATGTAACTAGGAACAGATTGCACCTAAAAATAGAGAACAGCTCTATTATATTTTCTTTAGCTTAAAAACTATCAGTCAATTTTCTCTTATGAATTGTTTTATTTATCTTTAAATAATGTCATATGTTAGCTGAAGAGTTTTCTTCTAGGTACTTGCCACATTCTAATCATCTAAATATAATTAATTATTTTGGCATTATTTCCTACAGAGCACGCCCTTAAATAGATGCTTCTGTTAAAACTTAACACTACAGTTAAAGGTTGGTCCCTGTGTAGCTCAGTCACAGCACATTAACCTGGAAGGAACCCAAAGATCATCTAATTGGAAATTGCTCATTTGACTGATAGGAAAGTTGTACTCTCTACAGAGCTACCACTAGAAGACAATTGTTATACTCTAAGGCTGTTAAGATACATTATATTTACTTCTTTATATGGCATCACTTTATAAACAGCTATAATACCTGTAGACTATGCCCATGTCTCTTAAATTTGGTTAGTAGTTTGAAAAGAAAAATTCCATTTAATTGATATTTAAACCAACATAACTCAAAGGTTTCTAGACATTTCCAAAGTGTTTCAATGAACATGTTCCTCGGTTTAAAACGTTGGACTTTCACTTTTCAGTAATTTTTTTACAACTCAGAGTTTATCAGAATTAAAAAATAGAGATCATAAGTAAACAAAAGTTTCACAATTATTGTGTCTGCTTCAAAATAGGTAAGTTATACTTTCCATGAGTTTTTCTTTGCAAGTTTCTTTAGTTTTCATGTGTCAGAAATGTTTGAGTTGAATACTTGGATCATTTATTTTCAGTCCTTTTTTCACCAGCAAAATATAATGGACTAATTTAGGGTGTCACAAAGAGATTACTGAGTGTTTGCACACCCAGAGAGTATATATAGTGAAAAGATTGCTGTGCTACGCTGCTCCCCACCAAATCCACACACAAGTATATACTACATACTTCCTCACCCGGCAATACTCCCAGAAAATTTAGAATTTAGGGATCAATACTTACAATTCATTTCATGAATAGTCCTGTATAAACATTACAGAACAGAGAAATATTGTATATTATGATGACATTCTTATTTTGAAGTAGCTTCTTTTCAATGATTATTTATTTATTTATTTTTATGGTCAAGGTGATGTACAGAGGGGTTTAGTTACGTAAGTAAGGTAATGAGTACATTTCCTGTCAACCTTGTTACCCCTTCCCTCAATTTTCTCCTACTTCCCCTTCCTCCTAACTCTCCCCACCAAGTTGTACAGATCATTTACAGCATATTGTCTTGTGTTTATCGCTGTTATATTGGTTCCCCCCTTGTCCTTTGTCTCACCATTCTGTTGTTCCCCTTCCCTTCCCTAATTCAAATAAATGTGTATGCAATACCAGGGTACCAAAATCAAATACAGTAACAACAAAGGATATGCCATAGGGGGAAGAACATACAAAAGAAACAAAAAATCACATAGTACATTAAAAACAACAACAACAAAGAAAAACCTCTTGTGTCCATGTCTTGGAGTGTAATATGTTTTAAAGCTTTTTGTTGAGGAACAATAATAGAGAGAAAGGGGAAGAAACTATCTCCATGGATTTTGCACCAGTTCCACAAATAGAATGTCACCAGCACTTACTCAGGAAAGTCACTGGTGACATTCAGTCATTACCACTCTCCAAACTTGGAGGTACTATATTACATTTTAATACCATTAATTAGTTCCATGATATTCACGGGTAATCTTAGTTTGCGAACTAGAATTACAGGCAGTTCTTTTTAACCTATTTCAATGAAGGTTATCTACATGAAATTCATTTTCTGTATAACATTGCACCCTTTATTCCCTTTGTTCTTTGTGACTATGAATTGCCTTCAGCTTTGGGCTCTTGCAAATAATAACTGCTCTATTGGCTTTATATCCCCAATCAAATTGTGGTGGTCATAGAATTTGTATATGCATGGCTTTAATCACTATTTCCCAAGTGACTGCAGCAATTTAGACTTCATTTAGCAATATATGAGAAATTTTAATTAGTGTAAATTAATTGCACAAAGGGGATTCATTGTGATATTTCCACACATGTGTACAATGTACTTCAATCATATTCTCCCCCAGCATGCTTTCCTTTCCCCATTCCATCTTCTGTGGGTTCCCCTAACCAAATAGTTTCCCCTTTGCAATAATGTCATATCATCATCATCATCATCATCATCATCATCATCATCAACAACAACAACAACAACAACAGCAACAACAAAAACAGCAATATTGCATGTCTACATTCTGTATATGAGTAAAAATAAATTATTTTTGTATTTGTCTAGCTTATCTTGTGAAAACTTGTTTATCTCTAGTTTCATTTTCTAAAGTAATATAATTTTATTCTTTTTATTCCACTGTTTAGATAAAACACATTTTCTTTTTTTTCTTTTTCTTTTCTTTTTTCTTTTTTTGTTGGTCATGGGGCCTGAACTCTGGGCCTGGGTGCTGTCCCTCAGCTCTTCAGCTCAAGGCTAGCACTCTACCACTTGAGCCACAGCGCCACTTCCAGCTTTTTCTGCTTATGTGGTACTGAAGAATGGAACTCAGGGCCTCATGTATGCAAGGCAAGCACACTACGACTGAGCCACCTTCCCAGCCCAAATCACATTTTCTTCATCCATTTTATTGTTTCATAGCATGCCTATTGTAAACAGTGCTCCAATAACCATGGATGTTCAGGTATGTGTATTATTTGATGTATACAATTCCTTCAGGTATATACTGAAGAGTGGCATACTAGGATAATATGGTAGTTTGTTTGTTTTAGTTTTTTGAGGAGACTTCATACTGACTTCTACAGTGGATGTACTCATTTACACCTTTGTGAAGAATAGAAGAGTTCATTTTTCTTACAAGTTCTCACTTGTATGAGTTTATTTATGAGTAGTATGCTGTTTATTTTCTTGATGATTACCACTCCTAGTAGAGTAAGATGGAAGCTCAGTATTTTCTTATTCATGTAATGGGCTGAGTGTTTCTTTGTATACTTATATCCTTCCTAATTGTACCTCTTTTGAGAACTGTCATTCAATTAATTAGGTTGTTTATTCTTTTAGTGTTTGATTTTGTTAATTATTTATACTTTCTGGATATGATACCTTTTTCTGATCAATAGATAAGAAAATCCCATTCTGAGGGCTGTTTCTTCAGTCGGGTACTTGTTTCCTATGCTTTGCTTTTTAACTAGATGTAGCCTCATTTGTCCATTTTTGCTCTCATTTCCTGAACTGCTGGAGTCTTGAACAAAAAGTCACTTCCTACATTTATAGCTTCAATTGTTTTCCGGTAGTTATTTCAGTGATCAGATCTTATTCATTTTGAATTAATATTCATACAATGTGAGATATAGGAATGTAATATCAATCTTCTGCATATGTATATCCAGATTCCTCAACACCATTTATTGAAGAGACTGTCCTTCCTCCAACATAGGTTTTTGTCTCTTTTATCAAAAAACAGATTTCTGTAGCTATGAAGAATTATATCTGGGTCTTCTATTCAATTCCACGACTACATATATTTTTTATTACTATGGGTCCATAGTATAATTTGAAGGCAGTTATATTTTAATTAGCATAAATCAATTGCACAAAAGGGTTTAATTAGGTATTTCCATAAATGCATGTGATTTACACTGATCATGTTCACTCTAGTACCTTCCTCCAGCATTTCTCTTTGCTTATGATTGCTTTGACTATTTAATGTTCTTCATGATTCTACATGAACTTTAGGATTGAATTTCAATTTCTGTGAGGAATGACATTGATATTTTATGATTAGTATTTTGAATCTGTAGATTTCTTTCAATAATATAACTATTTTCACAATATTTATTCTGATAATCAATGAATGTGAAAGGACTTTCCATCTTCTAGTGTCTTCTTCCATTTCTTTCTTCAGTGGGGATATAGTTGACTAATGACAAATCCACTAACTCAAACCAAACTAGAGCAGCCAAGTAAACAGCTTACTATATTCAAAGAAGATACAAATAAACAGTTTTTAAAACCCTGGATTCTTCACATGACAGAAAATATAAATTATTTATCTTTCTGAATCTGACTTATTTTGCTTAATATAAGACAGTGAGTTAACATCTGCTTTCCAGGAAATGACACAATGAAATTATTATTTGTGGCTGAGAAGTATACCATGTGTATATGTAGAACAGTTTATTTATCCATTGATTCCTTCTTGGGCACTGATTGATTTTCTATTAGTGATTCTTGGCCTTGAACTCAGGGCATTGCACTTACTAGCCAGGTGTTCTACTACTGAGCCATGCAATGCCTCCCAACTTCATGTGATTAATTTTTCCATTAAAAATTATTTCTAAATCTAATTATTCCTCAAGATACAGCACACATGTTCATTTCTTTTTTCTACTGTTTAACACTATGAATTATCAAATGTATGATTTTCAGTGTGAGTGATTTCATTACTAAAAGTACATTTCACATGTTTATTTTTTTGTTTTAATCTTACTGGTTCATTTCAGCTGTAAAATTTTCAATACATGTGATTTGTTCTTACATTAGTTCCAGAATAAAAGCTGTAAATGAAGTTGGCTCAGTGGTAGAATGCTAATCATGAGCAGAGTGAGAGTGCAAGGATACGAGTTCAAGGCCCAGTATCTGTACACCATTAATAAGAAGAATAATTTTAATAATAATAATAGCAGAAATGAGGCTAAAGGCAAAAGTCATTTAAAACACTTTTACCATATGGTACTAAGAAAAGGTAAATGCTGTATCACATGTATCTTGGAAATTTAAATAGAAAACTGAAAATGTTACACATACACCTTTACTCAGTAATTTCACTTAGAGTAACTGAACATGAAGGGTAGGGTGGAGTCAAGGGGGAAGGGGTAAACCCATGTAAAAGAGAAAAGGATGAGAATATAGTCAAGAATTTAATATATGTCCTACAAAATTAAGAAGAATGAGGAAAGAGTGGGTAGAGCACAGAGGGGTGAGAATGTTGAAATGTTGACATTGATCAAGATGCATTGCATTCATAAACTACATTGTTAAATGGCAGCTCCTTTGTGCAATTACTTGAAGATAATTTTTAAAAAGGACAAAAAGGAGAGTATTAGAGAAAAAGATTCAGTAGACTACTCAAAGAATTCTATAAAACTGTGAACAACAACATAGCAGAATTTTATGCATTAATGTAAAAATCCACTGATATGAAATATAAAATCTTTAATTTCTTTTCGATTGCTTTGTAATAAATGTTACAGGTTTAGCAGCTTAATCCAATATCCACTGATGATTTTTAATTTCTGTTGGTGAGAAGACTGGAAAAGTGTGAAATGATTCTCTGCTATGGCTTATGACAAAGCGGATATCAAGGTGTTGTTTGCAAGCTTTTGAGACACATCTACTTCGAAGCTCATCTTTCTTTGTAGCAGAATTGTTTTTCAGGGCTACAGTACCAAGTCTACTCTTCTCTTTATTGACTGACACTACGTACAGCCCATAGAAGGCACCTCACAGTCTTCAAACCAAATTCTCATGTTTTGAATATCTGATTTCTTCCACCTCTAACCTCTAGATTCAGATTTCAAGAGATATGATCAAGATAATCTCTTTGCCTTAAGATCAACTGATTTGGAACCTAATGTCTGCAATATTTCTTCACAGCAACCATTAAATGAGTATTGAATAAGTCAGAGATATTTATATCACCAGTAGATAGAATTCTAAAATTGTGCCTAACAGAGATCCCAAACTAGAAATATTATGGCTCCTGTTTTAATAGAGATGAGGAAATATAAACATGCTTACACATACACACATGCTTTCTGTAAAGATAGATGTAAGAACCAAGCATGGTGGCACATATTTGTAATCAAAGCGCTAAGCAGGCTGGTGTAAGAGGATTGTGAGTTTCAAACCAGTCTGAGATACTGAGACTTTATCTCAAAAGAAAGGATGGAAATATGGTACACTATTTTCAGTAGACATAGATTCAATTTTATAGATACAGATGAACACAAATATATGCAAGATGAACATGAAAAACCTGAACAAAGTATGAAATACTCCCAAATCAAAATATTTTTGAGTGTCCATATGAAGCCACAATGGAAAATTCCACATCTGACCACATCTGAGATTAGATTTAAAACACAAACATACTGAAGATGTTCACATAAATTATTTTCTTTTTAATAATTTTATATTTTTATTATCTTTAAATAGTTGTACAAAGGAATAGGCATTCAACAAAGTAGCTTGTCAATACAGTGCCTCTTTTTTATTTTATTTTAATTTTATTATCAAGGTGATGAGGTAGTAAGTACATTTCTTGTCGAACTTGTTACCCCCCTCCCTCATTTTTGTCTCCTCCCCACCCCACCCCCGCAAGTTCTACAGATCATTTCCAACATAATGTCTTGTGAGTGTCGCTGTTGCATTGGTTTCCCCTCTGTCCTTTGTCTCATCATTTTTGTTCCCCTTCCCTTCCTTAATTCAGATAAACAAATGTATAACACTCAGGCTTCCAAATGTTTTCCTTTATTTGTAATATTTAGTATACGTCTAGGACAATCAGCAGATTAGCAGAATAGCTCAATAGTTATGTACATATGACCCTATAGGATGATGCTAAGTGAAATGAACTCCAAGACATAGATCCAGAGGTTTTTCTTTGTTGTTGTTTTTAATGACTACATGATTTTTTTCTTTTGTGTTTTTCCCCTATAGTTTATCTCTTGTTGTCTCTATAAACTATTTTCACATTTTTGTATTCATAGCTATCTCTGTCCTTTTCTGTATATATATATATATATATGTATATATATATATATATGGTTTACATAAAACATAAATTAATTTTATGTTTAGACTTGGATCATTCCTCAAGATATCCTATTACATAAATAAAAAGATTTCAAAGTGAATAATTGAAAGAATTATAGTCCCAAACATTCCATAAAAGACCTATATAGTCTGTATATATACATATATATATATATATATAGGTGATCATTTTGATATGATTATAATGTTCATCTCCTAATAATTGCTTTGGGAACTTTTATTCCTTGTATATTATCATTTTAATAAATACATTTTTGTAGTCCATTAATGAGAATATATTTACCCATCAAATGGTAGTAACAGTAATACTTCCAAACCAGGGTCAATATAGGCAGCATTACTGTAAGCTTCTATTGAGGTACTGAATTACATTTGGAATTGTTCAGTTACTTTAAACAGTTAAAATCCAATTTTAATGCATGCTCAATTGAGAATTAAAAGTTCAAATATTGATTTGCATAGGAAATTAGCAATTAAGTACCCATAAAATTAACTTGCACCTGCCAATTGATGTACCAATTAAGTTTGCAGATACCTTAAAAGAAACTTATTAAAATGAAATTTCTGGCATTATTTGACAACAATTTGTTGTAGATAGGTAAAGGTGGCTCATGAGTAAGTTCTTTGTAGATATCCAACTATCAGGTACATAACTGACCAAGGGTTTGGTTGCTATGCTCTGAAATTCATCACTGGGACAATAAGCAGATTATGTTTATAGACAACTCAGTCTCAGCGATTGAGTGCAAGAAAAATACTAACAGCTTTGTGCCTAGGAAACTCAAGACTTCAACTCCTGGCTTTGGGTTGTGGTTACTTGATAGACATGACAGCTGTATTTGGTTGGATTATGCTTACATAAAAATATGATGAACTTCTATCTTTTGGTACCTGTGAATATAACCTTTTTTGAAAATTGGTTCTTGGCCGATATAATCAAAATCCTCACTTAGGTAATCACTAAATCCAATGAGAGGGCTTTGTAGGAGAGAGAGATTTTCAGTGTTACAGAAGATGTGACAGTCAGACTGAAATTATTGTGGCATAATCAAAGAGGACTCACGGGTATTCCTTGAAGGACTCTCCTTTACAGCAGCTAAACACATAGCATGGCACTGCTCAAACCTTCATTTCAGGTTTCCATCTTTCAGAATTGTATATAAATATATATATATATATATATACATATATGTGTGTGTATGTGTGTGTATATGTGTATATATAAACATATATGTATATGTGTATATGTATATGTATATATGTATACACAGATGTGTGTATATGTGTATATGTATACATATATGTGTATATATACATATATGTGTGTGTAGTAGATAGATAGATAGATAGATAGATAGATAGATAGATAGATAGATAGATAGATAGTCAGTAGTAGGACTTGAACTCTGGGCCTGGACGCTGTCCCCAGCTCTTCAGCTCAAGGCTAGTGCTCTACCACATTGTCACTGCCAGTTTTCTGGTGGCTTATTGGAGGTAAGAGTATCATGGACTTTCCTGCCCAGGCTGGCTTTAAACCGTGATCCTAAGATCTCAGCCTCCTGAGTAGCTAAGATTACAGGCGTGAGCCACCGATGCCAGGCGATAAAGAATCTTGTTGCTTTAAGACACCAATCTCTAATAAGTTGTAATGAAATCCTAAAACCAGTATACCACCTAATCTTTCTTTCTTTTCTATCTGGTTTACAGTTATGTATAGATTGGTTCGGAAACAATTCTAGAATACTAGGAAGCTGAATCATGTGCTGTAGAAGGAAAGGGTGAAACTGGTATCAAGATGTACTATACTCATAAATTGACATGTTGAGCTGAAACCCCTTTGTATTAAGAAATAAATTTAACAAAAAGAAAGAAAACAATTCTAGCCTTACTCCGCAGCAACTTTATTTTTCCTCCCATAGGCATTTCTTGATAAACTAGGTAGGCAAATCGGCGATGTGCTTCTCAGGGGTTTAGGCAAATTCAGTGCACTATGCAGAAAAGGTAGCAAATTGCATAGTGTAGTTTGCAGATGGCAAACACAAAATGCCCAGCATTAGACCCCATAGCTATTTTCCTGTAGTCTTTTCCCTAATGGTTTTACAATATTTTACAATGTTCTAAAAATGTTGTTATAATGCTACTGATTGAGCCGGGCATCGGTGGCTCACACCTATAATCTTAGCTACTCAGGAGGCTGAGATCTGAGGATCGCAGTTCAAAGCCAGCCCAGTCAAGAAAGTCCAGAAGTGGCACTGTGGTTCAAGTGGTAGAGCACTGGTCTTGAGCTGAAGAGCTGAAGGACAACACCCAGGCCTTCAGTTCAAACCCCACAACTGACAAAAACAAAAAAAAACCACTACTGATTGTCCTACATTAATAATTATATTTCATATGAACATTTCCATGATCCAAATTCCTATTTGTCACCTAAAACTGTCTAGAGTGTTTGTTTTACTTAGTATAGTCTTCACACCTTCTCAGTCAGTGACTGGACTCAGTTCTGTTATCTCAGCTACAGGGGGAGTAGAATGAGTAGGAGCCAGGGCATGTGCCTGTAAGCAGGACAGAGAAATATCATGGCTGGGACAGAAGTAAAACCCTACCTTGAAAATAACCAACTTCAAAGTGGGTAGGGATATGGCTCCAGTGGTGGAGCACCTACCTAACAAGCATGAGGCCCTGACTTCAATTCCTATTACCAAGTTTCCATATACACATACACATACAAATAAGTATGTAGCCAGATGCCAGTGGACTGTAATCCTAGCTACTCAGGGAGGCTGAAATCTGAGAAATGTAGTTTTAAGACAGCTCTGCCAGTAATGTCTGTGAGACTCTGATCTCCAGTTAACCACCAAACAAACAAACAAACAAATAAAACAGAAGAGGGCTGTGGCTCAAGTGGTAGAATGCTAGCCTTGACCAAAATCTTCAGGGAGCTCTAAGACCTTGAGTTCAAGCTCAGGACCAACCATCACAAAAAAATTAGTATGTTACT
This sequence comes from Dipodomys spectabilis, assembly GCF_019054845.1. Lineage (NCBI taxonomy): Eukaryota > Metazoa > Chordata > Mammalia > Rodentia > Heteromyidae > Dipodomys > Dipodomys spectabilis. Next base: position 832,833 of record NW_024870867.1, read on the forward strand.
TTTGTATTACTTTTGTCACATTTTCATCTTGCCTGTATTCTTCTATTGTTGATATAGACTGCAATAGATAGTTGCAATGACTCTCTGTAATGAGAGTAACTACATCTGGAAAGAAATTTTAAATATCAATTATTGGGGTTGATTGGAATAAAAGTAATACAGTATTAGCGAGTTTAGCACTGCAAATAATAAATATTCCAATAAATATTCCAATTCCAAGGGCAGTGTTGGCAGCCCCTCATAACTCCACAATTTCACAATTTGCAAAGATCTAACCTAGCAGACTTCACACTGGTCTGCTACTACATTTCCATGCTCTTTTCAGATTTTTAAAAGATAAACCTGGCATCACTTGCTAATTTAAAACCTCTTCACTCTTCATTGCTCTCAAGACAAATGTAACCTTTTTATGATAACATAAAAGAGCCTTCCATTCCTAATCCCAAATGATCTTTACATCTTCAACCATAAATTTTCCTTCTATGTGTATTAAGGCCCAAGTTCTCAAAAAGAAGTATGCATTTTAACACCTCTGACTTTTTCATTAGCTGCTTTGTAGGCTTAAAATTCTCTTTCCATTCCTCATGTCAAAAATTCTGACTACCTCTTAAAATACAACTTTAATGTTATCTCCTCACAGCAACTTTCTGTATTTCCTCAGTAGTGTGGGATCTAGGCCCATAGCTCTTCGTAAATGTCTATACATTTTGCTGTGTGTGTTCATTTCTTTACATATCTATGTTTCCAAATATGGCATGATTTCCCATGGTGAGTCAGTGTGTTTTCACAGCTCATGCTTTCTCACTCAGGCATGCTCCATGAATGAATGAGAGAATGGTGCTTAATGTTACAAACCAAACTCTAAAATATGTGAGACAAGTACACATGGCCTGGCTTCTCATTCTATTTTGGGACCATGAAGTGAAAAGAATGTCTGAGTGTATGCACATTTGCTACCTAGGAGGAGTCTTATAAACACTGACAAATGACAACACCTTGAACACAGAAGTGAACGTCAGGAGGAATTAAGGACAACGCTCTACAACTTCTTAGACACCCAAGAATTCTGTAGTTTCATAGAAGAATATGTAGTCTATACTGAAGAAGAAATTCCCTGAGATTTTTAGAGACAGTTATAGATACCAAAAGTATTTGGAAAAGAACTTATATAGAATCATGTAAATCTTCAAATATTCTTATAATCTCCTTATTCTTAGGGTAGGAGAAAATGTAAAAGGCCCAAACAATTTACATTTTGCTCCCAACTGTGGCACATCCCCAATGGAAAACTTTCCCAGCCTACCTTTGAAATCTTCCCATTGTAGTATTATTTGTATTACTTTGTACTGTAAATATTCTGTACAGGTTGTGAGGAATTCAAAAAAATCTAGGTATTCAACATCATTTATCCCTACTTCCTGTCACAGCTTCAGGAAAACTGTCAACATTCCTATTACGTGTTGGATAAAGGCATATGTTAGTCAATGTGAAATTTGTATTTATAGGTCATGGGTTTTACAACTTACCTAGTTGATTAACTTTTCGTTAAAAATTTAATGCATCCTTTCCATATTAGCAGAATGAATTAAAACAATCTTATGTAAATAAATGTTTATAAACTATATTTATATAATTTTATTTATTTATTGTTGGTTTTGTGGCTTGAATTCAGGGTCTGAGCACTGTCTCAGTTTTTCACTTCAGGCTAGCATTCTACCACTTCCAATTTTCCAGTAGTTAATTGAAGATAAGAGTCTCACAGACTTTTCTATCTCAGCTAGCTTCAAAACACAATCCTCAGATCTCAGCCTCCTGAGTAACTAGGATTACAGGCATGAGCCAGCATCGACCTGCTAAACTTTATATTTCTATAAAATTATAGATAAACGTTTTGACAGCAGAGAGTTGAAAATTATTTTTGAGAATCAAAGTCTTAAGTGAGATAAGCAGTTTCTACAAATAAGAATAGAAATATGCATGTGTGTATGCAGATATGTGTATGTGTGAATCATTACTTTGAGAAGAATAAGACTCTGGATTCAAAACCATTATTTAGGGTTTGCATCACCAATAGAACGATGAAGGAAGTTTGTGTTTGCCTAATGTTGTTGGAAGATATCAAAGCACATTAGATCTAAAGTCCAAAGATGTGCATTAAGCTCTGTAAATAAAAATATGATGGACCCTTGGTAACAAGATTCCATTGCTCTCAAGGTCCAGGTAGCCAATAAGTGCATATAGAGAATAAAGAGATCTGTTTTATGGAATTCACCTGTCAAAGATGAAAAGACCTCTTCTAGGACAATTTTGAGCGAGCTGAAACTCTTCAGGGTGAACTTATACATTTTAGATAGAGCAGCTTTCTCCGCCTCTTATCCCTTGGGCATTTCCATAATAAAGGAAGTTTGATCTTAATTTGAGAATGAGCTGGATGCGATATATATTTAGATTTACTTTCCAAAGATGTTGTTACTCTCATGCTTTGCATGCACAATAAACTCAAATGTGCTGTCTTTATTAATTCAGGTGGAATGGAACACAAACTCCACCATTAACAAGAAATTATTTGGGGTTGTTTGGAATTAAATCAGTATATTTTAATATTAGCAAGTTTAAACAAAATTATGGAAATGTCTATTTTATAGACTTGTTCTGATGACTAAATGGAGGGTACTTGTAAAGAGTCATGCCCTAATCTTGTTATTGTTGATATTCTAGAAAAGGCTTTTGTTAATCACTTGGAACTTGGAGCAGAGGTGTAATTCCTACAGAAGAGTTCTCCACTTCCTGTAGAAGTGGAGATAAGGAGAAAAAGGAGAAGTTCTTTCCTTGTCTACCTGAGAGGTACTTCGGTAGGATGCTGTAGGGCCTCAGTAATCACTTGTGTCTCTGGGTTTCCTCTGATGTGAATTTGGAAGCTCCCACTCTCTGTTCTAAAGTGGATGTGAAGTACAGGTATGAATGGTTCTTTTCATACTGAATGGCTTTAAAGATATCTTTGCACAGGATAAACTTATCAGGAGTGGTAAGCGATAAATGGGGGTTATAAAATTTTAGGAATCTCTTACTTACCCTAATTGATGGCTCTCACAAGAGGATTTGTAACTTTTTCATTAGTTGCTCTTTACCTCTTTTAATGTCTGAAGCCTTAAAACAACAGAGAATTTCAGGGATTTTGTAAAGTTAATTAATGTTAATTGCATCATGAATTATGTTAGGGAGTCTGTTGAATAATAGACTGAGGCAAGAGAGTCCATACAATTTACTGTTCAATATGGGCTAATGTTAGTTTTGGGCACCGAGTTACAGTTATTAGGGCCCAGCCAAAGATAGTGAAGAACAATTCTAAGATCAGTTGCTTGAGGCAATTAAAACAATTGAAATGACCTGGTAGTACATTGTGCATGATGCAACATTGCACCCAGTATGAACAAATGCTTATTCCATTAGTGATTCTTCAATTTCATACCATGCCCTGCAATTTATTTTTCTTAGTTACCTTACTCATTTGTCGGTGAACTCTAGCAGGATATTATTAATATTTATCCTATTATCTCATACAACATTTCATACTTGAAGCACTTTGCAGCCTTAGCTAATTAATCTTCATATCCTGCCTAAAAGGTTGATAGACCCTTTCAGAGTTAGGGAAACTGAGTTGGGAGGTTAAAAAATTGGCCATCAAAGAAATGATCTGAGAGAAATAATCTCAAAAGTTCCATACTTGGGGTTTAGACTTCTTGTCTTATCTTTTTTAAACCTATTGGAACAAAAATTAATCCAGTTTGGGCCCTGAAGATCATACACTAAACCCTACAAGATGCAATATATTCATGAACATGTTGAATTGAGACCAATTTTTACAAGTTCTAGTAGATAATTAATTAATTAAAAAGCCTTCTTTCCTTTTAGAAAATTTATTCTTTTTTGTTTTTAATATATATTTTTATTGTAAAGATACTGTACAGAGGGGTTACTCATGTAACTATTTACATGAGTAAGGTAATGAGTACATTTCCTATAGATCATTGTTACTTCCTCCTTTGTTTTTCCCTTACCATCCCTTCCCTCCCCACTTTCCCAACTCATCTCTCCCCCACCCCTGAAGTTGTAAAGTTCATTTTCAACATAGTGTCTTGTACATCTCATTGTTACAATCAATCAACCTGTATCCTTATTTAAGCATTTTGTTATTTCCCTTCCCCTCCCTAAATTAGAAAAATGTATTTACAAGATGTAGGGCATTGGAATCAAATACAGTGAAAACAGGGGTTGGTTATACCATGGGGGAAGAACATACAAAAGAAATTAAAAAATCACATAGTACATTTTAGATACGTTAAAAACAATAGCAAGAAAGGTAAAACCTTTTGTGACCCTATCTTGGAGTTCATTTCGCTTAACATCATCTTCTATGGTCATATAAGCTATCTTTTGACCTTTTCAGCTTGTCCTAGACATATACTAGTTATTGTAGATAAGGGATACCAAGGGACCTGTTTCTTTGGGCCTAGCTAACTTCACTTATAATTTTTCCAAGTCTTTCCATTTCCTAACAAATGGGGCGGTGTCATTCTTTCTGATGTAGGCATTCTTGATCCTTTCATCTACTGAGGAGCATCTGGGTTGGTTACATATCTTAGCTATGGTGAATAATGCTGTGATAAACATAGTTGTGCTAGTAGCTTTAGTACAGCCTTGTTTGTGATCATTTGGGTAAATGCCCAAAAGTGGGATTGCTGGGTCATAGGGGAGCTTTATGTGGAGTCTTTTGAGGAACCTCCATACTACTTTCCAGACTGGTTGAACAAGTTTACACTCCCACTAACAATGCAGAAGGGTTCCCTTTTGTCCACATCCCCTCCAGCATCTGTTGTTTATTAGAGTTCTTGATTATAACCATTCTAACTGTAGAAAATTTATTATTTGAGTTAGGCAAAATAAAAAAAAAATTCTTGAAAACTTCATAAGCATTGAGTAAAAAAAAAAGAAAAAATAGAAAGTTTAACGATCTTTCTCTCCATGTTAAGACTATTAGCTACTTACAGAAAATAGCAAATGAAGTTTTACTGAAACCAAAGAAAATGTGTACTTTTTTCTGAAAAGGTTTAGAGTAAATCATAATACAGAGTATCTTCTAAATATTAAACAAATGTCAGGGGTTTTATGAATATGATTGGTATCTATGAATAGCAAATGGCAAATTTAGTATTATTTCAATTTACTGAAAAGACCATAGAAGTTTACAGAGCTTAACTGATTTGCTGCTGACCACGTAACTAATAGAAGAAAATGAATAATTATTCAGTGCCCAAGGGTGTGTAGGAAATCCTAAAGTTTTCACTTTCCATTTTCAGCAGTTTTCACTGGTCCTCCAGAAACTAAATTATTACTGGTTTCCAAATCGTGTACTTGACCCAAAATTGGTCTGTTATTTTTAATCCACTGGTACATGAGTGTCATTATCAAATACCACTTTAGATACACCAAAATGCCATATCCACTTTGTGAGACAGGTTATAGCCCAAGGCAACCAAAACACCAATCCTCACTTCTCCGTATCTTCTTTCTTTCATCTTCTCCTATAAAAGAAATGTCACCTCAGAGTCTTTGTTCCTAAATATCTGGCTTGTATACTGTCAAAGAAGACTTCATTCAATTATCATTGGGTTTGCTGAGATCCTTCTTTTGATGGAGAATGTGTTTATAAAATAGTGTGATGCTAATCTTTTTATGAGCCGAAGACTACTCATTTTGCCTCTTCCTCCTACTCTTTCCTATACTTCTGTTTTCTTCATCTCATAATTCCAGAATGTAAGAACAAAAAATACCATTTCATATATTTAGAAGTATTAGTTTAAATCAGTTTTAATTGAGTGACTGAAAGTTATGTTAAAATGATACTACTTTGAATCCTCTTGAAAACAATTAATATAAGGTGCATTTGAAAAGATTATTATTACTAGTACTAGTACTATTGTGAGCATTTTTCGTGGGGAATCCACTCAAAACAAATATATTTGTAAGGGAGACAGTTAATTCACCTTAGCGAGATATCAGAGAATCCTTTATTTCTGACCATCTCTATTCCCTCTGGATACATTTCTTTAAGATACTTCAAGAATCAAATCAATTTTCAAGACAGGAGTAGTGAAAAATTGAGCTGATGTGGAAAAAACAGAAAATTGGCTGGTATTTAAAAACATGAAATAAATTAATAAAGAATCTTTTTGTGCTCCTGCTAGTACTTACTGAGATTTGAACATAAGGACTCATGATTGCTTGGCTTGACCCACACTTCCAGCCTGGCTTTTCAGCTGGTTATTTTGGAGATGGAGTTTCACTGACTTTCTCTCTGGGATGGCTTCACCTGTCAACTTCTAGATCTCAGCCTCCTGACTACGTAGGGCCACAAATAACAGCTACTACACGTGCCCAGCTAATAAGTAATATTTATGGCTATCCAGCCAAGGAGGAATTGTAAAGAACAAAATGCATGTGAAAATTTTCCTTATAAAAGGTGTGCAGTATAGGACTAGTCTTCCGAAGACTACAAAATACAAAACCAAAACCAAACCAAAACAAAACAAAAATACTAGTATGGGACACTGAAGCAAAAATTGAAAAATAATAGGAAAAGGGGGCTGATAGATTTGCTCAAGTCAGGAATACTGCAAGCCTTCCACTTGTTTGTTTTTTTAAAAAACAGGACCTACAAAGTACAATAAAGCATAGTAAAATAAAAACAAGGGAGGCTGGTAGTGAAAGTGGTATAAACAGCAGTCAAACTCCTAGATTTGTGCAACAAGTCAACACCCTGCATTGTAAAACCTACAATACTCCAGACTGGCTTAGATGAGTTTTATAATGGCTGCATTATTACTGTCTTAATCAGAATGATTATTTCCTTCTTTGTAGATGTCTAATGTTAGGAATTGGAAGACATTTAGAGGGTTTAGTCATGTTCTTCACACCAGTGGCTGATGTTAATACTTACATATCCATATGCTATATTATAACATCAAGATGATGCACCCCATATACCACATGATCCTGGCTATTACTGGAACCATAGTGGATGTTGCTTTTCTGGGGATACAATCAACTTATATAAAAATGCAAGTGACAGTGGTAAGATGATGCTCTATTGGAAAGGGGTGACACTGTCCAAAAAGAAATGTACTCTTTAGCTGACTTATGTAACTCTAATCCCTCTGTACAATCATTATTATAATAACAAAAAATATTTATACAAAATAAAAAATAAATTGGAGGCTGTCAGACCTCAAACAAAAACAAACAAACAAAACTGATGTTATTTAAACCTTTCAAAATTCAGGCCAATTGAATTTTGTGAAGCATACATTCTCTACAAAATGGATTCATATTTCATTCTATATTATAGCAAAATAGCAATTTTGGCCATTAAATGTTAGATTTTTTAAGCCCTACTTCCTTGTAGATAGAACCAAATAATATTTAAAACTTAGGTCACAGAATCACATGTAAATTGCCAAGAATAAAATGGGAGAACTCATTCTCTGAGTGAATTTGGAGCAGCTTATTTGTTCTCTCAGCCATACCTACTAAAGCACAAACAGTTCTGTATTAGATTATTTGTCAATGTTATTTTATGAAGAAATTTAATAAAATTTACTACTCTGCAATCCATTGAGCACTTCCTAACTTAATTGTCATATTCTGCATTTCCTGAGATTTACAATTAAAATTGTGATGAGCCAGACATACAAACTCTTCCTTTTGTGACAAGACAGGTTATTAGCATTTTTACCAAAATTATCCAGGACTTTCATTTATCAAATAAAAATACTATTGATATCATCTTCCTATAAGTCTTCATATATGATGAATTTAAAAACTGAATGGCATTTTTTCAACCAAATTTTCTCTTAGTGCCTATTACAAAATAGAAAAAAAAAGATTGCTCAATTTACTATTTATGCTCATGCCAGATCCAGTTAATAAAAAATAATGGCTCTGACATTTTATATTTTCCAAGGATGATCAAATAAGAAATGGTCTCCAGACTAGAGTAAGCATTCATTCTGATTAAAGAATGCTTATTCTTCCTTAGATTATTGCCACTAGCTACCAGTATTCCTTCTTAAATCTTTAAGACTACATGATTGTTTTAATGCAAGTGTTTCTATCATTGGATTTTTAAAAAGCGAATTTTAATTTATAAAATGATCAGTGCAAATATGAAAGACCACATCTCCAATATTACAGCTTATTTTTTATAGTAATTGTGTGGCTTAAATATAAGAAACAAGGCAGAAATGAAAATTAAGATTGCTATTCTTGTTTTTTTTTTTCTTTAAAATAGCATCTTCCTGTGTAGTCCAGGCTGCCCTCAAACTCATCATGTAACCTAGACTTACTAGGAATGCTGCCTCAGTCTCCCAAGTGCTGAGATTACAGGTATGATTATTACGTCTTTTTACTACATTCTTCTAAAGATACATTCATTTTCAAATAATTGTGACTATTCCCCCTAGATCAAAAAATAATCTCCGGTGGTGGGGGAGGGCCGGCCTTCCCTCCTCTGCTCTCACCCCAGTTAGAATGGTTATAATCAAGAACTCTAATAAACAACAGATGCTGGAGGGGATGTGGACAAAAGGGAACCTTACTGCATTGTTGGTGGGAGTGTAAACTTGTTCAACCACTTTGGAAAGTAGTATGGAGGTTCCTCAAAAGACTCCACATACAGCTCCCCTATCCCACTTTTGGGCATTTACCCAAATGATCACAAACAAGACCATACTAAAGCTACAGAACAACTATGTTTATCACAGCATTATTGACCATAGCTAAGATATAGAACCAATCCAGATGCCCCTCAGGAGAAGAATGGATCAAGAAAATGTGGTATATATACACTGGGGAATTCTATGCCTCCATCAGAAAGAATGACATTGCCCCATTTGTTAGGAAATGGAAAGACTTGGAAAAAAATTATATTAAGTGAAGGAAACCAGGTCCAAAGAAACATAGGTCCCATGGTTTTCCTTATTTGCAATAACTAGTATATGTCTGAGATAAGCAGAAACGGTCAGATAAGTTGATGTTAGGCGAAATGAACCCCAAGATAAGGATTCAAATGTTTTTTCTTTCTTGCTATTGTTTCTAACATATTTATAAGATGATTTCTTTGTTGCTTTGTATGTCCCTCCCCCATGACATACCCCTGTTTTCACTGTATTTGATGTTGGTATAATTTGTGGAGGGGAAGGGAAAAAACAAATTGTTTAACTAGGGATACAAGTGGACCCATTGCAACAATGAGATGTACAAGATGCTATGTCGAAAAATGAACTTTCCAACTTTGGCAGCTGGGAGGTGGGAGATGGGAAGGGATGGGGAAGGGGAAACAAAGGAGGAGGCAACAATGCTTGATAAGAAATGTAGCCATTACCTTGCCCATGTAATTGTAACCTATCTGTACAGTATTTTCACAATAAAAAAAATTAAAGAAAATGCAGAATGAAATTAACAAAATTTAAAAAATTAAGAAAATAATGTAATACTTATTGAAAAATGACATGAAGTTCTACTGGTTTTCATGCTCATTTTCTGGTTCTTATGTCTTGGGTAAATGAAATAGAAACAATGACTGAGGACCAGTCAATGACTTTTCAAGTTATTGAACTTAGCCTCTTTAAATGAAATAACCAATAACCAGTATGTGTATGTGAGTGAGTGCACTAGTACTGAAGCTTAAACTCAGGGCTTCAATCTCTCCTGGAGTTTTGTCACAGTTGATAATCTACCACTTCAGCCATGCCTCTACTTCCAGCTTTTTGCTGGTTATCTAGAACATACAAATTTAGAACATATTTAAAGATATGAATCTCAGATTTGTCTGTCCTGATCAGGTTCAAACCGCAATTATCAGATCTCAGCCTCCGGAGAAGCTAGTATTATAGCCTGAACCAATAGTTTTTGGCTTTAAAAAAAAATCAACTTTAAGACCCATTCTTTTATTTATTTCACCATGCTTTCAATAAGTACTGCTTAAGCTCCAGATTGGATTGAATAACAAGTTGATTAAGATCGTGATACTGCTGGTGACTCATGCCTATAATCTTAGATACTCAGGAGGCTGAGGTCTGAGGATCATGTTTCCAAGCTAGCCTAGACAATAAAGTCTATGAGATTCATATTTCCAGTTAACCATGAAAAAGCCTGAAGCATAGTTGTGGCTCAAATGCTAAAGCCCTTAGCTTAAGCCCTAGGATGGGCAAAAATAAGAATAAAAAAGATACTCCTGTTAATGGAGAAATTTCGTGTATTTTTTAAATTCTATTTTATTGTAAAAATGCTGTACAGAAGGGTTACAGTTACATAAGTAATGAGTACCTTTTTTGTCCAGCATTGTTACCCCTCCTTTGTTGTTCTCCCCCAACCCCTCCCTCCCCCACCTCCTTCACTACTCCCCCCCCCCCAACAAAGTTGTAAAGTTCATTTCCAGTATACTGTCTTGTGGGTATCATTCTTGCAATGGGTCATCCTGTGTCCTTGTTTCAGCGTTTGGTTATTCCCCTCCCCCTCCCCCAAGTTAAACCAATGCATATAAAATATCAAGTATAGTGACAATATGGGTGCCAATATCAAGTACAGTGACAATAGGGGTTATACCATAGGGGAAAGAATATACAAAAGAAACAAAATTCACATAGTACATTAAAAATAACAACAATAAAAAAGACCTTTTGTGTCCATATCTTTGAGTTCATTAAGTGAAATAAGCCAGACCCAAAGAAATAGAGGTCCCATGGTTTCCCTCATTTGCAATAATTAGTATACACCCAGGATAATTTTATCAGACGAGCAGAAAAGCTCAAAAGCTATATACATATGACCATATAAAATAATGCTAATGGAGAAATCTGACTAAAAGAAATCTTTTCAGGCAACATTGCTAATAGTCCAAGTTCTGTTTGAGAAATGTCTTGTCTGTTTTAGATTTCCTTAGAGAAGTTTTTACATACAACTAAGTTGGTTTGACATCTAAGTATTTTCTGTCTCCAGGATGAATTTCATAGCTGGACAACTAAATTCTTAGAGAGTCCATATTCCTACACATAAAATGGATTTGCTATAGTCAAACTGATAGAGTGAGAGGATATCAAATAATGTATAAAGGACTTGTAACAATTCTATCAAGTTGCACAAATGAGTTTTGATGTTGGCAAAACATTTAACTGGAAATAATCAGAAGGCATGGCATAAGTGAACTTACAACACGACACAGATTTATATGTTGCAGGTTTTTTTTGGAGGGGTCTGGTTGTGGGGGGCCTGAAGTCTGGGCCTGGGCACTGTCCCTCAGCTCTTCAGCTCAAGGCTAGCACTCTACCACTTGAGCCACAGCGCCACTTCAGGCTTTTTTCTTTTTGGCTTATGTGGTGCTGAGGAATCGAACCCAGGACCTCATGCATGCAAGGTAAGCGCTCTACCACTGAGCCACCTTATATGTTGCAGTTTTAAAACAAAAGGATCTTAATAGAAATCATAGGAGCAATTGGCTGTCCTAGACAAAAAGAGGGAAAACATTTAAGGATAGAGAAATAATAACCAAAGACTGAATCTTAGAACATATGAACAAGCATAAAGAAATAGCAAGAAATAAAAAATCAGTTTTTAAAAAAGAGGTTATTATCACATATGTAAATGATTAAAAGATAATGCCTTCATGGAATCCGGAGATACTAACAAAACTGTTGTTAGGTCATGATAAAAAGCCAACACCACAATGACAGACATGTAGGTGCTTTTTTATATGCCATTTTAAAAACAAATACTCATGAAGAAATATTTTAAGTCTCAGTTGCAATAAGACCCATTTTCTTGAACAAGTCACTTTATCTCTAAAACCTCTCTTACCAATCTAATTTCTCCTCTTCCTCCTCCTCATTCTCTTCCTCCTCACCCTCTTTCTTGTTCAAAAACCTCTCTTAAAACTCTACGAGAAGTCAGTTGTTTATTGTCTGTCTTTCTCAAAATATCTTTGGGTTTGTTAAGGCAGGCAATGTTTTTGTTCATGCCTAACAGGCATGAACAATATATATAAACAAAAATATATATAAACAAAAAACCCTTCTATATGGGTTCAAAGAACTGATGAATGAATAACTATATAGTAAGAAAATGAGAGCGCCTGTGTCAAACATTTCCCAGAAATGCTTGCTAGGTAAAGAAAAGTGAAAAACTAAAAAAACTAAAACTAAAAAAAAAAAGCAGAGCCACCTATGTAAAATGGTCTTACCCCCACGGTATAACCCCTGTTTTCACTGTATTTGATGTTGGTATAATTTGTGGAGGGGAAGGGAAAAAACAAATTGTTTAAATAGGGATACAGATGGACACATTGCAACAATGAGATGTACAAGTCCTTATGTTGAAAACAAACTTTACAACTTTGGTGGGGGAGGGGGGAGAATTGGGTGGGGGACGGGGGGGAGGAGTTTGGGAAGGGATGGGAAGGGGAAACAAAGGAGGAGGCAAAAATACTTGATAAGAAATGTACTCATTATCTTGCCCATGTAATTGTAACCCCATGTAATTTTCACAATTAAAAAAAAAGAAAAAAAAGAGACAACTAGACTTTAAATTTGACAAACATTGCAAAATACAAACTTTGTACATATTACCATCTTGGTATAGAAACAAAAACAGCCAAATAAGTCATAGATATAAAATGGAAACTGAAAAATTTTGTTCTAATTTCTTTACTATCTAAAGTAAAAAAAAAATCTCTGTAGCTCTCTCCAGAACTCAAGGAAGACTAAGAAAGTGTTCCATGAAAAAACAGTTTATTGTATAAGGAAAAAAAAACACCTTGTTCAGAGTTCAGACTGAGTGTCTTTTCATAGGAAATTATATAGCAGCACAATTAAAATGAAATACTAATTGTAACAAGAAAAGATGGTGACGGCAGAATATAACTCAGCTGTAATAGATTTTCTAATGCCTTTCTTTATACCAAAGGGGAGTACCCCTTCAGCCAATAAAGTAAATTTTCTGATCTCCAAATGGATACTTTATCCTAGTTCAGGCTGATATTACAGCGACATCATGAATTTCTCAGACAGCTTTGTGAATCAGCAGAGTATTTCAGAGAAGAATACTGACTGCTAAAAGCAAAGTGGTTATTTTTCTTTTAAGCAGTCTTTAAACTAGTAGATGAAGCATTTCATTTTAGGTCAAGGATGCTTTTGCTCTGAGAATAACAGAGAAGACTCAACCAGTAAGAAAGAATAAAGTAGTATTATGATATCATCCATACCTCAAATTACACAGTTTTGTAGGTCATCTTTTTTACTCTTTTTAGTGCTTAAGTCTAGAAATCTTATTCCAAACATCTTAAATTTTAATATTTCATAAAATATTACCTTTATTTCTAGATTGTCTTTGAAATTTTATTAACTAGTTTGTTTATTTAAAAAAACTTTAGGATTATCTGGATACTAGCTATTCAGGAGGCTAAAATCTAAGGACAGAGGTAGAACAATCTGTGAGACTTTTTCTCAAATTAACCAACAAAAAGCTGGAAGTGGGGGCATGGCTCAAGTGATTGAGTGCCAGCAGGTAGTGAAAAACCTAAGCAAGAATATGAGGCCCTGAGTTCAAGCCCCAGTACTACCTCCCCCCCCCACCCAAGAAAAAAGAACACAGTGAGCAAGCGGCTTGCAAGAGGCTGAGTTCTGAGGATTGTGGTCCAAGCCATCAATGGCAGGAAAACTTGCAAAATTCTTATCTTCAATTAACCAACAAAACAAGCCAGAAGTAGATCTATGGTTCCATTGGTAGAGCCCTAGACTTGAGCAAGAACGTCCATGGACAGCATCCAAGCCCAAGATCAGGCTCTCCTCTGCCCCCTCCCCCACAAAAAATGCAAAAATCAAAAAACAAAACAAGGATAAAAACAGAAAAGAAACAAAAGAAAAAGAAAAAGGAAATTGAGCCAGCAGCAGTGGCTCTTGCCTCTAATCCTAGCTACTCAGGAGGCTGAAATCTGAGTTGTGGCTCAAGTAGCACAGCACCAGCTGTGAGCAAAAACTAAGGCCCAGCATTCAAGTTCTGTTAATAAATAAGAAAAGAAAAGAAAAACAGGAAAAGAAAGAAAAATTAAAGCAAAAATAAGCAAATATTTCAGATATAATCATGACAATATTGTTTAGTTCTGAGAATATTGGACACTCTTCCTTGCTCCTACTTACACTATAGACTGACAATACATATGACAGTACACAGTCTTCAAAGGAGAAGTTAATTGGTTGCATAATAGGGTTATTCTATCTTTATTCTGGTTCATTTATGGGTATTTATTAATGCTTTATGGGGTTAAAAATTGAGATAACTGGACTCCATGTCTTAAATAATCGAAGTTAATATGGATTGAACTTTTAATCAAAATTCATAGATATTGGAAGTTCTGCTATCTATGGATATAAATATATTCTTAATTTGAGAGTTCTGATTGTATGGAGCAATAGCTTTCAGTTATCACATTGCACAGAATGTGGGATTGAAAGTATAGTAGAGAATAAAACATTTATAAAATTATATTGCTAAAATCATTTTCTTACCTAAAATAATTTTAATACAATACTGTCAAAATTCCTGTTTTTCATTTATATTTGTGTGTATCATTTACTATTTATGTGTATATTCTTGTGTCTATTTCACTTGTGTGTTTGCAAGGTTAGATTAACCCTTATTCCATTGATATCCTGTCTCCTTAAATATTCAAATTTCAAATCTTAGGTAGTCTTCAGTTTATCTGCCAACAAATAAAAGCAATATAAAGTCAGTAGAATTTCATGATGGAAAGTGAATTTCTAAGAACTGTCTCAAATTAATTTTTGTTTTATGATTTCTGTCTTAATTATTTCATTTTAACTTTTTTGTTTTATAATTTTGTTTCATAATTTATCACATGTAACATTATTTGGCTAAGTTTTGAATTCAAGTTTAATCTTAAATAAATAACCTGAGGTTTATTTGAAATGATTTCAAACTACAATGAATTGAAATCACATGCATGTATTTAACACTATATGTTCATAAAATTAATATATAATCATAAATGTTTACATTTAAGCCAAGGGTCAGTAAATCTTTCAGGTAAATGTGAGATACTAAATACTCTAGTGATTTTTGATGCATACAGTCTTTTTTTTCTTTCTTTTTCTTTTCTTTTTGGTCATTTATGGGGCTTGAGTTCAGGGCCTGGTCACTGGTCTCTATTCCTGCTTTTTGCTCTACCACTTTGAGCCATAGCTCTACTTCTACTTTTTTGGTTAATCAGAGATAAGAGTCTCACAGGGACTTTCCCTCCCAAGCTGGCTTTGAATAGCCATCTTCAGATATCAGCCTCCTGAGAAGCTAAGATTACAGGTGTGAGACAGAGCCCTACCATACAGTCTTTTTGACAACTACTCACCTTCGATGTTCTGTTGCAAAAATAGTTATGGACAGTAAGTAAAGGATGCCCCTGATTATGTTTCAATAAAACTTTTTTTAGAGGCCTGCCATTCATATCAAACATCATCAATGATAGGAACACTTCAACAATTCTTATGGGTTATCTTAATGTACATCTGACCCTTTGCTTCTCCTTAAGGAGAAAGCCTATTCCTACAATATGATAATGGGTTTTTGCCAATATCTGCCCAACTGGGAAGGGATTAAAAAAAATTCTTGCTGGCATTTCTGATTAGGAAATGACAAAATAAGCTTTGCTGATTGAAATTTTAAAATACTCCAGCATGACTTATGATAGCAGATTGGAAAAAAAAGTAGTATGGATAAGTAGACTTAGAAATCTTAAAGTACATTTTTTCCAATGTGAATTACATTTCTTACAGTCATTAAAAAAACTGTTTTTGCTGAATATATATATATATATATATATATATATATATATATATATCATGGCTGTGAAAATGTAAATTTACTGAGAAAAAGGACGTTGAAGAGATCTTATTTCCTATACATTCCTTGAACACTGTAATTGCCTGACAATTAGTTATTGAATAAAAGAATGATGGATTTAAAAAGCTGGAAAAGTCAGAGGAAGAGAAACATAACAGTGAAAAAGTTCAAATTTATTTGTGGATATAGTATTTCTTGCTAAGATTACAGTGATCAGTAATGGTTTTGGAAAAGCACCAATACGTATATGACAAGCAATAGAATAATTATGTAAAATATTAAGCAAAGTTGATGCCACAGGCCGTATTTGCTCCAAGAAAAATAATAAATAACATCTACACAAAAACTTCTCATCAATCAATTGACATGATTTTTTTAAAAATCTTGTGTTCATAGAGCTCTCCTATGTCCCAGCAATCCCACTTTTGGGCATTTACCCAAATGTTTACAAACAAGACCACACTAAAGCTACCAGCATGACTATGTTTATTGCAGCACTATTTACTATAGCTAAGATATGAAACCAATCCAGATGCCCCTCAGTAGATGAATGGATCAAGAAACTGTGGTATATATACACAATGGAATTCTATGCCTCCATCAGAAAGAATGACATTGCCCCATTTGTTAGGAAATGCAAAGACTTGGAAAAACTTATATTAAGTGGAGTAAGCCAGGCTCAAAGAAACATAGGTCCCATGGTTTCCCTTATTTGCAATAACTAGTATATGTCTGAGATAAGCAGAAAAGGTCAGATAAGGTAATGTTAGGGAAATGAACCCTAAGATATGTACCCAAAATGTTTTTTTCTTTCTTGCGATTGTTTCTAACACATTTATAAGATTATTTCTTTGTTGCTTTGTATGTCCCTCCCTCATGGTATAACCCCTGCTTTCACTGTATTTGATGTCGGTATAATTTGTGGAAGGGATGGGAAAAACAAATCGTTAAAATACGGATACAGGTGGACCCATTGCAACAATGAGATGTACAAGTCGTTATGTCTAAAACGAACTTTACAACTTTGGTGGTGGGGGGAGCGGAAGCGGGAAGGATTGGGGGGGGCAAGGGGAGGCTGGGAAGGGATGGGAAGGGGAAACAAAGGAGGAGGCTACAATGCTTGATAAGAAATGTACTCATTATCTTGCCCATGTAATTGTAACCTCTCTGTACAGTATTTTCACAATAAAAAAAGAAAAAAGAAAAAAAAAAAAGAATTGAACTACTGCAGAAACAGTCAGATAAGCTGATGTTAGGTGAAATGAACCCCAAGATAAGGACTCAAATGTTTTTTCTTTCTTGCTATTGTTTCTAACATATTTATAAGATGATTTCTTTGTTGCTTTATTGTCCTCCCCCACAGTATAACCGCTGCTTTCACTGTATTTTATGTTGACATAATTTATGGAGGGGCAGGGAAAAAACAAATTGTTTAAATAGGGATTCAGGTTGACCTATTGCAACAATGAGATGTACAAGATGTTATGTCGAAAAGCGAACTTTACAACTTTGTCAGGGGGCAAGGGTGGGGGGTTGGGGGGAGGGAGGAACGAGGAAGGGGAAACAAAGGAGGAGGCAACAATGCTTGATAAGAAATGTACTCCTTACCTTGCTCATGTAATTGTAACCCCTCTGTACAGTATTTTCACAATTAAAAAAAAAGAATTGAACTACTCTAAAAAATAATCTTGTGTTCAATAGATTAAGAATATTTTAAAATAAGGTGTTTTATTGCTATTTGAAGTGAAATGTTTTATTTAAAATAAAATATTTAAAATGAATAATGCTTCATTGAAATTTAAAATGAAA
The DNA here is from genome assembly GCF_019054845.1 of Dipodomys spectabilis. Lineage (NCBI taxonomy): Eukaryota > Metazoa > Chordata > Mammalia > Rodentia > Heteromyidae > Dipodomys > Dipodomys spectabilis. The sequence continues at coordinate 850,605 of NW_024870867.1, forward strand.
GTTTATTGCTATTTTATATTTTTAAAAATAGCATATATGTCCTTTTTACAACAGTTAACATTATTTTTCTTGTAGAAAGTATTAAAATTGTAAGACTCTGAAGAAATGTATAGTTACCAACATCAAACTACCATCACTCAGGAAGATATTTTAACTTACTCTTATATTTTGATTTTATATATGCTTTTTAACATGGTTGATAAACTAAACAGATTCTACTGAATCTGTTATTAAACGTTATGTCATTTTTCCCATTATACACAGAATTTTCATTATTATAATAGAGCTTTTACAGTTTGACAGGCAACCAACATACCACTTATATTGAGCTTTCTATTTGCTCAATATACAATATCAGTTTTAAATGGTTATGGGTAATGGTTTTAAAAAGTAACGTACTTTGAAAGTAGCTTTGATAAATATTTACAAGAGCAGCTCTAATGGTTCTGACAGATTTTTCCATTAAAGGATATATGGGGATGGGGGTATGTACCTCAAAGAAAAAGCCGGCACTAAAAATAAGAAAGAGAATTTACTACCAAACACATTAGAACACCATAGACCTTTACAATTTAATATGAATTTAATGTTTAAAGAATATAACTCTTTTAGTTTATAGTCATAAACTATTATATATTGACCATAACTATAAGCACTATAGTTATAAAATATTACTTATACTACTGGACAGGAAATAGAGCATCACAAGCAGTAGTAATCTTTATTATCTGGCAAGTATAGAAATGGTAAAACCTTATAAAAATTCAATAATTGAATAGGGTGTCTAAATTTTAGGATGAAGAAACAATTTGGATTGCGTACAGAAAAACAAAGAAATTTAAACAATAACAGAAGTAAAAATAAATGCATTGCATGTAAGAAAATGCATAGAATTTACTACCTTATAAATATAATATTTATATATACATATATAATCACTATAACATTTTAAGATTATTAAACAGGAGTGTCTTTTTAAGTGAGCTATATATTCGTATGCAATTACTGACTAGCGCAATTACAAGGCACATTCTTCTTTCTTTGCTTATCTTTTCTAAATTTCCTATATAAGAAATATATTACTTTTTTTTTTAATTGGTTGTGGGGCCTGAACTCTGGGCCTGGGCACTGTCCCTCAGCTCTTCAGCTCAAGGCTGGCATTCTATCACTTGAGCCACAGCGCCACTTCTGCTTATGTGGTGCTGAGGACTTGAACTCAGGGCCTCATGCATGCAAAGCAAGCGCTCTACCACTGAGCCACTAAATTATATTAAGTGAAGTTAGCCAAGCCCAAAGAAACAGGTTTCCCTTATTTACAATAACTAGTACATGTGTAGGACAAGCAGAAAAGGCCAAAAGCTATGTACATATGACCATGTACGATGATGTTAAGTGAAATGAACCCCAAGATAGAGACACAAATCTTTTCTTTCTTGCTATCGTTTCTAATGTATTTATAATGTACAATGTGATTTTTTTTTGTTGCTTTGTATGTTCCTCCCCCATGGTATAACCCCTGTTTTCACTGTATTTGATGTCGGTGCCCTGCATCTTGTATATTCATTTCTATAATTCAGGGAGGGGAAGGGAAAAAACAAAATGCTTAAATAAGGATTCAGGTTGACCCATTGCAACAATGAGATGTACAAAATACTATGTTGAAAACAAACTTTACAACTTTGTTGGGGGGCGGGTAGTTGTGGAGGTGGGAGGGAAGGGATGGTAACGGGAAAACAAAGAAGGAGACTCAATAGGAAATGCACTCATTACCTTGCTCATGTAACTGTAACCCCTCTGCATGGCATTTTTACAATAAAAAACATACAAAAAAAGAAAAATGAAAAGCAAAACAAACAAAAAAAGAGATATATTACTTTCGAATATTGATTTTATCTACATAACATTAAAAGTATTCATGGACCACTTTTTTAAAACTTTATTAAACATAGCAAAACTCCCGCTGGCAGACACATAAGTCAAATGCTAGTGAAGTGCCAGATTTCTACATACCTTCTTTTAGTAATGATGAATATTTATTAGAATTAAACATCTAAGTAGTTTATATATATGTATTATATATGTATATATATACATATACACACACACATACATCTTTTTAAAAATCACTTCATCCATGTGAGATAACAATTGGTGGCAACAATATCTGGAAACAGCATTAGCAAATGGTGAATGCTACAAAGTATTCCAAAAGATTTTCACTGAAAAGTTTAAGTAGTTATCAGCTGTAGAATGAGGGAATTGAGTAGAACCAATGATCGGCATATGCAAATTCCTCTTTTCATAGTTCAGCTATTTTGTTGACCACATACAATAGGAAGATAAATTATCTCAAAGTTGTCACTTTGGTCTTTAACTTTGCATACATAAAAACTCTGAAGTAACATGGGTGCTGTTGGTTCACACCTATAATCCTAGCTAGTCAGGAGGTTGAGATCAGCGGATTGAGGTTCAAAGCCAGCTCCCCCTCCCACAGCAATAACGCGTATAAGACTCTAATCTCCAATAAACTACTAAAGAATCTGGATGTGGAGTTTGGCTCCAGTGGTAGAATACTAACCTGGAGCAAAAGAAGCTCAGGGACAGAGTTCAGACCATGAGTTCAAGCCCCAGGACTAGTAAAAATCCCAACCAAAACAAAACAACAGCAACAACAAAATACCTCTGAAATCAACAATTTATGTACCTTGGGTAACCATACTATTTGCACTTTAAGTTTAAACATGTAACTTTGCCAAAATAACATGATAAAACTGTGTGGAGGTAGGGCAAGATGGTGGAGTTGAAGCGTCTTTTTATCATTTTTTAAAAGGTATTATTAAGTAGTGTACAAAGAGGTTACAGTTCCATTAGGCATGTTATTAGTACATGTGTCTTGATCAGTATCACCCTTTCTGTTGTTCTTCCCCCATTTCCTTCCTTCTCACTCCTACCCTTAGGTTTTTTACATAATATAACTGGAATATTTGCTCCAGAAGCCTCACTCTGAATTGGAAGAATCAAGTACCAAGGAGAGATGATGCTCTGGAGAGAGGAAGAACGTTGGAATAACAAATAACAATGGAGGTGTTAGAACATTGGAAAAGTACAGACAAAGGAGGCAACAGAGAAAAGTAAGGAACCAAATAAACGAAAAACACCAACCCACTTTCCCAGCTCCCTCAGTGGTGAAGAAGTCAAAGATGCAGGCCCGATGACCTTGGTGGCAGACTGATAATTCCAGCTGCACGATAAACTCACACTTCCTTGCAAGCCCTAAATCAAGATTTTTTTTTTTTTTGAGACAGGGACCAGTTCCATGTGGAAAGCTAGCATCTTGAAGAAAGACATTTTGTCACTGCACTTGATTTGGATAGCTAGGGCAAAGTACCATCTTGAGAGGTATTCTGACTGAGAATGAGCTACTTAGAAGATTTAAAAACAAGAAACAATTATAGCTCAGGAAACTTGGGACATCCTGCCACAGTGTCTGGGTTCGAGGGAGTGATGAGAGCTGGATTTAGGAAGGATGAGGGAGAGCAGCCAGGGGACCTGTGTACATGTTCAAGCAGCAAGGAGCTCTGGCAGTTGATAGAGGTTAGAAGCCTGGTCCTTCTCGACAAAGCTCAAGTCCACTGCCAGAGAGTCCAGGCTACCGTAACAAAGGACTCAATGTGTGGCTAACAAGGTATTCAGCTTCTAGGTTCTGTCTCCTGAATGAATGTTGGCTTCCAGGTGGAACTAAGAACCCTGAGCTCAATCCCTCAGCACTGTATAATTTCCATATCTTCCACTCCTGGCAGAATGATGAACTGCTGGGCAGGGCCTGAAAGCATGGAGACCTGATTCCAGGACCTGCCTCTCACTGTGAACTTATTGGCAGGCTGGACAAAGGATCTGATGCCAGACCCTTTGAATCAGGTGACTGCCACAGCCTCCTCCCCATCACAGAGTGAAGTGAATTTCTAGGTGCGGTGCGAAGGCCCTGGGACCAGCAGGCGGAATGCCTCAGTTGCTTGCTTTGGCACTTGTCAGTGATCCGTTTCCTCCCTCCTACTCTCCAGCATGCCCTGGTGACAACCCCTGGCTTCAATGCCTGCTGCCACAGAGGACACAAATGAGGGGGCTCTTGGAACAAGCGGGAACCCATAGCTCTAACGCTTACAGAAGCCAGCAGAGCTCTAAGTAGACAAAGGAGGAAGCTTCTATAGTGAATGCTGACCAGAGGTGGACACTGACCCTTCTATAACAGATTACTGAGGATTGTCTGAGTGCTGTGGATCAGATCCAGTTTCTGAGCAATTAAGCAAATGCTCAGGAACTGAGCCACACTTCTAGTCCAGTGGTGAGAAATAACACGGAAACCCTGCCGTGAACATTGATAATATTTCAGCTAAAAGACGACAGGTGATTAAGCATCAGCTATACAGGACAAGAAATGAGAAACACCAACTCTCAGGCAAACCCATCAAATATCAGCAGTTATCCCAACAGAAACTTCTAAAGGACAGGTTGATGAGGTATTTCAAGTCCTGAAAGAAAATAACTGCCATTTAGATACTATATACAGCAAGACTGAAGGGAAAGTAAAAACATCCCATGATCAGTAGGTAAGTCAGCATATAGTAAACACATCTGCACATTATGATACAGCAGCACCATTTACAAGTATCATTACAAGCTATGGAATCAGCCTACGTGTCCATCATCTTGTAAGCAGATAAAGAGAATATGATATGAATGCACAAGGAAGTATTATTCAGTATAACAAAGAATGAAATTACATCATTTGAAGGAAAATGGATGGAACTGGAGACCATCATGCTAACCAAAATAAGCCAGATTAAGAAAGACCAATAAAGCACATTCTCTCTCCTATGTGGAATCAATGGTACAATATTTCAGATTTCTGAATGATGCGTTCCCCTTACATGAAAACGTATGGCTATCAATTATTTGTCAACAACCATTAACATCTGACAAAACTATACAACTTTTTAACTTTACAATATTAAAATCATACATTTATAACTCAAGTATCAACTGAAAAAGTTTACAGACTGAACAACAGCCTGTTAATTTTCTGTGAAGCTATTTAGTAGCACTTGTCTGAGGTAGATTAACACATTCTCTGTTTAAGCATGGATATAGAATGTCTGAAAGTAGAATCAATGCATTGTAGGATGCTATCCTAGAGGAAAACTTCTGACCAAACCACCCCCCCCCACACACACACAAATACATGATGGAATGAACACATATCCAAACAACAGCCAAAGATCAAAAAAAACTAACTACAGCTGATATTAATATTCGAAAATTACTTGGCATAAACAAAAAATTCAAGTTCTTTCCCACACAAGACATTTATGATTTCAACAGTAGACAGGTTTTATAGACAACCTGTCCATTAGACCCTTATTTTTTATCACACATCCAAAGATTTCTTTACATACTTTTACATTAAGCACTTTAAGAGAGCAAGCTTGCTTTAAATCTTGATTCTCCAGTTAAAAAAAAAAAGCTAAAGACTATCATTCCTTGGCAAGACATCTTTTAGCATGTGATTGTAAGCTGCCAAAGAAAACTTTTCCTAAAATGTTTTAAAGTTCAGAGAATGATTCTTCCTATTGCTTGAGTGGTGGTTTGATCTTTGATTTGGCTGTTACCACCCAGCATCACTGAACAAGGTGATCCTACTGACTCGTGCTACCAATTTGATTCAAATAGAATCGACTTTGACCCAAAGGTTCTAAATAGAATAGAGATGTTGTATTTACCTTAAATGAAACAATACACAACTATTATACCTGGTAATTACTTGCAAGATTGACAAGTACACTATACTCAGATCTCTGGAGTGAACCTTTATTTCTAGGTTCTGGTGGCCTGAATGTATGGAATAATTACTCCCATCCTGGCTTATGTGTTCTACACAATGTTGAGAGGAGATGCTGCAAAGAGGAGCCAGTCCCACTGGAGGCCAGTATCCATGTATCTCCGCTAATAACCAAACAACTGCCCAATTCCAAATCTATCTGTAGGTGTTTGGCATTTGTAAATAAGAATAACAAAATTAACCATAGATAGTAAAAAAATCAGAAATTGCATCCCTGTGTAATACTTTTGTAGAATTCATATCTCAACATTAGTAAAAATGGAAATTAGAGGGCGGATGATTCTCTAAAACAAAACACAGCAGCATTTTCCTTTTCTTTTTTCTCTACTCTTTTGTGGAAGATCAAATTCCACATGGAGAAAAAGAAGGATTTTTTTTCTGCCAACAAAGAAAAATGTATTTATCCAAAATTCCATGATCATTGATATTGTTATTTATCTATTATTTCCAATTTTTTTCTCCTCCTTGTTCCTCAGACTTTCTTATCTATAACTTCAGAAGTTCTTTACATTAAAAATGTTCTATTTTCCATTTAATCTGCTTACTTTTATTTTGGAACTGTATGTTGATTAAAAACACACTCTTCATGCTATGAAATATGATTGGTAATGTCATATATCTTAGGGTTATTTTGTTTACACTTTGCACATTGAATTTTGATCAACTAATATCCAATATTATCTTGTTTACACATTTGAGTCTATGGTAATTGTCATAAAAATATAGCTCCAGTCTAAATTAATAATTGATCCAGCAATTGGAGAGAAAGGAAAGCATCTTATTGTATCCTTTCAAGAGAGTTGATGTGAAGAAATTTTAAAATGTGGCCCATACTTCAGGAAATTATAAGAAACTTCTGACTTTACCCATAGATTTTCCTCTGGGGAGTATAAGTAAATAGAATGCTTCACTCTGTGCTCTGAGAAGCCCACATATGGAAACACACACCATTTTATCCTGCTACCTGTTGATTTCTTCTAAGAAAGGGTTCTGGTGTCATGAGGTCACCACAGTGTAATGGTCACCGATTGCCGATGTCAAACAGCTGTATGTTGTTTTTGTTTTTGTTTTTTTAATCATCACGGTGATGTACAAAGGAGTTTCAGTTGCGTAAGTATCTTAAACAGCTGTATGTTTTCCCATTTAAATGTCTAAGTGGTAACCTTGAGCAAATAAGCTCAGCAACAGCTCCCTGGCCCTGAGTTCAAATCCACAACCTTAAAAAAATTAGTTTACTTCTTTTGGGCTGGGAATGTGGCTTAATGGTAGAGTGTTTGCCTAGCATGCATGAAGCCCTGGGTTCAATTCCTCAATATCACATAAACAGAAAAAGCCCAAAGTGGCATTGTGGTTCAAGTGGCAGAGTGCTAGTCTTCAGCAAAAGAAGCTCAGAGTTCTGACTTTAAGTGCCCAGGACTGGAAAAAAATGTTTAGGACCAGCCAGGCATTGGTGTATCATACCTACAATCCTAGCTAGTGAGGATGCTGAGATCTGAGGTTGGAGGTTCAAAGCTATCTTGGACAGGAAAGCCCATAAGACTCATCTCCAATTAACCTCCAAAAAACCAGAAGTGGATCTATGGCTTAACTCGTAGAACACTAGCTTTGAGCACAAAAGCTCAGGGACAGTGCCCAAGCCTTGAGTTCAGTCCCTAGGACTTAGAGACACACACATAAAGTTTAAGATCATAGTTATCATTTAAGATGTTTGCTTACCAGCAAACTCGAATGTGTTTCTGCATATTTAAGAAAGCTTGACTGCGTTGATAAATTCACTTAGCTCTCTGAAGAGCTAATAAATTATCATTCAAAGTCTATCATGTATCACATTTCACATGCAACAATATGGAATTACTTTTGTCAACAAATAAAGAATGTATGTTTTTCAAAATTCCAAGTTCGTTGATGCTACAATGATTTTTCTATTCTTTTCATATTTAAATGAATTCAGACTTCACTTTAGAAGTTGTGTACCTAGTCTCAAAATCTGAAATTCTGAGCTACCAAACTAAGCTTGAATAGGAAACACCTGAATGTCTGACTCCTTCCAAACAGTTTTACCCCTATACCAATCATAATATATACCAATCATAATATATACCAATCATAATATATACCTTTTCCCCATTATTTTTCAAGGATCATGCTATCTTACCAATGGATTACATGTGTTCTACCAATGGCTTACATGTGGTCACAAGTAGAAAAATAACTAAAATAGAATGGTTTAAATGTTTAATTGGAGAGTACAGACCATCTTCAGTTATGTAAAAACCCAACATGCCTTTGGGAATACAGTTGTAAGGAAAAATCTCAGAGATATGAACATGTTTCAATATGTGCTGAACAGTCTTACTATTCCATCAGAACAGTAACTATGTCTTATATTTCTATCCAGAGTTTTAACTTCCATAGTTCATTTCACCTAATTTGATTAGTCAGACAATAAAATGTTTTTGTATGGGATTTACCAGAAACCTACTGCTTATCATGAAACCTAGGAAAAAATAGGGCAAAACAAAATCCATGTGAATTATAGGAAAGATACCATATATTAAAAAAGAAGGTATGAAAGTGTAGGGATGGCAGAGAGGAAAGGAGAAAGGGGAGATTAGTGAGAGAGGGAGGGAAATAATGAGGGAGAGAAGAAGGAAAAGAAGGGAGGAAGGAGGGAAGAAAGTTGACCGTATTTCAATTATACCTAACATCAGGAAAACAAGCAAATAGGATGTGGTGGAAATGACAATATAGGAGTCACAGAAGGACTTTGTAAGGACACTTCTTGCTGGAACTCAACCACCGTCAAAACCCAACCACTGAGAAACCCAAGCCACATGTACAGGACATATGTTCGTGTTCTAACTGATAGTATCAGTTGAGGTCCTTGCCAATAACCAAGATCAAATACTAGCCTTGGAAACTGGCTCTCCCAACATAATTGAGACCACAGATGACTCAGATAGGGAGCCACAAAGTCACCAAGTTTAGCCTAAGCGACAAAACATTTTAGAATGATTTGTTATGTAACAATAAACCATTGAAATGGGAGGAATTCTGTGTATAGGGGTTAATAAAGACAAGAACAGATTAACATATATGTGACATGAAAGAAAAGCTACTTAAAATCTAATTCTGGAAATTCTGTAATTGCTGGGAGAGAAACAGAAGCCAGCAACAGTGTCTGTGAAGTGTTTTCACAAAGGTAGAAAGAAAACCAGAAGATTGTCATGATCTGTGAGCCATACAAGAGGCAGGGAGGCCAAAGAGTTGAGTGCTAATGAGACATCAATAAGATTTAGTTGATAATTGCTTGTTACATTTAATGACATGTAAGTTGAAAGTACCCTTTGCAAAACTGGAATTTTCAAACTAATAAGAAGATAGGTTGGAATTAGGGATATTGGAGAATGAAACATAATAAGTAGAGAGAAACAAAATATAGAATATAGATTCTTCTGGATCTGAAGATCCAGGAAAAATTCTATGAAGTATTTCTTTCTTTTATTTTTTTGTCAGTTGTGGGCTTGAACTCTGGGCCTGGATGCTGTCCCTCAGCTCTTTAGCTCAAGGCTAGTGCTCTACCACTTCCAGTTCCAGTGTTCTGTGTGGTTTATTGGAGATAAGAGCCTCATAGCTTTTCCTGCCTGTGCTGGCTTTGAACTGCAATTCTCAGATCTCAGCCTCCTGAGTAGCTAGGATTACAGATGTGAGCCACCACACCTGGCCTCTATGAAGAATGTCTATCTCATATCTGTGGTTATCTGTATGGGTGTGTGTATGACAGAGAGAAAGAGAGAGTGAGTCAGAGAGAAATAGAGGTGAGATGAGAGAGATAAAAAGAAGTCGTAAGATAGAGAGAAATGAAGAGGGAGAGACAGATAAAAAGAAATGGCAAAATATTTAAATTACCTCTAAATGATGATATAAATAATTTTATTAAAGACAGAATAAGAAAAAAAATGAGTAATATTTTACTCTTTCCAGAAAGGCTACTGAAACCACAGACTATCCATTAGACACTATCTATTTCCATTGTCCAAATGCACCTTAACCTCAAAAGAACATTTGCTGAAAAGCAGACTTTATAATAACTTATCTTTATTATGGATCCAAATGCAATTATTTATCAAAATATCACAATGACCTTGTTAACTTATCCAAAGGATCTATAGTGTAAATTTAACCTTAAGATTTTTGTAGATCTTATCTTTTATTAAATTTCACCTTTTAATTCTTTTTCATTTTAATTTTTTTAATTTAATAATTTTAAGTTGTGCCTTCTAAGATGAACAGTAAATTTACCTTTCAGAAAGCTCCTCCTTTATTATGGAAAGTATTGCTTTAATAATGTTGAAAAGTACAAAAATATTTACTTAGTGATATAAAAGAGAATATATGAAATTTTTGCTTAACATTTTTTTACAGGACAGTGTGACATTGTGGACTTAGTTAAATGATGCCATTATTCCCAATGTTTGCTTATCATATACACCAAGAGCCTTAAGGAGCAGCATGGTTTGTACCTATTCTTTCTTGGCCTGAACTGTTACATTCAACTAGGATCAATGCATACCAAAAGAAAATGACAGCCAACAAGTGTCCAGATTCTATCCCACTGACTAAAGATCAACAAGACAGGAAGGCTAGAGAGGAGACTTTGCTGTACATTTTATGTGGCTAGATGAAGAAAGCCACCCTGATCCTGTTACCCCCAGTACTATGGGGAGGGACTTTGGGGGGAAAACACTGCAGAAGTGTGAAGTGAGAGATAATGTTATAGAGATCAGAAAGTCATTTTCCAGAGTGACTTCTGACAATTTTTCAAGAGAAATAATCACCAGAAAAAAGAACCACTCTCCTTCGCTCCTACAAATTCCTTGCAATTCATAGAAATCAGTATGATTTTGCCTGAATGAATTAGACCACTAGCCAATTATTTGGGGGGGGGGGAGGGTTAGCCTCTGTTTTTCTTTTGTTATGATGGGATATTAAATGTGTCTCAAAGGCTAATGCCCTGGGGACTTGGACACTAGCCCCTGGAGATTTTGAGAGGTGCTAGGGAATTTGTGATCTCTCTCTCTCTCTCTCTCTCTCTCTCTCTCTCTCTCTCTCTCTCTCTCTCTCTCTCTCTCTCTCTCTCTCTCTCTCTTTCTCGCTCTCTCTCTCTCTCTTTGTCTGTCTGTCTGTCTCTCTCTCTGTGTCTCTGTCTCTTTCAGTTATCATGAGTGAATGGTCATTTCCCTTCACATGATTTACTGGATGCCACCAGCTCAAAGCAATGGAGTCATGTGGTCATGGACTGACCACTGAAACGATGAATCGAAATAAGTTTTTCATTCCTTAAGTATTAGATCACAGGAACAGAAAGCTAACAGACACTTCTGTTCCAAATTCCCACCTGTGCTGAATTTTCATCATGGAGATTTTTTTATGTATGCATGCATGTATGTACATATATATGTGTGTGTATGTGTGTGAATGTATTAGTAGTACTGTGATTTGACCTCAGGACCTTATGCTTGTTACTCTTGCTTGCTCTGCTAGAGCCTCCAGCCCTGCTTTTTCCTGATTATTTTAGAGATGGAATTTCCTGGATTATTTCCTCCCCTGGATTGGCCTTGGATGTCCATACCCTGGATCCTAGCCTGCTGAGTCTCTGAGATTGTAGGTATGAGCTACTAGCAGTGCCCAGATCATTTTCTCAGTTATGTAAGCTAAATATTTAGAAAATTAAGTAGAGATTTTTCATTCTGTTTTCTTCTTCTCTTTAGAACTTGGAACTTTCAATTTTCAGGAAATCATCAGGAACAGGATAAGTAAAAGTATAAGACCAGTTGAAAACAACCTATAAAAGATTCATTTCTGAGATCATTTTCTGAAGCAAAAGCATACGCCAGAGCGGATATTTTGAAATGCATAAGCAACATTTCTGAATTACACCTGCTGCAGTTAAGGAAAAGCAAGAAAAAGAGAACACTGACAAAATATGTGATTCTTTTAAGCAATCAAATGTCCATTCATTGATTTCTAGCCCAAGCAGAGAAAATCAGGAAATTTCCATAAGCCCAATAGGCTTCTAAACTATGTCTTTGTGCTGGCTCAACTCCTACCAATTACCTCACTCCCTAAGTACCTTCAATATTTTGACAATAATTGCAAGTGCTTTCAGAGTTAAAATAGGTATATTCAAAGTATGTGCTAGATAGCAATACTTAAACACTTTTCACTAAGATTGAGAGTTTTTACTTTTGCATACTAATTCTAACATGGAAATGAACACAACAAATAACAACACAATTGTAAAATCAATGGTTGTATCAGGCTAACTTAGTACCAATCAGTAATGAGAGAAAATGTTTTAATGTTAACCAAAATCTTCTCAAATAGAATGAAAACATGATGAGCTGATGGAATGTTAATTACCTTAGTTTCATCGGTATATACTATATACATGTATTGAGATATCACACTAAACTCCACAAAATGTACCATTTTTACCTGTTAATCAAAAATTGTTTTTGAATGTGTAAGGAGATGGGAACATTCATTCCTGTGATTTGATCAATATACAATTTAACCATATGCCAAATTAACATGCCATAGGGCATGAATTTGCATCATTAAAATAATAAAAATCACTGGATTCCCAGTAGTTCATACTCTGGAATCCTAGCTACTCTCCAGAGACTGAGATTTTAGGGTTGTGATTCAAAGCCAGGCTGGGCAGGATGATCCTTGAGAGTTTTATCTGAATTAACTCCCCCAAATCTGGAAGTTGAGCTGTGGCTCAAGTGGTTGAGTGCTAGCCTTGAGTGAAAAACCTTAAAGACAGCTCCCAGGCTCTGAATCCAAGCCTCAGGACTGGCACAAAATAAACGAATAAATAAAATAATAAAACTTACAAACACCACACAAAAGATCAATGAATTACTAAATTAAAAACTGATCTATTATTTACTTTAGAAAGTGTATTCACAAAACACTATGTTGGAAATGAACTTTACAACTCTGTGGGAGGGGAAGCAATGGGGAGAAGGAAGGGACAGTGGGAGAACCACAATGCAGTGGTAACAATATTGAACAAGCAATGTACCTTACTCATGTGAATGTAACCCCTCTGTACAGCATCTTTACAATAACATAAAACTTAAAAGAAAGAGGGCTGGGATGTAGCTCAGTGGCAAAACGCTTACCTAGCAAGTGCAACGTCCTGGGTTCGACCCCCAGTACCAAAAAAGAAAAGACCAAATACAATACAGTTAAAAAAATCCAAACCAAAAAAAAAGAAAGAAAGAAAGAAAGTGTACAGTTGGAGCAGTTGTTCTTAATTGAAAGGAACTTTGGTCCTTGGGAGACATCTGGCAATATCTGAAACTCGCTGAATTTTGGGGAGGGGTGCTTTAGAAACTTACGATAAAGACACCCAAAGGATGATGCTAAGTACCTTCAAGGACACAGATCAGATGCCCAGAACAAAGAATTATCTGAGCCAAAGGTCAACAATACAAGACTTGAGAAATCTGGAATTATCACAGTGTATAATTTCTTTTTCTCTATTTATAAAGTTACCTGTCATTTGTAATGATAAAAGCATAGCATCAGTATATAGGAAGAAGAGTGTCTTCTTATCCATTGTGATAGTCAGGGAATGGAGGGAGAGTTATTATTGCTACACGTGAAAACAGTCATTACGAATTTAAGTGGAAAAAGCTTGTGGAAAGCACTGGAACCCTAATTTAAATTTTTTAAATGATTTTATTATGGCTAAGATGTTGTACACAGGAGTTCCCATTCCATAAACCAAGTAATGAGTACATTTCTGGTTTGGGATGTCACCCCTTCCTTTGCTTTCCTCCAATTTCCCCTCCCGTTCCAGCCCGCAAGTTACATAGGTCATTTTCCACTGTGTATACTAAATAGCAGGATTGTGTTTGTTCACTCTTTAAGTGAAATAATTTGGGGGATGTTTAACTTTGTCCTTTATCACTATTAGGTTTCAAACCTTTGTATTTATTTTTATTGAGGGAGTAGTAACATTTTGAATACAGATAACTGATCTAGAATGATACTATATTAATTTAATCTATGAGCCTTATATATCAGACATCCACCTGTAGGCTGTTTTCTTTCAACTGCTTGAAAAGGTGAATGCTGCAGATGAAAGGGTATTAGTGTATGTTTCCATTTATTTCAAAGGAAAGCACTGGGATCTTTGTACTGCTTGATCACTGAGGGTAAATTTGAAATTTGAGTACTCCTACAATATTCCAAGTTTGCAATAAAATTTCCGCATTGTGTGTGTGTGTGTGTGTGTGTGTGTGTGTGTGTGTGTGTGTAGTGGGGGAGATATTACTGAAGTTTTGAACTCAGAGTCTCACACTTGCTAGACAGGTAACTTTGTTCCATTTGAGCCAGGACCCTACCTTTTTTTTGCTCTAGTTAAAAAATAACTTGTCTGAAGCAAGATTTTGGTGGCTTAAATCTGTAATACTAGTTACTTGGGGGTATGGAAGATCACAGTTAAAGCCTAGAGAGGCAGAAAAGTCTTTGATTCTCCCATCTCTCTTTGAGCAGCATAAAGCCAGTCTTGAAGTGTGTCTCAAGTGGTAGGTGCTAGCTAATCAAGTGTGAGAGCCTAAGTTCAAACTCTGATACTAGTGATCAGATACTAGTGTGTTTGCCCCATTGTATTTGTTAAAACTTAAAAAGAAATAAAAATTATAAAAAAAGAAAACAGCAGGGAGGGGATAGAGTGTTATCTTAATTAATTTTCCTAATAGTAATCCTTTCAGTATTTGGGAAATCAAAATCCTTTGCTTCCTTTGTTTATTAAATGGAATTAGTCTCATTTCTGTATTTAGAATGATGGTGTTAGTCTATCAACTTGAAGTATTTGGCTTCTCTTTTCAACAGGAAGTATGAGATCATACTTAAGCTTGTATGTCTTGATAGACCACTATTCTCTGTACCAGCTATACACAAAACATATTGCATATTTTAAATTATTTATATTTCAGAGGAAAGGGTTAGTAGGTGATTTATGAACTAGTGGTAAAATCCCAGTTCATAAAATGAGCTACAGAGAATACAACTGAAGCTCATTTCTGAGTATGTAGAATTAGTATCCAGAATTAGTATAAGAATGTAATGATTCCCCAAAATAATAGTGAGAAAAAGAAAATTACCTTTTGAAGAAAAAGAGCAACAGGGCTAAGCTTCAATCCTTGTGCACTAGGTCATAAATCAGGTTAAAAAAAACTAAAAAGATATAATTTTATCCTGAGCTACTCCTCTCTTCTATGAGGATGTGGGTCCTGGGAGGCCTGAGCCAAATCTGACTTACACAGACTACAAGGAGTAGTCCATTACATAGGACCTACAAAGAGTCTTGTTGGTGGGGGAAAAATGGTTAATCAGATGTGCAGTGTGACTTAGGATAAACTGCCTGGGGTGTTTGACCAATTCGATTCATATCTCCTAGTGGAGATCCATAATGTCTCAATTCTTAATTATCTAGTCTTTTGTGCATTAAAAAAAATGGCCAATAAAATGTCAGCCAAGAAACACACTGTTCATTCCTTTCAGGTTTATTTTAAACCTATTGCACTTAGGCTTGAGCTAAATCAATTTTTCATGAATATCTACCCTGGTAGATTGCACCTCAAGCCAGTTCAGATCCCCAGAGAATTTTAAAAAAGAGATTTATCAAGTAACAAGTAACACCTCAGGAAAAAAAAAAGAAACAGGGTTTTTAATTGCTTTGTGTGCTCCATAATTGAAGGCAGGCACCTTCTTGAGGCGCTCACTGCCAGAAGGAGTGCGACTCCACTTGGCCCTGCCTAATTAATCCTGTGATACAAACCTTCTGGCTTCAATTTTCACATTTCTGTCTCTTTTTAGAGGTGATAATAAAACTAAAAATTTATGTTGGTTACTGTATGACTATAACTGTGCCAGCAGAGCACAAATAAAACCATATGGGCTAGGAGACCTTGTCTCTACATTTCTGCTTTCCCTGTAGTATGAGACACGGGAGCAAGCTCCTGGCTAACAAGGAAAGGTAGGAAAACCGTAGCAGGGAGCAGGTGCAGGTCAGTTTCTTCTCGTGAATGTGCACTGTGAAGATGACTTGTGGAAACATATGCTTTTTTATTGACACAGAAGAATTCTGAAAATAGAAATGTACACTCTGAGAGCTCAACGGCTCAGTGACTACAGATCACTAAAAGGCATCAGAGCTTTTAATGAGAGATGAACTGGACATCTTGGCCTTTTAAAAACCTGTCAGAGTGACAAGTGCCAGGTCTATTATCTTAATAGCTTACATATTAAGACTAATGCAAACAACACATCCTTTAAAGTACTCTACAATACCAGTAACATTCCTCCTGGAGCTGGGAAGTCTAGGATGTACCCCCATGTCATGCATTGCCCTCAGTATTGACACAAGTCAAAATTAATTTGCTTTTCTGCAGAACTTTGGCTTGTAACAAGGCATTATAATGAAATGTCTTATATAAAGAGAAGGCAGCATTCATGAAACTGTTATATTAATAATACAGCTTATCCTAGAGAAAAATGTATATGCACAGAAAGTATGTGGATTTACCCTAATGGTACAAGATATGACATTTATGTTAAAATGTGAAACAAATGCTGCAGAGATACTATTATAGACATAATAGTAAGTTGAAGTTTTTCTATCTAAATAAGTTATTCTTTCAGCATAGCATTTTTGAAGATTAATGTGAAAAGCTGAAGGGTATATTTTATCATGCTATTCATATATAACTTGCATTTTTAAAGAGAAATTTTCCCAATTTTTGTTACTTGAAATACTTTATATGTATTTAGATTTTTTTCAAATGCAATCTCACTTTCTTTAACTTTATTTCTTTTATATCTAGGATTGCTTATGTTAAATAATTTCCACCCTTTCTGCAGAATTTTTAAAAATATGAGAGCCATCTGGTGGTCAACAATTATATTTTCTCTTAAAAATAAAAACTTTTGTGTTCATTACAAAATAAAGTGCTATTCAACTTTATGATTTTGTAAATTATTTTTTCCTCAACAGAAGTAGTATTTTAATAAAAGAACTAATTCCCCCATAGACTGAGTTTTAAGTAAATACAGAATATAAACTAAGCTTTTAAATACTTCAACTTTACTATATATTCTGACCTTTTACAAATATGAAAGGGATTATATGACCTATATATTGCATATATAAGGATCACTTTAAGTCATACAAGAAGTTGAGAGAATACAAATATATCCATTAAGTGCTTTATGATTGATTTTGATACTTTTATAATAAAGCAAGTGATTCTTTTATAGAATGTTTTTCATAGACATGAGGCTTTGGGAATTGGGTTCAGAATTTTATAGTCACAGATATGGAATAGAATTTTAAAGGGGAAGACCAAAATGCAAATGCCATAAAGTTTCAAATTTGGCTAGTGATACATAAAACATCAAAACAGAATTGATGCTAATAACAGTTGTGGAAATTCTGTATGTCTTCTTCATACAAATTTAAAACAAGCTGTTCCCCTTATAGCATGGTATATTAAATATGTATGCACATACATCTACCTATATGTTAAAATGTACACATGGTTAAAATAGGAATACATAATAATTTCTCTCTAGACTCCCTGGTTAAGGATTCACAGTTACAATGTTGTAACCTTTTTGTTATCACTGAGCTTGGATTATTATTTTAACAGCTAGCTAACAGACACCGAACATTTAGGACAGGTTATTGACTAAACCCATGTGAAATGCCAGCTCCCAGGGCCATTACTCTCCCATATAGTTTGTCAGATATATGAGGCTCAAGGTGATTACAAAACATCAATAGGATTCAAACTTTTATGCCTTTATCTGTCATTGAAACCCAAATAAAAGCTGGCCACTCAAATCATCTGTAGTTTTCTTGTTTAAAACAATGTAACAATGGCATCAGTGAGCTTTGAATTAATAGGTCAAGCATCTATAAGCCAAGCCTGTTACTAATCTATTAAGTAATGTAGGATGTAAATTAATAAGAAATGAAGAGGAGAAGAAGGGGAAAATGCAGTTAAGAATCCAATAGATCCTACAAAATTAAGAAAAGTGAGGAAGAGAGGGGTGGAGAGGGGAGAGGTAGGTGACAATGTTAAATGGAGTGACAATGTCGAGATATATTGTATTCATAAACTGCTTTGTTAAGTGGCAATTCCTTTGCACAATTACCTAAAGGTAATTTTGTAAATGAAATAATCAACTGTCTGGGATCTTCACCTCTTACAACCTTTTCCTTCTCTTCCTCTAGACCAATTTTCCTATTCCATTCACACTGACCTTTTTTCTTACTGCAACTCTGCAGCTGTGCAAGGGCCCAAGTTGTAGTACTCTGGGGATTAGGCATGTGCCCCAGTAAAGATGTTATGCAGGCCTGGACACAGAGACAGGTAGAAGAGAGAGCAGTGGCCCCTAAACCAGGGTTAACCAAGACATTCCCTGGGGTTTAACTTCATTTCTGAGGCAAATAATAGTGTGAGCTCTTACCTAGCAGATCCCTAAGCTGAGGTGACCACGGAGCAACAGCTCTGTACATTTTACCCCAAACCTTCCTCAGACCCTGCTCATGACTCCAGAGTGCAGAAAAGAATTAGATGAACACACACGGTACAAAAAAAATTAATACACAAAATAAAACAGGACTCTTGGAGAGTTTTTGCTTGACCTAGTCACGGATTTGTCCTAATGAGCTCCAAAGCAGGGAATTCTTTGAGAAGCTCCTTCTGTGTTTGAGTGATTCCTAACACTCTCCTATAAATTTACTGTTTTTGCTTGTAGGGTGTAGTTTCAACAGTTTTTCTTTTGCCTTAAGCTAGCTTTAGCTAGACTTTTGTTGCTTGGGCACAAGACACTTATATTGTGCAATTATAAAATATTAAGTTTTTCTATGGAAGAAGTCAGGAACAAACACTGTTGGCCAATCGTGTCTTTGGGGTATGTTTTAAAATAAACATTTTCCCTAGGAAAGGAGCCAGTGTGCCTGCATATGGCAGGAAAATGTGACACAAAGCTCCAGACTGGTTTAGGCAAACACAGGGATGAGCCAATTCCCAAAAGCTTGCAGTTTTAATCCCCACTGGCATGCAAATTTTGTTTTTATCTCACCCTCTTCTGTATAAAACTGGACTCAAAATTTGGACTTTTAAGGAATAACAACCACACTCAATCCCATGCACGCACACATACTCAACCCTTCACTTACAGCAACCCTGTAACTTGAAGTTGTCTTGATTTTAATTGTGATGAAAGCATATTCAGGCTAGAAGTAATTGCTCTTAGTACTATATGGTCTACTGAGACAGGAAAGTAGCTGATATTATAAAGAATAGTGTAAATTTGGATAAAGTCAGAACAAATTTAGGTGCCATGACAAGAGATGTAGAATACATTAAGCCAATTAATGCCTGATTCCCAGTTAGATGGGCCACTGTGGCACAGGGTCCCAGCCAGGTGTATGTGTGACATGCAAGTTGATAGTTCACTTCAAATGTTCCATTCCTTAAGATATGAAAGAGGAAGATCAGATTAAGATCATGTTTGGTGATAAACTGTGGGAAGAACTTAAAATAGATGTTCAATAAATGGCTAATATGGTGGTGGTTATTATTATTATTAACATCAATGTTATTAGCTGCCTATAATTTTATTGATTAAAGCACTAAAATAAACCATAGCAACAAATACTTGGATTCTTTGATTACTGATTTTGTGGGGTATCTTTTTTTTGCATATCCCAATACTCCAAAACTAATAGCTGATAAATGTAATGCTGAATGAAGTCTTACAGAAAGATGCCAAATTTGCAAACATATCTTACCCAACTCTTTGTTTTATCTCTCCGAACATTGTTTGAACTAAGACGCGCATCTCCTAATACTCTGTATTTGTCTGGTTTTCCAAAATATGATGAAAGAAATTTCATAGTCTCATGACATCTCATTCATAAGAAACACAGTGTATCATATAATTTATACTCAATCACTACTATGTATATATTTGGGCAGCAATATTACATGAAAATATTTAGTCTGAGAAGGATTTATTTTAAACAGAATAGAGTCAAGTTCAAAAGTGATATCCGGATGAATATTTCAAAGTATGTTATATACATATATGGAAATATGATTATGAAATTTGTTATTTTACACAATTAACATATGCTGATATAAGAAGAAACAGTATGCCTTATATATGACACAATAGCTCAGTGTTTTTCTAATTTGCCTACAATTTACTAGAGAATGTCAAGAAGTCCTCTCCACATATTATAGATTTAACTGTGTAGGTGGTCTTGGGTCTGAGACTTTTAAAAGATGTCTTGATGACCCTTGATAAATTTAGGAAACGTTAGATTAGTTTCTTTGTCATGTCTTTCCTATCATAACTCTAACAATCTCAATCTGTGTCATTTGTTTCCTCACAGAAGCATGCTCATTAGAAAAACATTCATTTTGAAATATAAAAAGACAACTTTTTTCAATCACTTAATGAAACTAAAGTGTTCCATTTTCTCAATTCTCCATACATTGTTGTAGAGAAAGAAGTATAAGATGCATGTACTCAATTTTTTTTTACTACAGGTCACAAGACAGAACAATTAGAAAGAAAAATGAATAAAAGTCTCAATTTTTTCAGCAGCATTATTTTCAATTGACTAACACACTTAAAACAGTAAATATATATATTGTTTTTAATTTAATTTTATTTTATTTGAGAACATACTGTACAGAGGGGTTACAATTACATGGGCAGGATAATGCATACATTTCTTACCAAGCATTGTAGCCTCCTCCTTTGTTTACCCTTCACCTCCCTTCCCAGCCTCCCCCCTCCCTCCCACCCAATCATACCTCCCCTCCCCCCCCCACACCGACATTGTAAAACTGGTTTTGACATGACATTTTGTACTTCTCATTGTTACAACAGGTCCACCTGAATCCTTAAATGACTTATTTGTCCCCGTCTCCTCCACATGTTATACTGACATCAAATATAGTGAAAGCGGGGGTTACACTGTGGGGGAGGGACATACAAAGCAACAAAGAAATAATCTTATAAATGCGTTAGAAACACATGCATGAAAGAAACAAAAACATTAAAATACATATTTGAGGGCTCGTTTTCCTAACATCACATTCTCTGACTTTTTCCGCTTGACTCATACCTATACTAGATATTGCAAATAAGGGAAACCATGGGACCTATGTTTCTTTGGGCCTGGCTTACTTCACTTAATATAATTTTTTCCAAGCCTTTCCATTTCCTAACAAATGGGGAAATGTCATTCTTTCTGATGGAGGCATAGAATTCCATTGTGTATATATACCACATCTTCTTGATCCATTCATCTACTGAGGGGCATCTGGGTTGGTTCCATATCTTAGCTATGGTAAATAATGCTGCAATAAACGTAGTTGTGCTGGTAGCTTTAGTGCGGTCTTTTTTGTAAACATTAGGGTAAATGCCCAAAAGTGGGATTGCTGGGTCATAGGGGAGCTCTATGTGGAGTCTTTTGAGGAACCTCCATACTGCTTTCCAAAGTGGTTGAACAAGTTTACATTCCCACCAACAATGAAGTAAGGTTCCTTTCTGTCCACATCCCCTCCAGCATCTGTTGTTGTTAGAGTTCTTGATTTTTGCTGTTCTAACTGGAGTGAGGTGATATCTCAATGTTGTTTTGATTTGCATTTCTTTTATGGCTAGGGATGTTGAACATTTCTTCATGTGTCTGTTAGCCATCCTTCTTTCTTCTTCAGAGAAGCTTCTCTTTAAGTCTTTCGCCCACTTACTTATTGGGCAGTTGTTTCTTTGAGGATTTGTTGTTGGGTGGTTTAATTTTTTTTTCTTTTTTTTTTTTTTTTTTTTTAATTTAATTTTATTTTATTTGAGAACATACTGTACAGAGGGGTTACAATTACATGGGCAGGATAATGCATACATTTCTTACCAAGCATTGCAGCCTCCTCCTTTGTTTACCCTTCACCTCCCTTCCCAGCCTCCCCCCTCCCTCCCACCCAATCATACCCCCCCTCCCCCCCCCCCCCCCCCCCGACATTGTAAAGCTGGTTTTGACATGACCTTTTGTACTTCTCATTGTTGCAACAGGTCCACCTGAATCCTTAAACGACTTGTTTGTCCCCGTCTCCTCCACATGTTATACTGACATCAAATATAGTGAAAGTGGGGGTTACACTGTGGGGGAGGGACATACGAAGCAACAAAGAAATAATATTATAAATGCGTTAGAAACACATGCATGAAAGAAACAAAAACATTAAAATACATATTTGAGGGTTCGTTTTCCTAACATCCCATTCTCTGACTTTTTCCGCTTGACTCATACCTATACTAGATATTGCAAATAAGGGAAACCATGGGACCTATGTTTCTTTGGGCCTGGCTTACTTCACTTAATATAATTTTTTCCAAGTTTTTCCATTTCCTAACAAATGGGGCAATGTCATTCTTTCTGATGGAGGCATAGAATTCCATTGTGTATATATACCACATCTTCTTGATCCATTCATCTACTGAGGGGCATCTGGGTTGGTTCCATATCTTAGCTATGGTAAATAATGCTGCAATAAACATAGTTGTGCTGGTAGCTTTAGTGTGGCCTTGTTTGTGGTCATTTGGGTAAATGCCCAAAAGTGGGATTGCTGGGTCATTGGGGAGCTCTATATGGAGTCTTTTGAGGAACCTCCATACTGCTTTCCAAAGTGGTTGAACAAGTTTACATTCCCACCAACAATGAAGTAAGGTTCCTTTCTGTCCACATCCCCTCCAGCATCTGTTGTTGTTAGAGTTCTTGATTTTTGCTGTTCTAACTGGAGTGAGGTGATATCTCAATGTTGTTTTGATTTGCATTTCTTTTATGGCTAGGGATGTTGAACATTTCTTCATGTGTCTATTGGCCATCCTTCTTTCTTCTTCAGAGAAGCTTCTCTTTAGGTCTTTCGCCCACTTACTTATTGGGCAGTTGTTTCTTTGAGGGTTTGTTGTTGGGTGGTTTAATTTTTTGAGTTCCAAGTATATTTTAGATATGAGACCCTTGTCCGTTGTATGGCTAGTAAAGATCTTCTCCCAGTCCGTGGGCTTTCTATTGATCTTGCTAGCTATGTCATTTGCCCTGCAGAAGCTCTGCAACCTTATACAATCCCATTTGTCCAGCCTTTCTTTGATTTGTTGTGTTTCCGGGTCTCTATTCAGAAAATTTCGGCCTGAGCCAAGGAGACCCAGGGTTTCTCCTATTCCATCCTGTAATAAAACAGTAAATATATTTTAATGCAAGGAAATCAATTAATTATACCATTACAGAAAAATCCCTTGATAATTTTCTTTATATCCATTGACATTGAACAAATTTCTTTTTCTTTTATTAAAAAAAAAGTCCCTGTTTCTTTATTTGATACCATAAACTTTTTGGCTGATTTTCAGCTGGTAAGCAGCTACACTAATCTCTACAGCCATTTTCTGACACACAACAATGATTTTTCCAAGTCTTGGATCTTCATTCTACTTCTGTCCGTGTGGATGTGATTGAATGCAAATGTTGAGATATCATGGATAGGAGGCATTAATGATATCATGGCATCCATTGGTTCATACCATAAAAACAATGGAAGAAAAATGTCTGCAATTCTAAGGAATTTCTTTCTAAAAATCCCAACTAACACTACACGTCGGCATTAAGCATGCAATCTCTATCTCATAGTTTCAAAGGAAAATTAAAAGTGATTGTGGAAAAATTAAAACTTTAGCATTATGCCTATTACAAGTAGCTACTCAATAAATGTTGGTTTTCAAGACAAAGATCCTGCCAAATACCACTATCTTGAAGGGATTTTAAGAGTGCTCATAAAAATAATTTTTTCTTGGTCATCTAAAAATAAGCACTATCTTGAAAGTGGAGCTGTGGCTCAAGTGATAGAGTACCAGCCTTGAGTCAAAAAGCTAAGGGACAGACTTAGGCCCTGAGTTGAAGCTCAAGTACTGGCACAGAAAACGAACAGAGAACTATCTCATTTAATTAAAATGAATGGTACCTAGTCCCAGATTTATTCATTTTTTAAAATTGGGGATAGTTTCCTTTGCACTGGGGTCCAGCTTTCCCAAAATAAGAAGTTATAGATTCCCAAATAGTGACCTGAAATCCATTCTTGTCTAAAGCAACCTGAGAAAGGAATGCATAAGTAAACAGAGAGAGAATAAGAGTTTACTGTAGTCCTTGATTAAGCCATCACTCTTCTTTCAAGCAAAAGACGAGGAAAGCAAAGTTAAATGGCAGTGGCAGCTGAACTCTATCCAATCTTCGGTTGTATTTTTAAATTTCGGTTAGAATGCATAATACATGAACACTATACAACTTCTATTGTATTCACTTTAAAATTTATATTAAGTAGATTGCTACATTATGGTAATGTACTAAATTACCTAAGGCAAAGTAATACAATGATTAACTGACTATAAACATTGGTTTATGGTCAGTTTATAAAGTATCACAATGATTAACATTATGCATTTTCATAACAGTAGAAAATTGCAGGATGAAATATCTGTGGATTGACTCAGTGCCATTAGGAATAATAAAACAGTGGTATAACTCAGTCTCAAGTTACATCTTGAGAGTAAACTTTGTTTTAAATCTCTACTCTAAGTGGTCGGGAAATTCATTAATTTAAAATGCCCAAGACTTTCTAAACTCAAGACAGGGAAAGTTAAGTGTTCACACAAATACATTAAGAAAAGAAGACTTAACTAACATTTTAAAACTATTTTCTCCAATATTTTGTGGTAGAAACATTATCATGTTCTCTCAACAACAAAAAATGTATAAAACAACTTAAGATTTAGATATTACCTTTAATATTGAATCTTAAATGAGAATATTAGCAAAGTATATCTCTAATCCAGCTCCTCAAGGAGAAGAGATCTGAAGGGTTGTGGTATGGTTAGGTCTGAGGGAACGTTAGTGAGACCCCATCTCAACAAAAACCTGAATGTGTTGTATTCATGCCTATATCCTAGCTATGTATAGGGATCTCAGTCTGAGGCATACCCAGGCAAAAAGTAAAAGACATCGTATGAAAAATAAAGCAAAAAAGAGGGTTTACAGAGCAACAAGGTTCTCATCTGTAATCCTAGCTACTAAGAAGGCTAAGATCTGAAGACTGAAGTTCAAAGCCAGCCTAGGCAGGAAAGTTCACAAGACTCTTATCCCTAATAAATCACTAAAAATGTTGGAAGTGGAGCTGTGGCTCAAGTGGTAAGCACTAGCCCTGAGTAAAAGAGGATTAGGGATAGAGCCAAGACCCAGAATTCAAGCCCCAGAACCAACACGTACACGTGCCCGTGTGCACGCGTGCACTTACACACACACACACACACACACACACACACACACACACACACACACACATAAATGATTGGAGGCACGGTTTAAATAGTAGAGTTTCTGGCTAGCAAGCAGAAGATCTTGTGCTCAAACCCAAGTATAAAACAATAACAGCAAGTAAGAAAACTGATTTTGAGAGACACTTAGTTCATGTATTTTACAACAAATAGATTCCTTATGGGAAAACCAGAAAATGCTGGGAAATAAAGTTGTGTTAGAGAATCACAGATTTACACTTACAAAGAATTGATGACTGTGCTGGGAAGGTGGCTCAGTGGTAGAGCGCTTGACTTGCATGCATGAGGCCCTGGGTTCGATTCCTCAGCACTACATAAGCAAAAAGAAAAAAGCGGAAAGTGGTGCTGTGGCTCAAGTGGTAGAGTGCTAGCCTTGAGCTGAAGAGCTGAGGGACAGCACCCAGGTCCAGAGTTCAGGCCCCACGACCGGACCAAAAATAAAAAATAAAAATAAAGAAAGAAAGAAGGAAAGTAAGGAAGGAAGAAAGAAAGAAAGAAAGAATTGATGACAAAGACTTGGTATGTAAATGGCCCCCAATACAAAGACTATAGGAACTAGGGAGAAAGCATATGAAAATTCTCAGTGGCACTTAATGCTGAAGAATGCTGTGATAGTCACATCTGAGCTTGTCTTGTCCCCTCATAACTACTGTGAAACTTTAGGTAAATTGTCTTAATTTCTCTTTTATACAATGGCAGTGACATTCAGTTGCTGAACTGGTTGATGGTAGGAAAAGGGCTAAAGTGAAGCTCAGCAAAGCCAACTAAAAAATTCTGGCTGGAGACTATGATACACTGTTGACAAGATTGCCTTAATGTCTTAAAATACACACTGATCATTTGTCTTATAGCAATAGCACTGCTGACGTTCCACTGAGACCTGTCTAGTCTCAGAAAGCATGTGAAAGCATTGGGAGCCATTGCTGAAACTAAACTATTGCAGACCTGACTTCTCCAAGATTAACCCACAGTCCACTGTTGCTTCTATGGTGAGCAGCAATTTTCATGTGCAGATTTTTATCTTCTATAATCCTAGCTTCCAACACAGTTACATGCTTAGATGCTCAATGAAGATGGATATTAATAAAGAAGATAATAAGTGGAAAAGTTAGACATGTTAGCCAAATTAATGAATTTTGCTGTTAGTTTGTAGTTTATAGGGGTTTTTGTTTTGTTTTGTTTTTTGTTGTTGGTGGTAGTTTTTTTTGGTCGGTTGTGGGCCTGAATTCTGGGCCTGGTCACTATCCTTCAGCTTTTCAGCTCTAGGCTAGCGTTCTATCACTTGAGTCACAGCTCCACTTCTAACTTTTTCTGCTTATGTGGTGCTGAGGAATCGAACCCAGGGCCTCATGCATGCAAAGCAAGCATTCTACCACTGAGCCACCTTCCCAGCACAGTTTGCAGGGTTTTTTTCCACTTCCATTGGTACCTAAAATTTTCTTTCCTGCATTCTAATATTTAACATAACAAGAGAAAATATTAATTGAATAATTCGATCACTATTTTTCCATATTATACTTCCTGGGATTTGGAGTGATAGCTGAAAACTGAAAATTATTTGACTCTCCAATAATGGCTATAGTGACACAATGTCATAAAAGTAGGTCTGTAAGCCAGGCACTATAAGCTTATGCCTGTAATCCTAGTTATTCAGGAGGCTGAGGTCTGAGGATCATGGTTCAAAGTCAGCCTGAGCACAAAAGTAGATGAGACTTTTATCTCCAATTAATCACAGAAAATGTGGTGCTTGGGCTCAAGTCGTAGAGTGCTATCCTTGAGCAAAAGAGCTCAGGGACAGCACTCAAGCCCAGAGTTCAAGCCTCAGGACAAGAAAAAAAAAAAGAGCTTGAGAAAATCACAATTTTGGACCAGTGCAGGATTCTGATGCCTCTTCTCAATAAAGGCCTGGATGTAGTGCTGTGTGTCTGTCATCCTAGATATGATGGGGATCTTAAATAGGCAGTTGTGGCTGGACATGTGCCCAGGCAGGAAGCAAGAATCTGCCTTAAAAATAAACCAAAAACCTAGAGCTGGAAGCATGGCTCAACAGTAACAGTGCCAGCCTAGCAAGCATGAGGTATTGAGTTCAAACTCTAGACTGGAGTGGGTTGTGTGACAAACAAAATGACATTAAACCACCTAGAAACATCTGGAAAAGAATAAAAATTAATATTTCTTGGTAATAATAGAACATTTAGGCAAGTTTTTCTTTTTAAAAATTCCACATTTCTATACATGGTAATTGAATCCCAGCAGTTGGACTTGTCTTGTTGTTGGCTTTATTAATGTCAAAAATTTAGAAAATAGAGCTAGGTGCTAGTGACTCACATCTGTCATCCTAGCTACTCGGGAGGCTGAGATCTAAGGACTGTGGTTCGAAGCAATCCCATGCAGGAAAGTCTGTAAGACTCTTATCTCTAAGTAAATCTCAGCAAAAGCTAGAAATGGACTGTGGCTCAAGTGATTGAGTGCAAACCTTGAGTGAAAGGAGCTCAAAGACAGCCTCAGGACTGCTCCCCTGCCCCCCCCCAAAAAAATGGAAAATAAATTGATGTCCTTACATAAACTAATTCTTAAAGCAAACCTCTCTAAACATATGGTCCATGATTTACTATTTTTTTTATTGTTCTGTGTGAACTAAGTATAGTGATGTGAATTGCATGGTCCAGGCATTCAATGGCGAAGTGGGTAGTCCCTGTGACTCTACTTTCTTCCCCTATGTTATGTTTGTTCTGACTATATTTATGGAAATGCAATTTTGTGACTGTAAATCTGATCATGGAAAAGAAGGTTTGTGTATTGTGTGTTTCTTGAAGTTTATTTTCTAAGTAATTTATCTTTATTGTACTTGAGGAAAGTGCCAGTCTGTAACAGACTTGAAAATACAAGGAAAAGGACAATGCTCTTTTACCCCTGGCAGAGTAGAGGAACCAGCCTTTTTTCCACACTACCTATGTTCATTTTTTCTTATAAAAACCATTTTTAACTTGTTAAATGTGCAATCTTTTGTTTAAATCTTTCGTGAATTCATTTTTTATTTGAGTAATCTGTACAGATGTTTCTTTAATAAAACATAAAATCACAAGGGTGAATTTGACAGTAACAAGAGTTACAAAATGATGAAATTACTTCCCTGATTAAAATGCTTTAGTGATGTTATTTTATACAAAAAAAATTGTAATACTTTTACAGTCTTGAAAGATCCTTTAAGATCTGACTGATTGCTTTCTTAGCCTGATTTCCTGATCTACACCCTAGACAATAGACATTTTTTTTCCACTCTAGGCATCCTCACTTTACTGTTATAAAATCCTCTGTCTCTGTCTCTTTCTCTCTCCTTTTACCTCACTCCTTTCTTAAAGACACAAGATATACACAATTATCTGACTTTACTATTTTATAAATGACTCACTCCCTCTCCTTTCTTCCACACTACCTTCTTACACACATACACACACACACACACACACACACACACACACACACACACATATGTACACCCACATTTTCTTCAGGTGGCAGGTTATGGAGAACTTTCTTCAGAAAACTTTTTTTTTTTAAATTGTGAAAATACTGTACAGAGGGGTTACAATTACATGGGCAAGATAATGAGTACATTTCTTATCAAGCATTGTAGCCTCCTCCTTTGTTTCCCCTTCCCAAACCTTCCCATCCTCCCCCTGCCCCCCACCTAATCCTCCCTGCTCCCCGCCCCCTACACACCAAAGTTGCAAAGTTCTTTTTTCAACATAACAACTTGTACATCTCATTGTTGCAATGGGTCCACCTGTATAACTATTTAAACCATTTGTTTTTCCCCTGCCCCTCCACAAATTATACCAACATCAAATACAGTGAAAGCAGGGGTTATACTGTGGGGGAGGGACATACAAAGCAACAAAAAAATCATCTTATAAATGTGTTAGAAACAATTGCAAGAAAGAAAAAAAAATTTGAATACTTATCTTCAGAGAACTTTCTCCAGAGTCCCAAAACCTAACACAATGTCTGATGCATAACAGGTTCTCACTATTTATTAAAGAAATAGCACAAAAGAATACAGGAACTAGTGCTTTAAAATGATAGATTCTCATACATCTTATTTTTGTTTAATATCCTTCTGTAATACTTCACAGGACATTCCAAATCCTTTCAATTATATTGCTGACTTACAGACACAACACTGTATTCACAGTCTTTTATTATTATTATTATTATTACTGAGATTTTCTTCCTAAGTATTGACGAAGCAAAGAAGTTTGTTTCTGGAAAGTTCAGCTTCCCATCTTTTTTTTCCCATCTTTACTTTTCCATTTTTTTTTTCCAAATCCTGTCCCTCCAAGTGTTATACAAACTTATGTATGAAGGCAAATATGCACAGAAACTTGGGTTACAAAGTCTTGATTTCAGTGCAGTTTGATCTTCATTTGGAACGTAGCTCTCTGTCAATCTATTATTGCAAATCAATTTAAACTAATTTTAATTATAGCTTAATCTTCAGCATACAATGGTGTTTTAAAGTAACTCCCAACTGTGTTTAATAAGGATATTAATTTAAAAGTTAACCAAAAAGGTCTCTGCCGGAAGCCAAACTCCATGATCAGGATTTTTACATCTTCAGACTCACAGTTCTCTTTGTCAGCCTCTTCCCTGTATTTCTCAGAACCTAAGTACTAGAATGACTAAATAATTTACATGAAAACACAGGGCTAACTACTGTAAGAGCCACAATACAAGCCCAAGTTGTCTGCCTCCACCCCTGTACTGTTTCACACTTTATAAAATGGTGCCATTCCCTAGTATTTCCTTAAGGTCACAAAATAATGTCCCCCAAAGATTCCAACCACTGGGCACATGTACTAAACCATGGGAAAGCAAAATGTAAGTGAAAAAGATTCAAGAATAGGCCATTTTTAAAAAGGTTTTTATTTTCCTATATTTTTATCACTAAACAGAGCATTATCTGCCATTTGATTATATAATTCCTCTGAAATCTATGAAACAGTATTCATTTGCATCTCTCAGGCAATTTTTGAGAAAGAGAAAAAGAGTGGCTAAATCACATTCTATAATATGGAGCTTGCTGGGAAAAGAACAGATCAATGGTCATATTTGCATGGACAGGTAAACAGAACAGGCAATAGCGTATCTGTATGAGTTAAGTTCCAGCTTATCTTTTTTTTTTTTTAATTGGTCTGTCATGGGGCTTGAACTCTGGGTCAAGGCACTGTCCCTGAGCTCTTCAGCTCAAGGCTAGTGCTCTACCACTTGAGTCACAGCATCATTTCCCATTTTCTGGTAGTTTATTGGAGATAAGAGTCCCACAGACTTTCCTGCCCTGACTGGCTTTGAACTGTGATCCTCAGATCTCAGCCTCCTGAGTAGCTAGGGTTATAGGTGTGAGCCACCGGCACTCAGCTCAAACTTAACTTTAAAAATTTTTCCTAGCAGTAAAATCTAGAAACCTATGTATTTCTCCCAAATAGAGTAAATTGTCAAATGTGTAACAGAGGTGAATTAACTTGGTTTACTTCCTCTCCTGGGTGGCATTGATATCTGTCTTTGTACCAGACCATCCCCTCTATTAGCTCTTCTACTTGAGCTGCAAGGACCAGAAAGCCACATGCAGATGTGTTTTCCCATGACATGGAGACCACCTACACAAAAGGTGGAGCCTTGATCCAGAACCTCAGATTACAAATTTTACAATGTAGAATATTGATTCAGTTGTTTAGAGTTAACTGCAACTGTGAACAAGTTAATCCAGTCACTCAAGCTCTGATCCACATTTCTCTTTGGCAACACACATTATAGTGTGGTCTGTTACCTACATGTGTTACTGACTACAAATGGGAACAGATATGAGAACCCAAGTAGACACTCATACTAATTGAAAATATTGTCTTCAATTATTTGCCACTATAGCATGGGACAAAATCTGCTCAGGCCACTCTAGGAATCTAGAAATTATAGGATTATCTCTGAAATGGATATCTATTAACTTCATTGCATTTTCTTCTATAAATAAGCTTCCATTGCCTTTAAATCAAAGAAAAAATTGTTTTAAAACTAATAAATTAAATGTCCCTTAAATGACAAATAGATGCTAAAGTTATAATAGTTTTTTCCTTTTTATAGAATAGCTTTACTTTCATAAGAATAAACAATAAGAGAATCTCATTATGTATAAACCAGAATTTCAAACACAGTATGCTGTAAGAAGTTAGATTGACTGCTAGAAAATATACAAATGTTCTTCATGATAGCATTCACATGAAATGGGTTTTGATTATTGCTTCAATCATGGCATTAGAAATGATGATGGAGGAAATATTATTTACTGTCTAGGATGAGTATAAAAACCTGTATTAAGCAATACTATAAACTGAAGTACAGAACATTAAGCCTCTAGAAATATTTGCACATATATCTGATATAGCAGAAAACAGAACTCTTCAGGCTTGCATAAATATAGTTCTACTTTCAATTTATAAGAGCAATTACAATAGTAGGAAAAGATATTTCTAGAGACCAACTGAAGATAATGATTCCTGTCTTCAAGTTAGGCCATCAGCAACCTTTAGAGATGAAATCTAACCTATCTGTCATTATTGAGATGATGTTATATAGGTACTTAAAAAAAATCTTCCTCATATGATGCCGATAAACTCTTGGAAATACAGGAACTCTATCCACTTTGGCAGGACTGCACTGATTGACTTGGACCCAGAAAATCTTCAGAGAGAAATGTGACAGTCTGATGAGAAAACTAAAATATATTCCTATAGCCACATCCACATTAAATCTCAATTGTATGAACTTAAAGAGCCATAACTTCTCCATGACAATGGTTGTCATTTGTAGTATGGAGTAATAATGACTTTCAAAATAAATATCATGTTGGAAGACAATTAAGCATCAGGCACATGTCTGAGGTTCTGATAATATAACATGAAATCATTATCTTCAGGGGAATTTTAGGCCTCGAGGAAAGGGACATTTCAACTGAGTATAAAATTCTACTTCAATAGCATAGAATCAGTTGGGAAAGGCTATTACCTTGGTAGACATGAAAAGTGATTGGAAAAGCACATCTATAGAAAATAATCAGACTAATATATGAGTCTCCCAGGCAGCAGTGAAAATATATGTAAATACTTTGAGATGAATAAAGAAAAAAAACAATCACAGGTTCAAGCCACTGCAACTGCAAGTTGTACTGTTTGTCTCAATAATTTAGGATCTAAATGGTGGTCAGTAAAGTCAGAGAAGTAGTAGAATGGGTGTTGTCTTGGGAGTAGTGAAAGTGACTATTGGGTTTTGAATGTGGAACATAAAATACCTGATCATATTTTAGAGAATTAATTTTGGCAGAAGAGTAAGGTAGATCCGATTCATCTGAATCTCCTGGAAAAGCAGATCTGGGATGCAGGATATAGTTGGTAGTGGGAAGCAAAATACACACTGATGATATCAAAGAATAAAGGGGGTGTTGAATCTAAAATTTAATGAGCCTGAAGGAATGGAGGAGAAGGTATAAGGTAAGACTTATAAGGTAAAACTTGCACAAGGGGGCTTTTTAAGTTTAAGGGTAGGGTATCCATGTAAAGCTGCCAGTTAGATTTATAGATTTAGGGTATCACATGAAGGGAGAATACTTGAATATAAGATCTTAGCATATATATATATATATATATATATATATATATATGTTTATATATATATATATATACATACATAGATTCCAGTTGAAGCATATATATTCTAATTAAAGCACTTAAAACAGCTTGGATTTACATACAGTATATAACAAGTTAGTTTCAGGAAATTATTAGGAAGGTGTGTAAGCTTTGACAGTCTCAGATGAATAGTGCATATGACCAAGAGGCACGTGTTTCAAGTTGTTCTTTCTGGTCAGTGAGTATATATAAACTTATTGAAGTTTTAAGCGATGGCATCAATAATTATCCACGTGATCCTGACAATAGAAAACTGGTGTTCATTAATCTAACACCAACAAGACTTGGCAGGTAAATGTTATCTACTCTTATCAAGTAGAGTTTGTTTGTTATTCACAAAATCAGAAAAATCTAAGTTTTGGCAGTGCTTGAAATAAACTCTGCCTCAAGCATTTAATACTTTCAATGAGAAAGAATTTTTAAATTACATTCTGTAAGAATAAAATCAGACAGGGGTTGGGAGTTTAGCCCAGTGGAAGGGTGCCCGCCCGGCACACTCAAGGCCCTGGGTTCGGTCCTCAGCCCTGGAAAAAAAAAAAAAAAAGAATAAAATCAGATAAACTTCATAGAAAAGTACATCAGGGCAAAGCAATAGCTTCTTTTCTGAGCAAGAAGTTGAAGTGCTAAAACAATGACATTTTTATTTACATATAATTCTCCATGAGTGTGTTTGGACTTTAATTATGAAACTGTTTAAGCAATAAATAAAATATTGAATATTTTCTTTTCTGATTGCTTATTTCAATCAATACACATTCTGCGTGCACTACTCTTGGAAGTCCAAATGAGTCCTGGATATTTTAATTCTATGATATAAATTAATGGCTTCAGCAGGAATTTCTGATGTTACATTTCTACTTACCAGAGTTCATTAAGAGTTTGTGATTTTTCTCTATATTGAGATCTTAGACATCTGACTGGATAAAATTTTAAGCCACCAGTGCCTGGTGCCTTTATATTTTCTCTCACTCTCTCTCGCTCTTTTAAAACTTCTTTCTCTTCCTCTCCAAGAGCTTTATTACCTATAGCCTCACGTTTAGAACTTGATGCCTGATAAAAACATACAATCATAAAAAATAGCTTGTGATTCTTATCCAGGAATGATATTAAAATCAGACTTTAGAGGAACATAATTTTAATGCTACATTGTTCTGGTTGTTTCTAACCTAGAACAAAGATTGAAGTAATATAAACCGAAGCTTTATAGCAATTATGAGATTCGGTGCCTAGGTCTTAAATCAGAGTTATCTTTATTTCCCATCTTCTCTAGTCCTGGCAACTAGCTTCTGACTGATTGTCATAGTTCATGCTCTCTCGTATGCATGCACTTGTGTCAAGACACACAACAAAAGAAAATATTTAAGATTCTTGCCTTGATTTGTAATGAATGGGTGAACAACTGTTAACTATTATTAAGTGTGTATATTGTGATTTCAAAACTTCCTAACAAAGAATTTACAGTGTTTCTTATGCTGCTATGGATTAGATGCTGGTAACTGTTTTACCAGTAACTGAGCCCTGTGCCATTTGACTGAAATGTCCTATTTTCAGGCTTGGTTGCAGATAGGACTGAAAGCTTGATGTGATGTGAAGGAAGAACAGGAGTGAAATTCCTTTACCTTATCACAGTTTTCCTACATGTCTTGATGGAATCTGTGTCCTAATTAAACTTGGGGGTAGGGGGTGTAATTAAAATGCAGTCATACCCAACTCTCTCCATAGCCAACTGAAAGAATGCTCATCTCTTAAGCCAGGATCCCAGCCCCTGCTTGTCCTTAGAATGGAAAGGCATTTTATTTATACAGCTGTTTAGCAGAGATAGTGGAATGTGGTACCAACCTTTCTCTCCACAACACTCCTAAATGGGTTCTCTGATGTATGGGTACTTTCTGAGTCCAATGTAAAAACCACTAACCTAAAATTATCTGCAAACTTAGATACCACACACTTAATATTCTATGTAACTCACAATTATCAGTTTCTTTAAGCAATACCTCTCCTTCCTAAGTGCATTGATATTTTAAGATGATATGAAAAATGTCATTCAGGACCCAGCATCCATTTTTATGATGATTTGGGAACAGAACAGGTAAGTAACACATAGGTAAGTAACAGAACAAGTTTAAAGTTTGTTAGTTCAATATGCTAAAGAATTTCTGCATTCTTGGTTAATCTCAAGATGGTCTCCAGTAATATACAGCAATGTCTGATGCCTACATTTTCTGCCTGAGTACTACTTGGCTTTGATTCTGTAGCTGGACCCAGTGGTAGTTGTCCAGGTTTGATATTGCCTTTTGGCTCCCAATGCCAGCTAAATTCTGACAAAAACAAATTCTTCAGATTGAGAACTGAATTTTTTTAATTTAAGAAGATAATACATACAAATGTAACTAAGGTATACTAATCTCTAAGTATGTCTTTTAAAGGTAACAAGGTATTTGCTAGGTGATAACATTTTGACAGTACATATATATCCAGATTTCTTCTCAAACGGGCTATGGTCTATCCCAATGGTCTATCCCAAAGCCCTTCTTTTGTCACTTACCCATGGCTAAATATTACCTTTCTCAAAAACAACTCTTAACAGTGTTACCCAGGGACATGATGTCCCTACCAGTGTGTTGTTATTTTCAATTTTTATGTTATGTCTATAGACAAGTATGTTTGGGAAGTGAATCTTCAATCATCTTTTAGCCCTATATTCTGATCATGAAGTTGACACTGCTTTTCCACTCTCAAAAATGGTGTGCTTCTAAACGATCTTATTTCTCTTCTATGTTTCAAGCATGTGATATTTCCAGTGAGAGGGAATTTAAGCGCACGTGCACACACACACACACACACACACACACACACACACACACACACACACACACACACACACACATTCTGTAAGAATAAAAATAAACAAACTTCATGGAAAAATCACAATGAGACAAATTCTTTTACCAGCTTCTCTGGCTTTCACATGTTTTTGCATAATGAAAGGGCTAATATAACATAACAAATCCTAAACTGTTTTCACAAGGAGTGGAAAAAAGATGTGTAAAAGTATGCTCTGTCTTGCTTCCTTCTGTTCACAATGTATCTAAATAAAACAAATGGTGTTCTTGCTCTTTCTGTCTGTTTCCCAATCTGTTTGGCTAGTAGCCACCATTCCACAGCCAACGATAATATCTGACACTTCCTGACATCATGAAAGCCACCATCTGTCTATCACCCAAACCCTGTACTTTTAAAAGACTACTTGGCTTGATCCTTAATGAAGCTTCAAGTCAAGTGCACAGATTGGTTGAGGAGAAAGACAGGAATAATTGACACAAGGAATCTGTATAAAATCACGTTTTCATTAGATCCCTTCTGAAAACATAAAATGAAATATTAAGGCCCCTGTGCAGGCAGAAAAGTCTTGGTTGGGTTTCAATTGTGTTTCATTTCCTATTTGCCTGTGAAAGTTTAGACAGTGTTGAACACCAGGAATAAACCTAAACTAAAACCTGAGCTTTAAATTCAATATTTTCAGTCCTGTAAAATTAAACAGTTAGACATGACTTTTGCAGTGTGTATATTTGAACTATGGAGCAAAAAAAGAAGAAAATCCATCAATTATGTTCCCAAGGCCTGAGAAAATCATGCCATTGAACACTGAATCAACTTCTTTAACACCTGAGTGATTATCCAGGAAACAAAGGAAGGTTCTGTATGTCTTCACTTGTAAATGTCACAGGTGAACAGGAAAACCCAGCACTGGCAATGTCAGGCCACTCTGTTTTATTAAACCATTGTAACTCTGTATGTACAACAAAGGAATTAGTTAACAGAGGAGATGGAAGAAGAATATTTTTCTCAATGATATTACATTCTTTCAGAAAAAAAAAACCACTAAAGCTGTCCTGAGAAAAGACAGAATAATAGCCTACATATACAAATTTCATTGCTCTATTCTAGTATTGTGGTTAAAAAAGTCAATTTCCCACTAATGTCTTTCTTTTCTCTTTTTAATACTGTCTTGAAGCTTCTTTCCTGTTTTCAGGATGAAGTCAGGG
Organism: Dipodomys spectabilis; assembly: GCF_019054845.1. Taxonomy (NCBI): domain Eukaryota; kingdom Metazoa; phylum Chordata; class Mammalia; order Rodentia; family Heteromyidae; genus Dipodomys; species Dipodomys spectabilis. The sequence goes on from NW_024870867.1 coordinate 887,765, forward strand.
AATTTTTGTCTACTGGGTAAAGAAAAATTGTGTATTCATAAATGTATGTGGTATGTGTGTGTAAAAATGAAAGAAAAAGAAACAAGTACTCATAGAAAGATAAAATATATAGGAAGGTATGACACGTCTGTATAATGTATATAGGACACATATATGTCTGAAAAAATGTAAGTTTGGATCTTGTATGTGGGAACTGAAGTTGAATTGATCTAGAAAATAGCTTAGTAAAGTAAGATTTAGTACATGTTTATTTCATGTCATATATAAGATCAAGCACTTCATATTTGTTACCTCACTTGATTTCTGTGCTGTGCAGGGTGACTATTCTACTAATGTTTTGAGAAGGAAGTTGAGGAGTGAGAGGGTCACTCAATTACCCATGATCCTGGAGTTTGGTCAAAAATGTTCTAACTCCATACATGTGCTCTTTTCCACCACGGCCACCTAGTCCCTCTTAGTTACACCTTGTACCCTGATGCATTTTAATTTTAAGATTATAAAACTTGTGGCAGTGGTAAGAGAAAAAAAGTTGATGTAGGAATGTCTTCATTGATGTGAATGACAGGATTCATAACCCTCATCATTGAAGTCTGAGCATTAATTCCTATAAGGATGCAAGGAAGGAGCCTCCACCTCAGACGACTTGCTTTACGAAAGAAATCTTGTTGAATTTTGGCCCACCTTGCATATATATAATAAGCCCTGAATTATTCCATGTCAACCTAATTGCTATTCTTCACTTGTCCAACTCTGCATCAATATATTTCCAGCTGGAAAGTGAAGAATGAATTATCCACTTGAAATAATAGTGAGGGTGCAGAAATGGCTCACTTGAATAGATAGGATGTGCAAACACCGGGCTCTCACTCCACTCAAAGCACTAGGGTCTTTGGACCCAATAGATGGATGCTCAAGGGAGCTGTCCACAGCATGCTATCCAAGGTTCTCACTGGCTTGTCATGACAGTACCATAATCTTTCTGAACTAATTCACAATAAGAAATATCATCATGTCACTGAGCCTTCTACTTTTGATCTCACCTTACCTACTAGAAAAAAATCAGGGAAGAGAAAATATGTAGTCTTAAACTGAAGCATGAATAAAGCAAGCACTTAGCTCTTCTATTTCATGTATGTTTTGAATAGTACTGGGACTCTCTATTTAATTTTACCCTTCAGTTTAACAGCAGCTTGTTGCTTTTTTATTAGTAATAAGTTTTTTGTTTGCCATATACAGACACGTTACTTGATGTCCCAGATTGAATTTAGGTTCACATTTCTCAACTTGAAGATGAAGCAGTGTTGTTTTTAGAAAAAAAACAATGCATTAAAAATGAAAGTGTACTGTTGAAATAGAAAGTAAATAATTATTCAGACCAGCTGTTTGGATTTGCAAAGAATTTTCCTAAGTTAATTGAGATCTTTTAATTTGTGTTGTTCTGCTGAGAAACACTAGGCTGGCAATACTTTGCCCAAAAGTAGTGCTTTCCCCAGTGGCTTAGCCAGCAACCCTAGCTACTCAGGAGACTGAGAACTGAAGATTACTGTTCAAACCCAGCCTGGGCAGGAAAATCCATGATACTCTTACGTCCAATTAACCATCCAAAAGCCAGAAGTGAAGCTGTGGCTCAAATCACAGAGAGGATAAAGCTAAACAAGAGTGAGAGGCCCTGATTTATTATGGCTATATTTGTCTTCTATTTTAAACTTAATCTTTAGACTAATATAAAGGAAAAGCCTTTAATAAAACTGATACGTAGGTCCCATGGTTTCCCTTATTTGCAATATCTAGTATATGTATGAGTCAAGCAGAAAAGGTCAGATAAGGTGATGTTAGGAAAATGAACCCTAAGATATGTATTCAAATGTTTTTTTTTCTTTCATGCGATTGTTTCTAACACATTTATAAGATGATTTGTTTGTTACTTTGTTTGTCGCTCCCCCACAGTGTAACCCCTGCTTTCACTGTTTTTGATGTTGGTATAATTTGTGGAGGGGAAGGGCAAAAACAAATCGTTTAAATAGGGATACAGATGGACCCATTGCAACAATGAGATGTACAAGTCGTTATGTCGAAAACGAACTTTACAATTTTGGTGGGGGACAGGCGGGGAGGATTGGGGGAAGGGGGGGGAGGATGGGAAGGGATGGGAAGGGGAAACAAAGGAGAAAGCTACAATGCTTGATAAGAAATGTACTCATTTAGGGCTGGGAAGATGGCTCAGTGGTAGAGTGCTTGCCTTGCATGCATGAGGCCCTGGGTTCGATTCCTCAGCACCACATAAGCAAAAAAAAGAGATGGAAGTGGAGCTGTGGCTCAAGTGGTAGAGCGCTAGCCTTGAGCTGAAGAGCTGAGGGACAGCGCCCAGGCCCAGAGTTCAGGCCCCACGACCGGAACCTCCCCCCCGCAAAAAAAAAGAAATGTACTCATTATCTTGCCCATGTAATTGTCACCCCTCTGTACAGTATTTTCACAATAAAAATAATAAAACTGATACCCTTTACAAACAGGACCACACTAAAGCTACCAGCACAACTATGTTTATTGCAGCATTATTTACCATAGGTAAGATATGGAACCAACCCAGATGCCCCTCAGTAGATGAATGGATCAAGCAAATGTGGTATATATACACAATGGAATTCAATGCCTCCATCAGAAAGAATGACATTGCCCCATTTGTTAGGAAATGGAAAGACTTGGAAAAAATTACAGTAAGTGAAGTAAGCCAAGCCCAAAGAAACATAGGTCCCATGGTTTCCCTTCTTTGCATTATCTAGTATATGTCTGAGTCAAGCAGAAAAGGTCAGATAAGGTGATGTTAGGAAAATGAACCCTAAGATATGTATTTAAATGTTTTTTTCTTTCATGCATTTGTTTCTAACACAATTATAAGATTATTTCTTTGTTGCTTTGTATGTCCCTCCCCCACAGTATAACCCCTGCTTTCACTGTATTTGATGTCGGTATAATTTGTGGAGGGGAAGGGGAAAAACAAGTCATTTAAATAACGATACAGGTGGACCCGTTGCAACAATGAGAAGTACAAGTTGTCATGTCAAAAACGAGCCTTACAACTTTGGTGGGAGGGTGGAGGGGGAGGCTGGGAAGGGATGAGAAGGGGAAACAAAGGAGGAGGCTACAATGCTTGATAAGAAATGTACTCACTATCTTGTCCATGTAATTGTAACCCCTCTGTACAGTATGTTCACAATAAAAAAAAAGAAAAAAAACTGATACCTTTTGTGTGTGTGTGTGTGTGTGTGAGAGAGAGAGAGAGAGAGAGAGAGAGAGCAGGGCTTGAACTCAGGACTTTACTCAGCATTTTTACTTATAGGTGACACTCTGTCCTCTGATCCACACTTTCTCTAGTTCAGACTTTTAGCTAGTTAATTGAAGATAGTCTTGGGGACTTAACCTACCTTGGCTATTTCTGAACCATGATTCTCCAAATTTCAGCCTCCTGAATATCTTGGAATAGAGGAATGAGCCATCAGCACCCAGACACATTCTTAAAGGATCCAAAGTGTTCATCAAAATATATTGAATGTTTGTTTTGGGTGTTACTTTTTTTTTTTTTCAGTCTTGGGGCTTGAACTCTAGGGCACTGTTCCTGAGCTCTTCAGCTCAAGGCTAGCATCCTACCACCTGAGCCACAGCACCACTTTCATTTTTCTGGTGATTAATTGGAGATAAGAGTCTTACCACTTTACCTGCCCAGGCTGGCTTTGAACTGAGTTTCTCAGATCTCAGCCTCCTGAGTAGCTAGGATTACAGGCATGAGCCACAGACACCCATCTTGAATATTTTCAAGCAATGGAAATGTTATAAGCCATCACCATATGGACTTTATAATAGAGAAGAAAATAAGAAGGGTTAAGAAAAGAGAGAGGAGAAGGGAAAAGGTAGGGGAAGAGGGAAGTGAAAAGAAGGGGAAAGGGAAAAAAAGGAGAGAAGAAGGGAGGGGAAAGATGGAGAAAGGAGGAGAGGAGATGGGAGGAAAGAGGAAGGGAGACAAAAGGTATTTCATGAGGAAATAAATAAATGACTAATAATGTTTGCCTACCGTGACCCTTTATATCATCTTAAAGGCATTAGGAATAGATACAAGCACTGCATCATCCTTTGAATTCAAAGCCTAATTTATCTTAATTCTTTAGATCCCACTAACAATAGCCTATGAAAAATTTTAAATTAAAATATTAAATATATACTCAATAAATATGTATTGCCAAGACTATTTTTAGAAATCCACACTTAGGTATCTAACACCATAAATTCAATCTTTTTTTTTTTTTGTCGGTCATGGAGCTTGAACTCTGGGCCTGGGCACTGTCCTGCAGCTCTTCAGCTCAAGGCAAGCACTCTACCACTTGAGCTACAGTGCCACTTTCAGTTTTCTGGTGGTTTATTGGAGATAGGAGTCTCACGGTCTTTCCTGCCCGGGCTGGCTTTGAACCGTGATCCTCAGATCTCAGCCTCCTGATTAGCTAGGATTACAGGCGTGACCCACTGGTGCCCGGCTCATAAATTCAATCTTTAATGCATCCTTTTAAAAATATTTCATATTACAGAACCCATTATGTGTATTACTACTCTTTTGTGTTATTTACTAGAGATATTATACTCCCACAGAATTAGAGTTGAACTCCATAGAAATAATGTTCATAAAGTCTGTGATGTTTTTGTATTTATTTTATATATTTTTGGAACTTAAGGAAGCAGACTTTTGCTTATTAGTGATTAATTATTGATTATTAATAATTATTAATTGTATACTTTAGTAATCATTGTAAATTTTGCTTTAGGATATTTTTGGTGCTAACAATATGCTCCAATGATAAAATAAAAATCCTGAATATCCACAGGAACACACTGGACAAAGCTCAGAATCTAATGTTCTTGTTTGGAGATGCTAACTTAAAAAAAATCTTCTGCTACTTTTTTTCCCTAATAAGTTATTTTAGAGAAACCATTTATGCAGTCAATTTTAAACACTGCTTGTATCCAAGTGTAGACTAGAGACCGGAAGGAAGAAAGCAAAGGTGTTCATTACTTATAAATGTTATTTAATATAAACAGCCCCAAAGATATTTGCATTAATACCTAGAGCATAGAGAGTTGTATGATTAACTGTATCTCTTCATTAGTGATGCAAATTTACTAAGGCAAGTTAAATGAAAACAAAGTATGCCCTAAGACTGTTCATATCATATGAAAATAGAACTTTGGTCTAATATAGTACTGGAGGCATCTAAGCTTCTTAGCAAGTAGAAAATTAGCTATTTTTCAGTAAACTACAGATGCTGGCATCATTGCATTTAGGAAATCTAATCAAATTTAATTCAAAGCAAAACAAGCACAAGACAGAGGACTTTTAGGTTACTCTTACCCACCTTTGTTGTGTAATGTATACTTGACATCTTAAAATGATTTAGACTTTGCAACTTAAAAAGGCATTTTCATTAATACAAAAGGAGCATTTGATGACAAGGGAAATACATGGGATATAATAAATGAAATATATATATATATATATATATATATATATATATGACAATTTAAAAGAAGTACAAAAAAGTGAAAGTGAAGACTGGAAGAATATAGACTAAAGATTTAACCTTGGTTATTTTTCATTGGAGAATTGATGGGAAACTTTTCTTGTTCCCTTTAGTTATGTAGATATAACTTTTGTCATGCATACATTTATGCTATATATGAATAAATATTATACATAAAACTTGTTCATGAAACAATGCTATTAAATTTGTATCTAAAAGGGGAAATCATCAAACCATGCTTAGATTATTGCTTAACTAACTGAAATTGTTCTCAACTATTGACATTTGTCTTTTCCCTCCACAATTTATACGGAAGTACATACATTTTCAAAGTTTTATTACTTTACCTGGACTTGTTGTGGCCAGTTTTCTTTTTTTTACTCTTATAATAAATATAGTTGAGAGATTGATCCTTTTTTCGTGTGTGTGTGTGTGTGTGTGTGTGTGTGTGTGTGTGTGTGTACATGAGCCAGTCCTGGGGCTTGAACTAAAAACCCAGGCTCTATCCCCCAGCTTTTGTGCTCAAAGCCAGCCCTCTACATCTCCATTTTTGGCTTTTTGATGTCTAATTTGAGATAAGAGTCTAAAGGATTTTTCTGCCCAGACTGGCTTTGAACTGCAATCCTCAGATCTTAGGTTTCTGAATAGCTATAATTACTGGCCAGAACCAACAGTGTCCTGATAGATTTATCTTTTAATTCTATGGACAATGTGATACACACACACACACACACACACACACACACACACACACGCACACACACACACACACAAATGGAATTCTATGCCTCCATCAGAAAGAATGGCACCACTCCATTTGTTAGGAAATGGAAAGATCTAGAAAAAATTATATTAAGTGAAATAAGCCAGGCCCAAAGAAGAAACATAGAAAAACATAGAAACATAGGTCCCATGGTTTCCCCTATTTGCAATAACTAGTACATGTCTAGGACAAGCAGAAAAGATCAAAAGCTGTGTAATATGACCATATAAGATGATGCTAAGTGAAATGAACCCCAAGATAGGGACATAAGAGGTTTTATCTTTCTTGCTATTGTTCTTAAGGTACTCTGTGAATTTTTTGTTTCTTTTGTATGTTCTTCCCAGTTGGTATAACCCCTGTTTTCACTATATTTAGTTCCAGTGCTCTGAATCTTGTATATACCTTTTTATAATTTGGCGAAGGGAAGGGAAATAACAAAATGCTGAAACAAGGATACACTTTGACCCACTGTAACAATGAGATGTACAAGACACTATGTTGAAAATGAACTTTACAATTTTGGTAGGGGGCGGAGAAGTTGGGGAGATGGGGAGGGAAGGGATGATAGAGGGAAAAACAAAGGAGGGGGGTAAAAATGTTCAATAGGAAATGTACTCATTACCTTACTTGTGTAACTGTAACCCTTCTGTATAGTACCTTTACAATAAAAATATATATCAAAATTTTAAAAAAACAAAAAGTAAATAAGAACATATAAAATCTAAAAAAAAATGGTAATTTGGGTATTAGCCTATGTATATTCTGTAAACTACAGTTTGTTTTTTTTTAACTCAAAAGTAGATTACTTTTCTCATTACAAAAGTAACAAGTATTGTTGGGTGATTAGAATATATAAGTAACAAAATAATAATATAAAATATTCCATAGGGCATACGAAAGTAAGTTTATTGCACATTTCTTTTTCATTTTTTTCCTATAAATTCACTGAGAACATAAACCATACAACCGTGGTGGAGCATGAATTAAAATCACATTTAAGTCTCAGTATGTCTGTGTGACTCCTTGCATTTGCCCAACCAAGGCTAGTAAGTTAGTTTCTTGATTGTCAACATACTTCTACTATGTTCACTAACTTTAGCTCTAAATAAAATTAGCATGTATTTCAATGATAAAAAGGAGTGTGTTGAAATTAGTGTGCATTTCTTTGTCCCTCTTACCCTCCCAAAGACAGAAAAACAAACAAGACAAAAGACAAAGAAAACAAAAATAGCAACAAAGGAAAAAAAAACACAAAACTCTTGTTTCCATTTCCTGGCATTTGTTTTGATAAAATTATTTTATGTGATCAGATGCACATAGTCACTGCACATTTGTAATCCTCTCCTAAGAATATCCTCCTTTGGTCTCACTCTGAAATTGAGGGACAAAGGGTGAACAAGTACAACAGTGGTACTCACTAGATACTGTGCTGAAAATGAACTATGTAACTGTTGGTGGGGACAGGAGAGAAAAACTGGGAGAGAATGAGGGAAAGGGTGACATTGTCCAAAAAGAAATGTACTCATTACCTGATTTATATAACTGTATCCCTCTGTACATCACCTTTACAATAACATTAAATAAACTTTTACAAAGGAGAGAAATTGTATTGTAGAACACTGAGTCAACAGTTCATTGTTATCTTTTTCCATTTTTTTCCTACAGCAATGTCCAGTGATTTCTCTACACAAAAATCACAGCATTTTTTGGTCAAATATGTTTTATTTTCTCTATAGAACTTGCTTTTAGCTTTGTGTTAACACTCTGGACATTATTCTCAGGCTCCCTTGCACTTTGCAAGGTAGGGACACAGTTGGCAATTTCATCCAAGTGCTATGGGTTCACACCTATAATCTTTGTTACTCAGGAGGTTAAGATTTGAGGATGCAGGTTGAAAGCTAGGCAGGTAAAAAATGCTGTGAGACTTCTTATCTCCAATTAAGCACCAAAAACAAACAAACAAACAACCAGGAAGTGGAGCTGGGGCTCAAGTAATAGAATGTTAGCCTTAATCAAAAAAAGCTCAGGGTTAGTTCCCAGGTGCTGAGTTCAAGCCCAGCACTGTTGTGTGCGCGCCTGCGCCTGCGCCTGTGCAAGCGCGCGCGCGCGCGCGCGCACACACACACACACACACACACACACACACACAAAGATAGCAACCTCATAATCTTCTTTTTAGTATATATTTTTTTATTGTAAAGATACTGTACAGAGGGTTTACAGTTACATTAGTAAGGTAATGAGTACATTTCCTACTGAGCATTGTTACCTCCTCCTTTGTTTTTCCCCTACCATCCCTTCCCTCCCACTTCCCAGAAACCTCCTTCCCCCACCCCTGCCACAAGCTGTATAGTTGTAAAGTTCGTTTTCAATATAGTGTCTCCTACATCTCATTGTTACAATGGGTCAACCTGTATCCTTGTTTCCCCGTTTTGTTATTATCCTTCCCCTCCACAAATTATAAAAATGTATAAACAAGATGTAGGGCACCGGAATCAAATATAGTGAAAAAAGTTATACCAACTGGGAAGAACATACAAAAGAAACAAAAAAAATTCACATAGTACATTCTAAGTACATTAAAAACAATAGCAAGAAAGATAAAAGCTCTTGTGTCCCTATCTTGGGGTTCATTTCACTTAGCATGTATGTAGTTTTTGACCTTTTCTGCTTGTTCTAGACATTATTCTATTGCAAATAGGGGAAACCATAGGTCTATGTTTCTTTGGGCCTGGCTTACTTCACTTAACATACTTTTTTTCCAGGTCTTTCTATTTCCTAACAAATGTGGTGGTGTCCTTCTTTCTGATGAGGCATAGAATTCCATTGCATATATATGCCATTTTCTTGATCCATTCATTTACTGAGGGCATCTGGGTTGGTTTCATATCTTAGATATGGTAAATAATACTGTGATAAACATAGTTGTTCTGGTAACTTTAGTATGGCCTTGTTTGTGATCCTTTGGGTAAATGCTCAAAAGTGGGTTTGCTGGGTCATAGGGGAGTTCTATGTGTAGTCTTTTGAGGAACCTCCATACTGCTTTCCAGAGTGGTTGAACAAGTTTACATTCCCACCAACAATGCAGTAGGGTTTTGGCCACATCCCCTCCAGCATCTGTTGTTATTATATTTCTTGATTATAGCCATTCTAACTGGGGTGAGGTGGAATCTCAATGTTGTTTTGATTTGCATTTCTTTTATGGCCAGAGAAATTGAACATTTCTTCATGTGTCTATTGGCCATTCTTATTTCCTCTTCAGAGAAGTCTCTCTTTAAGTCTTTAGCCCTCTTATTAATGGGGCAGTTGTTTCTCTGAGGATTTGTTTTTGGGGGATTTAATTTTTTGAATTCTAAGTATATTTTAGATATGAGACCCTTGTCCGTTGTGTGGCTAGTGAAGATCTTTTCCTAATCTGTAGGCTTGCTAGCTATGTCCTTTGCCAGCTCTGCAGTTTCATGCAATCCCACTTGTCCACACTTTCTTTGATTTGTTGTGTTTCTGGGTGTTTATTAAGCAAATTTGGCCTGTTCCAAGGAGACCTAGAGTTTCTCTTATCCTTCCTGTAATGTTTTCATTGTGTCTGCTTTGACTTCGTGGTCTTTGATCCATTTGGAGTTGATTCTGGTGCAAGGTGATATATAAGGATCTAGCTTTAGTTTTCTACAGGTGTTTAAACAATTTTTGCCAGCACCATTTACTGAAGAGGCTGTCTTTCTTCTAGTCTATTTTTTTAGCTCCCTTATCAAAGATTAAGTGGATATAGGTCTGAGGAATTTTTTCTGGGTCTTCAGTTCTATTCCGTTGGCCCTCTGGTGTGTTCTTGTGGCAACACCGAGGTGTTTTGATTATTATAGCTTTCAAATAGAGTTTGAAGTTTAGAATTGATAGTCCTCCAGCACTGTTCTTTCTGCTTAGGATTTTATTGTTCCAGATGAATTTTTGGGTTGCTTCTTCTCTTTCACTGAAGAATGAGACAATCTCATAATCTTAATTTCTTAGGACAACCATTCCTTTCAACGCTTCTCATCTTCACATTTTTTCAGATCTATTTGTCCACTAAAAGACTTCAATTATAAGCTATATGGTTCAAATCTTTCTTGTCCATATAACTACTAATTACATATAGGATTGTAAATTTTCTTTCAAGTTTGAATATCTCTTTCTTCTAATCAAATCAATGGCAAATCATGTACTGTGAATTTCTAGAAAAGTAACTCCATCTTTGTTTCATAGATTAAATATCTCAAAGTATTGTTGGTTTTCTTAATTGAATTATAAATTTTCATGTTAATTCTCCTTATCTAGTACTATACATCATTCTTTTTTTCAAAAATCTAAAAATAAGGGAACTTTTTGAGACACAAGAACCCAGTAATGCTTCATATATGTTTGCAAATTTCATAACTTATGACAGTCGTATCAATAATTTTGTGAACATACTTTTGTAAATGTATATTTTTATGAAACAGTTAAAATGCAAGTAATTTGATAATCTTTTGATTCTATAAAATGTATAATTAACAATATTATGGATTTGATTGTGGAGATTGTGATCTCATGGAAGTTTATTATATTTTACATTTGATACCTTAGTTTTAAGAAATTTGATATAGGAGGTAGCAAAAGGTTAGAAACAATTTAACTCAAAAGGGGCCAGTGGTGAAATACATTATTGTGTATGCAAATGTAGAACTTTTATAGTGAATTTTTTGGAAAATCTTCCTTTCATCAAGTAGCTTGGATGTGCATTCTTTTTCAGTAAGTGTATCTGCAAGAGGTGTGTGTATTTTCAAGGAAGATATATTATTCTTAAACAGATGAATGATTTTTATTCCATTGATTTTATCAAAATGCTACATCTTACAGAGCGTGCAGCAAAACTCCAAACTTAGCCTGGCACTGATGGCTGATTCCTGTTATCCTGACTACATAGAAGGCAGGAAAATCTGTGAGACTTTTATCTCCAGTTTACCACCAAAAGCATCTTAGGTGCTAGAGTGCCATTCTTGAACCAAAAATAAAGCTCAGGGATAGAGACCTGGCCTTGAGTTCAAGCCTCAGAACTAGCACCTAAACACCTTAAAAAATGCGGTGAACTTTTACAATGTTGTATATTACTCTATTTCATCTAATTCAGCATAACTGGAATATTCTGCTCCAAATTTTGTATTGCCCAGTATTTCCCTTCTTCTCATATAGTTTCCTTTTACAAATTCTAACAATTGCAAGGTGGGCATTTGAAGGCTGGCACTCATTTACCAAAACAAAATGCCAAGATGCCTTATCTTCAGCAATCAAATTATCCAATCACACCCTGGAGAGTCCAGTGTTCAATAGGATTGCTGACAGTTAATTCTAGGACTTTTAACCTTAGGCAATCAATACTGCCTTGTCAATTTTATGGGGAATACACTGCATCTTAACATTGATCATAGCAATCCTCTTGGACATTGTACTTCCTAAAAAAAATCATCTTTGGAAACTTGATAGAACAGGTAACTATAAGCCAAATATAAAAGTTGAGTACCTACGAAAGAGAAGAGCTCTGATGAATAAGAACTGTCTATGCTGAAAACAAGTTAGCATTCATACTAAGTCTCAGGTGACATTTTTAATTTTAATATATTTTATTGTGTTTACATATTTGGACAAAGGAATTGCTGTTCAATTAATTGGTTTATGGATACAAGGCATCTTGATCAATATCAATCTTCTTATCATTCTGCCTCTCCTCACCCAGCCCTCCCTTCCATATTCTTCATTTTGGAGGATATGCATTGAATTTTATGCATACAGTTGGCATTTTTTTCACCTGTGAATTCATCAGAGTCCAACGTAAGAAAGGATACTTATATCTAAATTTATATATCAACAATGGAGTTTCATGATCTTGGTGAAGGTTCGTAAATTGCTAATTTTTTTAATCTGGAAAATACCTTTAAAAATGTATATGTATGCCAGACATCTAGGACTTCTAGAACCTGGCAAAGCACCTTTCTTTCTTTTTTTAGGAACAATGCCATCTGAACAGATGGGTGTTAGCGTAAGCATGCCAGGGAATCAAAATGTACATCACGTTCCACTACAAGGGGGCAGAATCTGGTCCAGAAATGCCCGCCTGTGCCACTGGCTAGAGGAATATTCCATTGCATCAACACCTCAGAGGCCATTCAACTTACAGAGTAACTTCTAAAACTGCAGATCAGGTTTGCCTCCCCTCACCCTCTCTCCCTTCCTCCCTTTACTTCTCTCCCTCCTCCTTCCCTCCCCCCCCCCCCGCCTCCTCCCTCTTCTTAATGTTTTTAATTGTGAAGGGTAATGATTATCATTTCACTAGGAAAAAGAGGATGGAAGCCATTACAATAAAATTTTAAGGCAGCAAAAATGCTATTAAGGATCATTTCATTAAAAAAAAGTGAATGGCTTACCCAAACCATTTTTGTGGAAACCAGTACATAAATTCTGTTAAGTAGTGCCCTGGAGGTACTTTCTGACTTAATAATAATTTTGAAGTACTTTTCTTCTTCTCTGGAGTGGGCTCCTATTTTAAATTGGGAGCCATTTTAGTAAGCCTGCCCTCCTGAGCAGGGATGTTCTGGCAGCTGCAACTGAATCTGGCTGCAAAAGGTCAACCATTGATGCAAGGACCTTCATCAGTAGTGGCCAAGACTGTGGGCACATCACCAGACTTTTGTTGGAGAACATAAGAAGCATACCAGAAATAAGGCACCACTCTATATGGATAATAAAATAATGAAATAAAAAGTAAAACCGTGCTTGTATATTTTAGGTTTTTTGTCTCCCTTGAATATTTCACTTCACAACACTTTCCAAAGTGATCTGTCATTAATACTGTAAATCATTTCTGTGTGATGATTTTCAACTCTTTCATCATACTCCTGCAGTGGAAGGTGTTTCAGTTTTAGGTAACCACAGAAGCTCGGAAATGGAGGCGAACAGTTTATAACAATTACAGAGACAACTAATTTTGAGTTAGAATGTAAAACTGCTTTACCTCCAAATTTGTATTAGTAATAATAAATGTTGAGCTAAAAAGCATACTTATACAGTTAAGCATTTACTAAAGCTTCTTGAGATCTATATGCTTATGAAACAATTGTAAGGAACAATCTAAAATCATGTTAATAGTCACAAATAGTTTTAAATATGATTTATTCTTTTATTTGTATTCATTTGGGTTCTGTAGAAATATTACTGTTGTCAGTGAGAACTAATGCTTCTTTTCATATGAATCAATGGAGTTCAGGTTTTAAAAAATTACCAGATTGCAATAAATAAGAAAGCATTCTAACTATTGAAATTTATACCTAAGTGTCTTCAGAGTGTAGTGTAATACATCTACCATTTCAAGTGAAAATGAAACTTGGCATTAAGACATGTGAACACTTTACATTTCAGTCTAAGAACAAATTAATAATTATTGATGAATTCTTATAAGCAAAATTATTCAGTCAGCCTAATTAGTAACTAAATATATATTATAAACATTGAAAATAAAAATGACATATTAAGTTGAATGAACTATATAAAGACATAATTACATTTTAAGTCTCTATAAACCAAGTAAATTTCTTTCACAACATGATCATAAAATCACCTGGTGATTAGCAGCTGTAAAAGCAGACCTAAGTTTTCCATCATTTGCAAAATATACCAATCCCTTGTAAATTACTGTGAGAGAAAGGGGCAGTGCAGCTGTCACATACAACAAAAGTTTTCTCCTATTGGCTAGGAGAATTATCTCAATGTTACTTGCTTTCCTTTGCTCTTCTCATTTGCAAATGTGCCAAGTCGACTCGCCTTTCTATTAAAATAAAGACTACCTTAGCCAAACAAGAAATTGGACAGATTCTCAGCTTTGTCTGCAAACATGAAGAGGAAAACTAGACTAATGGAAGCAGCGTGAGTCTTCATTATGGACCCCTCCAGGTCTTGAACATCATCCAAGGAGCTATCTCATCAAATGTTGAAAATCTTCCAAGGATCCCTCCACACATACACACCCTTTTTAAGTGGTGAGCTCTGATCAAAGATTCCCTCCAATGAAAATGGAGAGAGGGGCATCTGGAATGATTTCCATTTGCTGAATTTTGCCTTAGTTCTAATCAAGAAATGACAAAAAAAATTCAGTATACTTTTTTTCCCTAAAGATAGAACACCACCAAAGAAGAAGTGAGTAATCTATTGCTATGATTTTTCCAAGGGCAAATCTTGCCTATCATTTGGTAGTGGAACTCATCCAATGGATTATATCTTTTCTTCTAAATATATACACCTGCCTTTGTCCCTGGGGAATTGAAGGGTTCCAAGGTCACTTTCTGTCAAGATTCTCTTCACACTTACATAAACAACAGAGGCCTTTCAATTTCTCATTACTGAAAACTTCCCAACTAGTCATGCAAAATATTTTCCAATAAGAAGTAATTTCAAACCACATTGTATTTTTATTTTAAAGTCATATTTATGCTTCAAGTATTCTAATGCATTCTTAAATGCAAGGGAAAGAATTACATAGAATTTATCCATATGCGACAGAGCACTGCAGGCTATCTATATTATATATCATATATAATACATTCAATGTGATATGTGATCACATATATGCGATATATATATATGATTTCTACTTACTCTGATCATTCTAAATAAAATTAAACACATAGTAAACATTGGAATAGAAGAAGCAAACTATCAAATTGTATGCTTAAAGCCAGAGACTCTTCCAGAGTCTCTGGATACCAAGATTGGTGCTGTTAGTGCCCTAAAACCATACAAACAGAATCCAGGCTCCAGATGGCCCTGAAAGTGTTATTGTCAAAAATGCCAGAATACGTGTGCCCAAGGAATGAGTACAGCTATTCTTTTCAAGGTCATTTCCAGAAGGTCTTTTGGTATGATTGCCAACCTTTTGCTTTTTGGATTGGCCAGGGAAGAACTGTGGATTTGTGCAAATTCCTTTAGACCGTTCCCTTCCCGAATTGAATATGTCTCAGCAGACAATGCTGACCCAGTGCTTTCAGAGCACACAGCTCAGCAAGGGTAACAGTAGTCATTTTTGCATGAGGTCACATTTCAAAGATGAATACATTGATAACTAACCAGAACAAAACAAAGCCAGTAGCTGAAAGGAGATAATATGCTATTGGCTGAAGAAGCAGGCATTTGCTTGCTAAAATTTTTGATTGAAATTATTTTCATTAAAATCTAGAGAGTCAAACAAATATCTCGTGTTCCTTAGTATGGCTAGAGTTACTTTCCTAAAGCATGAAATCTCCAAAATTAATCATTGAGAGTCTCACTTTTAACTTCAGGGAAAATCCAAATTAAAAGTTGCAGAAACTTAGAAAACTATGACTGGAAGAAAAAGAATGAATCAGAATTTGATTGGCCTATATAGAACCATTCCTTGCAGTTGCATTATTATATTTTATATGATTTTAGTTATGACATACAAAACTATTGTTTTTACTACTACATATAATAAAAGCACTTTACTTCTTCTTATTTTTCAAAATTATAGCTTTTAGTGATTGTACAATATTCTGTTAAGTGATTATGCTCCTGGTAATTTAATGATCACTTTTTTTGTATTTAGTTTTATATTTGAAGATTTACTCTGCTTTACTGTGTTATAAATAACACATACATAAATATTGATTTGTTTTTCTGGTTCACTTTTTAAATATATATATATACATATATATATATTTAATTTGGAAATGTTTTATTTGTAGAAAACCTGCAAAATTAGTACAAGAGCTCACACGAATCCCTCACCCAGCTTCAATTTCTCCAGATCTTATTATACTACATTTGTATGACTGGTTTGTCAAAATTGCTACTCGCTAATCCACACTAAGAGCTGTTACTTCAGATAATTTATATTTAAGATTTTTGCACATTAATATAGAAGAAAGAGCAACAATACCCTGTCTGTACAAGACTGTTAAAAGACAAAAAAAAATCAATGAGCTTATTTGTTTTAAAAAGATCAATTATCAAAATTATCTTTACAGCTAGTTATTTCAATTCTAAATTCTAATAATAATTTGTAAAAAAAAAAAAAGTAATATGAATTAAACAGAAAAAAACAGAAAGGTATATTCCTATTCAAATTTAAATTTCTACAGTATTATCTGGTAAAGACTTAACTTCAGCAATGTCTTAGTGCATTTTTGGCACATGCTCACAAGGATGGTTAATCTTGGTTGAATTCTAATTTTTTGCTTCGCCTACTCCCAGGTGCTACTAAGGAAAAATAAAACATGCCTCAAATAGGTGACTCTCTCTTTGGAAACTTTAAACTTCAGAAAATCATCAAGAAACATAAAGTCTGTTCATATTGTGAATATTTGATCATTATAGTGAATAGTACAGAAATGACCACCGAAGCTTCCTTGATAAATATAATTCTAAGACATATAGGAAGTATGATTATAAAAATTACACAAAATATCTTGCAGAAAGAAGCAATGTTTTTACCATAACTTCTAGAATTTCCTTTGGGATTAAATATCAATGGTTAATAATTACTGGTATTGTTCAATGTGTGCTACAAGCCAAGAATTGCTTGGCAAATCATTAGTTCTCAAACTAAGTAGGGCATGCATAAAGCTCTTACAGAAGAAGTTACCCACCCCCTTCCTTTACTAAATTTTAGGTCTCACTACAAACCTCTGAATCAGAATGAAAGCATTCTTTTGGGAACCTTCAGGAAAATGTATTTGACCAAAAAAAAACCTACAAAAAATAAACAAAACAGAAAACAACAATAACAAAAATCAATCTAATGTTCATCAAGTATTTGCATATACCAGGCACCTTTTTAGGCATTTTACATGCATTCATTCATATAATTTTTATGCTAACTCTATGAAGCAAAATCTAGAAATTTCATTTAAGGTGGATGAAACTGGGTCAGAGAAAGTCATATAGTTTTTCTAAGGTTATTAAATAGTATATAGATGACTTGGTACTCAAACTCAAGCTCATTCTCAGCCTCTGGAGAAGAGAATTCAGGAAGTGGGAGGCTCCAGTGGGAGAGAGGTGTCAGGAGAAAATACAGTAAGAAAGCTGATTGTCAGAGTTTAAGAGATTCATTACACAGCAATGTTACTGTCACTAACAATAATACAAGAAATCACTCGGTGGGGATGAAATAGTTGCTTTAGTAGTAAGCTTTGAAAACTGGGTGGAAAAGGCTAAGTTTGAGAAACAAAAGTTTATCAATTTGCATTTGAATTTTTACAGTAATATCTTAACCAATAGAAAAGCAGAATGCCACACTGCTAGCACATAGCCTTAAATTTAAAATGAACATAATGCTCCTTGTGTTTTATATAAATCTCTTGATTTACACTCTTTTTATTAACAAACAAAAGATATACACCACTGACTGATGAGGGATTGATACCTGTAATCCAACCATTTTAGGAAGCTGAGAGTTGAGGACAATTGTTTGAAGCCAGCCACTACTAGACTGGACATGAAAGTCCCTCCTGCCCACAGAGAGAGAGAGAAAGAGAGAGAGAGAGAGAGAGAGAGAGAGAGAGAGAGAGAGAGAGAGAGAGAGAGAGAGAGAGAGAGAGAGAGAGGAGAGCACATTTTCAGTTGTTCCCAAATTGTATAGTATCAATCAATCACAGACATTAAAGGAGATCTAGGTATAGGTGTTTATGAAATATTTCCTAGATTTAGGTGCAGGTGATCATGAAATATATTTCCTCTCATTTTTAATGCATCCTCCAGCCATTGTGAAAATGCTCAAAATGTCCATGTTTCAAAATCTGTCCATCCTCTATTAGGTTAATGCATTGTTTTGGGGTTTCCCCATTCTTCAAGGCCATTTTTTATCACTTAATTTTTCAAGACCTAGTACAATGCATGGATCTACAAGGCAAAAAGTTCAAGGCAGAATCCCACCACAAGCTTAGATTTAGCACAATCCTCCTTCCCTCAGGGAAATTTGCCAATTCATAATATTCTTGCATGATTTCCAAACAAGAAACCTAGTGCCAGTATCCACTATTGAGCAGTCTGTTTCCTTGCTTTCTTTGTATTTAATTTAACTTTTTATGTTAAGATTGGAGGCTTGCAATACTGATCAGATATTTGCCAAGGTTTGTATTGTTAAGCTAAAATTAAATTGATTTTAATGATGTTTAATGTTTTCTCCTCTGTGTATGACTAAGAAGTTATATGGGAGCTATGTTAATTTTATTTAATGTGAAAATTTGATCCAGTTTGTATCTCTGGTCTACATAATGTTCAGAAAAGTACAAATATTATTTCCACTCAAAATCATCATTATCACTATTCAACTTATGCTTATTTAGAAGATAAGTCTTTCATAGATATTGTTATAAACCTCACAACAACCTGTTTAGCTAATTTTTTATCTTTATTCTGTTCTATAGATTGGACTATAAAATGAGGTAAACAGCCAAGATTATACATACTAACTTAGGGTACCAAGATTCATCACACACATTTTGATCCTGTTAAACAGGTGATTATAATTTTATTCATATGTAGTAGGAAAAAATCCTTTTGCTAGCTACTATATTTAATTATTTTGACAATTTATAAAAATACAATATCCATAAAGAATATATCATATAGACATCTAGTGAGTAGTTTAATTCTTTTTTTTTCAAATGAACAGGGCATGTTGAACCCAGTTTTGACATAGAGCCAGTGTTATATTTTTCCAGTTGCCAATTATTTGTTTGTCTAATTTAACATCCCTATAAAACAGCTATCACAGTTCCCTCTTTGAAAGGTGTTATCTAAATGCTTCAATACATTTATAGTGCTCCCAATGTTTACTTAAGAATGGTAAAGAAATTTTATTCCATCATCACAATCTACTATGTTAATATTTCACCTTTATAGAGGAACATCTATTACTTGAATACTTCTGGAACTAGGCTGCTAAAGCTCTATTGCATGAAGGTGAGCATTTCTTCTTGTGTTGCATATTGCTTCTGAAGCCTTGAAGGATGCATGTCCCTGCTTCTGTGAATCACATCTGGAATTTACTGGTAATTGATTTTGCTCTGGTAACTGCTATTGTATATGTGGTCCATTTTCCATTGATAGATTCTGAGTTTAAAATATAATTTATTGTCAACTGCCAGTTACTAGATCTCAGTAGGCTGAGATCTGAGAATTGCAGTTCAAAGCCAGCCAAGCAGGAAAGACTGTGAGAAACTTATCTCCAGTTAACCAAAAAGCAGAAAATGGAGCTGTGGTTTAGGTGGTGGAATAATGAAAAAAATATGCTCAGAGGGAGTGTCCAGGCCCTGAGTTCAAGCTCCTGGACTTTAACACACACACACACACACACACACACACACACACACACCTGACTGTGTGTGTGTGTATATATATATATTAATGTATATACACACACACATATATATACATATATATTCTATTACTCAATGTGTCTGAATAGAATCAACCAAACAGTTCCTAAGAATGACACAAAATATTGTTTCTAGTGTTTATCATGAAGGAACAAAAATCTAATAATACTGAAATAAGCAAGGAAAAACATATTTTTCAGTCTAACATTCCACTGGCAATATAATGACCAAATCAATTTTGCCAATAGTTCAAATGGACAGAAGGGGTGTTTTTTCTTGGCATTTCATCTTCTTTTGTTTCATATTATTTTCAAATTTCCTAGTAATCACCACAGTAAATAAAGCAAATAAATAAAATAAGTGTTTAGAATATTCCTGCTGGTAATAATACCTGAGATGGCTCTGATAAACTCTTCAAATTTTATATTTGATAATATATAATAGAAACACTTCTTAATTTAAAAAAATTTTAAACTGAACATTTTAAATTTTTTTCTGATTTTTTTTTAAACCCTAAGTTTTCTCATCTATTCAATTGAAGTCCAGGTATGAAAATTAAATACCCAACCAAATGTTATTTTCTAGAAATTCCTAAATATCTGAGATCTTAGAAATTTCCAAATATCCTATATGTGAGAAACGAGGAGTTGGAGGCATTATAAAGATGAAGACCTCAGGCCTTGGCTTCCACAACTGGAGCCCATTAGTTGTGTGGCCAGAGGGCTGCACAGCAGAGTTCTTATTAAGATCAGCACCCAACAGTGTCCCAAATTCTCTGTAGATGCTCATTACCAACAAGCCCACCCAACCTTCTACTTTCATTCCTTGTGACCACTTAACTCTTCTATTCCTACCCAGAACAGCAACAAAACTACACAAAGTCCAATATGAAGGGAGTTGTCTTCTTCCTCTTGCAGGGTACAACCCAGGCAGTTGTGCTTTGTCAACAGAAGTTGTGCAATGTTAATCTCTTCCAATTAGTTCTCTTCAAGCTTGCCAGATGTTTTATTTGGCATCACCATTGGTCAGATGATCTGAAAACAATAAATGCAATTCAGACTGATGGTCTAGGGAACATCATATGACTTTCAATTAGGGCAAGTAAGCATTGGAAAACAGATGCCCACTCTTCAAGAAATGCATAATTACTTCACAATCACAACCTCACCATCTCATCTTTAAAACAAATCTTCCCAATTCTCTCCTCTTCAGGTTCAGATATGATGTTTCAAAGCCAATATTCTTGCAGATGACCTTGAAGATGGAAAGGGAAGCTGCAGATTCTGTTTACTTAAGAGAAGTTAAATGGTGCATGTAATGTCTCTGTTACACAGTACACAACGGTGACTGACTTTAGCCTTTAAATTGCATTTGTCATTTGCTTTTGCTGTCAAGTGACCTATACTTATTTATGTTGGTAGGCATCAGAAAAATGCCCATCACTTTTCAACTAACTCTGAAAAACAAAGACATTCTGGATAAACAAAGGAAATCACTCTTCTCTCAAACCAAAGCAAGAGTTAGTCCACTACATTAGCATGACAAATATCTATTGAGAACAAGGCTTCCAATGGTGACTGCACGCCTCTCACATTCAACGGAAAAACTAGAAGTTTGTGATTCATCCAGTACAAGTACACATTTCAGCTCCTTTACTTAATAATTTTGTGATCTTTGGCAAATTAACTAATCTCTCTCTGCCTCAGATTTATCTTTAAAAGGGAAAAATAAAATATAATAATTTCCTCAAAGGGCTGTAGAGATAATTAAATCAGGCAATATATGTCATTTTCAAACAATAATTTGAATACATTGTATTTGATAGATGTTATTCATAACCCAATACCAGTGCTTTGAAAAAAAGTACATGCTTATAGTTGTAATCAGTCCCCACTATGCAGAAGACTGATATTTGAGAACTGAGGTTCAAAGTCATCCTGGGCAGATACATCCTGGGCAGAAACTTTTTCCAGTTAATCAGCAGAATGACAGAAGTAGAGAAGTGGTTCACATGGTAGAGTGCCAGCCTGAGTGAAATAAAAACAAGTTAACACTGCAAAGCCCTGAGTTCAGGCCCAGTACTGACATATACTCATCATAGTAATTTCCCTAGCTTATAAAATGTAAGACAAAACAATGTATTAATCTACAAATGTACATCAACAACTTCATTTGTATTACTATAACCCAAAGTCAAATTTTAGTTCTGTATCTCATATGGATTGTATGAATGTCCCTCAAAGGTCCATGTGCTAAAACCTTGGCCCTCTGGGTACTGTTATTGGGAGATGCTGAGATAATTTAAGAACTGGAACCTTGGGAGTGGTTCTTGGACCACTGGGGTGTCCTATTGAAGAGGACTCTTCCTGTGACTTTGCTTTCCAACTCATGAAGCAAGAAATTTGCTCCTACAAGTTCCACAGAGGTTCCATATCTTAGCTATGGTAAATAATGCTTCAATAAACATAGTGCTGGTAGCTTTAGTATGGTCTTGTTTGTGATCATTTGGGTAAATGCCCAAAAGTGGGATTACTGGGTCAGGGGAGCTCTATGTGGAATCTTTTGAGGAACCTCCATACTACTTTCCAAAGTGGTTGAACAAGTTTACACTCCCACCAACAATGCAGTAAGGTTCCCTTCTGTCCACATCCCCTCCAGCATCTGTTGTTATTAGAGTTCTTGATGATAGCCATTCTAACTGGGGTGAGGTGGTATCTCAATGTTGTTTTGATTTGCATTTCTTTTATGGCTAGAGAGGTTGAGCATTTCTTCATGTGTCTATTGGCCATCCTTCTTTCTTCTTCAGAGAAGTTTCTCTTTAAGTCTTTAGCACACTTATTAATTGGGCAGTTGTTTCTTTGAGGATTTGTTGTTGGGGGATTTAGTTTTTTGAGTTCCAGGTATATTTTAGATATGAGACCCTTGTCCATTGTATGGCTAGTGAAGATCTTCTCCCAATCCGTGGGCTTTCTATTGATCTTGCTAGCTATGTCCTTTGCCATGCAGAAGCTCTGCAATTTCATGCAGTCCCATTTGTCCAACCTTTCTTTGATTTGTTGTGTTTCTGGGTCTCTATTAAGAAAATTTTAGCCTGTGCCAAGGAGACCTTGGGTTTCTCCTATTCCATCCTGTAATGTTTTCAGAGTGTCTGCTTTGACCCGGAGGTCTTTGATCCATTTGGAGTTGATTCTGTTGAAGAGTGGTACATAAGGATCTAGCTTTAGTTTTCTACAAGTAGTTAACCCATTTTGCCAGCACATTTACTGAAGAGGCTGTCTTTCTTCCATTCTATTTTTTTAGCTCCCTTATCGAAGATTAGGTCTGTAGGTTCATTTCTGGGTTTTCAATTCTGTTCTGGAATTCTATACCTCCATCAGAAAGAATGACATTGCCCCATTTGTTAGGAAATGGAAAGACTTGGAAAAAATTATATTAAGTGAAGTAAGCCAGGCCCAAAGAAACATAAGTCCCATGGTTTCCCTTATTTGCAATAACTAGTGTATGTCTGAGACAAGCAGAAAAGGTCAGATAAGTTGATGTAAGGTGAAATGAACCCCAAGATAAGTATTCAAATTTTTTTTCTTTCATGCAATTGTTTCTAACATATTTATAAGATGATTTCTTTGTTGCTTTGTATGTCTCTCCCCCACACTCTAACCCCTGTTTTCACTGTAGTTGATGTTGATATAATTTGTGGAGGGGAAGGGAAAAAACAAATTGTTTAAATAGGGATAAAGGTGGACCCATTGCAACAATGAGATGTACAAGTCGTTATGTCAAAAAACCAACTTTACAACTTTGGGGGGCGTGGGGTGGGGGAGTTGGGAAGGGATGGGAAGGGGAAACAAAGGAGGAGGCAACAATGCTTGATAAGAAATGTACTCATTATCTTGCCCATATAATTGTAACCCCTCTATACGGTATTTTTACAATAAAAAAAAGAAAAGGAATTACCCATAAAAATAAAATAATAATAATAATAAAAGTTCCACAGAGGCCCAAAGAAATGTCATTTGCTTTTTCTAGAACCTCCAGAAACAGAACTAATATAAATCTCTTCTCTGTTTGAGTTGATCGCCTCAGATGTTTTGCTAAAGTTACACAGAAATGAGTAGTACACTCTCCTAAAGTTTCAAGACTAAAGAGTCAATGGTGTAACTTTATACTACATTGAGTAACAAACTAAAATAAGCCCAGAGTGAGATTCTGGCAAGTGCCAAAAAGCTGTTAGTTACATGAGGGGGTGGATATGATTGTGGAAAGACTAAAAGTACCAAAGGGACAGAAGCTATACAAATATACAAATGATATAACACCAACAGACCAAATTAATCAAACTCTATCAAGTTATTTTTCAAACTTGCTGGAGCCGACACTTAACTTTTACCTCGTGTTTACTTCGTGCAAGAATCAATACTAATCCAGAAAACTTCTAAATTCTCACTTCTAGCCCTGGTTCAGCCTTTGCCCTTGTTTCACCATTTTGTACCCCTTCCTTTCCCCAAATCAGATAAGCATATATACAAAACACAAGGTACCAGAATCAAAAACAGTGACTTCTAGGGATAAATCAAAGGGAAAAATAAAAAATAAAAAGAACAAATTGATACAGTACAACAAGAGCAACAACCAAAAAAAAAAAAAAAAAAAGACCTCGTTTCCATATCTTGGAGTTGATTTCAATCAGAAGATCCTCACAAGACACTACGTTGGAAATGAACTTTACAACTTTGACTGGGGAGGGGAGTAGGAGAGGAAGGGATAAAAAAGGAATGGATAACCATGTTCAACAAGAAATGTACTCATTACCTTACTTCTGTAACTGGAACTCCTCTGTACAAGACGTTTATAAAAAAATGACATACAATAAAAAATGCTAACCCCTCCCCCCAAAAACTCACTTCTTAATGAATTCTGTTGCATTGTAAAAGATGAATAATACTTATTAACTAGTAACACATGATTAGCTTGATCATTACACAGGATAAACTATCTATATGTTAATCAGTATATTTATGTTAATTGTTAATTTTATTGTCTCACCACAAAGGTGTATATTATGGCATAGGCTGACCTTCAAGGCACACAGACTACCTGTTAGGAATTTTTTTTCTTTACTAAGTTGTGTAACTGCTAAAATTAATTGCATCCCTGGGTTATTATATTATGCATGAATTGTCACCCAAATGAATGACAGTCTTTGAGGGAGTGAAAGAACGGGGATTTAGCTATGTTCCCAGTGAGTGCTGCCAGCTACATGTCAACTGACATGATACCCAATTATCAGATCACTAATTAAGGCTATCAAACTACCATGCCTTGTTGGCCCTCACGATGCTTTTTAACTTCTGCTTTTAACTTTCTTTCTTTTTTTCTTTTTAGTAAATTGGAACAAAAACCTCTTCAAAATAGTATTTCTTGACTTCTTGAAACTAAAATTTATCAGTGGATATGTCATACAATATGGTACTTTCGTTGTGCTTAATTCTTTACATGTAACAACGTAGCAACAATATGCTTTAATTTGGCTTTTTCTCATCTCAAAATTGCAAAAGAGCTAATAAAAGCCAAGTACAGGTTTGATGCCCTTAACCAGACTACTTGTTCAGCTAACCCATAGAATTGTGAGAAATGACAAGTGTGTTTTACAAGCCAGTAATTTGGGGTAGTTGGATAAGCAGCAAGATGGAACTGATTCACTGAATTAATCTACTAGACTTATGAACTTGACTCAGTAAGAGGTTTTCTCTGGTGGTCCAACATGAATAACAAGACAATTAACAGGGTAGAGTTGCAAGCCCACAGTGAGGCTAGCTCTGCTAACTTAGGGAATAGGGGATTACATTCTGTGCCTGGAAGTATAGGTAGAAGATATTTATTTCAGTAGTTTCAAAACTGTTTTACATCAGATATCAGAGTCTCATACCAACCTCCTGAAATATTTGAGAGGTTGAGAATTGGAGGATCACTGTTCAAGGCCAGCCTGGGAAGAAAATCTACAAGATTCCATCTCAACAGAAGGAAGGTAGATGTGGTGACACATACCTTTCATCCCAGCAACTACAAAAAGCTTAAAATAGATTAATACAAGTCCTGGCATTGACTAATTAATGCCTACGCAGAGGTGAGATCTTTTTACAGAGAGAGAAGGGGGGGAGGTAGGGAGAGAAAAGAAAGAAAGAAAAGAAGAGTAAAAAGGGGGTCAGAGAAGGGGCTCAAGTAATAGAGTACATACCTACCAAGTATGAGGTACTGAGTTTAAATCCCATTCTGAAAAAAAAATCCTAAAACACAAAACAAAAATGTACTTATGTTTGAAACCTGGTGTTCAGTACAAAATTCATAAGTCAACATTCAACTCTACTCTACTCTGATTATATATGTTCAATGTAGAAACCTTAGGAAAGTTTTCATTTCAGAGAAGAAGGCTGCCTCAAAACACATTTATGAAGATTTGGAAGTCACTAATCCTATCCAGCTATAGTAAGAAGCATCAATTAAGTAATAAATACATTGTTAGGTATTGTAGTATTCACCAGAATAAGAAACATTAACTACACTGAGAAATACTAAAACCCAGAAAAGTAAGGTGGTTTGTTCAAGTATATGTCACTTGAAGTGAAAGAACAAGAATTCTAACTCCTTTCCATCTAATATGATCTTCTGCCTATAATAACATCTGAGAGTTTTAATCTAGGCAATGTAGGTAGCTTCTGCAATGCCCAGTGCCTGTCAACTTGTAAGCCAAGAAATTCTTTAACATCAGCAATTTGATATTTTTGTTCAGCCAGCAACAAATATTGAATAAGTAACAGTTGCTATTTTCCACATGCACATAAACTCACAGGAATCAGCCTTTTCACAAAGCTTAAAATCTTATTCACTATAGAGTGTTTGTAAGTATCTACTTTTCACCATTTTCCTTTTAAAGGAAATTCAGTCCTTTAAGCTTGATATTTCATATGTGTAGCTTTTATTATTAGCATTTGCTTTTTTGTAATGAAATAGAAAAGAAAAGAACTTTAGTCACAATACTAAGCCATTGTATTGGATTGCCCATACCCTAAAGTGCAATTTAAGTATGGCAAATCAGCCCTAATAGTTGTACAAATCTAGAACAAGTCAACAGTGGTAACTTCTGAGGATTCGTCAGTGCTCTGTACTTTTTGTTTCTCTGCTCTGAAATAAATAGTGAACTTTCGCATGAAAAAATTTTCAGTGGAACAAATGCTTAATATATTTAAAATCATAAATCAAACATTAAAATCCTTTATCCTAGATTAGGACGTTCCTTGCTGTGATGTGGAAGGTAAACTCCACATGTCAATTTATCCAAGGAGTATCTTTGTTAATGTTCAATAAACCTTGTCTTATCTATTTTCAATGTACCATTAAGTGACATATCAGTAACAACTGTTAATAAACAAGTCATTGTAATTACCAGCTTAAAAAGACATATGACATGTGTAGCCAGAAATTACTATATAAGGAGTGGGAGCACATTTTCAGTTATCTATTTAATGCTCTCTCTTGTGCTCTCTCTCTCTCTCTCTCTCTCTCTCTCTCTCTCTCTTTTAACATTTTTTTGTCAGGGGGCTTGAACTCTAGGCCTGGGCGCTGTCCCTCAGCTCTTCGGCTCAAGCCTACCACTCTATCACTTGAGCCACAGTACCACTTCTGGTTTTCTGGTAGTTAATTGGAAATAAGAGTCACTGGGACTTTTCTGCCCAGGCTGGTTTTGAACCACTATACTTAAACCTCTGCCTCCTCAGTAGCTAGGATTACAGGTGTGAGCCACCAGCGCCCAGCTTATTTAATCCTCTTGAATCTATCAGAATTGCTAACCAAGAACTTCTGTGCTTTAGATACATTTTGGATAGTATGTCCCTCCCTTGAGTCCAAGTGAGGATCTCTCACATTTCATCCTTTGATAAAGTGATACAAAATGAAGAAAAGTTATCTCACAAATGAGAATAGTCACCTTCCTTCCTTGGATGGTGAAGCTGTATAAAGCTGAATCAAACAAATTCATCTTCAGTTACAACTGAGGGACAGTACCCCAGAAGCTTTCTGTACAGTCAGTTACCTAATATTTCCACGCATGCTAACTTCATTATCTCTTCTTCACAGATAAGGAAAATGAGAATTAAGAACCTTAAAAGAGAAAAGAAATGGTTACTTTATACCAAGAAACTTTGCAAGCGTGACCTATTGTTTTCAGAATAAAAGCTTCTGCCTCCCTGTGTGCATACCCTAATCAAGAACCAAGATGGATATATTACTTTGACAAAAGAGAACAAAGGTTACCTAGTTATTCACTATAAGTAGATTATCCTAGATTAAGTATGTGTACCTAATGACGTCACAAAAGCCCTTAAAGAGGAAGGACGGCAGAAGAAGGATTAATCAAAGAAGATTTGAGAATGCTGTGATGTTGGCTTTGAAGATAGAGGAAGATGAGGTAAGGAATGTCGATAGCCTCTAGAAATTAAAAAGCACAAGGAAGCAGATCTTTTTCTAGAGCTTGCAGAATAGAACACAGCTTTGTGAAAACCCTGATTGTAGCACAGTGATATACACATTGTACTTCCATCTTACAGAACAATCAAGTAATAAATGTATGTTGTGTTAAACCTTTATAGTTGGCATAATTTGTTACAGAATAAAGATTGGCTATCTCACCTGAACCAAGTGACAATTTCCCATCACCTATGAGGACATATGCCCTTGATGGTGATGTAGGGAAGGTAGCATCTCTTCCTGAGCTTGTCTTCCTGAAATCTGTATAATTTTTATCATCTGTATAATCATCAGGTAAATTCAGATGGAAGGACATTCTAGGAAATATCTAGCCAGTACTCTTCAGAACTTCCAAAGTCAAAGGTTCTGACCATCCACAGGAGAATAAGAGGTCAAGCTGACCCACCAGTGCAATGTTATATCCTCAACTTGATCTTGAAATAAAAAAGTATTTTAAGGGGAGAGAAAATGAGAGGGGGGGAGGGGAGGGAGGAAGGAAGAAAGGAAGGAAGGAACGAACGAACGAACGAAGGAAGGAGGGAGGGAAGGGGAAGGGAGGGAGAAGGTGGGAGAAGGAGGGAAGAGGGAGGGAAGAGAGAAAGAAAGAAAAAAGAAAGAAAGTAAGGAAATGTGGAAAGAGGTCTTGAGTTGATTTGGGGCAAAATTACTATCTAAAGTCTGACAAATACACTGAAGCTACTGCAACATGTTGAAAGTTAAAGTAAGTGGATGTTTTCTATACTTTGCAAATTTTCTATAATATGAATGAGTTTCTGGAATAAAAAGTCAATTTAAAAAACAAAACAAAAAATTGTGTATGTTTGAGTATGTGGGTGCAAATACTCATGGTCATATCCAATTCTTATATAATTGTACATTTTATTTCTTAATTTCCTCATTGATACAGTGCTCTGTCCTCAGACTTATAATCAGAATGACCTTCCCTGACCTACTATAACCATTAATTTAAGTCCAAGTTACTGAGAAGAGAGCAAAATTATTTCTAACTAACTAACAAAATTAATTCTAACTAAAATCACATAAGATTAGCAAGTGAAAGATTTTGAAAAATTCTAGAAGTTTTTGAAATAAAGAAGACCTCTATTACTAACCATGCTCTCAAATTCTTACTTTTCTTGCTTAGATATTTCTGTTCTTATAAGACTTTGTTTAGAATCAGGAGTACTATAAGATTCTGTTGTTGATGTTGGACTCAAACTGTGAGTGTACATAGTGAGAGTTATAAAGACATCTTACTTCATTTTTGCAATTGAGTAAGCAATATTGATCATAAGATATTAATTATAATAACAGTTCTCAGTGAGATCCAGGGGAATTTCTAAGCCCCTTATCTCATTTGTATTTATCTCATTTGAGCATGAAAAACACTTACATTGTGTAGTCAACTTCACTAATTTCTAAATGAGTAAACGGAGATTCGGGAAACTGATGAAAATTGCTATGTGATCAATATGTGGTTGAACTAGATTTCAAACTATTTTGTTATTTTGAGTTCAGAATTTTGTATCTGATTGTAACTGTTAGAGCATTTGCTCTGAAAATATGGTTCAGTATATTGTCTCTCTCCTTTTTCTTTCTTTTATTTGTGCCAGTCCTAAGGCTTAACTTCAGGACCTGAACACCATCTCTTAACTTTTTTCACTCAAGGCTGGTGCTGTACCATTTGAGTCACACAGCTCCATTTCTGGCTTGTGGGGGGGCTCACTAATTGGAGGTGAGAGTCTCATGAGCTGACTTTGAAACATGATCCTCATATTTCAGTATCTTGAGTAGCGAGGATTATAAGGCATGAGTCACCAGCACCCAGCAGGCTCAGTCTATTCTTATGACTAATGATTTTAACAGCCATCCTTATGTGATATTATCGGATTTAATTTATCTTCCTTAAACCTCACTACTATTGTTATGGAATAGGTGTGGTCACAGATTAGGTGCCTTGTACAGTGGATGCTTAGATAAGTGTTTGAATGCAAGAATTTGATGGAGACAATGCTTTGGGATTGGCATGTAGAGAAAGGAAAGCAAATGAAAAAAGGAAAGGTTATTGGTTGTTCATCCACAACAAAAGACACAGTCATTCTCCAGTTCTAGAGCTGATAACCCTGACAAACTGGACAGATTTGGGCCAGGTATCTGGGGGATTTATAGGACTTTTGTGATTGTCACTGGATATTGGCTATTCTGGGAAGAAGTGAGGCCATAGATGAGGGCAGAGAGCAGTCTCCAGCAAGGGATTAAGCTGTGCCCAGTACCCTAGAAGCTGAGGAAATTAATACTTCTGTCCCACACTAAAGGCAGATGCTAAGGGGATTCTGAGCTATGTACTAGGTATAAACCAGTCAAAAAAGAAAGAAAGAAAGAAACAATTTCCACAGAAACAACTAGTAGAATATATTGCTGGGTGAATAGACAAACTGATTCATTGATTGATTGGTCATAGGAATTGGCTAGTTCCAATATGAAGTCTCAGATGTCTAGATCCAAGAAAGCTAGTATTTTGATTTCAGTCTGAAGCTGGATGCTTTTCACAGGTCTTCATCAGAATGCAATTGAAGGAGTCAGATAGAAGGGAATGCTTTCTTATTCAGCATTTTTTTTCTTGTTCTACTCAAACCTTCAGCAACCTGATTTACTTACTCTGTGATTTCAAATGTCAATCTTACCTGCAAACACTCTCACATACATACAGAGAATAATATCTGAACAGATAAATTCCTGGGCACTCTGTGACCCAGATTGACAAATAAAATTTGCCATCATAGTAAGTGACATGAGTAAGATATGAGTCTAGATCTGTCAGATTTGTGTATGAGTACTCTCTAGGGTCCCGTGCTCCAGAATATGTGAGTGCTCTGTGGTGCCAAAGGAGAGAATGATGGGGAATATTTTTGATATATCCAGGGCAGCTACATAATTCAGTCCAGAAAGTGAAATTCTCCCTAAGAAATGATATGATAAGCAATGCTTACTTTAAAAATGGAAATACAAAATATCTTCATAAAAGGAATGACATTAAATGACTACCTAAGTGTTTGCATACAAAAATCATGCAATATTAAAAATTAACATTGAGCTACATTAGTAAATAAAACTCCCAAACTAGAAAGCCCCTATATTCTGGTAAATCAGACTTTTTTCAGATAGAACACTCAAATCTATAATTAACTCTGTTCATGGAGGTCAAGGGAACCAAATTCTATAGACAAACATATTAATGAAAATTGATATGCTGATATAATTTTATATATTTACTCTAGCTCAAATAATTAAATGGTTAATTTAACAATCATGAATAATCATCTGAAACATTTTACTTTTTGCCTAATTTAACAGCAATTGTAAAAAGTGCTGTCAGTCTTCTTTTCCAAATTATAGGACCTAATAATGCCTTGGAAATTCCCAAGGTAATCCATATTCTCTTCATTCCATATGTAGCAAATATAAGCTAACTGAAAAGGAAAGAAAGTAATTCCAAACACTATTTCATTGGAGGTAACAGAGCTGAAGAGTTAGAGGAAGGATGGGAGAAAAATGGACAGTCTATGAAGGAGTATCTTAACTGTAGAAATAGTAAATAACTACCTGGGTATTAAAACAGCAAAAGGGTTTAGACCCTTTTATTTCACTGCTCTTTCTGATTCATATACCTCCATGAAACTGCTAAGAAGTCTCACTTTTGGATAACAGTGCTTTCATCTTGTCCTTATATATACCTTTGAGAAACTATCAAATGTCTTTCCAAAAATACATTATAGTATCTCTATGGTAGAGCATTCCCCAGATTTTCTAGTCTAATAAACATTGCCTAAAAAGGAAATAAGTCTGATCTGGCATAATTCCTACTCAATTTGTTCTATAATCACCCCTATTCTTTTCTTAGAATCATGAAGTATATGTTTATTAGCCCATTTGGGAACTTAACCTGGCATCAGTGTCATCCTTACACTCAATTCTATAGTTTGAAAGTTTTGTATTCTTAGATATTTCCAAGATTTCAGTCTTGAGCACCATCTCATCATTGGCTTCCCAAAAACTAATCTTAGTAGTAAATAATCATAAAAGCTATTCTTTATATGAATTTTCACTGAATGGTAATGCAAAGATTATTCTAAGTAGTGAATAAGACATTTGCAGAATCACAAGGCTTTCTCCCATACTTCTCAAGTAGATACTACCTGACTCTGAGTCTCAGAGTTCAATACTGCTATTCAATTCCTGTCACCTTTCCCTTCAAGGTAGTGGTACAATCACACACAAGTTAAATATATGCAGTCATCCATGGTTTATGAAAAACAAAATTTACTTGATTACTATGTACTATCATACTAAACACTGAGAAGACAAAGAAGAATCTGGTCTTGTAGAATTTATGCTACCAAAATTTATACCACCAAAATTCATTTTATTCATCAGAAGACCAACAAATAGATATTTTGTAAACAATGGCTTTTTAAAGTTAAATTAACAGTTAAGAAGCACAATATGATCAGGCACTGGTGGCTCATGCCTGTAATCCTAGCTACTCAGGAGGCTGATATCTGATGGTCATGGTTCAAAGCCAGCCTGGGCAGGAAAGTCTGTGAGACTCTGATTTCCAATAAACCACCAGAAAACTGGAAGTGGTGCTGTGGCTCAAGTGGTAGATTGCTTGTCTTGAGCTGAAGAGCTGAGGGGCAGCACCAGGGCCCGGAGTTCACACCTCACAACCGACAAAAACAAAAAAAGAAACACAATATGTAGGAAAGGCAATACAAAAATTCACATGGGACCATAAAAGGCCCTGAATAGCAAAAGCAATCCAAGGTAATGCTTGAGGTATAGCTATTCAAATTTCAAAGTTACTATAGAAAGATATAGTAATGGAAACAACTTGGCACTAGCAAAAAACAGAAACAAGGACCAATGGAATAGAATAAAACATCCAGAAATAAACCTACATACCTACATACCTATAGCTATCTAATATTTGCTAGAGAGCCAAAAACATAAAATGAGAAAAAGACAGCGTCTTCAATAAATGTTGTTGGAAAAACTGGATATTCACATGCAGAAAACTGAAGCTGAATCCCTATCTGTCACCCTATACTAGTATGGATTCAAAATGCGTCAAAGACCTCAATATAAGATCTAAAACCATCAGACTACTACAGGAAGGAGCAGGGGAAACATTAGAACATCTTGGCATAGGGAGGAACTTTCTGAGTAAAGTTCCAGGGGCTAAGCAAATCAAAAAGAAAATGACTAGTGAGATTGCATCAAACTAAGAAGTTTCTACACAGCAAAGGGGAGAGTTACAAGCTAAAAAGCTACAAAATTGGAGAACATCTTTGCCAGCTATACAATATTAGACAATGATCTAATATCCAAAATAAACAAGGACTTTAATAAACTAAACCCACAAAGAATCAAGAATCCAATTAATAAATGAAAAAAATGAGCTAAAGAGGGTTTTCTCAGAAGAAGTAAAAATGGCTAATAGACACCTAAAATAATGCTGAACAATTTTGGCCAAAGGAAATGCAAATCAAAACATTAGGATTCTATCTCACCCCAGTTAGAATGGCCATCACCAACAATAGGGTAGGGGGAAGGAAACCTAAATATTGCTGGTGCGAATGTAAACTTGTACAACCACTTTATAAAGCAGTTTTGAGATTCCTTAAAAAAAAGGAAATATAGAACCATTCTATGATCCAGCAATTTTACTCTTGTAGGGCATTTTCCAAAATGATTACAAATTAGAATACAGTAAATCCACTTCCATAACCATGTTCATTGCTGAACTATTAACCATACAAGGTATGGAAAAAGCCCAGATGCCTCTCAGTGGACAAATAGATCAAGCATATGTGGTATATACACACTATGGAATTTTATTTGTCCATTATAAAGAATTATACTACATCATTTGCAAAGGAATGGATGGACCTGGAAAAAATTATGTTAAATAAAGTCAGGGTCAGAGAACACATGTTTTCTCTTGCATGTGGAAACTAGCTCTAACTTATAAATATACAGGTGAGCACATTGGGGTTACATGTAAGTGTACACAAATGTATTAACCAAAGTATGGTGTTTGTGGGGTAGTTCAAATGATGTAATTCCTTAGAAAAACTAACTCATGTTCCGAAGAAATGAATACTAGGAAATTGGCACTTGAAAAGTGTGGGGGGAGGAAGTCAAGAGAACAGGGGTTGATGGATGAAGAGAAGAAAGCAGAGAGAATTCAGTCACAATATCCAATGCATATCTTATGAAAATGAGAAAATCAGATCTTTTTCTTTGGGAGAATGCTAAAAGAGGTCTACTGATCAAGATGCATTATACCTATAAACTGATTTGTTGAATGGCAATCCCTTTGTTCAACCACTTAAAGATAATGAAAGTACAACTCTTTAAAAAAGAAGAAGAAAGTTATGGTTGCTAAGGAACAGACTTTCTGCTACAGAACTGGTGATCTAAATTTTTAATCACCCAGATGTTTATTTTTACTTTAGAATTAAAAAAAATTGTTCAAGTGATGCTCACTACTATCCCTATAATATCAATTCTCAAGCTTTAATGTGCATGAATCTTCATCAAAACTTCAGGCATGCTTATTTAAAACTGTGATTTTTTTTCAGTTCTATCAAAATGGTATACAATAATCTGAATTAAAAAATAATTTGAATTCAAGATTCATAGAACTAGAGAGGTATTACACTTTCTCTTTAATTTCAAGAAACATTTTAGGGGGCTGGGAAGATAGCTCAGTAGTAGAGCGCTTGCCTTGCATGCCTGAGGCCCTGGGTTCGATTCCTCAGCACCACATAAGCAAAAAGAAAAAAGCCGGAAGTGGCGCTGTGGCTCAAGTGGTAGAGCGCCAGCCTTGATCTGAAGAGCTGAGGGACAGCGCCCAGGCCCAGAGTTCAGGCCCCACAACCAGACCCCCCCCCCAAAAAAAAGAAAAAGAAACATCTTAGATGTATCTTCTGAATGTCCAGAAGAGTTGAACCAGAGTGTCAGGATTGGGCTCAGCAGTCACAGGTGAGTCAGAAGCACTGTTCTGTCAAGAGTGGCAACCTCATTAAAACGCAAACCTTTTAATGAAAAAAGAAATAAGAAGAAACAAAGATGGCTAGTTGGAGATTAATTTCCATCTCATTATTGCAAATTGGAAAAGCTAAGAAGTCAGAGGAAGACATATAATGAGCCAGAAGATAATGAGATAATATATTTCTAGGCATCTTAATACATATTTATTTCTTAAGAAGTTAAAAGCAGGATATGGAGCAGAGGATTCTGGGATAATGGCAGCCTGAATTTATATCCTTGGTTCTCTTGTTCTTGCTGCAGCTCCTTGTTAAAGAGGCTTAACGGCCGGGACCCAGTGGCTCATGCTTGTAATCCTAGACACTCAGGAGGCTGTGGATCACGGTTCAAAGCCATCTTGGGCCGAAAAGTGGGTGAGACTCTGATCTCCAATAAACCACTAGAAAACTGGAAGTGGCACTGTGGCTCAAGAGGTAGAGTGCTTGCCTTGAGCTGAAGAGTACAGGGACAGCACCCAGGCCCAGAGTTCAAGCCCCAAGACCAACAAAAGAAAAATTTAAAAAAAGAGGCTTAAGAAATAGAATGATCTTGCTGATAAATACTGCAGAGCAAAGCAGTTGTTCATTGTTGATAATGAGTCAATGGAGAAATGGAACTCTTGAAAGTTTTGATAGAGTAGAATTCTGTTTTGGAGTGAAGAGGAGGATCTGTATTTTGTTTTCCTCTTAAGGTGGCCTAGTCAGTTAATAAACAAAATCTATAAGAAAGTAAATTCAGGGCTGGGAAGGTGGCTCAGTGGTAGAGTGCTTGCCTTGCATGCATGAGGCCCTGGGTTCGATTCCTGAGCACCACATAAGCAGGAAAAAAAACAAAACAGAAGTGGCGCTGTGGCTCAAGTGGTAGAGTGCTAGCCTTGTGCTGAAGAGCTGAGGGACAACACCCAGGCCCAGAGTGCAGAGCCCATGACTGACCAAGAAAAAAAAAAAAAAAAAAGTAAATTCATAAGTGGAATCATTGTGTTGCTCTGGCCAAAAGCCTCCTTTTCTCTTTTGCTTGGTCCTAAAGTGTCCTACACTAAAAAAGCGTTCTCTCTACTTCTCAGTAGGGTCATTCAGTTATTCCTGCTAACTGACCTGCAGAAGGCTCCCCAGCACCCACTGCTATAGGTGCTGTGCTGAGATTACTTACATGGCGGACACGCAAAGAAACTGTGCAAACCACAGATACAAATACCAGAAACACATTACCTGAGAGAGAATGATTTAACACAGTAGGTGAATAACTCAATAGCAACACCTACATATATAAATAAATATATAAACATATTTTATATATTATATTTACATAAATATAGATACATTTACATATACATTCTCTCTCTCTATACACACACACACACACACACACACACACACACACACACACACACACACACACACATATATATATATATATATATATATATATATATATATATATATATATATATTTCCTCTGGCCAGTTAAAAATAAGAAATAGGTAGAAAGACCTGGACACAGGTGACACACATTTGTAATCCTACTGATTCAGGTGGCTGAGATCTGGAGGATGATAGTTTGAGGCTAGTCTGAGCAGAAAACTCTAC
The DNA here is from genome assembly GCF_019054845.1 of Dipodomys spectabilis. Lineage (NCBI taxonomy): Eukaryota > Metazoa > Chordata > Mammalia > Rodentia > Heteromyidae > Dipodomys > Dipodomys spectabilis. The sequence continues at coordinate 924,681 of NW_024870867.1, forward strand.
CAGACTCTACCTATAATTAATCCCCCAAAATACTAGAAGTGAAAGTCTGTATCAAGTGGTAGTGTGCCACTCATGAGTAAGAAAGCCAAGAGGGAGCACAAGGCCTTGAGTTCATGTCTCAGGACTAGCACAAAAAAAAATTGTTTCCAAAGTGACTTAATAATTAAAGTCAGAGACAAGAAAGAAACTGGAAGAATATTGATGCCACAAGATGAAAGGAAAAACACAAATATTTAATATTCAAAAGATGAGAACAGACACAACAAAATATAATCAGAGGAACAGAAATGGCAAACAAAAATAATAAGCATAAATTATGCTCCTTGTAGCTAGTTGTCAGAGAAATACAGGGCCTACTATTCTGGGCACACCAAATTTGCCTAAACAGTAAGAAAACAGTCCCATGGGCTGTGAATGAAAATTGGCATTTCCCTTATTCCAAGCTTTTTGGGAGGAAGTCTATGAAAAAAGAAATGAGCCACTTTGAGGATTTATAACAGAGATTAAAATGTACCTGCTTGTAGGTGTTTTGTAGTTGTATAGAGTCATAACTATAGTTAAATTTATAGATTTATATCATATTCTTATATATTGTAGTGTCATTACCACTTTAAAAAATATATACTCAAACAAGAAAACATCATCAAATGACAAACAGATATCATGATTTCAATTCTTTCCATAATAATCTAAAGTTTATAATTTTTATTGATAGAAATTTCAAATGAAGATTATTTTGGCACAAAATGTTCAATGCATCTACAGCTATATTTGTACTCAAGTATTAGTCTGAATTTACATTATGCAATTTCTTTTTTTTAAATTTTATTTTATTTGTGAACATATTGTACAGAGAGGTTACAATTACATGGGCAGGATAATGCATACATTTCTTATCAAGCATTGCAGCCTCCTCCTTTGTTTACCCTTCACATCCCTTCCCAGCCTTCCCCCTCACCCTCCCAATCCTTTCCCCCCCTCCCCGCCCCCGCACCGACATTGTAAAGCTCGTTTTCGACATGACAACTTGTACTTCTCATTGTTGCAACAGGTCCACCTGTATCCTTAAACGACTTGTTTTTCCCCATCTCCTCCACAAGTTATACTGACATCAAATATAGTGAAAGCGGGGGTTACACTGTGGGGGAGGGACATACAAAGCAACAAAGAAATAATCTTATAAATGCGTTAGAAGCACATGCATGAAAGAAAAAAAACATTAAAATACATATCTAAGGGTTCATTTTCCTAACATCATATTATCTGACCTTTTCTGCTTGACTCATACATATACTAGATATTGCAAATAAGGGAAACCATGGGACCTATGTTTCTTTGTGAATTATGCAATTTCTAAACAACATATTACATGATATTAGGCAAAATTGGCCCATGAACAATTTCTTAACATTTTATCCACCAAAACCATAGCTTTTTCTTCTCATCAGTTTCTCTGATTTTGTGAATCTCCTTAACAGAAAACCTAGAAAACTGCCTTTCTATTTATATGCAATTCGTTTCTAAATGCTCCTTTTTTTCTATCTGAAAAGTGTTTTGTATTTATTGTTTAAATTTCATTCTTGATAATTGTTATTGACAGAAAAATATTTATCATTTCACACCCTAATAACTTAAATGTTGGTACCCATTTTTCTGTCTTGGCCTGCCTTCTCCACAGTATTTGTTTGTTTTGTTTTGTTCTGTTTTCCTTACCCCAAACCATGACTCTGTTCCTTTTCTCAAGTACTATTATCATTGCTTAATGCAACAAAGCCCAAGAGCTCATTTCCCTGTCCCTGAGTTCCTTTGTAATATGCCTTACTCCTTCTTACTAGTGGCCTTCCACTTCCTTCTAGAATAACATCAAGATCAAAATTTGGCCAAAGACATGTTGGTAGTCTAGCATACCAATTTAATAACCACATAAAATAATAGATTGCATTGTTAATATTTAGAGCAGAAGCAGAAGCAGGAAGAAAAAAAGAATTTTCTATTCTTTTTAGTTAGCTCTGATGCAAAGTTGAGGTATCACTCCTCCCACCCAAACGAGCCTAACCTCTAACAAACTCATCTTACTTGAAATTGCATTTAAGACCACCCTTATGACTTTTGTTCTTGTCAAAATACTCTTTCAAGGATGGTATTGTTGAAACAGCTTATTAAAATGGAACAATAAAATCTATTGGGGACGTTTTGGGTGTAGGAGGAAGAGTGATAGAGTGAGTGAGCTTGACAGGAATAGAGCATAAGCAGGTAAAGATGTAACATAAGCTAATTTTTAATGCTAATAATGTGTTTTTCCCTAGGAATCCATGGAACATTCCTCAATATAATAAAGGCTGTATATGACAAACCTACAACCAGCATTATACTTAATGGCAAAAAGCTAAAGCTATTTCTTTTAAATGTGGGAATAGTCAAGGATGTTCACTCTCTCTACTTCTCTTCAATTTAGTATTAGAATGCCTAGCTAGAGCAATAGGACTAGATGCAAACGTAAAGGTGATCCAAATAGGGAAAGATGAAGTAAAACTCTCCCTCTTGGCAGAGGACATGATCTTGCATTTAAAGAATCCCATGGACTCCAATGTCAAATTACTCGAGCTGATTCGAAACTTTGGCAAAGAATCAGGGTATGAAATCAACCTTCAAAAATCAGTAGCTTTTCTGTATGCCAACAATGAGAAGAGGGCGGCTGAAATCAGGAAAGCACTCCCTCTGTAATAGCCCCACAAAAAATAAAATACCTAGGAGTTAACTGAAGAAGTGAAGGACTTCTACTATGAAAACTTTAAAAAACCTGAAAGGAAATTAAAGCAGAACTTAGGAAGTGGAAAAACCTCTCATGCTCCTGGATTGGAAGGATCAATTTGTGAAAATGGCAATACTTCCAAGTTTATCTACAAATTCAATGCGATACCTATCAATATTCCAACCTCATTCTTCAATGAAATAGAAGAAGCAGTCCAAAAATTCATAGGGAACAATAAATGACCCTGAATAGCAAAAACAATCCTTAGCAGAAAGAACAGTGCTGGAGGAATGTCAATACCAAATTTCAAACTCTACTACAAAGCCATGGTAATCAAAACAGCTGGCACAAGAACAGACCTGAGGACCAATGGAATAGAACTGAAAACACAGAATTCAACCTACAGATATATGGACACCTCTTCAGTAAATGGTGCTGGAAAAATTGGTTATACACCTGTAGAAAACTAAAGCTAGATCCTTATATATCATCCTGCAACAGAATCAACTCCAAAGATCTCAAAGTCAAAACAGACACACTGAAAACATTATAGGAAGGTATAGGAGAAATTTTAGGGTCCTTGGCAAGGCTGAAATTTTCTTAATAGAGACCCAGAAACACAACAAATCAAAGAACGGTTGGACAAATGGGATTGCATGAAGCTGCAGAGCTTCCACATGGCAAAGGACATAGCTAGCAAGATCAATAGAAAGCCCACGGGTTGAGAGATCTTCATTAGCCATACAAGGTACAAGGGTCTCACATCTAAAATATACTTAGAACTCAAAAAACTAAATCCCTCAAAAACAAATTCTCAAAGAAACAACTGCCCAATTAATAAGTATGCTAAAGACTTAAAGAGAAACTTCTCTGAAGAGGAAATAAGAATAGCCAATAGACAAATGAAGAAATGCTTAACTTCTCTAGCTGTAAAAGAAATGCAAATCAAAACAACATTGAGATGCCACCTCATCCCAGTTAGAATGGCTATAATCAAGAAATACAATAACAAAAGATGCTGGAGGGGATGTGGCCAAAAGGGAACCCTACTACTGCATAGTTGGTGGGAATGTAAACTTGTTCAACCACTCTGGAAAGCAGTGTGGAAGTTTCTCAAAAGGCTCCACATAGAGCTCCCCTATGAACCAGCAATCCCACTTTTGGGCATTTACCCAAATGTTCACAAAGAAGACCACACTAAAGCTACCAGCACGACTATGTTTATTGCAGCACTATTTACTATAGCTAAGATATGGAACCAATCCAGATGTCCCTCAGTAGATGAATGGATCAAGAAAATGTGATATATATACACAATGGAATTCTATGTCTCCATCAGAAAGAATGACATTGCCCCATTGTTAGGAAATGGAAAAACTTGGAAAAAAATAATATTAAGGGAAGTAAGCCAGGCCCAAGAAACATAGGTCCCATGGTTTCCCTTGTTTGTAGTAACTTGTATAAGTTTAGGACAAGCAGAAAAGGTCAAAAGCTATGTATATATGACCTTATAAGATGATGTTCAGTGAAATGAACCCCAAGACAGGGACTTGAGTGTTTTTTTTCTTTCTTGCTATTGTTTTTAATGTACTTATAATGTACTATGTGATTTTTTTTTGCTGCTTTGGTATGTTCTTCCCCCAGGGTATAATCCGTTTTCACTGTATTTGATGTTGGTGCCCTGCATCTTGTATATACATTTTTCTAATTTGAGGAGGGGAAGGGAAAAATTTACCCAGTGTAACAATGAGATATACAAGACAGTACGTTGAAAACGCATTTTACAACTTCGGGGTGGGGGGGTAGTTGGGGAGGGGAGGTGTGGAGGTGGGGAGGGAAGGGACGGTAGCAGAAAAACAAAGGAGGAGACAACAATGCTCAATAGGAAATATACTCATTACCTTACTCATGTAGCAGTATAGTACAGTACAGTATTCTTACAATAAAAAAGTATGGAAACTGTGCTTTTCCAAGAGCATAAGGCATCCATTGTCTTTGGGGAGAAAAGGTATAGAAAAGATGGAGAAGACGCCATCTTCATGTATTTCAGTGATGTTTTTCTCCTCAGTGTTGTTTCAAGTCCATTACAGATGTGTGCCAGGATGGCCACATGCTTGTCTATTTTTTTGAGGTGTTTCCTATACTTACAATACTCTGAGAACTACTACTGTAAAATAGGAGAAACTGGTTATCAGTGCTCTCTGTGGGCATGGTAACCTGGGAATTTGAAATTGGAGTATATTACCATGGATGTTACAAAGCAGTTCTTCTAGAAAGCCTTCCAGATGTTACTCACAGATTTGAGAACAGACATGTCTTCCTTCTTTTTCTATTTTGAATTTAAAGACTGACTTTGAATTTGAGAACAGTTTGAGGAGTTCTGTAATGTTAATTCACTTTCTATAATGTTCTATTTGAGAGGAAAGAGTAACCTTTGTGGGTTTTTTCAGGATTTTTTATTTTAAGGTTTTTTCAAATATGTTTTTTATTGTAAAAATAGTTTACAGAGGGGTTACAGTTACATGAGTAAGGTAATGAGTACATTTCCTATGGAGCATTGTTATCTCCTCTTTTGTTTTCCCCCCAGCATCCCTTCCCTCCCCACCTCCTCCCCCCCACCAAGTTGTAAAGTTTGTTTTCAACATAGTGTCTTGTACATCTATTGTTACAATTGGTCAATCTGTATCCCTATTTAAGCATTTTGTTTTTTCCCTTCCTCTCCCAAAATTAGAAAAATGTATGTACTAGATGAAGGGCCTGGATTCTAATACAAGAAAAACAGGGGTTATACCATGGGGGAAGAACATACAAAAGAAACAAACTAATCACATAGTACATTATAAGTATGTTAAAAACAATAGCAAGAAAAAAACCCACTTATGTCCCTGTCTTAGGGTTCATTTCACTGAACATCATCTTATATGGTCATATATACATAGCTTTTGACCTTTTCTGTTCGTCTTAGACATATACTAGGTATTGCAAATAAGGGAAAACATGGGATCTATGTTTCTTTGGGCCTGGCTTACTTCACTTAATATAATTTTTCCAAGTCTTTCTATTTTCTAACAAATGGGGTGAGGTCATTCTTTTTAATGGAGGCATAGAATTCGATTAAATATATGTGTGTATGTGTGTGTGTGTGTGTTTGTGTGTGTGTGTGTGTGTGTATGTATGTATATATACCACATTTTCTTGATCTATTTTTCTACTGAGGGGCATTTGGGTTGGTTCCATATCTTAGCTCTGGTAAATAATGCTGCAATAAACATAGTTGTGCTGGAAGCTTTAGTATACTCATGTTTGTGATCATTGGGTAAATGCCCAAAAGTGGGATTGCTGGTTCATAGGGGAGCTCTATGTGGAGCCTTTTGAGAAACTTCCACACTGCTTTCCAGAGTGGTTGAACAAGTTTACATTCCCACCAACTATGCAGTAGTAGGGTTCCCTTTTGGCCACATCTCCTCCAGCATCTGTTGTTATTATATTTCTTGATTATAGCCATTCTAACTGGGGTTAGGTGGAATCTCAATGTTATTTTGAATTTTTTTTAATACGTACAGAGGGGTTACAATTACATGAGCAAGGTAATGAGTACATTTCTTATCAAGCATTGTTGCCTCTTCCTTTGTTTCCCCTTACCATCCCTTTCCATCTACCCCCACCCCTCCGGACCTCCCCCATCCCCCCATGCGCGCCAAAGTTGTAAAGTTCGTTTTTCGACACAACGTCTTGTACATCTCATTGTTGCATGGGTCCTTTTATGGCTAGAGAAGTTGAGCGTTTCTTCATGTGTATACTGGCTATTCTTATTACCTCTTCAGAGAAGTTTCTCTTTAAGTCTTTAGCCCACTTATTAATGGGGCAGTCATTTCTTTGAGAATTTGTTGTTTGGGGAAACCTTTGTGTTTTATGACAATGATTAAATTCCTTTTGTAATACAAAAAATAGGAATTCAGTATGGTAAGGAAGATAATTTTAAAATGCATTGTTTGAGGGGAATCTGCTCTGAATTCTTTTATTGTCCTTTGCTAGGACCTGGACTTTAATTCAGAGCCTTGCTCTTGCTCTGTTTGCTTATTCTGTCTTGGATTCTAACACTCGGGTGACATCTCTATCTCAGATTTTTGCAGTTACTGGAGATGAAATCTCAGCCTTTTTGCCTTGACTGGCATTGAACCAAAATCTCCAGGATCTCACCTCCTGAGTAGCTAAGATTACAGGAGTAGGTATGTGTGCCTGGCTCCCTTTCCTATTTTTAAATGGGGGGTCGGGGTGAGGAATATACTTACAAAAATGACTCTAAAGACAACAGACTTTTAAATAGGCGAGTAGGAGAGAAGAGGCTTAAAGGAATGCTATAGAGGCTTGAACATGTTGAAATGACATTGCTTTCAGCTATGGAATCACAATTAAATCTCTCTTATAGGCTGATAAAACTAGTTTTAAAATACTAATCTAAAACTTAATCCTTGCTTTTATTCAAAACTTGTTTCTGATTTATTCCATCAATTTCCTAGCCTTTTCTAATTTAGTTATGTTTAGATCATTTTTTATAATTACGTTTAATGGGTTAATTTGAAGCTTCAGATTTAATGGTTCATAAGTTCTGAATGTTATATTTAATCATTTAGAAAAATAATGAAATTAATCCAGCTATGGTGTCTCATACCTATCATCCTAGCAGCTCAAGAGGCAGAGACTAGGAATATCTGGTTCCAGAGCTGCTTAAGTAAAAGTTCCTGAGACCTCATTTTAAATAAAGAAAATGGGCATAATGGTCTTTGTGGTCCATACAGTGGACCAGACCAGATGATGGTCTGAGGCAAGTCCAAGCAAGGATCTAAACTGAAACATGAAACAGAACCAAAGAAGGATGGGGATATATGCTGGTGGTACAGCTCTTGCCTAGCAAGTCTGAGGACCTGAATTCAAATCCTAATACCACACACTAAAAAAGAATGAAATCAAAATATTATTTAACAAAAAAAGGAGACAAATGAAAAAAGACAATAAAAACAATATTTTACCATAATGTCGGGGAATAAAAGTGCACAGGAACAATAAAACTTAGTTATAGCACTTCTAAAGTTTTATGGGCTCCTGATGTGAGGAGAAGAATTTATATTATTTACCAACACAAGTCAGCATTTTTATCTTAGGAAGATTTTGCTTATAATGTGTTAAATGTGAAAATGCAGGCAGCAAGACCTATATTAAACAAACTTCGTTCCTTTTGCCCTAGGGAATTTCTCTATCCTCCTTTATCATCTTATTAATGAAAACATGTCTGAAGAATTCTGTGTAAATACATTGTGACTATATATTTGATATATTCTTCCCCAAATTTGAGACCAATTTTATTGATTATTATTTATTTTGTATGACACAAGTACCCATAATGGTTCTCAAAACTTAATAACTGTTTTTAAGATTTTGGGTTTATTGCTTTGATCAAGGAATTATATTTGAGTTAAAAAATTGTACCAGATCTGATATGGAAGTCTACGCCCATAATCTCAGCCACCCAGAAGGTAAAGATCGGGAGAACTGAGATGTGAAGCCAGCCCAGGCAAAAATGTCAGTGAAACCCCATCTCAACAAATTACATGTGTTGCCATGTCTCTGATCCCAACTACACGGGAGGCTCCAGATAGGAAGATTGATATCTGAGGCTGATCCCAGGGGGGAAAAATGTGAGACTTTAACTGAAAAGTAACAAAATGAAAAAAGGACTGAAGGTGTAACTCAAGTAGCAGAGCAGTTGCTCTATTGTTCAAAGTTGAAGAAAAACCTAATGGATCTGTTAAATTGCTTTAACACATGTAATAAATACAGTGATTTTAATAACTATTTTACCTACTGTTTTCTTTTAATTATATATATTTCATTTTGTAAAAGTAAGTTTCAAATGATGCCCAGGAGGTGGAAATTTACATCAAACCTAACTGCCTTTTTACTAATTAGAACCCCCAAAATTCATGGAATCTTTTTTTCTCTGGAATTAAGTAACAGCTCCACTATGACCTGCTAATTGATCAGCACACGAGCAGGGTAGAAGTAAAGATCAATTACCACACAGTGGTGTCTGTAACTTCAGGATAACTGTAATTAGAAGCCTCTGCAAAGTAGATTCAGTACGACTTGTTTCTCTTCTCAATGACTATGAAATCCTCCTTCCAAAACATCTTGACTATTTATTTCTTAAATGGCTTTTATGGCTTTTTTCCATGATCCTTTGGAAACTTCCATTGTCTTTTCAGTGGTACAGCAAAAATTCATACTCAACCTTGGAGCCATATTTAAGAAAAAGTATTTCTCATATAAGTTTTATAAATATTTTCTTTTTATTTAATATATATATTTATTATAAAGATACTATACAAAGGACTTACAGTTACATGTGTAAGGTAATGAGTACATTTCCTGTCAAGCATACCATCTCCTTTTTTTTTTCCCCCAGTCATCCCTTCCCTCCCTACCTCCCTAACTTCTCCCTCCCCGCCCCTAATCTGTAAAGTTCGTTTTCAACAGTGTGGTGTTCATCTAATTGTTATAATGGGTCAACCTGTGTGTTCATTTTTGTTATATCATGAACATTTGAATTTCCACAGGTAGTTCAACAATGTGTTGTTCATCTGCCTGTATTACAGGATTTTCTTAGGTGGCATTTGGTGTTGAGTTCTAATTTTATTCCCTTGTGGTCTGAAAGAATGCAGGGCTTAACTTCAGTGTTTCTGAATTTAGACAAATTTGCTTTCTGATCTAAAACATGGTCTATTTTGGAGACTGTTCCATGTACTGCTGAGAAGATCATGTATTCTGATACTGCTGGGTGAAATATTCGGTAGATGTCCATTAAGTTTAGTTGATCTATGCAGTTGTTTAGATCCGAGGTTGAGTTTTTGCCGAGTTGATCTATCTAGTGGACATAGTGGTGTGTTAGTCTCCAACAATTAATGTCTTTGGATTGATGTGAGATTTGAGGGAAAGTAGTGTTTCTTGGATAACTTTGCATCATAACACTTTTTTTTTTTTTTTTTTTTGTCGGTCGTGGGGCTTGAACTCTGGGCCTGGGTGCTGTCCCTCAGCTCTTCAGCTCAAGGCGAGCCCTCTACCACTTGAGCTACAGCGCCACTTCCTCTTGGATAACTTTGGATGCTCCTTTATTTGGTGAATAGGTATTTAGAATTGTAATATCCTCCTGAAGAAGAGATCCCTTAATTAGTATATAATGACCTTCTTTATCTCTACTCACTAATTTAATTTGAAGTCTATTTTATCTGATATGAGGACTGCAACTCCTGCCTGTTTATGGGGCCATTTGCTTGGTAGATTTTATTCCAGCCTTTCACTTTCAGAGTATGTTTGTTTTTTGTGGGCAAATTGTGTCTTTTAAAGACAGCAGATAGAAAGATCCTGCTTTTAGATCCAAGTAGACAGCCTATGTCACTTAATTGAGAGTTAGGGCTGAATGGTGTTTGGTATTTCCTGCCATGTTATTCACCCTCTTGGGGGCTGTGGCAACTGGGTTCTTCCTATGATTCTTGGATTCTCTGTTTGGGGGTTGTTTCTTGGCCTTTATTGTGCTCTTGTTGGTTTTCTATGGGTAGGACATCTTTAAGTACCTTTTGTAGGGCTGGTTTGGTGAAGATATATTGTTTCACTTTTTCTTCACTATGGAGGGTTTTTATTTGACCTTCTGTTATGAAGTTATGAAGGAGAGTTTATCTGGGTACAGTATTCTTGGTTGACAGTTGTTTGCCTTTAGGGTGTGGCATACATCATTCCAGGCTCTTCTTGCTTTATAAACATTTTCTTTTTCTTTGTTGGTGGTGGGGCTTGAACTGAGGACCTGGATGCTGTCCCTGAGCTTTTTTTTTTTTCTCAAGGCTAAGTACTCTAACACTTTGAGCCTCAGCACCAATTCTGGCTTTCTGGTGGTTAATTAGAGATAAGAGTCTCATGGACTTTTCTCCCCAGGTTGGCTTTGAACCATGATTCTCAGATCTCAGCCTCTTATGTAGCTACAATTACAAGTGTGAACCACCAGCACACTGCACATATTTTTTTTTCACTACATGCCAGAGAGTAGTTCCATATAACTACATCCTGGAAGTCCAAACATTCAGTCTAGTGAGCCCTACTGTTATCAGGAACTTTACCCACATGGGAGCCATAAATCATGTCACAGGAACCCCAATTTGCTCAAAATCCACACATCTCTCTCAGTTGTCAATCCAGGCAAGGGCAAGCATTATCCTAAAAGGAATTTGTTTGTATTATTTAAGTTGTACCTTCGGTGTTCTCACCTTTACATATAGGGAAACCTGTAGAAAATTAAATGTGATTGCATTTGAGGAATGCAATTTATGTGAAATTCTGTCTTTTTCTTTTAGATACTGAGTGTCAAATCTAAGAAACTGACAGTCACTAATAGAAACTTACTCAGGATCACAATGATTTTGTATTTTTATAAAATATTCAGTAGAAGAAGCCATGTTTACATTCTTGCTTTGCTTTTAATTATTTGAAAGAGCACTATTAAAAGAAAAGAAGAAAAGGTAGTAACAAAAATGATCCAGGCAAGGTAAACTTTGAATAGAAATAAATACATCTCCAATCATCTGTGTTACCTTCACGATTTAAATTACAGGGGTAGAAAACTTTCCATATATTCTCAGACTTGAAGAACCTGTCTATTGGGTGGATGAATGAAGTGGCCGGGTTACAAACTGACAATAAGAATAGGCAATGGCCTTGAGCTTAAATAAGATTAAAGAATCAGTCAAAGCTTGAACTAGTGGCTCACTCAGTCTTTGTGGCGAGAATTGGTCCTAAGCCTACAGATTAGCCTTGCCCCTCACTGAAGCAGGATAATGATACTAAATATCATAATTTATTCAACATTGACTATGTGCATGGTATCTGCCCGATAATATACTTGCAATAGACAGCCAAATATTCACTATCCCTTACTTTAAGGGCATATGACCAACTTTAGAAAAAAAATAATGAAAAATGCAAGTACACAAATAAAAGTCTGGATGGTGTAATGAAGGCAAAGTCCAGTGTGTCTTACATTAGAATCCCTAGAAACAGAGCCGAGATGAAGTATCTTGTACAAGCAGGTAGTTGAGGTGGTGCTCTAAGGAAATGGTATAAACAGGGAAGCATTAGCAAGATCAGCTGGAGACGAACTTAAACATGAAGCACAAGCCTCTCTCAGGTCCTGCCCAGCTGTACTTCTGAGTGATCCCATATTGAATATAGGAGGTGTGTTTTTGTAACCTTGGTCTTTAGGTGGGAGCTGACAGGTGAGTGGATGTAGCAAAAGGAAACACTGCTTTTGGCATGATGTAGTATTTATCTTGGGAAAGAAGAGAAGCCTGGCGAACATAGTGAAAGAGGTCAGTTGTCATGAAAGATCAGAAGATGGTGCCAATGCAGTGTAAAGAGCCAGACAAAGATGGATTGAGCAGTCATAGAGCTGTGTCAAAACATTTGCTTTATATCCTAAGAGCAACAATCAGCATTCAAGGATTAAGGGGAGGAAGTGGTACTGTGGCAGACGTATGTTTTACATATACATCTATATATATATTACTGTTATTGTAAAGATGATATAGAGAGGGGTTACAGTTAGCTAAGTCAGATAAAGAATATATTTGTTTTTGGACAATGTCATCCCTCCCCTTCTTTCTCTCAGTTTTTCCCTCCTATTCCCAACCAAAATGTGCATAATTTATTTTCAACATAATGTCTAGTGAATACCATTGCTATATTTGTTCACTCTTTGTCCAACCCTTTCTGTGCCCTCTGTACCCTCCCCAAAACAGATAAACTTACAAACAAGATAAAAGGTTCAGGACACAAAAATAGCCGTAAAGAAAAAATAAACCTCTTGTTTTCATTTCTTGGAGTTTGTTTTAATAAATATTATTGTATATGATCATATGCACATAGCTATTGAGCCTTTGTGATCCTCTTGTAAGAATGCCCTCCTTTGGTCTCACTGTGTGAATATCTCAGTATTATTTTCAGATATATATATATGAAAAGATCATTGAAGAACAGTATTATATACTCTTTCAAGACTATATATAGGAATTCCATTCTATGGTAATTATAGAAATGGTGGTTGGAACTGGAATAGTGATAGTAAGTATAGCTATATTCAAGAGGGAGTTATCACATAAAGCTAGCAATACACTGTGATGGTGATGCCATGAAGGTATAATTAAATTATAGCTAAAAGTACCTGGATGCTTGGATAAAGGAAATTATAGATGATTTTTTTACAGCAGAAAAAAATCTGTTTGTTGACTACCAAGCAGATGGGATCCAGTTGTGTAATATAGTTGTACTAGAACAAAATCCATCATGCACTACTTAGTTGTGAGTTAGACAGTATACTTATTATGGTAATTACTAGAACTGGATAATGTTTTTTTTTTCACCCCAGCACCATAGTAGATTAGAAGAAAAGTTGAAAATCCAGTAGAAACATATAAGAAAAGTTAAAAACAATCTTGGGGTGTTCCAGGGCATAAATCACAAGATTAGTGATCTTTTTGTTTGACCTGCTTAAATACTATTGCTTTGGTTATTTTTTGTTGTTGTTTATTTCAGTTCCAAGCTTTGTGAGTTTTGTGTAAATTTCAGAGTCCTTGAATTCCATTAATGTCAAATAAATGGCAGCAGGAGTGGAATCAGGAAGCAAATGGAATGGCTTAGAAGTGCCTGACAGGCTTCTCCAGTGGTAATGTGGATCTTGGATCCATGGGAAGCACAGCTGTGCAGACCAGGATATAGATCAAAGATCAGAAACCTATTTGTATTTGAATGTTGTGAAAAACTACCTGGTCCAAGAACCACATTGAGTTTGACATAAAGACTGCATAGAGTAAAGTCAAAGGCCTTCAGTTCAGATGTTCTTAGGAAGGCTCATGTGTTAAGGAATAAGTGGAAATGTCAGTTCTCAAACTGGAAAAAAAAATCACATAAAATTACAACATGAATTTCAGAGGTCTAAAAATACCTTCAACATAGGCAGAGCAGATTTTAATGCACTCCACACCAAGGCTTTCCTTTTGAACATTAACTGCAGACTATTTATAGCAACCAGGATTGATAGAGCTACATTTCTTAAAGGTGATCATTAGTGTGTCAAGATTATATTTTGGGAAAGCTGAAGCAGAGCTGATCTTATTTCCAAAATAATATTTTTGCTGGGTGTGGTCTGTTTTCAGTAATTCTAGTTACAAATAAAGTAAAATAGAAAGAAGGGCATGGCTATGATTTGTACTACTAAAATAATGTTGCTGATCTTTAAGTAGCAATTCTGCATTAACACACTGCATAACCATATTCCCTAATCCGACATTAGCTCTTACTGCCCCAGTTGTCCAATTTCTGCCTCAAGCTAGCTCTTCCTGAAGCTAAGAAATCTAAGAAACTTTTTTTTCTGATGACTAGATAACTATTTGAGTCCAAACCAGAATCTATCATATCATAAGCTCTTTCAATTGAAAAAAAAAACACACCAATGCAAATATTCTATAAAATGACAAGTGAAACCCAGGAGTTTTGTATAAAAATGTACTAGATGTGAGTAGGCCAATAGAGAAAGAGAACCTCCAGAGTCAGCAATAAGGAGCTTCACACTGCACAGAGCTTTCCTTAGCTCTGGACAGGGCAGGCCAACAGTTTAGGGAGTTAACACAAGGACTTTTCTGTCTCATTTTTTTTTTTTTTTTGGTCCGGTTGTGGGGCCTGAACTCTGGGCCTGGTCCGGTTGTGGGGCCTGAACTCTGGGCCTGACCACTGTCCCTCAGCTCTTCAGCTCAAGGCTAGCGCTCTACCACTTGAGCCACAGTGCCACTTCTGGCTTTTTTCTTTTTGCTTATGTGGTGCTGAGGAATTGAACCCAAGGCCTCAGGCATGCAAGGCAAGCGCTCTACCACTGAGCCACCTTCCCAGCCCGTCTCATTTATTTTTATAGGTTCCTCATTTTTTAAGAGTTTTTTCAAAAAAGCAGTGCTTTAGGTTCTCAAAAATATCTGGTAAAAACTAAAACATTACAAAAAGATTAACTGTCATATAAATCATTTTATTTATTTTTTATTTTTTAAAAATTTTTATTTTTTGTGAACATACTGTACAGAGGGGTTACAATTACATGGGCAGGATAATGCATACATTTCTTATCAAGCATTGCAGCCTCCTCCTTTGTTTACCTTCACATCCCTTCCCAGCCTCCTCCCCCCCCAATCCTCACCCCCCTCCCCCACACCAACGTTGTAAAGCTGGTTTTCGACATGACAACTTGTACTTCTCATTGTTGCAACAGGTCCACCTGAATCCTTAAATGACTTGTTTTTCCCCATCTCCTCCACAAATTATACCGACATCAAATATAGTGAAAGCAGGGGTTATACTGTGGGGGAGGGACATACAAAGCAACAAAGAAATAATCTTATAAATGCATTAGAAACAAATGCATGAAAGAAAAAAACATTAAAATGCATATCTAAGGGTTCATTTTCCTAACATCACATTATCTGACCTTTTCTGCTTGACTCATACATATACTAGATATTGCAAATAAGGGAAACCATGGGATCTATGTTTCTTTGGGTCTGGCTTACTTCACTTAATATAATTTTTTTCCAAGTCTTTCCATTTCCTAACAAGTGGGGCAATGTCATTCTTTCTGATGGAGGCATAGAATTCCATTGTGTATATATACCACATTTTCTTGATCCATTCATCTACTGAGGGGCATCTAGGTTGGTTCCATATCTTAGTTATGGTAAATAATGCTGCAATAAACTTAGTTGTGCTGGTAGCTTTAAATGTCTTACTGTTGGCCTTTTTCTATAGTCAATGTAACACTTGTGGAAATGATTTAGCATCATACATGTCTTCAAAATGCTATAATGGGAATGGGTCTTTAATGAAATATATGGATTAGCAACTTTAACATATATTGTGCCTTTACACTGAAGGCTAGGTTGTAAAAACAGCTCATTTTAATTTGAATAAATGACTACCAGAGAGAGAGATAGCGCAATGAGTTTTATATGTAGTTTCATAGTTTAACTCAAGGATTTAAAGCTGTGTTATAAGTGAATATCTCATTTTTGATAACCAAAGGCTTGTTCAGGCTTTTAAATGCTACCACAGGTTGGCAGCCAGGTTCCAAATGGCCTCCATCCTTTCAATTTGTTGAATGCTACCTGCTATTCACCTCAATACTTACATCTGCCAGCTGCTCTTATGTACTCTGGGCAGCCTCCTGTGATCCAGCCATTATGTACAATTACACAATCATTCCCAACCACTCAAACATAACACCACCCTAGAACAAAAATGGCAAATCGTTTCAAACTGACTCCATTCCATGTGAGTCCTAAGGTGGGAAATGATTTTAATAAAGGTTTTGTGGCAAATTTTTATGAAGTGATTTGTGAGGAAAATAAACCTTTACCCTGTTGTAGATCAGACTATCTGCTTCGCTCCCTGTGTGGGTGGATATGAATATTCTGCTGAAAACCAAGGGAGCTGCTATTCACCATTGCTCTCTGCTACTCATGGTTTCTAGGCCTGAGAACAGATGGTGCACCACCTGACCCAGAATAGTCTAATGTAAGATTCATTGTGCTTCACAGGAAATCAGAGAGCAAGCAACAATACAGAAGGTGACGCAGCACCTCACCAACCAGTCACACAGTATGATCCAGTCAAGTGGCAAAGAGAGGCAGGAAGAAAAGACTTTTGGCTTTAGAAATAAATTAATAAATAAATAGAAGAGACAAAGAGAGGATGAAGTCCACCTACTTGGAAAACACAATGGTAGCACTTGCAGATTGGTATTAAAAAACAAAACAAAACATAGTCAACCTCTCTTCCAAACTCCTGCTCAGACAACAGCTTTACCTTTAAAGGACTTTAGATGGCTGAGTGTTGACAGCACTGGTGCCCTTCAAGAAATGTCATAAATTCATATCACTTTTGAGGTCTAGTAAGGAAGAATGATGGTAACACATGTGGTGAATTGTTCATTTTGACAATGTTATGGAAAAAGGACCTAGGACAAAACAATTTGAATTATAGGAGACAAAGACTTGTCATTATTCTTTGTACAAAAGGAAAGAACAAGTGTAGTATGTAAGCTTATATAAAACTTTCCATTTAACTCAGCATAACAATTACCAAACCAAGCCTTGTGTGGTTATATACACATAATCCAATCTACATAAGAGGCAGAGGTAGGAAAATTCCAGTACTAGGCCAATGGGGTGAAAGAACACGACCTTATGTGAGGGAAAACAACCTAAAAGTAAATGGGTTAGGAATGTGGCCCAAGTGGTAACACACTTACCTAAAAAAACACAAAGCACTGAGATTAAAATCCAGAAAGAAAAAAGAGGGGGAAGAGGAAGAGGAGGAAGATAGGAAGAGGAAGAAAAGAAAAGAAAAGAAAGAAAGAAAGAAAAAGAGGGGGAGGGAGGGAGAGAGGAAGGAAGGAAGGAAGGGAAGGAAGAAAGAGAGAGTGAGAGAGAGTAGAAGAAAGTAAGAGAGAGAGAGAGAGTAGAAGAGATTAAGAGAGGGAGAAAGAGAGAGAGAGAACCAAACCTATGGATGTCTGGCTCTATAAATAAAATTTTACTAGAACACAGTCATGCATTGTGAACAGTAGATTTTGACATGCATTCATGGGGATAAGTAGTTTTAACAGAGATTGTATGACTAATGGTGTCTGAAATATTTATCACCTGACCTTTACAAGAACCTTTACTGAACTCTGGACTAGAAAATATTTTCCTTTAGCCATCTATGTATGTCCATGGACATGTATGCCAGCAGAAGGGAATGAGAAGGTCTAAGACAGGGTACCCCATGGCTGATGCAGTTTTTACCTTTCGGAAAGAAGCCAGCTCCCCTGGGTATGAATCCTCTGTCCCTTGGCGGTAGCATGTCTCTTGCTTTCCACTCTACACCAGCCACCATTATCAACAGAAAAGAGATTAATCTGGCCTCTTACTGTTCTAATACTAGCCCCTGGCATCCTCATAAGAACCTACACATGAAATGTCTTTGGGTAACCATATGCTAATTTGTAACCCCCTATCCTCATTACCCTCATGCTGCTAAATCTGGTTGAATTGTTAGTTCCTGTCAGAATGTCACAACAACAACAAAATGTCAGGCCCTAGACAAACACCACGTGAAGATGGTTCCCTAACCTTGTTATCTCTCTAACTGGTTGCAGTGCAGACTCACCCCCAGAGACAGAGTGGCATTAAAATGCAGTCAAGACATTTACAAATAAATTACTGCCTGAAAAAGTCATAACAAGTGAAACAGCATTTCATCCACAAAGAGCACACTTGAAAATCCGTTATCAAAGTCAATTTGCTATTTCCACCCGACATTAGGCTAATAGGATGCACATGAGCTACAGCCAGTGGTGATCCAACACAAACTCACTCTCCGATTTTATATATATATATATATATATATATATATATATATATATATGCCTTTAAGGATTTCAAACTATCTGAGAAACTGCATTACTGGTCAAGATAATGACATTTTGATAGCAAATGAAAAATAGAGGTTGAAATGCATAAAGGCATGAGATTGGGCATGAACAAGCAGGTTCAGATGCAATACCACTATCTGCCACTGCAGGTGTTATTGTGAAACAGGTCAGTGTTTTACCTGCTTCAGGTTTTACATTGGTACCAGCTAGGGAGGTGGCCATGGAGACAGGGTACCTTTTCTTCTTATCTTTCTCCAACATTGGAAACACCACCTCCTGTGCTAAAAACCAATCATCTTTCCAATCCAAAGGATACTTTTATTCCAAAAGAACACAATCATGATGGCCAGAGATGTGACAACTTGGAAATATTGAGGACAGCTTCATTCCACAGAAAACCTTTATGTGACAGGACAAAGGGAAAGCAAGAAAATTAATTGAAGGATTGTACTACATATATTTCCCTCTCCGGGTTCAGTATTCATTCATGTTTGATAGAAGGTCTAAGGTCATTGAAGAAATGGCTGTCCTCCTTGTTTCTGTCTTTGAACCTTCTCAGTAAATCTGATAACACTATGAGTGGCTGCTGGTATTGCCTTCTTAGGACTGCTATTAAGGAGATTTTTCTTCCCTGAGAATCACTCTGAACAGGATGATTGCTTTTAATAATACGTTCTGTGACTTATATGCACATTCCAGGTATCCTTTTCTACCATTTCTAAAAATAAGTCTTTTGCAAAAATTTGAAGACCTTTTGATTGACTGTGTGAACTCATTGACCTAATTGAGGAAGCAAGAGAAAATCTTAGAGACTTTCCCGTATCATTATTTTTTGCTAAAGAGGTCATGGTGTCTACAAAGATTTTTATTCTGTTCTCTGAAGAATCTAGGTCTATAAATGTTTTAAGTAGGTATTCTAAGACAGAAGGTGTTCCAGAGTATAGTACAATGGAGAGATTTCTAAACACAGTAAATCAAAGCTCAACTGCCCACTAGTATTGTCTTGTAGAAAGAAACCATATTGCAGAAGCTATCAGTATAATTGGGAATGAGAAGAAAGAGCCACTGCTGTCGCTACGACTTTGAATCACAACCTCAATGCCACATCTCAAGACGTCTCATCTCATAATTGAGATGCTGGAAAGACCACTAACATATCTACCAAAACTAAGTAATAAACACTTTAGATTATAATTGTAGCAGAAATTAGTCTTCGATTCTCCAAGTTCAAACAAGTGTATGTAAGTTATATCTTTTGTAGTAAGTTTGCGCAAATATTTTCGACTTACTGCAATACTAGCACAGAAAGCTAACTTATGAGGCTATAAAGAGGAATTAAATATTCAGTGATTAAAAGAGTACGTTTTCCAGGAGGGAAAAAAGATTGCTTACCTTACATAGTCTCACAAAATAAAATCAAAATAGTGAATTCCAATCCCATAATGACATGAAAATTAGCACAAGTAATCCTTGCACTCTGTTGACACACATGCTTTCCAATTGTCCAAGACTTAGACCAACAGAATGGAGTTGATTAATTCATTCAACAAATATTTACTGAATACTTTCTCTGCCCTATGGGAGACAGAAAACAATTTGCAAAGAAAAGCTTCAGGAAGAAAGTTATACTGAAGTGAGTTCTCAAGAATTAAGTTAGGTCAAGGGTGGGAAAGGAGAGAATCCTCCCAATAGTGCGAGCAAAGACACAGAGCAGAGGAGCTAAATGGTGTCTGATCAAAGCACAAGCAGTTGCCCATTGTGGAAGAAGAGTGAAGACCAGGCACAGAACTTCTGTGTTCGTTTTATTTATTTTTGTATGTTTTTTATTGTATAAATGTTGTGCAGAGGAGTTACAGTTACATGAGCAAGGTAATCTCTTTATTTATGTTTTTGCTGGTACTGAGGCTTGAACTCAGAGCCTAGTATTCTTGCTTGGCTTTTTCCAACAAGGCTGGAACGCTTATCATTTGAGACACACAATCACTTATGGTTTTTTGCTGGGTTAATTGAAGAGTTTCATGAACTTTTCTGTCTAGGCTGTGATCCTTAGCCTCCTGAGTAAATAGAATTACAGGTGCACACCACAAAACCTTGCTTGTGTGTTTAAATATACATTGGTAATAGTTAGGTTGAAGGCATATTCACATTATTGGAAAAAGAATGGAGAAAAAGAGCCAAATGAGAGATAATGAGAGAATAAACTAATATGATGAATACAGGGATGGATTAGAAAGGATGAAATGAGATCTAAAATCAGCAGTACTATATGGCTTAATTGTTTATGACTAGAGAACCAAAGGGCCTATATTGATAACTTCTATGAGTCTCATGATTCCTTCAGATAAACTAGCAATGGAACCAAGAGAGAAACTTGGTCCCATAGTCAATTTCTTGTTTTAATATAGTGCTTTTAAGTTTTCATGAGACATTCATTTAGTGGTACACAGATTATTATGGGATTTTTAAGTCTAGAGAGAGGTCTGGACTATACATTTAACTCTGTGAGTGTGTACGTGTTATTGGAGCTTCAACTCAGAGCCTTGCACTCTTGCTTAGTTGTTGGCTCAAGGCTAGCACTCTATTACTTGAGCCATACCTCCACTTCCAACTTTGTGTTATGTAATTGGAGATAAAGAGTTTTACAAACTTTTCTGCCCAGGCTGGCTTCAAACAAGTTCTCAGCTTCCTGAGTTACTAGGATTACAGGCATGAACTATCACTGCCTGACTATGTATTTAACTTTGAAAGGTAAATTTACATAAGTAGATGAGACGCTGCATTCAGTATGAAAATAAATAAAGAAAAGATAAATAAGAAACAAAACAGAAACAAAAAAGAAGATTCAAGAGATTGTCTGATCAAAAGAGCCAATTGTATAGGAAATCCGAGGATATACATGGTAAATTCAGCGAAGCACTAAAAGGTAAAGACAGGAAAAGATCTAAGTTGACAGCTAAAAATAATTAAGGTCCATGCTATAGTGACTAAAATAATAGATCAAAGCTAATACTAAGTATTACTATGATCGGTCAAATTAAATGGACAAATTCTCAAACCATTAAATGAAAAGAAAACAAAATGTACTATCCGTTTTCAAAAGACAAATAGTACTAGATTTAATTGTTCTAAATCTCTGACATGATGCTCAGTGCATATTTGGTTATAAAAATATTTGAATTATAGAAGATGGAGAAATACCAGGACTAAAAGGAAGACGGCATTACTACATAGTAAAAAGAGTACCTAAGAATACTGGTAGTAAAGAGAACATAGAAACAAGGTAAATTGGGGATGTGAGGGGTAGTTAATGGTATTATTATTATTATTATTTCCTCTGAAAGAAATTCTCTGAGAAGACATTTCCCCAAAGGCCCAATTTTCTGTTCATCCTTTAGTAGAAAGTGACTTATATGCATATACTAGAGAAGAATTGCCTGCTTTGGAGATTTATGGCATTCTCAAGTCACATTCCCTTCCCAGCAAATGCACCTTCTGACATGTGACTAGAAATTGTGTCACCATACTCTCTCCCTATTTCTTCTTTCCATTGAAGAGGAGTAGTAGGCATTTAATATTTTAGAATTTGGTCCATGGACAAAAAACTGCTTTTTTGGAAAAGAACTGATTTCACAAAGACACTGATGAAGTTCAGATGATTCAGTCACCCAACTTTTAAGTGAAACTTGTACACCCCCTCCCCACACACTTTGACCAGAATACATTACTGTTGCAAAGCAATTTGCACTTTGAAATTTTAAAGAGAGCAGAAAGGACTAGACTTGCCAGAAGGCACTTGGGCAATTGTCACAGGCAGATTGTTTATTCCATCCAGAGGTTTATTATTATTTTCATAGGATTCTGTGAAGATCAAGAGAAAGTGATAACATTGTTTTTGCTTATTTTAAGATGAAATTTAAAGTTTTTTTAAATCAATAAACCATCAGATTGTCATCAGTTATATGAGTAAACCTACCCATATAATGTATATTCATCTAATGTATATTAGCAGGGAATCTGCTGTATTTGCATTTGTTCCAGTGTATAGTGGTCCAAACAAAACAAAAATTGGTAGCTTTCTGAATTTTTAGTAAAACTGAGCAAGTGATTCAATGCTTTTTTGTAGTAAACTAACAGAGTTTGAATATGAATCAGTGTTGGCATCATAAATTATGATTCCTGTTACAATTTCAAATACAATGGGTAAGAAGAACATAAATTCACTGTTGAAAGCAATATCCTTGACTCTTAGGAGGAGGGAAGCAAGAGAAAAGGGCGTTCCTTTTGTAATGGCACACAGTGGAAATAAATGAAGTTCAGTCATGTTTCTAACTATGAAATAAAATTTTCCAAACTGAGAAACACTGCTTTGCTTTCATGAAGGTTTCACAGAAAACTACTACAAACCGCATTTTTTTTTTTCAATCCATTCATAAAGATATATCTCTCTGTTCTGGAAACTAGAAGGTCAAAATCAGTGTGTGGGCAGAATTGGTTCCCCAAGTGAACTGTGAAAAGAAATGTGATCCATGTCTCTCTCCTCACTTCAGGGGGCTTGCTGCTGTCTTTAGCATTCATGAGCTTGTAGACATATGACCCAATCTTGGCCCTTGTATTCACCCAGCATTCTACCGACACATGTGTGTTCAAAGTAATCCTTTGGATAATGTTATATTGCCATAGGAGCCAGATGACTTCATCTTAGCTAATGATATCGGCAATTCCTATTTCTCCAAGTAATTACTTTCTGAGTACTGAAAGGTTTGAACTTCATGCTATTAACTTTAGGAAGTGAAGAGGCACAACTCAACACATAATCACATCCCATATGTCTCCATCTTTCCAGAAACTATTGTCCCAAAGTCCAAATTCATCCACATTCAAAACTTCTTTGGTGTTTTACCCTTTCCTACCAAATCTACTCTTTATTTTTGCATGGTCATATTTTATCATCAGTCAACTCTATTCCTGGTAGTTAGTTAGTGTTCCACTGGTGAGCTTTTTATGATACCTATTTAGTATGCTTCAAGTAAAACAATCCCGATGAGTATTAACATTTTTAATTGGATTTCTCATTTTTAAACTTTAATCTCTACATTGGTTCATTACTACTAGCATCTTTGTAATATTTTACCAGGCACAACACTGTTGAGCTTCTCATGATATACAAAATGAAAATTCAGTTTCCCTAGAGTGACGAGAGACTTTATCCTGGCCTCAGATTTCCTTCAGTCTCATCTTTTCCCTGCTCCACGTGGCTCCATCCTTTTCTCACTGTCCTGGGTACCATCTTCAGTAAAGTCTGTATCTCCTCTGAAGCTCTGATAGAGACCATATCATCCTGTCATGTTTCTGGATTCTACAGTACCTGACCCTCCATGCCAGGAGATGACAATGCCTGTTGCTGGCATCAATGACTGGAGATGACAATGCCCGTTGCTGGCATCAACGACTGGGCTGCTCAACCAATCCCTGATTATCTTCTCTGCTCTTTCATCAACTCTGTAATGTATTCTGAGTAATAATTTTTCCCAGTCTTAAATATTTTGCATTTTCTATTTTGCTATAGTACTTTGACACACACAGTGAAAAACAAAGACAAAAATAGAAAAATCTGAACATCTTCTGTATGTTTGGGATTTCCAACTATGCAAAAAACTGAGTAATCAAAAAGGTAATTATTATCTTGTTTTTATTTCACTCTTTCATAATTTAAGATCAGCTTTTGAGTCAAAAATTAATTGCTTTTACAAAATTAATATTGGAAATGTTAATATTTTAACATAATGGAACAAATTAATAAATAATTGGGTACAAAGGGTATGCATAAAACCTAACACAATGCCAAGGAAGAAAACAAGCAATAATTTCATAAATTAAAAATGATAGTAATGTTATTTTACATTTCAAGAAGTATATTAGTAGCAAAATTATAATTATCTTAGAGAAAAGAGTTGCATTTTCTTTAGTATTCCAACTTAATAATAATAGAAATAATATGAATAAATTTTCATAAAATGTATAAGTAATTATTTTAAATATATATTAGTAATAATAACAACGTTAAATAGTAATCATTAATTGCTTATCATACCAAGCCTTAGCTATTTGTGAAGGTATCAATTGTCTGCTTCTCTGGGGAAAATAACAACTGGGATCGTTTTGCCCCAGCCACAGACCTAACAGTCACACAGAAAAAAGATAATGCTGATATTTATTTTTATTTATATCACTTCCTTTGGAAGGAGGTTTAGGATATTCCACATATATCCATTAAGTGTGTGTATTCAGTGTGGGAAGAATGAGCTGGCTCATGACTCAGTCAATTTGTTTCTGACTCAGTTGATAATCCACAGCTAGTACATTAGCCATAAACAGCACATTGCCTTTTAAAATTCTCAGTTAAATATTGTTTAGTTTATATCAATAATTGACCATTTGTTATAGGCAGGAAGCACAAGGAACACTGATGGTGAAATGCAATAAGGAAACTAGGAGCATAATGATGTAATTCTGCAAATTTTGTTCAATTTTCCCTTCATAAGATCAAAATTGTGTATATTTACTACTTCAAAATCAATTTCCAAAATATAAAATAATGCCATGATTATTAAGTATGACTTTGAATTAAGAAAAAAATATTCTACATACAATATCTTAGTAGATTTTTCAAAAATGGTTTAAACATTTTTTATTTTATCCAGTTAAAAAAAAAGGTGTATCCAAAATATATAAGATGCAGGGTACCAAAATCAAGTACAGTGACAACAAGGGATATACCATAGGGGGAAGAACATACCAAGGAAACAAACAAGAAAGAAATCACGTAGTACATTTAAAACAATAACAATGAAGACAGACTTCTTGTGTCCATATGTACATTTGTCTAATCTGGGAGGGGAAGGGGAATAACAAAATGCTGAAACAAGGACACAGGATGACCCATTGCAACAATGATACCCACAGGACAGTATATTGGAAATGAACTTTACAACTTCAGGTGGGGGGGTAGGAGGTGGGGTGGGGAGGGGTGTGGGAAGCAAACTAGGGGAGGGAAGGGATAGTGGGACTACAACAAGGGAAGGGGTAACAATGATCGACATGTAATGTACTCATTGCCTTACTCATGTAACTGTAACCCCTCTGTGCAGCATCTTTACAATAAGGTAAAATTAAAAAAAAAACTCAGCATTCATGGATACATGGTATAAAGAAAAGATGTATACAGTTTAAAAAAAGTTATTTAAAAAGTATTTACTTGTTAAAGTATAGGGCAAGAACTTTATAATCAGATCATAATGGTAGTTTTTTCCCATGTCAAACATTTTAATGCATATTTTAGTTAATTTTTTTTTGTCGGTGATGGGGCCTGAACTCTGGGCCTGGTACTGTCCCTGAGCGCTTCAGTTCAAAGCTAGTGTTCTACTTGAGCCGTAGCTCCACTTCTGGCTTTTTCTGCTTATGTGGTGCTGAGGCATCGAACCCAGGGCCTCATACATGCAAGGCAAGCACTCTACCACTGAGCCACCTTCCCAGACGCTTTAATTTTTATTTTAACATTAAATATCATGCACTATTAGATATTTAAACTTCTTTCTCAGAAGATTTGATCTTTAAGATAAAATTAAAATTAAAAATCTTACCATAATGGAAAAATAAGTTTATTTTTAATATTGTTTGTTATCAATATTGGTACTAAAATATTTTCTATCTTTAAGTCACTTATTAATCCAAAACTCATGTATTTACCTATTTTAAATGTTTACTATATGCTACTCAAATACTATTTTAAAAAATAATATCTTACATCTTCTCTGAGACACTAGTAGTGTTTTGAATTCAGGTTTTGGGAAAAGTTTAGTTTGGCCAGTCTCTGAGATCTTTCTAATTAAAAGTTCATCAGTTTAGTATTGTTGATTATTTGAATTAGACTATGGGAAGTCAAAGGTCATAATTTAGCTCTTTAAATGACAAACTCAAGTGGAAAAATGAAAGAAATAAAAGGATTATCTGTAACAGAACCATCTATTAAAAATATTTGATGTTTTATAATTTCTTCACTCTGTCTCTTCGTCCTGTCTCAGGTGATGACATGCTCGCTCTGTGCTGTGTGGTCCAACTTTGCATGATCAGACATGAATCAGGACATAGGAAAAGACTAATGTCACCAAAATTTTTTTTTATCGAAACCTACTTTTATCACTTAGCACAGAAGAGGGGTTTCTGTTGGCAATATGTGTGACTCTGGTGTCCAGTATTTAGGATGTCTGTCTATTTACCCTTTCCTTTTCTACTTTTGACTTTACAAACTATAGAGACAAGTGAAAACTGAATGCCTATCCTTGGCTGTAACGCAGTTGAAGTAGATAGAGGAGGGTCTTGATGGTCATGATTCAAATGTTGATAGAATGCATGGATGTCAAAAGAGAAAGAGAGGTCTCTACCAGAACTATGTGCACACTCATATGCTAGAACTATGTGCACTCATATGACAGAACTATGTGCACATTCATATGCTAGTCACTGTGCCCAAACTATGGAATGAGAATTATCTTTGAATATTCACTTGAACAATTTTCTTGTTTCTAACACCTTTCTTCTTAGAACGAATTTAACTAAAAATACAAAAGGTTTTGCCTCCATACCTCTACATTTGGATCACAGATTAAGTTATGTCCCATCAAAGTAAAAACTGTCACCAGTGAGAGCTGGAGACTTACTGCCTACCTTCTTGAAGTAAACTGACACAAGTGGCTGTGTTTCAAAGATGTTGTCCAGGCAGCAGAGCTGATGATTTGAAGTTATCTTGTAGTTGATAATCCTTACCAGTATTTCTCCTGTTATCCTATTTAGTGAAGGGATATTGGGGCAATAATGCTTTTAGAGACTGGTAGGAATAGAATTAATGCTGTACACAGGTCAATGCTTCATTAAAAGTGTGCCTCTGCCAAGAATTTGTTCTTTGTAATGAATCTGGTGAAGATTTAAGTGTAAATATACCAACCCTATACAAGGGCAGGTGCTTTTGTTACACAAGTATATATTCAATTAGTGGTGTAGAGCATTTATTCACATGAAGTGAAAATTACACCACAACTATGTTGAACAACTTAAAAAACAAAAGCTTTCAGGCTCTCAAGTGAGGGCCTCTTCAAGTGTGAGTTTACCCTATCTGTCAAACCCTTTAGATTTTTTCAAATATATATCATATACATTAATATTATATTAAAAAAGTTAATATTATATTAAATTTAATATTATTAATTAATTAATTTAATATATTAAAAGGTTATAAATATATTAACACAATATATATGCTATATACTATAATTATAAATATAATATAGTGTATATACTATATACTATATAATATACTATAAGTATATATAACATACTATATAATACATAATATACTATATATACTATTATATAATATAATATTGCATATTATATTATACATATTATATTATATATTACATAATGTAATATCTAATAATATAAATTATATTATATGAATGCACAGTATGTAGCATTATAATTTTTTTGGTCAGGCTGGTAATGGGGCTTGAACTTGGGCCTGCGTGCTGTCACAGAGCTTTTCAGCTCAAGGCTAGCGCTCTACCACTTGAGCTACAATGCCACGTCCCCCTTTATATTTTTGCAGTGACAAATTAGTTCATCACTGAGTAATCCAAATATAACAACAATTAGAAATCCTAAGTCAGATCTATGCTACAGGCAATATTTTATAGGAATATAATTCATCAGATAGCAGACTTTATCTAACATTTAATAGGTGGACTTCTAGTTGAAGGTAGACACAGACGTGGACATCAGTAATCTCACAGACTCTTCACCATAATTGTATAGAGTAGTAACAGTAATCCTACAACATGATTGTGAAAAATCAGTTTTTATATTTAGAGTGAAGATGGAAAAAAGCCACTAAAAATCCTAAACTAGCTTTGTCCTTTGTCTTCACTTATAGTAATTTCATAGAAATAAACATGTTTCCCAAAAGCTTCTTCTGATCTGTTCCCTGGAGAAGACCTTGATCCTTCTTGTTGGGGATGACTATCCTTCTCAACCATTCTGCATCCAGAGGATGGCACTTGCCCTGCTTAAGCCTAGGTCTTTTGCAGATGCTTAGCGATGAACAAGGTAAGTTACAATCTCCAGTCTATCCAAATCATGTGGGATAAAAACTAAGAGTAGGGAAAATGGTTTTTCCTTACAGGAAGTCTAGGCAGCTCCTTGGTTGCTAGCATACACTCACACCATTCTTCCAAAACAAACATGGACTTACATCATGTGGCAGTCCGTATACAAGCAAAAAATTGTCACTCCATCCCACAAGGAAACAAGCCAAAAGTCCATGAAAAAGGACTAAACAGCCTCAATATAATAAATGTATACCCGGATGTAGGGGAAACATCTTCTATAGCTCCCCTTCCCATCTGGGAAAGAGACAAGAAAATATTTATAAGTGCAAGTCTTCATAGGCTGCAAGATATATATCCCATATACTAAATGGCTTATTATAAATGACAGAAATTTATTTTTTATAGTTCTGGAGTCTTGGAAGTTCAAGAGTAAAGCACTAGCAAATGTGATGCTTGGTGAGGGATCATGATTAATTCCTCTTTCTTTCTTTCCTCCTTCCTTTCTTTCTTCCTTTCTTCCTCTCTTCCTCTCCTTCTCTCCTTCTTTCCTTCTCTTTTTCCAGGTCTGGGGCTTGAACTTGGGGCCTGAGCCCTGACCCTGAACCTCTTTGTGTTCAAAGCTAGCACTCTACCATTTGGGCCAGAGGCCACTTCCAGTTCTTGAGTAAATTGGTGATAAATTGGTGATAAAAGTCTCAAGTGGACTTTTCTGCCTGTTCTGGCTTCAAACTGCAGTCCTCAGATCTCAGCCTCCTGAGTGGCTAGGATTACAGGGGCAGCCACAAGCACCTTAGCTGGTTCTTTCTTATTGTGTCCTTATTTGGTGGAAGGGATAATGGATCACTTATAAAGTCATTAGTCTCCTCCAGGAAGGCAGAAATGGAGGGACAATTAGTGAATAAATGCAGCAATGGTATTCACTAGACACTATGTTGAAACTATACAACTTGTGTGTGGGGACAGGAGGAAAAAAATAGGAGAAAGTGAGGGAAGGAGTTGCATTGCTCTACAAGAAGTGTACTCATTACCTGACTTATGTAACTATCACCCCTCTGTACATCACCTTTACAACAACAATAAGTGCATTTAAGAAAAAAAGAAGGTTTCATAGCATACATTTGGGTTGGAGAGAGTAATAACTTGCTGTGTTGACAATATAAATTACTCACTTCATAAACGTCTTTTTTAAATTATTTTATTGTGAAAATACCGTACAGAGGGATTACAATTACATGAGCAAAGTAATGAGTACATTTCTTATCAAGCATTGTTGCCTCCTCCTTTGTTTCCCCTTCCCATCTGCCCCCCACACCGGTTGCCCCCCCCCCCAGGCCACCCCCCTCCCCGCCTCCCACGCCAAAGTTGTAAAATTCATCTTTCGACATAACTGCTTGTACATCTCATTGTTGCAATGGGTCCATCTGTATCCCTCAAATGGATTTTTTTTTCTTTCTTGCAATTGTTTCTAACATATTTATAAGATGATTTTTTGGTTGCTTTGTATGTCCCTCCCCCACGGTATAACCCCTGTTTTCACTGTATTTGATTTGTGGAGGAGAAGGGAAAAAACAAATTGTTTAAATCTTTCTTGACTTTTATTCTTTCTGCCCAAATATAAGTTAAGGGACTGGAGAATAGCTCAAGGGGTAGAGTGCCTGCCTGGAAAATATTAGGCATTAGAAAAAGATTGTCTTTTTTAAACAAAAGCAATTTTATTTTATTGTAAAGTTGATGTACAGAGATGTTACAGTTACATATGTCAGGTGAGTATATTTCTTACAGAAATGTTACCCCAGCTTTGTTTTGTTTTGTTTTTGTCGGTCCTGGGGCCAGAACTCTGGGCCTAGGCGCTGTCCCTCAGCTCTTTAGTTCAAGGTTAGCGCTCTACCATTTTAGCCACAGCGCCACTTCCAGCCTTTTTTGCTTATGTAGTGCTGAGGGATTGAACCCAGGGCCTCATGCATGTAAGGCAAGCGCTCTACCAGAGCCACCTTCCCAGCCCAACCCTCCATCCTTTGTTTTTGTACCACTTTCCCTCCCCTGTGACCCTCCCCGCCCCCAAAGTTGTAAAGTTCATTTCCAACATGGTGTCTTGTAAGGATTGCTGTTGCTTGGTTCACTCTTTTTCCTTTGTCTCACCATTTTGTGATATACAAGACAGAGTACCAGAATAAAAAACAGTGGCAACAGGGGCTAAAACAAAGGAAAAAATAAAAGAAAAAAGAAATAATTTCACAGAGTACATTAAAAACAAACAACAAAAAAACACTCAGAAACCAAAAAATACTCCTTGTTTCCAAATCTTGGAGTTCCTTTCAATTAGATCATTTTATATGGTTATATGTACATAGCTGTTGAGCTTTTGTGATCTTCTGCTAGGACTATTCTAGACATATACTAATTATTAAAAATGAGGGAAACCATGGAGCCTATATTTCTTTGAGTCTGGCTTACTTCACTTGATAATTATTTTTTCCAAGTCTTTCCATTTCTTTTTGTTTTATTGTGAAAATACGGTGCAGAGGGGTTACAATTACATGGGCAAGGTAATAAGTACATTTCTCATTTCTTATCAAGCATTGTTGCCTGTGCCTCCTCCTTTGTTTCCCCTTCCCATCCTTTTCCATTCCTTGCAACTAGGAATGAGTTGGTCACAAAAACTTTAAATTAAAATTGTCAAATTTCAAACAACCACAATCAGGATAAAGAGTAAAAGGATCAGTATGATGCATATGTATGCACTGTGTTGTCATTATTTGTTTTCAGTCTTTAATTATAATTTAACAGCAAACGACCCAAAATACCTAGTAATTGAATATTATGTTTTAAACCCCCAAATACATCAAGCCAAGCTTCTGATGTGTTAATGGATGAGGAATGATGCAGTAATTCAAACCACAGAGAGATTCATAGAATGTGGAAATTGTTTTTGGTGAGTTATCTAACCTCTCTGATATCAATATTTTAAGGATAATAAAGACAGGTAGATCATGGTGAACATTAATATGCTTCCAAATAAGTTCTTACTTCCAAACACAACAAAATAAGCTTGTAATTCTTTGGCTTCTTACAAGTTACATGTGGCCATGTGATTAGATTAGGCTAATGAAATATGTCATCAGTAGAGGGATGATTGGAGAAACAATGGACAATTCTCCCTATTTTCTGTCTTTATTGCTATTGTCTAAATCTCTGTGATGATTGGTGCCTCCCTTTGTCTAGGTCCCTGAGTAAGTGTAACTCCTTCCCTGCCAACCCAAGCTGAGTAAGCAATAGAAAGAATCAATATCTTCATGATTGAGCCATTGAGGTTCAAATGTTATTTATTTATAAGGACTAAACCAGATATGCTCATTGATGTACTGTTCAGGACACATATTAAAAACATACAGAAAAATCCTATTAAGTGAAATAAGCCAGACCCAAAGAAACATAAATCCCCTGTTTTCCCTCATTTGTAATAATTAGTATATGTCTAGGATAGTCCTATCAGATGAACAGAGTACCTCAGTAGCTATGTACATATGTCCATATAAGATGATGCTAAGCAAAATGAACTCCAAGATGTAGAAACAAGAGGGTTTTTTTTGTTGTTATTTTAAATTTACTATGTGATTTCTTTTTTGTTTTATGTTTTTTCCCTATGGTTTATCCCCTGTTGTCACTGTATTTGATTTTGGTACCCTGGGTATTGTATATACATTTATCTGAATTAGAGAAGGGAAAAGGAAAAACAAAATGGTGAGACAAAGAACAAAAGGCAAACCAATACAGCAGAGATACTCACAAGACAATATGTTGGAAATGAACTGTACAACTTGGGAGAGGGGTAGGGGAAAGGAAAGTGGAAGAAAAATGAGGGACAAGGTCACAAGTTCAGCAACAAATGTACTCACTACCTTACGTATGTAACTGTGACCCTTCTGTATGTCACCTTTACAATAAAATTAAATTTAAAAAACAAAAAATATAGATGTGTGTTTCCTTTACTCTAGCTAGCTCTCTGGAATCATGTTCCAAAACTTTGTTTTCCCATCGGTGAAATAGAGACAAGAATATTCATATCCCTTAATTCCAGGTATATTGGGAAGTTTAAGTAGAGATTTAAATGTTACTTTTCAAATAGAGACCATAAAATGGAAGGGGTTACCCTTATGGAACATTGGGTGATATTATTAGTTGATTATTTCCATGAATTTGTCTGTCTTCATATTCCTCTTCCCTTGAGAATTTTGAGAACCAGACATTCTTACTGATAAAAATATTCTTGTAAGCATATCTTTGAAAAGAAGTGAGCTTCTTGATTTATTAAAAACTACTGATGATATAAATAAATCACCAATTTTAAGTTGGTAGGTTCTCAGGTACTGGAAAAAAAGCTCCATTTCTCTGATAGATGGCATTTATCAGGAAAGTTAGTGTCTATAAGTATGCCTGCCAAAAACAAGTTAGAAAGTATATAAAACATGTAAGAAAAATAATTTATCCAGAGACAGTAGATTTGTGACTAACTACAAGTTGAACTAAAAGCATCGTATGCAAAGGTATCAGATCCTTTGGATAATTCACAGTTTTCTTAAAGCAAGACTACTTTTATGAAGTGATTAACTCATGCTTTTAAACCCTATGATTCCCACTTCTCCCAGTCTTTGTTTTACTTCATTGTTACAGTGTGTAATACAATGCATTGAGTTGATTCAAGACTGAATTTCTTGGCATGTAAATATAGTGTATGAGTGAGTGCAGAGTTCTGCTCTATAGACAGAGCTGTTGTCATCAAGAGAGCCAACACAGAACATGGAAGATGAGAGAGTGATCATCTGACAAATTGGCCAGAGACAGTGGTTCAGAGGATCTACTGGAATTCAAAGTCAAAAGATAGCACTATAGTTTCCTCAATAGCAGAATGTCTTCACGTTGGTCTATCTCATAATAGGTTTCTCCTATAGCACTCACTATAACATCAGCCTATGATTGATGGCTTCTCTTTAAGCTTCCATTCCAACCTAGGTGCCTTGTATCACTGAAATTCCTGTTCCCAGGAACACAAAAAAGCCCTTTGAAATAAGAAACATGATAATAACAATGACAAAAAATAATAATAATAACACTATAAAATAAAATACCAACCTATGTGTGCCTAGCAGTACATGGCTGCCACACACCATTTATTCCACAGGAAAGTGAATTCAAGACCCTTCTAAACTAAATAGCACCATATTTCTATCTTCCATGGTTAAAGTAGGGTTTCTTGTTGATACTGTTTCTTCTAGCTCCTGACTTGAAAACCTGGGCTAAATTTCTCCCAGTAAACTACTGCTGGTGTCATTGTGCTGACCTCTGTTCCATTCAGCAATGTTCAAAAGCATGTGTCCTCCAGGCCTGTTGTAGATTCTTCTTGTTTTGCATGGATTTAGTATTTTTACATCATTCTTGTGGGCATTGTGCTAGATAAACGAGTTGATTGCTGTTACTCACGAGTGAATTTCACAGCTCTTCATGTCGAGGCTTGCTGGCTTTTTTCATGACATTCCCCATAATGAGAATGATATAGTTCAAAGAATCACGAAGAAAAGAGGAATTAATAGTTTCCACTCAAGGTGAGACAAAGTCACAGTGTTGTAGGGAATCTGTTGACAAAGGCATAGCTCTGTGAATGATTTTCAACCAGTCTTCAGCACCGATTATTGGTATACTGAGATTACTTATATTGTTTTAAGTGCATTTTACAACCTTTTTCCCACAAGTGGAAGTATTTCATAATGTTTATTTCTTTAACTTTAAGAACTTACGCGTCTTCTGAGTCCTACAATGTGAAGAGGAAGGCAGAGAGCAAGCATACCACTTTTTACCAAAGTTGAACCACAGGAAACACTATTTGGGCATAAACTCAATGGCTGCAAAGCAATCTCTATGATTTCGAGTATAAAATGGGAGAAGAGGACCACGGACCACATACCACATTGTTGTCTGGAGACCCATAATCTCCTCACTAAGAACTCTGCTCTTGTAGGGAAATGGAAAATTAAGAGCAAATTGGCTTCATCACTGAGTATAAACATACGTGATGGTGACGAGGGAAACAGGGCTCCAGATTGTGGCTTTATGCAGCTTCTCAAAGATTTTTTTTTTCTCTTTTTCCATTTCTCCTTTGTATCATCCTTCTTTTAAAACTTTTTAAATGGCTGCCACTGTTTCAAGCTCCATACCCATCCACCCCACCATCCAGAAAGGTAAGTTTTGCTGTTTGCAGCAAGCCTTCTCAGAAATATCAGGAGCTCACCAGTTGTGATGGCTCACACCTCTACCCCAGCACTCAGCCCAACTGAGGCAGGCGAATCAGAATTGGAGACAAACCAAGGCTACTATGTAGTAAGCTCCTGTCTCAAAAAGAAATAAAGATCAGAACCTTCCTTTCCCCAATCACTAAACAAAATCTACTCAGGTTCCTAGAGTTCTGAATCAGACCAATTCCTCAATACACTTCATTAGCATAAGAAGTCAGGTCTAGGGATGGACTGTGTCAAAGAGTCACTTTGGTAAAAGAGGAGACATTATCCCAATTGGGTCAATCAGGAGACATTTCTAGATGGGGTAAGATGAGATGCCCTTCCAAGCTACGCCAAATTCACATAAGGTTATAGCTACTATACAAGGGAGACTGATGGGAGGAGAATATGAGAAATCAAAAAGCCATACTCTTACCAGTCTCTAAAGGATATTTCACTCTGTGGAAGCTTGTCCTAGGTCTTAGATTTAGGAGAACATGCCTGACCTACAGATTATGAAAACTTTATTGGTAACTATAAGCTTTCATAATTGAGGAAACAAAAGTATCTGCAATTGGAGTGTTCTTAGAATAGAATTTCAATTTATTCAATTCAAATATCTTATTTTCTTTAATGTACAAGACCTCCAGAGCAAATTTACAAAGTCTGAAATTCTATTTGAAGAAGTTTCTTGAGTAATTGATGTATATATATATATATATATATATATCTGTATATCTGTATATCTGGTATATATACATATATATAGTATGCATATATACTGTAAGTAATTGTACAAAGGGGTTTCAATTCAACATGTCAGTTTATGAGTACAATATATCTTGATCAATGGTACCCCTTGCCATGTTTTTACAGACAAGATCAAATACAGTTGAGTATGGCAGGCTATGGCTGTCCCCTGTCACCCCAGTTATGGAGATTAGCTATTAGGTGTTTTTAGACACTTCAGCCATAGGTTATTATTTTCGTTTAGTCATTTCAGATATCACTGGTTTTGTGACGATTGTGTCTAATTTCATTCTCAGAGGGAATCCTTAATTCCAAGAGCTAAGTATTCCTAGCTGTTACCACCTTGGTACTAACTACAATTTTCACGATGGGTGTCAAAGTCAAGATTTTAAAATATTGGTTCAGTATCACAACATGATATTAAATGGATATTGAATTCCTTTTGCTCTTTTAAATAATTTCCCACAGAGCGAGCCTGCTCTTGTAAGATTATGTTTTTTCTTTAGATGAAGTATGATACCACATTTTAAAACATAGAATTTCCATACATCATGCTCCATCTGACAGCCTTGACAATAAAACAACTTGTGTTGGGGATGTTCAGTGTGTGGAAATGACAAGTCAAACCTCACTTGCCTTCCTAAGTAAAGGCACTTGATGAATTACAAACATTCACATATGTTTTTAAATTAAGTGGCTATACAAAAGACAGAAGAGGTTTTATCTTTTTTGAAGGCATTGTTTCATCCAGAATTCATAATACTTACAATAATACTTGATATACACAGGAAACTTAATAAGTATTATGAACTGTGAAAGTTGGAAAAGAGTAAAGAGCCACCACATCCTCCAGCTAAAGTATTTAGGCAACAAAAAGGTGTTTTGTTTCCAGTGTTTCATATTTAAGTTGACAAGAACAAAGTAATTACCAGCTGAGTCCTCCATTAAAACAATTTCACTTCATAGTTACTATTTAATGTGAAATCTTACTTTTCAAAAGTAAGATTTCTTTTCTGTGGATCTTGAAAATCAATGTCATAATTTTTTGTTTAAGGAATCTAAAATAATTTGAAAAAACTTTTGATGAAGTTCAAATAATATACCAGTCTCTTATTAAAAGAAATGAGATGAAGAATAAAAATAAGATACTACTAGTCAGGTACCAGTGGCTTATGCCTGTAATTCTGGCTCCTCAGAAGGTTAAGATCTGAGGAGCGCAGTTCAAAGCCAGCATGGGCAGGAAAGTCTGTGAGACTCTTATCTCCAATTAAATCACAGAAAAAGCTGGAAATGGCACTGTGGCTCAAGTAGAAGAGTGTTAGCCTTGAGCAAGAGGAGCTCAGGGACAGTGTTTAGGCCCAGAGATCAAGCCTAGGGATCCTCCTCCCAATAAAAGCTATTTCTGAATGCAGACACCAACAATGAAGTCTCACTAGAGTTACCTGTTCATTCAAAGATTTTGGCTTATTTAGCTGAAGGCTACAGGTCTAGAGCGTCATTTTTGGTTTACATCTTTTAAGTATACTCAGAAATACATGGATGAAAAGAAAATCAAGACTCATCCATTATTATCTATTCCATTTTATTTTCTTTCCAACATATTAAACTATGCACAACATGTTTATAATATGTGGTATATCTTTTGGGAATAGTACAAGTTAACTGGTGCATATTAGACTCCACCATTCTCAAAAATGCAGAAGACAGGCCTCTATCAGTAGTACCCATAACTTGCCTTGGTTTTAGCAATTTAGAAGACAACTTTCTTTTGCTTATAATTTCAGTTTGAATCAAAGCATCTACTACCCCAAGCATCAATGCTCTTCAATATCTAATTTCACAGTTTTCTTAACACGTATCTCATGTTATTTATTATAGTCAGAGGCATCCCAACACCTTGTCTATCCTTGCTACCTTTTAAATGGTTTATCTAGCAAATCATCAATCACAAATCATGAAACATATTTTAACTTCAGTAAGATCACTTAGGAAAGAAAACAAAGCTTGTGCAACCTAATTGGAAACATTACTCACATCAATAAGTGATAAATGTTTGTTCTAAATATGAATATTTATACCAGATCTTTGTGTTCTGTATAATCTGGACAAGATTAAAATCTCCATTCACCTTCTAACTTGAGGACATAAAGATATTGACATAAGCAACCCAAATCTTTTGTGAAAAAATAAATTTCCCAACAATCTAATATCAGGCTAAGAATAGTGCTGATATTATCAAAGATGTCTGTATTTTAGTTATGACATTTCCTGATTAAAACCAAAGCTTATAAACAACTTGAACAGAATACTTTAAAAATGTGAGCAGATAATTTAAACTGTTTCAAAAGCTTACATGAATTGGCTTATTTAAGTTTATCCTGAATGTAATGTGCTGAAATTTTTTCTTGTTCTCTTATTTGGTATTTGTGTTATCCAAGTAACTATGAATAACAACATTTTAAATCAGAATTTATTGATATTAGGTATGCTTCTTATGTATTTTGTTGAAGATATTTTAAACATATCCAAGTAACATATGCATTAAGCATATCCAAGTATACCTTCCTCAAATAGGAAAAGACATGTGTTTCCTTTGTCAAATCTTAATTTAAAGACACAAATGTGTGCTCACTTTTTCCATGAGGTCAGTTGTACTATCACAACCCATTAACCTAGAGATGATCCTTCACTTTACAGGTAATTTATTATAGCAGCATCACTGTCTCAGGCATGGTTCGCGCAAATAATTTAACTTAGGTAAACACCATTTTCCAGTAATGATAGACCAAAATAAACTTTAGTAGCATTTATGAACAGTGACATCTCACTCTCAGTACACATCTGCCAATCTATCTTTGTTGTTTGCAAGTGAATTAACTATAGCCTGAAAATCATTAGAGCCATCTGCTTTGATGGTAAAGAAGGACTTCTGTGATGGTTTTATTATAGGTTTATAGACTAAGAAGCTACTCAGAATATATTTACATCGTTTACATCATTTACCCTGTTTGACATACTACCTAAGAAATGAATAGTATTATCTGTGCTCATTCAGGCTTCCTATAAATGCATTTACTTAGAAATCACATTGTCTGTGTAATTTTCTGTGTGTGTGTGTGTGTGTGTGTGTGTGTGTGTGTATTTAGAGATGTTAAACATGAGAAGTACCCATTTTTTTCCTTCATTAAAATTAGTTATCATAAGGAGGGGGTAACAATGCTCCATAGGAAATGTACTCATTACCTTACTCATGTATCTGTAACCCCTTTGTACATTATCTTTGCAATAAAAATATATAATTGTTTTAAAAAATTGGTTATCACAGTTAACAAGATTGCCAATATATTTCCTCCTTTTAAGTAAGAAGCAGAGAAGGAAAAAAATTCATTTAATAAATGAGCTCCTTTTAGAGCTGGGTCCTTGTGGATCATGCCTGTAATCCTAGTTCATCAGAAGGCTGAGGATTGGGGTCTGAAGCTAGCCTGGGCAGGACAATGTATGAGATTCATTTACCTTTACTTTCTTATGAATATTTGTTGTATCCACAGGCTTATAATATGATGGTGAGTTATCTGTTTGTACTTAGTAGGTCTAAATGAAATGAAAGATTTACACATAAATCCACACAAACACACATGCACATACATAACATACACTCATTGCTATGTTTCACAAATATATGTGCACTCCACAAAGCAACAAAAGGAAAAGGAATATGAAGAAGGGTAAGGTGGAAAAAAGAGAGACATTTTATCTGATGTTCACCTCACAAGGAAATTTTCCAATAGCCATGGAACTTAAATACTATTTTATACACAGAATTAAAGCACATGCTTTACCATAAATACATTTTTCTTCTATTTTCTAAAATGGATAGGTACTAAAGCAATCATTACTAGGGAGGACCTATTGCTTACAAGTGTACTTAAATTCAGAGGATATTCAGTGACTAAGTAGATGCTGCATGAAAATATGAATTGTATTCAAATCTCAATTAAAAATAAAGGGAAATTTAAGCATAATCCTTTCAAATTTATACAATGTGTCTTTTCCTATCTGAGTTTACACTTTAGGAAGGGACAAATGAATGTTTGCAATCTATCAGATTAGTTAATTTGGAATTCTGAATATATAGAATGAGCAATATACTGAATACATATTCCCTATAACCTCACATGGAGGTTATTTTTATCAGTAGGATACTAAAGAGTTTGGCGTGTAGATTTTGCAAAAGTTTATTCAATCTCAAATGCGAATAACGAAACACTAGATACATTTGCTTGAGGCACTGAATTTATGTCCTTAAAACCTACCTGTGTTTGTTCAAAATGGAACTTACAATCCAGCTGCTAACATTTTTCTTGCATTCATGAGAAAAATGGCACTACATACTAGGAAAGATTTAAGGCTAGCCATAGAGCTAGCCTTTCCCTCTGATTCAGAAAGTGATCTGAGAGAAGAAGAGAGAGCTCAAGAGAAAAGATATAAACCACTATTTTTGCATAATCTGCTATTGAAATTCACATACCATCATGTTGCAATGGTCACTAGACACAACCTACCAGGTACTGCCACTTCCTCTACATATGAAGGTATTTAAGCAAAGTTGTATTTACCTAGAGATGGGAATTACCAAAAATCATCCCTGAGGCCATTTATCATAGCTCCTTAAACCAACACTTTCACCTTTCTGTATTCCAAATTGCTCTTTTTTAAATCTCAACAATGTCTTTTAAATTCAAACCTGATTCCAATTAATTTATCTATAGATAAGTAATTCTTTCTTCCTTCACACAGATCCTAGAGAAATTTTTCCTTACCCTACAGGATATTTGATAGTAGCAGCTATGACAAGGAATACCTGCCAATTGCAATGTTCCTATGATGATGTAATAGTCACTTTGGGGAAAATCTTTCTCATTGTGTTGTCGTTTACTCAGTGTAAATCCTCTATCCTCTGGATCTCTAAAGTTCTGCATCATCAGACACTCCTGTAAGTTATAGACAACTGCAATAAAAATGTAAGCCTCTACCCTTCTATTTATTCATATATTTATTTAGTAAAATATTCCTCATGTCTTTCAACTTAGGTAGCTAATAAATCTATTTCCCGAAGCCAAGGAATGAATTGCTGGATCCATGTTCTGGTCTCCCAAGGATTTCCCTGCATTCTGCTTAGTAGCTCACCCTTGCTGGTTCCTCTTGTGATGATCAGCAAAGATCTTCCCACTTCCCCAAAGGAAGGTTCTCCAAGTGCAGTACCTATGCCAACATCATCAGGATCTCTTGGGATCCTGTTAGAAACCTATAGTTTGAAAATTAGTAGAAATCTACTGAAAAATCTACTGAGGCACTATAGTTTGTTATAATAAATTTTTAGGGTCATTTAGATGCCTGAAAATTGAGAAACGTTATCTCAAATCATCATAAAAGAATCACTATCCTAAACCAGTGGATTTTCTTCACTCTTCATCTAATTTGGTTTCCTCAGCATTTAGTGACTCCTTGAAAGACATGCCTGAAATATTATCTACTGTTATCTCATTGTAATTCATTCTTACTATTTAGCTTATTCTACCAGTCCCAAAATAGTAGACTCATCCTTACTTTCCTTTCTTTAGCTATATGAATTTTCGCTGAAAACTTTACCCATTCCATAAATTTATACATGAACTTGCTAATAAATATGAACTCTTATCTCTATCTCAGTAAAGACTTCCTTGGTAAAGATTCATAATTTCAACATCCAAATTAAGATTATTAAATTTATGTTATCTGAGAGCTCCTCATCAACATTTTCAAATCAGGGAATCATTTTCTGTCATGCAGCTTCAAGTGCCTTTCCACTATTTTTCTTAAAAAATAATAATAAAAGAAGCTGGATACTGGTGGCTCATGCCTGTAATCCTAGCTATTCAGGAGCTTGATGTCTGAGGATTATGGTTCAAAGCTAGCCCAGGCAGGAAAGTTCCTGAGCCTTTTATCTCCAATTAACCCACCAAAAAACCAGAAGTGGTGCTCTGGCTCAAAGGGATACAACACTAATCTTGAGTAAAAGAGTTTAGGGACAATACACAGGTGCTAAGTTCAAGCCCCATCACTAACATACATACATACATACATACATACATACATACATACATACATACATACATACATAAAATAGTTCATGTATATAGTCATTATATCTTGAAAACTGACATTTACTCCACATACTATCAGTCAGGGATTTGTCTAAATTTGTCCCCCTATCTTTCATAAAATCTCTGGTCTGGATCTCTATTGTTATTCTTCTAGTGATAGCTTTATTTTATTCTCAATATATATTTATTATTAATGTATGCTAATAAAAATATTTATTATTCTCAGTCATCTTTAGAAGAGGAAACAACATTAAATGAGATTCAACACCTCACCCAAAAGATTCACAGCAATTCTCATCTGAGCCAAGTTTTAAATTTAAATAAGTAACTCTTCACTGTGCTGCTATAAAATGCTTTCATACATTTAAAAATTATTATAGAACCCAAATCCATTGCCCTATATGTGTTATAAATATATATTTTATGTTTAAGAGATGAAAGTTCTGAAATTACTTTTATTGATAAAATTTTATCATTTGAAAGGACACCTCATATTCTGCTAATAATTCATTTTTATAAAATATAAACTACATTTCCTAAAACAGAAATCTTCAATGAGTAAAGTGCTATTATTTCTAGGCACATACTGGTGACTCATATATGCAACTAGCTACTGTGGAGACTGAGATCTGAAGAATGAGGTTCAAAGTCAGCTTGAGCAGAAAGGTTTTGGGGACTCTTATCTCTAATTAATCATAAAAAAGCAACCTTGAAGTAGAGCTGTGACTCAGATGGTAGAGCTGTGGCCTTGAATGAAAGACTAACCCAGGCCCTGAGTTCAAGCCCTAGTATTGGCAAAAAAAAAAAAATGTGCTATTATCTCAAATAGTTATGAAACTCTAATGTGTGGCTTAATAAAATAGAACTAGATTCTTATTCTACATTTACATTTAATCTAATATCACATATTGTATTCATTTAATTAAGTTAAAACAATCCCTGCCTCATACTGGAAAAAATGAGACAATATCTTAATGTTTCCAAAAAATTGTGACTATCTTTCATTGATATCACAACAAAGCACAAGTAATAGTTTCCTATTTGTTTTTACTATATTTAAGTAGTATACAGTTTTCAATTCAAGAAATCCCTTTATAAATACAATACATCTTGATCAATGTCACCCCTTCCATTGTACTTAAAAACTACTTTTAAAATGTATTTCCAATGAGGTATCAGAAGTTCTGTAAATAAACTTTTTGTTTATCAAAAACCACATTGGTTCTCATGTATTTTAAGGAATGTGCTATCCATGCAAACTTTGGTAACATATTAATTTATTGAATCATGCAGACCTTCTAAATATTAACAATTAATGATGCAATATATTAAAAGCCACGTTCATCAGTATTACCTCCAGATGCACAAGAAAGGACTACAAGTATTAGATATAATACAGTAAGTGGTGAATGGGAGCTTGCAAAATTTCTGATTATCTTTTGAACACTGAAATCTTGTACCTGGATGTGTACATGGATATGTTCATTCTCAATTCTTTACATTTCTTTGCATTGTTACACAAGAATCTAGGCGTTAATACTTACTAACATGTTTTATAGTTTTCTTACCCCTTTGCCCATGAATGAATGACAGCAGAACACATAGAGAATAGCTATTACCACTGCTTTTTGCTTGTGCTAAGGCACCAGAAATGTAGTTCAGCATTGATTTTTGTACTATGAATGAAAATTTCAAGGTAGAGTAAGTAGATTACTTCCAAGTACTATGGTAGAGTTCGGCAGAAGGAATTCTAGGACCACTGCTATTACCTTAGGAATTTCAGTTGGTATTTCAAACAATGCTAAGAGGAGAGAGGATACCTGTAATCCCAGCTACCCAGGAGGCAGAGATGGGAAGACCAGCTCCTCTTCAAAAATAATTGTGAGACTGTTGTAAAAAGCTATGATGAATGTAACCTTTAAGCCAGTAATTCCAGCTAGCTGGGAGTCATAGGAACAAAGTTTATAGTCTAGCGCCAGCCCCAAGGGAAAAATAGGAGAGCCTCATACACTTACCAAAGCTAAATTAAAATAAAAGGAGCTGGGCATATGACATAAAGGGTAGAGTGTATAGCAAGTGCGCAGCCCTGAATTCAGCAATTAGTATTGCCATAAAAATAATAACCAAAACTAGAGCTGGCCGGGCACCGTGGCTCACACCTGTAATCTTAATTACTCTGGAGGCTGAGATCTGTTCAAAGCCAGCCAGAGCACGAAAGTCCATGAGACTCATCTCCAATTAACCATCAGAAAACTGGAAGTGGTGCAGTGGCTCAAGTGGTAGAGCACTTGCCTTTAACTGAAGAGCTCAGAGACAGCACCCAGGCTCAGCATTGAAGCCCCACGACCAACAACAACAACAATAAAAAACTAGAACTGTTCGAAAAACCAGTAAAGGATTTAGGACTTTAGGATTTAGGACTTTAGTCACTTTAGCACACTTGATTTAAGACAGCTGTGGTAGTTGAAGAAAACTGGCAACCCAGAAACCTTTGCTCTGAAGCTCATGTTCCTCATTTTACATTGCCTTGTCTTCCCCCTATTTGGAAAATGATTCTGGTAGAGTATGGAGATATTTGGTCACTCGAGTTAGAATGCTGAGGCTTGACTCCAACTGAACAATATGTAGTGCTTGTGCAATTCTAGACAAGACAGTTTAGCACTATTATTCCAGGTAAATAAACTGCCGTTGAATAAACTGATAAAGTAGGATTTGAATCAAGGATTGTCTGATAACATTTATTCTTTTATGTGATCCTGAGGATCCTCATAATCAGGTTCTTGTCTCATTCTCTCTGCTTGATTTTAACCCCAGGCAGCCATACCCCAGGGTCCCAGCACTAAACTAACTACTTGTGTCTTTTCACTCACATACTATCCAGCTGTATATCTCTCATCTACTTGACCTATGCATCCTCTCTTTTTGATCTCCATCTCCAATATGAGCCTCAGAAAGGAAATACTACACATTTTTACAAGCTTTTACTCCTCTTAAGTGTCCATA
This sequence comes from Dipodomys spectabilis, assembly GCF_019054845.1. Classification (NCBI taxonomy): domain Eukaryota; kingdom Metazoa; phylum Chordata; class Mammalia; order Rodentia; family Heteromyidae; genus Dipodomys; species Dipodomys spectabilis. The sequence continues at coordinate 969,311 of NW_024870867.1, forward strand.
TAGCCGTTTTCCTTTTCTCATGAAGCAAGCCACATTTTACAGAGAAATGAGTAAACTAAGTATTGCTTTGGTAACTACCACAGACACTAAAATGCGATGCAGGCTTGATTTGGAAAACATAAAATACTCATAAGTATATTTGCCTTTGAAAGGTTCTTCTTATGTAGGGTTGGAAACTTCCCTTTAACCAGAGATTAAATAACATCTGACTTAAAGAACATCTCAAAAGCTATGAAAGAGTAAAGTTTATTACTACATATAAATTAAGATGCACTAATTAGGAAAGGGAAGGGAAGGAAAGAGACCTTAACTGAAGGATGAAGCCACTCTAGAACTGACAAGGGCCATCCCAAAGGATGAAGGAAATATTCATAGTGTTAACAGTATTTTCTTGAAAGGTTATTTACATGCAGAAAAGTAGATTTCACTCTTTCACTTCAAGCAAGCAAGCAAGTGCCCAAAGTCTGCAGAGGTGACATGCTCTTTCTCCATCTATTTAAGTTGTCTTTCACCCAGCAAGAGCTCTCCTTCACTTCCTCATCAGCTGGGAAATCCTTCTATCCTCAATGTACTCCTCGGTCAGCCTCCCAAATTCCTCCTCTCCCTTTCTGCCTCCATGTATGTTTCATAGCAACCACCTCCTTGTAATTGATTATGAATTTGTTTTTTCTATATGGTGATTTCCTATATGGTGAGCATATAAACTGTGCCCTCATCTCCCTGATGACCAAAACAGAGCTGGCAGTCAGCAATCACAGAATCTGAATTATGAGTTCCCTTTTTTGTGTTTATAAAGAATGGGTCAATTGCTTTCTTTTTTTTGGGGGGGGGGTCCAGTCCTGGGGCCAGAACTCTGGGCCTGGGTGCTGTCCCTCAGCTCTTCAGCTCAAGGCTAGCGCTCTACCACTTGAGCCACAGTGCCACTTCTGGCTTTTTTCTTTTTGCTTATGTGGGGCTGAGGAATTGAACCCAGGGCCTCATGCATACAAAGCAAGCGCTCTACCACTGAGCCACCTTCCCAGCCCCAAGGGTCAATTTCTTTTTCTCCAACTTGGAACAGAAAAGAACAAAATTTGTGTGTGGATGTGTGTTGCATGAGTGTGTGTGTGTGTGTGTGTGTGTGTGTGTGTTTGTTAAATACAGATTGCTTTTCCCCTTGAGTTATTAAAATATGTCCAGATATAGTTTCCACAAGAACACCTCCCTGGAGGTGAATAGCTTAGCTTTTCTTTTCTTTTTTTTTTAGATAACTTTCTTTCTTTCTTTCTTTCTTTTTTTTTTTTGTCAGTCATGGGGCTTGAACTCTGGGCCTGGGCGCTGTCCCTGTGCTCTTCAGCTCAAGGCATGCACTCTACCACTTGAGCCACAGCACCACTTCCGGTTTTCTAGTGGTTTATTGGAGATAAGAGTCTCACAGACTTTCCTGGCGGGCTAGCTTTGAACCATGATCCTCAGATCTCAGCCTCCTGAGTAGCTAGGATTACAGGTCTGAGCCACCAGCGCCTGGCAAATATCTTAGCTTTCCTTCACTTCTAATTTTCTGTTTGGTAAAGATGCTGAAACCCTTAACCTCGGACAAAGCTCCTAGGACACCATAGAGCACAGGAAGAAGGACAGGATTTTCATATTTATGTTGACATTGCCGTTTGTGAATAAGGATTTTGAGAAAGATGGAATTTTCCCCATCTTTTGTTACTTTATCAGCAAATGAGAAATTATGTTTAACTTACAGTTGACCTTTGGTTTTGAGTTTTGATAACATAAAGTCACAGATACCCCAGTATAGATTAGTTTCTCTCTACATATTTAGGTATTAGTAATCTAAGCAAATAAAATCACTCTCTTCTAAAAAAAAAAATGCAGCTTGTGGGATATTTGCTAGGCAGGTGCTCTAACACTTGAACCAGTCATTTTAACTTTGATTCTTTCTTAGTTAGGGTCTCGTATTTTGCCTATGCTTGTCCATACTGTTACCCACCTGTTCATGCTTCCTGACATAGCAGGGGTGACATGCACATGACACTATACAGATTTTTAATGATCAGATAAGTCATTCTCCTGGTCTCAGTCTTCCAAGTACTTAAGCCAAAACATTTGCCTCTGGGACTTGTGTTTTTAAGGCTTTTTTTAGTATTAGATAATTACCTTTTTTTTTTAACAGAGTAAGTTCTTTTTTAAAATCTTTTTTTAATCTCTTAAACCTTACATTTCCTTTAGGATACTATGTCTCTTTTTGTCTCTTTCTGATACCCCCATGGCACTAGGGCTTGGATTCAAGGCCTTAGGCTTCCTAGGCAGATGCTCTACCACTTGATTTATGCCCCCATTGTTATTAAGATTTTTGAATGACAGACTCATTCCCTTTCTTTTCTTTATGATTCCCTTCAAAGCCAAGCCCAGGACCAAATGAGTCAATATTTCTTCCTTGAATTGAACTGAACTGCTGTTAACATTGCCCTCCAAATATGTTTATTTTCCACATGTGTTAATATACATCACCCTCTCTCTCTCAAATATATAGTATATTCAGCTGCAAGCCCATACTTTTTTTATTCTGGAAAGTTATAAAAATACTAAGTCTGCCATCACTTTCTAATTTACAAAATGACTTAGTCTTTTGCTTTCTAATTCCTTTCATTTCTCTTTTATAGGCCTGCAAATACCCCTGGCCTTTACTGACCTTATATACTTAATCAGAATAACCAGTGCTGAGAATTTTTGCAGGAAGTTAAATTTGATTTGTTTGGAAAGGTTTATTTATACCACATGGCATTTAAAGCAACTGAATTATTTTTTTGCATTGGAAAGAGGTTGCAGAAATTAGATTCAAATTTTTGAAAAGAAACTGTGCAGGAATTTTGTAGGAAACTTACTCGGCAAAAGAAAAACGAACCATACATTCATACATATCCTCATCGAATTCAAATGACATCAGGAAAAAAATTCACAAAGATGATTTTTGTTAAAGTTGGAGTCACCAACTGTGATTGAGTTTCCTCCATCCTGGCACAGAACTTGATTGCCCCCTTGAAGGGACAGTGGTTTTCCTCTTCTTAGTATTGTGATGTGATCCCCAGAATTTAGACAACATGAGAAGTAGACAACTTCTCCTAGCTCCAGGCTAAGAGATAGGAAAGATAAAAGGCCTAGATCAGTCTGCCTCACTTTTGGAGGTAAAGGGATCAGGCCTCAGCCCTGGCCTCATCTCCAGCGATTACTTAGAGGCTGAGCTGAAATTTAATTTTGTCAGTCAGTGTGGAATAGTAGATACAAATAAAAACTCTATTGTCCTAGATGCTGGAGTTACAACAGCATCCTGACTCTGCCACTGAGATTCTCTGAGAATGACAAAACAAATGACAAACAAATGAAAGCTTGATATAACTGAGACATACAGGGCTCAAGCTCATCAAACATGGCCTCAACTCTAGTAGCCTGTGTACCAAATACCACCTTTCATGTTTAAGCTAATGTGAGGTTTTTGTGCTGTTTGTTTAATTTCAATGAAAAATAACCTAATACATAGTCGAGTTGCAAAACAGTCAACAACAACAACAATAATAATAATATCTTAATCACAGTTCTCCCACTAGAGCCAGTACAACATGAGTCCCATATTGACACTTGTTTATTGAAGTAAATTGCCCTCTGGCCTCTAACTATTGTCACCAGACTGTATTGGGAAGATCACTACTTGTAATGCATGTGACAAAGTTGATGGTAATCAACATTTCAAGCCAGTTGAGCACACCACTGCTGTTTCCCTTCTCTAGTGATCAGAAGTGTGTCATGCTCCCAATTAAGGCCTAGGACAAAGCCTCTGATCTTTGATTATTTGGTAAGCACAATGGTGCTGTCCGTGAGCTGGAAGCAATCACCATTTACTGAGCTTACAGATACAAGAAATGAAAATAGGTTTCCTGTGCAGGAATATGGGCTGGTGGCTTGACTCAGTCATTTCATTGCAAGGGGGGGGGGGGGGGGGGGGGGGCTTGAAGTGGAGGGGGAAAGAAGTTAAACCACAAGCTTAATCCTTGACTAAATCTTGAGGAATTTTGAACCACCAATTAGCAAATTGAAACCAAAACCTGTTCTGCCATTCCAAAACCAAAGAGGTAAGCTCTTATTTCAGAGGTTGATAAACAAACCACTCTGGAAAGTTTTACTTGGTTCCTACCCACTGGCATACTTTCACTGGCTTACCACTTGCCACTTTAAGGCAGAGCTATGAAACTAAGAGTCACATCTACAGCACCAGAAACCAGCAATTCGCCTTGAGAAGATACCAGAAGCATCAAGTGATATGCGAAGTCCCATCCATGGCCATCCATGCTTAGAATTCTATCAGCCCCATAGATGAGAATATTCTGAAAATAAATAAATGAACAAATCTGAACTGGCCATAGAGTTTTTCTTCTCATTATCCTCTAAACAAATCAGTATAACAAGTTACTACAAAGCATTTACATAGAGTTAGTTATTCTAAGTAATCTAAAGATGCTAGAGAGAGTATTCATAGGTTATGTGCAATAAAGGCACCATTTTATACAAGGGACTTGAACATCTTGAGATTTTTTTTAAATCTATGGCAATCTTGGAACTGATTCCCTTTAAATACTGAGTGAAATGTGTACTTGTTCAATTTCTGGAGATAATTGCAAGGGTCTTTGAGTTATGGTAGAAAGAATGTACATAATCTGGAAACTATCAATCTTTGCTATAAAAAGAATAATTAAAGGCTGGGAACGTGACAGAATGGTAGAGTGTTTGCCTTGGATGCATGAGGCCCTGGGTTCAATTCCTCAGCACCACATAAGCAGAAAAAGCCAGAAGTGGTGCTGTGGCTCAAGTGATAGAGTGCTAGCCTTGAGCTGAAGAGCTGAGGGACAGTGCCCAGGCCCAGAGTTCAGGCCCCACAACCGGATCCAAAAAAAATAAAACAAAAATAGAATTAATTATAAAGTTAAGGGTAATTGTAACCAACCCAAAGGTAGAAAAATGTAGAGAAGAGGAACTATCTGTGTCATTCAAGATACCAAACTCTCAGACAATAATAATGGAAAGTAATGGTGTACTTACTTTAAAAGAGCAAGAGGATTAATAGCTCTTGAAGGCAGCTTACAAGTACCTGATTTTGTTCTACATTTGATCAAAATAGCTCTTGTTAAGAAAACTGTAGAAAAGTTAGCTACTGTAAAGTTAAATCCTTTGTATGATAAAGCCAGGCACCAGTGACTCATACCTGTAAATCCTAACTACTCAAAAGGCTGAGATTTGAGGATCACTATTCGAAGCCAGCCTGGGCAGAAAAGTCCCAAGAGACTCTTATCTCCAATTAATCATTCAAAAACTAGAATTGGAGCTGTGGCTTAATGTGGTAGAATACTAGCCTTGGGCAAAATGAGCTTAGGGATAGCACCCAGGCCCTGAGTTCAAGCCTCATGAACAACAAGAAAGAAAGAAAGAAAGAAAGAAAGAAAGAAAGAAAGAAAGAAAGAAAGAAAGAAAGAAAGAAAGAAAGAAAGAAAGAAAGAAAGAAAGAAAGAAAGAGAGAAAGAAAGAGAGAAAGAAAGAAAGAGAGAAAGGAAGAAAGAAAGAGAGAAAGGAAGAAAGAAAGAAAGAAAGAAATGAAGGAAGGAGAAGAAGAAAGAAAGAAAGAAAGAAAGAAAGAAAGAAAGAAAGAAAGAAAGAAAGAAAGAAAGAAAGAAAAAGAGAAAGAAAGAAAGAAAAAGAAGAGGGTGATTTGAGCCAGACACTGGTAGTTTATACTTCTAATCCTAAAGTATTCAGGAGACTTAGATATGAGGATCATGGTTCAAAGCCAGCCAGGACAGAAAAATCCATGAGACTTTTATTTTTAAAAAATCAAAATGCAAGAAGTGGGGCTATGGTTCAAGTGGTAGAATGCTAGCTTTGAGCAAAAGAAGCACCCAGACTCTGAGTTCAAGTCCCAGGACGGCACACATATAAAAAAAGAATGATTTGAAAATAATTGGGTAGAGAAATAGTAATTAACTCTGAGAATCTATAATCTAGAAGTTGCTTCACAAAGTACTTAACCTAATCCTTACAATAAAAAAAATCAAAATTACTAATAGTTCAGAATTTTAACCCTGAAATGCATTAATTTGTATTCCTCTAAAGGTTCTGATGTATTTCAGTGGCAGAGTTTAAAGCAGTAAGTATTCATGCCTTTCATTAACCTATTCAATTAACGCTTAATAGGTACTAATGTGTTGTGAAATATAAGAGCTATTGGACTACAAAAGTTAATGAAATGGAATAGAAATTTCTGTCGTTATGAAACTGTCAGCCAGCAGAAGGACATCATGAAACTGGGTACCTCTCTTTAATAGTTGGGATGCAAATTGTGTATCCTACTTGTCAAATGTGGAATTTGATTTTCTCCTACTTAAAACTAATAAGTTGGCTTGTTTCTGCCTTATTGAAGCTGGCAGAAGACAGGAAATTCCTGGTTTAGAGACAAAGAACTTCATTAATCATGCATGGCATTACAGGCCACATGTGTATCAGCATGTTTGTTCCTCTTGCTACCCCCAAGCCTAAACCGATGAGGTGATGTGAAGTTATATGACTACATTTCAGAGGACTGAGGTACAGGGCAGATGTACTGAGTGGAAGCTACTACTTATGGGGTAAGGAGTAAGCTAGGCTGGTTCTTGTCATGGAAAAAAAATACCTAGCCCATAAAGCTGTTTTCTGTAAGCACAACTATGGATGTTGTGCTTTGATAGAAGTACTTAGTGCTTTGCATTCTTAGAAAGTTGGCAAAACAAGACAGCAAACAAATGGACTGATGAAGTTCATTCACATAGCACTAATCAGGATCCAGACTGCAATGCTGGAAATGTCCTGTGTTGCCTGGAACAGGAAGTCAATCTACCCTCAATATGCCCACTATTTCCTTTTGATATATCTAGGGATTTACATGTTCTTACACTGGCTTTCTTTCTACAGTGAGAGAAAGTCCATTTGCACAGCTCAGCTGCTGATTATAAAAGTAGGTTGCTATAGGCACAAAAAAATAAAAAGACCAGATACAATACATCTCTAGCATGAATCACAGTAGCTGAGGTCCGTTTCTGTGTTCTCAAGGCTAACACAGATTAGTTCATACATCCCAATTAGGTGTTCTCAGGGTTAAATCTACTTTGAGTATCTCACCTGGCACTACATATGGCAATAATCTACTTGGTAAAGGACGGGAAAGTTGGCTATATATAGGTTGGGAGACAACAAGGTCCTGAAGTCAATAGGTTTTATTACTCCAATGAAATTTTTTTCATTTTAATTGTTAGAAAAACAAAAGCTATTGTTTGTAATCTAAAATAGAGGAGTTTTAATAGAGGATCCTAGAGGCTCATATAATCATTGGGAAGACTGAGGAGCTAAACTGGGTAAACTGCTCTCCAGTCTCAAACTAAGGCTTCTCAAAACTTCTCTGGACTGGCGATTTACTTTTGAAGTCTCTGAAATGTGCTCAATTTGCATTCTCAAAGTTCAGAGGTTAAATATCTTCCCCCAATGTGGTGTTTGTTATTTACTGGTGGAGGCTTTGGTAGATGATTAGGTTTAAATGAGGATGTGACACTGATGATGAGAACAGTGCTGTAATATGACAGAACTCGCTCCCTCTTGTCTGCAATATAAAAGCGAGTAAGAAGATGGCTATCTCTGAGTTAGGAAAAGTACCCTCACCAGATCCTATCAATTCTGGCACTCTAATCTTGAACTTCTCAGTTTCCTGAACGATGAGGAATACATGTACATTTTTAAGCCCCCTTCAGATTATGGCACATTCTCTTCTGAACAGTCTGAGTAGACAAGGATAACCAAACTACAATTGTAAAGCATATCATACTTCCCCACATGTGTAACTTTTACCAGAGAAGAATAACACCTCCTTTGCTTCACATTTGAAATTTCATGCAAGTATGTCAAGTTGACAAACTCTGAGTAAGAGCCTTGCAGGTAAAATAACTGGGAATGTAGCTGGGAATGTAGCTTAGTGGTAGAGTGCTTGTCTCACATGCATAAAGCTCTGTGTTCAATTCATTCAGAATCACAGACACAGAAAAAGCCAAAAGTGACACAGTGGCTCAAGTGATAGGCTGCTAGCCTTGAGCAAAAAGAAGCTCAGGACAGGGTCTAGGCCCTGAGTTCAAGCCCCAGGACTGGCAATAAATAAATAAATCCATAAATAAATCCATAAATACATAAATAAATAAGTTAAGCTGGGCACCAGTGGCTCAATACCTATAATCCTAGCTATTCAGGAGGCTGAGATATGAGGATCATGGTTCAAAGCTAGCCCAGGCAGGAAAGTCCATGAGACTCTTATCTCCAATAAACCACTCAGAAAACCAGAAGTGGTGTTATGGCTCAAGTACAGGGCTAGTCTTGAGCTGAAGAGCTGAGGGACAGAGTCCAGGCCCAGAGTTCAAGTCCCATGACTGACAAAAAAAAAAAAAAAATCCTTCAATCCTGCCTCGTCTCTGCTGTTTTGATAGCAACCCAGTTAGATTATTAAACTAACAAGCAGATGATAAATGCCATCCTGATGCTCTTATGAAATAAATAATATGAAATTGATGGTAACATAGTCAAAGGACTTCTGACATACCTAAGAGTTGGGTAAGCTGTGATGTCCTGGAGCCATGTACACCGGCCAATTATAGCTAACACCACTCTTAACCAGATGCATCAGCATAACACTTTTGGCAGAGCTAGTCAATATAGGAGAACTGCAGAGATGAGAAATTCTACCAGGGGAGAGCCAGAGACGTTAAGAGATGGAAGGAAGGTTGGAAGACTTAGGTCATTCGCTAACAGATGGTGGCAAGCACGGCCAATGAAGTCATTGAAAAATAAAGCAATCTAATTAAATTAAATGATACATTTAATGAAATACATCTATGTAAAAGATGGAGGGGAAAAAGAAAGGAATCCAAACAGCTACAAAGGAAGGAGCAGCTCAGAAGCAGGAAGGCACAACTCACAAGTAGAAAGGAGCATGGCTTTAGAAACAGGGCTTTTGCACACCTGATGCTTCACAAATTTCTTGTATATACAATTTTGATTTCCATATGTGTATCCACCATTTTCACAATAATCAGGGGAAAAAATCAACAATAACTTGTTTTTGAATGAACATCTCTATCAATCTTTGAAGGCATTTCCACATTAGAATGTCTGTTATTTGGAGCCAAAAATAATTGAACTGTTACAGAGGAGTGTAAACATCATTCCCATATTACTATTTTACATTAGTGTCAAAACAAATTCCATTTGCAATGACCAAACAAGTCACACAAAACACACTATTTTTCTGAGATGCAATGTGACCAACTCTGATTCTGATGAGCAGTAACTAAGGACATGAAATAGTTGAAGTTTTGTTCCACGAGAAACTGTGGCCATTGTCTATTTTCTTATGGATATTCTTTTTTCATTATAGGATAGGAATGGTGATAATATCTCAGAATTTTTTAAGCATGGATAAAATAATACACTAAGATAATGTGCTCAGAACCAAGAACATAGCAAATATCCAGTAGGAAACTTAAAATAGTGTGAGGTGTGAAAGGGTTACTACTGCACTACTATAGTGCAGAAATTGATGGCAATGTGAACAAAAATAAGGACGACAAACTAGGAAGACTCCTGGTGCGAACTGAGAAGCTCTGGGGCAGAAACTTGCCTCAAAACTAGAAGGAGAACTCTCAATGACTAGTTTGATTCCACACTACTATACTAGATTCAGAAATGAAAAGTAATTTTGAGTAAAATTTCATGTCAGACTATCACTGCTTCAGCCCATGGACTTTGATCTGCCTCCTAAAAGAGAGAGAAAAAAAACTGAGTTAAAAACCAGTAGAGCAATAGCAACAGAAAACTGTAACACTAGAGCACAACTCACACTGTTTCTATGTTTATTGCAAGTTTTAAAATAAACACATGCATAACCCACTGCATTTTATTCTGAAAATATAATAAATACCTGTGAATCTTGCTCCTGATAGTGCCTGGTGACCACAAAAGTGTCCAATAAATTGAGGATGCAGAAGTTCCTAGAGACCACAGCATGGAGGCAAATAGTACGATGCCAACAGTAGGAACCCCAGAGATTTGTCTACTTAGACTATTTAATTTGTACTAGTGTCAACTTTTTAAGAAAAGGGATATTATCATACTTGATATTAATATACTTGAGTTAACACCAATGTGTAGCTCAAGACCATAGTTAATAGGTAGATGGAAAAAAAATATTTTACCTAAAGTAATACTATTTCAAGAGTGGATAATGTTCCAGAACTCATGTTAGAAGCTTTTTAGAGCAAAGGTCAATGATCTTTTTCTATGAAGGCCAGATAGTAAAATTTTCCAGCTTTAGGAACCATATGGCCTCTGTCATGACTACTTAATTTTGTCATTGTGGGTCAAAAACAACCATAGACATCTGTATACAAATGAGCCTGGCTGTGATCCAGCTGAAGCTGATTTCCAAAATCAGAAGTCAGCTAGATTTGGCCCAAGGGGCATAGTTGGCTGAACCTGCCTCCTTTTAGCTGCCATGGCAAAAGATTTGTTCCGTCATGGCTTATCAAGACAGCACTTAAGCCTGCCTCCCTTCTTTGTCTTCCATCCTTATTGGACACTCATAAAGTGCTGGATGTGAGTCATCAGCTCTGATTGGCTCCATTTAGTAAGACCAGTTGCCTCTGGTAACAGAGCCAGAAACAGAACCTGGATGTGAATTTTCCATAACAGATCATGGGGTTCTGCCCTGCTTCTCTGCACCTGCTCACCACCTGCAGGATGCTCACTTACCACCCTCTTTTCCTGTACCTGTACTAACCTAGCTCTCATTTCCATTTTCTCTTTAGTTTTCTTCCTAATTATTTTTTCCCTAAAATTCCACTTGATTTCTGAACTTTTGCTTTTTTCTTCCTTAACCTGTGACTTTTGCCCTATTTCCTTTATACAGCTGTGATTGCAACACATTTATTTATACTTGTTGCATCTGTGGCTGTATATGTACCACATAAATTCTGTGAACACTGCATGATTACAGTTAGTGCTGGGTAGGTAAACTCTTTGGGTTTGATTTTATTTAAATTATTTAATTCCGCTAATGTAGCATAAAGCACTGAAGAAAAAAAAAAGAGATGAAATTACAAATACTCTAAAATGAAAGTAAACTGACCAGATACCTTAAAGAGCAGTTTACTGGAGCTGCAAGGAACATAACTACCAATACATTTGCCACTTCCTTTCACTATAAATGCTGAAATCTGGAAGTCTGGAGTGATTTTATTTAACTGGTCGTATTGTTCTCCACAGAGTTGACTTGGGAATTCTAATCTGTTAATTTACTTTATAAGGTTCTTTCTAGATTCATGAGACCTGGGTCTGTTTAGAAAGAAGAAAAGTACTCTAAACTGCCTATTCTTTTTATTGATCTACCACTTTGTATCCTTATTCCTGATTCTAGTTTCTCAAGCAGAAATGGCTGTTTTATTTCCTCGTTTGCATCTTTCTCCTCCTCTTCTTCTCCATCTCTGTGCTTAAGGAAATATTTAGTTTTAAATATTGTGTTTAGAACACATTATTTCCTTTCCTTTCTTTTTGCTAATTTCCAGGTTCAAAAAGTCCTTATGTCACCTATGTCTTTCCTTTGGTTTCTTCATGTGGAATGAGTGGCAAATTGATTTGTCATTTATGTACAAAAAGTATGAAATCTCTCATCAATTTCTCACAGATTTATTCCTTTTTTGTATGAGTCAACTGCAAGTTGCTTACACTGACACATGCAACCTCTTAAACACTGGTGGTGTATGCTCGTATCATATTGTATTATTATTTATGACAACTACAGACTTATTTAGAGGGCTGATGAGATTTCCAAAGACTTGTCAGAAAATTTTGAAGATTTTATTATGATTGTAGGTCACAAAGAAGCCTCCATAAGGAGTTAAAAAAAACTTTGTGAGCATGTTTTTCATGAGGAGGAAAATAAAAAGGAACACTTTGTATAAGCTCAAGGAAACGGTGGGCATGCCACTACTGGTCAAGGAGAACAGACAGCAATTGTGTTAGATAAAGCTTTAAGCCATGCCATACAATTAGCCAGAAAAGCCATTTTCAAATATCAAGGACAATACAAATATTATGATCATCATTCACTCTTCAAAGCAGTGACCTTTATTTTGGCCTAGTTTCTTTGGCAAGGAAGTTTGGCATGAAGCTTCTAAAATAGCATTAACTGGTTAAAATAAATTATTTTCTGGTGACCATGATATCTTCACGACAATTTAACAAAACAACTCATTTCAGGCCCAGAAGTAGAAATGCTCCAGCAAACCACCTGAGATTCCCAAGTAGCATATTTATCAAAATGAGTTAAAGTCACCTTCTGAGTAATTGCTGTGAAGGTGTTTGAACACAGTGGAGAGGCAAATTTTCTGTGGGTTTTTACGATTGATCACCAAGTTCTAGTAACAGGTGCAACTTGTTTCTGGGGCCTTGAAACATGACAGCCTGTAGAAAGACTATTAAAATCGCTTTGCTAACAAAGAAAAATCAATAGTTCTCCACAAGGAGGTGCCCTCAGGCACAATCAATAAACAATAGGACAGTGCTGGGCTTGTGAACAATTTTATGCTTTTGATGAGATAAAAGGTGGAGAGAAAGAGAGATTTTTTTTTATCTCTCTGATGGACTCAGAGAGATAAAGTCTTATTTTGCTGTGAGTTGCAACTGGTTTTCATCAGTAGATCCACTTGTTAGGAAGCACAGTTTTATTTTCCTTTTGAGTGTAATCCTTTGTAAAGTTATTGTTTTACCTGTTTTTCAGTTTGGAGTATATGGTAACAAGTTGACCAGGGCATTCTAAGAAGACTAGTTCAATCACAAAGTGGAGCAACAGAAAGGAGCAGTAACCCATCAGTTGCATATTAAAAGCTTTGGATGGAAAACATAATATTTGTAAATTTTTCTGCTAACTGTAAGACATACATGAATTAGGATGTCAGTGAGGTCATAGTCTTTTTTGTGCATTTTCTATGACAAATCAATAATGATCTGTCATTTACAGACATGTTTAAAAGGCAAAAAAATGACATTTTCATGGCATTTACAACCTCTCTATTTTTATAAAGCTTTGATTGCATGCCAACAATGTTTAAAGCAGGAAAAAGACCTGAAATAAACCTCAGTTCTATCTGTACAGTAACAAAGAACATTATGGGGAAAACAGAAAGTGCCTTCTTACTCAAAAAAATGTTACAGCTGAATAGTGTAGATAAAACCCACTGGACAATTGTGAATATCTTTTTATACTTAGCCACAATGTATGTACATGAACAGATTTGCAATTCAATGTTAAAATATGCTAAATGACTTGATTTTATTAAGAAAAAGTATCAAATAATTCAAGTTTTCATAGAAAAGTACTTATATACATCAACTGAGCATAAAAATTGTAGTTGGTAATTTGAATGGTTTAGGGGAATACATACTAGTTAGGAGGTCACGTGTGTTCAATAGAGATTATCCCACAAGTATTGATGACTAAAATTTCCTATCTTTGTGTTTGAGTTCAACTACATTAATCTTGTTGCTATGAGATTGTTTTGACCATAGAGAAGTCAAGGAAATTGCCAGATATAAAGCAGTTTAATTCTTAGTCCATATATCCAAAATAAAGGTCTAGAAGTTTAACAGGCAGTATTAGGGACTACAGCCAAAACTAGGAAAGAGCAGAGTTCTATAGTTTCAAAGGCCAAGGGAGACCTATAAGAATGTTTCCTCCAACAGATGCTTATACACTGATCCTGTTCTTCAAATGTTACAGCTTAGACACAGCTATCCATTTCCTTGATTTGCATTGCCAGAAAAGGACTGTATTTATCCTGGACAGGACATTCTCATAGTCCACACATTTTCCTAGAGAACTATTTACTGGAACTCTTCTGGTAGACGAAATTGACAAAAGGGAAAAGGAAGGAGATGATGGGAAAATAATGGACAACAGAAAAGGAATAATCACAGAAAAAAACTGAATAGATATGATAGTATAAAATACCAAAAATACAAAACTAAGAGGATGTTTTAGGTTTCATATATAGTTAAAATAGCTTTAAGCTCATTATAGAAAGTAGGAAAAGTACTAAGTATTCATTTATATTAGATTCTCATCAAAGACTTTTCCAATATCTAAAGTAATTATATGTCAAGGATTTTAATTGTAAAAGAAGGAAATGAATATTTAATAATATATTGGATATGGAATTTAATAATGAGCCAAAACAAAGTGTTTAGTAGGAAAACCAAGGTATAGAAACCAAAAGGAAGAAGAAGAAAAAAAAGAGAAACCAAAAGGAAGAAGTCAAAATAATTAAATCATAGATTGAAACATGAATGTATAAATATTTAAACATACCAAATATTAATAAACAGAAATTACTATTTAAAGTCCAGGTACGTTTGAGAGGCAGAGCTGATTACTATCTGATTACAATCAGATTACAATCTGAGGCCTGTGCCAGAAAGAAGTGCAAGACCCTATGAAAAGTAAACTAAACTAAATTTACTAAAGTCAGCTAAAGAAAAGGGGATAAGGATTTGGCTCAAGTGGGAGAATACTTGACTAGCCCGTACAAGGCCCTGAGATACAACCCTCCCCCGAAATAGTACTGTAAAGAAACTAAACTCAGGCAATGCTACTTATACAACACCGACTTCCAATACTGAAGACAAAATAAATATAAGAACAAGTCTGAATAACACTCAAAGAAAACTTCTGAAGGCACATTAATGTCAAAGAAGAAACTAAAGTAACATGGACTATAAGAGATCAAAGGAGCATTTTAAAATGATTTTTAAAATAAAACATAGGAAAATAAAGATTCTAAATTTTACACACACTAATAAGATAGCTTTCAAATATATAATGTGGAATGTCAGGAGTTTTATAATTATGTAGAGGAATTTTAAATTAACTCTCAGTAACTAATAGGGCAGGCAGAGAAATAAGTAAGGTTACAGAAGAAGTGAACAACATTATTTGATGAATATTCTGTACTCAAAAACTGCAGAATTCAAGCTAAATATAGCTTGAACATAGTCTGAGGAACAAACTTTAATTATTATAACATAATAATGGGGAAGTCTGGGCTCAGACATTATGGCACCCATGCATTTAAAATTATCATATGGGATTTAAAAGTACTTAGATCAGTTTTTATTAATTTTGTATATTTGATCTCATCACCTGTGGGAACAAACAACATTATGAGATACAGGTATATGGACCCAAGAAAGACTAAGTTTGTATCATGCTAGCATTATAATTCCAAAGGCAATAGAGAGTCATTCATGGTAGCCCTTGCTGAAGAGATTTAGGGAGTAAGCTGAAGGATCTGGTGTTCATTTTACACTGACCAATGAATTAAAGGTTGAAAACCGGAAGGTTGGTCAAGTGCCTAATCCTATAGCAAGCTTACTAAAATCACAGGAAATTGGAAAGGAGACAGGAGTAAAATTCTACTGGCTCAGCTAATTAAAAAGAGAATTGACAAATGAGATTGAATGAAACTAAGAACTTTCTGTATGGCAAAGGACATAGACAGACTACAGAATGGGAGAAGATCTTTGCCAGCTATGCATCAATGTTCTAATATACAGAATATACAAAGAGCTGAAGAAACTAAATTGTCAAAGAATCAACAACTCAATTAGCAAATGGGCAAAGAAACTCACTGCAGACTTCTCAGAAGAAGTCTGTAGACACATGAAGAAATGCTCAGCATTTCTGGCCATTAAAGGAAGTGTAACTAAAAACAACACTGAGATTTTTTTTTTTTTTTGGTCGGTCGTGGGGCTTGCACTCTGGGCTTGGGTGCTGTCCCTCAGCTCTTCAGATCAAGGCGAGTGCTCTACCACTTGAGCCACAGCGCCACTTCCAACACTGAGATTTGATCTCACCCCAGTTAGAATAGTCATCACCAAAAATACAAACAATAACAGATACTGGCACAGACATGGGTATAAAGGAACCTGCGTACAATGTGCGAGGGAATGTAAACTTGTTCAAACACTCTAAAAAACATATATTTTTCTCTCATGTGGGAGCAATAATTAATTTATAAATATGCAAGTAAACACACACTGGGTTGTATGCAAGCGCACACAAAAGTATTAACTAAAGTATAGTCTTTTCAGGGGAGAATTCAAATGGTGTAATTCGTTACAAAATCTCACAGTCCAATGAAATAAATGCCAGGAAATTGGCACTTGAAAAGTGTAGGGAAAGAAGGTCAAGCAGTAAGGGGAGTAAATGAATGAAGAGCGGAAAGAGGGGAGAATGCAGTCATAATGTTTGAGACATATCCTATGAAATTAAGAAAAACCAGGAGAGGGGATGGGAAGGTGGCTCAGTGGTAGAGCGCTTGCCTTGCATGCATGAGACTCTGGGTTTGATTCCTCAGCACCACATAAGCAGAAAAAAAAGCCGGAAGTGGCATTGTGGCTCAAGTGGTAGAGTGCTAGCCTTGAGCTGAAGAGCTGAGGGACAGCACCCTGGCCCAGAGTTCAGGCCCCATGACCAGACCCAAAAAAAAAAGAAATCCAGGCGAGGGGTTGGGTCGGGGGAGAATGATGAAAGGGGTGAGATCCATCAAGATTTATTGTACTTATAAACCGATTTGTTGAATAGTAACTCCTTTGTACTTAAAGTCAATAGCAAATAAGTAATAATAAAAAAGAAGAAAATTGAAAAGTGAAACAAAAATAAGTTGGACTGAACAATTGCATAATAAGTCCTAAAGTTACATCTTCCAGGGCTATAAACTCAAGGAAGTCTTTAAAGATGAATGATAACAGTAAATTATAATAAGGTTTACAATTGGTCCATTTTGGACCACAATTTACCCTGAATCACTTTAGGAAAAAGAAAGCATTTCTTTATTTTTTTATTTGAAAATAAATCTATTATGCCACAAAGACTGTAATAATATTACAAGAAACTCCCCTACTTTCTCCACTGAAATTCTCTAGTCACTTACATTTAGACACATTTGTTTTTGTCTACATGTGTATGATGTATGTGCACATGTGTGAATTTGTGCTCATGCATGTGTTTCCAACCATCTCAAGGTAGGAAAAGGGAAATCAGCATGACCTTTTGCACAATTTAGTATTTATTTCCCTACTTGCAGCGATAATGTTCCAACAAACTCCATTTTCTTCACTGAAATTCTCTAGCCATTAACATCTAGACACATTTTTTTTTGGCTTTTTGCTGGCTAAATGAAAATAACAGCTCTCTGATTTGTCTGCCCAAGCTGGCTTTGGAACCATGACTCTCATATCCCAGCCTCCTGAGTAGATAGAAGTACAGGTGTGAGGCACTGGCATTCAAGGGCTAATCATTTTCCAAAGGCTTCCTTGAATGCATATGTTTTATTGTCATTATTTGATGCAGGCTTTGCATTCTGGGCAGGAACACTACAGAATTAGGATTTTTCTTAGGACATTCCAGTAAAAGGCAAATGACACAAACATCATTTTTCTTAGCTAGAATCTGCATAATTTTCTTCAACTCTTCCCTTTGTTCTATCATATGTAGGGAAATATTTTGAAGCCATAAAAAATCTCATCTTCATTCAAATTTCATTCCTTAATTTTAGCATCATTGATAAATTTGGACTGAAATATCTGTGGCTCCATGAAAGTTGCAAAATATGAGGTATTCTCGTCTGACATAGGTTTCACAACTGATGTAATATAGCCAACGATTGTCCTGCTCTTACTAAAGAGACTTGAAGGAAATATACCGCCCCCCCCAAAGAAATAAAATTAATAAGGCACCTGTAGTTTTTGTTTATAATCCTGGATTCTTAGAAGACTGAGATCTGAGAATCTCCTTTGAAAGCTAGCCCAGACAGGCAAATTTATTTCCAATTAATTAGCACAAAAGAAGAGCTGGATGTGGGAGATGAGCCTAAGATTGAAAGAAATAATCAAGTAAGAACTTGTGAAACTCTGAGTTCACGCCCTATTATCAGCACAAAAATAGAAAAGAAAGAAAACAGGATTATAGACAGAATGGGAAAACACATCAGCACTGCTCAATTCCTACTTGACTATTTCAATAGCTCTCTGACACCTAGCTATAAAAGTATCACTTTGAATCCTAAAACAATGAATCAGAATATTATTATAACCTAAGGAAATCTCCATCTGTGTTTCCTTCTAATGTGATGATGGCCATTCATGTTCACAAACTTAGCAGTGACTAAAAGGTTGATTCAATGGCTTTGAACATCACATTTCAGGAAAAGTTACAAGCAGCCTACTTCGGCTACATTTCTTTGAGCTCCAACAATATTGTTCCACTGTCCTCCTTTTATATTCTTCTAGGCACTATCTTTATCTGGAAAGAAAGGCATTCCAAAGCTAGAGGCATAAACTATAAACAGGCTGTTTTCATCTATTGACTCTGAAAGTTGGCTTGCTCAGGCAGTTTTGCTTGTAGTCTTTTGTGCAGTTAAAATAATCGGAGGGCTGGGGGTCACATTTATCTCACAGGTGTTCATATTTAGCAAGTGCTATATCAGTCAAGAATGTGGAATCCATGCAACCAGAGAATCCCAAGGAAGCAAACTAAGTGCTGTCTTTGTCTCTGTGACAATTCACATGAAGCAGCACTTTTCAATACATTATTTGAAACAGTCAAAGCCTTCCCTCATAAAAGAGAAGGAAACACTGAACTCTCAGCTCCTAAGAGGAAGAATGTCAAGGAAGTCTGCCGTTGGCAGTTTTAAATTGCCATAATTGACCAAAGATTCTGACCTTCAGATCTATCCTGTGTCATAAATTCTACTTTATCACTTATTCCTCCTTTATCAGATGACACTCTGTTGTATATTAATCTCTAGTATCAACATAGAGTCTTAGTAGGAATGTGATAGGAGTACATAATGTTCTTGATATTCAACATATACGCTCATTAGTTCATTATGGATTGAAATATACTGACATCAAAATGCAGTCTTTCTTCATTTACTATCTGAAATATTTTTATAAGGCTAAATATTTTCTCTTCAATCAATACAAAAAATGATTCTTTTTGTATTAGATATATTTCAAAATAATGAGTTGTTTCTGCAGTGTTGTGTGTGTGTGTGTGTGTGTGTGTGTGTGTGTGTGTGTGTATGTGCTGATACTAGGACTTGAACTTAGGGCCTGGGCATTGTCCCTTAGCTTTTTTACTCAAGGTTAACACTCTACCACTGTGAGCTACAGCTCCATTTTTAGTTGCTTTGTGTGTGTGTGTGTGTGTGTGTGTGTGTGTGTGTGTGTGTGTGTGTGTGTTGCTGTTGTTGTTGTTAATTGGAGTCTCATGGACTTTCCTACCCTACCCTGCTGGCTTTCAACTATGATTTTCAGATTTTAGCCTCCCTAAGTAGCTAGGATTAGTGCTGTGAGCCATCAGTGTCCAGACACAATGTCTTTCAATACTAACAAATTAACTTTATGTTTAATTTTTCCTTTTTTCCTCCTTTGTTTTAATTTATATCCCAAAGAACCCATGATTACATATATTTATGCTTAATTGATTTACCAAAAAGAAGCCAAAATATCTGATAAGAGAGAATAGTCTTTTCAACAAATTGTGCAAGGTAACGTCTCCACTTTAAAAAGTTAAGCTCCTAACCTGCATTGTAAGAAGGAATTAACTCAAACTGTATTAAACTCATTACTATAAAAGGGAAAATTATAAAGCTTAGAAAAATACATTGTGATAGATCTTTGTGACTGGACTTAAATAGGATTCTAAGAAATGACAGAAAGCACACACAATGACAAAAATGCCATTAAATTGGATATCATTAAAATTTAGAAATTTCATACTTGACATGACCAACCCCACAGGATGTAAAAATATATTTATACATATAGATGTATAACTTATGTGATAACATAAGGAACCTGTATCCTAGATATATAAAGAACTCTTACAACTCAATAATAGAAAAAAAAGCCCACTTTAAAAAGGAGCAAAGAATTTGAACCTTAAGGAAGAAATATAATTGATCAGCAATCACGTGAAAAGATACTCATTAATGACTGAGAAATACAAAGCAAGACCAGAAACTTCTCACCCATGAGGGTGACTAGAAGATGGTAACAAGCAATGTCAAAGATGTGGAAAAATTGGAGTTCCGGGAAGATGGCGGAGGAGAGGCTGGAATCTGAACAAGCTCTTGCATAGAAAACAGTTTCAGAGTTCCAGTGAACAGTCCCAAGCCAGAGAATCACACCAAGTGTGCCATCACAGGACAGAGAGTTAGTCAAGAGAGGGGAAGCCAAGCAGACACATCTGAGCGTCTGCCAGCAGCTGCTGCTGCGGCGGCAGGGTCGCAGCGGCGACCGCAGCCGCGGCCATACCTGAGCGCTCACACAGAGAGTCCAGGACGAAGGAGCCAGACGCAGCGGGCGAGCAGATTCTACTCAACACCAGCAAGAACCGACAAGGAGCGGACAACTTCATCCTGCACTTTGCAGACCAGAGACGACCCAGGATACAAGACTCGGCATGAGAAGAAGCCCGACTTCCTCACTCCTTCCCAGGGAGCAAAGGAGGGAAGGCCACCCCTCCCCCCACCCAGCACCGGTGATCTCCATCTTGGATACCGACAAAGCTCGGAGGAGCGGCTAGCTCCAGCTCAGGCCTTGGAATAAAACGAGTCATTTAGCAGGTCACAAGAACTTAACGGCAAAGTGACCTCACAGACTCAGTTCCATCCAGGGAAAAGTCACCCAGCTCAGGCGCCAGCCATTGGAGTGGCTCTCCTCACCGGGTAACCAGAGCCAGAGGCTGCCCCTCCCTCTAGCAGCCACCACAATCAATTGAAAAACAGAAACCCTGAGAATGGCTCCAGGCTGGGTGCTGTGAGTTTTTTTTCACAAAATAGCCCCAGGGAAAAGCTACTGTTTGTTGAAAGGCCTCAACTCTACCCAGAACCTAGCCTCATCACTGCATCCCCCTCTTTTGTGATTCTCAAAGCAGATCACCCTCCCAGTAAACTAACCTGGGAGGGGGAATCTCAAAATCTTGGGTAAAACAGAGCATTTTTCTGCCTGTTCCAACAAACTGACTTAAGAAACCAATCAAGCCACAGGACCTCAAGCTGACCAGAGACTCCAACCACACTCTGGTTACAGACAAAAGGGAGATACAGGACTCTTCCCACCCCTCCCCCCCCCCAAAAAAAAAAAAATCAAAGACCTTTTTTTTTTCTTCTTCTTCTTCTTTTCTTTTTTTCTTTTGTTTTGTTTTGTTTTTTTTTTTCGTTTTTTGTTACCTTATATATATAAAAAATATTTTTTTGCTTTTCTAAAACTTTTATTAATCTTTAATTTTTGCCTCTTCTGAAAAAATAATTGTTTTCCATTAACTTTTTTTTTTTCTTTTCTCCTCTTATAATTTTTATTTTAGGAATACGTGAATGTGTGTTTTCCTTTCTTTTCTTGTCTTCTTTCTCTTTTTCTTTCATTCTTAATTATCTTTTTGTTTTTTGTCTAGCTCTACTGAACTTCTGATCTTTTCTTCTCACTTTCCTATCCTTTCCATCTTTTCCTCTTTGTTCTTCTTTATGTGACTTAACTCTTGTCCTGCACATCCTCAGATAAACCGTAGTTAACCAGTAGACCCTACCCCCCATTGTGTACACACTTAATCCACAAACTTATTACTCAATTCAAAACCTCTGAGACTTAAATTCATTAATAGCAGTGCTACCTCTTTATACCTATATAATATTTTAAGCATTTTTTTAAAGTTTTTCACATCTCCTCTATGTCCCTCCCTTTCTCTCAACATATTCATATTCCTCTATAAATAGATGGTCTTTTAGTCTCTAAAATAACATTAATTTTTACGTTTCGATTTTTTTTTCTGGTCTCTTTTCATTCCCCTTTCCCTTTCTTCTTTTTCTCTCTCTCTCTACTTGCATCCTACCCAACCTATTTCCTGCACTGTGATTAGGACATAGTTAACTCTCCCTGTGCCTCCCCACACCAATCTATTCCTATTTTTTACCCACATCTCTCCCTAACCCTAATAATTTCTGGTTTTCCAAATTCTTCTCTGCGGTTCGAAGTCCTTTAACATATAGTTGTTTGATGTCAAATAGATGTATCTGTTGAACTAGATTGTATCTGTAGACTATTGACTGTACAAATGCAAACTTTGGTTGATGGTTGCCTTAAGATAGTGTTCTAGCACAAAACTGGTACTATCTTCATCTCAAATGGGCAGAGTAAGCCGGAAAAACACAAGAAAAATGGCAAATTCGGGTATCTCAATTCCCAATCTTGATAATCAGGGGTTAGAACAGATAATGAATAATCCAGAGGAGAGTTCCCAAATAGCTCTACAAACACTGCTGGCAAACATGATAAATGAAAAGTTTGACAATGTACAAAGGACTCTGTATGAGCGTGACAGGGAGAGAGAGGAGGCAGCCCAGAAGTTTATACAGGAATATCATAAGCGTGAGAAAGCTACTCAAAAACTGATACAGGATTTGCGTGAACAACTTGAGAATACTCAAAGAGAAAGGGAGGAATGGCGTGAGCAGGCTGAGAACACTCAAAGAGATCTGCAGGAATCCCACGAATGGGAGGAAGCTAATCAAAGAGTAATACAGGAATTGAGAGACCAGGTAGAGAACACACAAAGATCACTAAAGGCATTCATGGAATCCATTAACAAAGAGCTGAAGGAAGTCAGGGAGACCACAAAGGGAATGCTGAATGGAACCCAACAGAAGGAATGGGAGCCCAAAGAAACCATAACCAATCAACTAAGTGATTTGAGGACAAACACTGAACACCAAATTAA
Organism: Dipodomys spectabilis; assembly: GCF_019054845.1. Taxonomy (NCBI): domain Eukaryota; kingdom Metazoa; phylum Chordata; class Mammalia; order Rodentia; family Heteromyidae; genus Dipodomys; species Dipodomys spectabilis. The sequence continues at coordinate 992,244 of NW_024870867.1, forward strand.
GGAAGTAAAGAAATTCATACAAGACCTAAAACAGAGCTTCAACAAAGAACTTGAAGCCATCAAAGCTGACCAACTAGAAGGAAAAGAGATAAAAAACAAAGTAGAGAGTCTTGACAGCAGGTTAGACCATGCAGAAGATCGAATCTCAGGGATTGAAGACAGCCTAGATATTATAGAGAAAGAACATACAACCATCCAAGACAAGTCCAAGAAATATGATAGATCTATCCAACACCTGGAAGACACCATCAGAAGGCCTAATCTAAGGATAATGGGTGTAGAGGAGCACTTAGAAACAGAAGTTAATGGTCTAGGAAATCTGTTTAACAGGATCCTAGCAGAGAACTTCCCAAACATGCAAAAAGATAGGCCTGTCCAGATACAAGAAGCCTTTAGAACCCCAAATAGACCAGACCAGAATAGGACATCCCACCGCCACATTATAATCCACACAGGATCAACTCAGAACAAGGAAAAGATCCTTAAAGCTGTCAGAGAGAAAAGGGTAATCACTTATAAAGGGAAACCAATTAGAATCACCTCAGATTTCTCAGCAGAGACAATCAAAGCAAGAAGAGCCTGGAACGATGTATGCCATGCCCTAAAAACAAACAACTATCAACCAAGAATACTGTACCCAGCTAAACTCTCCTTCATAACCGAAGGCCAAATAAAAACCTTCCATAGCAAAGAAAAATTGAAACAATACATCTCCACCAAACCAGCCCTACAAAAGATTCTTAAAGATGTCCTACACATAGAAAACCAACAAGACCGCAATAAAGGCCAAGAAACTGCACCCAAACTGAGAAGCCAAGAACCATAGGAAGAACCCAGTTTTCGCAGCCCCCAAGAAGGTAGATAACATGGCAGGAACTCCCAAATACCTCTCAGTCCTATCTCTTAATGTTAACGGACTGAACTCTCCAATTAAGCGACATAGACTGTCTAGTTGGATTAAAAAACAAGACCCTTCTATCTGCTGCCTGCAGGAGTCACATCTTGCCCGTAAAAACAAACACATTTTCAATGTTAAAGGCTGGAACAAAATCTACCAAGCAAACGGACCGCATAAACAGGCGGGAGTTGCAATCCTAATATCAGATAAAATAGACTTCAAATTAAAATTCGTGAAAAGAGATAAAGAAGGTCACTACATACTAATTAAAGGATCTCTCCTTCAGGAGGATATTACAATTCTAAATATCTATTCGCCAAACAATGGAGCACCCAAATTTATCAAAGAAACACTACTTTCCCTCAAATCCCATATAGATCCAAAGACATTAATTGTTGGGGATTTTAACACACCACTCTCCCCACTAGATAGATCAACTCGGCAAAAACTCAACAGAGAAACCACAGATCTAAACAGCTGCATAGATCAACTAGACTTAACAGACATTTACCAAACATTTCACCCAGCAGCATCAGAATACACGTTTTTTTCAGCAGCACATGGAACGTTTTCTAAAATAGACCACATTTTAGGCCACAAAGCAAACTTGTCTAAATTCAGAAACATTGAAGTTATACCTTGCATTCTCTCTGACCACAAGGGAATAAAATTAGAACTCAACACCAAAAGCCACCAAAGAAAGTCCGGTATCACATGGAGGCTGAACAACACACTGCTGAATCATGAGTGGGTCATGGAAGAGATTAGAAAGGAAATTCAAATGTTCATGCTATTCAACAAAAATGAACACACAAAATACCAGCTCCTCTGGGACACAGCAAAGGCAGTACTCAGAGGCAAGTTTATAGCTCTGAGCTCCTATATCAACAAATTGGAGAGATCTGAAACTAGCAATTTAATGACGCATCTAAACCTCCTTGAAAAAGAGCAGCAAGATAACCCCCAATCCAGTAGACGGAAAGAAATAATCAAAATTAAATCAGAATTAAATGAATTAGAATCCAAAAAAACTATAGAAAGAATCAACAAAACAAAGAGTTGGTTCTTCGAAAAACTTAAAAAAATTGACAGACCCTTAGCAAATCTTATCAGAAAAAGAAGAGAACACACCCAAATTAATAAACTCAGAGATGAGAATGGAAACATCACCACAGAAACAACCAAGATTCAGAACATTATAAGGGAATACTTCTCAAAACTGTATGCTAATAAGTTTGAGAACTTGACAGAAATGGACCTCTTCCTAGCAAATATTGACATGCCAAAACTAAACCAAGATGAGGCAAACTATCTTAACAGGCCCATATCAAGCATTGAAATAGAAACAGCAATAAGAGACCTCCCAGCTAAGAAAAGTCCAGGACCAGATGGTTTTACAGCGGAATTTTACAAGGCCTTCAAAGCAGAGCTCACACCAATTCTCCTCCAACTCTTCAATGAAATTGAAAGAGAAAGCTCACTACCGAACACATTCTATGAAGCCATCATAACCCTCATCCCAAAACCAGGCAGGGACTCATCAAAGAAAGAGAACTATAGACCCATTTCTTTGATGAACATTGATGCAAAACTTCTCAACAAAATTTTGGCCAACCGACTTCAACAATTCATCCAAAAATTCATACACCACGATCAAACAGGATTCACTTCAGGGATGCAAAGCTGGTTCAATATATGCAAATCAATTAATATTATTCATCACATCAACAGGAGCAAGAATAAGAACCACATGGTTATCTCAATAGACGCAGAAAAAGCATTCGACAAGATCCAACACCCTTTCCTGATGAAGGTTTTGGAAAAATTAGGAATCCATGGAACATTCCTCAATACAATAAAGGCTGTATATGACAAACCTACAGCCAGCATTATACTCAATGGTGAAAAACTAAAGCCATTTCCTCTTAACTCAGGAACAAGACAAGGATGCCCACTCTCTCCACTTCTCTTCAATCTAGTATTAGAATGCCTAGCTACAGCAATAAGACAAGATGCAGACATAAAGGGGATCCAAATAAGGAAAGAAGAAATAAAACTCTCCCTCTTTGCAGATGACATGATCTTGTATTTAAAGAATCCCATAGACTCCACTCGCAAATTACTCAAGCTGATTCAAAACTTTGGCAAAGTAGCAGGTTATAAAATTAACCCCCAAAAATCCATGGCTTTTCTGTATGCCAACAATGAGAAAAGTGTGGCTGAAATTAGGAAAGCAACTCCATTTGTAATAGCCCCACAAAAAATAAAATACCTAGGAATTAACTTAACTAAAGAAGTGAAGGACCTCTATGATGAAAACTTTAAAATCTTGAAAAAGGAAATCAACACAGAACTTAAAAAATGGCAAAACCTCCCATGCTCCTGGATTGGAAAGATTAACATTGTGAAAATGGCAATACTTCCCAAGGCTATCTACAAATTCAACGCAATACCAATCAAAATTCCACCCTCATTCTTCAAGGAAATAGAAGAGGCAATCCAAAAATTCATATGGAACAATAAAAGACCCCGAATAGCAAAAACGCTCCTCAACGGAAAGAACACTGCTGGAGGAATATCAGTACCAAATTTCAAACTCTACTATAAAGCCATAGTAATCAAAACAGCTTGGTATTGGCATAAGAACAGACCTCAGGACCAATGGAATAGAATTGAAAACCCAGAAATGAACCTACAGCCCTATAGCCATCTAATCTTCGATAAGGGAGCTAAAACAATAGAATGGAAGACAGACAGCCTCTTCAGTAAATGGTGCTGGCAAAACTGGTTAACTACATGTAGAAAACTAAAGCTAGATCCTTATATATCACCCTGCACCAGAATCAACTCCAAATGGATCAAAGACCTTGAACTCAAAGCAGACACTCTGAAAACATTACAGGATGGAATAGGAGAAACCCTGGGTCTCCTCGGCTCAGGCCGAAATTTTCTGAATAGAGACCCGGAAACACAACAAATCAAAGAAAGGTTGGACAAATGGCATTGTATAAGGTTGCAGAGCTTCTGCAGGGCAAATGACATAGCTAGCAAGATCAATAGAAAGCCCACGGATTGGGAGAAGATCTTTACTAGCCATACAACGGACAAGGGTCTCATATCTAAAATATACTTGGAACTCAAAAAATTAAACCACCCAACAACAAACCCTCAAAGAAACAACTGCCCAATAAGTAAGTGGGCGAAAGACCTAAAGAGAAGCTTCTCTGAAGAAGAAAGAAGGATGGCCAATAGACACATGAAGAAATGTTCAACATCCCTAGCCATAAAAGAAATGCAAATCAAAACAACATTGAGATATCACCTCACTCCAGTTAGAACAGCAAAAATCAAGAACTCTAACAACAACAGATGCTGGAGGGGATGTGGACAGAAAGGAACCTTACTTCATTGTTGGTGGGAATGTAAACTTGTTCAACCACTTTGGAAAGCAGTATGGAGGTTCCTCAAAAGACTCCATATAGAGCTCCCCAATGACCCAGCAATCCCACTTTTGGGCATTTACCCAAATGGCCACAAACAAGGCCCACTAAAGCTACCAGCACAACTATGTTTATTGCAGCATTATTTACCATAGCTAAGAGATGGAACCAACCCAGATGCCCCTCAGTAGATGAATGGATCAAGAAGATGTGGTATATATACACAATGGAATTCTATGCCTCCATCAGAAAGAATGACATTGCCCCATTTGTTAGGAAATGGAAAGGCTTGGAAAAAATTATATTAAGTGAAGTAAGCCAGGCCCAAAGAAACATAGGTCCCATGGTTTCCCTTATTTGCAATATCTAGTATAGGTATGAGTCAAGCGGAAAAAGTCAGAGAATGTGATGTTAGGAAAACGAACCCTCAAATATGTATTTTAATGTTTTTGTTTCTTTCATGCATGTGTTTCTAACGCATTTATAAGATTATTTCTTTGTTGCTTTGTATGTCCCTCCCCCACAGTGTAACCCCCGCTTTCACTATATTTGATATCAGTATAACATGTGGAGGAGATGGGGACAAACAAGTCGTTTAAGGATTCAGGTGGACCTGTTGCAACAATGAGAAGTACAAAATGTCATGTCAAAACCAGCTTTACAATGTCGTTGGGGGGGGGGCGAGGGGGGGTATGATTGGGTGGGGGGGAGGGGGGAGGCTGGGAAGGGAGGTGAAGGGTAAACAAAGGAGGAGGCTGCAATGCTTGGTAAGAAATGTATGCATTTTCCTGCCCATGTAATTGTAACCCTTCTGTACAGTATGTTCTCAATTAAAATAAAATAAAATTAAAAAAAAAAAAAAAAGATGTGGAAAAATTGAATCATCACACATGACCAGTGGAAATAAAAATGGTGAAGATTCTTTGGAAAATGATCTGATAGGTAATCAAATGTTTAAATATGGGCTCATCATACAACCAAGTAATTCTTTTTCTAATTATATACCTGCAAAAAATTAAAATATACGCTCACACAAAAACATTTCCATAAGTTCTTATGACATTCATAAATGGGATATATCCACATACTGAACACAATAGTGTTCAACACATGGATAGAACTTGAACACATTGTGATAAGTGGAAGAAGCTAGTCACAATGGACCACATATTATATGAATATGTGGAGTGTGCAAAGCAAGGAACTCTCTTGAGACAGAAGTTAACAATCACATTTGGAAGTGGCACCATGGCTCATGTGGTAGAGCGATAGTCTTGAGCTGAAGAGCTGAGGGACAGCGCCCAGGCCCAGAGTTCAAGCCCAATGACCGACAAAAAATAAATAAATAAATAAAAATATTGGGGCTGGGAAGGTGGCTCAGTGATAGAGCGCTTGCCTTGCATGCCTGAGGTCCTGGGTTTGATTCCTTAGCACCACATAAGCAAAAAGAAAAAAGCCAGAAGTGGCGCTGTGGCTCAAGTGGAGCGCTAGCCTTGAGCTGAAGAGCTGAGGGACAGCGCCCAGGCCCACAGTTCAGGCCCCACGACCGGACCCCCCAAAAAAAGAAGTTAACAATCACTGGGGGATGGAGGCATTGGAGGAATAAGGAAGATGATAGCCATAGGTTACAGAGTTTTGTCTGTTGTGATAGTTGAAATCTGTAGATACAAAAATCTATAGCCAGGAGCCAGTGGCTCACACCTATAATTCTAGCTACTCGAGAGGCTGAGATCTGATGATTGCAAAGCCAGCCAGTGCAGGAAAGTCCATGAGACTCTTACCTCCCATTAGCCACCAGAAAACCGGAAGTGGCACTGTGGCTCTAAGTAGGAGAGCACTAGCCTTGAGCTGAAGAGCTCAGGGACAGTGCCCAGGCTCAGAGTTCATGGCCCATAACTAACAACAACAATAACAAAAAAAATCTATATATATGCATGAAGTTGCAGAGCTTCTGCATGGCAAAGGACATAGCTAGCAAGATGAATAGAAAGCCTACGGGTTGGGAGAAGATCTTCACTAGACATACAACGGACAAGGGTCTCATATCTAAAATATACTTGGAACTCAAAAAAATTAAATCCCCCAACAACAAATCCTCAAAGAAACAACTGCCCAATAAATAAGTGGGCTAAAGACTTAAAGAGAAACTTCTCTGAAGAAGAAAGAAGGATGGCCAATAGACACATGAAGAAATGCTCAACCTCTCTAGCCATAAAAGAAATGCAAATCAAAACAACATTGAGATACCACCTCACCCCAGTTAGAATGGCAAAAATCAAGAACTCTAATTACAACAGATGCTGGAGGGGATATGGACAGAAGGGAACCTTACTGCATTGTTGGTGGGAATGTAAACTTGTTCAACCACTTTGGAAAGTAGTATGGAGGTTCCTCAAAAGACTCCACATAGAGCTCCTCTATGACCCAGCAATCCCACTTTTGGGCATTTACCCAAATGTTTACAAATAAGACCACACTAAAGCTACCACCACAACTATGTTTATTGCAGCATTATTTACCATAGCTAAGATATGGAACCAACCCAGATGCCTCTCAGTAGATAAATGGATCAAGAAAATGTGGTATACATACACAATGGAATTCTATGCCTCCATCAGAAAGACTGACATTGCCCCATTTGTTAGGAAATGGAAAGACTTGGAAAAAATTATATTAAGTGAAGTAAGCCAGGCCCAAAGAAACATAGATCCCATGGTTTCCCTTATTTGCAATATCTAGTATATGTCTGAGTCAAGCAGAAAAGGTCAGATAAGGTGAAGTTAGGAAAATGAACCCTAAGATATGTATTCAAATGTTTTTTTTCTTTCATGCGATTGTTTCTAACGCATTTATAAGATGATTTCTTTGTTGCTTTGTTTGTCCCTCCCCCACAGTATAATCCCTGCTTTCACTGTATTTGATGTTGGTATAATTTGTGGAGGGGAAGGGGAAAAACAAGCCATTTAAATAAGGATACAGGTGGACCCGTTGCAGCAACGAGAAGTACAAGTTGTCATGTCGAAAATGAACTTTACAACTTTGGTGGGGGGGGGGACGAGGATGGGGTGGGGTGGTGGGGGGTGGGGCTGGGAAGGGATAGGAAGGGGAAACAAAGGAGGAGGCTACAATTCTTGATAGGAAATGTACTCATTATCTTGTCCATGTAATTATAACCCCTCTGTACAGTATGTTCACAATAAAACAATCTATAAATATAAAAATATGTACTGTATACTTTGAGTAAATTGAATATGTGAATTGCTGTCAATAGATGTTTTAAAGAAATTTACTCATGAATGCTAGACATGGTGCTTCATGCTATAATTACAGTTACTTGGGAGGCAGAAGTCAGGAGGATAGTTATTGAAGGCCATCCTGGGCAAAAGTTAGTAAGATCTCTACCAACCCCACTCCCATCCCATCTCAATCAATAAAAGCTGGGTTTGGTGGTTCATGTCTATCATACCAGCTATGCAGGAGATATAATAAGTAGCAGCATCTCAGTCCAAAGTATATCCCTCAGAAATAACATAAACCCCTACTTGCTCAAGTAGGAGCAAAATATTTGCTTAGCATATAGGATGCCCTGGACCCAAACTCCAATATTGATGATAAATTAAAAAATAACTCATTGTTTAAAACACATTATTATTTGTGTTACTCAAATTGTACCAAACTTAGATAGCAAGAAAAATTTCACATGACTTCTTGAGTTTCAGTGGCATAGCTTGGCATTGATAGTTTTCTTGATATTTATTATGTGAATACTTTTGTAGACAGATATTTTGCATATCATACAAAGAGCTGGCCTCCAAATAGCCTTGGGTTCCTTCAAATAGGAAATAGTCATGACCAGCAGTTCTCATTTAGGTTGTGTTTTAAGATAAAGGCAGCAACTTTGACGAGACCAGGGGAATGTAGTTCTGGAGATGGGAGGGCAGGGACGGTAGGGGAAAAACAAAGGAGGAGGCAACAATGCTTGATAAGAAATGTACTTATTACCTTTCTCATGTAATTGTAACCCCTCTGTACAGTATTTTCACAATTAAAAAAAACAAAAAATAAAAAATAAAATGAAAAAAAAAGATAAAGGCAAGTTGTACATGAGGACATCAAGCTTTTAGTCATCTCTGTCTTAATTTGAATGTCCTTTCCCACATGGTAAAAATGTTAGTCATAAGATGATTAGGGACCTGATATTACCTGATATCACACAACAATTCTAAAAATAGCAGTAACAATGCTACCACCAACATAATTACCTAAATATATTTCCAAAAATTATTCTTTTTGAGCTTAGAATATATGTATATATATTAATTTAGTTAATTTATTTATTTATTTTGTCGGTCACGGGGCTTGAACTCTGGGCCTGAGTGCTGTCCCTCAGCTCTTCAGCTCAAGGTGAGTGCTCTACCACTTGAGCTACAGCACCACTCAGGTTTTCTTGTGGTTTATTGGAGATAAGAGTTTCATGAACTTTCCTGCCTGGGCTGGCTTTGAACTGCGATCCTCAGACCTCAGCCTCCTGAGTAGCTAGGATTACAGGCATGAGCCACTGGAGCCCAGCTGAGCTTAGACTATATTGTGTGAGAATTTCATGGTCTAATCAATGCTTTTAAAGTCACATTTATGCTTTTAAAGTCACATTTCAGTGGCTAAATGCGTAGCTCTGAGATAGAACACTTGATAACTTCAGTGCTACCCTGGATTTGATCTCCAGAACCCCATATACTCAAATTTCCTCTGGTTATGCTATTAACTGAATATATAATTTAGTTCCATTACTTTAGTTTAAAAATACATGTTTAAAGGTTTAACTTTATTTGTTTTTATAATCATGTGACATATTTAAAGCTTTCCAAACTCAGCCATAACTCTAGTTCCACTGAAGATTTAGAAAGCTAAATCAGAATATTATACTTAGTACAAGAAGAGAAAGCCCAGATAAAGAAACGACAATAACAACAACATGATTTCTTAGCTTGTTAGAGAACTAAGATAGAAAGATAACCAGATGAACTGAGTTCCATAGAGAAACACGTCAGGACTCATGTGGGACAGAGAAGGCACCAGTGAAAACTAAAACATTCATGAATTACTAAGGTGAAAGCATAAAATATCAGGAGCCTCAGATTCAAGAGTTTGGCTCCCTCTTGCTAGCTCTTTTCCATTTGGGTCTCTCCACCAGCTACTTGACTGGCAACAAGTCAGGGGATGTTCTACAATGAACTTAACCATCTACAGATGTTGAGTCTTTACCCATTTCTTTCTGTTTTCACTGAGACTCTATACTCTTTGCACCACTCTGCACAACACTAGACTACTTTCTGTGTCTTCTTTGGACTTTGCATGCTCATGTTGCCATCTGCTTTTCCCCCTCTCTCATTCCCTCCCTTGGGCTTCTGTACTTGTGACTAAATATGCATTTGAAGCGCTAGTTGGTCTTGCTATAGTTACTACAATGTGTTCAACCTTTTCTGACACCAACAGCTATACTTAGGTCAGTAACTACTTTGGGATTCTATGATTCTCTGTGTATGAGATATTATTCAGTCTAAGAAAAAAATATTTCTCTATAGAAGTACAAAAACAAGGGCAATGTTCCCAGGCTTCATCAACTTTTCTCCTAAGCCCAGAGTATATTTACATCTCCCTCTAGCTAGAAATAAGTCAATTACTCTAATATTCAATAAACCTCCCTGAACTTCCCTAGTTACTTACTTTAACAGAAAAGATTGCATTGATTTGTTTTTGCATGGCTACCTTTTATGCAAGGATTGAGCTTTGTTATTTTCTCCAAAATGACCTTGACATGATTTACCTGCTAGTTGATTAAACTTCAGTAAAAGTTAAATGAAAGTGACCAGCACTTTCATGTCTAATAATTTAAACTAAATAGGAATAAGAAAAAAGTACAAATGTAAGTCAGCTTACCATTTATGATGACATAAATAAATAAACTGATAAATAAGAAAATCAAATTCAGAAATAATGAAATGTCTAACATTTGAAAATGGGCATAATAAATCCTAGAACATATATACCATTAATTATGATACTACTTTTAAGAGTTGAATGTACAAGAAGACTTGAAAACACAGAAAGTTGTCTGAGTCAATTAATCTTGTTATCAGTAATTCCAGAGTTACTCTTAGGACTCTGGAACAGAGCCAGACTGGCTACCTCTTGATGATGCATTACAGGGGTATCATACAGTCATTTTGGAAAACTACAAGTAGAAAACAGAAGAAGGTCAGGGCAAGGATACCTGGAATTCTGCCCAACTACCACCATCTAATTGTGATTTAGTTTGACTTCTTTGTAAAAGTAGATCTACTCTTTCATCTTGTTAACTTCACTGATGCACTGATGATGGTATTTATAACTCGTATTACAGACTCATGATGCTGAATAAAATTAATATCAATAGCCCATCTGGTAACTTCCAATAGTCTTTAAAACTGTGGAAACTCTGATACTAGCTTCAGAGAGAATAACAATACCTGAATTCTCAACTTTCCTTTTCTTTTCTTTTCTTTTCTTTTTTTGTCGGTCATGGGGCTTAAACTCTGGGCCTGGGTGCTGTCCTTCAGCTCTTCAGCTCAATGCTACCACTTTTCCATTTGAGCCACAGAACCACTTCCCTTTTTCTGAGTGGTTTATTGGAGATAAGAGTCTCACGGACTTTCCTGCACAGGCTGGCTTTGAACCACCATCCTCGATCTCAATCTCCTGAGTATCTAGGTTACAGACATGAGCCACCAGCACCTGGCTTCAACATATTTTTATTTTTTCAACATATTTTAAAAATGCATTGATCATACGTTCCTCCTCTAACATTTTTAGATCTAAATGTACCAATTTTGCATGGCCCACCTAAATATCTTAATTTCCTTAATTCCATAATTTAGCAAATGAGTCCATTTTATTTGCTTCTTTATTTTATTATTACTTTGAACTCAGGACCTTGCCCTTTGTTAGGCAGGTACTCTACCAATGCCATATGTTAAACCTTTTACTGGTGTTACTTGTCCAATAGGGAGTCATATTTGTCTGCACCATCTTGTGATCTGAAATACATTTCCTGTTTAACAGGGATGACTGGCCCACGTGATGACATTTAGCTTTTGATTGGGTGAGATGGGGTTCCGTGAATGTTTTTCCCTGGGCTAATCTTGAACTGTGATCTTCCTGACCTCAGCTCCTGAATACTTACAGTTACAGGCATGGGCCACTGCCCTGTAAGGAGGCTTAGACCTCCATGGTTTTAGTCATGCCCTTTTTTTTCTTCTTGGAACTGAGTTCCTATTCATGACTCATGGCCAGCCTATTGATTCTTTCTCCTCACTAACTGAATGAATAACAAAGTTATTCATTTTCTTTTAGTCTTTTATTTATATTGTCATCATTCAGTCAATATGTTCTCCCTAATTTAGAGAATCACTGGTTTGGAGACTTCATATTTCCAGTTCATGGAAAGGTAGGTTGAAGAAGGATCTGGACTGACATTCTCAGAATTGTTGTGAACTTGATGAATGTGCATATTCATTCTATGCTAACCTACTATGCTAAACTCCTGTCTTCATTCTTCATTACAAGGTTTCCCCATTGGCACAGAGTGAGTGATGAATAAATATTGCATAAGAAAGTTAATGTGGCTAGACAGGAAGTATCTCATGGCTCTGCTCTGATTAAAGATAACATAGAGAGGCGGTTAGAGTCTGTTAAGATGTGATATGCTTTCCACTGATTCATGTGAGAGCTCAACATTCAGTGAATGATGCTCAGTATATCTTTCTTTTACATCCATAGTTTTCAGTAGAAAACAAGATGTATTAGCACACAAGTGACATACCTGCTATCCTTGGGTTATGGCTGGGACAGAAAAGAAGGACATGAGGCGATGAAAAGATACTTGTACAAGAATTCATCAAGGAACAATATTTAGGTTTCTAGACAATGAACCATAAAACTCAAATGGAAGTAGAGAAAAAGAAAATACAAATAATGTGTGTTGCCATATACACTTGTGTGTGATGGGGTTTTTAATTAATTTTGATTTTTATTTACTTTTTATCCTTTAGTAGTTGTGCAAAGGAGTTGCCATTCAACAAAATAATATATGAGTACAATGAATGTTGATCAGTGTAACCCCTTTCAACATTCTCCCCTCTCCTTCACAACTCCGCTCCTTCCTTCAATTTTCTTAATTTTGTAGACTATGCATTGAACTTCATAACTGTATTTACTACTTCCTCTTTTTAATATATACTTTTTATTTTTCCTTTTGCCTGTTCTGGGACTTGAACTTTGTCTAGTTGCTGTCCCCGAGCATCTTTTGCTCAAGGCAAGTGCTCTACCACTTGAGCCACTTCCAGCTTTTTTGCGTAGTTTATTGGAGATAAGAGTCTCATAGTCTTTGCTGCCCGGGCTAGCTTTGAATTGCAATCCTCAGATCTCAGCTTCTTACATAGGTAGAATTATAGGCATGAGCCACTAGCACCCAGCTTTGATATGTACTTTTAAGACTTAAAAAGAACTGCAAAGTAATATCCTTAACAAGAATGAAGATGAGTGAAATATGACATATTTAGCATTTTTTAAATGGGAACTATTTATTATAAATAAATTAGTATGGGCATTGATGTGAAGAGTTAATAATAGTTCATAGCTATCCATGGCAATTGATATCCCTAGTTAGAATGTAGCAAGTAAATTCCATGCCTTTTTCAGAATTAGTACATCTGGAATACATGGATATTGACAAGAATAAAGGAGAGAGACAAAAAAGTCACTGGTGAAGGATAAAGGTATATGTAGATTGCTGCTCCTGCAAATACCACAAACAACTACTGACTCACCAGAAAGAGAACTATATAGGTTGCTTTTTTCAGCATACACCATGGTGTTACTGAGTGAGATACAGTAGTGATGGGGAAACTTTTACAAGCTGCATAATTTAATCAGCAGCTATGAGCCATCTGCTAGATTAAGAGCACACAGAACAGTCCTGTTCATTTTTTAATCTAAGAAAATCTTGAGTCCTGTTCATTTTTTAATCTAAGAAAATCTTGTCCAGTAGATAAAGCAAAAAAAAAAAAAAATCAACACTACTCTGAATTTAATTAAAACAGTAGTAATAGTAGCAGCCAGTATCATTCGTTGACTTCTTGCTGCCTAAAAGGAACTCTAACTCCACTGTGAAATTTTTCTTTACTACACTTCATAGTCTTTAAAAAATAGGCAGCTGTTAATTATATTTTATAGATGAAAGAATGGAAGCTCAAAAGGAAAATGGAATAACATAGCTTTTCACAGAGCACTGGAGTCCGAATCTGATCCCAGATCTGCCTCATCTCAAGTCTGTATCCTTCAGCATTATCCTAGACTCAACAGGAAGAAAGGTGTTTAATGGTGTTAACACATAAGGAACACTTCAAAAACAGTGGTGATGCTACTTTGGAATTTATCCTGGCCTAGGGGACACAATAATAAATGTCCTTCAGTGTAGAAATTCTTGTTTGGAAGATGAAACTAGAAGAGAAGTAAAATCATTCAACAGGCATGATCTATAGTATATCTAAATTTGAAGCTAGTAGGTGGGTCTAATAGGAATAAACATACTTTAAAATGGCACAGATCCATCTCAAGTAAATAGTAACCACAATTTTAATTCCTAAACAAAGTGGAAGATTTTACACTTAACTATACTGCATACACTGTAGCTCCCACCTTCCTCCATGATTTTACAGAAAATTGACTTACTAACAACTAATCATTATTAGCTCCAAGGATGGAATATACACATAAGTCCTTGCATATGTAAGTCAATCATAGTGGAATATATTACCCATGTCTGTGTAATCAAGAGAAAGCCATGGTTTCTTGTTTAGCGATTTGGATGCAATGAAGAGCTCTTTTTCTTCTGGACAGGTCAGTGCATAACTGAGAGAACTTGAACATGGTAAGCTCTTTGCCATTATGAAAGAAGTCAACTCAAAGATGAAGCTGACACAGATAAGCAGAGATGGAAGAACTACAAAATTAGTATTCAAAATCAAGTTGTGCACTTCTTATGAACTTTTTGAATTACCTGTACAATAAAGAGACTTTATTTAAATCAGTTAACATTTACTCTTTTGTTGTTGTTACTAGATCATCTCAAATCACCAGTATATAATGTAATTAACACCATTCTACCAATAAGAAATCACATTTATGTTCTACAATGCCAGTTGCACAGCTCCCTTAGTGCTGTTCTTTCTGTGAGGTGTTTTGTAGGAAACAATGATCAGTCACTTTCCACTATGCAAAATGTTTACTATTTCTACCTATTTAATCAGACATTTCAGTCAAGAGCAGGTTTTAACCCATTTGGTGTATAAAGGATGTCTCTAGCTCTCTGCTCTTTTCTAGCTCTTTCTCAGCTCTTTCCTTCTCTTGTCTTTCCCAGCTCCTTTCTCTTTCCTATCTCTCTCTTTCCTACCTTTCCCAGATGCTCTCTTTTCTAGCTCTTTTCTCTCTTTTCTAGCTCTTTTCTCTCTCTTTCCCAGCTCTGTCTCTTTCCAGCTCTCCCAGCTCTTTTTCCCAGGCCTTTCCCCACCGCATGGAGAACCAAGATGGCCTGGTGCCAGCCGGAACAATGAATAAATCTACCCTTACCTGAACACCACGTGTGTGGTGCTATTCTTACTCGGTTACCTCTTTTAAAAAACCTAACATAAATGGTACCGTGTCTCGGATATAGGGCTTAAAGTCAGGATAGGTGGGATTCCTCTCTGGTTTTTTTTTTTTTCTTTTTTTGTTTATTCTTCCCAACTATCTGATGTGCTTTGCTAGCAAAGTCATCTAAACATTGTTATCAAAATTTTAGGTTTTGAGTTTTGCCTTTTTTGTTTTGTGTTATGTATTCTGGTACTGACTATGTGACTCTAAAATATTGGGCTTATCTGTGCTAAAATTCTCATCACATCTAATGAGTTTTGTCATTGCAGAATATTTGTTGGTCAGTTCTTGATAAGGAGCAGGTAAGCTCTACTTATTCTATTTGATCTCCTTGTTACTTTAATTGGAAATAATAAAGGGCTTTTGTGACAAAGATTGCAGTTCAAAGCCAGCCGGGGCTGAAAAATCCCTAAGACTCCATCTCCCAACTAACCTGCAAAGAGCCAGGCTGGAAGCATGGCTCAAGACTCTTATCTCTAACCAGCCAAACTCTGCAAGCGGTACTATAACTCAAAGTGGTTCAGTGCTGGCCTTGAGCAGAAGTGCTCAGGGACAGTGCCCAGGCCTTGAGTTCAAACCTCCTTGAATACCAACTGGGACAAGCCATCCCAGCAACGAGCACCTAGACTCAGCCAGTCTGGGGAAGAAAGGAACATGGAGAGGAGTAAGAGGAGATGATGTCACATCAGCTACTTTGTGCCTGCCCTTTCAAAATTAACCAGAGCTGGGAGGTCAGTAGAAGTAAGAAGCCTGTCCATCCAATGTCTATACCTGTCTACCTACTAACTGAACAGGAATTTATATTCTTGACTTTGTCACCTGACTTCTCTACCTAGTCGCCAGATGTCAGAGGTAGCTAGGGGCATTTCTACCAACATTTTCATCCCCGAGTCCTTCCTCTTGCCATTTATTTGCTCTCTAGTATTTTTTTTTCCAGCCCCTCAATGCTCATGAGACTTCTCCAGACTTCATCTAAGGACTCACGCCACCAAGGGACAGCTGCCTGCTGCCTTCTCTGGGAGGAGACCAAATTCCAGCCATTTACCCCTATTGTTGATGCCCCTTGTCAGCAGGAAGTAGCCAGAGAGAATCCATGCCCTATTTCATGATTATTAAAAGGCTGGAATGTAAGGTCCACTCCTGGATGGCTAGCAGACTCCACCCTCCTCACAGCAAAGTCTCCACCTAGTACCTGCGTTACCTAGGCAACTGGGACACCTGGAAGAGGTCACATCTGCATCTGCTGAGGTCACACCTGAATTTGATGTGGCCACACCTTTCTCCGCCCATACTCTAAATAAGGCCTAGCCCAGGCCCAGTGCCTTCTCTCTGCTCTTTTCTAGCTCTTTCTCAGCTCTTTCCTTCTCTTCTCTTTCCCAGCTCTCTTCTCTTTCCTAGCTCTCTCTTTCCCAGGCCTTTCCCCACCGCGTGGAGGGCCAAGATGGCCTGGTGCCAGCCAGAACGATGAATAAACCTACCCCTTACCTGAATACTACATGCGTGGTGCTGTTCTTACTCGGCTATCTCTTTGTAAAAACCTAACAACACTTAGCTTAATAAACTATTTCCCAAAAAAAAAAAAAAAAAAGGATGTCTCTAACACAGCATGTCTAAAACTGAATTCCTATTCTTCATGTCCTGCTACTGTCCCAATTCTTCATGACAGTTATACTGGCCACTTAGTGACTATGAACAAGGTCTTAATGTCTGCTATGAACTATTTCCTTTTCCTAGAAGACTTACTTCTTTCATGGCTGCCTGGGAGCTCACTCACTTGCTTTCAATTTTTTCTCAGACGTCACTTTTTTCAAGATAGTAATTCTATTCCCTATTAATATTGTATTTCATACACACGCACACACACACACACACACACACACACACACACACAAACACACACACAAAACTTCTGAAGCAGGTTTCTTTCCCAATAGGATACAACACATTCTAACAATGCATTTTTTATATGTGATCTTTTCAGCATGCTTTCTACCTCTCCATCAGAATGGAAGACTCATGAAGCATGAATCTCTTGTTACACTGATATATTTCATTCTAGAACATGCCTAGTACATTAATAAATCTTTCTTGAATGGAGTGAATCACTCTAAGAAATGTTGCAAAGAAAAAAAGGATGTCACTGAGAAACACAAATGCATATAACCTATATGTTGGCATATAACTTTATTATCTAGATTAAAATGGGGATAATTTGTATCCCAATTGTATCCTGAATTCAAGATAAAAGGAGAAATATGGAGTTTGAGATTGTAAAGTGGATTTTATTTTGCTATCACCTTGCTAAATGCTAACTGAAGTATTTCTAAGACATGAGGAATGGTTTATCTTTACATTGGACATTTTCAAAGAAATGTTTGTTGTGAGGCTTTTATCTTAAATTAACCATAAGAAAACTGGAAGTGGTGCTGTGGCTCTTGAGCTGAAGAGCTTAGGGACAACATCCAGGTCTAGAGTTCAAGGCCCATGACCAACCAACAAACAAACAAAAAAATAGACCAGATATGAAGATAGTAATCTTAGATCTAGAGATTCTAAAATTCTGTAAGCAGACACAATTGATTTAGTTGACTGAGTGACCCTCATAGATGGTCCTTGATGGCATGCTAGCTCATAAATCCATCTTCTCTGATTCTCATGTGTTCTCCCTTCACTTTGGATTTGCTGTACAGAACACTTGCACAGTATTTGTATCATGAGTTATGCTAGCACACAATGGACACTGAGTTTTAAAGAGATTGACCTGGCTTTTGATGATCATAACCATGGAAAGCTTGTTTTAAATACTGGAGTAATGAGATTAAGTGTCCATTTTAGAAAAAAAATCTTGGAAGAAAATTCTGGAGATCAGACAATAGGGGAGCCAGCAAGGACATCAGTGTGAATGTTCTGTCGTAGAATATAAACCTGAACAAGACCAAAAGCAGTAGGAAGGGCAATGAAGGAATGGACTATAGAGCATGTTGCAAATTAGGTCTCAGTAACCAACAAAACGAGAGGATATGAGTTGTTCTAAAAATACCATTTAGAATTCTAGATCTTGAAAGGGCCAATTGCCCACCAGGAGAAAAGTGAAGGTAAAATAAGGTAAAGAACCATCATAGTAGCAAAAATTGCATGAGAAAATGGTTATGGGCTCCTAGAGAAAAATGAATTCACTCAAGGACTAATGTAATGACCCAAAAGGCAATATCAAACAAAACTTTAGGCTTCTTGAAAACAGTGGACACAGTGTTTTTCTCTCTGTAGATCTCACACTAGTCATTCAAGAGCTGAAACTTCTATAACTGCTAGAACTATTTTCATTCTGTGCCCTTCCATGTGGAGAAGAAGTTGCTTTATTTGTTCTGAATATCTGATTTATTGGCAGAAACATTCTGGTTTTCTTTTGTATACCTTGTCTATCTTTGTTGACCCTGGCTGTCATCACACTTTAGGTTCCATTCTGATCTTTCCTGTTTCACTCGGTCCTTCATCTTGCTGACAGAGCCTGGCCTGCTCTTCCTCTCTGACAGTTCATATGTTGTCCAGCTCCCATTTACTCCTGTACAGCTTGGATGACACCATATTAGAGTTCACTACTTCTCTGATTTCTGTCCAATTCTTGAGGTAGACCACTTTTTTATGAGCCTGATTATTTGTTTCATCCCACATTTCTGTTGAAAAATTACAAGTGTATTTTCATATGAGAGCAATTTTGAGAAATTGTCTTCCAAATGCATTATTCTTATGCTATGATGTGCCTAGGAACCATTTGAAAGTTCCTGTTGATGTATTCCAACTGCAAAGATTCCAATTCAAATTGTGGTCCTTATGAAACATTGGCCCACAGACTATACTCCCTCTCTTTATCTTGCTAGTGAAAGATCTTCAAAATCATCTCAAAGCCTTATCCCCAGATAGATTTTCTCAAACCCCTCACTTCCCATCACTGAGGACAATTGGTCAGCTGTAGTAGAATTATTCAGATTCACAGATTTCATGCAAACTACTCTGACTCTGACTCTCATGAATCTTTTTCATGCCAAGGGATAAACGTTAGAGCCCAGCTCTAATAGCTCACAAGAAGGAGTGGTAACAGTATGCACATACTGGTGTCACCATAGAAATGATTGCAATTCACATACTCGGCTAATTTTTCTTGTGTCTTCGGAGTTAGGGGATTAAGTATGAAGGAAAATTTCCTAGAAGGTCTCAGTAATCTCAGAGGTTCTCCTCTCTCTATCTCTCTCTCTTCTTCCCTTTCTCTTCTTTCTCTCTTCCTCCCTCTCTCCCTCTCCTTCCCTCCCTCCCCCCCCTCTGTCTTCAAGTTCTCATCATCCACCTGAAATTGTCCATCAAATTCATAAGGAATAAATTTGATGTATTTCAGTTATATATCAACTCATCTATAAAGATGTCTCCATATCCACATTCAAACAAGATTAACTGCTCTCATAACTGTACTCAGATACTTATAAGATATTTATAATACAAAATTTCATACATGTGAGTTATAGTCAATGGCCTGTGTATCTTTCTTGCCTGCTAGATTGCAAGTTCTATAGGAGAAAGTGCTATCTTCTTTATCATTTATTTAGTTATTTTGAGATATTCTTGATATTTATCAAAGCAGGCTTTGAACTTGCCATCTTCCTGCTTCAACACCTAGCATGAATTTTCTTTGCTACAACAGGGCTTGTTTAACAAAATAGTTTGAGGTAATTAGGAATTACTTTTTTCATTAAAAATGATAAAAACAACTTTCTCAGTAAGAGTAATGGGGAAGTAAGCCAGACACACACTTTCTGATATTACAGCTTTCATCCTCATTTCCAGCAAACTCTACAACTAAATCTGGATTTTGTCAAGTGAGTATTACTGTAGTGGCCATCATCTCATTTAAAAGGGTTGTCTCTACTACCAGAACCTATATAATGAACACCAATGTTAGTTTCCTTGGAACTCAAAAGGAATAGTAAGAGCCAAAGATACATCCCCTACTACAAGAGTATTATGTTCCCATTCACCATAACTCAAGCAAAGACTGTGCTGTTTTATGGCCAATCACTATGAACGAAGAGTTGAGTATCACTTGAAAGCGGAAGCCAGTAACTGGTACCATTTACCCTGTCACAAGCCTTAGTGTCCTGGTCTGAGGTTCAACCATGAGAACAAAGGCAGAAACAGGACTGAAGCTGATTCATGATGGGCATATACACAAAGAACAAAATTACCTTTGTTTTTAATCCACGTAGCATAGTTGATATAGCTCCACTGATAGAAGACTGTAATGTTGTGCCCTGGAGCAACCATAAGTATAGCTATCTGTACCCCTATAACATCCTTGGACTTAGAAACTTTACATCCTGGGCTTCTGATGGTGAATGTGTATAGAAAGTTTTGAGTTCTGCTGAGAGTAGAGAGCACTTAGAGACACTTAGAAATGCGTGCACACAATACCCAGGGAATACAGTTGCTAGATGTCTTATACTACAAGAGAGAATCTTGTTCAACAAGCCTGGTTCAATTCACTGCTCTGGTGGACAGGTACTAACTCACATAAATTAGTGACAAAATAAACCAATTCAACTCTGTGGTTCATAGTGAATTTATAAAATGTGTCACTGGAATTTGAGTCTTTCTTCAACTAAATTATTTAATTCATCAGTTTGTCAAAAATATTCTCATGTTCTTGGCAAACCCTTATTCAGAAATTCATTGCATTTCTACTTTTATGACACATTCTCAAAATAATTCTTTAATCAAAGAGTGATATTTGAAGATTCTCTTTTAGAAATACAATATTTTCTCCCTCACTAAGTTTCCAATTGTCATTAATGTGGATATCAAATTTATTCATTCCCATTTTTTCTAATCATGTTTTCTTGCCTTTAGAAAATACTGACGATCTTTTGCTACTTACCCTAACAGATGTTAAACATCTGCAAACTGACTTTATAGCTCTTTTTCTCTTTGTATAACAATACTGTACTTATTTTGATCTTTCATGATAAGTCCCTGCTAACACTTCATAATCATCTTTGTTACTATGCTATGATCTCCTTCTGTACTTTATTGTTGTCAGAAAGAAATGTTTCCAGAAAGAATAAATTCTTTCTTCCAGAAAGGACTTCAGTAATATATTCAAAATTTGATGAATCTTGTTCAACCATACCTAATAGATCAAACATTATATTTCTTGAGTGATTACTGACATCCTAAACTAATCAGTAGGTTTCTGCTTTGAATCAACTCATAAAATCCGCTGGCATTACTGCTGCATTTCTCTCCATCCAAGACAGTTTTGTGTTCTACATTTAATCTATGCAATTCTCACTGGTGACAGAGTTCTGCTATGTCACTGACCTCTTTGCTTTTAGCAGTACCTCCTAATTTAGAATCAATTGTGAATTTCATTGGAATACTTTTACTGTTTATTTAATTTGGTCTTATATTTAGCTTACACCTTGAGAGTGGTAACATGAAGTATCCACATTCTCCTGTGACACCCAAGAACACAAATCTCAACACGAGCAAGCCAAGAGACCAAGAGAGCCTACTTTCTCTTCTCCATAAGTGTTGAATAATAATACAGGCCAATCGGATGGCTTAAAAAATTGCCTTGTCCTGAGACACACAAAAAAAGACCATATAAATACATACGTGACAGAAAGAGCTTGAAGCCAACTAAATGATCCAGTGGTACAATTACCTGCTTTCCAAATCAGAAAATATCTACAATGCCAAATACATTTTATCCTTTCTCTAAGCTGGATTGATTGTACGTATTGTCTGAAGTAAATGAATACATTCTTAGTTGCATATTCAGCTTTTTAACTCAAATTCAAGAAAGCTATGTGGATGGTTCTATGTAATAAATAAATCTTTTGATTAATGTAGCTCATAATACTGATGTGCTTCCAAACTCCCATAGCACAGCTGATTATTATTTCTTTTTTCGTGACAATCTTTCCTTTAACATCCATTCTTTGCACTGGTGTTAATATTCCTGACTATTCAAATTCACCTTAGAGTTCATGAGATTCCCTATCAATTTTTTTTTAACTGAAGGTATTAAATCTATTACGTTACATTTATCTATTAATATTGTAAGTCAATTAAAAAATCAGATTTGGTAGGCATGATTTCTTCTGTGTAATCTCATGCTGCTTATTGTCCAATGGTACTTAAATGCTAAGTAGTGCTCAACATAAATTTCACCATTTTAGCTTGCTGTTGTTCATAGATTCCCCCCACCCTCCCCCACCTCGGTAAATAACTAGTTTTTATATCCTAAAACTAAGAGAACAGCAAACTAGCTTTATGGCAGTTCCATTATTTCTTGCATGTTTTTTTCCAGTATGTTCTTATTAAATTTATCTTGTTAGTAAACCTTTATTTGAATTTTCCTATAATATTTTAGGAAAAGTTTTCATTAAGTAAGTTACATGAAGACTGAAAATAGATTTTTATCTCAAGCATCTTTATTGAGAATAAAGATCAATAATACCTTTGCTATACTTGTATCATTTCTTTTTATTATTCACTTAAAATATGAGAAAGATATAGCTGCAAGGACTGGGAAGAGTTCTGTGGTAGGGTGCTTGTCTAGCATGCACAAGATCCTAGCCCATAGACTGTAAAGAAATCAAAGAAAATACATGAAAGGTAAATTTGCAATTACCTCATTAGCTTTTCATATATATAAAACAGATCAGAATCAATTCATTCTCAGGGCTTCTTTCACTTTATTTTTATTTAAGTACATGCTAACGGTTGAAGTGTGGGCCCTCCACAAAGATATGTTAAAGCCTTCAGAATGGTGAGACAAAGATGGGAACCAGTGCAACAGTAATAGTCACAATATGTTGGAAATAATCTGTACAACTCGGGGGTAGGGTTTGGGAAGCGGGGAAAGTGGGAGAAAAATGAGAGAAAGGGTTACAAGTTTGATAAGAAATGGACTTATTACCTTACTTACGTAACTGTAACCCCTCTGTATATCCCTTTGACAATTAAATAAAAATGAATGTGGCTATATTGGGAGAAAGTGTCTTCACAGAAGTAAAATGAAGTCATTAGGATGAACCTGAATTCCAATATGACTGTGTCTTTCTAAAAGAGAGGAAATGGACCCAGAAAAATGCACAGTTGGAAAACCATGTGAAGAGAGACATAAAGAAAATAGTCATCTACAAGTCAAGGAAAGGATCCCAATCCTGACATCACTTTGGATGTCTATACTTCAGAGGTCTATACTTCAGAACTGACAGACAATATATTTCTAGTTTAAACAACCATTGTTACTGCAGTCTTTGAAATTATTTATCTAACCTATATTGAATCATTTGTTCATGTCATTGTTCCTTTTAGACTATACCATCCTACAATGAGATGAGTATGTGTAGTTATTGCCAATCAGAACAACCACACTAGTTGGTTTTAAGATTTTACAGAAATCAAAACACTCTCAAAGGAAATGGAAGGACCAAAAAGACATACTATGTTCATTAGTTTTTCAATTCTCAAAATGTATGATGATATTATTTATAGTGTCTTTGAGAAAGAGTAGACATTCAGCAAATAGTTGATATTATTTTTTAAAGTTATTACATTGAGGAATGACTTCTCTTACATTAGACCAAGGGCTTGGCAGAGTCTGCATGCCTTTTTTTTTTTTTTTACAAAAAACAGTAATTTCATATTCACTAAATATATAGAAAGACAGCAAGAGTAATTTCTTAGGTTCTTTCTCTTAGGCTCTTAATTTTGGGAAAAGTGATACAAGAATGGAAAGATAGGAAGCAAACAGAAACAGTGACTTTAAGTAGATGGTTAATTATTTTCTGCAAGTAGATTATGTTGTTGTTTGTGCCTGTCCTGGGGATATTGAGCTCAGGGTTTGGGCACTGTCTTTGAGCTATTTTTCCCAAAGCTCGCATTTTACCATTTCAGCAACTTCTTTCACCTCCAGCCTTGTGGTGGTTCACTGGAGATTAGAATCTCAGATTTTCCTGCCCAGGGTTGGTTTGAAACTGTGATCCTCAGATCTCAGCCTCCTGAGTAGATTAGATTATAGGCATAAACAACCAACACCCAGCTTAAGTATATATTTTAAAAGATAGTATTAATCTCATGTCAATGTTGAGTGATATACTTACTGCCAATCTATGTTTCTTTTCCAACTTAAAATGATCAGAAGAGTTCTGAATTCATTGTCAGGAGGACCTACCAAAATTCATAAATCTTAACACCATTTCAATTCAACCTCAGGCAAACTCACATGCAAATGCGTCTAGGTCCTATCTATTTCTACCATTCCTTGACTGATGATAGGCAAAATTCATGGTAACTATCAAAAGCCGCCATATTTAGAGGAAGGAAGGTTAATTTTATCAGGTCTAAAAAAGATTTTTCTGTCAAGAAATTTGTCCTGGGAGGACAATATGTTGATTCAGTTGTACATGTTCTCTCCAGATAACCCAAGAAGAATTTATTAACCAGACTTTCTGACTTACACTGTAGGTGAGGACGAATTTAATTTCCAACTTTGAGGGTAAAAGTAAATAATGTTAACAACATCTTTAGATAACTGCTATAAACTGAGCACATACAAGTTCAAGAGAAACAGTCCCAGGCAAACAAGGGTACTTTGGAAAATATCACTTGCTGTATTTTATGCTATAAAATAGTCACTGCAGTGGACAAGTAGTTCTAGAGTAGGAGTCCCTCAGTGTCAGGAGAATCCTGTTACTCATATCTCTGCCCTTGAAGAGCCTCAGTGGTAGAGTCAGGGTGGGAGGCTAGCTGTTAGGGGCTGTGTCAAAACTACCCACAGATTTAATAAAATAGGGACTACTGTTGCTTGGCAACACTAGCTGCCTCAATGATGCCCTCAAAATTTAGTGAGAATCCCAGAATGAACAGATACACTGCAAGGAGGCATTTGAGAGATGTTTGCAGTTAATTAAGATGCTCTGTATCAAGGTGGTGTAGAAGTTAACAATTGAGCAATCTGCCCTGTCTTAATTTTTAGTTAAAATTCTCACACCCTCTGTATTATGTGTGGTACACCTATACTTAGTAATTACTTAAATGGGTCATTTCATAGTCAGATGATGATAGAACTTAAAAAATCACCATTTAGTTAAATAAAAGTGTCATAGATTCCCATTATAACTAGCAATCTTACTTTCTTTGCATAATGGTATAAACCTCATAACTCAATAGTCAATGATAAGACTGTATTATATAATCGTTGATGTATTAAATCTATGTAGGTTAGTTTTATTTAGTCTGAGAACACAGATCACCTTTTACAAATCTATTTTATCCCCCATGGAGTCTACTTTCCATGAGAAGCATTTAATCTGGGCTCAGAAAATATACAAGCAGCTGATTATATAGCAGTGTTTAATAGGAATATTTAGCTTTAAAATTGAGAATTTTAAGAATTTGAATAAATGAATTTCTCAACATAGAACAAATTTAAATGAATAATCTAAAGTCTGTTCTAATGAGTGTTAATAACCATTCAGCAAATGATTCAATGCACAATAGTTTTCTTCATTATGAATCTACATTATCTAAATATTGATTTTCAGATTTCTCTTTGTTTTGGTTGCAGAAATATTGCCTCAGGGTTCTCCTACAATCAAAAATTTTGTGAAAAATAAGTAAACAGAAAATTGTGTGAAGCCTTTTACTTTTCATTTGATTCCTTCACCCATTTCTCTCTTACTTTCCTTCTGGGCTTCAACCTTAGGCACACTTGTAGTTCTTTTTTTTTAATGTGTTGTTGTTTTTGTTGTTGTTCTTGTTTTTAAGATAGGATCGCCTATTTTAACTTTGCCTGAACTGTTGGAATTGCAAGACTATACAACTAAACCCAGTATTCATAATTTC
This sequence comes from Dipodomys spectabilis, assembly GCF_019054845.1. Classification (NCBI taxonomy): domain Eukaryota; kingdom Metazoa; phylum Chordata; class Mammalia; order Rodentia; family Heteromyidae; genus Dipodomys; species Dipodomys spectabilis. Next base: position 1,018,215 of record NW_024870867.1, read on the forward strand.
CTTTTGGGGGAACTTTTTATTATTATCTTTAAGTAATTGTACAAATGAGTTGCCACTTAAAGCAGTTTATGAATGTAATATATTGAATTTCAGAAGCAACCATGTAAATTCATTTGGATGGCAAGTTTTAGATTATTTGTAATATTTACTACTTATACTTCAAAACAAGCTCTACATTAAACAAATAAGCCTAAAAGAAAGAACAAATTTGGAATGCATCACATTTGGTCTTGGCATTATGTATTTAGGGGAAAAAATTTCAGTACCTTATGCCTTCAGATGCTACCCTTTCCCTAGTAATCCTGAAAGTTTGTGCATGCTGAATACTTTGGAATAAAGCACCTTAGTTTGGCATAATATTTAGAGGAGCAAATTTATAAGGAATCTTTAAAGTGGTGTTGTAGCTCAAGTGGTAGAGTGCTAATTTGAGCAAAAAAGGTCAGGGATAGTATCCCTGAGTTTAAGTCCTATGACTGACCAAAAAAAAAAAGGAATCTTTAAGACATTTGGAAAATTAGAAAACAATTGTTTCTCTTTTACTTAAAGAAGTCCTCAAGGTTTTAACTAAAATTAAATGATGGTAGAGAAAGTGCAAATAGGGCTGGGAAGGTGGCTCAGTGCTTGCCTTGCATGTATGAGGCCCTGGGTTCGATTCCTCAGCACCACATAAGCAGAAAAGAAAAAGCCGGAAGTGGCGCTGTGGCTCAAGTGGTAGAGCGCTAGTCTTGAGCTGAAGAGCTGAGGGACAGTGCCCAGGCCCAGAGTTCAAGCCCCACAACAGACCGAAAAAAAAAAAAAGTACCATTCTATTTTGGGGTTTTTTTTTGGCAGTCATGGGGCCTGAACTCTGGACCTGGGCGCTGTCCCTCAGCTCTTTAGCTCAAGGCTAGATACTCTACCACTTGAGCCACAGCGCCACTTCCAGTTTTCTGGTGGTTTATTGGAGATAAGTGTTTCACGGACTTTCCTGCCAGGGCTGGCTTTGAATCGCGATCCTCAGTTCTCAGCCTCCTGAGTAGCTAGGATTACAGGCATGAGCCACCGGCGCCTGGCTCAGAATGGTACTTTTTACACTTCTGATTCTAATATGTAACTGTCTCCTAGAGTATCTTAAGATTAAGAATATGAATTTTACCTTTTTGAAAATAGGTAGTGATGGGTACACAAAACTATGAATGTAATTGATGTTACTTAATGATTTAAAATGATTCAAATACAGATTTCATGTTAGATATATCTGACTACAAAGTTTTTTCCACAAAGAACAGATAATTTAAGTTAAACAATTTAATTCCCAAGGCTATTTTTAAGAATAAGGAAAACTGTCTCTGTGGTTCATCAAAAATAAAAGTATTTTGCAGTTTAAAACGTAATGTTATATACATTTTTATAGCACTTTTAATTCCTACCATTTCTGCCAGCTAAATTCTCATTTTAACTATCTATTGTTACTATGATGATACTATACATATATATATATATATATATATATTTACTAGTTACTAGCAATGATAAACTATATGTAAGAATGCTGGTGTTACTTGTGATGATAAACTATATGTAATAATGCTGTTGTTGGCAGAGATATAGTATTTATATATAGATATGTTTCTGGGTTTTCAGTTATACAATTTAAAAGCAAATTTTTATTCCCTCTGAGACACATGGCTTTGAAAGCTCTGTGCATCAAAAGATTTCTGAGAACGTCAATATTTGCAGAAGCCATGACTTACACTCTAAGTCATAGAGCAGCCTGGATAGTTCTTAGAGTATATGAGTACAGCTGTACCCTACTCTAAAGAAAAAGACCAAAGTGATACTTGTTAATTCAATTTCTAAAGATTTGTTGCTGCTATTTATTTTGCTGTTTATAGATTTTACTATAAAGAGTGTTCAACTGGTAAAAAAAACAAAAGCTAAACATGTTTCTGACAAACATGAGTCACTCTGAGAGGTGGTTTTGTTATAGGAGATAAATCAAGAAAGCTAGTAAATCCAAGTTATGAATTTTCCTGTGATGGTGACATTTTATAATGTTCTTTTGCTTTTGCCTTTGGCTTCAATTTCTTATTAGACACACCGTGATAGGATGGAAATAATAATATGTCATGTATTCGTGGTGCTTGGTTTAGAGGAGATGTGAAAATAGTTTATGTAATTCTTTCTTCCTTCAGGAAGAAGTCTTACTGAAAAGAATAGTTAAGAAGGTGGTGCTGGTGGTTCATATCTGTAATCCTAGTTATTCAGGAGGCTGAGATCTTAGGGTTGAGGTTCAAAGCCAGCTGTGAAGCAAAATCCATGACACTCTTATCTCCAGTTAACCACCAAGAAAGCCAGAAGTAGAGCTGTGGCTCAAGTCGTAGAGTACTAGCTTTCAGCAAAAAAAAAAAAAAAAAAAAAAAAAGCTAACAGAGAGTGCCCAGGCTCTGAGTTCAAGCCCCAGGACTGGCACAAAAATTAATAAATAAATAAGTAAATAAATAAAATAAAAGAACAGTTAAGAGAGCTAACAAAGAACCAGTAAAAAAAAAATTATTAAGTGTGCTGGTACCTAGTTACCTAAGTTATCCAGAAAATGAATGAACGAAGGAAATGAAGGTGGTGGAAAGACATTACTCAAGTGATTGAGTAATAAATTATTAAAGATGATTGGAAGTCAGTCAACAATTTAGATAATATTCCTTTCAGATGTGTCACTATTCAGAGTGATCACAACAATCCAATATTTTCTGTCAGTGGGCTTTCATTTTAGATTTAAATGTTGAGTATGTTAATATGGTATTATCACACAAATTCCATAGCATGTTTTCTCAAACCATAAGTATAATTTTAATACAATCAGTTCAATCAACGTATTTCTTTCCCATAGAAAAATGCAATTTTAGAATGGAACTAAATAATACTAGACTCTATATGCAAAAAGAAAACCCACCTAACAGGAATAAACTATTGTATACACATTTTTAATTTAATAATCTAAAATCATCTATGAAGGCATCCAATAGTCTAATCAAATTTTCTTGTTAAACTATACTTTTCCATAAACCATTTTTAAAATGCCTGTCAATCCCATGTTAAAAAAATAAAATAATAATAATCCAGCCTTGAAATCACTAGTAGAGCTCTCAGTAAATTAAATCTCCAAGAACCTCAAGAAGCAGCCATATGGACCCAGCTAGAGGAGTAGGGCTCCAAGGATCAAATATATCAGTGTTATGTGGCTTCTGTGTGTGTGTGTGTGTGTGTGTGTGTGTGTGTGTGTGTGTGTGTGCATGCATGCATATGCATACCAATCTCAGGGCTTGAACTAAGCATCTGGGCACTGTCCCTGAACTTTCGTGCTCAGGCTAGCACTCTACCACTTGAGCCACTGTTCCACTTCTGGCTTTCTCATGAACTGTCCTGCCTTCTAACCTTGATCCTCAGGTATCAGCCTCCTGAAAAGCTGGGATTATAGGTGTGAGCAACTGGACACCAGCCTGAACCCTGGCTTTTATGCAGTTCTTAATCACAGTTGTGCAATATATACATTTGTCTTCTTCAGTTTTCTCCTGTCACTATTTCTACACCCTTTGTATTTTTTACTCGATTTTCCCCCTTTTCCATACCACACTGCAACTGGAAAAGTAGCTTACTCATTCTTACATTTTACTTTATTCACTTAATTTTTGGAGATATCAGGGTTTGAACTCAAAGTCTTGAACGCAATTGCTAGTCAGTATTCTACCACTTGATCCATGTCTTTAGCCATTATTTATTTTTAAAATTTAGTTCTCTTTTTTTGTTTCCAAGAAAGAAACTTTCTCTATAATGTTTTGTCATTAAAAGCTCTAACCAGGCTTGCATGATAGACAAAGTGACTCATTTTAGAAACTCCTATGATCTGTCCAAATAGATAACATTAGACAATAAATTTATTTATCAATAATAATAATTAACTTAATGAATAATAGGACTTATTTGTGTTATTGTTCCTTTAATTAACCAGAGACATATTGCATATATTGGTCTCACTGCACAACCAGTAATAATTTGGAAAGGTTAAGATCATAAAGTAATGACTCATATTAACATTCAAAGATTTATTTTAAAATATAATCTGTACTATTTTGGGGGGGTGGATCGGTCATGGGGCCTGAACTCTGGGCCTGGCTCTGTCCCTCAGCTCTTGAGCTGAAGGTGAGAACTCTACCACTTGAGCCGCAGAACCACTTCTGGCTTTTTCTGCTTATGTGGTGCTGAGGAATGGAACCCAGGGCCTCATAAATACAAGGCAAGCGCTCTGTCCCGGAGCCACCTTCCCAGCCCTTAACTGTACTATTAAAGTTATTATCTCATTCTACTCCCCCCGCCATTCTATAGTGCCTTTCTGGAGAGAAAAAAAGATTTAACTCATGTTAAAACTTCATATGACAATAGTAAAACTAATGGAATAGGTGAACATATAACAAGTGTTCAAAATTCTTTACATAAATTAAGGGAGGGGATATATCAATGGTAAATTAACAAAATATTCTTCAGGATATTCTAATCTTAGCTCCCCCATTTCTTTTTCATCCAGGAAGTATGAATTAACATTGTTTTTCTATACCAGGTCCTGATCTATGGGGTAAATAGCCACCCACACAGGCTGAATAACAGCTCCCCCCAGTAGTACCCTTTTCATATCCAACCCTAATCCCAGAAACATCCTCATCCTAGAAACCGGTTTGTAGTTTGCCTGGCAAAACAGACTTGGCCCATGTGGTTAACAATCTCCCTGAGAAGGTTATCCTCAGTTTTCTGGGTAGATTCTAAATATAATGCCTAGAAGAAAATGAAGGAGAGGAGAGCAGAAAAGTAAAGATACTAATGATTGAAACAGACACCAAGACATGCTAGCAGCTCTGGATGGGAAAGAAGCAAGGACTGTCCCTTGAGCTTTCAGAAAGGACCAGCTCTAGTGACATCTTGGTTTTTAGCTCCTTAATGCTCATTTTGGATGTATTCTCCAGAATTATAAGGAGATAAATTCATATTGAGTTACTTAAGTTGCAATTTGTTGTCATATCTACAGAAAACTAGACCTCTAAGATGCTTTTATGATTTGAGAAAGATGCTCTAAACTGTCAGCTTTGTGGATATTTTGTTTAGAAGCATTTGTTTAATTGGTATTTCTTACTAAAATAATCATTTTCCATTAATTATTTGGGATATAATACTATTGGTTGTAATCAATTTGTCAGATATTAGCATGTTATAAAGAAGAGGCAGCAAACATTAGTGAGATAGTAGTTTAAGTTATTTTCACTGTCATAGGAAAACACTCTTTTCACTGGTTACTTTCTACGTTTGATAAGCCAGTTCAATTTGAAATTCAAAACACAAGAATCTTGCAGAAATCAGCTGCCAGATTTATTAATCTACCTGAAAATTAAAAAATAAAACAACAACCAAACAAAAATGTAGAATGAAGACAGACTTTAACAATAAAACTTTAGATACATTTCTTAAGAATTTATAATGCAATATTTTGAAACCTTCTGTATTGGAAATACACTTAATGCTGGCCAATTACTTGTTTCATCAGTGAGTTACTACTTTTGACAGCAATATACATATAGTTTGTCCTTAAATATCATATAATCAATACCATTTCTTCCTTTGATCCCTTAAGATAACTCATGGCCCAATTCATCCTCACTGACCAACTAGACTAATTAGGATATTAAAAAGAAATAAAAGAACAAGAAAAAAAGGAAAACAAACAAACTCACTAAGATTTTGTTTTATTTAGAATGTACCTAAAGACCCACTTAAAATTTGTCCTTCAATTTCACCAAATAGCCCAATCCTATATCTTGGTTCTCTTTCCGATAAAAAATTTCACTGTTTATTTTTGAATGTTTTTATTCCAAGTGCTGTAAATGGCCACATGAGTAGTATGTTTGAGGTGGGGGAGAGACAAGGAGAGTTTTGATATTAAGGCATACTTATTGGCCCAATGGACCAAATGATGAATGATATATGTTTGTGTATGTGTGTGTATACACATAAGTGTGTATATATACATATAAGTATGTGTATGTATATGTAGAACGGTCATTGAAATCACAAGTTACACACATAATTGGAATCAGAAGTAATTTGAAGAAATGAATGTGAAGGTACTGATTTTGATAAGTAGGTTTCTCAATAACTGTTCAATCTAGAGGAACAGCTATGATTTGTGTCGTGTAGGAAAATCAATAGTTGAAGGATTCTCTTATACAAACCTAATGGGCATCATGAAATGCATCCATAACTCTGTTTTAGCTTTGTGTTTAAGGATTTTTTTAAAAAATCACTTTGATATAGATTAAAATAAGCTGTTCTCTAAAATGGATTGAACAAAAATGATGTTCTTTGCATGATTTTTTTAAGCTACTCAGTGGTACTGTCACATTATTTACTTTTTTTTTATTTTCAGAGTGAATGGAACAACATTTCCTGCTTTTAATATTTTCTCTAAATGGAAAACAAAAAACAAAACAACAAAATATTTGAAACTCCAGATCTTTAAATCTTCTCTCAAACAACCCAATCACATAGGAATGTCCCAACCGAGATGACAGATCATGGTCAGTGCCAGCACTATGGCACACAGCAATGTCCTCATGTCCTTGAACAATTTGTCAATAATTTTCCATTTTGCCAACATCACAAATTTTCCACAGTTTCCCTTAGCAAGCTGAAGCTTACTCTTCATTTGTCACTGTGCAGAAAAGCTGTTTTATAGCATAGCATAGCATAAGCTATATTTTTAAGCAATAAATGGTTTGAGTCATCTATTTTGTCCTGAAATGCTATCTGTAGTTATATCTGCATTGCTTATAAATGGTCATAGTAAATTCAGCATGGAAGAGAATATTACAGAAAAGACAGCAGCAGAAGCATTAGCATTCTCTAATATTTATATATGTTATCAACATAACACAGCAGTAAAACGTTTAAATGCATATCAATGGGTACCATGTCTAAAAAAATTACTATAGTACCTATTTAGTGTAGTGGATATTTTTCTTACAGAGTGCTTGCTGTAAGGAGAACAGCGTAATAGATGATTTAGTACAGTTAATTCTTACTGGTTAAATAATGTATTTATGCACTGAAGGAACTGAAAGGAGACAGGTTTTTTTTTCTTTTTTTCTTTCTCTCTCTCTCTTTTTTTTTTTTTTTGCTTCAGTGTGATCCCAGATTTAACAGTTAACTCAAGAGTACAAAGGACCATGACATGTAGTAGTCAACTGAAATGGGCTGCAAAATCTTTAAAAGATGATTTGTACCTAAACGGCAAGGTGGCATTAGATCGTTGTAATGCTGATGGCCTGTGACTCAGAAGCCAGAGTCCAAAATCATGTTGTGCCTCCCCTCACGTACAGTCATGGTGAATATGCAACTTCAAAGAGGATGAACCATTTTTATGGTTATCTTTTGCAAGTCATAGAGAAAGTAAACAAAACAAAACAAAATGACAAATGCAGTCACTAAATGCCTTTTTTTTTTTACAAGAGGTGCAAAAACAGTCATTTCTAACAATTAAACTGTCATTTACAGTAGATATTTTTTGTACACCTGCAGAGACTCATTAATGATGGGGAAAACAATGCCCAAGGCAAATAGTCTCCAAGTGGATATTTACACGCGTCAAATGAGCTGTACCATAGATACCTAGAGAAAAATGAACATTACCTTATGTTATTATGAAATCAAAGAGACATGATAGAGCTTCATCATCCTTAAAACCAGTAGGAGACCCATCCCTAGCCTAAGTAAAAAGGAATCACCACATCCCCTGCCTATTCACCCACCTTCTTCCTGTTACACAGAATAAATGTTTAGAACCCTCCCGCCCACCCACAAATAAAGTGCGCAGTCCATAACAGACCATAGAATCATGTAACAGGAAAAGCCTATTTTCTGTATTCTTATTTAAAAAATAAAATACAAACGACAAAAATAAAACAGAGATTGAAGAGAACTCAGTGATTCTCTGCATCTTGCAGAAGGAGGAGGAGCACGAGGAAGGCCACCCTGCGTGACTGTCACTTGTGCTAGTACACGTAGCCTTCATTGTAGGGGTGCGGGTTGCAGCAGCCGCCCTCTGGCATGTATGCCATGCTCTCATCAAAGTGAGACAGGGGCACAGTATCCTCCTCGTTGATGTGACGCTCCATGTCCGTCTTCAGCAGTGGGCGCTGGTTGTCTGGAAAGGCCATGGAGAACAGGGCTTCTGGATCACACACAAATTTGTAGACATATCTCTCTCCAGCCACCTTATGTGTAACGTGGAAGAGAAAAACCCATCCTCACCATCCCCGCACACAGGGAGGGGTGGGGAAAGGGAGTGGAAAACATAGTTAATATACCAGAAAAGAGACACTTATCCCAAAACCTCAACAAACAAAACACAACCCTCACTTAGGAACTAGGAAACAGTCCAGTGCCAGTGGCGTGATCACCATCATTCTAACTACTCAAGAGTCTGAGAACTAAGGATGGCAGTGCACGGTGCAAAGCCAGTGGGGGCAGGAAAGTCCAATTAATTGGAGACTTTTATCTCCAATTCATCACCAAAAAGCCAGAAATCGGAGCTGTGGCTCAAGAAGTAGAACATAAGCCTCAACTGAAAAGCTAATAGCATGCAGGCCCAGAATTCAAGCCCCAGTATTGGCACAACAGCAAAAATAAAACAAGCAAATCAAAATCTTAAGAGAAACACAAAATTATTGACCTTGAGTAATAATTTATTTATTCTAGATATGGGTAGAAAACAGCTGTTTTCTCCTTTTGACATCAAGGTGAACATAGGCTGTTAACTTTTTGTGGGGGGAGGGGTAGAGTGATGATTTTAATGCAATCATTTCACTTCAGAAATTTTTTTCACACAGGGAAATTTATTTTGAGGGAGATATCTATAATTTAAAAATCTGTATCTTTAAGGTATGGTGTTTCTATCTTTACATTTCTAAGAGAGTATTAAAATAACAACACCACTACTTCTTACGCTACAGAAAGAAAAATGTGTTTTGTTCCTGATAAGACTAGATGGGTGATTCAATGATTCTCAAGGTAAAATTGTTTTTCTTCCTTTTCTATTTTGCATTGTTTTTTCATCTTAAAAAAAAGAATAGATATATAGCCCTATTTAAATGAAAGATAGATCAAGAGGATAGCATTATTCTAGGAACATCGCTTTAAAAAATGAAGTCAAGAAAGATGGAACTTAAGGATGTATATAAAGTGTCAAATTGAAGTAAGAGGTGTAAAAATAGTGAAAAGAATCTAAAATACACACAGCATAGGAAGGAAATGAGCAAAAAAAGATGTGACAAGTGTCTGAAATAAAGGACATGTGGTGTAATTTGTAGGGAGACACATGCCCCAAATTTAAATTTTGAAGTGTAATGCTTTTATAGAAAATTATAAAGAATTTGGATGACATAAACATATCTCCCATTAATGCACAATGTTGAGAGGTTCGAAAGTCTGGGGAAAGGCAGTAGTGGACAGATGCATTTGTTGCATTAATTTTGGCAGTAAATCTCTTCTTCTCTGTCTTTTTCTCTTCTGTCTCTGTCTCTCTCCCCTTCCCTGATTCCCTCCTCTACCGTGTGTGTGTGTGTGTGTGTGTGTGTGTGTGTGTGTGTCTGTGTCTGTGTCTATGTCTGTGTATGTCTCTGTGTGTGTGTGTGCAGCTTGAAATTTCAAAAGCCTGAAACAATCCTGTTGTAGTCTCAGATTTAGAACAATCTTGTGTCCTAAATTTAAGTAAAAGAAACCATCTCAGCAAGTTCAAGTAAACTAAATTTTCCCAGTAAGAGTATTTGTGACTATTAGTGTTTCTGACATGAGACATCTTTCTTCAACTAGCCCTCAGATCCCTATCTGATGAACTGGAGATAGAAAGAGTTATGAGACTAGAACATAACTTTGTTTCTAGAACAAAGTGTGGTAAACAGAGGATCTCAGCCACAATTCATTTACTATATTTTTTATTCAAGGGAAATTAATTCTGAACTGTTTCAAATGCCCTGAGCAATATCAGGAATAAATAGAGATAATAAACCTTACTTTCTCCCTTTTTCATTCATTGCTTAAAATGAATAAATAAGTAATCTCAACATTTCATCATGTTTTATAACATACATTGCTTAGTTTGCAGCTGCAGAGAGATATCTGTTTTAAGTACTGGATCTTTTTTGACTAGACATGGCTAAAATTAAGTGTGATGTATTAAATGCAAAACTTTTCAGCCTGGGGAATTTAAATGCATAACATGTTTTCAAGATGATACAACCTTATTCTGGTGGTGGTGGCTTACACTTGTAACTCAGGTGGCTGAGATCTGAGAACTTTGGCTCATAGCCCAGCTTGAACAGTCAAATCTCCAAAATTCTTATCTCCACTCAATTAGCAAAAAGCCAGGATGGGGCTGGGAAGGTGGCTCAGTGGTAGAGCACTTGCCTTGCATGCCTGAGGCCCTGGGTCTGATTCCTCAGCACCACATAAGCAAAAAGAAAAAAGCTGGAAGTGGCGCTGTGGCTCAAGCGGTAGAACACTAGTCTTGAGCTGAAGAGCTGAGGGACAGCACCCAGGCCCAGAGTTTAGGCCCCACGACCAGACAAAAAAAAAAAAAAAAAAAAGCCAGGAGTAGCAATATTGCTCAAGTAGTAATATACCAGCCATGAGTGTAAAAAGCCAAGCAACGCCCTGAGGTCAAGCCTCAGTACTAGCATGGGGATAAAACAAAAAACAAAGCAAAACAACAATAAAAACTATTCTCTTAAGACTACCTTTACTCACTGGATTGCCTTCCATTTTCCTTTCCTATATACACTATATATATATATATATATATATATATATATATATATATACACATACACACACATTTTATGTATGTTTTATGTATACATACAGAATATATAAAACTGTATTTGTTGGCTTGTACTAAATATTGTATGTTTAGAATAAGAGGCATCCAAACAAGAAGAAATGATGTCTTCCCTTATTATTAATGTATCAAAATGTGAAAAGGGCTATATATTAATACTGAGATGGAAATGACAGGAATTTTATGAGAATCAGAAGTGAACAAAGAGAAATAAAAAGGTTGTGCTTCTGAGGAGTAGGTATTTAAGCCTTGGTTAATTTTTAAAATTTCAAAAGTAACTCGAGAATATTAGGTGCTAAATTATAAATGACCAATTAGGCAAAAAGAAACAATGACAGATAATTATATCATCCAGAATATAACTGCTGTTAAAATATTGGTGTTGATATTTAAAATTTTGAGTTCATTTTTGGAGGGTTTAATTTTTTGAGCTCTAGTATATTTTAGATATGAGGCCCTTCTCTAATACATAGCCAATACAATTCTTCTCCTGTTCTATGAGCTTTCTCTTTAATTAGCTATGTCATTTGTCATGCAGAAACTCTTTTAGTTTGGTACAATTACATTTATCTAGTCTTTCTTTGATTTGTTGTGATTCTGGATCTTAGGAAGTTTTGAAGTGTGCCTAGGAGCCCGTAGTTTTTCCTACGTATTCTTGTAATATTTTCATGGTATTTGGCCTTATGTTGGGGTCTTTGATCCATTTTGAATTGATTCTCATGCAGGGTGATGTGTAAGGATCTTAAATTTTGAAAGAGAAGCATACACATTGTTGTCTACAAGGTACAACAAAAGCATTGCTGTATTGGATTATCTCTCTCTTCTTCTGTATGTACAGAAAATGAGGTTTTAAGAGTGTTTCAGGGGCTAGAAAGGTGGCTCAGTGGTAGCATGCCTGCCTTGCACACATGAGGTCCTAGGTTCGATTCCTCAGCACCACATAAGTAGAAAAGCCCAGAAGTGGTGCTGTGGCTCAAAGTGGTAGAGTGCTAGCCTTGAGCTCAAGAGCTGAGGAACAGAGCCCAGGTCCAGAGTTCAGGCCCCACAACCTACAAATAAAGAATGTTTCTCATGCATAGATTAAATTGGTTATTTTTTACTCTTCAGTTTTATATTTGATTTTTTTAATATACACTACATATTCCCACATACAGTTTTAAGTCAAAGACCAAATATGGTAATATGAATTTCTCCTTATGCAGTGAAATACATAATCTTGCAACATTTTTTTAATGGCATTATGTTCCTCTTACTGACTTCTAGAACTTAGCTTCCAGAATGCTTCATATATTGACAATGATGACAAGGTTTGGGGATTCACCACACTGGAGGAATGTCAAGTATGTCTGGGACCAGCCACGGGGAAGGATAAATGGGACTGCAAAAATTATAAGAGCCTCTGCTGGTCATGCTGGCTACAAGTAGACTAAAAGCTTTGCACATATGCCTATTAAACAATCTATCCTTCCTTATGTCATAAAGAGAAAGCCCCAAAAGATCTGTCAGCGACAGTACTCATACTCTAATTATATTGACCGGATAAATCATTCCTAGTCAAAAAAAAAGTATATAAAAATACTTTTATTATGTCACTCGAAGCTGAGAGCCATAATAACAAATATAAAGGTGTTTGATTTTTACTTATTAACTCCTTCAAATATGTTGAGTCATTTATTTGTTTTCTCTACTCTTCCTTTTTTATTTAAGAAAAAGTAACTTTCAAATATGAAAAGGTAATTCATATAAAATAAAATATAATGAATTTGTTCTACCAACCAAGGCTGAATATTTATTTTAAATGAGTGCTTTAGGATATTGAACTATGAGGTGATAAAATCAAACAACATATGAAACAAGAAAGAAGATTACTATCCTAACAAGAGCAAGAGATGTCTGAATATTTTATAAATCAGAAGAACCAAAAAGGGAAGGGGTATTACATTATCTAAGTTTTTTTTAATTTGCATCAGATTCTTTATATAAAAGCATTTCAAATAAAAACATTTCAAAAATATATACAACAGAATATTAAGTTTTCCTCGAGAGACATATGCAACATCAACACCAAAACCATCTTCAAAAAATATATATGTGTTACCTGGTAGAAACTTCTAGAAAGACTACTGCGTTGTGTGTAAAATTATTACACATCTGTCTTCAGTGCCTATGAACTTGTCAACAGAGAAGCTTAGAATACCAGAACCAAGTCCTAAGTATGTGTTTGAATGACTAGAAACCTTGCTGCAGTGTTGCCATGACAGATGTCTTTTAAAGCACGATGGACAGATTAATGTGCAACATGAATGTTAATGATAGAGTAGTTGCTCACCTTTTGCATGATTCCCTTTTCATAGTAATAGCGAAGGGAACGGCTAAGTTTATCATAGTTCATAGCTGGCCTGTTTTTCTGAATGCCCCAACGCCTGGCCACCTGTCACCAGAACAGAATTATATTGTAGTGTTAGATATTAACTTGGCATAATCCACAGAAATTAATTCATTTATAAATTACCTCAACCTCACCAAAATATGTCCAATTCAAAGATGGGAAGTAGGAAAACCATCGTGATCTGAAATTCTTCTGCCCGGGTTTAGAGAAGGCAAATAGTGCTTATCACAATAGAATTCTTTGTCACTATTGTTTTGGAGTAAAAATAAATAAATAAAATGGAAATAAGGGGTGTGTTTACAACGGAAATGAACAAGCTGCAATTGACCAAAATGAGGCAAGTTTTCCATTCTGAGAACACTGCTTTTTCCTTCTTAGTTTTTAGACAAAAACTATAGATTAAGAACAGCTTAATGATCTCTTTGTAACGGTGATTTATTGAAGGACTTCTTAACAAAGAAAAGAGAGCCTGCTCAGTTCTGTGCAAGAGAATGGAGAGGCAGTGTGGATAGGAGTAAAAACAGTATACATATTAACAAAATGAACCACAAATAATTTTCATTGCCTCAAGCAGCATCCAAATGAAATTTTGTTGCCAGCACCAAACTGGTGAATTAAACATTCATTCTTGGGACTGTAATTGAATGCTTTAAGTAAGAAGGAAGTGGAAAAGGTCACCATGGATATGAGTCATGAAGCAAACCTTTGAGAGTAGAATGTCCTCTTTTGTTGTTTAGTGAAAATCCTCCATTTTTTAATATGTAGCTTTACCAAAGCAATTTGTCTAATTAAGGCAAAGCTCTTTAGCAAGGCTTTAAAAACAAAACAAAACAAACAAAAAACACCTTGCTCCTCAACATATGAATCTCCCTCACTCATCTCCACATTGGGTTAGGGGAACACTGAGTACAGAATACTACGGCCTGCTTCTGCTAACCCAGCTAAAGACATTCCTTTCAACATCTTATTAGGCTGAGCAAAAAAAAAATCTCAGCTGTTGTGAAAAACCCCAAGAGAACATTATCACGTAGGGTAGTGTCTGTTTATTTCTAAGAGACTCCAAGTTGTTTTTCTAACACATTTTCCTTTTTATTAATTTTCTTAAAAAATAAGTTTGGGTTTTTGTTTTTGGCGGTACTGGGGTTTGAAGTCAGTGCCTCACACTTGCTTAAATAGCAGCTTTCTTACTTGAGCACATCCCATTCGCCATAAAATAGCTTTCTAGTAGGTCATTCTATATCTCTCTTTATTAACAATAATCTTTCTCTAGGGTTTTCTTTTTCTTTCAGTAACATATATCTTTTTCTATTTTTCTCTTAATTTGTGTTTGCTAAATGATGCTATAATGTCCTCTAATTACATGCATCAATATGTTTTCTTAAGAGATATAGATGTAACAGGAATAAGACCAGATATCAAAACCAATAATAACAGTGCAGACACTTCTTTATGTATAAAACACACACTTCTTTTTTTTTTTTTGATTGTGAAAATACTGTACAGAGGGGTTACAATTACATGGGCAAGGTAATGAGTACATTTCTTATCAAGCATTGTTGCCTCCTCCTTTGTCTCCCCTTCCCATCTCCCCCGCCCCCCCCCCCCCCCCCCCCCCCCCCCCCGCCCAAAGCTGTAAAGTTTGTTTTCCTACATACAGTCTTGTACTTCTCATTGTTGCAATGGGTCTACCTGTATCCCTATTTAAACAATGTGTTTTTTCATAAATATTCTGTCTAAAAGGAAAAGGTGGCAGGAAGAAATGAAATCTTTCAAAAATGTATCAGACATCACTGAAACTTTTAGAGTGACTAAACCTTGAAGGGACGTGAAAGTTGTTAGTGTCTCTTAAATTACAGCAAGTCCTGTATTCTTATTTATTTACAGCTGATTATTTCTTAGAAACTCATTGGGATTCACCTAAAAAAATGCTCATAATAATTTTTAAAGTTATATTGTAGTTGTCTCTGAAGAAGGAAGTATAATTTTTAAAAAAGATGTAGAAAGGTAATTTTTACAGAACTTGATTGCCAATTATGATGTAGCTAATTCTTAGTCTTATGAGTATTATTCTATATTTAAGAAAATAAAGTAGGTAGAAAAATGAAACTTTAAATTAGTAGATATTAAAATGGCAAGACTCAGTTATTAAAACCAAGAGTTAAAATATGAATAAAACTGCAACTAGCTCCCTCCTACCACACCTACTTTTAGAAGTTTTAAGACTAGGAAATGGAGACTAAATCTAATATATATATATATATATATATATATATATATATATATACACACACACACACACACACACACACACACATACACACACATACACACATATATAAACATTTTAAGGGAAGTGAAGAGTCAGAGAATTGGAAGGTGTGCTTGGTAAAGTCCTAAAGTCACAGGTATTCTCTCTGTGTTTTGTGTAGTCCTGTATCACAGTGTATGGTTTAAAATGGCAAACAGTACTCACAGAAAAGCATTGCCTGAGGATTTGGGAATTTCTATACAACAGGACCATGTGTATTCTTCTACCTCAAAGATTATAAGTCGTTATGTGGAAAAACGAATTTTACAACTTTGGTGTGGGGGGGGGGGGGGTTTGAGTGGGGGGAGGTGGGAAGTATGGGAAGGGATGGGAAGGGGAAACAAAGAGGAGGCAACAATGCTTGATAAGAAATGTACTCGTTATCTTGCCCATGTCGTTGTAACTCCTCTGTACGGTATTCTCACAATAAAATAAATAAATAAATAAATAAACAGTACTACCAAAAAAAAAAAAAAAAGACTATACAGGTGACAAGTGCCATCATTTTGAATCTTTATTCCCCTTTCTCATGAGGAGAACAGGAAATATTTCTCCCTCTTATTAAATTTTTTTCTCCCCACTTTGCCTTGCTATACTAAAATAACTCCTTCATTTAAGTTAAATTTTATAACACAATGTGCTATGTCCAGATGAAGTTTCACAATAACTATTCACTCCTCAGCTTTTCCTCATTGTTTTGAAAGCACTCTATTCATTAGTCATTTATGTTTAAAAGAGAAGCACTGAAATTATCAGGAAAACATTATCTTACAATATCAGTGACATTTCTCCTATTCCTTAATGATAAAATTAACTAAACACATTTACATGATGTAAAAACTAAAATAAAATAAATACAAAACTTCAAAAAGAAATAGCCAATAAACTGTGTTAATAACTGTATCCTGGGACATTTCCCTAGGATTATTGAATGATTTGAAAATAATACCTCATTATCTTGCATGTCTCAAAAAAGAGGGATATTAAAGATGGTATGTTTGCTAAGGTTATCCAAACACACTAAGCACATAATTAGCACCGTTCTGGCATGTCATTTAAAATCATTTTAAACTGAAAGATGAAATACAAAGAAATGAAACCTATGAGTAAATCCAGCATGATGGATTTAGAGACTTCTTGATGGATTGTGCTGATATACACCTTAAAACAAAGGAGGAGGCAACAATGCTTGATAAGAAATGTACTCATTATCTTGCCCATGTAATTGTAACCCCTCTGTATGGTATTTTCACAATAAAAATAAATAAATAAATAAATAAAAAAGATCTCCTATGTAGTAAAGGAGCTAAAGGATTTCACAAACTCTTTCCAAAGAAGAAATTTTAACAAGACATCACAGTCATTGTCTGAATGACATCGCCATTGTTGAGTATCTGATTGAAGCTTTGAAAATAATCTGTGAAGTATTTCTAGTCTTGGTTTGTCAATGCTTCACATTTTTGTAGGTCTTGTCCTTACATCATTTAAGTACATCTGCAGAAAAACTAATTTTCTTTAACAGTCAAATTGAACTCTAAGCACAATGCAAAATTTAAATACCCATTGAGCCGTGTGTGTGTGTGTGTGTGTGTGTGTGTGTGTGTGTGTGTGTGTGTGTGTGTCCCTGAAAGGCTAACTCTTTTTTTCTTTTTTTTGTGGGGCTTGAACTCTGGGCCTGAGCTCTTCAACTCAAGGAGAGCACTCTATCACTTGAGCCACTTCCAACAAACTAATTCTTTAGTACAACAAGAGCACTGATGCAACGTGGATGAGCAAAATTGCACTAACTAGCTCTTCTTATTAATATATTCTTAATGCAGATCTGTCCCTATCACCTTGTCCTCTTCCTATATCTTTTTCTCTCCCTCCTCTTTGTACCCTCCTCTCTCTCTCTCTCTCTCATATATTATGGACTAAACTCAGGGCCTTGTACACTTGTGAATGTTGGGCAATTGCTCTGCAATTGAGCTGTATCTCTAATCCTGAAACAGGTCATCTCTTATATAATTTAGAGTACATTTACAAATTATGTTGAATATGTTGATTAATGAACCCATGAAATTTAAGGTGTATAGCCAGTACTTATGAAACCAATTACTTTGAGTTCAAAATATTTTCAATGCTGCTGAGCATTTTTTTTAACATTGCTGATGTGTTTAGAACCAGTAGCCCATACAACTGGTCATAATCATGTTAGTTAAACATTTCCCACAAAAGCTATGTGCATATGACCATATAAGATGATGTTAAGTGAAATGAACCCTAAGATAGGGACACAAATATTAGTTTTCTCTCTTGCTGTTGTTTCTAACATGTTTATAATGTACCATGTGTTTTTTTTTTTTGTTTCTTTGTATGTTCTTCCTCCATGGTGTAACTCTTGTTTTCACTGTATTGGATGTTGATGCCCTGCATATACACTTCTCTAATTCGGTAAGGGGAAGGGAAAAAACAAAATGCTTAAATAGGGATACAGGTTGACCCATTGTAACAATGAGATGTATAAGACACTATGCTGAAAACAAACTTTACAACTTTTTTTTTGGGGGGGGGGGGGATGTAGTTGTGGAGGTGGGAGGGAAGGGATGGTAGGGGAAAAACAAAGGAGGAGACAACAATGCTCAATAGGAAATGTACTCATAACCTTACTCATAAAACTGTAACCCCTCTGTACAGTATTTTTATAATAAAAAAATATAAAATTTTCCACTGGTTTCTTGGCTAATATAAGAGGAAGTAAATTTTGGAGTAGTAACAGAGGAAACATCTTTAATGAGACACAAAAATCTCATAGAACTGTCACCTTTGCAAGGAGGTTGATAAGGCCATGGATGGATCATGCTACAATAACAATCATAGCCTTAAATATAAACTTAATCTTGGAGAGACTAAAAATTCAAAATAGACATTTTTCATGGAAATCCCCCTTCATAGAAATATTCCATTTGTGTGTGCATTGCTGGGCAAGGAGTGAGGTGAAGGTGATATTTGTACAGTTGGTCAAAAGTGTACTCTTGCACGCCCTAATCTCCCACAGCTGTTCTTCCCCAGCCCCTCTTGGACTTGATATAAAATATTCTCCAGCTCTGTTGGTAAAATCAGACTGTCAAAATAAAGAATTTAATTTAAAAGAACAATGCTAACATTCAAAGAATATTTGGGATACAGCAGAAAGATCTCTCTTCTCCCACTTAAGGACCATAACATGCACTGTTACAAACCTTAGTAGCCCAGACCTTCTGAATAAGGGCAAATGGCATATATAAATAACGTGCTGGTTGATTTCCTATCAACTCTGTAGTATGACATTCAATTGGAAATCCCACACAATACAATAATAATTAATTTTAAATGTAGGCACTGTTCTTTTAAGCCTGTCTGCTGTGTGTGTGTGTGTGTGTGTGTGTGTGTGTGTGTGTGTGTGTGTGTGTGTGTACACAAGTGTATACGAGGGTGGATGCTAGCTCTAGGGCTTTATTTCAGGGCCCGGGCACTGTCCCTAAGCTTCTTTTGCTCAAAGCTAGTGCTCTACCCCTCGAACCACAGCTCCACTTCTGGCATTTTATAAATTTAGTGGAGATAAGACTCTTACATACGTCCCTGCTCAAGCTGGCTTCAAACCACTGAATAGCTATTATTATAGGTATGCACTGCTAGCGCCAGGCTAAGCCTTTTTATAATTTAAAGTATTCTATGTCTTAGAAATAAAGAAAAGAAATGGTGAGCTCGGTATATGAATCAAATGTATCCGTTTCTTTCTAAATATATCAGGTATCTTATCTTCTTAACTAAATTCTACTAAACCAACCTCTTCAGGCTCAATCAGCTTAAATTCCATGCCTCGGCCAGTCCAGGCAATGAAATGTGAATTTGAAGGGTCATCCAGAAGAGCTACCAAAAACTGCCAGAGTTGAAGTGACCCCCGTCGCTGGTATGTGGGCCCTTCTCGATACATTCCTGGCTCTTGTTTGATGTCCCCTAAATTAAAAAAAAAGTGTCCATTATTAACAGTAATGTTATACTCTTTATATAAAATCAGTTTATGCAACAAATATATATCACAATTATGACAATAGTCAAACACAACTTCGTTATAAGTTGCCACGAAATGTAATGTCATCATTAAAGAGATTTACAGGAATTATGTGAATATAAGCCAGAAATCTATAAAACCTTAACAGACATAATATATCAAAGCAATACAAATGTACACCAGTTTAAAATAAATTCATAAATACCATTTACTTACAAAAAGTTTGTATAATTATCCTTTCGTCATTGGTTTTTCTTAAGCCATACTGCATAATCATATTTGTTGCTGTTATTGTTAATGCTATTATTCACTACTCTTAGCAACACAGAAGAGAGAATAATCAATTTTAAGCTCTGGGCATTTTATTTGTATAAATTCTGCAAACTATAATTTGCTCTCATTTTTCTATATCTCTTGTTTGTATTTCCCAAACAAAGTTCATTTGGATTTGCTTATTTTTTTTTACTGAAAGTCCAATTTAAGAATATATACATAGGAGAGAAAGATGATCAAGATGCATTATGCTCATTAACTGATATGCTGAACTGAAACCCCTATGCACAAATACTTTAAACAGATAATTTATATGTATAGATGGAACTCTCCATTTAAAACATCTATATTTTAAGTAAGAAAAATTTGTTGGTGTTACATTTGGTCATCATAAAAAAATGAGGGGGCAATGGAGGAGCTAGCACTTAATTCTTCTCCTGTAAAGCTGAGCTTTACAAAACAACATAGTACTGTGATTGCTGACTATTTACTTCCATATCCAGCCAACAATCTCAAAAATATGAGGAACTGGTAACATTGGGGATTCAGTACGTAGGGCCGTGCCAATATATTGTTGTTAATGAGTGAAGTGATTCAAACCAAATATACTGAAGCAAATCACACTAAGTACAAAATTGTTAAAGAAACAAACAAAGACACCTAACTCAAGGGCTTTCTGGAATTTTACTGTCGTCAATAGAAATATAAAACTTTGGAGTGGGGCTGGGAAGGTGGCTCAGTGGTAGAGCGTTTGCCTTGCATGTTTGAGGACCTGGGTTCGATTCCTCAGCACCACATAAGCAGAAAAAAAACAAAAGCCGGAAGTGGCACTGTGGCTCAAGTGGTAAAAGTGCTAGCCTTGAGCTGAAGAGCTGAGGGACAGCAATCAGGCCCAGAGTTCAGGCCCCACGACTGGACCCCCCCTCTCCCCCCCCCAAAAAAAAAAACTTTGGAATGGCAGGAAAAACAATCACAATATCCAATGCATATATGTGAAAATGGAACTGGGCAACTTGGGGGAGAAAGATGGGTTTGGGAGAGATGAGCGAAAATGATGGTGGGAGGAACTGATCAGGACTCATTGTGCTCATTAGCCGACATGTTGAATTGAAATCCCTTTGTACAACTACAAAATACAGTTGTAAAAAGAAATATACCTTTTGAATAATTACAGAAGGAGCATTACTTTAAGAATTAAACTAAATATCAGATTGTTCTGTCAATAGCTGCTAAAAATCATTATCATTTTGTCCATAACTAGAGAACAGAGGAGTGCATGCTCATATTGATTTCAAAGACAGTTTTATTTATCTCAGTTTTTCTTTCTGAGATTTACAAATTTTTTTCCCATGGAAGTAACTGAGCAATTATGCAGACAGAGTGAAACACTGTTAAATTTTATAGTTTCTACAGTGCTTTCTGCCTTTAAACGTGACAGATTTGCACTGGCCATATGCAATGAAAAAATACCCTTCTGTTTTTCTTTCTTCTAGTTTTCCATTACTTATAATAAAATGCAAGACAAATGCTATCTTTCAAAAACATGTTTTCTCAGTATAAACTTGAAGAGTATTTAACTTCGGGAATAAATAATCAAGGCTGCTAGTTCCCTTAACTTTTATGTGACTGTGGCCTGTGGATTATAACATAATCTTGTCGACAATTTCCAGGTCCTTAGCAATTTTAACATTGCTAAAAAAAAAATGTGATGCTCACTATAGATGAAAGTGACTGGTCAAAAAGCCAAAAGTGGAAGTTTTGTCTCAGGAGAAAAGGCTGTGTTCTAAGTATTCTGATGCTCTGTTAATTGTACTTAACAGCACAGTTCACACCTATGAAACAAGGCTGAAAATCAGATTGTAGAATAAAGCCAAAAGTGACCCCCACTGGAACCTTGTATAAATTTAGCATTGCTAATGGGGGCTAGGAAACATTTTCCTGAGACTTGCCATTTTTTTTTTGAAAAGTATCAGCATATTAAGAGTAGCAAAAAGCTTAGGAACATAGAAGAGTTTTCAAGAAACTAATTACAGATTGAAAAGCAATCGGAGCATGTACTTTGCTGTTTAAATAATGACAATTAAAACCTCTGAGAGCTCCCAAATCATTACAGCCATGATCCCTAAAGTTTGTGCAATCAGCTAATCAGAGGGCCCCTGCTCGTTTCCTGTTTAACAATCAAAGCAGGAAATAGAGAGACCACTAAATGAATTAACTGTTCACTTTTTACCCAAGCTTCCTCATAAATGCTGGCTTTTGCCACTATTGTCAAGAACAAGACTCTAACTTGATACACTTTTCTAATATCTGGGACTTTTTCTTCGAAACAGTGATAAATATTTTTAAAAATGTTTCTTAACTTCCTTTTAAACAAAGACAAAGTAATGTTACATTGGTAATGTACATCTTCCTGGGGGTGATGAGGCAGTGACAATCACTAAGTCACTAAATAAATGGGTGGTTCTGTTGTTCTATGCACCATAATGCATCTTTTCATGAACAACGAGAAAAGGACTGCATTAGTCATCAGTGCATCCACAGCAACATTCACTCTGCTGTGCTTTGTTAATTACAAGATCAGCTTTCAATAAATTTCCAATAACAAGCTGAAATGTGCCCAGCAGGGCAATGGAAAGATCCTCCCCACAAAGCTCAGCAAGAATGATGCTCTTTGGCTGTCTTTCCAAAAATGAACTCTCACATAGAACAACATCAAGGGTGCTTAATGTAGAAACAGTCCTCAGTCAAGTTTAACCAGAATTGATCAATGTTGTGCACAGAAATATTTAAGTAAGGACAGCAACTGTTTTCTGAAACAGAAAGGGTAATGTCTCCACTGTCTCTTAACAAAAATCAAAGCTTGCAACACAGTGAGAAACCTACCATCAAATTTCTCTGGGACAACACAGGTGTCATCATAAAACTGCCTGGGTCCCTTTTCAAACATACAGCCTGTAGAGGAGGAATACATACATTTATTCATGACAGAATATGAAACAAAGGTCATAAACATTTTAAATGTAACAACAACAAAAATTGTGGTAAGGAAACAATTCTTCCAACTTACAACCTTCTAACCCTAGACACATTTGCCTTATGTATGGTATGGGGTAAAATAACATCACCTGCTAATATTTGATGAGGCTCTTGTGGGGATTAAATTTAAAGTGTTAGGGTATAGAATGGTATCCAGCATACAGTGACAGATCAACATCACTTGTCTACATTATTACTGACTCAGGCATAAACCTCATAAATATTGGCAAACCTTTGTTTTATACTATGTCATCTGCTTCTCCAGTTTCTTCTTAGTTTCATTATTCAATAAGAAAATGAAAATCTTCTCTTCAAAAGAGGAGAGGAGAATCAAAGTGAATTATTGGTATCCTCCTGAATTATTCCTGAATGGTTTGCAAGGATTTACTTTACTCTCTCACATCTTTGTAGAAGTATCTAGGTAGGCTAACCTCATCATTAATAGCCAAGATACTGGGGGGAATAAAGAGAAGAGAAGAAGAAGGAGAGGACAAAGAAGAAAACAAAATATAATTGTCATCTCTCATTATAAGGAGGAAATTTCATTTAACTTAAAGTTTGTTTGGTGTTTTGTTGTTATTATTGTTTAGTTGAGTCCTGGAGCTTAAGCTCCACCTAGGAGATGTTCCTAAGTGTTTTTGCTCAAGGCTAGTGATCTACCCCTTGAGCTTCAGCTCTACTTCTGTTTGTTGTGGGGTTTTTTGGGGGGATGGGGGTAAAGCAGGGTATAATGGCTTATTGGAAATAAGAATCTCACGGACTTTCCTTCCCCAGCTGGCTCCTAACAGTGATCCTTAGATCTCAGCCTTCTGAGTAGCTAGGATTACATGTACACAGCTAGCTTAAGTTATTTTATTTCTCAAATGCATCAGTCTCTATGGTGGTTATATACAATTAACAGCATCAACCACAACAACAATTATAATGCATTTGTGCAAACATTTAGATCTCTCATATTTTAGACTTATCCTTTTATCTAATATTTCAATTTTCTACTTATATAAAATAACCAATAGTAGTCCTAACTTAAAAGGATGCATCTAAGTGAGCTTTACTGAAAAAGCAGTGTTTAGGTCAAGAATATATATATATACATATATACGTATATGTATACACATATATATATCTAATAATCAAATGAAATAATTTTTGACTACAATGCAGATGTCAAAGTGTCTCACAGAAAAGCTTCCTGCCAGTTACCACAAACACATCTCAAACATCTTATGCAAAATTTCATTCTAAATCACTGATTTTTCAAAAGTATAGAATCCAAAACACTTAAAAATAAAAACATTTAAATCTTGCTTTACTTCAAAAGACTGTCTTAGGCTTACAGGAAACGAGTATTTTTATATTTTGATAGAATGCAATAAGGTGAGCTAATTTATAAAGCACATGTTCTAGTTTAAAGAAATGCAGTTCTTGGAAAAACAAAAACAAAAACAAAAACAAAAAACAACTTCACCATATTTCAATTAAATTATTTCAATTAAAAAAAAAAAAAAAAAAAAAAAACAACACCCAAAACACAGAAATGCATTCTCATCTGTTTGCAGGTATATATGACTCATGCTAACATCCAAATGCAAGCTATCAAGACCTGAAAGATCTACAGTTTGAAAAAGAAAGTTTTTAAAAAATAATAGTTTAGAGCACATAAATGAATTTTTTCCAAAGACCAAGTCAGTGAAATGTATGGTTATTTTGAATGTTATTTACAAGGAATTTAGAAAATAGAAGACTTAACTTCTGTTCTGCTGGGATGAGCCAGGAAGCCTTCTTGCCTCATGTAAATGGAGTGGCAGCTAGGCACTTCTGAAAGAGGAAGTGACATTGGTTAGAAACCTGTGTGCCATGGGAAGAACACCAGTACCAACAGACAGATCGCAGGCAGATAGAAAAGTTACGGAAATGGCATGTGTGGTTCGCATTTCAGGCAGGAACCACCTTTGAAATGGAAGAATTAGTGTATCATGGTGAGCACTGATTCTCTTGATTAATCATGAGAACTCAGAAATGTCCCAAATCAATCTGGCTAAAGTTCCACTCTCGTTACAATACCACACAATTGTCATACTGTTCTCCAAACAGTATCATGAGTTATATATATAGCTCAGGACGTTTTTTTAGAATATATATCCCATGGCATTCAATGTACAAAGAAAAAGAAGAAGAAAAAGAAGAAAGAAAGAGGGCTTATTTGTGGTTTATTTTTTTGAAAACTAAACAGAAATGATTATGGAAAGATAAAATATCTAAATTTCTAAAATTACTTTAGAGACAATCGCTATATTTTCCTTAGTTGAAAGATCATTGGTTTTCATTGTGGTAAGAACATAATTTGTATTCTGAGCCAATGAAGATATAAAGCAGACATATAACAATTTCATATGACACATTACCCTGAAAGTGAGACCTGGCCTATATGATGGAAGGATTTCATCACTGAGTAAGCAAATTTGGTTAATGGCTAAAGCTGAGAGACTAATGACTACACATGAATGTCTTTAATTTTTTTTATTTTTTGGGTCCGGTCGTGGGTCTGAACTCTGGGCCTGGGCGCTGTCCCTCAGTTCTTCAGCTCAAGGCTAGCACTCTACCACTTGAGCCACAGCGCCTCTTCCGGCTTTTTTTTTTCTTTTTGCTTATGTGGTGCTGAGGAATCGAACCCTGGGCCTCATGCATGCAAGGCAAGCACTCTACCACTGAGCCACCTTCCCAGCCCCACATGAATGTCTTTAGTAGCTTAGCTGTGAAAAAAAAACAACATGGATTAGAAGAAAAAAGTATTAAAATTCAAGTTTTCATCTTACTAATTAAGCTAAATGCCTTATGGAAAATCCATGAATGTAGTGGTGCCAGTTGCTCACATCTGTAAGACTAGCTATCAGGAGATTTGGATCTGAGGATTCCAGTTCAAAGTCAACAAGGCAGAAAAATGTAATATACTATTATTGGCAAATAACCAACAAAAGGCCAGAAATAAAGACATGACTTGATTGTCAGAAATTCAGCCTTGAGAGAAATGTTAAGCAAGGCCCTCAATTCAAGCCCAAGTACGAGCACAAATAAACAGACAAACTGTATATTCAGAGGTATATTCATTATAAAGCTAATGAAGTTTGAACCTCAGGATCCCCACTTTTTTAAGAGCCCTTTCTAAAGCTTTTTACATAACTTTGTAATTTCTTAAAGAATTTTCTTTTAAAATACTGCGCAAATTTGAAATTTCCAGGTCTTATCAGTGTATGCCCCCACCCACTATATAAGAAGTACTGGGGCTACAAGAATAGGTAAATATATGTGACCAACTCAATTCTATTACCTGTACAGACTGCGAGTGTCTTAAGTTTAAATTAAATTAAATTATTAAGTTAAATTTCAAAATGAATGTGGTAAGAGTGCTATTGAAAAACGTTTCCCTTCCCATCATTTACAGGAAGCACATGATCCCTAAATAATTAATAAATACTATGGAAATAAAGTGATATGTAAAGACATTATTACTTCATAGTTATCCATCTGTACATGACATTTTACTGTATATCTCACTCAGATGAAAACTTTCCTTGATCTAGAATTTTCTATCTTTAAAGTCATTATGATTTTTTTTTTTAGTTTTTACCTAATGCTGAATGATTTCTTTCCTTTTTTAGGGGGGGGAATGCTATGATCAATATCAACCAAAATATGAGGGGCTTTCCAATCCCAGAAAAGTTTGATTCATGTGATTTTAATTTTTTCAAAAAATCTTAATGATAATCCATAACATTAACAATACTTTAAATATACAGGGGGCTGTGGATTTACCTCGGTGGTAGAATGACTGTTTAAATCATGTACAAGGCCCTAAGGTCTACACCTGGCACTACAAAGATTTAAAATAATAGCATAGTTTAGAAAGGGGGAAAATCCTGTAGGATCTATTATCAAACATTTTATTATATTTTACGATGCCTTTTTTAATCTAACTATTGTAGAATATAGAATTCTGGCTCTACAAAATGCAGAAGACTGCTGATAGCAACATTTATAAATCAAGGTTTATGGTTACATGGTTATCTTTGAGTTGCCCATTAGTTAGCAATCCACTTCATCTCAACTTTTTTTTTTAACTAATGACCTTCAAATTTATCTTAGCATTATTCTGATTTATTGCAAGGCATACGGTCCCTCAAAGCCACTGTGTCTGGAAGGGACAATGGTAATGACTGCCATCAGCTTAGCAGCTGCTAGGAGGCCAACATTTTGTTGACACAATGCTGACACCCAGCCACAAAATACTTTTACTGACTGCTGCACACCTGGAAAACGGCGATAAAAACAGCTGGCTAGCTCCAGAGGCAGCTTGAGGAAAACTTATACCTCAACTGGATTACATATAAGTGTGACTAAATGCAGTCTTTCCTTTCCTGAGGAGAGAAAAAGAGGAAGAGAAGCAATGCAAACATTCTGTGAAACCCACTATTCAAACCAGAAGGAACACCTTAAAAAAGAATTTTAGTTTCATACAAAATCAGCCTCATCTTAGAAAACTACAGATCTGAGACTGGGAATGTGAGTGCTTGCCTAGCAAACATGAAACCCTGGGTTCGATTCCTCAGAACCACATCAACAGAAAAAGCCAGAAGTGGCGCTGTGGCTCAAAGTGATAGAGTGCTTGCCTTGAGCACAGAGAGTCTCAAGAACAGTGCCTAGGTCCTGAGTTCAAGCCCAGGACTGGGAAAAAAAAAAGAAAGAAAGAAAAAGAAAGAAAACTACAGATCAGAGGTCACACAATGGATGCATAAATTTCACTGACATTCGTGTTATCATTGAAATAGCTGATTTGTTCATTACTATACTTATACTCTAATGTTCTTCAAAAATTCTAGCTATTCATTTGTGATATTTAAAATATATCGATTTAAGACTCATAATAAATTAATGACATGACAGAAATGTTATATTTCTAAAGGTTGAATTTGTGATCTATACTCTTAAAATAACAGCAACCAAAAAGCAATGAAGGACTGTGTTTTGTCAAATCCTACTACTATTTATTATACTGCAGGGTAAATAAAATTAGCAGGTAGAACTTAAAACTTGAGACACTTGGCTAGCATTTACTTAAATTTAGTTTCTCCTTAAAATTGGTGTCCTTTATACAGTCTAGAGAAGCCTGAAAAAATAGAGCCAAGAGGTTTATTCCCATAAAGTAACTAAAGTCATGTTATCCTAAAGTGATATCAGTTAATTTATGACTATCAGAGTGGGTCAGACTCTAATCAAATTGTAGAAACATTTCCAAAGTGATTATTCAATCAAATGACTAACAGGGTTAATTAGGAGCCATAAACATTGCTCTGAAGTTCATCAAAGTAATGACTTGCCCAGAAAAATTACTGCTAATTAAATTGCCTGCTGCTTTCATTTCTACCTTATCTAATAAAAAAAATCCAACCAATGAAGTTTGACATTACATTTTAACTTTTGCTAAATGGTCAACTAAGATCCATACTAGCTAACTGGTGACTTCAAAGGAAATGTTTTGTGTCAGAGAATGGAAGCATTACATATATATCCCCTTCTGCTTTGTCATGGAGTAACACTTACAAAATTCAACAACACTGATGAACTATAACTTTACCTACACTGTCCTGTAGTGCATCCCTGGTTATAATTTTAGAACAGCTAGTATTACACAGTGTTTACAAACAGCATTTTGTCCTTACATAGACTTGAATCTTAGATCTGACATTTTGTGGGTATAGGACAACATATTAGTTATTTAATATGCTTACGTCTCAGACTGCTGTAAAATGAAAGCAATGTTAATATCCTTATTGAGCTGTGAGAGAGACCAAATAGAACAAACTGTGTGCAACGTACGTATTCCACAGAATTTGACACACGGTACTTATTATTAACAACAGAATATTTTTAAGTGATTCTCACAACTGTTTAAACAAAAAGAATCATGATACTTAAAACTAAGAATAATTATATATTAAAATAAAATTCTATATCTTTCTTTGCTTCTTAAATTACATCAAGTGGCTGATTTGTTATCATTGTTTTTATTCTGGAATATTCTTCACAAATCTATGAATCTATGGTATAAAATACATTGAATAAACACTATTTTGTGATTTACAACATTAAAGCCAGAATCTCCATTACAATTATTTTTTGAATATTTTAAAGTACATCTTTTAAGGGTTTTTTTTTGTAATAGTACTGCCCTTTTGTTTGCTCCTAAATAATATTGGCTTTAAAAAGTTTTCAATTCTGTCTATAAATTGACTTAGGTAAATTTAATTTAAGGACAAAGGATTTTTATTCATTTAGAAACTTGTGGCTCAAAGAGCTCTATAACATCCTATTAGTAATGACCTAATTAACGTGTAGAAGTCAAACTACCTCTCATTTGTTACACAGGAATTGGAGGTGATGAAAGCTGATCTAACACACTACAAAAATTCAAAGCAGCAATGCACTGTTGTCAGTTTAATGCCCTGGTCAATGGAGATGGAGTTATCAAAAACTAAAATAAAGTGACACTAAACTCTCTAATTTAAGGTTTTTTGTTTTTTGGGTTTTTTTGCATTAAGTAATAGTACAGTCTTCTTCAAATTAAGCCAAGCAGAAGAGATACCTCTGAAAGGGAAAAGTATTTGGTCTCTTGACTTGTATTTTAAAACTATGCTGGGAAACATAATAGAGATTTGGGAAGCTGTATCCAAGGACTTGACCACAAAATGCAGCTTTGAATTTGCACATGTAATTCTGCTAGGCACTCCTTTGCATTTGCATACTTGCTGCCCAGTAATACAGAATGAAAATTTTCTCTTTAGGCCATCATTTGCCTACTTTTCTAAAAGCTATATCAGACTCTCCTTCCTCCTCTACCTCCTTCCTTTTCTCTCTCCCTTTCTTTTTCTGCCCCTACCCCCCTCCCCCGACAGAGTCTTACTATGTAGACCTACGTTCCTCTATATTCCTGCCTCTGTCTTCCTGTATTACCAGCATAGACCATTCTGCCTAGCTAAATTTAAAGTTTTTCTAGTAACACAAACATTCAAATGTCCTCATAAGTAACATAAACATTATAAAGGTGTGTTTAAATACAAAGCACCCACGGTACCCTTATATTATGCTTTCACATTCAAATAGGAATAGGTTTGGTATAAAAAAATCAAGAAAACTTTATTGGATGGTGTTTTACAAGACCATCTTAAAGGCTACTAAGAAGAAGGAAATTTTCCATCTGTAAAGTCATTGTGCAACACTAACTTCAAAACAGTTCTCCATAGCAATATGTCTAAATCCACAGAAGAAAAAAAAAGGTTAATGTGAAGGCAGAACAGTCAGGTTTTGATGAGACCACCTCAATGTCAACTGCAAACTTTCAAATATAACATCTTAATTACACAACAACTATTGAGAAGAAAGTAGAAAAGCTGGAGCTTGATATCTCTTGAGAGTGATGGATTTACTGTGACCTCATTCACACTTACATGCAATCTTTCTCTTTAAAGCAATCAGTAAAGCTGTGGGTGAATACAATAATGTAAAACCTACAGAAATATTTCTTATATCCAAGTATAGTACTATGGACAGATTTGAGTACAGAGGGAAAATTGTATTGGACTTTCTACAACTATCATGGAGTTTACAAATCTTAAAAGAAAGAAAGAAGAGAGGGGGGAAAAAGAAGGAATAGGAAGGGAAGTGGGAGGGAGGAAAGGATACACCTAGTTGAATGAAAATAGTTTTAAAACATAAAAGCTCCACGCTGTCAAATAATAGCATATAGTATTGTCTATGAGAAAATATCTCACACATGCACATACACAAATAAGCAAATCTAGGTAATATTAGCTTATATGGTCTTTTAGAATGAGTTCTGCCCAAATTTTTACAAGCCCATAATGATTTTATTAAACTGGGCTTAAAAGTTTAAAAAGTTGAAGTGATGGAAGCCTTAGTGTAATAGTGACTTGAATATTAATGAGATATTAGCATATTCTCACAGTTGAAAGCAGGTTAAAAGAAAATACATGAAAGAATGTCATTGATGAGCTGCTGCAGCAGAAACAACAAAATTCTGAAGTGGAAGATTTTATTCTGTGCTGAATTGTCCAGTGCTAGAATCCACATGATTCTGAAATGAACATATCATGGAGGGCTTTATCTTGATTGATAATTTGTTCTACTTGCTCTGAGCATGAATAATGCCAGCAACTTTGTTATGACTTTACCTCTCTCAGAAACAGCCACAGATTGTTTTACTAGACTTCTTTGGCATAAGAATATGTCTCTTTCTTCATCTTATTCTCCTAGTCCTAAATAGTGCACTTTTAATTATTAAAAATAATACTGGCATCTTATTAATGCATTAATATTATTTGAAGAAATACGTAAAAGTCAAGATCAAAATATTCCACCAAAAATCCTTTATTAATGTCTGAAGCTTTAATATATGCCAGTATATTAAGAAGTTTACAAATCATATTTAACAGCCATATTTGTCCCTTACCAAAGCATTAAGAAATGGGTGCTACTAGCCCCTTTTTTCTAAAGAAACTGACTACCAAATTAGTTATAAAACTTATTCCATGGGAGGGGGAGGTGTAGTCGTGGAGATGGGAGGGCAGAGATGGTAGGGGGAAAACAAAGAAGGAGGCAACAATGCTTAACAAAAAAAAAAAAGTACTTATTACCTTGCTCATGTAATTGTAACCCCTCTGTACGGTATTTTCATAATTAAAAAAATACCTTATTCCATGTGACATAGATCTGTTGACCCAAAATTTAATATATTTCCAATTTCATACGTAGGGGGTAATTTATTTTTTAATGCTAAGAATAAACAAAACAGAGATCATGTAGATAAAGCCAGGAGCTGGAGGGACACACACATGAGAAGGAAGTTACCAGAATAGAGTTCAAATCCATTTGTCTAATTTAACAAGGACAGTGAAATAAATCCAAATGATACACATGCCATTTTTTAAAGCTTTGTTTTGGTGTTTGATTCCTGTCCTCTTTATCCTTGTAAAAATTTCCAGATATTAGAAATAAAGAAATAATTGGATAGAAACTTCACACACACAACCTTGAAAATAATAAGCATCTATTTATCCTGAGCTAAATTGCTGGGAAATTATTTCAAGTTACTCAGATACTAAACGAAAACATTTTATGAAATAAAATAGCTCTCCCTTCCTCTTAAGCACAAAAATAGTTGAAGTATAAAAAAAAATCATAATCAGCTGGGCACCAGTGGTTTATGCCTGTAATCCTAGCTACCCAGGAGGATTAACATCTGATGATTGCAGTTTGAACCAGCCCAGGCAGAAAAGTCTATGAGATTTTTTTTTCTCCAATAAACTACTCAGAAAAAGCCAGAAGTAATGCTGTGGCTCAAGTGGTTGAGGTCTGGTCTTGAGCACAAAGAGGTTCAGGGACAGCACCTAGGCCCTGAATTCAAGCCCCAGGACTGGAAAAAAAAATAAAATAAAATAAAAATCAATCATCTAAACAAAAACACTCAAATTCATATTTGTTTTTAAAAAGAAAGCTGTATTTTCTTCCATCTTTTTTCATATTCATTAACCATATATACAAACACATGTAGGTTTTACACTGTTTCATTTAGTTTCAAATCTCAGTTCCACTTTTGAAAACACTTCTATTCTCATTTCACTCACAGTAAGCAACTCCAGGCCTGAGAGTCCTGATTATTTTGCTTGAAAAGAAACTATAAATCGCCCCTTATAAAAGTATACTCCACCCCTTTCCAACTCCCTTTTTCCATGCTTGAACAACTCACAAGTAGATTCTCCTTCCCTTCCCCCTTTCCTGCCTGTAAAATCCAAATTAGACCAACACTGACGGGCTGAAATGGCATATTTGAATGGAATTCAGACCCACCAGTTCCTGTTTATGTTTCTGATTTGAGAATGCTGTCTTCTCATTCTCCATACATTAGGAACACTGCAAGGCCATAAATAGTGTCGAGTTACACACAAGCAGGACCAATGAGCATTAATCATTACTTCTAGTCAACTGGCAAAGGCAGCAGCTGATGGAACACTATACTCTTCAGCTCCGCATAAATGGACATTCCAATGAGTGAAATTGTGTGTGTGTGTGTGTGTGTGTGTGTGTGTGTGTGTGTGCGCATATGCCAGTGCATATGTGTGTGTGTGTGCTTCCTTTCAGTTTCCATTTTATGAATGAAACTCCAGGCTCTATAGAGTCCATTCATGTAAGAGAAATGATTACAGGGCTCTGCCCGTAGGGATCAATCAGTCATGGGTAAACCTGATATGATTGGTTTAAGACAGCCTTCAGCCTTCCATTATGGACTTAAAATGCCAGTCCCTGTCCATTTGACCTGTGTTAATGCATAAAGAGTAAATCCAGACTGTAGTCTCAATTCTCAAATCAAATCATTCGCCAATCCCACTTACTGTAACTGTAGATTCAGAACATACTGAAGCATTTCTTAGAAAAACCGATATTGTGGAACAAGAGTAATGGTTTGGGAGATGTGGTATTTTTAACTTAGAAATGAAAGAGGAAAACTCATATGCCACATTCTAAGCAACAACAAGCAAAGTCAATTGGTGAGTCTAATCCACGACCTCTATTATAATAACATCAATTAGGAAAACAGCACTGTCACTTTTCACAATTGGAGCACAATGAGATCTACTAATCCACAAATCACTGGCTGAGTAAAAGAAAACTACCTTTGGATGCTACAGAAGCAGATAGGATTGTTAATATTTTCTAAAGATCAATAGCTCATTCTTTAAAATTCCCAAGTGATCCTCCACTTGAATTTTCTTTAAGCAATAGCTTAATAGGTAAGAGGAATAAAATGATCTGCCATGTTGCAGAGAGAAAAATGAGGCCTAAGCAAATGATGCTTGGTAATAAAATAGAGTCAAGCCCAGTTCTGAGTATGTTATGTATCAGGTACAAAACAGACGAAGTTTGTGGAATGATAATTATCACTATCCTAAAAATGACTAAAGCTAGATGTAGTGCTGCAGCTCATATAGTAGAGGGCTAGCCTTGAGCTTCAGTGCCCAGTTCCAGAGTTCAAGCTTCAGGACTGGCGCACACACACACACACACACACACACACACACACACACACACACACACACCACACACCACACACACACACACTCAAGTATGCACACAATCTAGAGCCAGGAGCTTCTAATCCTAGCTACACAGAAGTCTATGAGCTAAAGATTGCAGTTCAAACCCAGCCTGTATAAGTCTGTAGGATTCTCATCTCCAATTAAGCAGCAAAAAGCCAGAAGTCTGCTGCTATCACTGGCCCACATACATTACTAAATTATGGTTCATGAAAATATAACTACGCCCCTAGAGGAGATAGGTAGCAACAGTCCAGTCGCTGGTTCTGAACCTTTGAAAGACTGCTTACTATGGCAACTATGGCATTACAAATTAATATTTAACCTGTGCGTATGTGTGTGCGCGCACATGCGCTTGCATTAGTAAATACTGGGATTGAACTCAAGGCCTTGAGCTCTACTTTCACGTTTTGGCTCAAGGTAGATTCTCTACCACTTACTTGAACCATAGCTTCACTTCCTGCTTTTCCATAATTATTTGGAAATAAGAGTCTCTCTGATTTGTCCACCCATGCTGGATTTGAAATGTGATCCAGAGATCTCAGCCTCTTCAGTAGCTATGTTTATAGGCATGAACCACAAACTACTATTCAACCTTTTTTTTTGGGGGGGGGGTCCAGTCGTGGGGCCTGAACTCTGGGCCTGGGCGCTGTCCCTCAGCTCTTCAGCTCAAGGCGAGCGCTCTACCACTTGAGCTACAGCGCCACTTCCGGTTTTCTGGTGGTTTATTGGAGATAGGAGTCTCACGGTCTTTCCTGCCCGAGCTGGCTTTGAACCACGATCCTCAGATCTCAGCCTCCTGAGTAGCTAGGATTACAGGCGTGAGCCACCAGCGCCCAGCGGGAGGTTTTCTTTTGCTTGTGTCTTTTTATATAAATGATATATTTATTACTTTTTTATTAAATGAGAAAACACTCCCACATCTCTTTTAGATGCTGCAGTACCTCATAAGCTTATTTGTGAAAAGTGGAAAGGAAAGGGCAAAAGATTGAAACCCACTGCTGTACTTATATTGTAAGTACTGTGTTATCAAGGGCTGTAACATTCAAGTAAGAAGGCTCAAACTCAAAAGTTCACATATGGATTGTCAATTTGTGTTTGCTCTCGTTATAATTCAGCCATTTCTAGAACTGCTATAAAAGGCCCCTTCTTTGAACATCTCAATTCTTAACGGTGTTTGTGGTATCTTTTCATTTTCTGTCAAGTATTTCACCTTACTGGGGACTGAACCTAGGACCTCCTGTTTGTGAAGTAAATCACACCCTATTCCTTTTAGTTTTAGTTTGTTTTGCAGGTAGGGTCTTGTACTCCTGCTCAGGTTCACCTCAGACCTCAATCCTCCTAAATCAGCTTTTTCAGTAGCTGGGATTATAGATAACCACTATGTATTAACAACACTCCTAGTAAGAGGTATATTTAAAAGAAAATAAAGAACTCATTTTAATCCATTCATATTGTTTGAAATTGTATATTTTCCCACTTCACAATAGTGAACCTAACAAGGATAGTATCTCTTAAACACCTGGTAATGTGTTATATGTTCCTCACCAAATTAGGAAAAAACATGGTTTTTGAATCTTAAAACATCTAGCCTTATCCTCCAGATGATGTAGCTAGCCTTCACAAAAACATATGAAAATAGTTCATCTATCCAGTTATTGTAGTGAATGCCTGTAAAAGGATGCAAAAACAATCTGTATACTGTTGAATGAAGCCTTATTAGGCTACAGAAGAATAACAATAGTGGAAATAATGCTGCACTCCTTCACCACATTGGCTTTTTAAATGCCTCGTTTATATCTTCTCTCTGTCTTCTGATCCAAGTGTTTTACTCAACTCTTAAATAAATCTTTCTACTCTGCTAAGATAATATTTCGAATTTTTTTATCTTAAATATTCGGCAGTTGAAATTGCATTCCTGTAATTATAATTATCACTAATAGAGCTTCCATTTCCCATGTCATAATTAATGTCAGGCTTTATTAGAGCACAATCATGCTGCCTTTCCTCTTACAAGACATCTTTTATTGTCACAACATTTATGATACATTGAATTAAGCAATAAAGAGACCTACAGGCCTTCTGGAAGGATAACCTTTAGATCAAACATGCTGGATTATGTGACTTTAAAAGTGGTGGGTTTTTCTTATTGTTCCTAAAACACTTAGAAAATGGTTCCTAATGTGCTGTTTGTTCAAAAATAATAGGTAAAGAGGTAAATCAGAGATTCAGTGATAAATACATTAGATTTCCTAGAAAGTTATTTAATATATTCCCAGCACGAATGAAAAAATTAATTATACAAATCAAATATCTAGAGATCATACTTATTAGTTGTAATATATGACATACACAGAGGTATCTATTTCACAACAACAATCTGTTGGCAAGAAAAGTATATTTTCATATCCATAGATTAAGTTTTATAAGCCCTGGTTAGACTTCATTACATTTATTTAAAATCATACCCAAAAAACTCCATCTTTACCACTGAACTATTCAAATAAAGAAAACTTGAATCCTAGTTGCAATAATGAAATTATAAATTCAAAATTAAATTTCACAATTTAAAATATAATTAGAAGCCGGGCACTGGTGGCTCATACCTGAAATCACAGATACTCAGGAGGAGATCTGAGGATCGTTGTTTGAAGCCTGCCCAGGCAGGAAAGTCTACAAGAATTTGTGTGTGTGTGTGTGTGTGTGTGTGTGTGTGTATCTGATCGTGAGGCTTGAACTCTGGGCCTGAGCACTGTCCCTCAGCTCTTCAGCTCAAGGCTAGCACTCTACCACTTGAGCCTCAGCACCACTTCTGATTTTCTGGTGGACGCAAGAGTCTCGTGGGCTTTCTAGCCCCAGCTGGCTTTGAAACATGATCCTCAGATCTCAGCCTCCTGAGTAGCTAGGATTACAAGTGTGAGCTACCAGCTCGGGGCTATGAGACTCTTTTCTCCAATTAAATCACAGAAAAAGCTGGAAGTATCGCTGTGGCTCAAGTGGTAGACTTCTAGAATCCAGTAAAAAGGAGCTCAAGGACAGTGTATAGGCCCAGAGTTCAAGCATCAGGACTGGGAAAAAGAAAAATATATATATATACATATACATATACAAATACATATACATACATACACAGAGAGAGATAATAGATAGATAGATAGATAGATAGATAGATAGATAGATAGATAGATAGATAGATTTTATATATATATATAAAGAATTAGAGGCAAAGTAGCAAAAAGTTAAAAGCATCTCAAATATCAAATAGTACTTCATAAATCAGTGTAAATAGGCCATAACTTTAAAATAGAATGTTGAACCATGTTTTTGAAGCTTACGAAAGACACAGCTGTGCTTTTGAGGGTCATGCAGTCACTAGCTACAGTCCATGATGCATGCATGTGGTCCACCAATAATGCAATTACTGCTTTTCAGAGCCAGGTCCCATACTTTGACCCTCATTAGAATCCTTAAATCTCTTTCCTGATTGGTTCATATATCCTCAAGAAGTGAGGAGTGAGCTATAAGGACCAAGATTTGAAGCCAGCCCAGGAAGAAAAGTCTGTAAGATTCTTATCTCCAAGTAACCCGGAAAAAGAGCAAGCATTGGAGATATGGCTCACATGCTAGAGTGTCAGCCTTGAATGAAAATGCTGAGATCCTGCCTTAGCCCTGTGTTCAAGCCCCAGTAGCATCACAAAAATATATAAGTAAATAAGTTATATAAAATAATTTAACTTAAATTTAATTCAAAATTAATACATTTAAATTATAAATCAGCCTAAGTAGATCTTATCTTCCCCATGTTTGAAAGTAAGTCATGGGATAATAACCCACAAGTCCCAAATGCAGCATTTAAGGAAATTTCTTAGGATTGAACCTACAGTAGGATGTCTATCCACCTTCCTGCTTTTCTTCCTCATTCCAATCCAACATGGCGCTACGCTGAAGGGAACTCAGAAACAAGCTCAAAGACACATCCAGACTCTGTCCTCACATCCTCTCATTAAGCTGCCTCTTTGGCCACTATCTTGCATTTACAGAGAGGTGGGGAAAACACAGGAACTGTGTACTCTGTTATTAGAAAATAAGGCCTAGGATGAACCAACTCAGGCCCTAATTGTGGACTCCCCATTTGTTAAAAAGTTCATGGGTCATGGGGAGATGGTGTGCTCTCTAGGAGTTAGAGCATGACTTAAATTACTTGGTTAGTTCCCTTAGCTCTTCAAACTTGCCCAGTGAGGAAGGGTGCAACCCAAGAATGGTCAGAGGTCAACTCTCAGTCTCAGAGCTCCCTCTTGTCAAGATTGAAAGAAGTTCATAATGAATTAAGTGTTCTTAATTG
Source organism: Dipodomys spectabilis (assembly GCF_019054845.1). Lineage (NCBI taxonomy): Eukaryota > Metazoa > Chordata > Mammalia > Rodentia > Heteromyidae > Dipodomys > Dipodomys spectabilis. The sequence continues at coordinate 1,056,676 of NW_024870867.1, forward strand.
AAGCTAAGAACTCAGGGCATGGAAACAGCTTTATTTTCCCTCAAGCAAAATTGACATAAAAATGGAATGATTATGAGGGAAGCAATAGTCCTTTCATAGAAAATAAAACCTATCCTTACCTTTGAATCCAGACAAAAGGAAATTACAATTTTTTGAAACATTTCCATGTCTATGACTATCTACTGACCACAGATACAACAATACTAGTGATAGTATTTTATAAGTGCATGGTGCCCTTAAACATTAACTTTTATTGCATGAATCTTTTCAAAACACCTGAGATGTGTAAAAAGAATATATACCCTGCATTCTCACATTATCGAGAGATTAGTTGAGTATTTCTTCTAAAGTCTTAAATTTTATGTTGGAAAAACTGATGGTAACATTTGGAATAGATTTTAAGCCTTTCTTATTCTCAGTAAGGTCTCTCTCCCTTTTAACAGACTGTATCTTATAGTACATTCTAGTTCACTGAGCCAAAGTTAAGCTCTATGAATGACTCACACATTGCTATTCCAGTCCTATTATGTCAGAGTTCTTATTTATGAGCTCTTGGAATCTTTGACATCAATATATTTTTAAGTTATATACAAGAAATGCCCAATATAGAAGAAATATTGTTTTATGTAAGCATTGTTTTCAAACAGGACTGAAGTTGAAAAATAGAAGGAAAGAAAGAAAGAAGTAGGGAATGGATGGATGGAGGGAAGAAAAGAAGAGTAAAAGAAAAGAAAGAAGAAACAGGGAAAAAAAGAGAGAGAAAAACAGCTCTGCAGTCTATTATGGGCCTATAATTCCAACTACTTAAGAGATAGTGGCCAGAGGATTTAAGGCAGCCTGGGCAAAAAGATAAGGATAAGTACACGGTTCAAGTGGTAGAGCACCAATTTAGTGTGTGAGATGCTTTGAGTTCTATCCCCCCAAAAAAGAGAAAAAAAAACTTAAGAAAGAAAGAGAAAGAAAGAAAGAGAAAAAAAAGAAAGAGGAAAGAAAGAGTGGAAAGAAGGAAGGAAGGAAGGAAGGAAGGGAGGGAGGGAGGGAGGGAGGGAGGGAAGGAGGTAAGAAAATTACCATGCACCCTTTTGAGCTGAAAACACATAATTTAATAAATTGCACTTCTCATTGAAATAGTCTCATTTCTAGACACTATTTTGATTATTAGCATATACCAAAATGATTTGATAGTTCAACCTTCCACTTGTAGAGAAAGTTTCAAATACAGGATAAATTCAGAAGGATCTCTCATTATAAATGGTCATGAGTCAACAAGTCTGACAATACTATCCAAATTGACAAAGGAGGTGAAATATGCTTTACATAGAGTTGCATGGAAGTATAAGCCTACCTGAATCATATGCGAAATCTCTGGGTTCCTGTTTAATCATCAGAGGAGGGGGGAAGCTTTGGCTGGATGCACCGCCAACCATGGTGTTATGCTCATATACTGGGTCATGGTACTCCTGCTTAAAGCCTTGTGGTGGGAAAGGAATGTTTGGCTCAGACATCTGACGTTGGTACATAGGACGTCCTTCCCTTGGCATTGTCGGCAAAGGAGGAAAGGAGTTACAAGGTTCAGAAAGCTGGCGGCGAAATCTAGGGGATAAGAGAATATGTTTCAGATAGATCGTAAACTCAGACTATTCTTTTAAATTATACCAATAACTTTTAAGGGCTAGTAAACAAAATAGTACTCAATGATCCAAACTATCAATATGAAAGATCACAGCATTTCTCTTTCTTAGGTTAGTAGCATTATAATTCTTTTCGTTGGTGGTGGTGGTTGTGGGGTTTGCACACAGAGCCTGGGCACTGTCCCTAAGCTCTTTTGCTCAAGGCTACCACTTTGAGCCACAGAGCCACTTCCAGTTTTCTGGTAGTTAATTGGAGGTAAGAGTCTTACAGACTTTTCTGCCCAGGCTGGTTTTGAGCTGTAATCCTCAGATCTCAGCCTCATAAGTAGCTAAGATTACAGGCATGAGCCACCAGCTGCTGTCTACATAATGATTTTTTTTTCTTTCTTTTTTTTTTTATTGTGAAACTACTGTACAGAGGGGTTACAATTACATGGGCAAGATAATGAGTACATTTCTTATCAAGCATTGTAGCCTCCTCCTTTGTTTCCCCTTCCCATCCCTTCCCATCCTCCCCCAACCCCTACATAATGATTTTTAATCATACACTGACTTACGTTTCTTTTCGGATCTATTCCTTATAATCACTTCAGGACAATTCATAATTTAAAGATACGTTGGGAGCAGAGATAAGAGTGTAATAAAGTACTCTGAGTATATATAAACTTTAATAGCTAAGAAGCATGATTCTAAGCCAATTAGTTTATTCATGTAACTTCTACATGAAAAGATTCTGAAATAACTATATATGGAAAAGAATCTGATCTCCAACTTCATTCTCTCTTTTAATTCTGTTACCATATTAATCAGCAAACAGCAGCCTTCTTATATTGGTTTTCTTTCCACAACCATCAGTAATGACTGAAATAAGAAAGCAGCAACTCTTTTGTCAAATCAGCAGAACTTTTAATTCTCCAAGAATGCTCCAATTAATATCAGGTTCAAGTAACAAATAGAATGTGATTTTATGGGGATTCAAATTTAAGCTTTTTGTTGATTCTTTTTAAAACAGTATAAATATACAGCGGACCACCAAAGGAAGATAAAAGAAATTGCATAAATTTGAGGCAAGGTGGCTGAGAGATCAGAAGTAAGTTCCGAAGCCTCAGCAGAAAGCTAGAGGTGAGTCCTGTGCTCGTTCATCCTTGTTCATCCTGTGTAATGATTGACTGCTCATATAATTCTTTTGTTCCGTGTTTCTCATCCATAATATTATTGACCCACCACAAAGATATGGATTAATTAAAGATTCAAAAGTGCTCTAAAAATGCCCCAAGAGTACTTAAAAATAACCTATAAAACATCTATAAGCAAAAATTAGCCTATTAACCATCCCCTACTAAAAGCATCCTGAGACTTTAGGAAAGATACCATTTAATTTTGGTGATGTCAAATCAAAACAAGATAGAAGCTAAACAATGGCAAGGCAATTGCTTTAGCATTTCTAAGAAGACACCATCCTGTGATTCAACTCTAGGCTCCCTGGCTGCTATGGAAAGCCCTGAAATTCCACCTACACCTGCAGAAAATAAACTTGGAAGCTCGGATATTGAAGGAAAAAAAAAAAACAGGCTGACTGGCACTGCATTCATTTCCCTTCTCTTGCTTATTTCATTAGCCAAAAAAAGAAACAGAAATTATCATTAAGAACTGTCAAGGAGTGAATCAGAAAATTGTAACTTGAAGATAAAATAAGAAACTAACTCACTTGTGAAGCCTTAAAAGGCAGTTAATAATGCTTGTACAGAAAGCTTTGCAGGGAATCAAACCATTTGCTTTTACAAAGTCAACCTGATACCAGTTGGGTTCTTGCTGGGGACATACACACATCAAACACATGCTTTACAAGAGACCACAGGGTGGCATTCTTATCAGCCACTGACCAGTAGTAAAATGAAAGTGACTGAAGAAGCTTCTGGAAGAAAGTTGATGGGTAAGAAAAGCATGCTGGTGAAGTCGTGCAAAGTGGAGGGGTAGGGAACACAGAGAGAGGGAGAAGGAGATAGAGAGGGAGAAGGGAGGAGGAGAGGGGGAGGGGGGAAGAGAGAGACAGAGAGACAGAGACAGAGAGAGAGAGACAGAGAGAGAGACCGGGATCTTGCTCAGTAGGTTCAGGACAGAGTGCCAAAGGGCTGGCCTGAGGCTGAGGAAAGGAAGCAGAGCACAGGCCAATTGGCCACTGAGTGTTCCCAGAGGGAGGCGGGGTGCTGGGCTAGATGGGGCTATCTGGGAAAAGCATCTATTCCCCAGAGCAAATTTGCCATTTGTAACTGAGTGACTGTCATTTGTTTGGCTACAGCCCTCTAAGAAATCCTCAGCAGAAACATAAGGCTTGGGAGATTTTCCTGGGATTGGCCAGCTGGTACTGTCCTCAAAACGCAGTTGGGGAGCAGTGGGAAAAGACCCTGAGCTTCCCTCTTGTAGTTCCGGGCCGGCTGTTCTGGGTCTCAAATATTTGACTTCAAGTTGAGAAACTAAAATGGATTTGGCTAACGAATTCCAGTTAGGTCATCTAAAAACGAACACTGCTGCTTATTCGGCAGTCACCTTCCCAAAGAAATAACTAGTCTGCACAGATAGAACCTACGATTTTGGCAGCCACTTGGAGTTTGAGAGGTTGGGTTATGAAGAACTCTGGGAAGTCACCAAAAGTGGACAAAATAACACTTGATTCTATTCTTGTGCTCCGTTTCTTTTTTCCTTTTAGCCCCCACACAATGCACATCTGTTTAGTGGCCCACCCAGCAATACATTCTTTCATCTGTTTACAAAGCTGTTTACACAGATGCACATACCATTTCACTCTGACAAAGCCTCAGGACTACGGGTGAGAAGGGAAAGATAATAGGAGCCATTTCAAAACTAAAGCACAAGAGGCCTAGAGGATGAAACCAAATGTAGAAGTCTCACGTGGGAGGGGGGGGGGGGGGAATGCCTTCATCTTACCCAAAAGAGTTTGGGAATGTGAAATTGTGCCCATCAAATAAGTCCTAAAGATCAGGTCTGAGTGTTGATTTTATATTTAGAAAGTTGCCTGTGCTACCTGTTCTGCTTTTTTAAGCTTATCTGGAAAGTTCCTTTGGCTGAGTTAATTTCACAATGGTGTCACAGTCAGATAGCTAATGGAGATAGCTTATGGATTTATTATTCTGGATAGCTTATGGATATAGTATTCAGGAATTCTGGTGGCCAATTGTGAAACACAATTAGGAATTGCAACCATGCAACTTGAGATGAGTGGGGTTGGGAGAGAAAGAGAACAAGTAGGAAGGGGTGACATTGACCAAGATCCAATGTACTCATAAACTGACATGTTGATTTGAAACCTCTTTTTACAACTACTTAATTTTAAAAAAAAAAATCACAATGTATAATTTCACTGATAATATATATTTAAAAAGGCAATAGAAACCTAAAGCTTGCTTATTCCTGATTTTGCTACATTCTACTACTTGTTATGCTCATAGGGTTATGCCTACTGCATCTGTAGGACGACAATACTAAATAACCTTTTTCCAGCTAGCATTCACGGTTGTCACAAAGATAGCTCACAGCCAGGAGACCCAATACATGTTAAACATGAAATCGTTATCACATCAGTGGTTACATACAAGTGCAAAGTAAAAAGAAGGAAGATGGAGATCTGCTATGTATAATCAGCTGTATATAGTCAAATGTATTTTAAGTCATGTATTTAGGCAATTTTCCAGTATCTGATTTACGTATGTCTTTGTCTTGAAAAGTCAAGAATTTTCCACCACATACTTCTGACTAGTTGAATGTTTGAGAGCTTGCCTTTCCCCTAACACTAATTTACTTTGTCTCCTTAATTCAATGTTCTCAGTGTCCATGGTCATGGATCTATTGACATTAAATTTTCATCCTTTGAAAAGGATGATAAACACTTTTAATCAAATAAATTACATACAACCATGTATGGCTAAATCATTCAATCTAAGGTAAAGAAGATAATTCCATAAGCCATCTGCTAAAATTAGCCTCTTAACTTTACAGAAGTACAGACATATGCTCATAGAAATGGGATGATCTGATTTAAAGTTTAAGTAAAGCAATGTAATTCAAGCAGAGCAAAAGGAAAATGTTCAAATGTCAGAATATAGATTGTTTTCCATTTTAGCAACCAATTTAAATGTTTATAAAAGGCATGTTATAAACGACCTTCTCGACAAATTACTTATAAATATACAGTGAGCAAGCTCTTTCAAATAGTATGTACCTATGTACAATATTAATGTGCTCATCTTTAAACTAATATAGGTCTTCAGAATTAGTAATAAGAATCCCCTCCAAGAGAAGAAAGCACAGTTCTAAAAAGAAAACAATGGTATGTGCAGTTTACCTGTGGTCCATGGGGTAGCTGCTGTCTGGTAAGGACTGCGATGGAGGGAGGTGAGCTGGAAAGGCCCGGTCAGGTTTCGGAGTGTGTGTTGAGTTTGGAGATGCATGATGTAGTGGGGACACTGGCGTACTGGATGGTGTTGGGGGGTTGGAGGGCCTCATTCCCACTTGTGGCTTCTGATCATAGGCACTATCCAGGGAACATGAGGAAAAGAGAACAGTTGTTGCTTTAAGCAAACTTTTTTTTTTCTTAAGTTTCCAGTCCTGGGAAAAAAGTTCATCTTAGACTTAAGTCATAAGGGAGCTAAAATCTTATCAAAATCACCATCCCTTCAAACAGAAAATGGAATACTTATGTGAAGTCTTATAATGGTGTAATACATAAAATGTGGGGGGGGTTGTATATATATAACAATTTGTAAAAGGAAAATCCTTCAATGGAAATAATGCTATTTTTTTCCATCTACTCCTTTATGTGTGTGTATGTGCAGGTACTAGGGCTTGACCTCAGACTGAACACTATTCTTTAGCTTCTTCATTCAAGTTGGCACTCTACCACTTGAGTCACACTTCCACTTCGAAGTTTTTTGGGTGATTACTTGGAGATAAAAGTCTGAAGGACTTTCCTGAGCAAGATAGTATTGAACTGAAATCCTCAGGTCTCAGCCTCTTGAGTAGCTACGATTGTATCTATCCATTTGAGTGAATGTGATGGATCTCTCCTACATCATTAGATAGCTATTATTTTATAATCTTTCATTGATATTACATTTTAAAACAAGAACAAACAGTAGGTTAATAAGATGGAGACTATATTTGTTTTGCCTTTATCTTTGTGGTAGAATTTTAAGAAAATATATTTGCCTTTTTCAATTTTTTTTTAATTAAATGAATGATGGTTGGATTAACTTCCTCACATAGGATAATAAGGATTAATGAGGAGAATTAAAGTGTCTGATATAGTTAAATTTTCTTAGAGCATGAGAATGAGTATAAAATAATGTTATTAAGAATAAAATTCTATTACCATAGCCTAACTTCCACTCACAATTACAGCAGAATAAAATGAGTAAGCTTGATCTTATGTTATAAATTTAAATTGCTTTCCTATGTGTGGCTTTGGGGAATATGATTTCACTAATTACTGTAATCTATAAAATGTTTTGTTAAAGGCTGATTTTACTGAACAAAAAGATAATTCCAGTTTGAATCACTGTGTTTTCTTTTAAAATTAAAAAAATCAAATACTTTTTCTTTAAAAGGAAATGTTTTAATAGACATATTTAATAATTTATTACCATTCCATCAATACAATTGAATTATATCCAATTGCAAAAGTACTTTACCGAAATGGAGTATATGCTATGTATGTATGTCCACTTGATTTTAAAGTAAAGTCAATGATATTCAAATAAAGAACCAGTTGATTGATTCTACCTATGTTCATTATTAGAATTTCTAAATGAAAACCTGCTTCTTCTGAAATGTGGCTCATCTGACTCATTTTCATGAAAGAAGAAACAAACGGCTCATTCTCTAACCTAAAATATTACTGTTTCCCTATGAACTGGTGTATTAAATTATATTATCTGTAGAGAGATGGAAGTAAGAGAATTCATTATATATGTCATTTATCACAGAGAATTATTGGTCCTAAAAAATGTTTTCAAATATCCAAGCAATTCCTCCACTGTTAATTTATGGAAGTGAGATATGTTATACAGAACACAAGTCATTTCAGTCACAGTTCTGATCAATGCTGAGCTGCAGTGATAATTCTGGATCTCACTGCTTCGTTGATAGCAAATTCCTCAATATGTTAAATAACTATGTTGTGGATACTCAGCATCTTAAGGAGAAAATGCAAGAAATAAAACTAAACAATGAAACACTGATCAATATGGTCTTATGTGAACTCAGTATGCTTTCATACTTAGCTGCTGCAAGAGATCTTTTTTTTTAATAAAAGCTTTGCAGTTTCAACTGAGCCGGCTCATAATTTCAGGCTCTAGTGAAGCTCGTAAAAAAACAGATATAAAAGACAAGTTTTTGAGAACAAATAGAAATAAAATACCATAATAGTAAGTTAGGCACAAGTGGTTCATACCTGTAATCCTAGCTACTCAGAAATCTGAGATTTAATGATTGCAGTTGGTTCAAAGCCAGCCAAGACAGAAAAGTCAGTGAGACTCTCTGTCAGAAAAGAAACTATGGCTCAAGTAAGTGGTAAAGTGCCAACCTGGAGTGGCAAGCTAAGGGACAGCTCCCAGCACCAATACCTATAACCAAAACAACAACAACAACAGACTAGTATTGGCCAGGAACTATGAGAGGGTACCAAAAGAAGTTTCTGGACTCTTAGATGCTTTAGATAGAAAAGAGGATATATAGCAAATGTGAAGAGATAAGGAACCTTTTAAATCATAATAGGTGATGAGCCTGAGCTAACATAATTTATAAAACCATATAAATATTTGCAACCATTTTTATAAGTTTCCAAACCAACTCCTCTCAGCAACTAAGTTTCTACTGTAATTGTGGTCATATTCAGAAGTCAGAGCCAACTTGTACTTTATACAATTAGAGGCTAATATGAAAAGTAAAAGCAGGCAATTCACGATGCATGCAATTCATGATGAAGAGTTTTCAATGAACATATATGTTATCAAATTTTCTGCCAAATGAACAATGCACTTTTATGGCACCACCCTGTATTATCATTAGAAGAACAACTGGCTTTTTAATAGATAATAGCCTCTTCCAGCCTTATAAACTTGCAGTTTTATTACAAGTGTCCATGAATGTACCAGATAGATCATCTGCAGTGCCTGTCAGATAACTAATGTACTGCTTAGACTTGCCAAATGTTTCTTCTTTTTTTTTCTATAAACTCTTGATCTAAAGTGCATAATGCATTCATGCTAATGGGAACCTTCACAAGCCTCTGTGCCAAAAATGACCCTCTCTTCCACCCCAAGATGCATCACTACAGTAGAAAAGCAACTAATGATTAAAATGAAAACTATTCCTTTAAAATGACTATAAAAGTGTGTGATTGTAGGGCAAATGGTTCTTGAAAAGTCCTGCTAAATGTATTACCTAATTAGCTTGTGACGTAGATGAAGATATAACTCATAAAATTGACTTGAGATTTTATATTTTTTCAGAATTGTTTCTATAAGAACCACCACCCTATATGCATGCACTGAATTGCTTTACCTGACATTGTACAGGCACTTTTCTCCATAGCTGAATTTAAAGGGCTGCTCTTGACTGCAGGCAGAGCCGAGTTCTGAACATGGACTGTGTGGTTCTTTCTTGATTTTCAGTGGTAGGCCATGAAAAGCCACTAAAATAAAATAATTTTAAAAACCCATAAAAATTAAATACATTTAAAAATTAAGTATACTAATATTTGACTTCTCTTCTTTAAAATAGTATTACCATTTCATAATAAATATATATACATATACGGATTGAAGAATCTCTATATACTTCTTTCTGCTTTTGTGTAACAATAAACATGCTTGAATGTCCTCTCTTAAAGTAAATCAAATCACTAGTAATTTGCTTATCTGATATTAACAATTCTAGAAGCTCAGTTTTCAGAAGGGAAGCTTTGAAAACATTTCAGAAAGATTTCTAATGACTAAAACTGAAAATAATACAACTGAATCAACTGAAGCCTCAAATATAATTTTAAGCACCATTGACATGAAAATATCTCAAGTGCATCAATAGTAATGGTTTGATGGAATGACAACTAAAATATGACAAAGAAAATCCATGGGTGGGACCAAAGGAAAGAAATGATACTTTAGACAACATTTCAACCTCTAAGAACAATGGTTATTTACAAAGCAGAGGTTAAAATACCTGCCTACAGAATTAAAATAACTACATACCAGAATTGTATATATGTCACAAATAACAAAATAATCATTCAATATCATGATATGTTATGCTACTTTATATTACTTAATATATGGTTACTATGTTTTATGTATGTCTGTAAGTTAATGTGATTCACTTATACTGAAAATAATATAGTAATAAGAATAAAAACTTTAAAAAGATAGAAAAAAGTATTCTATGAAGCAAGTATATTTTCAGATAAATATTTATTTGTATAGCCTTAAAACAAATAAATATCATCTTATTGCTTTATTCTGTAATATGAAACTGAATAGAAAAATCATTAAATAAGGAATTGATTTTTAGGAGAATATATATAAGAATGCATTTTTATACTGGTGCATGCCTGAAATCTAGCTACTCAGGAGGTGGAAATAAGAAGATCTCCTTATGAACCTGGAGAAAGCCAAATAAAACCTGTTTCAAAAACAGAATAAAAACAAAATAGCTGGGTCATAACTCAAATGATAGGGATCTTGTCTAACAAGAAAGAGTTCAATCCCTGGGTTCAATCCCAATTTCACTTATTTTTAAATATCTTAATATCCACAAGTATGGTTAATCTGTGAATCCACACTGAAAGAACATATATTCTGGAAATATATTCTGGTTCCTTTAAAACACAAAATGTCATGTGTACATTTTATAAAGGAAGATATCACAAGGAAAACGTGGTTTATAATATCATTTAACTTTCATTGTACTACTACATTATATATGCATACTATCTTCTATGTCATATATAATTTTAACTTAAGAATTAGATATCAAGAACCATCAAATTTAGTGACACTAAACACTCTGTATAAGTATACAATTTTGATGTGTCCAATCATATTTTAGTCATAAGAAACATCCTAGAGAACAAATAAGCAAGTAACTTTAATTGTTTAAGGAAAATTACACTGAATATTGTGTTTCAAAATATTTTCTTAATGCAGTATGTACAGAGAAACACACCAATGCTAAATATGACTATTAAAGGTAGAAAAGAAAAGAAAAAAAAAACAAGAAAAAATAGGAAAAGAAAAGAATTTCAATAACTTTCTATACAACAGTTATTTTAGGTCAGAGAGTTATAGTGCAAGGACTAGAGTTTAAGTTTATTGGTAAAGTATATATTTAACATGTGTGAGACCTTGGGCTCAATCTCCAGCAACAAAATTTGAAAACAAAATAGTTACAATTTCTTTTCTTTTTCTTTTTTTTTTTTTTGTCGGTTGTGTGGCTTGAACTCTGGACCCAGGCACTGTCCCTCAGCTCTTCAGCTCAAGGTGAGCTTGAGCCACAGCACCACTTCCTGTTTTCTGGTGGTTAATTGGACATAAGAGTGTCACACAGGCTTTCCTGCCCTGGCTGGCTTTGAACCGCAATCCTCAGATCTCAGCCTCCTGAGTAGCTAGTATTACAAGCGTGAGCCACAGGCACCCCGCCAAAAGCTACAATTTCTTAACTTCAGATTTAAATAAATCTTGAGAATCAATTATGATGAGAATCTATTTGTACTATAATTTGAAGCAACAAACTACAGAAAGAAACCTTGTATACATACAATTTAATACAGAATAAGTATTGGATAATTTGGTGAATTCTGGCTCACTTTGTTAGATAACAGCATAGTAATTATACAAAAAAAAGTTTGCATTTGAGATTCGAAGAGAATTAATATGTAAAATAATAAAATATTTGAAATTTTCTCTAAAGTGTTCTAGAAAAATTATGTGTGAGGAACAGATGAATCAAATTAGAAAAATAATGGCAAATGTCAAAAGCCGATTGATATCAGGGTTCATTATATTCTCTATATTTTTTCCTTAGACAAAGTTTTGTTTCCTTGACAAATTTGTTTCCTAGTATGTTTCTAATAATTTAAATATGACTCACACTTTACATTTGTGTACACATATGAATCCAGTATTCTTACTTATATTTTTATGATGAAAAGTTTTCGTTATATGAAGATTTGTGATACAAGTTATTCTATAAGAAAATCCTCTCCTTTGTTCATGATTTATTTTTATATATGTGGGTACAATAATTCTTTTCTTTTTGTCAGTCGTGGGGCTTGAACTCTGGGTCTGAGCAATGTCCCTCAGCTCTTCAGCTCAAGGCGAGCGCTCTACCACTTGAGCTACAGCGCCACTTCCAGTTTTCTGGTGGTTTATTGGAGGTAAGAGTTTCAAGAGCTTTCCTGCGCAGGCTGGCTTTGAATTGTGGATCCTCAGATCTCAGCCTCCTGAGTAGCTAGGATTACAGGTGTGAGCCACCGGCGCCCAGCTAGAACAATAATTATTTAAAGAGCAAACAGTATAAGATAAAGCATATGTTATACATTAGCCAATTACAAATATAAAAATCATAATACTTATGTTCTTGAAAAACAGTTTTCAACTACTCTTTGAACATATACAGTAGTCTTTGCACTTTGGATTAGGTATTAGGTTTTACATTTTTCCAAGAAAAAGGAGTAGCAAAATATAAGAAGCACTCCTGGGAGCACTCAAAGAAGTAAAAAACATAATTATAGAGCCAGGCGATGGTGGCTCACACCTGTAATCATAGTTACTCAGGAGGCTGAGATCTGAGCATTGCAATTTGAAGCCAGTCTGGGCAGGAAAGTCTTTTGGGACTCTTATCTCTAATAAACTACTCAGAAAAAATGCTTGAAGTGGTGCTGTGTTGCAAGTAGTAGAGCACAAGCCTTGAACCAAAGAAGCTCAGGAACTGTACCCTGACCCTGAGTTCTAGCTCCAGGACTGGAAAAAGAATGATAATAGTAATATTATACTTGAAAACTCAGATCTATTTAGATTAATAAAACTTGATAAGACCTAAGGACCTAATAAATATGTAGTATGAATAGCATATTGGGCCAGGCGCCGGTAGCTCACACCTGTAATCCTAGCTACTCAGGAGGCTGAGATCTGAGGATCGAAGTTCAAAGCTAGCCTGGGCAGGAAAAAACTCTTATTTCCAATAAGCCACCAGAAAACTGGAAGTGACACTGTGGCTCAAGTGGTAGAGTGCTAGCCTTGAGCTGAAGAGCTTAGGGACAGTACCCAGGCCCAGGGTTCAAGCCTCACAACTGCAAAAACAAAAACAAAAACAAAAGCAAATATTGGTAGGTAAAAACAATACTGCTATGTTTCCTTATACTATATTTTATGTTCTTTCTTTCTTTATTTGACAGTATTGGGGTTTGAACAAATGATTTCGTGCTTGCTAGGCAGGTACTTTACCACTTGGGCCATGCCCCCAGCTCTTTTTATTGTAGTTATTTTCAAGACTATAGCATATTCATATAAAGGTACTAAAACAACAAAGGATAAGTAACCTACTAATGAAATCAAAACCATAAATGATGACACAGAAATGAAGTTAAAGAAGCTAAGCACAGAAGAAATATAATAGATTACTTCAATAACACAAAAACCCTAACTGAGAGTAGTTGTACGTGACTTTGTTTGGAAGACTAACATGAAGTCATTGAATGCAGGTACTGGTGACTCATGCCTGTAATCCTCTCCACTCAGGAAGCTGAAATGTCAACCTGGGTCAACAAATCAAAGAGACCCTTATCTTTGATTAACCAACAAAAAGCCAGAAAATGGTGGTATGGCTCAAATGGTAGAGTGTCAGGCTTGAACTAAAAAGCCAAATAAAAACAAGAGGCCCTAAATATAAGGCCCAGTATTGAAATGTGCGCACACACACACACACACACACACACACACACACACACACACACACACACACACACGATGTCAGTTGCTGAGTGGATTCTCATATGACTAGTATCCTGTAAAGGAGAAATCTAGACATAGAAACAAAAACACAAGGATAACAGTGCACGAAGAAAGGAGAAATAAAGTTGAAGCTTCTATAAGCTACGGCATATGGAACATTGCAGCAACTGCAGAAGCTGGGGAAGAAGTGTGGAACAAAGTCTCTCCCCTGGCCTTCAGAACCCTGTTGACACCTTCATCTAGGATTTCTGGCCTTTAGAATTATGAGGCCATGGAAGCACTAGCATACTAATCTACCACTAACAGAAGCTCTGATTGATTAAACTAGCTGTATCAGGGTTTTGTATATTATAAAATCTATTACTATAGAGGGGATGAATTTGAAGTATGCATGTATGCAATTCATATACACCAGATTAAAGGTTCTAGGTGATTCTTAAAATTGGGTAATTTTGTTGTGTGTGCTCATACTAGGGCTTGAACTCAGGGCCTGGATACTTTCCCTTAGCTTTTTATACTCAAAGCTGGTGCTCTGCCACTTCAGCCACACCTACACCTCTGACTTTTTGCTAGTTGACTGGAGATAAAAGTCTCATAGATTTGCCTGTCTAGACTGGCTTGGAACCATATTTCTCAGATCTAGGATGACAGGTGTGAGCCAATAATAACTAGGATGACAGGTGTGAGCCAACAGCACCCAGAAAAATTGGGTACAATTTTTTTTAAAACTAAGATGCCTGATGGCCACACCTAGACCCAGTATAAGTTGCATTCCAATGGATTACGCACCTGACAAATGATTGCTTTAAAAAAAAAAATCTTAGTATCTCTTTCTTTTCTTCTGATGCCAATACTCAAGGATGCTTAGAGGTTGTCCAACTCTAGCAGCCAAGAGCTCCTGTATCCTCACAGTACATGTAGTGTGTGGGGACATTTTAAATTGTTGGATATAAAGAAAGAACAGAAGAAAGCCACACTGAAAGCCTTCAATGTTATATAAGGAAGCTCGGGCTATTTTATTTCATCTTTCTTACGGGAATGTGCTGGCTTCCTGAAGATCCTACCTCACAAAAACAACTTCACTTATTCATCCTTCCATGAAGGTAGCATGGACTCCCACTGCAGAGGGCTGCATGGGAAATGTGTTGGGTATTTTATCATGGGGCTGAGAGTCTGAACGTCTGCTAACAGGCGGTTTTCCAGCTCATTGGCACGAGCACAAGAGAAAGCAGCACATTCATTTTGTGCAATTTGCTTTACCTTCCCACATGGAGTTGGTGCATGTAAAAGGCTGTTAAGTACTAAATTATTCCTTATCAAATCGCCATCATCTGGAGTCATGATCAACACTAATTAAATTACTTGCACTGAACACGGCTCCAGCCTGCTGCTGAGGCTTCCTTAGGTACATTTCATTTCACTTTCAGTCCTGTCCTTACTTGGGTCTGGAACAGACAGAGCTCCAAGCATCTGCATTGTGTGTAGTCTTAATTAAAGTGAATCTTGCCTTCTTCAAGTGTATTAGATCAAAGTGAGT
Organism: Dipodomys spectabilis; assembly: GCF_019054845.1. Taxonomy (NCBI): domain Eukaryota; kingdom Metazoa; phylum Chordata; class Mammalia; order Rodentia; family Heteromyidae; genus Dipodomys; species Dipodomys spectabilis. Next base: position 1,071,864 of record NW_024870867.1, read on the forward strand.
TAACTCCTTCATTTCATTTGTGAAGGAATGATGATTTTTTAAATGATATTATATCTTTATCTCTGACTTCAGCAGTTTAGATCATTTGATCTAGGAAATCTACAGTCTTTTGGGGGGGAGGGAGTTATTCTTCGAAGACATTTTCTAGGCAAAATTGTTTATGACCCACAACTCCTCCAGACAATTGCAGAGCTGGGAGGAGGTGCACACTCTGGAGATATGTCCTAGTATTTTTTCATGTATGGGAGCTTAACCTTTAAGACCACATCTTAGGGGTAACAATGACTGACTTCTTGCAATGGTTAAATGTTAAGAGTTCCAAAATACCAGGACTTAAAATGATGTACTTCCAAAATGAACTTAACTACTTCTTAATTCAAAGGTTAACTTAGGGTCATGGTATTTATCATTGAGGGTTTTGTTAAAATTCACAATTGTTTTTAGTTTAGAACTATGAACTGAACTATGAGACACTATCTAGCTTCTTTTGTTTTCCTACGTGCTTTTTTGTCAGGCACAAATTTTGTCCTGGTTCCATTGGGTTGCAGAAATACCCTTGTCTTTCCAAGAGCAACTAAGCTAGTATTCGAATACATTTTTGGTTAAGCATAGATATAACAAAAAATCACATTTGACCACCACCTATATAGATGAAAAGAATGAATTTAAATCTGCTCATAGTAGAAGAATTCCCTAAACAATCACAACAGTAGAACATTCTTTTGTGTCTTTTCATTGAAAATAGACTGTTGTAATTGCCCAGCTAATGGCCACTCCACAGACCAAGTCAAGTTCCTGTGTATTTTTCTATGTAAAGCTCATAGTATCTCATACATTTAGGAAATACAACATTTTAAAGTGTCAGTTTAGTACTCATTGGAAACTAGAGCCAGAAAACGCTTTGAAAAAGAACAATGCAAATTTGTATAGTATTTTATAATTTTCAAAGAACTGTAACATTGTCTATATCTAATTCCCATTATGCAAATCAGAGACATTGAGAATCACTTGCATATTATAGGCCTTTCTTCCTTCCCTCCTTCCCTCCCTCCCTCCCTTCCTCCTTCCCTTCCTTCCTTCCCTCCTTCTTTCTCTCTTTCTTCCTTCCTTTTTTTTTCCAGTCTAGGAGCTTGAACTCAGGGTCCAGGCACTATCTTTTAGCGTTTTTGCTCAATGGTGCCATACTATCACTTGAGTCACACCTCCATTTGGAGCATTTTGGTGGTTCATTGTAAAAATAAACTCATGGAGTTTCCTATTCCAGCTGGCTTTGAATCATGATCCTCAAATCTCAGTCTCCTGAGTAGCTAGGTGTGAGCCACCCTGCATGTGTTGTGTATAAGTGTGTGTGTGTGTGTGTGTGTGTGTGTGTGTGTGTGTGTGTTTTAAGGCATTGCTACAGGTTAGATTCCCCCTCCGCACCCTTCCCCCCCTTCCCCCCTGCCTCACCTTGGGCCGTGGGGCTTGAACTCTGGGCCTGGGTACTGTCCCTCAGCTCTTCAGCTCAAGGCGGGCACTCTACCATTTGAGCCACAGCACCACTTCTGGTTTTCTAGTGGTTTATTGGAGATAAAAGTCTCATGGACTTTCCTGCCTGGGCTGGCTTTGAACTGCGATCCTCAGATCTCAGCCTCCTGAGTAGCTATGATTACAGGTGTGAGCGAGCAGCACCCAGTCCAAGTTAGATCTTTAATGTCCTCCAAATGCACATGTATTGAAAGCTTAGTTCCTCGGTTTGTGGCACTATTGGGAAGTGATTAAATCTTTAGGAGGGAGGGCCTAGTGGAAGGAAGTTAAGTTATTGAGAATGTGTTCTTGAAAGAGATATGGGGATCTTGTCCTCTCCAGTTCCTCATCTCTTGCTTTTCGGCTGGCTCCCGGTGAATCATTATGATAGGCTGAGCAGCACAGTCTCAAAGCAACACGGCCAAGCAACCAGGAGCTACAACCTCAGGCCAGAATTGTTCTTCTTTTTAAGTTGATTTTTCTCAGGTATTTTTTTTTCACAGCAATCAAAAACTGGCTAATATAATGCATAACGAAGCTAAGGCTAAATTTTAACAGATTAACAGAGCATGGGGGTTTTGGCTGCAACACAAATTTATATTTATAGACACATGTACAATTTCTCTCGTGCATAAGCACCACTATGACATTATCTGAGATATTTATCCATTCATTTCTTTAGTAAGTAATTAATTTAGCTACTGTGGCTCAGATACTACTCTAGGTGTTTGTGAATGGGGGGAATGAGTGGAGAGGAAGTGGAGGACATGTTCCTTACCATCAAGAATTTACTTAGGCTCCCAAAATAATGCTGTTGCTTTTTTTCCCAACAAAGATACTAGCCAGCACTGTCTTCTTTATATTTGATTAATTCATGTCTGTGAGCTACAATATATCTGTACACATGACCTTACTAATATATTCTTGGCACTTGTAGCTAAATGCAAACACTTCTCAGGGCCTTCGTGCTTGCTCGGAATGCCTTCTTTCAATTTATGACTGTGACCAAAGGCATTTAAAATTTCACACTACTCATATTCCACTAAAGGAAAAAGTGTTGCTATCCAGCATCAAAAGCTTCTGCTATTTCCTGATAACCCAAATGTCAGAAGTGACACAAAGGTCTCTTTCTATATGTGGACAGTGAATGTAAACACAGTGCTAAGTGGTCTTGGCTCTAACCTTGCACGTTGTTTTCCTTCCTAACTCTTATCCTGAGAGAAAAATAGAGTACAGATTCTCTGAATACAAAACAATTACTCTAGGAAAAGAAAAGCCTCAAATGCTGTAAGTGTGTCTATACTGGGGCTTGAACTCAGAGCCTTAAGCTAATAGCTCATACTCTATGTTGCGAGCCATGCCTGCAATCTGGCACTTTTCTGGTTAATTGGGGACAGAGTCAGATGGACTTTTCTGTACATGCTGGCTTTAAATCATGATCCTCCAGGCCTCAGCTTACTGAGAAGCTATAATTAGTCATGAGCCAGTGGTACTTAGCTAATATCACTTTTTTTTTTGGTCAGTTGTGGGGCTTGTACTCTGGGCCTGGGCACTGTCCCTAAGCTCTTCAGCTCAAGGCAAGTCCTCTACCACTTGAGCCACAGCACCACTTAGGTTTTCTGTTGGCTGATTAGAAATAAAGGTCGCATGGACTTTCCCACCTAGGCTGGCTTTGAACCGTGATCCTCTTATCTCAGCCTCCTGAGTAGCTAGGATTAAAGGCATGAGCCACCAGAGCCCAGCTTAATATCACATTTTTAATTCTTCTCTCAGCAGAGCCAAATCATTGAATCAAATCTATAGTTTTTGGAGGAAATCTAGCTAAAGACTTGTATGTCTTTAACTTGATGTTGCAATTTCAGTTGTGTTATGGAAAAACAAACTACCATTTTTAGAGCTATGCATGGTAATACATAGTTGAGAAATATTGTGAAAAGATTTCATTCCCAGGCTAGCATGAGAATAAGGTATAAGGGTCATATTTGAAAAGAATAAGTAAAGCAAGCCAGGCACCTGTGACTTATGCCTGTAATACTTGCTACTCAGGAGGCTGTGATCTTAAGATCTGAGTTGGAAGCCAGGAAAATCTATGAGACTCTTATCTCTAATTAAAAATTAAAAGTAAATAAATAAAGTAGAAAAAAACTGGAGGTGTGGCTTAAATAGTAGAGCACTTAAGCCGGGTGCCATGGCTCATGCCTGTAATCCTAGCTACTCAGGAGGTTGTGATCTGAGGACCATGGTTCAAAGCCAGCTCAGGCAGGAAACATGCTGAGACTATTATTTCCAATAAACAACCAGAAAACCGGAAGTGGCTCAAGTAGTACAGTGCTCTCCTTGAGCTGAAGAGCTAAGGGAGAGTGCTCAGGTCCAGAGTTCAAGTCTCACAATCAAAAAAGAAAAAAAAACAGTAGAGCACTTGTTTAGCAAGTGCAAGACCCTGAGTTCAAATCCCAGAATCACAATAAGTAAGTTAATTAATTGTAAAAATTTAGGTATGGTGAACAATGCTGCAATAAACACAGTTGTGCTGGTAGCTTTAGTATGGCCTAGTTTATGGTCATTTGGGTAAAATGCCCAGAAGTGGGATTTCTGGGTCACAGGGGAGTTCTATGTGTATTCTTTTGAGAAATATCCATGCAAGTTTACACTCCAACCTACAGTGCAGTAAGGTTCCCTTTTGGCCATATCACCTCCAGCATCTGTTGTTACTAGATTTCTTGATTATAGCCATTCTAACAGGGATAAAGTGAAATCCCAATGTTGTTTTGATTTGTATTTCTTTTATGGCTAGAGAAGTTGAGCACTTCTTCATGTGTCTATTGGCCATTCTTATTTCTTCTGCCGAAAAGTTGCTCTAAGGGGGGGGGGGGAGGATTGAGTGGGGGGAGGTGGGGGGGGAAGGCTGGGAAGGGATGTGAAGGGTAAACAAAGGAGGAGGCTACAATGCTTGATAGGAAATGTACTCATTATCTTGCCTATGTAATTGTAACCCCTCTGTACAGTATGTTCACAATAAAAAAAAAAAAAGAAAGAAAAGAAAAGTTGCTCTAAGTCTTTAGCCCACTTATTAATGAGGTGGCTGTTTCTTTGAGGATTTGTTTTTGAAGGATTTAATTCTTTGAGTTTTAAGTATATTTTAGATATGAAGACATTGTCTGTTGTATAGCTGGTGAAGATCTCCCAATCCCTGGGCTTTCTATTGATCTTACTAGCTATATCTTTTGCCATGCAGAAGTTCTGCAGTTTCATGCAATCCCATTTGTCCAACAAGTTTAACAAAAAATGTATTTATTACCTTACTTATATAAGTGTAACCCTCTGTACATCACCTTAACAATAAAAAATTAAAAAGTAAAAAAAAGTAAAAGAACTATTTTATAGTCTACCATAGGGTATTTAGAACAGAGTTTGACCAAATTACAGAAAATAGGCCTCCTGCAGCCTTTCATAAAATATAAGAATATGCTCACAAACCATTTATTAGTACAGTCTAAGGGTATTCTGGGCTACAGTGACTGAGTGGAATAGTCATAACAGAGCTCCCAGGACCTGCAAAGCCTAAAGTATTTTTTCATTTGTCCCTTCACAACCAACAGCTTTCTGATTATTCCTCAATATGGTACTTAATGAAAAAAGGAGACAGAAGATACAAAAAAGAATGTAACATTGACATCTACTAGTGATAAAGCACCAGCCAACCATGGATATCTACTCTTCATCAACTGTTTAGCCAATACCCTAAGTGTGCATCATCCTGTTGAGTGAAAGCACAGGGATGTATCCAATCTGGCTGATGAAAAATGACCCAAAACTGACATGCTAAAACACTGCAAATTTATGAGCTATAAGAAATTTCAAAGCATTTACTTAGACCAAGGTGACATAGAACATGGAGAATTTCTTAACACCTGTCTAAATATATATATATATATATATATATATATATACCTATATATACATGTATATATAGGTATATATACATCAAAATAAATCACTCTTTAGATACCAAAGTGCTTAAGAAAGAAAGAAAAAAAAAAGATTTCACTTGGCTGTAGTGATTAAGAAAAAAACTCTGTACCAAAAAAAAAAAAGTAAATAGTATCCATAAATTAGGTTATTTAAGACCAGACACAAGCATGGCATGAAAAATGCATACAGCCTCAGATACAAATATATGTAGTTAGTAATCCTCTCCCTAAATGAAAAGCATTCACTTTCAGTTAATATCACTTCAGTTTCAGGTGATAAATGGATGGCACCCACCTCAATTAGTACTTAGTGAAATGTCAAAAACAAAGGGGAAGGTTGTGGACAAATAAAGATAACGGTGTCACACTCCCTATGAATCCACCTTCTAAGACCAGGGGAAATACAGATGGCCCTTGAGCTGCATCCGAGCCCTGCTCAGGGCCTTTATCAGTACACTTACCCCAGGCAAGTCCTCGCTGCCCCCCTGTGTACACATACCACTCACACACCCCAACATCCATTACTGAAGAGCTTAATCTTAGCTATCAGCAGAGTGCCTTTATGGGGCCATTAAACCATTTCTCTTGTTTACAGTGCCTGAAGAAAGATGTGAATTATGTCTGTGACAAAACACACAATAACATTTCTAAACTGCTATCAAAATGCAAACTGAAACACATTTAAGGACAAGGACCCTAATTCAAGGTTTCATGATTTCTTCCATTATTCGCAGCATCTGGAAATACAGTCACCTCTATTTCAGAGACCATAGCACAGCCAATTGATAGCTATTTCTTTTTTCTTCAATAAGGTTATCTAAGTAGAGTAGCTATGGGAAAAAAGCACAGAAAGTTTTTAAAGGAGTATTGTCAGCACACAGTGATCACCTATCTAGTTTACCCCTTCATGGTTTTAGTTGCTGCATAGAGCTAGAGAGTTGTTGAAATTTTTTGTTTGTTTTTGTTACATTACTAGAGCTTGATCTCAGGGCCTCATGTTCTCACTTGCTTTTTGAGCTTAAGTCAAGGGAGACACTCTACCATTTGAGACACATCTCAACTTCTGGCTTTTTGCAGGTTGCACAGATTTTTGTGCCCAGGGTAGCGTCTATCATCCTTAGATCTCAGCCTCCCGAGTAGCTAAGATTACAGGGATGAGGGGCTGGGAATGTGGCTTAGTGGTAGAGTGCTTGCCTAGCATGCATGAAGCCCTACGTTCCATTTTGATTCCTCAGTACCACATAAACTGAAAAGGCCAGAAATGGTGTTGTGTCTAAAGTGGTGGAATGCTAGTCTTGAGCAAAAGATGCACAGGCACAGTGCCCGGCCGAGTTCAAGCTCCAAGACTGGCAAAAAAAAATGCAGGCATTGGGCCCCTACCCCCACCCCCAGCCTGGCCCTTGATCCTCTTTTTGAGAATGTAAAACATGATGCTTGGTAGGAGTAACAAGGTCCAAGTTGGGTAGATTCTTACCCACTGTTATGAACCTCACAATTTTTTAATGGCATATTAGGTCCAATTAAATTGTAAAGATTGTGTCAGAGTAAGCTTCAGACACTTTGTACTAAGGAGTCCTCAGAGCAAAGACAAAGGTGTAAAACAAGTCAAATGGAGATGGAGATGTTTTGTCACCAAGATGCTGTTAGGTTGCTCCCTGGTTGATCATTAGCACCCTACAACAACTTCCTGAGAGGTTTACAAGTCTCAATGAAACGGCCCATTTCTCAGAAAACAGTATCCTTTTTTGATATTAAACGCCTATGAGTTATGGTGACTGAACTATTCCTGAAAATTCTTCCCAGGAGCACACCTGAATGAAGGAGACCATAGACCTCATTCCCCCTGCAGAATCAATGGTCTAAGATTTGTCAACTGAAGATACAGCTGAAATAGAAGCCAAAATTCCTCATAGTCTATGGAATGGACCTAAACCATGAGCCTCACAAGACAGTTATTTCTCAAACGTTCACTTAATAATTCAGCTTTCTCTACATTGCAAGAGTGCCATTGTAGCATTTTAACAGTCACCATTAGAATTGGATCTATCCTCCATCTATTCAAAAAACAATAGAGATGCCAAGATGTGACCAACTCTTACTCCTCAGAAAATGGCCCATCATTTCTGATGATGACCTCAATCAGAGTTGGCAAATGCTTCAGTTTGCTTCAGACTAGCTTCAAAGCTGATTGGTTGCTGCTTAAGTATCTACTTTAAGAGGTTGAATATGGTCCAAATACTTTATGTACCTGCATGAAAATGGAACAGTGAAGCTTGCTGAGACCCTGTGGGACATGGGAAGGGAAAGGTGGAGGATGAGGGGAGCAAAGACTCAGATCAAGATGCATTGTGTACAGTGGGAGAGGGAGGCAGGCGATATTGATAGGGATGCATTGTACTCATAAACTGGCATGTTGAATCAAAACCTTCCTGTACAACTACTTAAAAATAAAAGAAACAACAAATCATATAAAAAAGATGTATTATATACATAAATGGACATTTAAAATGAAACCTTGCTCAACTAACTGATGATAATAAAAATACAAAGATCAGTTTCAAACTCTTGCTGGTTTAATAATACAAATAATAATAATAATACTCAGCAACACCAGTCCACTTTCCTCCTTGAAAAATAATTGACTGAGGCCTTATCAGCTGCACGTTTAGCCAGGATCTATGTGTTTATATCTTACACATTCCTCTCTGTCTCCAACTTTATTCTCCAGTATCATTTGCACTGAACTCACACATGTGAGTTCCTTAACTCCTCTTTTTCTTTAGCTTTTTCCTTCCTTCCTTCCTTCCTTCCTTCCTTCTTTCCTTCCTTCCTTCCTTCTTTCCTTCCTTCCTTCCTTTATTCCTCCTCCTCCTCTTTTTTTTTTTTCTTCTTTGCTGTTACTGGGGCCTGAACTCAGGGCTACATACTCTCACTTGCCTTTTTTGCCCAAGGCTAGCATTCTATCATTTGAGCCACACCTCCACTTACCACTTTCTGGTGGTAATTGGAGATAAATCTCCTGGCTTGTCTGCCCAATCTGGCTTTGAACAGTTATCCTCAGATCTCAGTCTCCTAAATAGTTAGGATTATAGACTAAGCTATCAGTGCCAGGCTCTTACCCCTTATTTAACATACCTAAGTAGTCATTGGATATGTAAACAAGTAGGCACATGCACTAGTACACATGCATATATGAGTACACATACAACATCTATAATAAATATTACAAAACTCCTGTTTCACATTCCTCCACTCTCCACTAGGATACTATAGCCCTTGCTACATGGAGTGACTGAGAGGATTAAATGAGATACTATGTATAAAGTATAGAGTGAGTCTTTAATAATGTTAAGATGGTTAGAGTTGTTATTTTTCAAACCCATAACCTCAGAGATATTGGAGGTATGGAGATGTAACTCACCCAGAAGCATAAAAACAGAGAAGTTAAGACTGTGGAGACAGTCTTGGCTTTGCTACTCACTAAAAGACCTCTAGGAAATGAAGTGATCTCTGTATAACTCAGTTTCTCCTCTTAATGACATAAGTATCACAGTCCTTCCTAATAGAAAATGTGAGGGAATATAATGAGGTAACACACAGAGGAAATCAGAATAGCACCAGACCCACAGTAAGCAAATGTTTACTACTACAGTCTGAGCACTTTCTTATGAGATGCCAAACTGAGACTCAAGGAACTAAAGAGATTTATAACATAAGCAGAGCTTCTAGACATCAGATTGTTACTTCATTTTCTTTTCTGTTTGTTCTTACTCTCCATTTCTCTTCATGCCAACCAACTCCACATTAAGAATAATAATATTAAACAGCAGCTCAATCAGGAGTCACATTGTCTCTGCCTAACTCCTACCTCACCCTGAACCAGCTGTGACCAGGGCCCGCAGTGTCACCACTGTAGGCTTCTTTCCATTACTAACGTACCAAATAAAGGTGTTAGACCAAGTCAACCTTGCTAGTAGGTCTTGAATTCAGTTTTTTTGGTGTAAAATACCTGCTGATCGGAGAAAGAGGAGGGAAAAGATGGTAAGGATGTACTGCAAGAATTCCAGGGCCACAAAATTCAGATTCCATTTAGTCAAAAGGACCCAGAGCTGTCTATGTCTCTCTACTCATCAAGAACACATTGCATTTTTGAAAGAGTAGTAACTATCATTCATAACGATAACTCTTAAGCACCACAAAAATGTAAAACCAAGTCTGAACACTGTACTGAAGAAAGGAGGGTACATAATGTACATTAGAAAGATGTGCAGGCAGAATGGTTGACATTTTAAAATACTTGAGGCTTTAAAAGGTGTTTTGAGTATCCTTTAAATTTAATTACATAGACCACCTACTTTCCGGTGGATGTTAGAAAGTAAGGTATTATTACATTAATAAGACAAAAAGCAGCACCCAAAGACAGAAAGTCATATTCCTAATTTTAAAAGCATCATTAATTGAAAAACTAAGGAGCGAATACACAATACATTGATTCGTTCCTCTAAATTTTAAAGCCCAAGCTTAATATAATGGCACTTCGGCAGCTGTGGCCCTAAATGCTCCCATTTTCTCCTTCTAATTGCCAGGGGGGAAAATGCCTTGGGAGGAAACTGGTTCTTCCATCTGGAAAAAAAAAAGGTAAGAACAAGGCAAAAAAGGCCTAATGTATGAACAATCCAAATCTAATCAGTTTCGCAGTCTGCATTGGCTTCAAATCAGATCTTCCTACCCCTACTGGTCCAGTAGATGGAAAGCAGCATGACATGATTTTTTTTTTGGAAACAAATTCTGTACAGTGAGCCCAAACATACAGTACTTCATATCCAACTGGCAGGGACAAAACTGAAAAGACTGCAGCTATATCTGAAAGGCAGAGTTAATAAATCAAAATTAAGTCTCTGAATCAAGATGCCCATGCAAATCCACACCTTGCAAAACATCTCTTCACTCAATAAATTACTTAAGACCCTTGGAAACTTGGAAAGGATGTTTCACTCAAATTGTCCCTCTTTAAATCCTGAAAGTTTCCCAAAATAACTATGACCTCTATGATTAGTCATGGTGTAGTTTCTTTCAAATAATAGATAAGCAAGTATTTGAAAAGGGTTGGGCAGTCTGTTATTATTCCAGACTGGTAGAGGCTGGAAGATACTCCTATCTCCTGATATCTTTCAGTCCAGAGCGAAGCTGTCTTGAGAAATACTGTGGTAGACTGGCCTACAGAATATCCACACACCCCTCCCCCACCCCCCCTTGGGCTAGGAAGGTGGCTCAGTGGTAGAGCGCTTGCCTTGCATGCATGAGGCCCTGGGTTTGGTTCCTCAGCACCACATAAGCTCCTCAGCACCACATAGGCAAAAAGAAAAAAGCCAGAAGTGGCGCTGTGGCTCAAGTGGTAGAGTGCTAGCCTTGAGCTGAAGACCTGAGGGACAGCGCCCAGGCCCAGAGTTCAGGCCCCACAACTGGACCCCCCCCCCAAAAAAAAAGAATATCCACACCCCCAAGGATGCTTTGTCCTGGCTACTGGCCAGGAATACTGATTCTCCTACAGGAAGAACATGTGAAAAAATAAGCTTGTTTCCATCCTGCACCCTTACCTCCCCAACATCCCAGAACAATTCGTAGGGTATTACCCACTATCAATAGGGGCTGGGAAGGTAGCTCAGCGGTAGAGTGCATGCCTGGCAAGCATGAGGCCCTTGGTTCGATTCCTCAGCACCACATAAACAGAAAAAGCCGGAAGTGGCGCTGTGGTTCCAGTGATAGAATGCTAGCCTTGAGCTGAAGAGCTGAGGGACAGCGCCCAGATGCAGAGTCAGGCTCCATGACCGGCAAAATAATAATAATAATAATAATAAGCTGTAGTGATCTCACACAAATAACTCAAGGGAAAAAAAGTAATTACGCCTTTTTTTTAATTCAGTGCTGCAAAAAAAAAAAAGCAGTAATAAACAATAGACTATCAGAGGCAGAGGCTAATATCTAAAAATGTCTTACTTAAAAGTAATAAATGATAAGTCTCATCTTCAATATTTCCTTTTTAATTAACTCACTGACTCACAAGCTCCAACTTAAATTTTACATCAATTATCTTAATGATGGGTCATAATAATTAAGATAATATTGGTCATGAAATTAAGATAATATTCCAGCCACAAAAGATGGTCAAATATCAAAATGCCTGTCATCACTTTGGAGTAAACAATGCTAAAAAAGCAGTTTCTACAATTTATAAAGTTGTCCAACTAAGTGAAGAAATAATATTTTATAAAATAAAATATAGCCATTTTCTCTAGCAGTATTTAAATGGAATACATAGTGTTGTAAATGATTGCTTGCTTCAATAAATTCATTCCTGTGTCATCAGAACAATAGCAGTATAATTCTAATTTTAGAAACAATTCATACGAATTAATTAACATGATCTTTTACCCAGAGGTAAGAAATTAGGATATGGACCATACAGAGAAGACTCCTACTGAAAAATTGAAATCTCCAAATCTATATATCACACTCATGATTGTAGCAAAATTCTATTCTTGTTTCATTTCCCCAAATATCTCTGCATTAATTATTTCAGTATTAACCCTCTGGAAAAGACCTTCCAATTTAGTGATTCTCTACTGCTTGAAAACATTTTCTTTTGAGCCTTTGAATCCTTGCTCTCCATCATAATTTCACCTACTATTTTGAATGTGTGTGTGCCAGTATGGAAGCTTGAACTCATGGTCTGTGTACTGTCCTTTAGCTTTCATTTACCCAAGAGTAACACTACCACTTGAGCCATGGCTCTACTTCCAGCTTTTTTGGTGGTTCATTGGAGGTAAGAGCCTCATAAATGTCCTGGCTTGGAACTGTGATCCTTAGATCTCAGCCTCTTGAGTAGCTAGGATTGCAGATATGAGCCCAGCTTCACCAACTTTTTCTTCACATACTTTGTATGTAAAAAGGGACTGTAATTTGCATAGATTTAAATTGACCATGTTAGCACCAAAGTGATGAACAGGAATAGGTATGAAGTAACCCTCAAAGCTCTAAGCCACACCTGCTGCACTCAGCAACCCCCTGCTAAAGACACAATTCAGATCCATTCAGACATTATTATTCACTTGGCTCCTTGTTAAAAAGAAAAAAAAAAAATAAGAAAGACCCCATCAGTTGGCAATCAAAGCTGAAAATATGTGCTCAATACCAGAGCTAAGAGAGTTGCCTGAATAAAGAAAGCCAGCTGGGGAAGGCCAAAAAAAAAAAAAAAAGTACCTTTCAGTAAATGCCAATAAAACTTTACAGGCTGCCAAAATAACAAAGATGGAGTAATTACAAAGGAAACTTCACAACTTTCCTGACAATAAACACCTAAAAAGAAATGATCTGTCACCTGTTCTCAATTGTTCCAGCTAATAATAATGCTACCTGGGGTAGATCTTGTAAGCATAGTTTATTTATACAAACTAATAATTTGGCACATTTTTTTTTTTACCATTTACATCCACAAATAATTTTGGGGAAGTGTGCTTTTAAAATGTCTTGCAACAGCTAACTCAATGTATATTATAGTCATTTGCAAGATAAATCACTCCTACAAAATAGTTTTATTCCAAAATGTTTTGCCTTCATAACATTATTTTCTTAGATTAAGAATTGCCCAACAAAAGCTAAAATATCCACCAGTCAGAAGGTCAGGAGATTGAGGTTAGCTTGAGTTACTTAGCCAGACTCTGTCTTAAAAGTTAAAATTAAAATTAAAATTAAAAAATTAAATTAAACCCTTCTATTGTTTCTTAAGAATAAACATGAACACCTATAGCACAAAAGCAACACCAGAAAAATAAACTACTAAGTCTGTACTAGTAATTCCAACCAATACCAAAAACCCTTGAAGCCAAAGGTTGAAAAAGAAGAGACAACTAAATAATGAAATCAAGTCAAGAGATATCATGTAAGATACTTTCATAATGAGATAATTTTACTTTGAAAACATTGTAAGATCTTACTGATAAAAATAGTAAATACACAGGTCACATTCCCACAGCTAAATCCCAAGAAAACTGACATTGTAATGAAGAATTTTTGAATTATGTTAACATAATTTTTTGTGATCTGACATACTCATCTTTTTGTTCTACAAGAACTCATCTCTCATTTTCCACTGGAATCCACTGGCAAGTTACAAATCACAAGTGAACCAGGATGTATCACGACATTTCATAAAATGTTTCAAAGATTTTAAAAATCCACCTCCACAGTCCATAGAATGAACAATAATTGAGTAATATTCTACTAAATACATATCTTGCTAAACATTTCATAATAAGACATATTTATACAAAGTTGTAATTATATTTGACTTATGTGATAGGATCTAGTATCAAACAATTGTACAGAATATCTGCAAATATGCAATCAAGTATATTACAGCTATTCAAAAATTATTCACAGTTATAATTTAAGAATATCCTTTATTCCTACTTAATTACAGTATCACAGAAGGGCTTCTAAAATGTATAGCAAATTATCCTTAAATTTTGTCACACTTTGGAAAATTGTTGATGTGACTTACTAAGATGATGTTTCAAAGGATTCCTAGTCCTATTTTTCTCTCTCTCTCTCTCTACCTTCCTTCCTTCCTTCCTTCCTTTCTTCCTTCCTTCTTTCCTTCCTTCCTTCTTCTTTCTTTCTTATTTTCTAGAGCCTCTCCGTTACACTTCCCACAAGCCTCCCACAAGCTGAGTTACAGGACACGTTTCATATAGAAAGAGCATACTGGCCAACAAAGGCAGAACAATGTCCTATACTCTAATCTCCAATGAAGTTAATCAGCAAACAGCCAGAGGTAGAGGATTAGCTTCAGTGGCAGATGTCTTGAGTGACAATGCCAAGCCCTGAGTTCAAGCCCCAGTATTCAGAGAGAGAGACACAGACAGACAGACAGACAGACAGACAGACAGACAGACAGACTGAGACAGAGGCAGAGAGACAGAGACAGACAGAGAGAGAGAGCATCCTGACATTCTGATCCCTCAGGCACCAACCCCTGTCTGATGGGAATCAAGAATCAATACACCTCACCTAGTACTAAATTTAACTCCACAGCAATAGTATCATAGCAAAATTCCAATGTATATTTTTTACTCTAACTTGCTAAACTGCAAAGAAGAAATTAGATTAACATGTCAGATATAAAATATAAGGCATACAGGCATCAGTGGTGTACAGGTGTTATTGGAAAAGAGAAAGTTGCAGCACAGAAGCAATAAAATTTGAACATTACAAATCGTTTTATTTCTGTCTTGGGCAGAAAGTATTGAGCTGACATCAAAAATACATGTCACTTCAGCCTGATCTTGCATCATGCAACTTCTAATGTCATTCATAATGCAAAGAGGCACTAATTGGAAAGTAGCTTCTATATGTGCTTTATAACTTTCACTTAATATTAGTCACAAATCCGTGTTATATTTCTTAAGTTTAAAGGTGTGATTATTAGGGTAAAGTCTACGTAAGTGGATATCTCTTTTTAAATGTATACTCCAAACACTTATTTATTCTACTGCTTAACTCCATTCTTTAAATAAGTATATATATGTGTGTGTGTGTGTGTGTGTGTGTGTGTGTGTGTGTGTGTCCACATATATATGCATAATATGTATATAATCTTGAAGTAGTTGTAGATAAGGGAGTCAATTCACCATGTCAGTTTATGAGTACAATGTGTTTTGATCAATGTCACTTCTCTCACTGGTCTCTCACATCTTTCCTAACCCCACCTATCCCCTCAAGCTACCTAATTCCATTTTCACATATGTACAGGCTTCACTACATTCTCAAATTCTCAAAATTCTATGTAATGCTACATCAGTCTACTTAAATTTAGTGTTTTCAGAATGTTGGATATTTGTTTTCTTCGATGAAAAGTATTATGCTGCCTGTTTGAGATCATAAATTAGTCAGAGGTAATTGTAACTTACTTATCAAAAAGAATGATAGGACAGTAACTACAAACAACACTGTTGTTTACCAACAAGATGCAATGTATACTAAGACTTACCCAAGCCAGGCACCAGTGGCTCCCTTCTGCAATCCTACTCAGTGCCAGCCTGGGCAGGAACATGTGTGACACTCTTATTTCCACTGAAACTATGCAAAAAACCTGGAAGTGGAGCTGTGGCTAAAGTGGTAGTGTGCTAGCCTTGAGCAAAAGGAATTCAGGGACAGTGGCCAGGCCCAGAGTTTCAATGAAACCCCAGGCACAAATAATAATAATAATAAAAGACTTATCCCTAGAGAACATTTTAAATTTCTTTCATTTCTTACACTATAATTCTTTAGAGTGAGGCTCTGCCAGTCCATCTACTATCCCTCCAGATGTATGTTGGCTGTGAGGTGTGTCAAATACTGTACCCAGCTGTTGCTGGAGCAGCTTATGTTAGGACTTCTACACACAAAGAAGATTTATATAGCTCTCTTTGTAACTGATAGTTCCAAGAAACTAAAAAATATGAAGATGAAAGGATGTTCTGCTCTCCTTCCAAATATTAAACAAAAACATCATCATCAACAACAACAGCTTTGGAGAGGCACATGGATGCCACCTGCACAACCACCATATGATCCCAAACATCAGAAGGCTGGTTTGCATTCTCCTCTTAACCCCTTTGAAGTAAATGGGATCTTTGTAAATTGAGGGTGAGCATTGGGATGCAAAGGGCAGTCACAGGAAATCTGGTTTCCCTCTTCCCTTCCAATGTGTGCAAAAATTCTTAGTCAGTGAATATTTCCTAGATTTATCACTTCGGGTTCCACTGACAAAAATTATAAAATTCCCCAAAGACATTCATCATGAGTATACATTCATTTTAAATATTGTTAACTACTAGTGTGCCTATATGCTAAAATTATATGTATCAAAAATCTTTATAACATGGATAATAATCTTTGTATTTCCTCGGTATCTTCTTTGTCCTAAGAACTTTCCTGGATAGCTCATTTGTTCTTTGGAGAACCCAAAAATATACCTTGATTTCTTTTGCTAATCTTCTGAATTTGGCTTATTTTTTAAATTATGAACATACCGTACAGAGGGGTTACAATTACATGAGCAAGGTAATGAGCACATTTCTTATCAAGCAATGTTTCCTCCTCCTTTGTTTCCCCTTCCCATCCCTTCCCATCCCTGCCACCTCCCCCGCCCAGCGCCAAAATTGTAAAGTTTGTTTTTCGACATAACGTCTTGTACATCTCATTGTTGCAATGGGTCTACTGTATCCCTATTTAAACAATTGGTTTTTTCCCTTCCCCTCCCCAAATTATACCAACATCAAATACAGTGAAAACAGGGGCTATACTGTGGGGGAGAGACATACAAAGCAACCAAAAAAATCATCTTATAAATATGTTAGAAACAGGCTTATTTTGACTTATGAAACATTCATGGATTATCCAATGAACATCTCTGTGTTGAAACACTATTCCCAATCTCCTTGAAAGAGAAAAATTAATCATTGGTCTTCATCCAGTGCAACAGAATCTCTCTCTTCGTCACTGAAATGTCAACTGATGTGCAGTAAGCACAAATATATTGTCAAGATTACTTTCCACTCCAGTCACTACTTGGGCACTATTTATCACCTTGGGAAAACATCCTGTGACAACCTAATCTTGGAGCAGGATCTATCTGCAAAGCTGCATAGCAAAGTAGATAATAATACAGCTCTTAAGGGAGTCTCCAACCAATGGCTTTTAGTCCTGTATTTAACTACTTAAGTCAATTTTCTTACTAGATACCTTTCTTACTGGACACCTAACAAATTAGGATTTTGTAAAAACTGAATGCCTAAGTAATAAGCTGAAGAGTGTCTAATCCACAGAGCACCAGATAAGCATTAGTGATTATCAGCCATCAAACACAGAAATAATGGGTGGATGATCTCTAGGCTCATGCCATTTTTAATACTTCATGTTTCTGAATTTCTTTTCTTTTCTTTTCCTTTCTTTTCTTTTCTTTTTTTTTTCTTTGTCGGTCATGGGGCTTGAACTCTGGGCCTAGGCACAGTCCCTCAGCTCTTCAGCTCAAGGATAGCACTCTACCATGTGAGCCACAACACCACTTCTGGTTTTCTGAGTGGTTTATTGAACATGAGTCTCACAGACTTTCCTGCCCAGGCTGGCTTTGAACCACAATCCTCAGATCTCAGCCTCCTGAGTAGCTAGGATTACAGGGCATGTGATTCTGAATTTCTAATTCTAGCCATACTTTATTTTCTTTATGAGGCATTTCTCAACTACTCAGTCTGTATTGATCACTTACAAAAAAAAGTACCTACAGAATTTCATGTTTGAAATATTGATGGTCAGATAGTAGCTTTGTGGAAATACATTAATAATTGTGTAGATAATGATGATTGCTCTGAATTACTTTATCCTCAGTATATTCTTACTCTACCAAAACTCTTGCAAAGATGGGGAAAAAAAGTATTGGGAAGTTAAAGTGACTTGTTAAGGAAGAAAGTAGTAGATGGGGTATACAACCAAACTTGGAGGATTCCCCAGTCTCAGCTCTGCTACCAACATTTCTTACCTATTGTATATGTACTCCCAGCAGACACATCCCAAATCCTTTGAAGCTTTTTTTTTTCCTTGGTGATACTAAGGTTTGAACTAAATGTCTTGCACTTGTTAGGCAGATGTTGTACCAGTTGAGTCATACCCCCAACCTTTTTCTTTAGTGAGGTTCTAAATAGGTCCTCATGTTTTTGTACAGGCGTAGACTTGGGTCATGATCTCCCAAATAGCTTAGACCATGGGCAGGAACCACCACAATGATTCATTTGCTGGGATGCAGTCTTACTGACTTTCGGCCTGGGCTCACCTAGAACCACAATTCTTTCCATCTCCATCTGCTGAGTAGCTAGGATTATGCATGCATGCTACTCATCCTTTCTGTGCTTTCTGAAGGCAGGAAACATGTTTTTAAATTTTTTTCTTATTTAACCTATTTTTATGTCAAAGAACTAAGTCTCATAAGTAAATATTTAAATATTTATGTATGTTTATCTTGACATTATAACTATGTAATCGATGCATATAATTTCTAAAATGGAATAACTCTAAATTTAAAGCTACAGCTGACAAGTGGCTTGCTCTCTAGAACCTTTTTTTTTTTTAACTTCATGGGGAGCCACAAACATGATAGTTAAAGAAAATATTAAACTTACTGTGCATATACAACCAACCACACCAACTAGGGAAAAAACAATCTCTTACACAAGTTTCTAATATATATGCTCCTACCTATGTAGTATTTGCTCCTTTCAAGTTGGCAACGAAGCCAGGTGCCAGTGGCTCATGCCTGTAATCGTATATACTCATGAGGATCTCAGATCTGGCTGGTTCAAAGACAGCTCAAGAAGGAAAGTCTGTGAGACTTATTTCCATCAAGAAGTTGAGATGTTGCCCAGCACCAGTGGCTCACGCCTGTAATCCTAGCTACTCAGGTGGCTGAGCTATGCGGATCGCGGTTCAAAGCCAGCCCAGGCAGGAAAGCCCATGAGACCCTTATCTTCAATAAATTACTCAGAAAACTAGAAGTGGTGCTGTGGCTCAAGTGGTAGAGCATTTGCCTTGAGCTGAAGAAGCTGAGGGACAGCATCCAGTCTCAGATTTCAGGCCCCACAACCGACAAAAAAAAAGTAAAAGTGTGACTCAACTAGTAGCATGTCATCGTTGAGTAGGAAAACTAAGTACTGACACAATAATAATAGTAATATAATAATATATATTAGTATAATATGTAGTAATATAACAATTTTTTAAAGTAGATAGTGAAGCTCAATGAAAAGAAGGCTGATACACAATAAGTGATATATCTGTATAGGAAAGATAACTATGATAGCAGGCTAACTTCACAAAATAACCTTTTTCATTGCTAGATCAAATAGAATCATATTTTTTTTTCAACTGTACTGTTTTCATTGCTATTCTGAATCATTACTATTACTGATGTACCTTTTCATATTCTCTGGCCTGAAAACATTTCTTAAGTTCAGTATATATTGATAATGTCTTACTTCTACAAAGTGAATGAGTTATCCAATATTCTTTATTTGCTAAAAATCTTCACAAGGAAATAACTGGTTCCCCTTTTACTCAAAACTTTTACTTTCATCTTTTACTAATAAAACTAGAAGCAATTAGCTCAAAAAAATGACAAAAAATGGTAAAGTGGAGAAGGAACATTTGAGTGTAGGTATTCTAGACCCCAACACTCATATGCTGCCTTTTAGACTAATAGTTATTTCAGTGAAATCTTAATGTTAAATAATATGCTGATGTCAGTAATTCCATTCTGAGGGAAGAAAACTAAAATTTAGTTTACTTAAATTCATCATGCAGATTCACTTGCTGCACCTTTGATTCTAAATTGCTTTCATGTCACTGTTGATTTTCCTTGAAAGCTAGAAAGACAAGAATCTAAGAGTGACTGTGCTAACTCTTGAGATATATATATTGGGTCAAACCCTCAAGTCCTCTAGAAGAAAAGTGATTTCTTAATAACTGATTTATTGGACAAGTAGCTGTTTTATAAGGATGATCTGTGGTCATCCACAATTTAAGCAACCAATTCTTTTAAGTGGGCTTCTTTTCAAATGGGCTTCTAGAAGGCCACATTTAAAACTGAATACCACTTCATTGCAAGGAGTATTACAGGGTCCTGTGGATTTTTTATTATTTAAATAAGGACATTCATAAAATTAGCACCTTTCTAATGTAGTTCTCATCTTGATTATTGCTATTGAATGAGAAAAATTTTTTTTTCAGGTTGAGTGAACACTATAATTATTATTGCTTTGCATTGTAAAGGTTGCATCTTAATTGAAAAATCAACACTTTTTTCCTATTCAATGAGTATATCAACCTCAAAATCAAGAAAAACATTGAAGATGTGAGCAATTTTGCCAGACTCACAAATTAGTGTGCCCTTGATCAAGCAGAATTCATAACCCATAATCTTAAATGTAAGATGGTAACTGATCCCATACTTAAGCCTAATACTACAATGGACTATCAGAAGATTTCGAACTAAACTTTGTTGTGAATAGCTATAATCAAAGCATCAATAGGCTTAAACCAACATTGTGAGTTCTTTCTGACAATATCATCAACGATGATATATGACCCACATAAAATATGATCCACATAAAATGGTACCATCTGCACAACCATTTTATATTATGCACAGATGTATTATGTATCTATAGTATGGTTAATATAGGTTTAATTCCTGAACGTGACAAAAAATAGCATAATACAGAAAGGAAACGATCCAAGATGAATGAATTTGTGATATAGTATGTATGGTATGCTTTATATATTTCATATACTATATTTCATATATATAGTATATATATCATATACATAAAATATATACAGTATATATACATATATTATATGAAATATATACTATATATTTCATATACTATATAGGGAATAAAAGCTTATTCAGTGCTTTTTGATGTGCCAAAGATAATTCTTACATGTTTCATATAAAGAAACATGTTATACTAATAAACATAAATGCAACTTTATTTACTACCCAAATCAATGAGGGTAAGATAATACTCGTTTCCTCTTTTCGTAAAGGAGGAAACTGAGTCCAAATGACTCAGTGCTTACACAAAGTCACACATCTAGTAACAAAAATAATGAAATGCAAATGGCCAATGTTCTGCTCTTCTACAGTCTCCTAGGTGAATTTCATCATGTTTACATTAAACGGCTTAGTGTCTACAACATTAATACTATAAAAAAGCATAAAAGTATTCATAAAAAGTATTACCAGAAAAAAATGCAATGCCAAATGTCATGTTCAATTAATTTGAGCAAATATTAGCAGATGTTTTTGGCCTAATTATGACTGGGCCAAAGATAAACAGTGTTCAAATCAAAATTTAAAAATTCCCTTTTGGGAGCATCAGAGTTTTGTTAAACAAACATTCTGTATTCCTGGAGCTGAATACCTATGTATGCATAGGATTTAATCACCTTTCTACAATTCAAAGCATGAGGATGAAGATTTTCCATAAAGAAATAAGGAACTTGGGATACTGTCTGAGTACACTGTAACCCTGCTTTTCACCTTATAACTTAGAAGAATTCTATAAATAAGGGACATTTTGTAAAATTTCCACGCTTCCTTTATTGCATTCTACAAACATACAAATGTATATCACAGCAATTTAATGGACAACAAACTAGCTGTCTGCTGGAAAGTACCCAATAGAAAATGTCGCCTGGTCTTGGTGGTACTGTCATGCACTAACCATAAGTATTAGGGAGCCACCCTAAACTGGGATGAGTCTTGTCAGTGCTGCCTACATTCCAGGCTTGTTTTGTGAGAAGTGTAATGTAGAATGTCTGTGAGCCATAAAATGCTAAACAGATATAAGAGATTGGTATTATTACTGGTCTTGGGTATTTTATCTTTTTTTTTTTTTTTTTAATTCCAGTCTCTAGCACCTACCACAGTGCTTGGGATTGTGAGTGTTTATTGGATGAACTTATTTCTCATTGTAAGAAAAGCCATAAGACAACAAGAATTTTGTCAAAATAAAGATGCTAAAGTTTAGCAAAACTTTTATCCACTGAACTACACAGTTAATAAGAAATAAAATAGATTTTCCAATATTCATGTGTGTTTTACTATTTATATTATTGAATTTTTGCATCAAGGTTTAGGGCAGCAGTCTTCACAAACAAACAAATAAACAAAAACATATAGATATGGCGAGAGGAGAGTTACTGTTGATTAGAATTTACCAAGAAAATTTAAGGAAGATACAATATTTCATACAAAATTAAGACAGAGGCAATTGTATGTGTAATCACATGTACTTATTCACACACACACACACACACACACACACACACACATACACACGCACACACACAAAGTCCTATGAATATATGAGGAGGAGTCCACAAACCCATAAGCACATTCTCTAGACCCTCAGAAATCACCATTAAAAGCAAAGGACCTAAATATTTCCACTTTGATCAATGAGGTAGCTTTATCACAAGATGGGATGACTGAGCTTATTGACTAGCTGATAACCTTCTAATGGACAGGCCTTTAATCTGCCATAAAACTGTGAATGAGAGTAGAGCTTTCAGAAAGGAAAACAGGGTTTGATTACCCTGGAAGAAAAAAAAAATGACAAAGGGCGATAGTCTTAGGAAGGCAAAAACATTCAGAAAAGCAGAGCAGTGACACCCAGGGCACTGACTTTTCCTGCAGACCTGTGAATAGAGACACCAGCATCACCTGACAGTCTGGCCCCATTGCCAAGAATTGGAGAGTCAAATCAAATCAACATAATAAGACTGTTGTGTCCATGAAGATGGAGAAAAACAACCTCAAACAGCAGAAAAAGTTCACTTCACAGCATGACTGCCATTTCAAAGGGGAAGCTTACACTACTGAGAGGTTGGCTTCAATACATACCGTACATCTTGCTAGGAATGAACCATTTTTAACCAAGTCCTGTTGCCCTAATGGAGTCTGACACAACTTTCACTGTCTCTCTACCAGGGCAGTGAATTTTAAAAGCATGCCAAGCTCTAGGATGAAATGTCAGCATAGAAATGTTAAGAATGAGGACTGGGAAGGTGGCTCAGTGGTAGAGCACTTGCTTGCCTTGCATGCCTGAGGCCCTGGGTTCGATTCCTCAGCGCCACATAAGCAAAAAGAAAAAAGCCAGAAGTGGTGCTGTGGCTCAAGTGGTAGAGCGCTAGCCTTGAGCTGAATAGCTGAGGGACAGTGCCCAGGCCCAGAGTTCAGGCCCCACGACTGGACCCAAAAACAAAAAATAAAACAGAAATGTTAAGAATGAACAATAGAAAAAACAATGAATATTAAAGATCATGAAGTTGAAGTTGAAAAGTCATCTTCTTTAACAAGAAAATAGGTGGCAAATACAAGTCTTATTCCCACGACACAAATAAAGAATTCATAATAAAGAAAAAGTCACTAATATGTCAAAGTGTCTTGGTTTGGACTTTTTTTAAACTTTATGATGAAAAAACCCAATTAAGGGTACATAATCTGGTTTTTGTTGTTTTTTGTTTGTTTGTTTTTAAGCCAGAGAGAGTCCAAGCACTTTGGATATCAGTATTTCACTTTTAAGTTTTGAATACTGATTTGGAGGATTTGCTTAGCAAGTGTGATACCATGGGTCTAATCTCTGGAACAGGATAGATAGATAGATAGATAGATAGATAGATAGATAGATAGATAGATAGATAGATAGATAGATAGATAGACAGATAGATAGATAATATAGACAGATGGATAGAAAAATAGATCTACAGATAGGTGTAATATACACTTAACGTTCATATCATTAAATTATAATAGCTACCAAAACTACCACCTGAGATTTCCATGAGAATTTACTACTACTGTAGGAATTCAATCAAGGGTGCTGATACTACTACTAGCAGTATTTCTAATACTTCTGCTGCCTCGAATGCTCAAATAGTTCTCCCCCCAGGAGAAAAAATATGCTGTGCCTGAAAAATTTCAGGAATCAAAGACTATGCATAAACACCATGTGGTGTCATCACAAATATCTCTCAAATTCTGAATAATTAAGAGAAAAATCTTGGAGGAAGAGAAATGCAAGCAGAGTAGCCCACATGACAACTGGAAAAGTCCCCAAAAAGCAGGTCCACCCATCTTGTTCCATCAGAGCCTTTGACCCAAGAGGTCATCATCTGGGTGAGAAACATCTATTGGAAGATGCTCTTGGTATCTCTGCTGTACTTCAATGAGACTTTTTTTTTCAAATCCTATCTATGTCTGTGTGAAGGACATTTTTTACTAATCAGATATGTTTGCTGTTTCTTTCCTTTTACCTTTTAGGAGTGGTGCTGGGAATTGAACCCAGGACCTCAGGTATGCCAGGCAAGGTTTGAAACACAGAGCAACATGACCACCTTCCACCATTTACTTTTGTTTTTGTTTTTATTTCTTCGGAGTGGAACAGTTATGAAATTTTGTAATTGGTCTAATTACTGGTTGTCCTAGAAGGAAAAAGATATCCACAGACCAAGCAAGAAACTGTGAGCTAGAGAGCTGAGCTGTGTAATTTCATTTATCACACGCTTTAGTGATTTGATTATTTTGTGCCCTGGATTTTTCTTTATATAAAATGAGAACAATTCAAAACTCTCTCAGAGTATTTGTGCTAAAACAGAGACTACTGAGAATATATTGTGAGTAAGAGTATCAAATAGCGTTTATTAGAGAGCTCTAATCTGATCACAGAGGTCTAGATCTAATGTTACATAAGTGCAAACAGCTTTCCATTATCTCTCAAAGAAAAATAAAACAGAGGAAAATAAAAGCAGATATTTGCATTAGATTTCAAACAACTGAAACCATCTATGCATGAATATGTTAAAAACTTAAAAAAGATTGTAAATACCCAAGAAGCTAGCATTCAATTCAATTCAATATCCAACAAATACCTACAACATTTGAATCAAAGATAAACAGGACATGAACAAACCTTGTAGAAGCCAATCAAAAGAGGATTAAAATTGGAATATATATACATATATATAAAGCATTTTTCCACATTGAAGTTGATCATTCTTATTAAGATAATTGAAGAATAATGACATTTGAACTGAGTATGTTCTGTGTGTTGCAACAGTTGATGTTATAATAGTGCATAGGACTGGAGCTAGAGCTCAGTGGTAAAGCACCTGCTTTAGAAATGCACATGGTTTAGAAAACCTAGACAGGCCAAGTGCCAGACATGAGGAAAGTATTCAAGAAAGGGCATGTGGTGCAGAGTTCAAGTTCTGGTACTAAAACATACATGGAAGCATGCACATATGCGCACATGCACACAGCAAACAAGAAAGAAGGACTGAAGCATATTTTCTGTAAAATCTAATAGGAGGAATATAATCAATACTCAATAATTATGGACAGCTGCTGCTTTCCACCCCCAGGTGCAATTTCACATCACTCAGCACTGAAATTCAGTTTAGATGTAAGCTCCATCATAGCAGATTTTTTTTTCTGGCTGATTCAGCAATGTGCCTAGAACAGAGCTGAGCTGAAAAAGTATTTTGTTTTATGAATCAACTTACAGGAGCATCAGTGCAGACTATAGTACAGCCATATGTACTCAATAATACATTAAACTAAAATCTTTCAGGCAACATGAAATTTTTTCCACTGTTAAATATTCATTTATAAGTCACAAAATCAAAGACTATGAATATAAGTCTTTTTTGTAAGAACACAGTCGTCAGATATTAACTACAGAAATATGGACAAAAATGGGCTATGGATGTGCTTCAATGTAGAGAATTTGTGTAGCATGCACAAGGAACTGGATTTGATCCTAGAAACCATACACACACACACACACACACACAATCAATCAATCAATCAATCAATCAATACAAGATTGGGCTCAGTAAGATATAAAAGGAATTATTATGATTCAAAAACTTTTTTTACAGGATATTAAAATCTCTCCTAATAAGACTGTAACACTAGTAGCTATGAATAACTGTGAAACAAAGTTCTGAATAACATTATTAAAGCAACTACAGATAAAAAGGAGTATCTTTGTTCAACCCTAAATTTTAAGAATATTCAAAAGTTTGCATATAAAACCATTTACCAAATTATCTTTTCTTCCCTATTTAAAGGTTAATAAGCCATTTTTATTTTTAATTTCACATATATTGTCAATAATTACCCTAAGCTACTATCAGACACAAGCAATTCTTGTTGGGGTATAATTCATTAGACTTAAAAAAGCAACCATATCAAACTAACATTTTTACTTAGTGAGATATTACCCAAATGAAAATTCAGTAACAGGCAAAAGCAGATATGCAAATCTTACGCAAGTGTTTCTTGTTATATGAGGGAAAATGGGGGAAAAAATAACAGCCCTTAATAAACACTGAGTATATGATTATGGCATAAAGTTCCGCATGACTAATTTGCCTATTATTTCCTCTTTATATCTGATTTCATGAAGTTCATCTATTCTATAAAACAGTGTCATTGCTTTGGCCTTATTTTCAACTGTTGGTATTGTGTCATCTTTGCATATATCACAAGAGGTGTGTGTGTATTTATGTTAAAATATTGGGGGAAAAGGCTAGTAGAGTGTTTGGCTCTGTAAATAAATTTTCATCTTCATCCCTTACCTAGATTTTCCCGACAAATATTGTTTGATGTAATAAATCCAATCAAGGCATAACAATATAGTTAAATAGTGAGTGGATTTCAATCAGAGGCACAGATCACTTTTCTTAAAATAATTTATTACTAATTATAGTCAGGATGAGT
Organism: Dipodomys spectabilis; assembly: GCF_019054845.1. Lineage (NCBI taxonomy): Eukaryota > Metazoa > Chordata > Mammalia > Rodentia > Heteromyidae > Dipodomys > Dipodomys spectabilis. Next base: position 1,098,723 of record NW_024870867.1, read on the forward strand.
GGAAAATATTGGTTGACACATTTTTCTTTAAGCACTTTAGAAGTCAATTGCTAGGAAAGGTTGATACACTAAAGGCTAAATTAAAAGAAAGAAAATAGGAAAGAAAAGGTTAATGACTTGGTTTGAAATACATTCTTTTTACTTTAGTTGTATAAAAACCTCAGTTTTACATGGTTTTGAATTTTGCCTTGTCTTTCTTTCCTTTCTTTCTTTCTTTCTTTCTTTCTTTCTTTCTTTCTTTCTTTCTTTCTTTCTTTCTTTCTTTCTTTCTTTCTTTCTCTTGTTTTCACCTCGTTATCTTCACAAGACAAATGGTAAAATGAAAATACTTAGCAGTATCTACTAGAGCATAATTTAACATTATGACTAAAGACAGCTGTCAGTGGCTCATGCCTGTAGTCCTAACTACTCAGGAGGCTGAGATCTTAGGATGAGGATTCCAAGCCAAACAGGCAAGAAAGTCTGTGAGACCCTTATCTCCAAATAACCCACAAGAGGCCAATAGCTCAAGTGGTAGAGTACTAGCATTGAGCACAAAACCTCGGAGACAGCCCTGAGTTCAAGGCTTCTGAATTACATTTTCCTAATGTTTATTTCAGGGTGCAAAATGTATCACAAGTTCATCATATAGCCTGCACCTGAGGGAGTAAGCTTCTTCTCAAACTAAAATTAATACAGATTCAGTGACATGTCTAAAGAATATAATTTAGATTGTTTCTTCTATTAAACTTAATGGACTCCTAGATTACCTAATACAAAACTTCTTGAAAGATGGAGTCTATTTGCCAGTATTTCCCCTTTCTAAGTACAAAGCATGCCCAGCACTGCTTATCTTCTGAAATCAGATGAGGTGGGGCATGTAAGTGGTATTACCGCAGAATTGCTACTGATTTGGCATTTTGGTTTGAAAAATGTATTCCTTGTGAAAAAATCCAGCACCGAACCCAATTTCTACCTTGTTGTAATGGTGTCATAGAAAGAGAGCACAACTGCCCCAATCAATGGAAGAAGAGACTGTCTTCTGACCAGAATCTCTACCAGAAAAACTTGGCACGGGGTAGGGACATCAGTGCTTTGGTTCTCTCTAATAAGCAGTGGACTATTTACAATTTACTAATTATGCTTCTAAATTAGAAATGATTTTTGTATGACAGACGACTGTAATCGGCAAGGACTCTCAAAGCTAAAAGAAAAAAAGAAAAAGAACAGAGAAATGTCTTCCGAGTTGGAAAATATGCAAAACTTTAGCATAAGGATCAAAGACAAGAAAATAACTTAAAATATAGTTTTTTATAGACTTTATCTTCTGATTCATTACTGTGCTTAAACATATTTTTCAGAAACTGATTATGTCTCATATAATAACTTGTGGACCATGGAGAATAGCAGGGTCCATCTGCTTAATTATAAAAGGCTGATATTTCTGTCTTTATTTTACAGTTCAAATCACTGGCAGCCTAAGCAAAATGTTTAATCTTATGTGCCATAGAAGGCTGCATCAGAGTCATATGACTTCTAAGAGATTTGGGAGCAGAATTTCAGACCTACAATGTCAACTCTCACAGGATAAGAAATTCTAGAAATGAACAAGTCTCCCAAAGATTTATATTTATGTCTGGGAGAATAAGATTACTGGACTCAGGTAGAACTCAATACTGTCAGTAAACTAATTAAAACCTATTAAAATGCTTATCAGTCTTAAAAGGGCAAGAAGTCAATTTCAGTTTGATAAATCAAGATGTTATAGTACCAGAATTTTATTTATTACATGATATAATTATAAAAAGTTTATCACTGGAAAGGATATGGAGCTATAAGCAAAGGGAATAATTTTATGAGTGTCTTAATAAAACATACAAACCCAAAAAAGAAAAAAAGAGGGAGAGAGTAAAAAAAAAAAAAAAAAGAAAAAGAAAACAAAAGAAAAAGAAGCCAGGCACTGGTAGCTCACACTTGTAATATTAGTTAGTCAGGAGGCTATCTGAGGATTGTAGTTCAATACCAGCCTGGGGAAAGAAAGTCCATGAGACTCTTATCTTCAATTAATCACTAGAAAACCAGAAGTGGTGCTGTGGCTCAAAGTCCTAGAGTGCAGGCCTTGAAAAGAAAAGCTCAAGAACAGTGCCCAGGTCCTGAGTTCAAGATCCATGACAAAAAAGAAAGAAAAGAGAGAAAGAAAGAAAGAGAGAAAGAGAGAAGAAAGAAAGAAAGAAAGAGGGAGGGGGGGAGGGAAGGAAGAGAAAGAGAGAAAGAAAGGAAAGAAAGACAGACACACACACACACACACACAGAGGGAGGGAGAGAGAGAAAGAATAACACAAAAGAAACAGACTAGCGCGGTTTCAGTAGTGTAGTGGTTATCATGTTCACCTCACAAAGGAAACAGACTCTTCCCAAGTTTTCAGAGTTCACTACCTGGATCTTAGACATTTGCCTAAGGTGGTACTATTCATCCTTGAAGTAGACGGGATAAGTCTAACTACAGTGATATGCATTATGCCTTAGAACTTTACGTATTAAAAAACAAAAACAAAAGCACAGCACAGTATTATACTCATCATATCAAGTCTTAGTAAGAAGAAGTAAAGTATTCATTATATAGATAGATAGTAACAAAATGTGCTTCCTAGGCAAGAACTCTACAACTTCAGTCATTCTGCTGGCCCTGTATGCTTTATTTTTTATTTTTTCCAGATATAGTCTCATGCTTTTGCCTGAGGTAGACCTCAGACCAAAATCCTCCTACTTCTTCCCCATGAGTAGGATAAGAATCATGTATCACACCTCTCCACCCAGCTTGTTCTTTGAGATAGGCTCCATACTTTATTTTACTTTATTTCATTTTATTTTGCTAAGCTGTTACAAACCTCGATCATCCTATCTCCTCTTTCAAAGTAGCTAGGGTTACAGGTATGAACTACTATGCCAGGCCTAAGAAATACAAATCTTAAATGGAAATCTTCAATTCTGACCAAGTACATATTAGTAAAATAGAAACTGTAGTTGGGCTCTACATAGACCTTTCTGGCTTCGCTTAAAAACAAAAAACAAAACAAAACAAAAACACTTGAAAAGCTAGGCTTGTACTATGAGTTAAAGTGAGAGTTGTGAGAACTTACTATATGAATGACCATGGCTCAATTATCAGCAACTCTCCCAAAAAGACAGAAAGAAAGGGGAGGGGGGAGAAGCAGATTTGAAACAGTAATCTATTGAAATTTAGTTCTTTTTGTATTTCATTGCAAGTAGACAGAGACAGATATACACAGAGGGAAAGAGAGAGACAGAAGAAAAGTCAAAATAATTTTTAGGGAGCCAGGGAACTGTCCCTAACCTTTTTGCTCAGGAATAACACTCTAACCCTTGAGCCACAGCTCCACTTTAGGCTTTTTGGTGGTCAATTGGACTTCCTGACCCGCAGGCTGGCTTCAAACTGTGATCCTCAGATCTCAGCCCCCTGAGTAGCTAGGATTATAGTTGAGAGCTACCACTGCTTCCTGGCAATATTATCCTTTAAAACATACATCCAAGAATAAAAAAGCATAGTTATACTTTCCATCTACAAGAAGAAGGTATCATCATGTAATAATAGCTTTATATAGGTGAATCCTTACACTGTTTTGTCTAATTTTTGGACATTCCACTAGTATCACAATACAAATATCAGGTACATAGAGAATGTACAGAATATTTACCTTGATACATACATTAAAGAGGCATGGTTATCATTTGTTTCATACCTTCATTCTTGTTTTTGTTTTTTTTTTGGGTCTGGTCGTGGACATGAACTCTGGGCCTGGGAGCTGTCCCTCAGCTCTTCACCTCAAGGCTAGCGCTCTACCACTTGAGCCACAGCACCACTTCAGGCTTTTTTTCTGCTTATGTGGTACTGAGGAATCGAACCCAGGGCCTCACGCATGCAAGGCAAGCGCTCTACCACTGAACCACCTTCCCAGCCCTTCATACCTTCATTCTTTTATATATGTATATATATAATATACACGTTTTCTTTATTGTAAAGATACTGTACAGAGGGGTTACAGTTACATGAATAAGGTAATAACTACATTTCCCATGGAACATTGTTACCCCCTCCTTTGTTTTTCCCCTACCATCCCTTCCCTCCCCACCTCCCCAATTCCTCCCCCCACCAAGCTGTAAAGTTCCTTTACAACATAGTGTCTTGTACATCTCATTGTTACAATGGGTCAAACTGTATCCTTGTTTGAGCATTTTGTTATTTCCTTTCCTTTCCCCAAATTAGAAAAATATATGTACAAGATGGAGGGAACTGGAATCAAATACAGGGAAAACAGGGGTTATACCATGGGGGAAGAGGATACAAAAGAAACAAAAAAAAAAAAGGCGTAGTGCATTATAAGTACATTGAAAACAACAGCCAGAAAGATAAAACCTCTTGTGTCCCTCTCTTGGGATTCATCTCGCTTAGCATCATCTTATATGGTCTTATATGTACAGCTTTTGACCTGTTCTGCTTGTCTGGTAAGATTATCGTAGACATATACTAGTTATTGCAAATAAGGGAAACCATGGGACCTATGTTTCTTTGGGTCTGGCTTACTTTACTTTAATATAAATTTTTCCACATCTTTCCACTTCCTAACAAATGGGGCGGTGTCTTTTTTTCTGATGGAGGCATAGAATTCCATTGTATATACATACACCACATTTTCTTGATCTGTTCATCTACTGAGGGGCATCTGGGTTGGTTCCATATCTTAGCTATGGTGAATAATGCTGTGATAAACATAGTTGTGCTGGTAGCTTTAGTATGGCCTTGTTTGTGATTGTTCGGGTAAATGCCCAGAAGTGGGATTGCTGGGTCATAGGGGAGCTCTATGTGGAGTCTTTTGAGGAACCTCCATACTGCTTCCCAAAGTGGTTGAACAAGAGCTTTCATTCTAACTGACTTGTACCTCAGTGTGTTGTTTTTAGAGAAAGAAGAGGAGTTACAGGATCCATGCTGTTGTTGATTGGGCCTACTTGAGCTGTACCTGCCAGCATTCTGAGAGAGTATGAAACGTAAATTTGAACATCAAGGTTCGATCATATGAATCACTATAGAAAACAGACTGAGATTTACTAATGTAACTAAATGTTAATAAATAATAAAAATACATAACTATTTAATCAAGAAAATATAGATTTGCAAAGAAGAGTGACAAAATAAATTTAATGCATATAACTTAAAGAATGATCATTGATGCAATTGAATTTTAAATACATGAGTTATAAAAGTTCTGTTTCCATGCTAATTTGTAGGTATTTCAGAAAGATAAAGTTCATCTGTGTTTCAAAGGCTCTAAATTCTTCCATGATGGTATATCTTTCTATTTCTTCCAGCCAAAGTCTATCCTAAAGCAAATCCATATTTCAGCGAAGTGTTTTAAGTTATGAAAAATATAGTTGCAAAAAAGTAAGCAATTTATTGAAACCATTTGTTTCCTGGTATATGTTTGTAAAAATTGTTTGTTTTTGTTGTTTGTAGTGTCTAAACTTGCTTCAAAATGCAGCATTTTTCAAGAGTTAGCAAGCAATAGTATTGTATTATAGATTTGTAATTGAAATATTTTATCAATAAAAAATAAGAAATGCTCAGGAAAGTTTTTAGACAATTTCCAAGTGTTATAATGTTATCTTCCTTTGATTATTTTTGAATGCTGTGTTCTTCAGTCTTCTATACATATTCAAACATGTTCTAGTCTAATCTATCCTGGGATTCAATGCTGAACAAAATTTTGCTATTTATTCGGCTAACATCAAAGGACTAAAACAATAAAAGCAAAAATAGAAGAGTCTTATTTCATAGAGGTATGTAAGGAAATCTGATTATTCACATTTGAGAAAGTAATCCTGTAGAATTTATAGACAGGCCTCACGGGGAGATGGAGTTTCTATCTCTGCCTAGATTTAGAAACTGTCTATCCAAAGAAGACAAACACCACTGAAACATTTATAAGAGGCATTTTGAAGACCATATCTTCTCAATTCCAGTAGCTGATAATCTCCATCCAGAAATCTACCTAATAATTAAAATTCAATGTATTTCTCCTCTTTTAAATCATTTCCCTTTTGCCCTCCGTTTAGTACAGTGAAATTAGCTGATCAGCACTGTTAAACAATAGTCTAATAAAGTCAACAGAAATATACATTTCATCTTTCTTTTTATCAGGCTATGCCAAAATCAGTTTACCTTTGTTTATATTTTTCTCCCCCAGATACTAGAGCTTAGAGCTGGGGCCATGAGCACTTGCTAATTTTTTTCTGCACAACGCTGGTGCTGTACCACTTGAGCCATACTCTCATTTAAAGCTTTCTGCTGGTTAATTGTTAAGACTCTCCTGGACTTTCCTGCCTAGGCAGGCTTTGAATCAGGATCCTCAGATCTCAGTTTTCTGAGTAGCTATGATTACAGGTATGAGCCAGTAGCACTCATCTATACATTTCTTTCATAACAAAATGTTTTATTCATAAGTCCCATGCATGTTTCATTCACAAGACAATAAACATATTTGTTATATTATCAGTAGGCACAAATTCAGTAAAATAATAGCTACTTTGGTCTAAAAATGTGTGCTTAAACATTCATTGTTTCATCACTTTTTCTCAGTTATGGTTACATACATTGCAACACTAACACATCTCTATCTTAAAAAGGGATCCATAATTCCAAAATATGAAGAAAATAAATACTTAGAAACTATGATTATGATAACAATTTCCCTTGTTATGTTTTTAGAACATTCCAGAAATGTTAAATGTATTTCCTGAACTGTCAATGAGTTCATAGTCTTAACAGATGGATATATGCATCCATATTATTCTGCAAGACAAGAGCTTCTAGTATCCAGCTAGTGTTGTAGTCTAAAGGTAGTGAGAAAGGCTAAGGAAGACTTGAGTGAAGTCTAAGCTGAACATGAAAAGGGAAGATTTTAAGCCCAGAAAGCAAATGTGAAAATTTACAACAAAGCAAAGCTAAACCTGCCCGAAACTGATCTGCTTGAAGAATTGAAAAGGTTAGAAGGATTGAAAATGCAGCAAATGAGAAGGAACTGGGTGCTGAAGTAGCAAGAGTTAAAACATCAAAGGTAGTCAATTCCTGATTAGAGAAGAATTTCCTGAACAATTCAAGAAACAGGACATTGTCCTGTAGGAAAAATTAACAAGGCCAGATGGCACGTGTCACTGCAAAGAGTTGGTTAGAAGAAAACAAAGGCAAAGAAATCAAGTAACGCTGATTTCAGCTCAGGCAAGGCAGCACGTGGGTATGAAGGAACTAAGGACAGAGTGGAGGCCATGAAATGAAGATCAACAACTTGATTCATGATTTGAAGCCTATAATAAAGAACTGAGGTGGCTGAAGATACATCTTAGATTTTTCCTAGTGGATAACAATACCATTAATTTAGGAAACCAAACAAAGAATTAGAAGAGAAATTTTGGTCAGGAAGCAATGGATACAACATTGCGCTTGGTGGAGTGTAAGTTGTAGATAGAGCACCACATGAAAAATTAGAGATGGTGTTTAAAGGGTGTTTCACACAAACACCCAGCTGACAGTTGATGAGGTAGTCCAGAGATGTTGCCTTTATTTCTGGTTTGCAAGGATGGATCACCTAGCTGGAGGCGAGAACATGGAAAAGAGCTCTTCATAATTACATTGAGCCGTACAGTAACCATTATCCACATATGATTGAAGTTAAAGTACTCAAGATTAACTAAAGTTAAAAGGCCATTTCAGTAGTTCACAAGGCACATTTCATATGTTTAATGGTCCATGTGACTTGAGTTTACTCCACTGGTTCACAACAATGTAGGCCATTTCCAACAACACAGAGTCCTACTGATGAGCATGGACTTGGAGCATGTAAAATATAAGAGAAGATGTAGAGACCTGCCCCCAAGAAAGAAGAAATACACAAAGAGGAGAGAAGTACAATAGAATGGAGTGAGGGGAACTAATCAAAGAAGGAAAAAGAGAAATTAAAAAGTCACATCACTGTGACCAATACAGAAAATCTGAAGCAGACAAAATACTGAAGAACAAGACGGTATAAACCACTACCTCTAAGTGACTTATTTTTCCCCAACATTTGATCTTGTATTGAAAATGTGGACAGTATTACATTGGAATCATTACCAGTTTCTTCAGATATATAATGAATGACTCAAGCAAATGAAATATTTTACTCAGATGATAGTGTTACCTTTTAGGAAATATCTAAGTGACCTACAGGAAGAGAAACATTGGCAATATGGCCCGTTGCCTTCCCATATTTTAATCAATAAAGGAGCTCTTGTGTAGCTACCGTCCTTAATCCTTGTTCTTCAGGGAGTTTTTAAGGATCTTTAATTAAAGTCTATATTAACCTGGATATGTTTCTTGAAAATATATGTCAAATACCAGCATGCAGATATCTAAAAGCACAAAATATTCTATTCTCAGATCAAAGCTAAAGCTAATGGAACAGTAATTAGAAAGAAATGAGAGATGATTGTTTTATAGGCAGAAATTTCATTTGTTTCTGGAGATAGTATAGTGGTGCAACAATGTGAATGTGCAAAGGCCCACTGAAGACTACACTTAAAATGATTGATTTGTGCGAAGCATATTTTACCACCATATATATATATTTACATATATATATATATATATGCACATGCACACATAAATATTTTTTTTCAGTCAAGCTGAACTAAAAGTCGGAACACAGAGCCAGGAGCTGGTAGGTAGCACATATAATCCTAGCTATTCATGAAACTGAGTTCCAAGGGTCATGCTTCAAAACCAGCCCAGGCAGAAAAGTCAGTGAGACTCTGTATCCAAAATATTCAGCAAAAAGCCACGATGGAAGCATAATTCAATTAGTAGAGTCCAGCCAAGTCATCAAGCAAACCAAATGTGAGGCTCTGAGTTCTGACTTCAGTAAGATTAAAAAAAATACAGATAAAAAATACACATAAAAGGATGCATCATAGAAAGAAAATCTCCAAGATACCTCTCACAACCTCTGGGAAACTGGAACATAGCAAATAAAAGTTTAAAACATTTCCAGCAAGTATCTTCTACCTGAAGTAATGTAAGTATCTGTAACATTGAGGTAATTATGGTGTAAATATGGGCTCTACACATTGTAAGGAAGCACACATCTCTACTGTTGGTTCGGCTTCATCTGAGACTATAAATGGCCTGGTATGCAATACCAACAGAATAAAGAGGTGTTAGGCCAGTGTCATAGTCAGTGTGGCATGTAAACCTTCCTCATTATAGCCAATGTCACGTTCCACTTTTGGTTTTCTGCTTTCCATTAACCTCGGACCAAAATGATCAAATGAAAAGTTCCAGAAATAATTTGCAATATTTAATTACTTTTATAAAAATATATTGTCATAATTTTTGTTGTTGTTGTTTATTTCATGTTGGCACTAGGATTTAAACTTAGAGTGTCAGGCTTTCCTTTGGCTGTTTTAGGTAAGCTGGTATTCTATCACTTGAGCTTCACCTTCAGTTCTGCTTTTTGCTGGCTAATTAGACATAAGAGTCTCACTGTATTTCTGTTCTGAATAGTTTTGAATCTCAATTCTTAGAACTCAGCCTTCGGAGTAGCAAGGATTAGAAGTGTACACCACCAGCCCCAGGCTCTTCTATTTTATTATTATTATTTCTTTTTATCTGTAACTTGTGCCTAATTTATAAATTAAGTATGAGAAAAAGCATAGCATATGCTGCACAATGTTGTTCTGACCTATGCATAGTTTGAGACGTCCGCAGAACTTCTTGGTACATAACCCTGCAGAGAGGGCAGGACTACTGTAGCTTCTTTCCCTTACTCTTTCTCAGGTCAGTAGCTACAGTTAGCTAGGAGAATGGTAAAGTATAAATATCAGCAATAAACCCTGGGGCAACTATGTTTGTGCTCACTTGGCAATTAAGGGAGGGCAAGTATCCCATGAATCACTCTTCGTGTATTCTCTGACAGCAAGACTGTCATGTAGTCTCGGGAGCAAGGTCAGAGAAAGGACACAGGAAGGACCCTGAAACAGACCAATGGCTGCTTCCATTTGTGTTCTCACACCTAGAAGCAGGAAATTTCAAGCTAAAAATGAAATTAAAAGAGGTAACATAAAATAGTACCCTAATCCAATGAACGCTTGGTTTAGAAGCTTTTCCAATTTCTACAATAAACTAATTTCATACAAATTTTAACTCTGTCTCCCACCAGCATGCAGACTTTTCCTTGTGAACGAACTGGCAAAATGGAAGTAAACACTTGCACATTCATGGATCACACTCTGGTCTGTCTCCAAGGATATGTACCAAATATGGAGAACAGAAGAAGCATCTTAAACAACTTGGTTTTCCCTGCCCACTTCTGGAAGCTTTGTTCAGGTCGTACAGTGACTCAGCTCATGTGGCAAGCTGACATCTAAAATCGCTTCATGATGACAAGCTAAAACAGACATTGTCTCAATGTCAGAAGTGAAAACCAACCAAAGAAAAAGAAGGAAAGAAGACAGAAAACAGAATGGAGGAAAGGAAAGGAAAGAAACAAGAAGTGAATCACATTACGTATACTTACAACTTTCAGCTTGATAGTCTGGCACAAACTGCTCATCATTGTCAGGTACCTGAGCTGAAGAAAGAAAAAAAAAAATTAAATTAAGACAGGAACTGCCAAGGCATAAGGAATGTCAAATCAGATCTGTCAGGCAAGGTCTTTTTAGGCTGAGATCAAACCTATGATTACTTGCCAATAAGCTCCTATTTAAAATGGCCTTGACAGTCAGAACTACTTAGGAGGGAACACAGAAGGGCCCATTGATGTGAGCTAGAAAACATAAATATGTCACAAATATGGTGGCAGGTGTAGTCCCTATCAATTTCACTTGCCAGATAGAAATAAAAGAGCCACAAAATAAAAGAAGTTATAGGATTTCTATTTCCTGCAGCGTTTTATTTTGCAAGAGTTGAGCCAAAGGTATTTCAATTCACCACTGCCAGAGCTTTAGCAGCCCATCTAAATGAACAACATGATTCCTTTCAGTCTTGTGTAGCATGCACACACATCTCTCTGCATTTTTAGAAATGATGACTTTTGATATGTTCCATCCCTGGTAAATTCAACTACTATTATTTCAAAACATTTGCTTTAACTTTAACCATGGAATGATAGAAACTTTTAAAAATGACAAGACCTGCCAGTAATTTGGGTCACATATAACCAAGTAATATACTGTAATAATTATAATTATCATAATAAAAATAATAAAACAAATGCCATATTTTCATGTAAAATATTTTCCTGGCTCTCTTCAGCACTAACAAAAAGAATATTCCTAGTTCATCAGTTTTAATGTCAAATGACCTCCTTATTTTTAGTAAAGGAAAAACACTGAATAGCAAGGAGCTAAGGCATTTAACAATGACCAAAACTCAAGGCTACTTTTTCACTTTGAAAATTTTTTCATCACAGTTGATTGGGACACAGAAATAACCCATTGCAAACTGCACATTAGAGAAATGAATTTGGATAAATATACATACCCTTATGTATACAAATTACATAAAAGGAAAGTTAGATTTGTTTGAACATGGAAAACATAATTAATTATCCTCTTGATTAACTCTAAGTATGATTTAATTAGCTAGTATAACTTCACTAGTATTTTACAATTACTTTACTAACATTGAAAGTTTTTAACGCAATCAAGTTACATTGTAATAAACATCCAACCATTCTATTCTTTATGTGAAGTGCTTTTTTAAAACAGAAATACTTGGCAGAGTAAAAATTTATGTTACATTATTAAAATATAACTAATTGCCTAAGCAGTTTGACACTCAGCTGTTTTCTAGCAACTTCCTCCCAAACATGTAAATTTTACTTTATTACAGAAACACCACTTTCTCCACTACATGAAACTAAATGAAGAATAATATCAAGATATAATGAATGCCTATTTGATCGGCATACATGGAAGAAGGTTTTCTTGTCACTGTATTTGATACTATGGTGGTTATAATGGTATTACATCTAGATAACTAATAGATCTGTGTCTTGCTATTTATGTAACTTTGGGTAAATTATTTAAACCCACTAGTTTAATAGTGATATTAAAAAGTTGTGTTTTCTGTTTTGATTTTGGTAAGGATTCCATAAAACATTTAAACAAGTATTTCTTTTCTGCAGTCAAAAACAAAAAAAGTACTTTAATCATAACTTAGCTTATTATCCCAACGTCTAGTGACTTATACTAAAGACAATCTAATGAGTTATACCGGAGACAAGAAAAGACATAACAAACTGTCTTTTTACATTACATAAGCTTGATGGTTCCCATAGACTCGTAAGTTATCGGGGAAGTAGTACACTTTAAATTAAACATCAAAAATAATTTAAATATTTTAATATATATTTAGGAATCAAAAATAATTTAAATATTTTAATATATATTTAGGAAGTAATAGCAAGTAAGCAATTAAATTCTGCACTGTCCCCACTATAGCCAGATGTTTCAGAGTTCTCTCTAAATTAAGATTTAAACATATAACTGTTGAGGTGTTAAATGATCACCCATGGCAATTATTGTGCTTTTAAAGAAATCAAACATTAAATATCTCACTTGCAGGAATAGTTTAAACAGTCAATGAGTAGCAAAAGCGTATTTGTAATTGAAAATTTTAGTATGAATAGACTACATGCTACTTTTTTTTTTCCTGCTTATGTCCTAAAGCAAAGTTCCAACTCCACAGTTGCAAGTACAACCTAGAAGTCCCTGATGATATGTATGTATTGGCAAATGAAGGGGACATAGAAACTATGCCTCACAGATACAGAGAAAATAGCTGCATGCTAACAATCTGTGTTGAGAAAATTTAAAAAAAAAAAAAAAGAAAAAAAGAAGGATAAGAAGTACTATTTCAGTACAAAAATCCTTTCCTTAACATTCTGAATAAATACTTCACACTTATGCTTGAACATATTACAGAATTTTAACAAAAAACATATGACTCACATTTTCACAGAAGCTGATCTTAAGAAACTGAATAGACCAAATGAAGCAGCATGCTACTTAAATAGACAAAGGCTTAAGTATACCTCTAATTTCAAGTTGGAGTAAAAGGAAAGAAAGCATTTTAACTAAAAACACAAGTTGGATCTGGGCAAGGAAAATATGACAAAGTATTGCCACACTTGTATCATTCATTTCCTTTTTTTTTTTTTTCTCCTCCCCTTTAATTCATGAGAATTTTGTGAAGAAGCAAACTACAGCTGCCTGAAAATTTGTAGTGATCCATACTAAAGTTGAAAATTAACAATGCAGGCCAACCCTTTAAAAACGTTTTTTTTTCCCTGCTATTATCTCTTATAAACTATGCTTAAATGATCACCTTTGGGGAATAAAAATGTTTCTCTCATGTAATTAAGAGGAAGGAGAAGAGAAGGAAAGGAGAAGATGAGAAAATACATACCAAAAGACCAATAAAAGGCTTTCAAGAAGATTAAGCATGTAGATTGTATTGGTAATAGCTGAAGCGGCTTTATCGGCTCATTGTACATTAATAGACAAGTTGCCATCAAGTCTCAGGACCTCAGCTTTAAAAGGAGAGCATCTGCATGCTCAGCTAGATTTGCTTTACCTAGCTTATTATCCAAGGTGTTCTTTTCTTTTCCTTTATTTTTTCTACATAGCAATACATATTAGGGTAAAGAAATTTATAAAAATATTAATCCTGACCTAAATGTCACAGAAACATCAACCCTCATTTTTACTTCAATATCCTTTTCTTAAGTAATCTTGCCTCAAGGATGGACAATTTTAAATACGGCTTGCCTTTACTTTACACCTATTTTTAACTTTTAAATAAAACCATATTCATTACTTTAAAAAAAAGTGACCCATAAAAAAATTTTCAAGGTTAGCTACAGGCAAATAAAAGATCCACTCATTTTTGCAAGCTAACTGTTTTTCTTTTAAAACTAGGAACAAGGAGAAAAAATAGAAATAAAACAAACATCAAGTATAAAAGGGGTTAATATTTAATTAAAACCAGTTCTATCCACTGTAACAATGACCTGGAGCCAAACAAGGCGGAAGATGTATGAGTCATTCTTTCTGCCAGTGAATGAGACAGCTGATCTCCTCAGCCATTCCTCAAGACAAGCAGGCAGAACTGGAGTTCTGCCCCCATTCACAAAAACACAGTCCAGCCTAAGCCATGTGGCCCAACCACAATCTTTTCATGTCACACCCTTCCAGAGAACTAACGCAAGTAAACTTGAACTTGCAATATAAACACAGTTTTATTGCTGGGCCTCAAATAGAGCTCAGATCCATTCAGAAACATGTTTAAATAAATGGCAAGTTTATATACATGTCTACATATATAGTGTGTGCGTGCATGCATGTGTACACGTGCACATGCACGCCCACACACATTTAACCCTTCGTGCTTTGCTGAATAACTTTTGACAGAAATTTGAATACACAGAAATAACAAAAGAAAAGTAGAAAAACAGGAAAATAAAAGAAGGAAAGATGGAAAGATGGAAGGAAGGAAGGATGGAAGGGAAGGAGGGAGGGAGGAAAGAAGGAAGAAAGGAAGGAAGGAAGGAAGGAAGGAAGAAAGGGAAATGAGTTAGGGGAACAACTCTGTAGTAGATCTAGTAGATCACTTGTTTAGGATAAGAGAGGCCTGGATTTGATCCCCAGGACTACAAAAAAAAAAATTAAGCAATGTCTTTCTTTTCTTGCTTATTATTAACAGCTTTTATCATAAGAATAATGGAATACTGTGGAGCTTTGTAGCATTTCACTCTGAATCAAAGGGCTAGAAACAAACTTTTCTAAAGACATACAAGTTTTTTTTTTAAAAAAAAGCAAAACAATAAGAAAATTAATCTTTGCACAAAGGTACTTACTTCTAAAATAGGCCTCAGGCCATGGGACAAAATAATCTAGAGTCCCCTACGCCTAGTTTTATAGCACATCCGGTTTTAACATGAAAACGACTGTACCCATGCAAAAGCATTAATTAATGCCAAAGTATAAACATATTTACGCAGACAAAAAAAGGAGAAAGGGCTATTTCCCATGACAGAAACACCTTTAACACTTTGTAAGTTTTTTGGACATGCTGTGAAAAAAAGAAACCATGAAGTTTTAATTGTCTTGAGTTTCAAATCAGCTTCAATTTCCAACTAAATTGACCTATGGGGGCTTGAAAACTGAATGGAAACTCAGAGACAACTAGCTGTTGTTTGTAGCCAAATACTTTCTCTAATGCTACATGTCTGATTATTATTAATAATAGCTACAAGATTGTACGCAAGTCAAAGAAATAAAGTTAAACCCCCAAATGCAAGAAATTACACATTTCCTGTAACTGAACTAGACAACTCCTAGGAACATTTATTTGACATTTACTAGGATCTTCTAGCAAAACTACATCAAGCTACATCAACTTCAGTTTTTCCATTCAAATAGAAAATTTACTATTTTGTAAAACCAACTTAGATGAAAAAAAAAATCCATGTATTTTAAATGAATGCTTAGAAAGAAAATACATTCACTATCTTTAAAAGTCCAAATCAGAAATCTTTAATATTTACAATTTTCCTGATATACTATATACCAGTTTACACACAACATGAATGAATTCTTCCTCAAGTCTAAGAATATTTATGGATTTCTGAATTTAATGCTGAATTCTCACTTCCTGTTTTGTGTAAACCACTCACACACACAAAATGTAGTTTTTAGAGCTTTTATTCTTTACTTCACCTTATGTGGCAAAAAGAAAGTAAAAGACAAAGGAGCCCATATGTGATGTCATATTCTATGGAAAAAAGAAATTGAATTAGTGAACAATAAAAATAAGTGTCTAGTGGCTCTGTATTATAGATGTAACATACTATGTCACAACAGCATACATGGTTTCTGAAATAGTATTACAATGATCTTTATTAGGAATTTAGCATCAGTCTTTGAACCTTATCATCATTTGAAGATTATTTAAAAACAAAAGGGGGAAAAAAATCTTACTTGCAGTAATAATATAGTTGGGTATAGGAAGATTATCTATACTAAGCCACTAACAAATATTTCACTCTGATGGCAGCAAATCAAAGAGCTAACTTTTCCTTATAAAGTTAAGATCTAGACCCATAGCAAAATAACAGTCAAAAGTAAAAGCTGTGTGTTTGCATTAGCTTTATACTTGAATTAATAATTTCTCTTTAAGCTCTGTTTGTAGGTAAGCTTGAAGAAGCAGGCTTGAAGAATGCAATCCTTTTCTTAACTCAGTTACTTTTCACATCCTTCTATTTCCATCCCTGATGTTAGAAGTCCCACTTTAAGTATGACATTTTAGGACGCCAGTTACCAAAACACTAAAAAACTGATTTAGGACCAGAAGTTACTATGGTGTTGCTAGAATTAGGTTTGAACTTATTTTGTGGGATCACATAATTCCAATTGCCCTTCTGTCAGTAGCAATCTATTTCAAAAGTCAAAGAATCAATAAAGAATTGTGCAACAATAATATAAAGTAGCTATGTTAAAATTTATAGTAGAAAGATTCTCTCATTAAAAAAAATCTACTTCCATAGTCTTTAAAACATTAGGTTTTCTATTTTCCTCAGATTAAGATGATTATTTTAAGCAGTGGTATATATGGCTAAAACTTTTAAATTGCAATGTTAGTGCTTGGAAAGTGAAATTAAAGTAAAGTTAAATTCTTCACAAACACATTTTAATTCCTTATATGAAAATAAACTTTGGAGGGGAGGCCAGTGAAATGTTTTTCAGAGGACTTCACTGAATTGAAAATACTAGCTCTGTTCCAACCTCAACTCAAATAGCCAGGTCTTATCTATCCCAACTTCCCCTTAGAGATAAATCCATAATATAATCTACTTAGGACTAACGCATATGTCACACTTAGTACAAATTATAAAAGTTCTTGCAGGATAAAACAAATTAAAAATGCTAAGCTGTATCACTTTTAACTATTTAGGAACTTCAATAATTTTTTTTTAAACATGACTATCATCACAACTAACTTGAGTCTCTTGTCTAATAAGATTGTTTTAGACTTATTTAGCCCCCCAGTGAGATTCTAACTTATGAGAGAACTTGGTTAATTGCCAATGATCTTTTTTAAAAAGGTCAAGATGCCTCAGATTCCATGGTCACTTACTTGGCTTATGAAGATCATGAAGAGAAATATGTATATGGTTCATAGTGTGCCAATTTAGCAATGTTTTAGTTTCTGGATATCCATAAGGACATAAATGGACAAATTTAGCTACAAATAAACTAGGGTAATAGGGATCCCTCCTTACCTAATATTGCTCAAGGAATTGGATAAGTTAAGTTAAAATCTGTGGGCCAAAAATGACTGTATTTAATTGCTAAAAAGAAACATAAATGTGGAATCCATTAACAGTAAGAAAAATTATTAAATTATACTAAATTTTTGCTTATATCATGATTTGCTAAATTAATGTAAACTACTTTGAAGATGTTTAAATTATTCTAACATGCAATCTTACTCACAGTTTGTAAATAGTTGTACACCTGGGTATTCAATAAAACACTCAAGATTAATTTCTGAATTTAATTAAGCTTATGAATTATTTTCTAAGTAAAAGCCTATGTTCCTCCAAATATATTAGTCATTTTCTAAGCTCATTTCATATAAATATAAATTTCCAGATTTATTGATAGGAACGTTCATAATCATGGATAAGAATATTTCATACAGAATTTTCAAAGATAAATTCAGATTAATTATTCAAATCATTTGTCTAAGGCTATAAGACACAAAACAAGTCAAAAGTTTTAAGAAGATGTACTAAAACTGATTATAAAATGGTAAGTCTGCCACAGATTCCTCAGTTTAAAATTCCAGAAACAGAGCTGCTATGCATATTCAAATCTTCTAGAAAGTACTCTGACTTGGAATCAATCAGAATTAAACATTTTAAGAACAAACAAACCTTCCATAACAATGAAAACAGGCATTTTAAGTTATTTGAGGTGAGTAAATTCTCCCATAAATATAAGTCCTCTCAACATGCACCTTTGCAAAATTGAGGTAAAAGTTAATAAAAAGTACCTTTGCAAATTTTCCATGAAAAAGTAATGTTCAAATATATGGCTCATGTTCCGATAATAAGTAATCTATTGCAATAAGTTTCAGTTATAGACAAGCAAAAATGACCTTTAAATATAACCCAAACTTTCATTAATACTTACCTTTCATTAACATCCAAATACAATACAGTCACACTTTCAAAAGACTATTAAGCAAGTTATTTGACTTAATGATTCATAAAGATTGTGAAAGCTTTTTGGAGAGCTAAAATATTATCAACACAAAAAAACTTACTTTACATTCTAAAAGCAACTTGATCAACTGTATTCAAGACAACCAGATAAAATGGATATAATGCTTCAATCAGCTTAAAGTAACACCACATCACTTGAGTTAAATTCAGAGACCCTCTCTCTACTTTTAGCCATCTTCAAACTTGTTCCAAAAACCAGGTTTCTCATAGAATGTGAAAACACAAACACAATTACAATTAATGCTTAAACATCTGTAACTTTCCCTTTGTGTTCCTCCCATAGCAAGTCATAAAACTAATGTATCATTTAACAAATCAAATCCAAAAAACAGAATTTCAAATCATAGAGACCAACAACAACTACAAAAATTCCTCAAATGCAGGCATTTCTGAAAATGTAGAAAGCTTTAACTGAAGCAATCTTATGTTTCCTATATAGAAAGTTGCACAGAAATAAAATTTCAGCAAAAAGAATTCCAAATTCCTTTCAATGTCTCCTTGACATTGTAATTAAACCCTAATAAAAGTGACAAAATAGCAAAAGTCAATTTCAATAAACATCACATTCATAGTAATACATGATAGATATTATTTTAATCTTCAAATCCCTCCAAGATTTATTTTAAACCCATAGATTTACTAAGTATTGAATACACACCAAATGTTCTGTGTTGTGAGCAGGGCGGAAAGAAGACACTTGCACTTAAATCTTGAAGCATCCCGTCCTGATGAACCCAGAGAAACTAATTTCTGCCATCAGCAAAGTCCTCCACCAGAACACCAAATAATGACATGCGCTGCTCTAAAGGAAACAGCAAACCAGCCCGGCTCTGGCTCTAGGAGGTCTCTCGAGGTACAATAATATAAACCTGATCAATTGCAATTAAAATCTGAACAGAGGCTTAGAACTTGAAGTCTTGGTGCATTAGTTCTTGCCAAAAGCAGATGTGATTGTGAGCTGGAAGCAATTTCTCCTGGTAATTTGTGATGACACTGGGTAGTACAGCCCCAGAGTCCCCAAAGACAAACTCATCAGAGGCTCTAATGTATGCATGACACATGAGGTGGCTCTTTTAGAGCTCAATTAATTGGGCTGAACATTAAGACAGCAAGTTCAGGACTTCTTTTTTTTCTTTCTTTCTTTTTTTTTTTTTTCATTTCTTCAGATGCTTCCTCCCCCCCCCCCCCCACCCCTTTTAAGCAATTTGTTTCCTTACCTTCTGCCAGCCATGTTTCCTGTAATTGACTTAGATCTTGAAACAGTTCTAAAAAACAAAAAAGTCAAAGATATAAACATAAGATTTGCAGAGCTTTGGGCTTCATTAAAAGGAAATGTGTTTGTCATGAAATTGGCATTAAGTATTAATTTGAAGAGGCAGTTGATGGAAAAGAAAATAGGATTCTTATTTAAAATATCTTAATAATCTTACCAACTTTTGAAGCCCATTAGGCAACACTTTAAGAAATTCTCTAGCTAAGTAAATAATAGTCAGTTATCTTCCTCTTTTATTTTCCTCCTTAACAGTTTAAGAAGCTCAGAAATACCACCCCCAAAAAACAAAACAAAACAAAAACAAAAAACCCCACTACATATGCACTAAAAGGCACAGAAAGACTGAAGTAGAAGGTGGTCTATTGTCAGTAAACTTGTCTTAAATATGCTCAACTCTTGCTAAAGTAAAAAAAAAAAAAAAGTAGGGGAATGATTAGAAAGACTGGAGAAGCTTTATTACTGTCTTTTGAATCTAATACAAGATATTAACAGGACTTGAGTTCTCGGGAAGTATGCTTTTCAGGTCTAATGCTTCAAAACTAAAGGGAACGACTTCAACAACTCCAAATTCTTAAAGGAAAAGTTTTGCATTAATGAGTTTTTTAAAGCATAAGGTAGATAATCTTCTAGCTTATGTACATAGTCAAGTCCAAACATTATATCTTGCCATATAGGGGAGAAAGGGAAGTATCCAACTAAAGTATGAAGATTTGGGGTTAGTTCCTGAATTCAGTATACATAAATTTAAATTTCAAACTGAACTTTGATTTCAAAAATATCAGAGTATCTTCAAGTCATTATGAATGCCCCCATATGGTTGAAATAATATATAGATATCTTATCAACAGTTCATGAAAAATCTGCCACCTAATTTCCAAATAGTCCAATTACTAATTAGGCCTTAAGTAGGACTCAGTGAACACTTTAAGGCCTCTTAACAAGATGTTATGACTTTACAATGTAGTCATCAAACTCACTCATAAAAAAATCTGATAACAATATGATTTCACTATACAGTAAATGGAAAAATCAATCATTTGTATCATTTAGCTTGTAATAATGTTGAGAGAATATAAGCAATGTACCTAACTGCTTATTTTGTCCTACTGTATTGGATATTTTAAAATTGTTATCTTAATGTAGAAGATTAGTTATAAGCCATATGGACAAGAATAAATATAAAAGGATGATTAAAGAAGAATGTCACTGTTAAGTTTTTATTTCCTCCTTTGTGGTAGGAACATAAAATATTCACCAATGCAAATTGACCCATTATGTAAATTGCTCTGAGTAAAAGTCTCAGTTAAATTCAGTAATTTCAAAATTGCTTACTTTTAAGATAATACTGAAGTGTTCCCCTTGCTTTCAAGAGTAGAAAGTGTGTAGGTAAAGTGTATTTGTGTGTGTGTGTGTGTGTGTGTGTGGGGGGGGGGGGGGGGGGGGGGGGGGTTCTGCTCAAAAATCAAACCTCACCTTCTGAGTCATGAGCCAGATCTCTGTTAATGAATTTTCTTTTCCTGACATTTGTTGGTTTCTCGTTACAATTTCTCCCACGCTGACTCTACAAAAAGGAAAGATAAAAATCCTTTAATAGAATCTTTTAAAATAAAATCCTGTAAAACCTTAGATCTCTCTCTCTCTCTCTCTCTCTCACACACACACACACAAATATGCATACATAACATAAGTCTACTGATCCTCTCTCTGAATAGACAATGTTGATAAGATCACTTCTAATATTCATTTTCTGCCTTCATTTTCTTTTAAGGCTGGAAATTCAGCAGCAAGTGAGTGATTTCCCAATGCTGATCTTAACACTACTGTTTATCAGTCATATATATTCATGGTATCTCAACATCCAAACATTAAGCTCTAACACTTAGTCCTCTCTCTCTCTCTCTCTCTCTCTCTCTCTCTCTCTCTCTCTCTCTCTCTCTCTCTCTCTCTCTCTCTCTCTTGTTGGATGAACACTAGATTTAAATGCCATGAATTTTTATTCTCTCAGCACTTCTCCCAAAAGAATTAACAGGAGAGGGCCCCGTTCCCCCCCCCCCCCCCCCCCCCCCCCCCCCCCCCCCACCCCCCCCCCCCCCCCCCCCGCCCCCCCCCGGTGATACAAAAAGTGTCAGCATTTGTCTCAACTTCATTCTTTTCCATGTGGCAGAGAAACCCAGCCACAAACTTTGAGGCCAGCAGCTGCTGCCCTCCCTCTCCGCTTCCACTCATGAAGGGAACTTTAATCCGGAAAAAAAAAAAAAAAAGAAAGAAAAGAAGGGGGAAGGGATATTAAAAACAAAACTATGCCGTATCCAAATCACTGAAAGGTAAGCTCATTTTGAAGATGGGACTGCTAGAGGCAGAGTCGCCCTACAGTGGCAACAAAGCAGATAAAGTATCTGCAGTCCCAACCCCCTGCCCCCCCCCCATCTCTCCCCACCCCACCCCGGTCGGAGTCAAGTTTATAAACAGCAACTTTCAAACGGAGCACTCACTGGGGTGACCACGTAAGGCACTTGCTGGTCATAAAATCCATCCATTCTGCTGCTCTTCGCAAATATTAGCTCAGTGTTTTATATTTTGAGCATTTAGCTGGAGATTTCCTCGGGATCTGGACTTCTAGCAACCTAGAGGGGAACAAGATGGCTTTTAGGCTTAAAAAAAAAATCATGAATGAAGCTCTTAAATTTGCATAGCTAATTACCCTCTGACAGTCCCATTCACAAAAATAACCCTCCCTACACCGCCTCCTTCACCTGGTTCCAAACAGAGCTAAGAGAGTTTACAATTTACGTATTTTTTGGTAGTAGTAATAATCCGAACAAGAGGCTATGTATTTATTTACACTCTCGATGTTTCCCTGGGCGATCGGTGTGCCCTGGGCAGCTCAGATTCGTAAACGTGTGCAAAACTAGCAATGGCGATCAACGAAGACTTGCTTTACACCTAACGGGACTAAAAGAGACGGAGACACCTCTTTCCTACGGATAGTTTTTGCAACCCACAACCATGCAATTATCTGGAGAGACAGGAAAAGTTGCTGGAAAGACCCACCTGAAGGCCACGCTAGGAGAACGGCTGCAAAAAATTCCCTCCAAATTTAATAAAAACATTAATTATTGCCCAGCATTTCCCCTTGGAAGCCGAAAGCGCCTCTGACAGAGCTCAATTCGGTGGTTTTTCCTCTACTTCTCCTCCAGGGGCCTCCAATCCAAACTGATGGATCGCTGCCTCCCATTGGCTCCACGTCTCTTTCACAATATCAGATTTCGGGCTGTCAATCAGGCGGCTGGCTGCCCCTTCCCGCGGGTCGCCTGCGCCCCTCGGCCCCATCCAGGGCTCTGCCTGCGGCGCAAAGGTCTGCGCCCTGGAAAGGACACGGAGAAAATCGACTTCCTTCCTAACTCGCCGCTTATTGTTAAGGCGCCGGGGGTTGCTGAAACCATGTCTAACCGAGGTGCCAGATCTCATTACTTGGTGTGTTTGGTCCACTGTTGGGGCTGATTCCGTTAAAAACATTGTTCCATGGTTCAGGTGTAAACTCAGAGGAGGGCTCCACAAAGTCCGAGTCTCCCCAGCCTCCCCTCTCCCCCCCCCCCACCCCGATCTCCAGCCTCTCTACTCTTGACCCCACTAACCTCGCCCCCACTAACCTTTTGGGCCACGTTTTCCCCTCTCATTTTTCAACATTTATCATTGCCGTTGCTTATCAAAAGATTTGCTTTAAATCCATCCTCAATTAAAACCAACTCAAGGGACAGGAAAATGATCTGTGATGGGAGTATGTGGAGGAGGGGGTATTTATTAGGAAGGGCGAAGTGTACAGAGTCACCTAGGCGAGGAAAGTATAAACCCCCCGGTCTTCCCCACGTATCCGTAGGAGAATAGGTATTCTCGCTCCACGGCGGGGGAGGAGGGGAGGAGAGCGGAGGGGACGGGGTGGCTGGGGTGCCCCAGGGACCCGCACGTTTCCTGAGCTTTTGTTATGTATACACGAAGGCGGAGGGTGTCGCTTACTGTACCAGACGCTTTCACTTCCTCTGGAGCTTTGAAACAGCCAGAGCCCAGAGTTTGGGGGCTAGCGGTCAGAAAGCTCGAGTTACAAGAACAATAACCAGGACATCTAAGAAGTGAGGACTACCAGTCTAAAGCCGCTTGCCAATGGAGTTTGGGAACCCCTAAAACGTTCCCGAACCAGCTAAGAGTCCAACTGGGAAGGGGAGGCCTCCGATGGGAGGACGAGGGGGGTCCCGCAGGGCTGAAATTCACCGAGGATCCTGATGGCGAACCGAGCCGGTGACCGGAGTACGTTTCCGGCAGCTGTGCTGCTCGTGGGAAACGTGCTGCAGTTCTCAATTTCTGTTTCAAAGTTTCTTTCCTTAAATGGAGCTTTGTGCAGACACATTAAAATGGAGTGTGAGCGCACCACTCCGTTCGGGACCCACGGAGGAGAGGCAAGGGCTCGACTGTCCCGAAGATCAGCCCTGTTGATTGGGAATGTAATGAATACCTGGACGGCCCGCACAGACCCAGCGCGGACACGGCTGAGCTCCGCGCGCGCCTCCACCGGCGCTTTGAGCGGGAACTCTCATTTTAACCCTGGCCCGGGATGGAGTCAGGGCGCAGCCCGGGCCTCCAGACTGCCATAGTGGAGCTCTCCGGCAGTGTGCTTTGTGAAACGCAGCCACGAGCGGAGTCCGTAACCAGGGCGCCCCGCCGCAGGGTATTCCCGGGATAACTAACCCAACCCCAGTAATCCCAGCAAGTTTCCAAAAACCCTTCCCTGCGGCCGCAGCCTGAGTGGTATCCGGGGCAACCGGGAGAGGGTGGAGCTGCTGGGTAGGCTCTCGGGAGGCTCTCTCCACAGCCAATAACAAACCGTAAATCCCCAGCCCATTGTTGTTTATAGCTGACCCCGCAGCGCTCCGCTAGGTGATTGGCCGCGTGAAGAAAGGGGGCGGAGCGCATCCCGGCCCCCGCGGCCACCTTTCGGCTCCATTCACAAAAATCTCGGCCTCTCCGAGTCACGTGGTGGGGGGGGGGGGGAGCGAGGCGGGGCAGGGGAAATGACACAACAAAGGCCCAAGCTCCCTCAACCAAAAAGAACTTTTTATACCACGCTCTCTCCGTGTTGTCCCCTCGGTGCCACCGACACTAGACGAAGGAGCTTTGGGTCTGGGAGTAATAAAGAGAGAGAGGGGAGAGAGAAAGAGAAGAGAGGGAGAGAGACAGACAGACAGACAAGACTGACTCACAGGGAGCTAATTCCGGGGTGCAAAGTCTAGAAGAAAAGCTGCCCCAAGGACGAGGCTTGAGGGCTGTGAGTGGGAGAGAGGTTTTAGGAAGGATTGAGACTTTTTTGCTTGCTACTTCCTCCAGTCAGCTTTTGAAAGTTCAGAAGAGCTCGACTGTGGAAAGCTTTGAGTTTTCTTAGTGTTCTCCATTAACGAGTTCTGATTTCGTCTCACAAAGTCATTTTTTTGAATCTTTCCGAATATTCTAGGTGTTTTACTCTCTGCAAGCCATCTCCCCCCACCCCCTTCCACTCCCCCAGCTTCCGGCCCCCTCTCTTCTGTCGGGTGGAGCTGAGTAGTGAACCTGGCATTTTCCTACCTCTTGCTGGGGCTTTATACTAACCTGAGTTCTTGGAAAGGACCTCTATCTGGTAACTATGTGAACTTCAACACTACTTGAAAAAGATCCTCTAAAGTCCAAAGCAGTGATCTTTTTCGCTCCAACTCTGTTTTTAAACAGCATAAAATGTTGAGGTTAACTGTGGGAGTATTTGAGAACAGTGAGCAGATCTCTCCTACATTCTTTTCCTTGATATCTCTGAATTTACCTTCGGGTCTTTTCTTTGCCTTAATACTTAGGAAACCCTACCTTTGAGCTTGGTGCCTGTTTATCTTCTATGCTTGATTCTGGGAAAAACCTAGGGACCCAGTGACTAAAGACATTGGAAGGGCTGACTGAATATGTATTTTTAAGAAAACATTGGAGTGGTGGAAAATGTATACAGAGACTGCTAGCTGTTTTAGCCACAAGAAGAGAAAGTCAAAAGTTCCCAAAGTTTCCACTCTTTTTGAGAATGTCTCAAAAAAAAAAAAATACGTTTTGTAAATGCCAGTCCTTCTTGAATGGAAAATTTCTTTTTGGCAGGATGTCAGGCATAGAGTGGCAGAGCAGAGGCCAGCAGCTTTGACATTTATTTACTTGTATTTTGAAATCCCATTTGGGCTCTGAAATAAGATCTTGAGAGAAAGAACCCCCTTACTCCAACAAAGTCCATTTTTGAGTCCGGAAAGTTTTTAGCTTGCATATAAAGCTATTTAAATCTTTATAGCTCCTTTGCTGCTATTTTATAAAGTAAAGTAATATTCATTAGAGGCTTTTCTGCAGTTAACTTATGGTATTACACTGAAAATGTACTTAAATGAATGTAAATAAGTGAATTTCTAAAAGTAGTTTAAGGAAAGAAAGTTTTAGTATAGTACTGCTTGTTTAAAATGCTTAATATGCATGGCTCAAGTGGTAGAGCACTCGCCTTGAGCTGCCCACAATTAACAAAAAAATAAAAATGAAAAAACAGGTTAATATAATGAAAAACAAGTAATATTGGCTTGTTTACTATTAAATAAACTAGTAATGTTTATAATTTGTCTTATTAAATTGCTATGTAGAGTAAATATTGTTGGCCTAGTTTGCACAGGGGTTTATCAAGTAGATAGATAATAAGCCATTAAATGGCAGTGATATTGTTGGGCTCCAGTGGCTCACACATGTAATCCTAGCTGAGGAAGCTGAGACCTAAAGATTCATGTTTAAAGCCTTACCAGGAAAGATAAATCTGAGAAGCTCTTGTCTCTGATTAACCAGCAAAAAGCCAGAAATAGAAGTCTAACGTAAGTGGCAGAGTGCCAGTCTTGAGTGAAAAAGCCAAGTAAGTAGAGTAAGAGACCCTGAGTTCAAGCCCTGGTACCTGTGCAAAAAGAAAACAAACAAAACAGCATTGGCATTGGAAATGAATGAGTGAAAGTAATTCCAGAGGAAAACTTGAGAATCTTAATACAATTGTGAGACATCATTCTCTCAGTGGGCTGGCTCTCTGTGGAAAGGAAATCAAAAATTTAGGAGGAAAGTAGAGCCCAGCAAAAAGGTAAAAGAAAATATTCCCTCTCCCACCATTGTTAAACTGCTGAAAAATCTGTAAACTCTTGTGAATACAGAGTTATTATGAAGATGTAGTTTTAAATTTTTTCTTAACTATACTAGAAGTCAAAATGGAAGACATAAAAATAATATATTTAATCCATCAAGTTGAAAAGAAGTTTCAAATCTGCAGAAATTTGGGTGAGACTATATGTTAAATCTACTCAACATATCTCACTGGTTGAAATGTAACCCTTTTAAAGTTAGGGTACAGTAGCTGTTATGCCCTAAAAATTATAATATTTATCAAATCTTAAAATTAAATCCAATAATCCTCATTTGAAAATTCTAGCCTGGTAAGTAAGGGAGTATAAGGATTTATAAAAGGAGGAATCTAGAAGCAACTCAATATGTATCAGTGAAGGAATGGTTTCAATAAAGTACCATACTTTCATGTCTTGGAGCGTAGCTATAATTATAGGCCTGTTAAAGAGCATGCTAAGAAACTCTTGTTAAAAAGTCAACTTCCCGGATGTTACCACATTTCTGATTCAGTAGGCTTGAGACTGAGATGAGGTGCAAGAAGCAGTGTAATTCCATTGCAGATAGTGTTGCATTGTTTCTCCAGTAAGAATCACTGGGTTGAATTTCAATCAGAAGTGCAAAGGGGGACCTGCTTGTTTTAGTCACATATTTGGTTGATCCACATATTGTAGACCATCATGGGTAATTCACTGACATTCCAATTTCAAATTACATATAAAAATCCAAGCTTTAGCCAGTCACCGATGGTTCATGCCTATAATCCTAGCTACTCAGGAGGCTGAGATCTGTGGATGGTGGTTCAAATCCAGCCGGGGCAGGAAAGTCCATGAGACTCCAATTAACCACCAGAGAACCAGAAGTGGCTGTGTAGCTCAAGTGGAAGAGTGCTCTCCTTGAGCTAAAGAGCTCAGGGACAGTGCCCAGGCCCAGAGTTCAATCCCCACAACCAACAATAACAACAGCAACAAAAATAAATAAATAAAATAAAAATCCAAGCTTCAAATATTGCCAGAAAAAAATCTGGGAAAATAGTAACACTGGGCCCAACTTTCCACATGACAAATCCTGTTGCAAAGCATCAGGAAAGGGGTGAGTTTTGTAGGCAATCATCAACAAGCAATGACATGTCTTCAGGGGGGTCATAAAGAAATGTTGTAATGGTCCATACTTCCAATCTGTGTTTGTCTTGCCTATGTTAACTATCTGACCTTAATCATGATTTGCATATGCCATCTAGGATTTATCTGTGACCTAGCAGATTAAATGGAAACAGAACATGTGTTAAAACAAAAATAAATTCTGTATGCCCAGGAGGTATAGATATAGTTAAACACATGGCACACATTTTCCTAGGTTTTTATTTCACTTTTCTTCTCTAAAAAAGTTTTATTAGATATTTATTGTTTTCCTGGATACCTTCCTGTCATTTAACACTATAATGTGCACCTTTTAGATCCTATGGTCCTTTGGAAGGTTACCCACAACACTATTTGGGTTTTTTGGTTTTTTTTGTCGGGCATGAGGCTTGAACTCTGGGCCTGTGTGCTGTCCCTCACCTCTTTAGCTCAAGGCCAGCACTCTACCACTTGAGTCACAGCACCACTTCTGGTCCTCTGGTGGTTAATTGGAGTTAAGTCTCATGGAGTTTCCTGTCCCATCTGGCTTTGAACTTCGATACTCAGATCTCAGCCTCCTCAGTAGCTAGGATTACAGGCATTAGCCACCAGCACCCAGCCAGGCAGAAGAAGTTTTGTGTATAGAAGAGTCATATATTCAGGTGGTTATGGAGCTTAAGTGATACATATGATTTAAAATAACTGATAAGGAATCTCTTGGTGAAGTGAATTATTTCTATTTAGAATTGAAGCTATTTTTAAGAACGTTAAAGTAAATAATAGGTCAACAGACTTCCACATCTTTTCTTGTAGTTGTTTTGTGGACTTCAGTGAAAGACTCAAGTGTAGTTGCTCTGCTGACTTCAGATTAAAAGTCAGTTAGTTCTGGGTACTGTTCTTTCATACCTGTAATCCTAACTACTCAGCAGGCTGAAAGCTGAGGCAGGAAAAGTTCATGAGACTCTTATCTCCAATTAATCAGCACAAATATGAAAGTGGAGCTCTGGTGGAATACCAGCCTTCAGCCAAAAAAGCTAAGGAACAGCTCCCAGGCCCTGTATTCATGTCCCAGTAATAGCAAAAACAAACAGATGTCAGGTTAATAATAAGACAAAAAGCTTCAAGGAGTTGGTTGTAGAAATGGAATTAATTTTGAATGATTTAAAGTACTACTAATTCAGTTTGTGTTTTACATGTACTAAATATTAGGAGAGTAATGTTTCCAAGCTGACATTCCAAAGCATCTCCTCCATAAATTATTTCTACAATGAAGTTTCAACCTCAAAAGAAGTATTAGGGAAAACTCCTTGTGAGCTCTCAAAGCTGATGTTAATCTGTGGTTCTATATTCTGTGATGATCTTCATCATTTAATAAATTCCTTAGGACCCATAAACACAAAAGGTGTTTTATGCATTTTGTCAGACAAATAAATTAATGAATAGGTAGCATACGTCTGAGCAGTCTCTCTCCAAACTATAAACAAATTTAAAATATTAATCTAAGCAATATGTAGGCAATAACTGTTCTAGAAACAAATAAACAAACAAATGAGGACTGAAAAGGCCAAACTATCTGCATCTAATTAACTTTAAGATATAAGTTTCTTTTCTTGCCTGGCCCTGTGTTGTATGTAGTCCCAATCACTGAGTAAGATAAAGTGGGAGGATCATTTGAGAGCAGCCTGGCCAATTAATGAGACCCATGTATTGAAGAACAAAACCACACCCCCTCCTCCACAACACACATACCACCACCAAAAACAATACATCAAAATCAAATTCTGGAGAATAGATCTCAACTGCTTTTCCTCCAATTTCACCACCATCACCACCAGCACCACACACACAACACCCCCCCCCCCCACACACAAGCTAACAAATCATAACACAAAAGGTATTAGATAATGTTCATTTGATTGTGGTATATCATATTCATTTTTATGAATACAATTCTTATTTGTCAATCATATCTCAATAAAGGTAGAAAATGAAGAGGCAAAAATGTTTGCTCTTAAAATGATCTTTGAAAGACAATTAAAACTTCACTGAGCTAAGTATATTTTTCTAATGTGTAGGTTTATTTCTTTTTCTTTTCCTGGTTTTGGCACAGAAACATATTCTTTGTGATTTCTAAGGACATGTTGTTTATGTGACCAACAGTAAAACTAGCTGAAGTATAGAATTCAGAACTTTGCTTCCTATTGGTTGTTCTTTTATTTATCATATGAAGGGCTTATGTTCTAGAAATCACTTATAAAATAAAACCTTTGTTTTATTTTCTCTCCTTTTTTGCTGGTACTTGAACTTGAACTCAAGACCTCACACCATCACTCAGCCTGCTTGTCATCCCAGCTGTCTGTCTGCCACTTGAGCCATGCCTCCACCCCTGCTTTTAGGAAATTGGTGATTTGGGAGATGGGAGTCTCACAGACTTTTTTTTTTCCTGGCTGCCCAGGTCCCAGGCTCCTGACTAATACTGCTAGGATTATAGGTGTGAGTTACCAGTAACAGGCTGGTTTTCTTACCAAGGGCTGTGTTAGACTCACTTGGAGACTGGGAGAAGCGTAAAAGAAAGCTTGGCATCAGACAATCATGGATTTCAATTTTGGATCCAACGCAGGTGAGATTTCTTCATCATCTCTTTGAGTGTCAGTTTTCACATCTGTGTAGTGGACTAAAGCCTATTTCTCCAAATTGCTGCAAAGAGGAACTAAGTAAACCTATTTCAATTACCTAGCTGAATTGGTACTCTATAAAAGTTGCCATTCTTGTACAGTTAGAGCTTTTCTCTAGTATGTGACAACATATTCTCCTGCAGGCTAGGCTTCTTTGGCCAGCTGCCATGGAGATCTGTCCATATGATTTTCTGGCTGGCTTTTAGGTTTATGCTTGACACAGAGAACAGCCTGACTTCCTGCTCCTGATGAAAAACGGCATTCTGGCTTTCCATCCATGAGGGCTTGATTCCTGGCCTCCAATACAGACAAGAGACTGTCTGCTTGCTCAGACAGGGAATTAACACATCAGAGCCTTGTCCCCAATCCCTGGTGGTCAGCTGACTTGAAGCCTCTCACAGCACACCATTATCTCACAGTTTAAGATCTCCTCACTGAGTTCAAAAGTCTAGCACATCAGGAGACTTACTCTCAAGAAAGTAAAACATAATGATTCCAAAACCAAGCAGTTTCTAAAAGGGGGCAAAAGAATGGCCTTGTGTCCATCACTTCCCTAAACCCTAGAAAGTTCCCTCCTGAATAAGGGTCACCAATGATATTTAAGTCAACTTCTTGGTATTTGAAGAACAATGTGTCTTTGAACTCTGTAATAGTGATTTCACTTCTTTGTGATCTTCCTGAATTCCCTTTTATATTTAAAATGTTCCTTTTGTCCTGGATTTCTTCTCAAGCTTAAAAATAACCATTTGACTACAGGCATTTCATGTGAGCACATCAAAGACAGCTACAAATCTTTTTTGTCTGTGTGACATACTCTAAATAAAACCCAGGAGTTTGTTCTTGGTTCCCTTTTAGATTTTGTAAGTTGAAATTACCCCTGCTCCAATTGTGTCAAATAACGTCAATGTTCATTAGCTTGCCAAATATATTTGGGAACAACTGGGGGTACCCAGGAATAAGTTATTTATGAATGGAAGTCTTACCTTTTTTTAGGGAAGATTCTTGTGTACTACTTTTGATATCATTGAAGTCGAAGGCAGGCAGCACAAGGGCACTGAGGAGAGGAACTCCATTGCTTCAGGTGTGTGGATGGGTAGGACTTTAAAATAGTCTATTTGTAGAAAGTCAAAATACACCAGTCTCAACCACTCTTACTGAAATCTACTCTTAATTCTTAAAATAGTGTTAGTTGTTGAAATAGAAGAAAGGCCATGACATTTATTATAAATAGCTCTTGTTATCTGACTCATTCCTGCTATAATAGGGGATCTGAGTGCAGGGATGCAGATAACTTGATTTTAAGAAGAGGAAGAGGGATTCACAGCACACTTAGTTTGTTATCAATGTTATTTTTAGTTGGGTGTCAGCAGCACACTAGAAACCCTGGCTACTCAGAAGGCTGAGATAAAAAGATCTAGATTGGAAGCCAGGCCAGGTTAAAAAAAAAAATCTGAGAGATTTTTATCTTTAAAAAAACCAACAAGATGGTAGAGTGGAGGTATGGATCATGTGGTAAAGCACCAATCATGAGCAAGAAAGCTAATGGAGACAACAGGCCCTGAGATCAAGCTCTGGTATTGATACAATAAGTAAGTAAATATATAATTAATCTTATATCCTATATCTGATCATTGATCAGGAACATTCAAAGTTATTTTATCTAACTTTTATTTTGTGTGTGACTGTTTTGGGACTATAATCTCAGGGCCTGGGCACTCTTCCTAAGCGCTTTTCGTTAAGGCTAGTGCTCTACCACTTGAGATACAATTCCACTTCCAGCTTTTTAAAAGGTATTTAATTGAAGATAAGAGTGGCGTGGCCTTTGCTGCTCACACTGATTTTGAAGCTCAATCATCAGATTTCAACCTCCTGAGTAGCTGAGATTGCAGTATGAACCTCCAGTGCCCAGTTCATTTTTTGTTCTTGATATCTATGAGTGGTTAGACACAAAAGTAGGCCCATAAGGCTGGGGACTACCTAGGAAAACTAGGAAGTTGGGGAAGCTTTTGGTCTAGCAGGGCCATAATGACAAGCTCAATATCTAAATCCACTTCCTCTTAAAGTTAGGTAGTGACAACCACAGAAAACTTTGCTAAGCCTTCATTGAAGTCCCATGTACTCAGCTAAACTCCTCTAATTTCTCTATACTCTGGAGTTCCAGAAAGGATGGGGGGAATAAATGGCCTTGTAGACCACTAGTCCCTTTCCAGTCAGGTGACCCTACTCAAAGCAGGGAAGGGAGTTTATCTTCAGGAAATAAAAGAAGCATGAATTCTGCCAGAAAGATAGATATAAAAATATTATTTTGATCCTTTCAGAGCAATGAAAATAGAACATAAATTACTGCCTCAAGCATCTTTTCTTTCATATGCATGGTGAATATATTCCATATTTTACTCATTGTAAATGTTGATATATTAAAATAATGGTCAACACCCAATCTTTGATAAGGGAGCCAAAAACATCAGATGGAAGAAAGACAGCCTCTTCTCTGGTTTATTCAAATATTGTAGTTTGTAAGTGCATACTTTTAAATTTAGTTCTTGTTAATTGAAGGAGAGCTCTTAGCATTATTATGAAGGCCATGCTTGCCAGATTGGTAAAATGGTGGTTTCAGCCCTGCCCCGAGACATTTAAGACCGTGGGGTTGAGAGAAGGGGCGGATGGACACGATTGAGCAAGTGTGGAAGTGCTTTGAGCTACGCCACGTTCCATGTGAAAGTGGGTATGCGTTCCTCCTCCAAAACAAACCCCTGCTTCCCACACAGTAGCTGACCACCTACTGCCCTAAGTGTGTGGCCCCTGCTGAGCCGCATGGTGACTAGGGTTTCCCAGATTTGCTCTGAATTCAAGGTTGTAATGCAGCTGAACTGGAGGCAAAATAGGGTCGAAGGAGGAAAGGCTGTTGAAGACCTTTCTCCAAAAATACTGTCCCCTAGAGCTACTCCAGTACCCTTGGTTTCTGATTTTTTTTTCTTCAGTATTGAGTATGGATTCGAAGGAAGAAGTCAGGTGACACCTGACTGCAAAAATGTTTATAAACAAATAAGCCTAGTCTTCTTACATTTTGGTATAAAGCTGTGAACTTCGTAACTTTGTAAAGCAAAGTATAGAGCAAATACAATAG
The DNA here is from genome assembly GCF_019054845.1 of Dipodomys spectabilis. NCBI lineage: Eukaryota > Metazoa > Chordata > Mammalia > Rodentia > Heteromyidae > Dipodomys > Dipodomys spectabilis. The sequence continues at coordinate 1,132,481 of NW_024870867.1, forward strand.
GAGAATAAAGTACTTTTACTAATTGAAAAAAGAAAGAAAGAAAGACAGCCCCTCCAACAAATGATGCTGGCAGAATTAGCTAAACACGTGTAGAAAACTGAAGTTAGAACCTTATATATCACTCTGCACTAAAATCAATTCCAAATGGATCAAAGACCTTGAGGTAAGAGCAGATACCCTGAAAATGTTACAAAAAGGGATAGAAGAAACACTAGGGCTCCTTGGCATAGTCAAAATTTCCTAAATAAAGATCCAGAAACACAACAAATCAAGGAAAGGCTGAATAAACGGGATTTCATTAAACTTTGGGGCTTCTGCATGGCAAAGATAAGCAAGATAAATAGAAAGCCTATAAATTGGGAGAAAATCTTCACAAGCTATACAACAGACAAGGGCTTCGTATCTAAAATACACTCAGAGCTAAAAAAATTAAACCCTCCAAAAATGATTCCTCAAAGAAACAACCACGCCATTAACAAGTGGGCTAAAGAATAAAAAAAAGAGACTTTTCTGGAGAAGAAGATTGGCCAATAGACACATGAAGAAATCTTCAACATCTCTGGCCATAAAAGAAATGCAAATCAAAACAACATTGAGATTCTACCTTACTGCAGTTAGAATGGCCATTATAAAGGAAACAAATAATAACAAATGCTGAGGAGGATGTGGCCAAGGAGAATGCTACTACACTATTGGTAGGAATGTAAACTTGTTCAACCACTCTGGAAAGCAGTGTGGAGGTTTTTCAAAAGACTAAACATAGAGCTCACTTATGATCCAGCAATCCCACATCTGGGCATTTACCCAAATGGTCATAAACAAGGCCACACTAAAGCTATCAGCACAACTATGTTCATTGCAGCATTATTTAACATAGCTAAGATATGGAATCAACTCAGATGCTCCTCAGTAGATAAATGGATCAAGAGAATATGATATGTGTGTGTGTGTGTGTGTGCGCGCGCACGCGTGTGCATGCGCGCACACATGTGAATTCTATGCTTCCATCAATAAGAATGACATGGCCCCATTTGTTAGGAAATGGAAAGACTGCGAAAAAATCATATTAAATGAAGTAAGCCAGACCCCAAAAAACATAGACTCCATGGTTTCCCTCATTTGTAATAATAAGTAAATGCCTAGGATAGTCTTAGGAGAGTTTTACAATAACCCAATAGCTATGAGCACATAAAATGATGCTAATCAAAATGATCTCCATGAAACAAAAGGTATTTTTCTATGGGTGTTTTCCTTTTCTTTTTTCTCTTTCTTTCTTTCTTTTTTCTTTGTTAGTGTATTGTTTGCAGTTTTTTGTTTGTTTGTTTTTATTTTGTCGGTCATGGGGCTTGAACTCTGGGACTGGGCGCTGTCCCTCAGCTCTACAGCTCAAGGCTAGTGCTCTACCACTTGAGTCACAGTGCCACTTTCGACTTTTTCTGTTTATGTGATGTTGAGGAATCAAACCCAGGGTCTCATGCATGCAAGGCAAGCACTCTACCACTGAACCACCTTCCCAGACTCTTGTTTGCAGTTTTTTTTCTTTTGTCTTTCGTGTTTTTTGTTTTTCCTCCTCTGGTTTATTCCCCGTGAAGACTGTTTCTGAATTTTGTACTCTTTGTCTTTTATATACGTTTATCTGAATAAATGGTGGGACAGAAATGGTGGGAGAAAGAGTGAACCAATGGAACAGTGATATTCACTAGACACTACATTGGAAATGAACTTTACATTCTGGGAGAAGGGGAGTGGGGAGGGGGTGGGAAAGTAAGAGAAAATTAGGGAGGAGGTAACACTGTTTGAAAAGAAATGTATTCATTACCTTGCTTATGTAACTGTGACCCTTCTGTACATCACTTTTACAATTATAATAAAATAATGGTCAAGTACATGTCTCCAATATAACAGTATTGTAGCATCAAAGCATCAAATGGGACACTAGAGATGATACAGTGTGGATTCTTCATCTCAGGGGAAATAGAATTAAGAACCAAAATATTGTAAACTTCTTATAATATCTTTTGTTACTTGAAGAAAATTATATTATCATAATTATATATTTTGTTATCTGAAGAAAACTTACATACTATTTTGTTCAGAACCAGCAGTTCTTTAACTATCTAAGAACTATAAAAAAACTAATTAAATAAATGTATATATAAGACACAGGGTACTAAAATCAAATACAGTGACAACAGGGGATAAACCAAAAGGAAAAAAATGAAAGAAAAAAATAACTTCACACAGTACATTAAAAACAAAAACAGCAAAGAAAAACACTTGCTTCCATAACTTGGGTTCATTTTGATTAGCATCATCTTATATGGTCATGTGTGCATAACTATTGAGCTATTATGATCCTCTGCTAGGACTATCCTAGACATATACTAATTATTACAAATGAGGGAAACCATGGAACCTATCTTAATTTCACTTAATTTGATTTTTCCCAAGTCTTTCCATTTCCTTATGAATAGGGCTTGTATATACATTTATCTGATTTGGGGAAGGGAAGGGAAACAACAGAATGGTGAGAGAAAGGACAAATTGTTAACCAATGCAACAGTCCTACTCAGAAGACAATATGTTGGAAATGAATGTTACAACTTGTAAGGGAGGATTTGGAGAGGAGGGTAAATGGGAGAAAAACAAGGGAGTGGGTAACAATGTTCTACAAAAAATGTACTCATTACCTAATGTATGTAACTGAAAATCCTTTATACATCACCTTGACAATAAAATTAAATAAATGATTAGGCTAAATTTGATATAAAATTAGCCTAACTAAGGATATTTTTTTTAATCTTTTACCTTTTTGGAAGCTGTGCGCTGGTGGCTCACTTCTGTAATCCTAGCTTCTCAGGAGGTTGAAGTCTCATGATCAAGGTTCAAAGCCATCTCAGATAGAAAAGTCCCCGTAAGACTCTTATCTCCAATTAAACACCAGAAAACAGAAGGAAGTGCTGTGGCTCCAAGTGGTAGAGTGCTAGCCTTGAGTGGAAAGAGCCTAGGGACAGTGTTCAAGCCCTATGAACAACAACAACAACAAAAATGCTTTCAGTCCTGGGGCTTGAACTCAGGGCTTGGGTGCTATCTCTGAGCTGTTTCTGCTCAAAACTAGAGCTCAACACTTGAGCCACAGCTCCACTTTGGGCTGTTTGGTATCTTTTATTGGAGATAGAGTCTCACTGACTTTCCTGCTCAGGTTATCTTTGAACCACAATCCTCAGATCTATGTATTCTGAATAGCTAAGAATTATGGGTCTGAGTAACCAGCATTCAGATAGACTAAGGATTTTTGATAGCCAATCTAAATATATTATCAGAGCCAGAGAGAATTCAATATTTAATTTTTAAACTTTGCTACAATAACACACTGTTCATTTACCTGGTTATTTGTTGGTTGGTTGGCATTACTGGAGTTTGAACTCAGCGCTTCAGGTTTGCTAATCAGGCACTCTACCACTTGAGCCACATCTTCAGCCAAGCAAAACATTTTAAATAATCCTTTAACTTAAATTTACAGCCTGAAGCAATTAGGTATAACTATTGTGCAGTAGTTATTAGTTGCATGTTAATCTCTGACAAAAAAAGTATAAAACTGAGCTCTAAATTCTCTTTGCTACTATAACCTTTCTAACTCTATACTAAGTTCTATAAACAAAAAGTACACTTAAACATACGGTTATGGATTTTAAGTGTCATGACAGAGTAGTAAAGTTTCTGAAATAAGGTTATAGAATACAGCCTAAGAAAGTGTTTTTTATATAATTTTGCTTAGATCATAGCCCATCTTACAGAGAAGCAATGATCTGATACAATTATTAAATGTCGAGTTTCTTTTTAATGCAAGGTCAATTTAAGCATGTAAAATATTCTTCATGAATTGTTGGTTTGTTTCTTATGCCAGTTATGGGGATTGAGCACAGGGACTGAGCTTATTCAACCTATAATTTGAGGTACCACGTATCAGAGCCAACGAAGACACACTTGAAAATTCAGACTTCCAGAAATTTTGTCATGAATTTCATGAGAAATTCATAACAATTCCATCTTTTCAGTCTTTTTTTTTTTTGGATGGGGGACAAACAGGAAATAAAACCCAAATCTGATAATGATTGTAAACAGTTTTAAGTATTTTTCCAGCTTTCTAATAAGGCCATAAGAAGCAAATATCTATCTGATTAAGTTTCACACTAGTTGTAGTTTCAAGATAGAATGTTTACAGTTTTACCTCTAGAAACAATGTTAGACTACGATATAGATTTTAGATATTAAAGATAGATGTGTGTATAGTAAAAATGAACAATACAGACATATGTGAATTGTAGATAATTGTCCAGGTCTCATTTTCCCAGGTGAATTTGGATTTAATTTCCATACAAACTACTACGGCTCTTCTATGGCTCAGGTAGATTGTTAGCAACAGTATGATTTGGACAAGTCATTGTGCTTCTCCTATTTTTCATGTTCAAGGATAATGCTAACTGAGTCAATTTTATGGTCTATATATAATCAATAAAGAAAAAATGACTTTTCATTTCAAAAGTAGATAAAAGTGCCAAAAGGTAAGAAATTCAAAAGGTGAGTGACTCAAGAAAACCAGAATTATAAATCACACATTACTATCACTTATCCAGTTAGTGGTTAGTGTAGAATTACCATCTTGAATATGGAATGTCAAGTACCATAAGTGTTTGTAGAGCAAAGAGATGATGGACATTTTTCTTGTAGAGATGATGTGCATTTTTCTTGTAGAGATGATGGACATTTTTCTTGTAGAGATGATGGACATTTTTCTTGTAGAGATGATGCACATTTTGGTATGAATTAAAAGCCTCAGGGAAGGAATGCCAAACACAACAAAGTTTAAGGGTTATGAGAGTACTACAACCTGAGAGCTTTAAAACGATCATCTCTTCCAACTGTAGAGATTAGGAAAAGCTTTGGGGGAAGAGATGGCATTTGAGCTGGAATTTAATGAACAAGTTTTCAACAGGAAGAAATTTAAGGCCATTGTCAGTGGGATAAAAAGCCATATAGAACAGGTACTTGAAATGGTCAGTTTTTTTCTTTCAATAAACGATTCTTTGCAATTGACAGGATGAAGACAGGTCTGAAAAGTGAAGCATGTGCCATGTATCTTGAGGACTTTGATTGTTTTATTCAGGAGCTCACAATTTTTTTTTCAGGAGAGAATGATTAACTGCTACAAGATTCTAAAGAGTATTTAAAAAATCAAACTGATAACATGCAGGAAAAAAGAAAACTCCAGAATAGAGAATGCTACAAGGACTTGTGCTCAGAGGGGAATGACAGAAGATTTTTAAGCACAAAGTCTTTCATTTGTCTCCAGGAAGACAGCTTATTTATAAGAAACTATGATGCTGTTCCTGAAAATAGGCATGCTGCTCCTGTTAGCTTATAAGAAATCAATGTTTTAAAAATGAAATACAAGTATTGGGGTCTTGACATTTCAGCATGTATAAGAATCACTAATGAAAAACACAGATTTCTGAGACTGAACCCTAGAAATCTTGACATAGTGTCATGAGCAACATAAAAATTATGAATTTAAACACCCTAGAAACTAACAAGCCAGGTATTGTGCAGATTGCTTTGACACTGATTGGGAACATGACCATAATGACAAAAGGACACATTACAACTGGGTACTGCTGGCTTATACCTGTAATCTTAGTTACTTATGAGGTTGAGATTGGTGTATAGTGGTTCAAAGCCAGCTCTGGCAGGAAAGTCTGTGAATCTCTTACAGCCAATTAATTAGTAAAAAGCTAGAAGTAGAAGTGTGCTCAAGTGCTAGAGGACTAGCCTTGAGCAAAAAAGCTAAGGGAGAGTACCTGGGACCTGAATTCAAGCCCCAATACTGGCACAAGTGGGCCACACATGCTTGTACCCTCCAAGCCCCACACAATGTTAGGTTACTGTCCACGTCTCTTTGGCTAAGTGGATGTGTACTTGCATTGTCTCATTTAATCCCCACAGTAAGCCTGAATTGTGGTTATTTATATTATTTTCTAACTTGCTGTAAACTGAGAACTGGAGGCATTCAGAAGCACTGTGAAATCACTGTATGAGGTAAAATTCAGTATATAAACCAAAGACTATCTGACTTCAGAACTCACATTGGAGAAATTTATGGTATTACACACCATAGCCTTTGTCTATCTTCTTCTTTCTGTTTTCAAAGTTTCCACTGATTGGGATTAGTGCCACATTTAGCAAGATTGCCTGATTAAATTTACTCTAGTAAAAAATCTCACTCCTAAGTAGAGAAAGACCAGCTGGAACATAACCAGTCATCATAGTGGGATGCCCTAGATATGAAGATGCCCACTCTACTGAGAATAATACATATGCACATAGCAGTAATTCCAAAATAAATATAGAAAATTTCTGCAGCATGTGTTATTATAACCATTTAAGCAAAAAACATAAGAACTTTAAAGTGGGGCATGATCATTGCCTTGAAGATTTTTTTTCTCCTTGTCTTAAAATAAATTCATGATCTTGAAGCCTAAGTATTAATTGTCTAAAGGAATAGCCATCATTGCACATAATGTAAGCAGACTTAACTTTATTCTTTTTTCTATAGCCACTTGGTTCAAACTAAAGTAACTTTTTAGATAAAAGAGCTACAAATTTGCCAGTTTTCCTATGATGCTGGAAACATTACTAACATCTTTTAAAAAAGAAAACAAAAGTAATATTCAAAGTTAAATTCAAAGTTCAATGAACCTATAGTAGATATTTTTCCACTTTCAGGCTAAAAGAGACAACAATTAATAAACATTTTTCCCAAAACTTAAGAAAAAATACATAAAACTTTCCATGAGTTGTAATTGCAATTAATATCTGTTACTAGTTGTAATTTTTCTGGTTCCAATCCAATAACTACTCATGGTGATGTTATTTGTTTCTGAAAATGATCACTGAGGAAGAAGAGATGTTGATACTTTTAGTTGATGATAAGTCTTCATTTGCTTTCCTAAAAGCAGTGTTGTTTTGTGTAGTAGCATTTTTACTTTGATCCAGAAGTGAATAGTGGTATTAGACTTAGCCATCAAAATGAATTTATTTAAGTTCTTATTATTTTAGGTATCTTGGGGCTGAATTTTGTTAAAGTTACTTAGTATCAACTATTTCCCAGACACAATGGTAAATCATACAAGAAAATTATGAGCATTGACTTCTCTGATTTTATTTTTTCCATTTGTATGAGCATGTTGTATATCTGCCATTTTCAAGGAACTTATTAACTCAGCATTAGAAGCACATAAAATGCCTACTCAGTTCCATGAGTAGACTATTTGATATATGACATCAGAAATATGATACATGATAAAGAATATGTAATTGTAAAATGTGTTGTATGCTAGTGTTGCAAATTTTCTTTAGGTTCTTTAAAATAATTAGCCCAAATGCTAGAATTTTGCCTTGACAGAGCATACAATGGCTAGCTTTCACATACCATTCCACTATATATATATATATATACATATATATATATATGTATATATATATATTCTGATATATACAATTGAATTTTTCATGGCTTGATAATAGGAAGACAGAAGAGAAACTTTTCACAGAAATAGAAGACTAGGGATAGAAAGCCAAAATGATTATTTACTTAACTTTGACTATTGAGAAACTCAAGACAATCCATTAAAGCAGATAAAACTACTGTATAAATATACAAAAGTAAAGAAAAATAAATAAATCTAAGTCAATAAAGCTTTCACAAATAATAAAAATAGTCTGAATATCAAAGTATATAATGTGTATATTTGAAAATGCCATAATAAACCTATTTCTAAAAGAAAATTCAAGAAAAAAATTACAAAGCAGTGGAGACAGGGAAGATTTTTAAAAAGAGTAATATAGGGACATGAATACAATCTAAGTACATTATATGCCTTTATGGAAATACCACGGTAAAACCCCTCACTTTATACAATTAATATACATACAAAAGTCTTTAAATCTATAAGATCATACTCCTAGTAAAAACTGTATGGAATAGACTTGAGGCTGGGAATGTGGCTTAGTGGTAGAGTGTTTACTTAGCATGCATAAAGCCCTGGCTTTGATTCCTCAGTAACACAAAAACAGAAAAGACCAGAAGTGGCATTGTGGTTCAAGTGGTAGAGTGCTAGCCTTGAGCAACAGAAGCTCAAGGACAGTGCTCAGGCCCTGAGTTCAAGCCCAGGACTGGATATAAAAAAAATAAAATAGACTTGAAAAATAGACACTAGTGTCTCACACCTGTAATCCTAGCTACTAAGTGCTCTGAGCTCTGAGGATAGAAGTTCAAAACCAGCCTGAGCAGAAAAGTCCATAAGACTCTTATCTCCAATTAACCAGAAAAAAGTTGGAAGAGGAAGTGTAGCTCAAATGGTAGAGTTCCAGCCATGTGCAAAAATTCCAAGCAAGAGCAAAGGCCCTGAGTTGAGGCTCAATACTGGAACACAAAATAAGTGAAAAAATATTTTTTCTGTAAGAATTTGTCATATTTTTGAATATAAAAAATTTGAGCCATTTATATATATCATCCTTGTGATTTTATTTGATGTATTATGTTACAAATGTAAAGTGAAACATTGTACAAGCATTGAGAATGCCGATTGAGACATTTATATAATCTTGCTTATTCTGTGTACCTACATTATTGTGTATATGTAAATGTAATTCCAATATGTGTATAAATGTCTGTACCTTGAAGGAAATACATAGACATTTAAATACTGTTTATGTCATGGTTGTAAATAATTTTCTTTTTTAAAAAAATCTTCTTAAAGCTGTCCATGATGACACATACTTGTTATCTTAGCACTGGGGATTCTAAGGCTTAAGAATTGTGAGTTCAGTGCTTGGGCTACATGGCAAGATTCTCAAGAAAAAAAAAATCAGGCCACACCAAACCAAACCATGCTTAAAAACTGTGAATTTTCCAAATATAGATATTCTTATAAAATTAAAAGGGAATAAGAAATATTCCCCATTGCCTCTATCTTGGAAAATGAATCAGATGAAAAATTAAGAAAATAAATTAACTTCCAAGCCAAGCCAAAATTCTACTGCTGCTTGGACAGGTTTGCCAACTGTATCGGTCAGTCCTGTGGTAGTGAATTGCCATACTAGGTAACAAGACTGACTCCTTAAATTAGGAAGACTGTTCAGCATCATGGAGAAGCGTAGAGAAAGTCAGCCCATTTGATTTGAAAGATCGTAGGAAAGTCTGTTAACTGTCATATTGATATTGCCTAAAGAATAAAGCATTACTATACTCATTTGATGAGTCCAAAAAAACATACTTAATCTCTTATGTTCCAAACACATATCAAATATGTTATCTGAAGTTTAGGGCAGCCTCGGCCCTTGCATGTTTCAAGAGAAGAATTCAGGAAAGACATGCACATACGTGAAGATGACAGAAAAGTATGCTAGAGAACAGTGACAGGTTAAGCTAACACATAAAATAGAACACTTTAGTTCATGTCTGCCTTCTTCCTCCATCTGTCTGGTTACAAATCTTGATCTTGCATTAACTATTGAGAATGGGTGGTTTTCTCATTGGTCTCCTTCTTGTCTCCTGTAAAGTTGTGTGAGGCCAAAGATTTACTGTCTCATTCTTATTTCATCATGTTTTGGGTTCTTTTTCCTTTCTCATTCTTTCTGGGACTTTTTTTCTTTTTTTGTAGGTCATGGGGCTTGAACCCTGGACTTGGGCGCTGTCCCTGAGCTTTTCAGCTCAAGGCTAGGACTCTACCACTTGAGCCACAGCGACACTTCCTTTCTCATTCTTTTACAGCCTCCTGCACCCATTTCATTGCCAGGTAGGTTTTTTATCCCGCCATCTGAAAGCTGTATAGACTGAAATTCCCTGCCTGCTTCTCTATTAACCTCATGTTAATACTTTTGCACAAGACACAAGAGCTAGTCACAAAAACTTCAAAAATCTCAGTATGCAATAACATTTCATACCTCTTCCAAATATTCTCACATCATAAAACACAGAACAAAAGAGCAAGTAGACAGACATGTTTCACATCACAGTCACTTTGATAGCCCTTGCCATTTTTTTTTAAATTTAAGTTTTAGTGAAGAATTCAGTTTGGTATAACAAGATAAAGTAAATAGATATGAAAAAAAAAGGCAAAATATTTCCTGTTCCTCACAGAGGAAATGAGAGCTAAGATGGCTCTTGTCTCTGGCCTTTATGTTTTCTGAGCTGGCAGAGAACACAGGGTCATGTTGTTGGGAAAGGGGAACTGTTAGGTAGATAGGAGTAAAAAGTGGTAGACCTAACACGTGGCAGATAACACGTATCTCATCATGGTGTTTCTTGTTTCCATAGTGCCTTATGCTCCTGCTCAAATGTTTCTTCCAGTTCAAACTCTTCTTCCTATATAAATCTCTGGGTGTCAGCTCAACCAATGGAAAGAGCCAGGCAGGGCGACCAAGCCATCCATCAATCAGTGCAAAATCAAGGGGAGGAGATATAAGAGGAGCTTTGTACTAAACAACTGTCCTCTAAAAGAACTTTACTGGACTTTTTAGTCCCTTCTACAGTTGGAGAGTGTTTTTTTTTCTTTTTTTTTTTTTTTTCCTACTTTCTTGCATGGCTTTGCTTTCACTTTCAATAAACTTGCTCTTTATTTGAATTTCTGGATTCCTATCTTTATCTCTATACTGTTCCAGAGAACAAAGAGCCACTTGATAACATCATTGTGGTTCTAGCAGCTCTTCATCCTCAGACATTGGTTTAGGGTGGTTAAGATGAAAATAGTTATTATTCTAGAACATGGAGATTTGCCTTCTGATCAATTAGTAGAAGACTTTTAACAAAAGAAGGTAGACTAGCCAGTTAGCATCTCTCCAATTTTTTTGACTTTAACATTTGAAAGATGAAAGTGGGGAGCTAACTGCTCTGGGCTTCTTTTTAAAAAAAAAAATTATTGTCAAGGTACAGAGGGGTTACAGTTAGTAAGTAAGGTAGTGAGTACATTTCTTGTCTAACTTTTTACCCCCTCCCCCTTTTTCTCCCACTTTCCCTCCCCCCAGCCCTCCCCCTTGTTGTACAGATCATTTCCAACATACTGTCTTATGAGTGTCGCTGTTGCATTGGTTCTCCCCTTGTCCTTTGTCTCACCATTTTGTTGTTCCCCTTCCCTTCCCTAATTCAAATAATCATATAATACCTAGGGTACCAGAATCAAATACAGTGACAACAGGGGATAAACCATAGGGGGAAAAATACAAAAGAAACAAAGAAATCACATAGTACATTAACAACAACAACAACAAAACCCTCTTGAGTCCATGTTTTGGGGTTCATTTCGCTTAGCATCATCTTATATGGCCATATGTACATAGCTATTGAGCTATTCTGCTCATCTGCTAGGACTATCCTTAACATATACAAATTATTAAAAATGGGCTTCTTTTTAAATTACTTTTCAGTTCACTTTCTGGTTTTCGTGCATCTCTTTTAATATGTATGAATTACAATGTACTCGTCCTAATCTATCCTGCTTCACATTTTCCCTAAACAGCTTCAGTCTTGTGAAGCTTAAAAGAGATTGATGGTCATTTTTTCGTATAGATGCTTTGAGCTGTGACATGCTTTTTAAATAAGTCCTCCCTCCCTCCCTCCCTCCCTCTTTTCCTTCCTTCCTTCCTTCCTCTCTTTCTCTCTCTCTTTCTTTCTCTCACTCTCTTTCTTTCTTTCTTCCTCTTTCTTTCTTTTCTTTCTCTCTTTCTTTTCTCTCTCTCTCTCTTTCTTTCTTTCTTCCTTCCTTCCTTCCTTCCTTTCTCTTTTTCCTTCTCTCTTCTTATTCTCCTCTTCTTTTTTATGTCAGTTCAGGGACTTGAATTCAGGGCTTGGATATGCTGTCCCCTGAGCTTTGTTGCTCAAGGCTAGCACTCTACAGCTTGAGTCATAGCTCCACTTGCAGCTTTTTAGGCAGTTACTTAAGGATAAGAGTCTCATTGACTTTCCTTCCTGTCCTGACTTGGAATCATGATCTTCAGATCTCAGCTAGGATTACAGGCATGAATCACCACCACTGGGCTAATGTTACTTTTTGATAAATCTATGTGAGAAAAAGGCATTCTAATCCACAAATTCTCAACTAATGCATTCAATATTACCTGAAAGTTAGAGTAGTTAAGGGACATCTGTCCTTGAATGTGGTCAAAGAAAAATTCAGACCGATGGGAACAGGTAGCAATGATAAGGAAGTTTGATAGAAAAGAAATACAGCAGAGGAAGACACTACATAGCATAGATATTCCATGAGAAGATTGAGAAGATAGCAAGTCAGGTCATCTCAGCATTCTGTTTTTGTGTTTTTTTGGTTTTTTTTTTTTTTTGGGTCTGGTCGTGGGGCCTGAACTCTGGGCCTGGGCACTTTCCCTCAGCTCTTCAGCTCAAGGCTAGCGCTCTACCACTCAAGCCACAGCGCCACTTCTGGCTTTTTTCTTTTTGCTTATGTAGTGCTGAGGAATCGAACCCAGGGCTTCATGCATGCAAGGCAAGCACTCTTACCACTGAGCCACCTTTCCAGCCCCATCTCTGCCATCTTGAACTGTTTTCCGGTTGGCCTTTGGTTAAATAGATAGAACTGGAACCTTCGAAGTCAGCTATCTGTTTGGTGCATGTCCTTTCAGTTTCCTCTAAGGTCCTCACAAAGATTTAGTGTCTTTATTTTCCATTATTGTCCCTTACTCCTTCATTTGTAGCTCCTTGCCCCTCCCCCATTTCATTGTCAGGCATTTTTTGGCTAATCATCTTATCCTGCCATCTGCAAGTTTCATAGGCCTAAATGTCCTGTCTTTTTGTTTTTGTTGTTGTTGTTGTTTTGATTTTTCCTAACACTTATCAAAAGGTTAGAAAGAATCTCCAAACTGGGCACATTGTGCTGAATATTTGAGAATTAGCTACATCTACTAAAACTCTTCCTTTTATAAGCAAACATGTCATAAAATTTTTAAAGCATAACCATTAAGGCTCCAAAATAATGACCCACAAATAAATTCTCTAATCTTAGTTAAAACTTAAATTTTTTTGGAGGGGAACTTATTCACGAGATATGGAATGAATCAAAGAAACAATGAACTAAGACATAAAATAGTTCCATACTTGCATCCAATTGCGTAACTTGAGTCTGAAGAAGAGGATGCTTTTCTCAATTACAGGACCGTCTACCTCTATGGGCAGCCCCCCAGCACTGCAGGTAGCCCATCCAACATTGCTCATGATCTCAATGACCTGGAGCAACAGGTCTAACTCTAAAGAGTTTTCCCCTATTCATCCAGAACAATCTAAGCAAAATCAACTGGATATAATTATAAAAGATGCAGATTATTCAGCACTGTCTCAAACCTACCGAATCATTTTCTGGACACCATGAGTGAGAATTACTACATTTTCACCAATTATATAGGCGATTCTTACCCACACTACAGAAGGGAAAAATGCTACCTAGTGCCACATGTTGTGGAAAACTTTACAGAAAATGAAAAATAATATCTTGTACATACAATACCAATTATGAATAGTAATTCTCTTTCTTTCTCAACAATCAAGAATTACAAATACTTGTTACTAGATTTTAAAATACAGACAGGTGAGAGATAGTTCATGCATATGAGAGAGAGAGAAAAGTGAGAGAGCTCTTATAATGAAAAGATTTATTGCTTTCTCATTGCACTACTTTTATATGTCCTTTCGTCTCACATGATATTTAGGATAGAGTTAAAAAAAATCTGTTCTTGTAGCTTAAAAAATAATTATGACAGACTAGTTTCTTCCTTGAAATTAGTGATTTTTTTTCTTGAAATGACTTCCTACTTCCAACGTTTGCTTCATTTTCTGGCAACTATTTATATTCTTTAAATGAATTATCAGCATGTACGCCTCCTGTTATTTTTTTCCATTTTATAAAAGTCTTTCTCTGCCTCACTTTTTCCTTAATCTATCCCTCATTTCTTCTTCTCATTATAGCAAGATTATATCAAATATTTATTCATACTTAGTTTATATACTTTGTTTCTAGATTGTTTTTCCCATTTATCGTAACCACCAGAATGTGGTTATGATAAATGTGGCCCTGATATTCCCACGTTATTAAAATGGATAATCCATCTTCAATACTTATTTACATGACTGATAGATAGCATGTGACAGGACAGATGTTACAAAACCCATAGATTTCTAGAACCCACATTTTCCTGGTCTTCTTCAAAGCCTCTCACTCTCAAGATCCTACTCATGAATACTTCTTAGCACCCTAAACTCTGAATTTGGGTTGTGATTCTTGTTGGATACTTAGATCATTTCCTAGTATTCAGTGGCCTTTCCCAGATTCAAAGCTTTTAGTGTCACCTCTATTCTGAATATTCCTAGACTTGGACTTGCAACTTGTACCTCTGCTCAGATAGACTGACTAATATAATTAACTGGTCATTTGAAGCTTCATTTAGAGATCTAATATGTATATTAAATGGAACAGACCTACACTGAGCTATCTCATTGACTTTACTCATAGTTCTTCCCATCTCTGAAAATGGTGGATAAGTCTGATCACATATTCTGGAGACATTTTTGACTTTTCCTTCTTTCTCATACCTTACCCTTGTTCCATCAGCAAACCCTGTTGGCTTTCTTTAGATGTATCAGAGTCTGATCACTTCTCAATACGTCCACTGCCTCTTGCCTTATACAAGCATTCATCATTTTTCATTTGAACTCAGATAGTGGTTTCTTAACTATTCTTCATAATTCTGCCATTATTCCCCTAAAACCATGCCTACTATGACAGGAAGACTATGACAGGAAGAGTAACCTTTTGTTCATTCCTTTTTATCCTTCCTTTCTCTTTGCCTTTTTCTTTCTTCTTCTCCTTGTCTTTTCTTTCTTTTTTTTTTTTTTGACAATATCTCCTTATATATTACAGGCTGGTCCGTAATTTTCTGTATATATACAATTCATCTCAACATCATCATCTTCCTGTCTCAACCTCTGAGTACTGGGATCACAAACATGTGCAAACCTGCTTGGCAAGCCTATTAAAATGCAAGCTATCACTCCCTTCCCAAGCCCTTCTCACGGCTTCATATTTCACCCAGATTAAAGACTAGTAATCACGGTGATGTCTAAGATCTGAAAGGTGATATTAGTCATTTATGGTCCTATAACAACCCATCCCAAAATCTTTGCCATTTTAAACAAGAAATGTCTCTGTAGCATAGTTTTTCAGAGTCAGGAATCTGGATGTATTTTATCTTAATATTCTAAAGAGTCTGTAAGATGTCAGCTTGGGCTATTGATGTGAAGGCCCCAGTTTGGAAGATCTACTTCCACTGTTCCTCATGAGACTGTCAGAAAGTTGTAAAATCCTGCTGATGACTGGTTGGAGACCTCCCTTAGTTCTTCAGTTTATAATATGGCAGCTATCTCCCATGTGAGAGACTGAGCAAAAAGGAAGAGAAGGTAAGCAACATCAGATCCAGTCCATTTTTTGTGTAATCTAATCATGATTTATCTGTATTCAATTCATTTGAAGGAAGTCACTAGGTCCATCCCACACTAAAAAGAGTGGGTGTTAAGAGCTTGAATGCCAGGATGTAAGCAACTTTACCAGCCAACCTCAAAACTTCCCACCACAAATAACAAATTGCATCTTTCCCATTATTTATCTGACTTTATCTTCTGTAACTTTTCCTTTGATCATTGTGCTTCAATTACATTGTTTTTTTTTTTTTTATTTCATGTGAATCACACCCTTTCATAATAGTTAGACTAGACTTGAGAAGGGATGTTTTAAAGGTTGCATTCAATCCTTACGACGTTAGATGAAGCAATTATGATGGTAGCAACCTCCTCAGAGCATCACAAAAGTTGATGGTTGTTCTGGAGTTGGTAGCATGTTTTGAGTCTTGTTGTTGTGAAGGGTATGTAGCATCTTATTGTGAACCTAAAATGTTGTGCATGATAGAACTATCTCAGAAGTCTGTAGGTCTATAGGATTCTTTTTTCCAGTTACAATTGCATTAACACATAGAAAATGAATTTCAATTGCCTCATAGGTTGTTCATTGGCTAAGATAAGAATTTCATGGTGGCTTCAATGCTCTGAATGATGACAGGAGGAATACTGTATAAAATATCAGAGCACGTGTCATGCTTGTAATCCTAGCTACTCAAGAGGCTGAGATCTGAGGGTCCTAGTTTGAAGCCAGTATGGATAGATATATCAGAGATACTCTTGTCACCAAGTAACTAACAAAAAGCTGGAAATGGAGTTGTTGCTCAAGTGGCAGAATGGTAGCCTTCAACATAGAAAGCTAAGCAAAAAGCATGAGTTCAAGCACTACCCTGGCACAAACTTGTACACACACATGTATATACACACATACACTACTAATTTATATAGAAAGTAGAAAACATATGGTTAAAAATCTGGAAAGAGAGAAAAACAGAACTACTACAAAAGTTAGCCAGATTGAGATTCACAAGAATTTGAAGCAAAGACAACAAATAATGATGAAGGTTTTATAAATAAAATACAAAACTTTTTATGGGTAAAATATGTCTTTATAAAAGAAGAGTAGAGATACGACCCCAGCTTGTGATGATAAAACAATGTATATCAATAAAATAACCTCTCCTCTCTCCCCCTCCCCCATCTGTCTCTTTCTGTCTCTCTATCTCTGTCTCTCTCTTGTGATGATGCTGGGGCATGAATCCAAGACCTCAAGTTATTGCTTGGCCTTTTCAATCAAAACTGGCACTCTAGAAATGGGAAGGTGGCTAAGTGGTAGAATGCTTGCCTTGCATGCATGAGGCCCTAGGTTTAATTCCTCAGCACCACATAAGCAGAAAAGGCTGGGAGTGGTGCTGTGGCTCAAGTGGTAGAGCACTAGCCTTGAGCTGAAGAGCTGAGGGACAACATCCAGGCCCAGAGTTCAGGCTCCAGGAATGACAAAGAAAGAAGAAAAAAAGGAAAAAAAAAAAAACCCTGGAACTCTACTAGTTGAGCCACACCTCTACTTTCAGCTTTTTGCTGTTTAACTGGCGGGAGGAATCTCACAGATTTATCTGTTCTAGATGGGTCTGAACATCAATCCTCAGATCTCACCCTCTTGAGTAGTTAGATTGCAGGCTTGAGCCACTAGTGTCTGATCACACTCTGTTTTGATGGATCAGTGATAGGAAGTGAGAAAAATATTAAAGGAGAAAAATATTAGTAGAAGAATTTCATTTGGTAAAATATGTATTTTCTCAGACTTTTCATTAGTATCTCTTTGTAAAGGTTTGTCATGTTAGTATACCCTCTTCAGACAAAGATGAAGCTTTGAGTTCAAGTAAACCTATACAGATGCTTCATCCATATTAAATAATAGATTTCAATTCATCAATGATAGCATCTTCCACTAAGGCTCTACACTTTTCCACACATTACCTTTCATACAGATAGCTGCATTTTAAGAATAACTGGATAGCTGGGAGCTGGTGGCTCATAGTTCTAATCCTAGCTACTCAAGAGGCTGAGCTCTGAGGACTGTGGTTCAAAACCAGCCTGGGCAAAAACGTCCCTGTGAGACTCTTATTTTCAATTAGTCACCAGAAAACAAGAAGTGGAGCTATGGCTCAAGGTGGTAAAGAAGTAACCTTGAGAGAAAAAGCTCAGGGACAGTGCCCAGGTCCTGAGTTCAGGCCTCTGACTGACCAAAGTAAAAGTAAAAGTAAAAATATATTTATTTGATGTAATTTTTTTACTATATTACTCTCTTACAAATATATATAGCTTATTTAATAAAAAGTCATGTTTTCTACTAAAATGTCAGCATAATTTTGAGTACTTTAATTACCAGTATAAGTATGTAAATGCTAAGAAAGGGTATTTAAAAGAAGTCCTTTTTCTGTAGTATTAAAAGGTCTAGACCTTTAAAAATTCTGATTCTGAAAAAAGCATGTTTCTATAAATGAGATTATTAAGGCAAACATTTCCAATTGCTATGTGATACATAAATAGTAAGGATTTTAATATTATATATTAGTAGCTAGGAATATAGTGTTGATTAAATGGGTCTAATACTCATCATATCCTGAGTTCTTTGTACCCAACATTGTTTAACTGACATTCAAAAATTAAATGGAAAGAAATGCATCTAAATCTGTGCTACACATTTGAAATTGATAGTTTATATTTGGTGTAAAAGGGATAAAATTTATAGTCCTAGGTGACAATTTTATGTAACAAGGCATGAGAATGTAAAATTCCATTCAAATTCCTTTCTTATCACTATTCATGAAAACAGCATTTCTCAGCTAGGAAAGCTAACAGTGATATTACATGGTGACATTATTTCAGAAGAGTTGACTACGATGCAGAATATCTAATTTTCTTCACACATGAGTAAGTACTATGCAAAATTTAGCATTTAATTTGCATTCTATATGCAGCGTTTTAAAGGGCAAGGTTAAGTGTTTTTTTTTGCAATATTATAAGATTCTAAAATTACTTTAAAAACAAGAATTTAGTATTTACACATCTTTCTTTTTCCAAGTCTTCCCAAATAGCTTTGCCGAAATGCATAGTATATCTTGATAGACCAAAGATACAAACACTATTATTGCTGCTTTAGTAAAAAGGAAACTGGAGCATGGAATCGCATAAATGATTTTTCTAAGGCAATCCAAATAAAAATAAGAGCATTGGAATCATGATATATCTAGTCTCAGTATTTTTCAGTTTAGTGCTTGATGCTTTTCTTTTAAATATTAAAACATTAGACTAGCTTAATAACTTTGTGTTCAAGAGACAAATTGTTACCTGTACCATTTTCATAACAGTATAGAATCATAGTCAATGTAAGATTATACAGCTTCACCCCCTGACTTAAATCTAGAGGCAAAAGTGACCTGCCTATGGCTGTGGAGTCTGTTAATTGCACAGTCTAGACTCAAACCATATGTCCATCACTTCTTTGTACCATGCTGTGTCTTCTATAATGAACGGAAATACATTTAATCAGGTCTCCAGATCTGTGGATTATTTATGCAATTTAATTAATGATATCAAGGGTTTTGTTTCAAAAGATTCTTATTTAACATGCTTCAAATAGTATCCATCCTTGATGGGTTGCTTTCACTCATCTTATATACTTAGGAGGCAACTAACGTTTAAGTTTTTTGCTTAACACAAGAAGATAAAAATGTTCACTTAACACTTTGTATATCTGATTGTCATATTATTGACAAAAGTCTTCCCAAATAGCTTTGCTAACTCTTACATGCCTGAAGCTTAATCATCTAAAGAGGTAGTCCACAAACATGTTCAGTAAAGCATCAGATAGCAAATATTTTTGTAAGTATTCAATTCTGGTGTAACTTCTAGTGTTTGTAAAATAAAACAGTCTTAGAGACACGGTGAGTAGTTGGAAATTGTCCATTTACAAACACAGGTGATTGGCCTTGGGGCTTTGTGACCTTGATGTGAAGGGCAGCAACTGCAGATGGAGAACAAAAAGGAAGATGTTTGTGGTGAGTCAGTGCAGGAGATTCTCAGCACTAAAGTAAAATCACCATCAAAATCTGGAACTGCATTTGTTCTGGGATGTCTACATACCTCCTGAATTGGCACAACTTTTTAAAAATAAACTCTTCTTTATCTTCTCAGAGATTTTTTTAAAGTTATCTTTAGCATTATCACTGGCACCATTCTTTATAGGAGATAAAACCAAAGATTCAGACAATACATAAGATTTAAATAACCTACTTTAAAAATGTTTAAACAAAAATATTTCCAAACCTTAAATGCTCACTCGCATTTGTCTCCTCTCTCATCTTTGCCTCTTAAACATTCCAACAAAATATCAACTAATATTATTTACAAAAACATATAAAGCCACATGTTTGAAGAGAACAGGAAGGAGATGGTTTGCCAGAATTCTTGGCATAATTTTGGAAGGTGTGAAGGAGGAGTGGCTATGACTCAGTGTGGTGGAGGAGTTTTTCTTCACTGTTTTATCCTCCTTCCATCTCTTCTTCTCTCTGACCCTCTGCCTGCAATTCCTGTCAACCTTCCAGTACCTTAGTATTAAAAATGACTTTCACATTACTAGATAAGAGATATATCATTTACTATGATAAAGTTTCCCAAATAAAGGAAAAGACACAAATTAAAAACCAAAAGCAACCTTCACCCAAGAAGAACACACAACCAACAAGGAAAGAAATAGACTCATTTAGGTTATAGGTGAAAATACTTATTACAGCTCTGAAATGGGAATGGAATTCTCTGATATGAAGGACCCATGACAAGACAGACAATTTTCTTAAAATTAGAAATACTATAGTGAATATATAGCAAGAATAGGAAGATATTTCGAAAATATTATAAATTAAGATGAGAGAAAAAGAAAGAGAAGTGTATTTAGAAGACCGATCTTGTCTCTTTGCTTGTTTCTTTGTTTCCTTCCGCCTCAGCCTCATGTGTTGTGATTCCAAGCGTGCCACTACATTCGTGACTAAGAGATTGGGTTTGGATAGGTCATATCTGACAAATGGAGTATCTGGAAAGAGACACCAAAGAAGAGAAACAAAGAACTAATGCATAGTTTTGTAGAATATGTCCTTAAACTCATTAAAATGAATTGAAAAATATCATAGTATTTTTCTAATCTGTAATATTTTAGACACAGAGAATGGTTACAGTACGCACCAGCTAATACAATAGTATAAAATTTAGAGTACATTTTAAATTTTTGGCTGTCAAAGCAGATTATGGGTGATACAGAAGAAGCTAATTTTGATCTATTTTGCTTTAGTCATATTATAATTGAGCATCCTGTATTCTGTGCTAGGTATGGTATTTCCAAAAAGATAGATACCCTAAGGGATAAGAGTAATGGGTAATGGGAAATTCTCTGTATCCCTGAATCATCACTGGATAACTAATCACACCAAACTTTGCAGCTTCAAAGAACAGTCATTTTATTGGTTCTGGAGATCAGCAATTTGAGCTGAGCTGTTCTGCCAGCCTGTAACTACAGTGGGATAAAAACAGGCCAAAAAGCTAACTCAGATTCAAAGTTATGGTACAACTGTAAGCTGTACTCCCTCTTCTTGGGACACACTGAAAAGATATGTACATAGTAGCTTTCACTGTTATATTGCAATGTACCCTATTTCAAACCATGTCCCTAAAGAGTGGATGAGAATTTAGATTATCTGTAGTAATGCATAACATAGGTAATGTGGGGTATTTCAAAGGATGTAATGTAGATTCTCCTAGTCAAAACATGAAGATGGAAACCTCAAAGAGCTGGTTTCTATCCCATACCAAGAACAACTCTTTAAAAATTGTGCAATGTATGTGGAACCATGGTTTGTTTTAGAGTGTGTCTGAAAAACTTGGAGACACCAGGCTACATGGATTTTATTGTCTTTTTTAATCCTGGATCTACTTGGTCTTTTCCAATTTGTAGGGAGGATAGGTCGGTGGCCAGAGCTAATATTAGACCTCAGAATAAATGACTGGTCTCAATTGGGAGTGTAAAAGAGAGAGACAAACAAAAAAGAGAACAAGCAGAGGCCTGTCGGATTTTGATACTCTAGAGAAGGAAGAAGAAATAATTGGTAAAAAAAAGGTGAATCAGAGGAAGGAAAACAAATCAGGATCACCAATTCTACATAGTCTGTCAACTCAGCATTTATTTATCTCTGCATGCAAAATTTTGCACTGTGTTCAGAATATCCATTTCACCATATTCCTCTCTGATATATAAATCTTTTTCATCTGACCATCCTCTTTGTGATGTTAATACTTGGTTTCAGAGTTATTAAGTTCAAATGCCCCCCTCCCTTAGAATTTTCCATTTATAATAGCATCCTAACTAGTATATCTTACCTGGGAGGATAAATTTGTCCAGCTGTGGGTTTAAAATCTATGCTTACCTTCCAGCCTCCTGAATTTTTAACTGAGTTTATATTCAGGCTCTTCAGAGAGAAATATGGCCAAGCAACCAGGGGAATGTTGCATTACCTAATCCAATTGCACATTAGTGGCAGGATAAAGAAAAGCTCTAGGCCCCATAAGCAAGGTAGACTATTTCCTGGAGACTCTTGTCTCTGACTTTTCTATTTAGCTTTTACCTAGGACTGGTCGCTCCACTTTGATCATGGTGAAAGTTCCTGATTAAAGAGACATGCACATTTTTCTGAATCCCTCTTGCCTGAGTAGCAACCAGATATCTAGACTCATATATTTAGGAGAAGGAAGAGCATAAGAAGAATAAAAACAAAATCATCAATAAAAGTTAATGATTAGAATGCATTTTCAAATGGAGTCATGAAACTTGCAGGTAATCTAGTCAAGCTAAAAGATAAACTGAGCCTAAACAGGAGAGTTTTAAAACTAGATACACGTTGAATATAACTTTTCCATTTAATTGAGATAGGTTAAGTGAGGAGATGGTCAGTATTTGGGGAGGGGCCTGGCTTAGTCCCATGAATTCCTCTGGCTTTGTTCAACCACAACTGAGCCATGTGCACAGATGCCTGTTTTTCTACCTGGAAATTTCCTGGCTGGCATAACTGGCACTTATTTACTTGAGGAATTTCTATTGATGGCAATGTTCATTCTAATTTATTTGTTATCCACATTTCTCCATGTTTCTCAAGAATGATTAAGGAAGTCACATTCTCACAAATTCCTCTAGATTTTTTTTTATGACGGTCATATTTTGATGGCAATAATGATATATTAGATTTTTTTCCTACAACTTAAAAAGTTTTGAAAAAAATCATACAAGGTCTTCTGTGATTTGTATTCATTTTCCTTTCTGGCTGCTGTTGGTGTTTATTCTGATTCACCAATAGTCAGAGTGCCCAGCATTCTATTTATACTCAGAGAAGTCACACATTTCAACAACGAATTCATGTTTCTTTTAAGTACCTCATTTGTGCTTCTTTTAAATATTTAATCTGTATATCTTTTTCAAAGACTTAAACTATCCCCATTTAAATACTTATTACACATTCTTTAGCATCGGCAAGAACAACCCTCACTTACTGATATGTCACTAGTGATTATTTGTGTTGATTCATATTTTTATGTATTATGGCTTGTAGACAGTGATCCAAATTTACAACACAATTTGGGGAAATGTATGCAGTATTCCCTCTATCCTCCTCTAACCCCAAGCCTTCCAGATACTCACTGGTAACTGTATTAGCTAGCATTTGAACGAGCTATTTATGTGACAATGAAACAACTCATAGGCAATACAGAGCTGATCTTTGCTTGTTTTTGAAGCATATAAACATGGAATGCTACTGTTCATATTTTTGTGTACTCTGTCCCTCCCTACACAAACTCCACGCCTTTGATGCTAGGGATGGAACCCAGAGCCCTGTGCATTCTAAGGATGTGTTTCAATACTGAGTTATAACCCTAGCCTCTGTACCTCGAACTCATCACTTAACACCATATTCATGTAAAATCTGCAGCTGTAGTTTATTTTTTCCACTCGCTCATGTTCAAAAAGCGCTCTATCTCTGTTATTGTTATACAGACAATGCATATATTTTACTGGGTTTTCTATGTTTAAACATCACATTTGAAGTAATGTCTATTTAATTTCTTCCATCTCAACAACTATCTTATTTATCTCTTTTTCTTGTGTACTCACTGGCTCTCTATTCAAAGCAGCACTTTCCCATTTATCTTCCCACAACTACCCCTGACTGGTTTTATAACAAGTTTTCCATAATTTAAATACTTCTATAATTGCCAACATATGGGAATAGGCTCATAGAATTATTTGTTCTTGCCATGTTTCTTGTCACCTTGAAATAGCAGGATTAGAATAGTGGGGCTAGGACATGATTCTTCAGAATACTGTATATTTAAATCAGCACCTAATTTATGGTTCTGTTTCTTCCATAGCCAAGACACAAGCTACCAACTCTATTGTGGGTTTAGGAAGAGCTATGTTCAATGGATTCTCTTTAAGCTTATATGAACAGTGTCCACACATTATCAGATCACTAGCTCTCAGGCGCTCTTGTTTAGATCTGATGTGATTATTGAATCACATTTGGTGTTTTTTTTTTCTGGATAGGTGAATAGATTCCCATTTACTTCAGAATAACTAAGTTTTCATCAAGTGTTCTAGCAAGAAGACCTTATTTTAAATTTTCTTTTTTCTTCCTCTTGACAATAAAATACTACATGTTGCATTATTAGTTATGGATTATAACTAATCAATGGATTTCAAACATCTCTCCTTTTATGTGACTGAAACTTTTGGGTCTCCACTCTACCCTAAATCTTGGTAACTAATTTTCTACTCTTTGCTTCTAAGAATTCATCTTTTTAGATTTCACATATAAATGCTATCATATGGTTTTGGTATTTCTTATCATTTAGTATAATATTCTTCATGTTGATTCCATATCTTGGTTAATGTGAGGAGTGGTGAACTATACATGGATGTAGATGTGTCTCCAGCATAGTGATCTCTCTTCCTTTGATAAACACTAAAGGTGGGATAGCTGGCTCACATAGTAGTTCTATTTTCAATTCTTGAAGAACCACCATATCATTTTCTAGCATGGCTATATTATACATTGTTAGTAAGAGTATACAAGCACTTTACTTTCTGTACATCTTTATCAGCAATTATCTTTCACCTTTTATTTATTTATTTTTATTGTAAAGGTGATACACAGAGGTGTTGCAGTTACACACATCAGGTAATGAGTTCTATCTCTCTTTTTCTCTCTTTCTCTCTTTCTCCCTTTCTCCCTTTCTCCCTTTCTCTCTTTCTCTCTTTCTTTCTTTCTTTCTTGCCAGTCCTGGGCTTGAACTCAGGGCATGGGCATGTCCTTGAGTTTATGTTGCTTACTGCTAGTGTTCTACCACTTGAGTCATAGTGACACTTCTGGCCTTTTCTGTTTATGTGGTACTGAGGAATTGAACCCAGGGCTATATATATATGCTAGGCAAACACTCTACCACTAAGCCACATTCACAGCATGTGAGAATTTTTTTTGAACAGTATCTCACTTCATCTCTTGTTTTTGCCCCGGTTTCTCCCTCTCTGTTGCCCTCCCCCGTAAGTTGTGCAGTTCTTTTCCAGTGTAGTGTCTGCTGAACGTCACTGCTGCATCTGTTCACCCTTCGTATCATCGTTTCTGTGCTCCTCTTTACCCTCCCCAAACAGATAAACCTACATATAAGATAAAAGGTACATAAATTAACAAACAGCAACAAAGGAGGAAAAAACCCCACAACACAACAAACAAAGCAAAATAACTCAGACAATTGTTATCTTTGTCTTTTTTGATGTTTTTTTGTTAAACAGGTGAGAGATGATACCATGTTATCATTGCACTTCCCTGATGATTAGTGTTGTTTAGCTTTTTCCATGTATCTATTAGTTATCTGTATGAGGCCTTCTTTGGATGTAAGTTTTCTCAGGTCCTTTACTCACGTTTTTTTTGTGTATGTGTGCTAGTACTGGGGCTTGAACTCAGAACCTCAAACTTTTTCTTGGTTTCTTCACTCAGGACTGGTACTCTATCACTTAAGCCATACTTCCATTTCCTGCTTTTTGCTAGTTACTTGCAGATAAGAGTCTCACAGACTTTTCTGTCTGGGCTAGCTTCATACTTTGATCCTTAGATCTTAGCCTTCTGAGTAGCTAGGTTTTTCTGATTGAGTTGTTCCAGTTCCTTATATATTTTGGAGAGATGTATCCTACATAGGATACATTTAAAATACTTTAAAAACTATTGAAACCTGGCAGTAAAGGGAATAGAGAGTATTAAGTTCACTAGTATGTCAAACAATATAATAGTTTAAAGAATGTTTGTTTAGTTATTCATTTATTTTTGTGCTGGTCTTGGGGCTTAACTCTGGGCCTGATTGCTGTCTCTGAGATTTTATGCTCAAGGCTAGTGCTCTACCACTTGAACCATAACTGTACTTCCAGCTTTTTCTTTTTTCTTTTTTTCAGTAGTTCAGTGAAGATAAGAGTCTTAAAGACTTTCTTGCCTAGGCTGGCTTTGGACTGAGATCCTCTGATCTCAGCCTCCTGAGTAGTTATGATTCCAGGTAAGAGCCATTGAAACTGGGCTCAAGAATGTTATCTTTAAGATAATTTATCCAGGCTTGCAATTACACAGCTATTTACATAGAAAATAAAGCACTAGTCTGAAAATCAGGATCTCACTTTGTCTATCAATGAATGGAGAATAATCATATTGACCTCTGAAAAGAGAGGCTGAGAAATAATTCATGTAATTTAGAGGGATTTAGGAATAAATTAAAATGGACAAAAACTACATTGTTAAGTGTTGGTCAGAGTCTAATTTTCCCCTAACTTGTTTTGAGTAGGTGATTGGTAGATTGCATACTTCTGAGGAACAATCAAATTCTTGTCACGTTTTAATCCCTGAAACTTGTGGCAAAATGATCAACATCTGTGTATTTGATGAAAGGGAAGTGGCCCTAGGAGGAAGGAGAAATGGAATTACAACACAACATACACTTGAAATGAGACTGGTAAAACTACAATTGTAGAGGTGAACTGCTACAGACAAGGAGACAGAACGTGTGTGCAGGTGAATCAGCACTGCAGAGGTAGAGGTCAGACCTAGGCAGGCTGAGAAGCCGGGAAACACACACAGTCTTGGTGAGCCACCAACTCTGCTATACAAGCAACTGTCCATCTTTCTCTTGTGTTTATGCCAGCCTGTCACTCTCCCCTGATTCTCTCAAACCATGCAGATTTTACAAGACTACAAGGAATATTTCCTTTTTATAACTTTGAATCTTTAAATCATATTGGGTTGATATTTGACATACTTGTTGACAGCCTAAATGGATTTTTTAATAGTGTAGCTTAGATAAATCTTTCTTGTATTGTAGGGGAGCCAAAAACGTTTTTACGGCTATCTCTAGCTTAACAAGAAGCCAGTTCTCTCTCTTTTGTTACCCTGCCCCTGCAATGTAAGCATTTAATTTTTTATAAGGAGTGGTTCCTTTTGCTAATTAAAAACATTTTGTTGATCTACCAACATATTAATAAAAATATGTATGTCAGACATTTAAACATGTTGTTGTTGTTATGGTGGTGGTGGTTACCACCTGAGGCTTGAACTCAGGGCCTGGGCACTGGTGCCAAGTTTTGTTTATTCTTTTGTTCAAGGCTATGCTCTACCACTTGAGCCACAATTCCGTAGTGGTTAATTGGAGGTAGGAGTCCCATGGACTTTCTTGCTCAGTATGGCTTTCAACTCTGATTTTCAGATCTCAGCCTCTGAGTAGCTAGGATAAAAGGCTTGAGCCACTAGCATCCTGCCTTAAATCTTTTTTAAACCCTTCTGTAATGGAATCATGAAAAAAACATAAACAGTTGTAAGTAGTCTTTTACTGTTTTGTATAGAGCAAAGGGTGTATACAGAGTTTTGCAAGGACCATATATACTTTTAATAGATTCTAGTTTTTTTAGGATAATACATATCTAAGTGTCCATAGCATAATAGTTACATTTAGCAGCAGTATACGAAGAAAACATCACCTTGGTTATAGAGGTCTGGAATTTTTTGTTGGTGGTGTTTGTTTATTTGCTTTGTAATTCCAGTCAACTTTAATCAGTGACCACCCAAATCTCTGTTCCTTATTGGTAGTAATTCTAATCTGCTATTCTAAGTCAGAGTTACAATGTATCAAGTTGCCCTTCTGAAAGTGAAGTTACCTTTCTGGTTACTAGAGCTAGAAACTCCTTGTAATAGTCAGATACTAAATTAAAGAGCCCAAGGTGAATTGTTCCTCCTCCTCCTCCTCCTCCTCCCCCTTCTCCTCCTCTTCTTCTTCTTCTTCTTCTTTTCTTCGTCTTCTTTCGCTGTATGTGTCTAGAAGACTATGCCTATAGTAAATTCTCAGACATACAAATATCTAACACAATCAGGTACATTGAGGGCTGGGAAGGTAGCTCAGTGGTAGAGCATTTGCCTTGCATGCATGAGGCCCTGAGTTCGATTCCTCAGCACCACATAAGCAAAAAGAAAAATGCTGGAAGTGGTGCTGTGGCTCAAGTGGCAGAGTGCTAGCCTTGAGCTGAAGAGCTGAGGGACAGCGCCCAGGCCTAGAGTTCAGGCCCCATGACTGGACACCTCCCCCCCCCAAAAAAATCAGGGACATTGAAATAGTTATGCTTGCTTCCCTTTTATGCAATACGTTCTGGCATCTCATTTGGTACTATTATTTTCATACTGCCAAGGATATGCCAGAATTACTTTTTTTTTTTTTTTAAATATTATTTTATTTTATTTGAGAACATACTGTACAGAGGGGTTACAATTACATGGGCAGGATAATGCATACATTTCTTACCAAGCATTGCAGCCTCCTCCTTTGTTTACCCTTCACCTCCCTTCCCAGCCTCCCCCCACCCTCCCACCCAATCATACCCCCCCACCCCCCCCCCACCGACATTGTAAAGCTGGTTTTGACATGACATTTTGTACTTCTCATTGTTGCAACAGGTCCACCTGAATCCTTAAACGACTTGTTTGTCCCCATCTCCTCCACATGTTATACTGACATCAAATATAGTGAAAGCGGGGGTTACACTGTGGGGGAGGGACATACAAAGCAACAAAGAGATAATCTTATAAATGCGTTAGAAAT
This sequence comes from Dipodomys spectabilis, assembly GCF_019054845.1. Taxonomy (NCBI): domain Eukaryota; kingdom Metazoa; phylum Chordata; class Mammalia; order Rodentia; family Heteromyidae; genus Dipodomys; species Dipodomys spectabilis. The sequence goes on from NW_024870867.1 coordinate 1,161,213, forward strand.
ACATGCATGAAAGAAACAAAAACATTAAAATACATATTTGAGGTTTCGTTTTCCTAACATCACATTATCTGACTTTTTCCGCTTGACTCATACCTATACTAGATATTGCAAATAAGGGAAACCATGGGACCTATGTTTCTTTGGGCCTGGCTTACTTCACTTAATATAATTTTTTCCAAGCCTTTCCATTTCCTAACAAATGGGGAAATGTCATTCTTTCTGATGGAAGCATAGAATTCCATTGTGTATATATACCACATCTTCTTGATCCATTCATCTACTGAGGGGCATCTGGGTTGGTTCCATGTCTTAGCTATGGTAAATAATGCTGCAATAAACATAGTTGTGCTGGTAGCTTTAGTGTGGCCTTGTTTGTGATCATTTGGGTAAATGCCCAAAAGTGGGATTGCTGCCAGAATTACTTTTGCCATTGAACCACTTTGTCAGTAAAACAGAAACCAAATACTGGTTATCTTACAGTGGTTTGGAATAAAAGTGAACATGTTAACATTCTTATATTAACATCTTAATCTTTTACCAATACCTTATTAATTTTCTAACATCAAATCCTAATTATATAATGTATATTTTATCATGTCATCCTGGCAGCTCTTTTGGCTTAATTGGAGCCTTAGATCATTAGGATATTAAAAATGATCAGGTATTTTCTAACTATGTCAATTGCATTTTTTCAGAAGATTGAGCTGAGTCTATTATAAGATTCTTAATTCTGAACTTCATTCAACTCAATAAGTAAAGCTAGTTTAATACTATTAAATGATGATCATTGATTAAGTGATGTGCTTCCAGTAAAGTTAGCTTAACAAACTGACTTTAAAGTACATTCTCTCTGCTCAAAGACAATGCAGCTTCATTAATTTTTAGAGACCCTAATAGATTCAAGTACTTGTAGTTTGGCTTTGTAACAGTTAAAAGTTTAAAGCACTTTGAAATAATGAGAGATTATATCTGGGGATGGAGTTTGGCCTGCAACTTGAACTGCCCTATAAGTCTGTCTACTTCCTCCTGGTTGTTAGCTTCTCCACATACTTTTGCAGGACTATGAAAGTGAAGATCACTAGACTCTCATTTTCTTTATGTTGATGGAGCCAATGAAAGCTCCAAACTACCACAAAGTCAGGAAATGCAGAATGTGGTCACTTTCCACAAGCTATTATGAAAGAAAGTTGCTTGATATTCTTGCCTTATGTGAGGTTTCAGTTATTGATCTGAATATACATCATCAACAAACAAATAAATGAATGTGGCTCTGTTCCCCTCATTTTCTATAGAGAGCTAGCCTGGTATTAGAGTCAACCACAGCTTTCTTCTCTTTCCCCAAAAGATAAGTATAGGTGTGTTACAAAAAGCAATAACTAATGTGTAACTTTAGTTCTGTGTTGGGAAATATAAACATTAACCTAAAGAAACAGTTCAAACTGGGCACTGGTAGCTCATGCCTGTCATCCCAGCTACTTAAGAGACTGAGATATGAGGATCATAATTTGAGCCAGCTGAGGCAGAAAACTCTGTGACACTCTTATCTCCAATTAACCATCAAAAAGCCAGAAATGGAGGTGTGGTTGAAGTGATAGCGCACCATCCTTGAGAGAAAAATGCCATGTGAAAGTGTGAGGACCTGAGTTTAAGCCCCAGTACTGGCACACATGCACACACACACACACACACACACACACACATACAATTGTTTAACAAATTCATGACACTGACTTTGTGATGTTTTAAGTATGAGACAATTTTATAGATGCCACTGGCCTAAAATAGTCTATCTTTTTACTGACTGAAAGATAAGATGAAACATGGTTTGTTAATGAATGCTGCTTTTGAAGTGAAAATGTGTAGGCCATGATGAACTTCCCTTTAAATAAATTTTCCTTGTATATGAAGTAATGATCTTTAAATATTTGTTTTATTTTCCTAGATAAACTTCTATTAGTGTTCTCCTGAAATGATTTCTCTCTTTTGTGCTTTTGAATCAAGACTGTTGGGAGACATCTTGAAATACTTTAGTTTATCAGAGACCTCTTAGTGTCTATGAAATGAAAGATGGTATAGTTTGTGCCACTTTTAACATCACTCCAAATGTGTGTGTGCATGTATGTGCATATATATACATTTATATATATATATATATATATATATATATATATATATAAAAGTTAAAAACTAACTCCTATTATCCCTCCCCCAAATTAGGCAATTACAATGTATATAGAATTTGGAGAACTTAGGTTTGACTCTTCAGTTTTTTTCTGTGTTATTGTAGATAAAACATGAGCTTTCTAGTTTAACTTTATATATGCAATGAACATGTTACCTTATGAGATTCTTTTAATGATCTTTTAAAAAAAATTATCTCTAAGAAGTTTTACAAAAAAAATTTCCATTAAATGTGTAACTTTATGAATGCCATGCACCTTGCTCAGTGTATCTCTTCTATCATTCTCCCTCACCTTGTACAACCCCTCTGATTCTCTCAGGTTACCTGGCTTCATTCTCACATATGCACATTGAATATTATTTTCCCATCTTTCCTCTTTCCATTTATCTGCCTGCAATCATTCTTCGATACAAGATACTAAACACAGCTCCTTGCATGTGGGAGATAATGGTTATCAGGCAAATGCTTGTTGGCTCCCCTTGACCTACTGCTATAGACTGCACTGAGTCTCTGAAGTAATTGAGGCACACTGAGGCCCGATGGGTAAGTACCAATCCAATATGTCTGGTCTCTTGAAGAAGAGTCTGTGTCACTGATGCACACATCAGTGCTGTGAGGACATAGCAAATCGCAGCTGCCTATCTCAAGGCAAATGCAGAGACCTCAGAAAAAAGTCAAACTTGCCAGACTGTTGATTGAACTTCTAGCCTGCAAAACCACGAGAAAATAGATTTCTGTTGTTAGAAACCTTTTAGTCTATGGATATTTTGTTAGACTAGTCCTAGCAAATGAATTTATCTGTCCAGGACAGCAGTCTTCTTTCAGTTTGGAAATATATTTAGGACATTGAACAAAAAGCTTGAGCTAATGGCCATGTTAGACTATGATCACTGCAGCAACAGGCATTGGCTCAGGTCACAGAGTTAATCAGAGAACTTTTGTGGGCCGTTTTGACAGAGGGATGTAGAATTGTTTTACAGTTGTTTACTTGAGATGGTGATCCTAAAGCAAAAACCTAGTGATGCAGAGATATGCTTGGAAGGATGTGACAGTGCCCAGAAAGAAGCAAAGGAGAGAGAGGCAGCAAAGAAGAGGAGCAGAGATGCTTTGAATTCCAGCAGTTCCTTAATTTTGTACCTTTTTTTCACAATGCTTTCACTTTTATATTGGCTATTGGGCTGCTTTTAGATAAAAGAATCCTGACTATTCATTGTGCTTGTTCAAAACAGAACATAAAGGTTTATGAGGGAGAAAAAAAATCCCTGTACTAATAAATTGCTCTGATAGAGCTTACACTGTGTGACTCCATTGACACCCACCAAAAGATTCATTGAAGTCTTCATACTCAGTAGCTTAAAGTCTGACTTCATTAGAAACCAGTGCATATTTCCATTATGGCATCAAATAACTGGTTTCCAGGGTCAGACTCTATGGCTCAGACCTGTAATCCCAGCTCCATTGGAGGCACACATTGGGAGGAATGAAGATTAAGTGCAGCGTGGGCAAAAATCCATGAGATCTCATACCAGCCAATAAAACTTGGCATGGTCACACGTGCCTGTTGTCCTAGCTATGTGGAAATTGTTAGGCTCATAATGGGTCAGACTTGGCATAAACAGGAGACCCTACTTGAAAACGAAAGCAAAAACAAAAAACAAGACATGAAAGCTAATAGGGGCAGGCACACGCATGGCTCAGGTAGTGGAGTATCTGTCTCACAAGCACAGGGCTCTGAGTTTAAACTGCAGGACTGCTGAAAAAATGAGTTGTTTTCATGGAGCATTCCCTCATTTAACGGGTCTCTCTGCTCTCTCGTGTTCTCCTAATATGATTTATGTGCTGTTTATTCTAGCATGGTGTGTTACATATTGCTGTGTTTTAAAATGTGTGGCCTTAATACTCACCTGTTGATGGCTTGATCCTTTTTCCATGAAAGTATAGTATGTATGTGGGGGGGGGGGGGCGTGTTGAACTTTGAAAAGGTGGGTTCTTTGGTCACTTGTGAGAGGAATGTTCTTGAAAGAACTGGCATCCTAGCCCTTCTCTCTTCTTTTCTACTTCCGGACTATGGGGTTTTTGTATTAAATGGCTTTTGTGTTAAGTGTCTAAGATCAATCATTTTATATAAGGAAGAGAGTTTCATTTGGCCCATGCTTTTAGAAGTTTCCATCCATTCATGCTTAGGTGGCTCTGTTGCTTTTAGGCCTGTGGCAAGGCAGAATTTCATGGCAGGAGCATGTAGAAAAGGAGGCTGCTCTCCTCATGGTGAACAAAAGTGGTCTTGTTATTGACAATTGAGCTCATTATTAATTCAGGACTTTTGACCTGTTGTTCCTTTAGTCTTCATTCTATCTGTGAATGGATTGTAAGCATCTCTTCAAGTCTCAACTAAAGTATCATTCTCACAGATGAGTCCAAACATTATCTAAAATAACACCTCACATTATTTGTGTATTTGTGTGTGTGTGTGTGTGTGTGTGTGCCATCTTGGGGCTCGAATTCAGGACCTATGCACTGTCCCTCAGGTTTTTTGTTCAAGGCTAGTGTTCTACCACTTGAGCCACATCTCTACTTCTGGATTTTTGCTGGCCATTGGAGGTAAGACTCTCATGCACTTTTACTACCTGGCTTGGCTTTGAACCTCAATCCTCATATCTCAGCCTTTTAAGTAGCTAGGATTATAGCCATTATTTTATTCTTAATAGCACTGACCAAATATCGACAATTATGTTTGATATCTGCTTATTGTTTGCCTCTGCAACTAGAAATAAGATATTTTTATTTGTTGCTATATTCCCAGCATTAAGAAGAATCTCAGAGAAGGTACCCTGCAGTTACTGGTAAATGAACAATCAATTATTGTTCTCAAGCTTTACAGTGACAGAAATTTCAAATTTAATCCTTAGAGTTACCACTCACCTGTCACTCAGACATCAGAATAAAAAAACGTTTTTTTTTTAAGCTATTTTCACATGAAGGTCTTAATAACATGAATGTTGGGATTCCAAAATAGGTCATTTGAGATTTTGGGGAACAAAAATCTATGGGGATAAATCGAGAGGATCTGTGCCTTGAAATGTTGATTAAGAATTTAGAGAGATTTTTTTTCTGCTCTTATTTTATTTTACTCTTTTTCACATTGCATTTTCAACTTTCAACACACTGTAACTGAACTGAACTATAACATGACAGGTTCACAAAAGTGAGCACATTTGCTATTTCATCTGAACTCAACTAGCATAAATAGTTCTTTATCTTTTATTAAAGTGTCCTAGAAGAGTTTTCAACTTTCCATTTTCTTCATGGAGAGCAGAAACATTTCTTTCTTTGTTTCCATTTCTTCCAATTTTATTCTGTTATACTGAAAAAAATCCTGGCTAAAACTTTTAAGAAGTGCCATAGTAGATAAATTATATACACCAAAGAATGGATTAGTCTCTTATGGAATTATTTTGGTTAATCATTGTAAATTTGCTCTTTTTGGAGAAATGTAAATCATAATAGACTAGGATTTTATGTCATAAAGATGACAAATAATGATCAGAGAAGAAAAAAATATCATTTTACTTATTACTGAACTGCTTCCGTTTTCATATTTCTTGGATTTTAGAATATGTATATATCCATAATGATATATCTTGGGACTAGATCCAAGGCTGAACATGAAATTCATTTGTGCTTCATATATACCTTGCATTCACAATGTGGAAAGAATTTATACAGCGTTTTAGTGCCACTTTGTTTTGATTGCAACCTGTCACATGAAGTCAGATGTGAAAATTTCCATTTATAAAGTCATATCAGTGCTCAAAAAAAGTTTGAGATTTTGTAGCATTTTTGAATTTAGATATTGGTATTAGAGATATGGAACTTTCATGTTATTAGGAGACTAGAAAACTGACTCTAAATTCAGTCTCCATCCTGGCTAAAACAACAACAAAAATGTCTTAGTAAGTAAATTATCTATAATCTAAGAATGGAAGTAGCTTCTTATGAAGTAATTTTGGTTAATCATTGTAACTGTTTTTAATGGAAAGATGGAAATCATAATAATTTTGCTTTCGATATCCTATAGATGACAAATATTAATCAGATTAAAAAAAGAAGAGATAAATGTGTTCTTTCACTACAATTCCCCTTATGTGTTGGGGAAACATATAAAATCTTTTACATAATGCAAACTATCACTGAACTGAATTAAAAAATGTGTAAGCCAATAATAATTATAATTTAGACTTAAATGACTTTAAATGACTTTTAAAAAGCATTTCAACTTTTAAAAATATTACTTAAAAAGTAGCTTGAAGGTACATAAAATGTGTTCTCTCTCTCTCTCTCTCATTCTTTCTGTTGAGTTGGTACTGAGGCTTGAACTCAGGGCCTCATACTCTTGCTTACTTTAGCATTTTTGCTCAAGGCTGAAGGGAGCTCTACCACTTGACCCAATTCTTTATTTCATGGACTTGCTTCCGAGGCTATTTTGAACCAGGATTCTTAGCTCTCATTCTCTTGTATAGTTAGAATAGCTCGTGGGTCGATGGCACCTAGCTCTCTTTTGAATAAGGTCTTCTTCATGCTATACTTTCAGGTAAGAGCTCAATCCTTTCTTTAGGACCACAAGACTATTGTACAGGCAGACCAGGGACCTCACAAAGTATAAACTTAAGTAGACATGAAAAAATAGGATTTTGTTCTCTTGTTACTGTAAAGGTGATGTATAGACAGCTTACAGTTATATAACTCAGGTAATGAGTATCTTTCCTTTTGGACAGTGTCACCCTTTCCCTCACTTTCTCCCAATTTTTCCCTCCTGACTGCCACCCCCAATAGGTTGTATAGTTCAAAAAATAGGATCTTTTTACCTCCTTCTAGTTTTCAAAAAAAATAATGATCAGAGTTCTTCACTTGTGTTATACACAGATTACCAGCCAAAATGATAGGAGAAAAGAAAAGAAAGGGATCAGTCGTGTCTACTATAAAAGGACTTGAGCAACACACAATGACCAAGTAAAAGATAACATACAGCATAGCTAATGATGGTTTTGATCTTCAGTATCCTCCACAGGACCATGCATGCACTAAGGGGATTGAAGATCAATTAGCATACCCTTGGGGGTGTGTTCCTGAGGGGGACATTGAGGCCCATTTCCTTTATCTTTGTTTCCAAGTTACCATGAAGAAAGCAGTGCTCTCACTCACATACTCCCACATGATGCACTGTCACCACACACAAAGCCATCATGGTCTGAAACCTCCAAAACTATGTTCCAGATGAACTAAACCGCTCCTCTCCTTTAAGTTGATTTATCCCAGGGTTTGTTACAAAGATGGGAAGTTCACTCATTGTTACAATAAAGTCACTTTCAAACCATTTGAAATTTTACATGAGAATTTTATAATCAATCTTTCAATCAGAGTCCATGAATCTATTTCAAGTATTATGTCAGCTTACTTACTTATTTTTGTCCATACTAGGGAGTGAATTTAGGGCCTTGTGCTAGCTGGGGAAATGCTCTCATTTGAGTCTTGACCCCAGTCCTTTTCTTTTTAGTTTTTCAGATAGGGGTTGTGCTTTACTTAATCTGGCCCCAGTCTATGGTTCTCCTACCTCTGTCTTCCCAAAAGCTAGGATTATAATTGTATCCCAACAGACATGGTTTGTTTCCCAAGAGGCTGGGATTGCAGAGTGCCCTTGCCCCCAGCTTTGGTAGTCTGGTTTTGACTGGGATAAAGAATTTGCTCTCATTTACTATCAACGGAAATTTCACATTTCCTTTGGGTATCAGTGCTGACAGCGGCAGCAGAAACACTACCTGTAATTTTATCACCGATGGAAACTAAAGATATTTAAAAATCAGATTTCAATTTTTGTTAATAACACAATTTGCTATTTATGATCATCATTGCTTTAGTGGACAATTTACACTTAAAAAATAAAGAGGAGCAATGCAATATAATCAGTTTCTCTTAGGAGCATATATTTTGTTTTATACATTTCACATACTTTTCTGAGAACTTCTTTAACAGACTACAGCATAAAGAACTTCTGAGAGTCTGATATTTTATGTTGTATTGAATTAAATTATTGCATTCTGATAAGATTTTTTGAAAAGGCAATGTAAAGAATTGAAGAATAGTTTAGCATACTTTAGTTACACAAGGCTGGTTTTTTTTGTTTGTTTGTTTTGTTTTGTCCATCGTGGGGCCTGAACTCTGGGCCTGGGCGCTGTCCTTCAGCTCTTCAGCTCAATGCTAGCACTCTACCACTTGAGCTACAGCGCCACTTCTGGCTTTTTCTGCGCATGTGGTGCTGAGGAATCGAACCCAGGGGACACTGGGGCCTCATGCATGCAAGGCAAGCTCTCTACCACTGAGCCACCTTCCCAGCCCCACCAGGCGGGTTTCATGATATTTCCACCTTTGTATATAAAGTATCTTCATGGGGCAGGGGGGAACCGTGGGGGGAGCGGGGAGATGGGAAGGGATGGGAAGGAGAAACAAAGGAACAAAGGAGGAGGCTACAATGCTTGATAAGAGGTGTACTCATTACCTTGCCCATGTAATTGTAACCCCTCTGTATGGTATTTTCACAATAAAAAAATAAATAAAGTATCTTCATCAACTCTATGTTCTTGTTACTTTCTCTCATCTTCCTTTCTTAAAACAATTCAACAGTTTCCATTGTTCTGCAAATAACCCACCCCAGCCATGTTCACCTTCATTCACCTTCTGTTACCCTTCTCCTACTGTGCTCCTCACAGACAGAGCCGCTTCTATTTGAAGAAAAAGATTCCTTAAAATTCCTAAAACTCATATTTCATTGAGGTCAATACAGAGAAGGGATTAAAGCTGAACACAGTGGCTCACTTCTCTAATCCCAGTTACAATGGAGGTGGAAATCAGCAAAATTAAGGTTTGTGTAAAGTATATTAAGTAGATAGGTTTCATTACTTAGCTGAATACCACATGGTATTCTGGCAGGAAAAGAACTTTATTTTTCAAACTGCTGTGTCCACCCTGTTTGGTGAAGAGGCGTGGCCGAAAAGGGGCGACCCATCCCTGAGGCAGGACTTATCTAGGCCAGGGACAGGAAGAAGTGTGGCCAGGTGGGGGAAAGTTGTGGCTATATTGGATCTGGATGTGACCTCAGGGCCTGGGACCCTCCTCTGGTCAGATGGGAGGCTTGACCCAGAGGTGGCCCAGGATGTGACCTAGTGGGAGAGAGGTGACTGCTTCCAGCTTGTGCCCATTACTTAGGTAACACAGATTCTGGGCAGAAACTTAGCCAAGAGGTAGGGAGGTGTCTGCACTGAGCTAGCAAGGCCCCGTGGCAGACTTTACATTTTGGTGACAACCGAGGCAAAAAGTCTGATAAGACCTCCATGTCAAACAAAAAGCTGGGCTTGGGGGAGAGGATTACAACCTCCGTCCCCCACCCCCCCACCTGCCATCCTGGGGCTGGGCCTGGGGCATGAGGTTAGCTCGCTTCAAACTGATCCTCAGATCTAAGTCTCTCAGCCTCCTAAGCACCTAGGATTATAAGCATGAAATGCCAGTGCCAGGTAAGAATTTACTTTTTAGATAGTCTCTAACAAAAATAAAAATAATAAATAACAAATTAAAACAAAATAGGGCTGGAAATGTGGCTAATGTGGCAGAGGAGGCCATAAGTTCAAACTCCAGTAGCACAGACCCCCCTCCCCCAAAAAAAAGGCATTATTCAAAAGACAATAATTTATATCTTATAAAATGAAAAAAATAACTTTCACAATATCTGTTTCACAATAACTGTTTCATAACTGAAGAAACTAACTGCTCACAGAATTGCACTGCAATTCTGAACAAGAATCATATTACAGAGGTACTTTTTGAGCTTGCAAAGCTCAGCTTCTATAGGATAGATAAGATAGATGGGATCGTCATGTTGCTGGTGAAGGTCTTTTAAGATTTTCAACAGTAACTTATGTATTATTTGCACATTTCTGCCAGGAAATTTTTTCAGTGATTTTGTTTTTGTGGCAGGAATGAAACAACAACAACAACAAAAAACAACCCACAAAAATAACCCCAAATTTTCCTTAGAAATCTGAAAATCCTTAAAATCCAACTGTAGGTTTGAGGCACTTGTAAATATACTTATTTGTACTTTTACAAAATATAACTAAAAATTTTTCAGTTTTTTTCTTGCTTCCTGAGGAAACATTGATGTACTGTTTTGGTTGTTGCTATTTTTATTTAATGGAAGTAAAAGTAAAGCATTTGACAAAGCTTTACAGAACATTGATGTTCAGCAGATACTCTGTAGCTCAAAGGAAAACATTGACAGATAAGACTTTGTATAGCAGAAATGAGTGCTTATGCCTGTAATCCTAACTAATCAGGAGGCTGAGATCTGAGAATCATGATTCAGAGACAGTTCAGGAAGTCAGGAAGTCAGATGTATGAAGTATGGTTTCAGTGTTAGAGCAGTAACCTTGAGTGAAAAAGCCAAGAGAAAGGGAAAGGCTCTGAGTTCAAACCATGTTTCCGTGCGTGCACGCGCGTGCGCACACACACACACACACGCACACATACATACATACACAAATAGTAACAAAGATGATGGACAGTTAAGAAATTGTTAAAAAAATTAAAAAATAATAAATATAAATAATAAAATAATAATAATAATAATAAAATAAATAAATAAAAATAATAATAATAAAAAATAAATAATAAAAAATTAATAAACATGCTAGATTCCCATTGTTTACTTTAGAAAAGCTATATTCAACTCCTTTTAAGTCATTTAGTGTTGTTTGTGATTTGCACATGAATGTGATTCAAAATCTTCTACTGTCTCTTTCCCTTTCTTGTATTTATGGCATAGCTAGAGGCATGAGAAGGAAAATAGGGCTATGATGAACTATTTAAAAAACTTTCTTTACTTTTGCCTGAAATTTTTATGGCAAGGTAGATAGCATTTCTCTCCAACCTCTATCGGTAGCCAAAATAGATATTATTCATGCCTTAGAATCTTCCCTGGGGATTTTTTAAGGTGCATTTTATGTGAGGTTAAACTAAAAATTAGCATATTTTTAAAGAAAAAAACATATTAGTAAATTATGAAACTAAAGTCACATGTATTAAATAACCCTCCAGCTTAAGTTTATTCTTCCACTTTGATAAATAGGGTATGGACCACAGCTGACGGTAAAATATATAGTTTACTAGTTAACATTTTTATCTCATTGTCACCCATTGAATGAAAAAAAATCCACATTCTACAGTTAGTAGTTGATTCTTTTCAAACATATCTCATATTTCCATGCACAAAAATTCTTAATATCAAATAATACCTACTTGTCTAAAATTACTGACGCAGAAGATTTTTTTAAAGTATATTTCTTTTTAGATGATATGCAAAAACCATAAGAGCTGTGAATACAGTAGTGTCCTGAATAATGTTTCATAGGCTGCTGCATAGTGTTTATGTCCAACTGGACATATGTATACTCAATTTATAAGTGGTCCCTAGCAAAGATCAGCAGTGTATACACTGCTGCCCTAGGGCTAAGTTGCCCCTCTTGACAGCTAATTTTTTTCAGGAATAATTCTTCAATTTATATATTAAAATGATATAAACTTATAATTATATAAACTCAGTACCTGACACTTTTTTGCTCATTGGATAATGCTCTCTCAAATGAACCATGCTTCCAAAAGGAGTGACATTGAGCAAGATATATTGTATTCACAAACTGCTTTGTTAAATGGTAACTCCTTTGTAAAACTACTCAAAATTAATAATAAGAAAAACATAATTACCTAAGCTATAAAACAATAGTAGTAAATACTCAAGATTCCTTATTTCCTAATTATATGAAATGAGAATCGGGGCTTTTAACCCTCTGTTAAATAGCTCTTATTACTAACTTTGCTATTGAGCAAACTAAATCTTAAAGAGTGCAAAAGATAAACTGATTCTACATAATAGGGAAGAGAGTTCAATTGCACTCTATCGTACATTTCTTTCTTTCTCATCATTCTCTCTTCAACTTTCTCACTGTAACATGAGAGTCATTATAATTGGGAGCATAGCCCCTTCTCTGTCCTACTCAAAATGACAACACAGTCTCAAGGCTTGAGACCGTATGTGATCTGAGATCGAGCTGCTTTCATGTATCTGTGCTCCCTCTGAGGTGACTTATTAGCATCTTTGGACAATGTGGAATATTCTTTCAAACACTTGCTTCTCAGCCTCCCAGATAACAATGAAGTCTGGTTTTCTTCACCTTTCTTACTGCATTGTCTCATTTGCTTTCCTTTTTGTTGTACGGACCATTGAATAGGGTATTTTACCACATTTTGTAGATTTATAATCTGTCCTGATTATCTATCTATCTATCTATCTATCTATCTATCTATCTATCTATCTATCTATCTATCTATCTATCTATCTATCTATCTATCTATCTATCTATCCATCTATCTAATCTATCTGTCGGTCTGTCTGTCTATCATCTATCTACTTGATTTACCTCCTCCTTATTCCATAAAGCTCACTACAATTCATCCTCTCTCTACTACATGTACCACTCATCATTTCTGCTTAGTAGCTGAATAAGCATCTCCAGTTTAACATATTTTAAGCTTACCATTGAGCTATGAACGATATGCCTTCTACCTGACCCTATAATAGTTCTTCTGCCAGTCTTTCAAGACTCCTTTTCTTTTGCTCACACCTCATTTCACCTCATGAAAATTGTTCCAATGGTCTTAAAAAAAAAGTCTATACATAATTTGATTGCTTCTCAAGACTTTCCTTGCTACTATCTTGGTTTTAAATGACCATTCAACTTAGACCTCCATTACTACCACAGCCTTTCATCTTTCTTTCCTCTAAAGTGGGTACCAGCACAATAACCAGAATGATCCAGTTAAAGTGTGTCACTTTTCTGTGCATGGTTTTATAATGGTAACTCATTACACTCAGAGAAGAACTTGTCATGTTTGTTAGGTTTTTAAAAAGAGGTAGCCAAGTAAGAACAGTACCATGCACGTGGTATTCAGGTAAGGGGTAGGTTTATTTAGTAGACCTGCTGGGACCAGGCAAGGTTGGCACCCCACACAGCTGGCAAAAGAGTGTCTGACCTTATATATATGGGTTAGGCCTTATATAGGGTAGGGGCAGGGAAAGGTGTGTCCAGGTAAAGGGAAATGGGACCGAGTAATAGGTGGGACCAGGTGGGAGAAAGGTGTGGCCACATCAGATCCAGATATGACCTTAGTGGGTGCAGATGTGACCTCTTCCAGGTGTCCCAGTTGCCTAGGTAATGCAGGTAATGGTGGGGTCTGCTCGCCCTCCAGGAATGGACCTTACAACGTTCTGTATCTGCATTGTCTCTTACTCATGACAACTGCCTCAACCTCTGACCCCTACTCTCTCATAGTCTACTATTCTTACTCCTCCTTACTCTGCTTTTCTTTCAACAGTCCAAAACAGAGCCTCTGTATTTGTTATTAAATTTGTTCATCATCATGCTCTTATTTTCTTCAAGGCCTTACTTAGTTGAAGCTTCAGTAAGGTCTCTGCCACTTTATCTAAAACTCATCCCTCTATCCTTACTATAGTATTTCATACACACTCTTTGGCCTATATGCTTTTTCCTCTTAGCATTATCACCATCTTATAAATACTTAACTCATTTTTCTTTATGGATGGTTTATCTTCTTTCTAGAATGTAACTTTTAGAAAAGAATCCTGCCTTTATCTTTGTTTCAATCTCCTACCCTAAACCAAAAACATTACTTAATGTATAGTGATTGATAAGATAAATATCTGTTGAATAAGAGCTGAAATGATAAGGCAGAACAGGCCAGGTAGATCATTGAGCTATCTAGTCAGGTTTATTTTAGGATAAAAATAGAAACTCAGCTAAGCTTAACCCAGTTTGAGGAAGTGATTATGAGATTAGGGTTTACAGACCCAGGAAGTCAGGATATTTTGAGATTTACTTTGTGGTAAATCCAAGTCAATTCATGAGACTCTTAGCATTAAGATTCTATGAATCCTTATACTAACAATGAGCCATTAACTCTGGGGAGGTCTCGCTCTTCTTCCTCCCATTCAGACACAACACCACATACAGTGTACCTGTTTTAGATTGCTAGGCTCTATTCTCTCATGCTTTGCTTAAAGGATACTTCACACTAGAATATAAGGCAACAAATGAATAAAATAAATTGTGATAGCATTACATGTTATATAGGGAACTAAAAAAAGATGGGAACTGCTATTTTAGTAAGAAAAAATAGTCTTGCTGAGATGGGTATTTTGCTGAGATGTGTATGACAGAAGACTATCAAGTATGAGAGGTAACATTGCAGGTAGGTATGGTAGATTGGGTAAAATTGGTTATAGCACACTGATACAGAGTTCTATGCTATAAACCAAGAAACTCTAAAGTGAGAATCCAGGGTTATAGTCTAGGTAGAATTGTCACCTATAGGAACTACTCACCAGGGGAAATAGAATGATCTCCATTTTATTTTATTTTATTTTATTGTTGGTTGTGAGCCTTAAACTCTGGCCTTGGTGCTGTCCCTCATCTCTTCAGCTCACTTGAGCCACACTGCCATTTCCAGTTTTCTGAGTGGTTTATTGGAGATAAGAGTGTCATGGACTTTTCTGCCAGGGATGGATTTCCAGTTTTCTGAGTGGTTTATTGGAGATAAGAGTGTCAAGGACTTTTCTGCTAGGGCTGGATTTGAACTGTGATCCTCAGATCTCAGCCTCCTGAGTAACTAGGATTACTGGCATAAGCCACCTTCACCCGGCCATCCATTACATTTTAAAATCTCACTTTGACTTTTTTTTTTTTTTTGGGTCCGGTCGTGGGCCTGAAGTCTGGGCCTGGGCGCTGTCCCTCAGCTCTTCAGCTCAAGGCTAGCGCTCTACCACTTGAGCCACAGCGCCACTTGTGGCTTTTTTCTTTTTGCTTATGTGGTGCTGAGGAATCGAACCCAGGGCCTCAGGCATGCAAGGCAAGCGCTCTACCACTGAGCCACCTTCCCAGCCCCTCACTTTGACTTTGTTTGAATTGCTTTCCTTTCTTTTCTTTTCTTTTCCTTTGGGTAGTAGAATGGTACTAGGGCTTCAGCTCAGGGCTTCTTGCTCCTGCTTGGCTTTTTCATTCAAGGTTGATACTCTACCACTTGAGCCACATTGCTACTTCCTAACTTTTTTCTGGGTAACTAGAACTAAGAGTTTCTTGAATTGGTCTTTCTGGACTGCCTTTAAACTAAGATACTCAAATCTCAGTCTTGTGAGTAGTTAGGATTACAGGTGTGAGCCATCTGTGATCAGCTGTTTGCATTTCTTGCTAAGGAGACACGATTGGAAGATAATGTGCTGTTACAACCAGCAGTTACCTTGATCAGAACTGATGGAGGGCTAGATAAGGAAGGAGTCACAAAGGAGAGAGAAAAATATGGAAGACAGTATAGTTTTAGGTGGCTTTTAGAGAAAACTGTCATGTCATAAGGTATGAATTCCTAGGGTATGAAGTACATAGGCAAGAAAGAAAATCAGTAATTGATCCTAGAATTTGGCTTGTTTAACAGGTCAAAGAACAATGTTTCTTACCATATAAGGAAACTTGGACAACAAGTTTGGACATATCTGAATATTATTCATAGATTCTCAAAATTTTTCTTTGCCCCTTTTAATTGCCTTCTGTAATTGCAGTGGATGAAGACATGGAATCTCCCTTTCTCAGACTCCCTTGTCACTCATTTAGGTTTTGTTGGTGAGACCTGGAAGATGAACAAGAAGGTGATGTTATTATTCTCTAAAAATAGTCTGTCTGGCTATGGAAGAAGGCTGACATGCAAGAGTCCCTAGTGGCTTCCTAGATGTCTTCCTAAGAGTCATGCATCTGAGCACTATGAGTAGCTGGAGCTATTCACAAGACTTAGCACAGTTTGCTGCACAGTTGGCCATGCCTTTAATTATGGCTTTCCTGTGACTGGCAATGTCTAATTCACACAGGAATCAAGACACCAACCTGAAGGGACCAGGCAAGGCTAAGTTTATTTCTGCTACAGGGTGCACCATCAGCCAAAAATCTGGCAAGAAAGCACACAGAGCAGGCAGGCTGCTCCCTTTTTATCTCTAACCCAGTAGGCTCCAATCCTCTGCTCACATTGGCTGAGCTCAGATTCATAATCTGCATAATCTGTATGTAATTAAAATTCAAAGAACTGCTAAGGTGATGTTAGTACAGGAAAAAGATGTATGTAAATAAAATATAATTAACAAGGTCCAAGCTACCTGGTCAAAGCAGGAAGCATTCAGAAAAACAATTAGCTCAAGATTGAACAGAATGGAAACAAAGATAGAAAACACATTTTCTCAAAATATCTCTCAAAAAAACTCAGACTATGTAGGTAGAATAGTCTGTAGTTCTAATTCTTGGATTTCAAGAGAGAATAGAGTTGGAGACAAAGAATGTTGGAGTCCTTGGTGATTAAGTAATATAGAATGGAACATAATGAAATTTCTTTTTAGATAAGAGAAATAGGAATAAGAGAAACCTAGAGATTCAAACCTTACTTACACTACTGGGATTTGAACTTAGGACATCATCTTATCCAGCTTGCTTGCTAGGTTAGTCAGGCTAGCAAGCAAGCTCAACAGTGGTTAAGCATGTCTTTGAACTATGCTTCTAGCCTTGCTTTCTGGTGGTTAGTTTGGAGATGGAGTTGCTTGAGCTTTTTTTTTTTTTGTCCAGGCTGTCCCTGAGCAGCAACCCTTTGTACGTCAGCCTCCTGAGGAGCTGGGATTACAAATATGAGTAACTGGCAACTGGCTGGAGGTTCAAATCTGTTTAAATTAAATGAAGGAGTCAAAAGAGAATGCCTATGAAGTAAGAAAGACCAATAAACTAAAAAGATGTGGGTATGACATTATAAATGCTAAGGAGGAAAAGTGTTTAAAAGATGAGGAAGGAGACTGAAGATGAGGTAGGTTTTGCTGATGAAAAGTTATCTTAAATTTTGGATTAGAAAGGAACAACTTTTTGGCTATTTACTGATGTTACCAAGATGGGTTTGAACATGGTACTAGAAATGCTAATGTGAATGGGGCCTTTGATAGAGAGATTTGAAAAAATGGGTGTGAAATAAATATTCAGAAAGGCAAAAATGACCAATCAGAGGTAAAAGCTAAAGAAAAAAGTTTGGATTTTATTTCTGTAAGTAATGGGAATTACTAGAGGTTTCTGAGCTGTTTAAAATGGCAAGTGGAAAGGTTCAAGCAAAGAATAAAATGAGTATGGTGGTGTATACCTGTAATCCAGTACGTGGGAAGAGGGGCTTGGGATTGTAAGTTCAAGGCCATTATGTTATCTTGATGATGTATAATAAACAAAAAGCATTTTGATGGGATACTTAAAGTAGGCTTAAATGACTATTAAATATTAGCATAACATACATTGCTTTTAGCTGCTGTAGTTTGAAGTAGAATAATGAGATTGACAAAAGGGGAAGTCAGGAGAGAATACTGATGTTGCTTATTCTCTTCTGTAGAGGTGACACTTATTAACAAAATTACAGTCACTCAATAGCATTGAGTATTCAGTCCTTGCATACATTTCTTATTTGCAAATATGTTTTTTCTCTCTTTTGCTTTCTTATTACCATGGAAATTTCCAACATACCAAACCAGAAAGAATACCACTATAGCTGCTTATTTCTCATACTCACTTCAATGTCAATCAGCATAGGCTTGTTCCCCCATAGCCTCACCTACTCTCCAAACTGCATTCTATATGGAAGTAAGAAGATCTGGGACACATAGAAAATCAATAGATTTCCCTCAAATTATCGCACATGAAGAAGCTTATATATAATGCAATCTAGACATTTGATTTCTAAACATATGACAAAAGTAGACACTTATAAGACTGATGATCAATATTCTCTTCTTTTAAGAGTTACCTTTTAATGGAGAATAATCATATGAATGACGTTTATAACATACCTAGAAAGAATAAAATATAAAACTGCTTATTTGCAGTTTAATTTTTTCCCTATGAAAACCTTTTGCCAGATTTATTGTCTGACTCCATTTGTGTCAACTATAAAAGTATCGTAAACTATAGTATATTAACAACACATATTTTATTTTCACAGTTCTGGAGTCAGTGAAGTTCAAGGAAACGGGGTGTGGACTGGATTTTTTTATATGGCATCAGTTCCATCCATGCTTATCTATGGCAATTGTGTATTGTCTCTCAAGTCCAAAATCACCCTTCAACGCATGCACTCACTAGTGGACTAGCATTTTTTCATTATTTTGGGCACAGTTTAAATGATGTTTTTAGTTAGTTCAGGGAAAGATGTTAAGGAAAAGGATTGCTTCTTTTTATTCCATGTACCTTCCAGAGTCTCAGCTCATCTGTATCACTAGAAGAAATGTTTCCTATGACCCTTTCACCTGTTCTCTTGTATACTCTTGCTTGTAACTTTGGCTTCTTCGTATCTTATTTCCTGTTTGTCCAGCCATTGTAGAATAGATCTGACCTCAGTGAGCCAGCAAACTTTCCAGGGAGTTCCAACTATGCCCTTTCCAGCAAGATCTAAATCCTCACCCATTTCTAATCCTCCTTCCATATAATCCTTACATTCCATTGCATACTTTGACACAGCACAGAGCATTCTTTCTATCTCTACAGCTAACCCCTATCTCAGATTCATGATTCTTCATAGCATAATTTTATTGTTAAAATTGCTGTGGCTTCTTTCCCTTTATTGGTTTTATATAGTTACATCTTTCTAACATTCCATTCCATTTTTTCACATACTAATTAAAATGAATTTCTGTTTCTTCTGTTAAGCAAAAGCTGGCTTCAATCATGCAGGGCACATCAATTAAATTTTGTTTGTTCTTTGGGTTCTTCTGCTTTTGTCCTTTGACTCCAGAGAATTCCATGAAATGACCTCAAGGCCTACAAACTGACTGTACATGCCAAGACGCAGAACACTTAGAACAGTTTTGATGAACACAAGGTTTGACGTATTTGTCAATAGTCCCAGGAATAGTTTTGCATGCTATAATATTTAACAGCCATAGGAGAAGGGCAAACAAATATAATTAAAGTTAAGGGTACATGGAATACCTGAGTCAGAGAAACTTAATGTGTTCCTATTTCTATTTTAACTCTGTTCAAGTTCATGGATCAATAAACTAGGACAAAATTATGTTAAAAAAAGAATAAATTTCCAAATACATTTTGCTGGAATTTTCCCTAATGAAGTGTTACCCATGCAATTCATCCACTTGGAAAGCACGTAATTTTTCTGATGTATAACATTTGAACTGGAACTCTAAGCCACTTTCTTTCATGTAAGAAAAAAAGATCACAAAACAACATCAGTGGTTATTCAGTGATTGAATTCATTAGGTTGTGCACTTGACTAATTATGCAGAGTTAGAGCGCTAAGTATTAGTCTATTCTGTTATGGAAACTTTCAAACAGAGAAAGTAGATGTGACATCAATAATTAATAGACATTAATAATCTCTCACTTTTTCTTTTTTTTTTTGTTCTTTTTTTATTTTGTGCTGGTACTGGGGCTTGAACTCTAGATCTTGGTACTGATCCTTAAATTTATTTTTTACTTGAACTGGTGCTCTACCACTTAAGCCACAGTTTCATGTTCAACTTTTGCTTGCTAGTTGGAGATAAGTCTCATGGACTTTTCTGTGTAGTAATCTTCAGTTCTCAGCCTTCTGGTTAGCAAGGTTTCAGGCATGAACTATAGTGCCTGGTTACCTCTCACTTTTTCTACATTCAAAGGTGCTTAGTCATTACATATATCAGTAACATGCTGAAAGTGTGCTGCATAATTATTTAAAATTTTTTTTTGCAAATCAATAATATAAAATTTAGAATTATGAAAACAATGGATATAATGCAATATTTATAAGGGAATTTGATAGACATTTTGTAATGTAACACAATTACATTTTCAATGTAATGGATCTTAACGAAAGAGAATAAAGGTAGTCTTTCAGTCAATAATTATACAATAATAGTAGAAAAAGCAAAATCTAATGATTTTTTTTCAGTATAGCTGACTCTTTACAGTTAAATGCTTTGTAGAACATGAGAAGATGAATAATCTCCCTGCTTAGGAAAGCTGATTGAGCATTACAGTATGCAATCAATACAGTGTTTGCAGAACCTCAGAACTAGTACCTAAATATCAGCTTCCTCAAACAAAATATGGCCACACTATGCCACATTATCCAGTGACATAAGAAAGTATTAAGAATGTGTCTGAATAATTAATAATTAGATTATAAATAACAAGGTCTAAGAAAATGGTTTAAAACATATTGTGAAATAGCATATCTATTCTATGAAATGAGCTCCAAGGAAAGGAAATAAGAGACATTTTTAGTTGCCATTGTTGCTGTTTTTCTTTTCTTTTCCTTTCATCATCTTTGTTAGTTTGTATTTGTAAGAGTAAGAGAGGGCATAGAAAAGGTGGAATAAGAGGTGAAATACAATAGTACTCACTAGATCCTATGTGGATATCTAGTGGGTGGATGGGAAGGGATGGGAGGGGAGACATGGTTAAAAAAAAATTGAATTCAATACTCATTACCTGATCATGTAACTCTAATCCCTCTGTATTTCACTTCTACAATAACAATACATTTTTTTTTCTTTTTGCTTATGTGGTGCTGAGGAATCGAACGCAGGACCTCAGGCATGCAAGGCAAGCGCTCTACCACTGAGCCACCATCCCAGCCCCAACAATACAATTTTTAAATAAAAGAAAGAAATAGCATGCAACTGCAATGAGTGTTTTCTCCACAGAGAGAAATGGAAACAGTTTATACTACCACAGAAATAATTTTTCTGGTAATATGTAATAAGTAATATTTTATTTGTACTTTATATGGAACAATGATTTTTTTTTTCTGAACCAGGTTTTGACCTCAAGACTTCACACTCTTGATTTTTAGCTCACTGCTAGTGCTATACTTTTGAACCATACCTCCAGTCTGGCTATTTTGCTGTTTATTAGAGAAAGTCTCTTTGCCCTGGTTGACATCGAACCTCAATCCATCCTACAAAATTGTTAAAGTGATCCATAGAGAAAAGAGGAAAAAAGAAATAGAGAAAAGAAAATGAAAAATGAGCCAGGTATTAATGGCTTATGCCAGTGGCTTAGAAGTCTGAGATTCAGATAATCATAGTTCAAAGCCAGCTTAGGCAGAAAAGCCCATTAGACTTCAATTTCTCATTAACCAGCAAAAGTTAGGATGAAGGTATGACTCAAGTGGTAGTGTGCCAGCTGTACAAGAAAGCCAAGTGAGAATGCTATGCCCTGAGCTCAAGCCCTGGTATTAGCTCTGGTATTAACTTCTGTGTGCATGCATGCGTTCAAGCCCTAGGATTGGCACTCAAATAAGAATAGAATCATAATATTTGCTGGACATTGGTGGCTTATGCTTGTATTCCTGGCTACTCAGGAGGCTGAGATTAGGGAATCATTCTTGGAAGCGAGCGAGTGAGCACAGTCAAAAAATGTTCAGGACGTTCTTACTACCAATTAAATACCAAAAATGTTGAAGCGGAGCATGGCTCAATTAGTAGAGTGCTGGCCTTGAGTATAAAACCTCAGGAACAATACCAAAGCCCTGAGTTCAAATCCCAGGACTGGCACAAAAATTTTTTTAAAAAAAATAAAAAAACAGACTCATAACAAAATGGAAACTTAACACCTACCATATAAATAATTGCCGTAAATGTGAGCAATTATCTTAAGTTTTGATCAAAAGGCAGAAGCTGTCAGAGTTTTAAAAAGTTACTAAAGTACATGTTACGAGAAACTCACTTCAACTGTAGTGACATCATAGGGTAAAACTAGAACAATTGAAGAAAATACACCATTTAAATGTTAAATTAAAAAGAAAACCAACAGCGGCCATAAATAATATCCAATAATATAGATATCAGAACAAAGAACACCTACAAGCAACAAGAAACAACTAGGAAGTTCTATAATCCCATATAGTAAGTGTCCAAACCATAACCTTCAAAATACAGAAAGCAGAAACTCACAGAGTTAAAAGGAGTTACAGATAAATCCACAATAATGTGTAATGACACACACCTGCCACCTTAGTTACATGGAAGCCTAAATAGGAGAATTTCAGTCCAGGTCTGCACAGGCATAAAATACTCTACTGAAAAGTAACAAAAGTATAAAGGGCTGAAGACACTTGCCAAGGGGTAAAGCATGGAAATGAGTTTTGCCCTTTGTATTTCATTGATGTATTTTTTCTTTGGGTTTTGTTTAATTTCTATGTGCTTAGACATTTCCTTGTTGGCTTTCAATGAGTTCTAGTGACACTCAGTTAGCTACTTCTTTTTCCCTCCTTTCCTATGGCTCACTTGAACATATTTTTTAGGAATTTTTGTTAGTGGTGGTCATGCAACTTGAACTCAGGGCGCTGTCCCTGAGCTCTTTTACTTAAAGCTAGTGCTCTACCATTTTGAGCCACAGTATCACTTCCCTTTTTAGGATTTTAATCTCAGACACTAAAGTCTTTTGGGGATATTCTCTTTTTATAACATATATTTGTGTATCTATCTATCTACCATATCTCTACCATATTTATCCATATGTATGTACACACAAATATTACATGTATAAATATTTATATATCATATAGTACATAGTACTTAACATATAGTATATGTTGTATACATATAGTATATGTTGTATATGTTATATTGTATTATGTTGTATATATTACATTATTGAATGCATAATGTTTTATATATAGGTATGTGTGAGTGCATATGCACAGTTCATGAGTATCAATACTTTACCACTTAAAGTATGGAATCTTTAAGGCACCTTTATATTCTTTAGTATTTATTTTAGTTTTATTTATTTATTTGTTTTTTGGGTCCGGTCGTGGGGCCTGAACTCTGGGCCTGAGCGCTGTCCCTCAGCTCTTCAGCTCAGGGCTAGCACTCTACCATTTGAGCCACAGTGCCACTTCCGGCTTTTTTCTTTTTTTGCTTATGTGGTGCTGAGGAATTGAACCCAGGGCCTCAGGCATGCAAGGCAAGCGCTCTACCACTGAGCCAACTTCCCAGCCCCTATTTTATTTTTTATTTTGTTTATTTTTTTTGCCAGTCATGGGGCCTGAACTCTGGGCCTGGGCACTGTCCCTCACCTCTTCAGCTCAAGGCTAGCGCTTCTGCCACAGTGCCACTTCCAGCTTTTTCTGTTTATGTGGTGCTGAGGAATTGAACCCAGGGCCTCATGCATGCAAGGCAAGCACTCTACCACTGAACCACCTTCCCAGCCTGTATTCTTTATTCTTAAATTGCATTTTCTAGAGTATCAGGGGATTCTATTGTCTAAATTCACACTTTGAGACTGAGTCATAAGTGTGACAATATGAAAAGGTAGGGTTTTCAGGAGCTGACAGTGTTGTAGAAGTGGAATCATCACGAATTTAATTACTTCCCTAAGAAGAGACCAGAAACCAGACTGTGATAGCTCATACCTGTAATCCTAGCTACTCAGGAGGCTGAAATCTGAAGATCTCAGTATAGAGCCAGCCCAAGGAAGATAAGTTCCCATGAGACTCTTATTTCCAATAAACCACTCAAAAACCAGAAGTGGCCTGTGGCTGAAGTGATAGAGCTCTAGCTAGCCTTGATCACACAGAGGCTCAGAGAGGGGAGAGGAGAGAGGGAGGAAAGTGGAAAGAGAGAGGAGAAAGGAGAGAGGAGAGAGGAGTTTCCTGCTGTGTGTGTGTGTGTGTGTGTGTGTGTGTGTGTGTGAGAGAGAGAGAGAGAGAGAGAGAGAGAGAGAGAGAGAGAGAGAGAGAGAAAGAGAGAGTCTCCCGCTGAATCAAATTGTGGTATTATAATTTTTGTTTCAAATAGTGAATATAAACTACAAAATGCATGAAGATGGGCTTATTTATGTACACATACTTTTTCTCTTCCCAATGTCTTATTATGTTGTTATTTTTGCTGTTTAGTCCCAACGTTCCAAAGAGATTTTATTTTACCATTTCCTTTCTGGTTGTTTGAGGACTTCTTTTCTGTGTGCTGGGGCTTGTGTGTGTGTGTGTGTGTGTGTTTGTGTCCTGGGGTTTGAGTTCAGTGCCTAAGCACAGTCCCTGAGCTTTAGGGCTCAAAGCTAGTGCTCTACCACTTAAAGAACTTTTTACAGAGACTTTAATTGGTCTCCCATGGAAAAATGTTGATTGTTTCTTATCTGAGAGTATCTTTATTTCCTTTCAACTTCTGAAGGCTAGTTTATATGGATCTACAGTTGAGAGTTGACTGTTGCTCTCTTTCAGAACACGAAAAATATAGTACCACTTACTCTGGCCTTCAAGTTCCATATGAAAAGTTTCTTAATTTACCATACCTGATAATATGGTAGGTTTCTCTGGCTGTATTCAGAAATTAATTATGCTGTGACTAAGTGTGGAATTCTTTGCATTTGTGCTTTGGGAGACTCACTTGACTTCTTAGATCTGAAGGTCTGTGTTATTAGCCAAGTTTGGATGGAACTAGTCACTATTTCTCTGCAATCTCTCTTAGCCCATTGTTTTCCTTTTCTTCTTCTGGGACTTCATCATTATGTATAGTGTGTATTTGTTATGCCCCCAGGTCTCTGGGCTTTTGCCCACTTTTCCCCTCTGTTTTCGGTCTGCTCTTCAAATTTGGTAAATCGTCCTGAGTATATTTAAGTTTACTGGTTCTATCCTCTGTCATCTCCAGTTTAATACTGAGACCATCCAACAAATCCATCCAGATACTGTGTATCTATTTTTGAAATTTTGAATTAGTTTTTACTTCTATTAGTTCCTTGTATAATTTCTATTCTTTTTAAGTTCTATTTATTCTCAGAGTTGTCAGTTTGTATTTATTAGAAGACAATTTGTAATTGTTGAAGTGTTTTTTTCTTCTGATGACTGATTTAAAATTGGTGTAAAGTAATGACAACATCTGCTTCTTCTCATTGTTGGTATTAACCATCTTTTTCTCATTCACGTTTTATGTGATTAATTCCTTATAATGATGGGTGTTTCTTTTATTGCATCTACTTTTCAGAGCTTCTGTTCCGACTTGAAATGTTATTTTTATTAATCACACTTTTGGTCTTTAGAATGAAAGTCCTGTCTTACTTTATAGCTGTTATTCCAATAAAGGACTATTTTGTGCTTTTCTTTTTTATTTAAAAGCCTCTTCGGTTTTCCTTTTGTTCTGTTTGGTTTACCTGGTGCTACTAGGCCTGCTTCTCTGTATTAGCTCTGGTTGAGGAGATGGCAGGGAGACCTTTCTCCAGTAGTGTCCAGTGGGAAATCCTGCAATCAATTAAAAGCCATGCTCTTGAAAGGGATTATTGTCTCTCTGACTTCCTGTCTGGCAATGTGACCACTGCTCCTACACAAGTACCCACCATTACAATCCATCATTTGATGATGCAGCCAAGAGCCTGCCCCATCAGAGCAACTTGGATTATTTTGTCCAAGTTACTACTGTGAGCCTGTGTGTTTTATTTTACAAATTAGAATGTCTCTGGTATTTTATTATGGTATTGAAAAGCTGACTCATACAGATGACTAAAAACAAATTATTCTTTCTGTTTATCTCTCAACAAGAGTAATATCAATTGGACTTTCTTGGCTTTCAGAGAAATCACATCCCTCTTTTTTGGGATACTATTGTTCCAATCAGGGCACTGTCCCTAATCTTTTAGTACTCTACCACTTTAAGCCACAACTCCACTTTTGGTTTTCTGGTGGCTAATAGGAGATAAAAATAATATGGATTTTCCTTCCTGGGCTGGGTTTGAACTGCGATCTTCAGGCCTCAGTCTCCTGAGTAGCTAGGATTACAGGTGTGAGCCATCAGCTCCCAGCTTTTAAAATCATTTTTAAAAGTCATATTTCATTGGGAGTTGAATGAAATACAAGTCTTAAAACTACAGAAGATTTTAAGATATTCTGTCTTGACCACATGGTCCCATGTGGAAACCATGTTAAGCTGACAGAAATATTAACTAGTCATAGTGGCCTCTTTCTACAAAGCCTATGACCACCACTGCTTCATTATGGCCTTGGACTTGTAGACCATAAAGTTATTAAACTCTGCTTGCTGTTCTCATCTTTGCCTGATAGTTACTAGATTAAAATTGCATACCTTTTCAGTTCAAATAAATGAATAGTTTAATACTATATGAAAACCTAAAATTCCCATCACCATAGGCAATTTCAGAAAAATATTCCAACATCAAGGGGAATAGAAAAAATTAGATGACATAAAAATGGCCTCTATAAGAACATTCTACCAGAGAATTTATAGGAGATGCTTATTGTATTAATGAGCAAGTACCACCTCTCTTCCTATAACCCACTAGAGAGATGCCAAAGGATTTGCTTGTTACTTTTGCTAAATACACATCATTTTGAGAAATTGCTCAAAAGTATAAAGAATTCCCTTGTTCATAGACAGCTATACTAGAAGAAGCTACCCATCAATAATAAAATATTCATGGAAAATGATGAATTACAATATTTTTCTCGCCATGATAGAACTGGAAGCAAATATCCTAGTATTTGAGTCCAGATTAAGTCTTGGATTTTCAACTTATTGTAGAAAGCAAACTGCCGGGCACCTGTGGCTCATGCCTGTAATCCTAGCTACTCAGGAGGCTGAGATCTGAGGATCTCGGTTCAAAGCCAGCGTGGGCAAAAGTCCGTGAGACTCTTATCTCCAATAAACCACCAGAAAAAAATGAAAAAAGAAAACGAGTGATACTCTTTGAAAATCTCTCTAGAAATACTGAGAAAAAAAATCAAAGTCTTGGTGATACTCATCAAGGCAAGACTAGGTCATCATCTAAGATGATTGTGAGGGAGGATAGCTTAGGGAAAATGAGGCCTGGCAATTGGCTGCCAGTGACTGAAAGACTTAAGCTTAAAGCTTGTCCATCTACTTCCCTTAAGATTAAGGGAACATGACAACTTGTACTTCTCATTGTTGCAACGGGTCCACCTGTATCCTTATTTAAATGACTTGTTTTTCCCCTTCCCCTCCACAAATTATACGGACATCAAATACAGTGAAAGCAGGGATTATACTGTGGGGGAGGGACATACAAAGCAACAAAGAAATAATCTTATAAATGCGTTAGAAACAAATGAATGAAAGAAAAAAAAACATTTAAATACATATCTTAGGGTTCATTTTCCTAACATCACCTTATCTGACCTTTTCTGCTTGACTCATACATTTACTAGATATTGCAAATAAGGGAAACCATGTCAAAAAGGAACTTTACAACTTTGGTGGGGGGGGGGGAAGGATTGGGTGGGAGGGTGGGGGGAAGCTGGGAAGGGATGGGAAGGGGAAACAAAGGAGGAGGCTACAATGCTTGATAAGAAATGTACTCATTATCTTGCCCATGTAATTGTAACCCCTCTGTGCAGTATTTTCACAATAAAAAATATTAAAAAAAGAAAGAAAGAAAACAATAAATTCCAGGATAAATAAATAAATAGGAACCCTGAGGAAAAAAAAAGATTAAGGGAACATCCTGTGTCCTTGTTCTTGTTATTCCCCTTCCCCTCCTCAAATTAGATAAATGTATGTACAAGATGCAAGGTACCAAAACCAAAGAGTGACAACAGGAATATACCATAGGAGGAAGTACTTACCAAAGAAACAAACAAACAAAAAATATCACAGAATGCATTAAAAACATCAACAAAGAAAAACCTCTTGTGGGGTTCATTTCGCTTAACATCATCATATATGGTCATATGTACATAGCTTTTGACCTTTTCTGCTTGTCCTAAACTTATACTAGTTATTGCAAATAAGGGAAACCATGGGACCTATGTTTCTTTGGGCCTGGCTTACTTCACTTAATATAATTTTTTTTCAAGTCTTTTAATTTCCTAGCAAATGGGGCAATGTCGTTCTTGCTGATGGAGACATATAATTCCATTGTATATATAAATATATACCACATTTTTATTTAATACGTTTCTTATTTTAAAAATACTGTACACAGGGCTAATAGTTACATAAGCAAGGTAATGAGTACATTTCCTATCAAGTATTGTTGCCTCCTCCTTTATTTTCCCCTACCATCCCTTCTCTCCCACCTCCACAACTACACTCCCTCCTCCCCAATTACACTCACCCCTTCTCCCCTCCTTCCTGAAGGATGCATTCATCACCCAGGGATTAATAACTGAATTTCTCACCCAAGGATTAACAACTGTCTGATAGATAGGATGCCCCAAAATGCAGATAGCAGGGTACCTCCTTGTCTGAAGGATAAGGATCTGTTTTATGGCAAGATGCATTCTTACCTGGAAACTCAGAGAATAACAACAGGATTAGTTAGAGCAAAGACAAAGCACCTAGCTTTGCATAACTTAAAGCTAGACCCCCTGCCTTCCTATAAATACCCCAACAGCCCAAGGAGCTGGGTTTCTCTCTGGGTGTCTTGTTGTGTATGTGTGTCTGTTTTTCTATCTCTAGGTCTGTCTCTGCTGGCAAATGCACATGCGTGTGCATGTGTGCATGTGCGCGTGCGCTTGTGTATGTTTGTCTCTGTGTGTGTGTGTGCGAGCGCGCAAGCATGTGTGTGTGTGTCTCCTTGTGTTTCTATCTCCCTATGAGAGCACCCACACTCTGCTATAGTGTGTCTCTGCCCTTCTGTTTGTCTGTTTTTTGTCTGTCTGAATGACTGCTTGTTTACTTAATAAGGCTCTTCCAACTTTTATTACCATTTAGCTTGTCCAGAAATTCTTATTCTGTGATTGAAGTCAAGGACCCTATGTGAAGGAGTTTCTATATTTAAAGGGAAGCTTCATTAATCTCACCTCCATTGGGTGACAAATGCACTTAAGCTGATAATGTAATTGCATCAGTTAAAGAGGTGAGTTGCATTTGTGAATGTACATAGAGGAATTCAAATAAAATGATCTATCAAATGACAAGATAAACTAGGCACTGGTGGCTCACACCTATAATCCTAGCTACTCTGGAGGCTGATCTGATAATCACAGTTCAAAACCAGCCAGGGCAGGAAAGTCCGCAAGACTCTTATCTCCCATAAGCCACCCAGAAAACTGGAACTGGTGCTGTGGTTCAAGCGGTAGAGCGCTAGCCTTGAGCTGAAGAGCTGAAGCCCACAGTTCGAGCCCCATGACTGACCAAAAAAAAAAAAAGTTATATTACAAATAATATAATAAATGGAATGTAATGTATGCACTTTGTCACCCTTTCTTTACTGTCATGAAAGATCTGAACCAGTCTAACTGTAAAAGATTTATTTAATTTACAAAGTTGGAGATCCAAGGTCAGATTAGGCACTCCTAATACTAGATGGTGGATGGAGTTACATCATGGCAGAAATACAAATAGTAACAAGTGTTTACAACACGAACAGGAAGCCAAAAGAAATACTGTGGTTTTACAATTCTTTTCAAGGATACAATCCAGATTATCCAAGGATCTCCAAACAGTGCCACCTTGGGACTCAGTTCCCATTATAGTGGGATGTGTGTGTGTTTGTGTTTGTGTGTGTAAGTGTGTGTGTGCACACTTGCATGCATGTTTGTGACTTAAGTTACAATTATCTCAATCTTTAAAAAAAAACACTGAAAACAACTCTGCAAACTTTTTATTAACATAAGTGATACATAAATTTGGCTTTCTTGGATTTCTTTTTTTGTTTTTTGTTTTTCATTCCCTCTACTTCTTCAGGTAGTGCACTTAAAAGATCATGAATCTTAAAGTAAGGAGAAACTAGTCTCAGCACGCTCTTAGCTGTGAAATACCCTCTGGAATACATCTATTATACACCAATTAGAGCTCTACCTTTTTTTTTAAATTTTGAGAGTGAAACACTGACAATATTACTGGTATTTAAATCAAATTTTAAGCCATGAAGAATGTATTCAAATCCAGTCTTACAAAAAATTAGTTTGATAAACAGATGAAAGTCAATCTTTCCTGTAACTTCCTCATAAGAGGGGCTTCCAATTGATAGGAATTCATTTAACACATTATGAAGAGCTGTGCTAATAATTATTTGATTCAAAAATTCTTTCTTTTTTAAAACTTTTTTTTAACATTTTGAAAGTAATTTTAGTTTGATCTTTAAGTAGTTGTATAAAGGAGTTGCCATTCAAGAAAGCATTATATAAATTTACATGTGAACTTATATACAAATTTCTAAGCAGAAAACTTATACTACATTTAAACAACTCACCTAAAAATCAGCCCAATCAATTTGAGAATTTCTAATTAACCATTTAAATGAATTAAATAAAGTATCCTGCATATGTTGTCTCTGCTAGGTTTCAGGACAAAGTAAATTAAAAATAAAGCAATATGTTATGCTATATTTCTCTACTAAGGGAGCCAAAATTTGAAATAAAATATCCTAGAGACTCATAAATTAGACTCTTTTCTGTGTGACAGCCAAGAGAAGGGATGAGCTTCCAAAATTATTTGATTTGTTTCAAGTAAAAACAAGAGTAGATTCACAAAAGAAGTATTTTGCTTTATTAAAATTCAGATCTCTCCTTTAAAAAAGTCAACATAGAGCTCCATTAAAGCATTTAAATTTAAGTCATTTCTGGGCCTGGGCAACTGTCCCTCAGCTCTTCAGAAGCTCAAGGTTAGCGCTCTACCACTTGAGCCACAGTGCCACTTCCAGTTTTCTGGTGGTTTACTGGAGATACGAGTCTCATGGAGAAGCTCTATGTGGAGTCTTTTGAGGAACCTCCATAGTACTTTCCAAAGTGGTTGACAAAGTCTACACTCCCACCAACAATGCAGTAGGGTTCCCTTCTGTCCACATCCCCTCCAGCATCTATTGTTATTAGAGTTCTTGCTTATAGCCATTCTAACTGGAGTGAGGTGGTATCTCAATGTTGTTTTGATTTGCATTTCTTTTATGGCTAGGGAGATTGAGCATTTCTTCATGTGTCTATTGGCCATCCTTCTTTCCTCTTCAGAGAAGTTTCTCTTTAAGTCTTTAGCCCACTTATTTATTGGGCAGTTGTTTCTTTGAGGATTTGTTGTTGGGGGATTTAATTTTTTGAGTTTCTGGTATATTTTAGATAAGAGACTCTTGTCCAATATATGGCTAGTGAAGATCTTCTCCCAATCCGTGGGCTTTCTAGAGCTCCCCTATGACCCAGCAATCCCACTTTGGGGCATTTACCCAAATAATCACAAACAAGACCATACTAAAGCTACCAGCACAACTATGTTTATTGAAGTATTATTCACCATAGCTAAGATATGGAACCAACCCAGATGCCCCTCAGTAGATGAATGGATCAATAAAATGTGCTATATATACACAATGGAATTCTATGCCTCCATTTGAAAGAATGACATTGCCCTATTTGTTAAGAAATGAAGAGACTTGGAAAAAATTATATTAAGTGAAGTAAGCCAGGCTCAGAGAAACATAGGTCCCACGGTTTCCCTTATTTGCAATAACTAGTGTATGTCTGAAACAAGTAGAAATGATCAGATAAGTTGATATTAGGCGAAATGAACCCTAAGATAAGAATTCAAATGTGTTTTCTTTCTTGCTATTGTTTCTAACATATTTATAAGATGATTTCTTTGTTGCTGTGTATGTCCCTCCCCCACGGTATAACCCCTGTTTTCACTGTATTTGATGTTGGTATAATTTGTGGAGGGGAAGGGGAAAAACAAATTGTTTAAATAGGGATACAGGTGGACCCATTACAGCAATGAGATGAACAAGTCGTTATGTTGAAAACGAACTTTACAACTTTGGCAGGAGGGGTTGAAGGGGAGCGGGGAAGGAGAGAGTGGAGGAAGATGGGAAGGGATGGGAAGGGGAAACAAAGGAGAAGGCAACAATGCTTGATAAGAAATGTACTCATTACCTTGCCCATGTAATTGTAACCCCTCTGTATGGTATTTTCACAATTAAAAAAATCTAATAAATAAATAAAAAATAATAAAGAAAAGAGTCTCATGGACTTTCCTGCCTGGGCTGGCTTTGAACCGCGATCCTCAGATACCAGACTCCTAATTAGCTATAATTACAGGCGTGAGCCTAAGCCGGCGCCCGGCTTAAGTCATTTTTTAATAAATATTTTTATTGTAAAGATACTGCACAGAGGGGTTACGGCTTCGTGAGTAAGGTAATGAGTACATTTCTTATTGAGCATTGTTACCCCCTCCTTTGTTTTCCCCTACCATCCCTTCCCTTTCCACATCCCCAATTCTCCCCCTCCCCAAGTTGTAAAGTTCGTTTTCATCATATTGTCTTGTATATCTCATTGTTACAGTGGATCAACCTGTATCCTTATTTCAGCATTTTGTTATTTCCCTTCCTCTCCCCAAATTAGAAAAAATGAATATACAAGATGCAAGGCACTGGAATCAAATACAGTGAAAACAGGGGTTATACCATGGGGGACGAACATGCAAAAGAAACAAAAAAAATCACATAGTACACTATAAGTACATTAAAACCAATAGCAAAAAAGATGAAACCTCTTGTGTCCCTGCCTTGGGGTTCATTTCACTTAATATCATCTTATATGGCCATATGCAAATAGCTTTTGACCTTTTCTGCTGTCCTAGACATATACTAGTTATTGCAAATAAGGGAAACCATGGGACCTATGTTTCTTTGGGCCTGGCTTACTTCACTTAATATAATTTTACAAGTCTTTTTAAGTCATTTTGGAAAGGATATTCAAACTAAAGTTTGTGTAAGTAACAACTATTACGGAGATTATAACATGGAGTTTATAAAACACACACATACATACGTAAAATGAACTTCTCAAAAGGTAAAACAAATGTCTGCTTGAAGCAGAGTACAGAGATGCTCAGAAAACTCTGCCCTGAGTATTTTGAGGTCGACTTCATTTCTGCTTCATTAGACCCAGATGGTGCAGTTTCTCAACATACCTACGAGAAAAGCTACAGCAAGACATTCTCAAATTGACAGACTTACAGTGATGAAAATGTGACTCGTAATTGCAAGGTTTTTCCAGATGTTTAGATAGCTGAGTGCATTTCAGACAGTACACAAAACTTGCAGAATAGCTCCAAAGAAAGCAAGAGATTATGAAACTATTTAAATTTGAGAAATACAAAGTTATCATAAAGGAAGGGGCATTAAAAAATTCTTAATGATCAGAAAATGTGGAAAAATATATAGAGTTTCACTAGGAGCCTGAACAAACTTCAGGGTTCTTAATGAAAGATAAAGCTCATTATGAGTTATCAATTTTAGATAGTAATATACTATTTCAATGACTTTTACACTCATGGATGGTACACTACCATTTGAGCCATACTTCTAGTCTAGAATTTTGCTGGTTAATTTGATGTAGTCTTGATACCAGACTGGCTTTAAACCATGATTCTTGATCTCACCCTCCTTAGTAGATAGGATTATAGCTGTGAACCACTGGTTAATAGGTGGAAATATGTTTTATCAGTGAAAGTACAATTAAAATATTTTCCAACAGGAGAGAGTTTATTTTTATTTTTATTTTTTTTTTCAGGAGAGAGTTTTGCCACCAGATATTACACATTAAGAAATACTAAACTAAAAATATTGTAAAAAATATTGTAAAAGAAGAGAAACCTTATTAAGTTTACAGATGTAATACAAATAGAAAACAATTTTCCATTTCAATTTAGTTGTGTGTGCATGTGTTTACATGTAAGACATACTATAGAAAATGTTAATTTCCTAGTTTAACATAAATTATAATAATTAATTTAAGGAAAATATTGAGAACTACAGAGGAATCACAAATATCATAGCATAAAATTATGAAACTATAAAGCCAAAGAAGTAAAAGAAACATTAGAAGAGGTCAAATGGACATCTGTAGGACTTGCACTTCTCCTGAATTCCACTGTGTCATCTTTGTGTCCATATTTATTCATATGGCTAAATTTTAGAAATTGTTGGTTTAAAGGCCCAGTATTTGAAATTAAAATTTAAATATGTTCTTCATTGAATGGTCTTTGAAGAATTTCTTTTTCTGATACTGTTTAGGAGGTGAATAACTTTCATTGTAGGAAGGATCTAGACAAATTAAAAAGATAGAAATCTCAAAGGCAAATTGCTAGTTTATAGTTCAATAATATTCTGTTGTATTATTTGTGACTACTCCATCTTATATAGGAGACTTACTTTTACAAAATTATTGTTAGTTACTGCTGCCTAGAGCAAACAAAAATATGAATGATTTTGGGTTATATGTAGGAAATACCCTTTGTAAAATTTACTAACTGATTTCAATTCAAAATTCTTGAGTTTTCTGTGATCCTTTTCTAATATCATTAATTTACGAATTAACTTTTATGCATGACTCCTTTGTGCTAAATTGTTTTCAGTGAGCATCATTAAAAATTTGGGAAATGCATTATCTTATTATGTTGGATAATATTTGAATATTTGTAGAAATATTTGAATAATATTTGTAGACATTTTGCTAATCATAATCATAAACTTGTTTGAGCAGTATTTCAGTTGATTCTAATTGTTACCTGACCCCTGAAAACGTTAGTGCCTCATATTATAGATCAAGGAATAGCTAGAATATAATGTAGATTAAACTGAGCTACAGATCTGTTTTGAATGTGTCCCCTAAGTCCTTGTGTTGGAAATTTAGTTCCCAAATTTCCAAACATAATTGGCATCAGAAGGAGGTACCAGGAAGTAAGTAGAATTAGGTGAGGTTATAAGGGTGGGGGATCCTATACTGCCTCTTATTCTCTAATATTTATATCACTTGTATTAGACCCTTAGACCCATTTTATGTGCTGCTTTTAGATCTCACTGGCTTCCTTGTCTCTAGTCTCATCTGATATCCCCCACTGCTCAACCCCGATGTTAGACTTTATGGCCTCCCTCTTGGTATAAGACAACCATTGATGGTAGGAGACAACCATTTCCAAACATGAAATCGAAGCTTTGGTGGTGATTAACTCCATACACAGCTCAATGGAACAAAGGAGTCAGTGGATAAGTACTCCATTTTCTTCTTAGACTAGAACTTTTTGAATAAAGTTAATTGTCAAAGCAATCAGTTGTTCTGGACACCAAGGACCAATGAAGAAGCCAGCTCAGCAATGCAACTTTGTGTTGCTTTATTTTTCTTCCCTACCTCACACCTAATTCTCTTTGATTGCATTCATAAGACAACTAACACAGGAACTTTTGCTTTGAGTTCTGCTTCTTTGAGAGCCTAGACTAAGACACCACTTAATCTCCTCCCCCTTTCAATTACTAACACATTAGATAAGATCTTAGATATTTGAAAAGAAAAAAGAATGTTGATATAGATTGCATACACATTTGAAAATATCTTCATTTTTCCTTATCCACTTAAGTGATATTTTGCAAAGTATTCGAACTGGTATATTTTCATTTTCTCATAGTAAGCCTGATAGAAAATTTATATTTTTCTTTTTATAAAGGATTAATTGTTATTCTATAAAGGATTAACTTATTTTAGATATTTTTCTCTTACTTCTTGCCTTTATACATTTAATCTTGAACTTTATGATTGTCATTTGTATGCAATTCTTTTTATTTCAGTCTTTTTATAGCTACCTGACTTAAGTCTTTCTTCCTCCCTCCCTTCCTCCCTCCCTTCCTTCCTTCCTTCCTTCCTTCCTCCCTCCCTCCCTCCCTCCGTCCTTTCCTTCTTTCTTTCTTTCTTTCTCTTCTCTTTCTTTCTTTCTTTCTTTCTTTCTTTCTTTCTTTCTTTCTTTCTTTCTTTCTTTCTTTCTTTCTTTCTTTCTTTCTTTCTTTCTTTCTTTCTTTCTTTCTGTCTCTCTTTCCTTCCCTCAAGGGATTAAGCTGCTGAGTTCCTAAACAGACCCTTTATGCCTTTCAACTTGATACAATTTTTATCTCTATAGTTTTGCTCTATTTTATAAGGTCCTTTTATTTTACTTTCCATGGTATTGATTTCTTCTTCATCCATTTTCTCTGTAAAGTTTTAGTTTGACAACATTGCATATAATCTTTCAATCCTATCTGATCTGTACTTATGGAATGCTGACTTTTCAAATCATTTTCAAAAATGATTATATAAAATTCTCTTTTATTTCTTATATGCTTTTTATAGGCTTAATTGTTCTGTTTATTTTTCTTGATCCCTCTCTTTCCTGCTGTTTATGTTCTGTAATGACAGATATATTTTAATCATTTGCTTATTTTTGCTTGAGCAATAAATGGATGTCTTGAGTTTTGTAAATGGAATGAATGCCCAAGCATGCTGAAACAAGATCATCTCCTTCCACTGCTAGTCTCTGTTTTCTTAGAGATTTCTTTTATTGTCAAGAGCAGAGATGGTCTCTGACAATTCCAGGCAAATATAACACCACCTAGAACTTTCAAACAATGGCTTCACTTTTGAAATTTTCAGTAGATACTTCAGGAAATTATCTGGTTATCTTGACTTAAATTGCATACCATGAGTCCATTTTAAAGGAATTGCCAAGGAAATACATGTTAATCATACATATTTCAATCTTAAATCAAACAATATTCTTTAAAAAAGACAACCCTTTCACTTTTACTTCAAACTATAAAGTAGATTATTTTTAAAGTCTTGTGTTATATAAAGTCAATCATTTCTTTTCCATTAAAAAATTTAAAAAGTAGATTGAAAAACTGAATTTAACATGCTGCTTTTTAAAATTGCTGTCATTCTTTTCCATTTAACTCGAGCCTTTAAAATTCTTCCTTCCTTTCTTCCTTCCTTTCTTCTTTTCTTTCTTTCTTCCTTTCTTTCCTTCCTTCCTTCCTTCCTTCCTTCTTTCTTTCTTTCTTTCTTTCCTTCTTTTTCTTTTTTCTTTTTTGGTAAGTGTTTTAAACTCAGCATCTGGAGCTGTCACTTGACTTTCTTGTTCACATCTAGTGTTTTACCACCTGAGGGACATCTCCAGTCAAGCTTTTTGCTCGTTAATTGCAGATGGAGTCTTATAGACTTTTCTGTCCAGGCTAGATTTTGAAATATGATCCTCCAGGTCTCAGGTTCCTGAGTAGTTGGGATTATAGGCTTGAGCCACCAGTGGCCAGCTTAAAATCCTGCTCTATGATGTATTATGTTTATCATAAGAAATATATTTCATTCCATATGAAAAAAATGCTATGAATTAATTCTTCTGTGGAACACAAGTGAAGTTGAAAATGCAAATTAAGGTAATTATTTACTATAGATTAGTGTATTACTAGAGCAAAATATTGACTATAAAACATAAGAAACAATTTCTTTTACTATGATTGCCTCATAAACCCATATTTAGTATACACTTTAGTGTATACTATAAACTGAAAAAAATCTCTATAACCTATACCCTCAAAGAAAGCAATTTTTTCATCAATATCCATCTAACCACCCAATCTATAGATTATATGTATTAAAAAAAAACACCAAAAACTAAAACACCAGTACAGATTAAATTGTATTGGTATGTGGTAAGAGGACTCCTATTGGAAAGGGAATATTTTAGCACAAAGAGGTTACTACCACCAGTATGAAGTAGAAGAAAAGAATGGAGGCTATTGGCCTGAACCTGGAAAATTGCATAAGGAGTGAAAAGTTATGTCCTTTCAGACACAAAATGTGTTTCAGAACAAGATCAAAGCCCTGATGACACAGAGGAAAACTGCAAAGAGCAAATTGCTAGAAGAGATCATAGAAATAAGCTCTTGCCTCTTGGAATGAACTTGCTAAAAATTTGAGGACCATTCAAAAAATGTTTCAAATACATCACTGAAAGGGCCTCTTCAGAGGAGACTATCCAACAGCTAAAAGGTCTCTAGTTGAAAGAGGGAGAAGAAAGGGTTTTGTTATGTAATGTTCTATATTTGCTTCAGGAACCTTTGCAGGTGCTTAAATGTCTATGGTGTATTTCTGTAAATTAAAATAAAAGTTGTAGAGGGACATAGCCTACATGACTAAACTTTATGCTAATTCAGGGGAAGGTGCTTCATTCTGAGCTATAGCCTAGATGGTAAGTACAATAGGATACAGGACACTTGATAAACTAAATTTAACATACTGCTTTATTTTGAGAGAGTCCATTGGTCTATTTTATATAGCATTTTTTTTTTTTTTTTTTGGTTCTCATAGTGGGGCTAGATCTCAGGGACTGGGTGATGTCCCTTAGCTTTTTTGTTCCAGACTAGCTCTCTACCAGTTTGGCCATAGCCTCACTTCTGGCTTTTTGCTGGAAATAGGAATCTCATGGACTTCCCTGACTGGGCTTGCTTTGAAACTCAATCCTCAGATCTCAACCTACTGAGTAGCTAGGATTATGGGAGTGAGATACCAGTACCCAGCAGTAATTTGTAATTTGGCTAATCCTGAGCTTGAATGGCCCCCAGCACAAGGCTGGGGTATGGAAATGAGTGCCGGCTGGTGAGTGAAGTTGTCACAGAGCTCTGCCACTCCATTGTGGCTTTGTGTTCTTGTCTCCTATTTACAGCATTTGACATTCCAGCAGAGTTCTGAAGTACTTTGTTTCCCTGTGGAAAATGACTTGGGAAACAAATCCAGTTGGTAGTGCTGGAGAATCATTCAAGTTATTAATGGTTTTATCCAGAAAGTAACATTTTTCAATAAATTAAAAATGGATTGTCAAATTATATGGCAGCTTGAAAATTGAAAGTTGCCAAGCCCACTACAAGCTTTATGTAGAAACAAGAAAATGTGATTTGTGAAGCTGACTCAGCATATGTTCTAAATAGTCCAAAATTTGCTCACATTGTGAAAGATAAAACTTTAGTAAAATCTGAAAAAGCAATTAACTTGTAATGTGAAATGTAACTTTAGAAGGAAATGTGCTTTTGGAGACATTTATTTTAATAGCTGTATAAATAAACGATGGTTTATTATTATATAGACACATAGAAAGTTTGAAGGTATCATTAACAGTTAAACATTTCAGCTAAGCATTATGGCATTTGATGAAATGAAATTCATGTTTGTTTAATTTGAGGTCTCATAAAGCACTGTACCAGAATTTGAAGGACCTACTGTATGTAATTCATTTATGAGCACTGAGAAGAATTCATGATGTGGTGGAGATAGATATTTTGCTACCAGATGGGTATGTGATTTTGCTCATCCCATTTCCAGGATTTGGACACTGTGTCCTAAAAATATTATTATTTTTATTTTTATGCTAGTCCTTTATGCTAGGGCTTGAACTTCAGGCCTGTACATTGTCCTGAAGCTTTTTGACTTAAGACTGGTTCTCTACTACTTGAGCCAAACCTCCACTTATGATTTTTATTTGTCAGTTATGGGGCCTGAACTCTGGGCCTGGGCACTGTCTCTCAGCTCTTCAGCTCAAGGCTAACACCATTTCTGGCAAAATTTTTCTGCTTATATGGTGCTGAGGAATTGAACTAAGGGCCTCACACATGCAAGGCAAGCACTCTACCACTGAGCCACTTCCCCACCCCACTTCTGATTATTTTTGTGTGGTTAATTGGAAATAAAATGTCATGGACTTTCCTGCCTCTGCCCTGGGCTGGCTTTAAATGGTCATCTTCAACTTCCTGAGCAGCTAGGATTACAGGTTGTGAACCATTGTAAGGATGAAGTAGTAAACCCAGATGTATCTTTCCTAACTCTTAACTTCTTGTCCATTCCTGTAATTTTTGGACACAAAAGAAGATGAATATCAGCTCCTTCCACTGTTTCGCTCTTCACATTCTGGCATCACTGCAAGTCAAAAAAAGACTTTGTACCATAAGATGAGTAAGAGATTGAGATTTCTGCCATCCGCCCTCAGGAATGAGTGGGAGGTAACTGCCAAGCCAACTTTGACAAAACTGTGGATTTGAATATGAGCCAAATACAGGAAAAGTGAAATGCTGTTACAACTGCCTACCTACGGTTCCATTTACCCTTCAACTAAGCATTCATTGATGGGATTCTGTCATTCAACTAAGTACATTTTGATATTCAAATATTTCTATAACCCCCCCCCCCCCTCCACTCCTTTTATCCCTGAGAATGATATCTGTAGCATTTTACCAGTGAGGAAATGTAAAAAGGGGGAAATATGGGTTACCCTAGTCGTGATACTCTGTATTCTAGTGATGTTTTTTGGGAATCTGCAGGATAGCAAGACATCTAGAAGTAGTATTCATCCCTTAACTTCTCCCAAAGATGCAAGATGCATGATAACCTAAAGTTCCATTACAGATTTAATTTTCAAATGCCAAGATTAAACACACACACACACACAAAGTGTAAGGAAAGCCATGGAAGAAAGCAGCAAAACTCTTCATTAGGAGAGGGGCTCCAAAGGGGAGTCCAATAAGGTACCCTTAGAAGGTGTGTTTTTATAGTAAGGGCATCCTCCTGTACTTTTTTTCACTAATTGCTTGATGGCAGTGATGGGAAGCTAATATCTATGAAAATTTAGATTATTTTTAATTATTATTTTTTTATCCTTAGGTAGTTGTACAAAGGAATTGCCATTTAACAAAACAACTTATGGATGCAATATATCGTGATCAATGTCACCCCTTTCAACCTCTCCCTTACTCTTCTTAATTTTGTAGGAAATACACTGGATTCTTTTTTTTTTTTTTAAATTTAATTTAATTTTATTTGTGAACATACTGTACAGAGGAGTTACAGTTACATGGGCAGGATAATGCGTACATTTCTTACCAAGCATTGCAGCCTCCTCCTTTGTTTATCCTTCACATCCCTTCCCAGCCTCCCCCCTCCCCCCCAATCCCAATCCTTCTCCTTCCGCCTCCCCCCCCCCCAACGTTGTAAAGCTCGTTTTGGACATGATTCTCATTGTTGCAACAGGTCCACCTGTATCCTTAAACAACTGGTTTTTCCCCATCTCCTCCACAAGTTATACTGACATCAATATAGTGAAAGCAGGGGTTATACTGTGGAGGAGGGACATACAAAGCAACAAAGAGATAATCTTATTAATGTGTTAGAAACACATGCATGAAAGAAAAAAAAC
Organism: Dipodomys spectabilis; assembly: GCF_019054845.1. Taxonomy (NCBI): domain Eukaryota; kingdom Metazoa; phylum Chordata; class Mammalia; order Rodentia; family Heteromyidae; genus Dipodomys; species Dipodomys spectabilis. Next base: position 1,202,504 of record NW_024870867.1, read on the forward strand.
ATTAAAATACACATCTAAGGGTTCATTTTCCTGACATCACATTATCTGACCTTTTCCGCTTGACTCATACATATACTAGATATTACAAATAAGGGAAACCATGGGACCTACGTTTCTTTGGGCCTGGCTTACTTCACTTAATATAATTTTTTCCAAGTTTTTCCATTTCCTAACAAATGGGGCAATGTCATTCTTTCTGACGGAGGCATAGAATTCCATTGTGTATATATACCACATTTTCTTGATCCATTCATCTACTGAGGGGCATCTGGGTTGGTTCCATATCTTAGCTATGGTAAATAATGCTGCAATAAACATAGTTGTGCTGGTAGCTTTAGTGTGGTCTTGTTTGTAAACATTAGGGTAAATGCCCAAAAGTGGGATTGCTGGGTCATAGGGGAGCTCTATGTGAAGTCTTTTGAGGAACCTCCATACTGCTTTCCAAAGTGGTTGAACAAGTTTACATTCCCACCAACAATGAAGTAAGGTTCCTTTCTGTCCACATCCCCTCCAGCATCTGTTGTTGTTAGAGTTCTTGATTTTTGCCGTTCTAACTGGAGTGAGGTGATATCTCAATGTTGTTTTGATTTGCATTTCTTTTATGGCTAGGGATGTTGAACATTTCTTCATGTGTCTATTGGCCATCCTTCTTTCTTCTTCAGAGAAGCTTCTCTTTAAGTCTTTCGCCCACTTACTTATTGGGCAGTTGTTTCTTTGAGGATTTGTTGTTGGGTGGTTTAATTTTTTGAGTTCCAAGTATATTTTAGATATGAGACCCTTGTCCGTTGTATGGCTAGTAAAGATCTTCTCCCAGTCCGTGGGCTTTCTATTGATCTTGCTAGCTATGTCATTTGCCCTGCAGAAGCTCTGCAACCTTATACAATCCCATTTGTCCAACCTTTCTTTGATTTGTTGTGTTTCCGGGTCTCTATTCAGAAAATTTCGGCCTGAGCCAAGGAGACCCAGGGTTTCTCCTATTCCATCCTGTAATGTTTTCAGAGTGTCTGCTTTGAGTTCAAGGTCTTTGATCCATTTGGAGTTGATTCTGGTGCAGGGTGATATATAAGGATCTAGGTTTAGTTTTCTACATGTAGTTAACCAGTTTTGCCAGCACCATTTACTGAAGAGGCTGTCTGTCTTCCATTCTATTGTTTTAGCTCCCTTATCGAAGATTAGGTGGCTGTAGGTCTGTAGGTTCATTTCTGGGTTTTCAATTCTATTCCATTGGTCCTGAGGTCTGTTCTTATGCCAATACCAAGCTGTTTTGATTACTATGGCTTTATAGTAGAGTTTGAAATTTGGTATTGATATTCCTCCAGCAGTGTTCTTTCCATTCAGGAGCGTTTTTGCTATTCGGGGTCTTTTATTGTTCCATATGAATTTTTGGATTGCCTCTTCTATTTCCTTGAAGAATGAGGGTGGAATTTTGATAGGTATTGCGTTGAATTTGTAGATAGCCTTGGGAAGTATTGCCATTTTCACGATGTTAATCTTTCCAATCCAGGAGCATGGGAGGATTTGCCATTTTTTAAGTTCTGTGTAGATTTCCTTTTTCAAGATTTTAAAGTTTTCATCATAGAGGCCCTTCGCTTCTTTGGTTAAGTTAATTCCGAGGTATTTTATTTTTTGTGGGGCTATTACAAATGGAGTTGCTTTCCTAATTTCAGCCCCACTTTTCTCATTGTTGGCATACAGAAAAGCCATTGATTTTTGGGGGTTAATTTTATAACCTGCTACTTTGCCAAAGTTTTGAATCAGCTTGAGTAATTTGGGAGTGGAGTCTATGGGATTCTTTAAATACAAGATCATGTCATCTGCAAAGAGGGAGAGTTTTATTTCTTCTTTCCCTATTTGGATCCCCTTTATGTCTGCATCTTGTCTTATTGCTGTAGCTAGGCATTCTAATACTAGATTGAAGAGAAGTGGAGAGAGTGGGCATCCTTGTCTTGTTCCTGAGTTAAGAGGAAATGGCTTTAGTTTTTCACCATTGAGTATAATGCTGGCTGTAGGTTTGTCATATACAGCCTTTATGGTATTGAGGAATGTTCCATGGATTCCTAATTTTTCCAAAACCTTCATCATAAAGGGGTGTTGGATCTTGTCGAATGCTTTTTCTGCGTCTATTGAGATAACCATGTGGTTCTTATTCTTGCTCCTGTTGATGTGATGAATAATATTAATTGATTTGCGTATATTGAACCAGCTTTGCATCCCTGAAATGAATCCTGTTTGATCGTGGTGTATGATTTTTTGGATGAATTGTTGAAGTCGATTGGCCAAAATTTTGTTGAGAAGTTTTGCATCAATGTTCATCAAAGAAATGGGTCTATAGTTCTCTTTCTTTGATGAGTCCCTGCCTGGTTTTGGGATGAGGGTTATGATGGCTTCATAGAATGTGTTCGGTAGTGAGCTTTCTCTTTCAATTTCATTGAAGAGTTGGAGGAGAATTGGTGTGAGCTCTGCTTTGAAGGTCTTGTAAAATTCCGCTGTAAAACCATCTGGTCCTGGACTTTTCTTAGCTGGGAGGTCTCTTATTGCTGTTTCTATTTCAATGCTTGATATGGGCCTGTTAAGCTGGTTTAACTCATCTTGGTTTAGTTTTGGCATGTCAATATTTGCTAGGAAAAGGTCCATTTCTGTCAAGTTCTCAAACTTAATAGCATAAAGTTTTGAGAAGTATTCCCTTATAATGTTCTGAAACTTGGTTGTTTCCGTGGTGATGTTTCCATTCTCATCTCTGAGTTTATTAATTTGGGTGTGTTCTCTTCTTTTTCTGATAAGATTTGCTAAGGGTCTGTCAATTTTGTTAAGTTTTTCGAAGAACCAACTCTTTGTTTTGTTGATTCTTTCTATAGTTTTTTTGGATTCTAATTCATTTAATTCTGCTTTAATTTTGATTATTTCTTTCCGTCTACTGGATTGGGGTTTATCTTGCTGCTCTTTTTCAAGGAGGTTTAGATGTGTCATTAAATTGCTAGTTTCAGATCTCTCCAATTTGTTGATGTAGGCGCTCAGAGCTATAAACTTGCCTCTGAGTACTGCCTTTGCTGTGTCCCAGAGGGGCTGGTAATTTGTGTGTTCATTTTTGTTGAATAGCATGAACATTTGAATTTCCTTTCTAATCTCTTCCATGACCCACTCTTGATTCAGCAGTGTGTTGTTCAGCCTCCATGTGATACTGGACTTTCTTTGGTGGCTTTTGGTGTTGAGTTCTAATTTTATTCCCTTGTGGTCAGAGAGAATGCAAGGTATAATTTCAATGTTTCTGAATTTAGACAAGTTTGCTTTGTGGCCTAAAATGTGGTCTATTTTAGAAAACGTTCCATGTGCTGCTGAGAAAAACGTGTATTCTGATGCTGCTGGGTGAAATGTTCGGTAGATGTCTGTTAAGTCTAGTTGATCTATGCAGCTGTTTAGATCTGTGGTTTCTCTGTTGAGTTTTTGCCGAGTTGATCTATCTAGTGGGGAGAGTGGTGTGTTAAAATCCCCAACAATTAATGTCTTTGGATCTATATGGGATTTGAGGGAAAGTAGTGTTTCTTTGATAAATTTGGGTGCTCCATTGTTTGGCGAATAGATATTTAGAATTGTAATATCCTCCTGAAGGAGAGATCCTTTAATTAGTATGTAGCGACCTTCTTTATCTCTTCTCACGAATTTTAATTTGAAGTCTATTTTATCTGATATTAAGATTGCAACTCCCGCCTGTTTATGGGGGCCGTTTCCTTGGTAGATTTTGTTCCAGCCTTTAACATTGAAAATGTGTTTGTTTTTACGGGCAAGATGTGACTCCTGAAGGCAGCAGATAGAAGGGTCTTGTTTTTTAATCCAACTAGACAGTCTATGTCGCTTAATTGGAGAGTTCAGTCCGTTAACGTTAAGAGATAGGACTGAGAGGTATTTGGGAGTTCCTGCCATGTTATCCACCTTCTTGGGGGCTGCGAAAACTGGGTTCTTCCTATGGTTCTTGGATTCTCAGTTTGGGTGCAGTTTCTTGGCCTTTGTTGCGGTCTTGTTGGTTTTCTATGTGTAGGACATCTTTAAGAATCTTTTGTAGGGCTGGTTTGGTGGAGATGTATTGTTTCAATTTTTCTTTGCTATGGAAGGTTTTTATTTGGCCTTCAGTTATGAAGGAGAGTTTAGCTGGCTACAGTATTCTTGGTTGATAGTTGTTTGTTTTTAGGGCATGGCATACATCATTCCAGGCTCTTCTTGCTTTGATTGTCTCTGCTGAGAAATCTGAGGTGATTCTAATTGGTTTCCCTTTATAGGTGATTACCCTTTTCTCCTTGACAGCTTTAAGGATCTTTTCCTTGGTCTGAGTTGATCCTGTATGGATTATAATGTGACGGTGGGATGTCCTATTCTGGTCTGGTCTATTTGGGGTTCTAAAAGCTTCTTGTATCTGAATAGGCCTATCTTTTTGTATGTTTGGGAAGTTCTCTGCTAGGATCCTGTTAAACAAATTTCCTAGACCATTAACTTCTGTTTCTAGGTGCTCCTCTACACCCATTATCCTTAGATTAGGCCTTCTGATGGTGTCTTCCAGGTGTTGGATAGATCTATCATACTTCTTGGACTTGTCTTGGATGGTTGTATGTTCTTTCTCTATAATATCAGGCTGTCTTCAATCCCTGAGATTCGATCTTCTGCATGGTCTAACCTGCTGTCAAGACTCTCTACTTTGTTTTTTATCTCTTTTCCTTCTAATTGGTCAGCTTTGATGGCTTCAAGTTCTTTGTTGAAGCTCTGTTTTAGGTCTTGTATGAATTTCTTTACTTCCTTAATTTGGTGTTCAGTGTTTGTTCTCAAATCACTTAGTTGATTGGTTATGGTTTCTTTGGACTCCCATTCCTTCTGTTGGGTTCCATTCAGCATTCCCTTTGTGGTCTCCCTGAGTTCCTTCAGCTCTTTGTTAATGGATTCCATGAATGCCTTTAGTGATCTTTGTGTGTTCTCTACCTGGTCTCTCAATTCCTGAATTACTCTTTGATTAGCTTCCTCCCGTTTGTGGGATTCCTGCAGTTCTCTTTCCTCCCGTTTGTGGGATTCCTGCAGTTCTCTTTGAGTGTTCTCAGCCTGCTCACGCCATTGCTCCCTTTCTCTTTGAGTATTCTCAAGTTGTTCACGCAAATCCTGTATCAGTTTTTGAGTAGCTTCCTCACGCTTATGATATTCCTGTATAAACTTTTGGGATGCCTCCTCTCTCTCCCTATCACGCTCATACAGAGTCCTTTGTAAGTTGTCAAACTTCTCATTTATCATGTTTGCCACCAGTGTTTGTAGAGCTATTTGGGAACTCTCCTCTGGATTGTTCATTATCTGATCTGACCCCTGATTATCAAGATTGGGAATTGAGATACCCGGATTTGCCATTTTTCTTGTGTTTTTCCGGCTTACTCTGCCCATTTGAGATGAAGATAGCACCAGTTTTGTGCTAGAACACTATCTTAAGGCAACCATCAACCAACGTTTGCATTTATACAGTCAATAGTCTACAGATACAATCTAGTTCAACAGATACATCTATTCAACATCAAACAACTATATGTTAATGGGCTTCGAACCGCAGAGAAGAATTTGGAAAACCAGAAATTTTTAGGGTTAGGGAGAGATGTGGGTAAAAATTAGGAATAGATTGGTGTGGGGAGGCACAGGGAGAGTTAACTATGTCCTAATCTCAATGCAGGAAATAGGTTGGGTAGGATGCAAGTAGAGAGGGAGAGAAAAAGAAGAAAGGGAAAGGGAAATGAAAAGAGACCAGAAAAAAAATTAGAAACGTAAAAATTAATATAGTTATGGAGATTGAAAGACCATCTATTTAGGGAGGAATGTGAATATAATGAGAAAACAGGAGGGAGATAGAGGAGATGTGAAAAACTTAAAAAATGCTTAAAATATTATATAGGTATAAAGAGGTAGTACTGCTATTAAGGAATTTAAGTCTCAGAGGTTTTGGATTGAGTAATAAATTTGTGGATTAAGTGTGTACACAATGGGGGGTAGGGTCTACTAGTTAAATATGGGTTTATCTGAGGATGTGCAGGACAAGAGTTAAGTCACATACAGAAGAACAAAAGAAAGGAAAAGGTGAAAAGGATAAGAAAGGGAGAAAAAAAAAGATCAGAAGTTCAGTAGAGCTAGACAAAAAACAAAAAGATAATTAAGAAAGAAAGAAAAAGAGAGAGAAGACAAGAAAAGAAAGGAAAATGTACATTCATGTCTTCCTAAAATAAAAATTATAAGAGGGAAAAAAAAAGTTACTGGAAAACAATTATTTTTTCAAAAAAGGCAAAAATTAAAGATTAATAAAAGTTTTAGAAAAGGAAAAGAAAAAAAAATTTATATATATAAGGTACCAAAAAAAAAAAAAAAAGAAAAAAGAAAAGAAGAAAAAAAAGTTCTTTGATTTTTTTTTTTTTTTTGATTTTTTTGGGAGGGGTGGGAAGAATCCTGTATCTCCCTTTTGTCTGTAACCAGCCTCTTGTTGGAGTCTCTGGTCAGCTTGAGGTCCTGTGGCTTGATTGGTTTCTTAAGTCAGTTTGTTCGAACAGGCAGAAAAATGCTCTGCTTTACCCAAGATTTTGAGATCCCCCTCCCAGGTTAGTTTAATGGGAGGGTGATCTGCTTTGAGAATCACAAAAGAGGGGTGATGAGGCTAGGTTCTGGTAGAGTTGAGGCCTTTCAACAAACAGTAGCTTTTCCCTGGGGCTATTTTGTGAAAAATTCACAGAGCCCACCCTGGAGCCATTCTCAGGGTTTCTGTTTTTCAATTGATTGTGGAGGCTGCTAGAGGGAGGGGCAGCCTCTGGCTCTGGTTACCCAGTGAGGAGAGCCACTCCAATGGCTGGTGCCTGAGCTGGGTGACTTTTCCCTGGATGGAGCTGAGTCTGGCAGGTCAATTTGCCGTTAAGTTCTTGTGACCTGTTATATGACTCGTTTTATTCCAAGGCCTGAGTTGGAGCTAGCAGCTCCTCCGAGCTTTGTCGGTATCCAAGATGGAGATCACCGGTGCTGGGGGGGGAGGGGTGGCCTTCCCTCGTCTGCTCCCGGAGAAGGAGTGAGGACGTCGGGCTTCTACTCACGCCGAGTCTTGGATCCTGGGTCGTCTCTGGTCTGCAAACTGCAGGATGAAGATGTCCGCTCCTTGTCAGTTCTTGCTGGTGTTGAGTAGAATCCTCTCACCCGCTGCGTCTGGCTCCTTCGTCCTGGACTCTCTGTGTGAGCGCTCAGGTATGGCCGCGGCTGCGGTCGCCGCCGCGACCCTGCCGCCGCCGCCGCCGCGGCTGCTGGCAGGCGCTCAGATGTGTCTCCTTGTCTTGGCTTCCCCTCTCTTGTCTAACTCTCTGTCCTGTGATGGCACACTTGGTGTGATTCTCTGGCTTGGGACTGTTCACTGGAACTCTAAACCTGCTTTCTATGCGAGAGCTTGTTCAGATTCCAGCTTCTCCTCCGCCATCTTCCCGGAACTCTCCTACACTGGATTCTTGTCTGCATTTCCCCCTTTTCTCTTCTTCATGAAGCTACCCCTTTACCCTTTGGCCACATCCCACCCCATTCAAGTACCTGCTTCCTGGTGTTTTATTTTCCTGAACTCTGATGTTGCATTGCTAAGGAATTGTACTATTTGAAATCTCCCTTAAATCTACTGGATTTCAGCTAATACATGCACTTGCATACAACCCAACATATTTACTTATGTTGTAAGCTAAATCTAGCTTCCACATACAAGGGAAAACATTCTTTTTTTCCTTCCAAATATTTCTTTATGAGATTAAGTGACTATATAAATTTCACAATACTGTGGCATAGTTATACGTAGCTAAAGTCACAAAGACATTTTAACCTTCATAATGATAATCATCAGTACCTTAATCCACAACACTTATGGACTCTATGAACTTTAATAATAAAACCATTTCTTACAAATCAGGGGATATGTACATTTCTTTCCTTTTGCTTAGTATCAGCTGTTCCTTCTCTTTCCATTTCTTTATAAATGATACAATATCATTCATTTAAATTGAAGAGTACAAGTACATTGTGTATATATACTACATTTTCTTGGTTCCTTCAACCACTGAAAGGAATTTGGGCTGATTCCTTATGTTGGCTATAGTGAATAGTCATGCAATAAACATGGTTGTGCTGGGGGCTTTACTAAATCCTGGTTTGTAATCTTTTGGGTAAATAATTAGGATTGGGCTAGCTGGATCATAGGTAGTTCTAGGATTAATTTTTTTGGAAGGACCTCCACACTGCTTTCCAGAGTGTTTGAAAAGTAAAACTATACCTTTTTGAAGATGCCATGATCCTGTACTTAAAGAACCCTATGGACACCCCCTCCCCCCACCAAACTACAAGAGCTGATTCAAAACTTTGACAAAGTAGCAGGGTATATAATCAACTCAAAAATCAGTAGCTCTTTTGTATGCCAATAATAGGATCAAGACTGAAATTGAGAAAGCAATTCCGTTTGCAGTATCCTCAGGAAAAAGTACTTAAGAATTAACCGAAGATGTGAAGGAATTCTGTAGTGAAAAACCCTAAAAATTTAAGAAGAGAAATTGAAGAAGTCTTAAGTGAAAAGACCTTCCATGCTTCCAGAATAGAATTAACATTATGAAAATGGCAATACTGCCCAAAGCAACCTACCAATTTAAAGCGATAGACATCAAATTCCCAGCCTCATTCTTCAATGAGAGAGAAAGCAATGCAAAAATTCATATGGAACAACTAAAGACCCTGAACAGAAAACACTCCTTAGCAAGTAGAATCGTGCTGGAGGAATAGCAACACCAAACTTCAAACTGTTACAGAGCCACAGTAATGAAAGCAGCTTGGTACTGGCACAAAAACAGTCCTGAAGACCAATTGAGCAGAACAGAATAAATCCACAGACCTACAGCTGTTTAATATTAGACTATTTTTCTAGTGGGCTATGTGGTTCTGAAGCTTTCTCATCTATGTCATGTAGTGACCTCTTTGTTTTCTTTCTCCAGGCTACAGCCCTATTTCCACTGGTGCTTCTTGTTCATTTGAGTATAATCAGAAGACCAAAAGTAAGTGTACCACTTTTGACTATTTGATTGTGCAATATTTCTGAGGGATGTTTTTTATGCAAACAGCATCATGGACAGGATGGGTAGGGTCCCTGCCACACTCTCTTCTTCCATTCTCACACAAAATTCTAGACTTTATCTGGTCAACATTTTCTGGTTTACATTGTTATTAATACACAGCACTGTGTGATGTTTTGGGTACTCCTTGCAAATTTTATTGTTTAAATTGTGTCCACTCAATTTTATGAGTGGTTTTATGAGGAATTAGTCTGGATAGAATTTTTCATTCATTTCTCAGTCCTCCTAACTGTTTTCATCACATTTCTGCTTCGGTCAAGGGTACAGTGACCTCTATCTTTGAACTTGTCTTCCTAGATCTTACAATGTAATTTAATATGATTAAACATTGACTTTTTCTTGAAAAATGATTCCCTTTGGTCTTCCCTGAAACGACCTTCTCCTATTTCATTGGTAATAATTTTTGTTGTCTTGGTGGGGGTTTCCTTTTTATTTCTGAAAGAAAGTTGTCTTTACAGTTCTATCTTGAGTTATTTTCTTTTTCTCTATGCTCATTGGCTAATGGCCAAAGGCATCATAAGCATTCTCACATCTGTGTCTATAGCAGAAAGCAACTTGGAACTCCAGAAGTCGGTTTGTACTAGTACATGGGGTTTCACAGTGATCCCAAACTCATTTGAACAAACAGAATTTTGTGTTTTTGTGTTCCCTTCTTTTTTATTTTTTATTTTTTTGCCAGTCATGGGCCAGAACTCTGGGCCTTGGCACTCTGGACCTGAGCTCTTCAGCTCAAGGTTAGCACTCAACCAATTGAGCTATAGCACCACTTCTGGCTTTTTCTGCTTACTGATGCTGAGGAATCAAACCCAGGGCCTCATGCATACAAGGCAAGCGCTCTACCACTGAGCCACCTTCCCAGCCCCTGTGTTCCCTTCTTAAACCACTACTTTGCATTGTATATAAGTTCTGCCCTTTAGTAAATATGCGTAATGAGTACTATTTTGCTGATGTATTTTTTGTGAAAAATAAAACATACATATAAGAGGTACAGATGTGTAATACATATGTATATATATATACATATCACATAAGTATAACACTATATATACATACATTTATACGTACATACTAAATGTACTGTATATTATATACTATACTGTTTTGGTATATTATGTACATTTAGTACACTTATGTTATATTATGTATATTTTGTATCCTTGGTTCATCCCTTTCAAATGTATCCCTTTTCAACTTCTTCTTGTAATCACAATCCTGACTTCTCCTTCCTTTATCAGATACCTATATAGCTGTGTGTATCTGAACATACATAGGTAAACGTGTAGTTTCCAGATAGAATATACATATATATGTATATATTCCTAAATATCTAGGAAACTTGATCAATAAAAACCTAGTAATGAGCTTGAAAATAGAGTTCCATGGGAAAGTCAATTTAAATAATAATGAAGTTATGCTGTTTTCAGGAAAATAGAGCCATCTGGGGATCAACACATTGATTGAGATAAACTAAGGTCAAAATCATGTCAAATTCTCAAGTGTTCTTTTGCATTTGTGGAAGATAGACATAAAAATGATGATGATGATGATGATGATAATGGTAATGTGACAAAACTATTAAGAGAAAGACTGTCTTGGGAGGAAAGGAGGATCAGTATGGGGGAGGAGAGAGGACAGTGAGGGGTGAAAGGATTGTAGGACATTATATATATTCATACATACGTATGTTTATAAACATATACATTAAAATACAAAATAATAAGTTCTACCAAATGCTGCTTGAAAAGTGGGGAGGAGAGAGCAGAAAAATGGGAATATGGTAAATGAAGGGGGTGAATTTGTTCAAAGTATACTGTGTACATGTATAGAAATAATTGAACTCTCATATTACTAATGTTACCATTCAAAAGGAGAAAGAAAAAAGATACACCTTATTAAAGAAATAGAGTTAAGAATTCACAGAAAAGAAGAAAAACAACATGCAAAAGACATGGGCGTGAAGTTAGGAATGTGTGTCACAGAAAGAGGACACCAATTGCCCACTTTCCTGGGCTGTAGTGGGCTAGGTATTTCTCATCTGTGTGTTGTTAGAAATCAGGGGACAGAGCAACATTGCTTTCCATTGCTTTGTTACTTCATCTTATTCCATACCAGTTCACAGAGATCTTTTTTATTTCTAAATACTCCCAGTTATGCCTTGACATTTTCCTCCTGCTTTTTTGTGATAGACTTTTTCTTTCACTAACTATCCTAAGGTTAAGAAAGAAACCATTTCAGAGTTTCTTTCTTTCATTCTTTTCTAAGATTTTCTGGTGCGAGAGGTTGAACCTGGGACCTTGTGCATACTAATCATGTGCTCTAGTACTGAGCAACAACTCTGTCCCCTTGCTCCTGCTTTTTTGAGAGACATTTTCTCTTTTCTTTTCTTTTTTTTTTTTACTTAGAAGAAGAAAGCTCAGGTTTTTCCACTTCACATCTTCTAAGTTATGATTGTTCTCACGTACAAGTGAATCCCATGCCATAGTCCATTCAAAACTCTTCACAGTGGGGCTGGGAAGGTGGCTCAGTGGTAGAGCACTTGCCTTGCATTCATGAGGCCCTGGGTTTGATTCCTCAGCACCACATAATCAGAAAAAGAAAAGCCAGAAATGGCACTGTGGCTCAAGTGGTAGAGTGCTAGCCTTGAGCTGAAGAGCTGAGGGACAGCGCCCAGGCCCAGAGTTCAGGCCCCATGACTGGACCCCCCAACAAACAAACAAACAAACAAAACCCCCCAAAACTCTTCACAGTGTACTAAGTGTAATTGATGAATTTAATATACAGGTATTTTCTCCCCAACATTCAGGAGCAAGCAGTATTATTATTATTATTAAAAAGCAAGTTAAATTTTTTTTTTTTTTGTCGGTCGTGGGGCCTGAACTCTGGGCCTGGGAGCTGTCCCTGAGCTCTTCAGCTCAAGGCGAGCGCTCTACCACTTGAGCTACAGCGCCACTTCCGGTTTTCTGGTGGTTTATTGGAGATAAGAGTCTCACGGTCTTTCTTGCCCGGGCTGGGCGAGATCCTCAGATCCGCGATCCTCAGATCTCAGCCTCCTGAGTAGCTAGGATTACAGGCGTGAGCCACCAGCGCCCGGCTGCAAGTTAAATTTGATACAAATTTGCAGTTATGAGAATCTTTGAAGTTCATTGTGTATGTGGATCAGAGGGGAAGGAGTTTAAGGTATTATTATTATTATTATTTTTACTTTTGTCGGTCATTTGGCCTGAACTCTGGGCCTGGGCACTGTCCCTCAGCTCTTCAGCTCAAAGCTAGCACCCTATCACTTGAGCCACAGCGCCACTTCCGGCTTTTTCTGCTTATGTGGTGATGAGGAATCGAACCCAGGGCCTCATGCATGTAAGGTAAGCACTCTACCACTGAGCTACTCTTCCCAGCCCTATATTTAAGGTATTATTAAATCATGCCATTACTATTGTCCATTCTCTGAAGAACCAGTGTAAATGCCCTCTTATTTTCTGACAAGTGATAATTTCTCTTAGAGGCTGAAGTGAATCTCAGTCATAACTAACCAGTCCTTACCTTTCAGGGATCTGTTAGAGGCTGGTATCACAGTTGTCCTATCTTCATGTCCGGCAGCCTGTTAAGGATAAACTGTGTCAGTGTACGTTTACTCAACAAATGACAGTGATCTACCAGACCTCTTCCCTTCTTAGTCTTGGAGAAGATGAAAAATTCTGTCTTCCAAATTTACAAATTATGCAAGCTAAAGAGCATCATACTTTTCACACATTTCCTCAATCTATGTATGCATATATATATGCATCTATCTTCCCATCTATTATCTCCATCATATCTATCTATCTATCTATCTATCTATCTATCTATCTATCTATCTGTCATCTACTCTAGATAATAAACTCTTGATGTCTCAGAGACAAAGAGTTTCTCTAGATCTCTAAAACACAACACCCAATTAAAGAGAAACAAAATGCAGCAAGAAAGAAAAGAAAAGAAAAGAAAACTGTTGCTTTCATTTCAGTCAATTTGTTTCTACTGAGGTGAAATCAAGATTTTTTTAAAAATTTTTATTTTATTGTAAAGGTAATGTACAGAGGGATGACAGTTTCTCCCACTTTGCCAACTCTCTCCCACTCCCATGAAATCTAGATTTTAAGCAAAGTTGTTGCTTAAATATTCCAGCCTTATCGAATCGTCTAATACATGTCACTCAATTATTTTTCCCCTTCTGTAGCCAGTACTTGCAGATAGTTTATTTGTGTAACTCTCAGTCTCAGCCTCTTGCATTTCTATGGTTCTTTGCTGCTCAGGACACTCTGGGAATGTTGACATCATTCCTCCTTTATCAAGCACTCTTCTCAAAATTTCCCTGTCTTTCATCTTGAAGGTTCAAGATTTTCTCCTTTGCCCGTCTGTGTCATCACTCAATAGTTTTTCTGTATGTCAACAATGGGAAGACCATGGCTGAAATCAGGAAAACAACTCCTTTTGTACTAGTTTCTTTGCTTTCTTTATATGCTTTGCTTCTCTGGAGAGAGAGAGAGAGAGAGAGAGAGAGGGAGGGAGAGATGGAATGGTCTGACCTGTCTTTTAGATGGAAGGGAGAAGCTTTCAGCTTGACTTTGACCCTACACCTTCTTTGGTACTTCTTGAATACCAATATCAAAGAGTACCACCATTTTTCTTTTTTCTTTTTTTTTTTTTGTCGGTCGTGGGGCTTGAACTCTGGGCCTGGGCGCTGTCCCTCAGCTCTTCAGCTCAAGGCGAGCGCTCTACCACTTGAGCGACAGCGCCACTTCCGGTTTTCTGGTGGTTTATTGGAGATAGGAGTCTCACGGTCTTTCTTGCCCGGGCTGGCTTTGAACCACGATCCTCAGATCTCAGCCTCCTGAGTAGCTAGGATTACAGGCGTGAGCCACCAGTGCCCGGTTATACCACCATTTTTCTATCCTCCTGAAATGGCACAAAACATAAGGTAACTCTTTCCTGCCCACTTCCCGATGGGCCACATTGATAGAGTCCAGTATGAAAATTATAAAATTCTTTTAATTAGAAACAATATTCATAAGGGAAACATTTCTTTTTATTGGCTGATCTATTTATGGAGAACAAAACTCAAGTAGGACTTCTGTTGTCTTAGTCTCTTAGGTGTTAAAAAAAGATTGAGGAGAAAAAAGCAATAGACCCTTCATTTTTTGTAATAGAGTAATTTTCTGGGTGATAAAATATCATTTAAGTATTCTTTCTTCTAGGGAATATCCCTCTATCTAGAACCTGACTTCTGAAGAGTTCTTAAGGTTAAATTTAATGGTATACTCTCAACAAACTGGTTTAGTCCAAAAATCTGAAAGATTTATATTGTTTTATACTTTAGAAATACTTATTTAATGTCTCCACAGTTCCCCATAGTTCTCTGGATGTCTAGAAATCAATTATTAATTGCTGATATATTTTTCCTAAGACCTTAAACTATTGCATTAAATTCTCTTATACTGAAATATAAACACAGAACTAAACTATGAAATCTTACAGCTTCGGTGCACATAGTAGATTCTTAGTTTTGTAAATTGCACTGGATAAACATTGAAGATAACATTACTTTTTAGCAATTGAGATTGTAGTTATTTTTCATAAGAGGTGAAACTATTTTTCTTTTAAATGCACATTAGAATAAAAATACCTACTTCAAAACTAAACTCTTGAGAAAATTACTCAGCTGTCTGGATAAACACTAAACAGACGTCTGGGAGAGTACTTTTTGTTGTTGTTGTTGTTGCTTTCTTATTCTTTTAACACTCCCTTTAAAGTTTCTGACCTTCAATGTCAGAGAAAATTCTCTTGGTGCCAGTCTTTGATCAATGGTTCTGTAATTCAGGTAGAATGTGGAGAACAAATCTACCTTGAGAGGGGCAAAGATGTTTACATATCTGAAAAATTTCTCTGGCCTTGATGAACGATTTAGCTTTAATAACTAATTTACTAGAAATTAAGAAGGCAGTCTACATTTGACTACATTTTTACATGTTTATTATTTTAACTCTATTGTGACATCTACAATATAAATCACTTTCTTGTACTCTATCCTTTGTCCTACACAAAGAATGACACTCCAACCTCCTGCCTGTGCCCCCAGCTGACTATCCCTTATGTAAGCAAGCCATGGCATGACATCATCTTTCAGCATAGAAAACAATGCATTCTTCTGTTGGAGATCAATTCAAAATGCTAGTCTCACCAAGTGTGTTTCTGGATTTTTCTAATATAGCAAACGCAAAACCCTGTGCTAAGAGCAGCGTCACATCTCTATACTGCAGATAGAATAATGAGAGAACTGGAATTTACTATGCTAAACTGCTGAGATCACCATCATACATTATTAATTAAAATAAATAAGAAATAAAAGAAAAAAAAAGACTTTTGCTCCTGCAACTTGAAAGGTCTGTAGTGCATTATTTAGTCATCAATTCCATTTCTTTCACCACATCACTCACCAAACTTTTACTATGTGGCTGACAAAATTCTCTTGATGACCTTGTCACTTTAACTTTTCATAAATTCTCCCACTTCAGTATCTAGCTGATATTCATCACATACTCACTTCCTTGAATCTTATAGTCACAATCTCAAAGCCTCAGAATAACTGCCAAGCTGCTGTCAGTGACGAGTTATCTCAAAATAACTAAAAACAATATGAGTGAATCTGTCACATGGAAAACAGACTGAGGCCCACCTTTTGATAAACAACCTTGGAAAGGAACACTATATAAGCTTTCCAAATAGCAAACTGAGTTTATGAATTGAGTAAAATAGCAGATTTTAGAAGAAGGAGAAAGAGGAAGAAAGATGAAGAGGAGGAGATAAAAGAAGAGAAAAAGAAAGCAGAGAATATTATACATCTATACCTATTATATCTATATCTATATTTGTGCAGGTACTTGGACTTAAACTCAGACCCTGGTGTTCTTGCTTATATTTTTCAGTACAAGGCAGGTGCTGTATCACTTGAGCCACACCTTCACTTCTGGCTTTTTACCAGTTAATTGGAGATCAGAGTCTTTTAAATTTATCTGCTTGGGTTGACTTCAAATTACTATTTTCAGATCTTAGCCTCTTAGTAATTAGGATTACAGGAAATGAGCCACTGGCACCAGACCCCAAATTGTTGTAATGAAACTAGTAGGCCCTGGACTAGTGTAATCAGTTTCCTACCATTAACAAGCAACAAAACAACAACAACAACAACAACAGTAACAACAATAACAACAAAACAGAGCATAACTACCTTACTATGACTGTTAGTGACTTAAAAATATCTCTCAAATCCATTGCCATTCCAGTTTTTAAAGAAACAAGTTCTTGTTTCTCAGTCCTTCAGTTTGGGCAGGACTTGTGATACACTTTTAACAAAAAGAATGAATGTCTTGCAGCTTGCTTAGGTCTTTTTGCTTGTCTCTAGGTTTTTGTGTATTTAGAGGAACTTTGAGGCCCTATTGTGAGGATGTTAAACTCACTTTTTTTTTTCTGGTGCTGGTGTAGGATTTTGAACACAAGGCCTGGGCACCATCCCTCAGCTTAAAGTTAAAGGCTAAGTCTCTACCTCTTGGGCCACAGCTCCACTTCTGGCTTATTTTTTGTCTGTGGTGTGGCTTGAACTCTGGGCCTGGGAGGTATCCTTGAACTCTTCAGCTCAAGGCGAGTAGACTACCACATGAGCCACCATGCCACTTCTGGTTTTCTGATGGTTTATTGGAGATAAGAGTTTCATGGCCTTTCCTGCCCGGGTTGGCTTTGAACCATGATCCTCAGATCTCAGCCTCCTGAGTAGCTAGGATTACAGGTGTGAACCACTGGCACCTGGCTGATCCTAATTTCTTAAGAAGCTGAGATCTGAGTATCCTTGTTGGAAGCCAGCCCAAGCAGATTTGTCCATGCAATGCTTCTTATCTTCAGTTAACCATGAAAAAGCCAGGGGAGGTGTGGCGCAAGTTGTAAAGAGTTTCAACCTTGAGTGAAAAAGCCAAGTGAGTTCAAAGAAAAGAAAGACAAGAAGGAAGGAAGGAAGGAAGGAAGGAAAGAAGGAAGGAAGGAAGGAAGGAAGGAAGGAAGGAAGGAAGGAAGGAAGGAAGGAAGGAAGAAAGAAAGAGGGAAAGAAAGAAAGAAGAAAAGAAAGAAAAAAGGGGAAGATGGTTCTAACTGCTTATGCCAGAAATGGTTGCATCACCCTATTTCTCTAACACTCTAATTCAATCTGTCAGCAAACTATTTTGGCTGCACCTTCAATATGCATCCAAAATCTGACCATTTCTCACCACCTCTTCTTTGACAGCCCTGTTACAATACACCATCATTGTTCATTGAAATTAATGTTTGAGCCTCCTCATGGTTGGTGGCGTCTGTCATATGCCCTTTTAATCTGTCTTTATTACATCTGTCAGGTAGCTTCCTATGAAACATAAATCAGCTCAGATCAACCCTCTGTTCATTATTCTGTAGTGGTTTATCATCTCACCCAAAATACAAGCTGAGTTTTTGGAATAGATCTGGACTCCTGATAAAATCTCTAGCCTTATCTATTATAGTTTCCCCCTTGCTCATATTGCTTTAGACATATGAACCTAACTCTTCCTTAAACAAGTTAAACTTGTTCCCATATGTGGGTCTTTGCCATGGCCATGTCCTCTGCTTGCAGTTGCTCTTCCTTTGGAGACAACTATGGTATTTTTTTAACACAATTCACATCTTCCCCATATATACTATCTGACTATGTGTGTGTGTGTGTGTATGTATATACACACACACACACACAGACGTATATACACACGTATGTGTAGCTTATATGTACTTTCTATAATCTTCCTCTTAGTTTTTCTTTATAGTACTATTTTCTTGTAAGGACCCTAATTTTATTTTATTTTATTTTTTGTTTTTGTTTTTTTGGGTCCGGTCGTGGGACTGAACTCTGGGCCTGGGCACTGTCCCTCAGCTCTTCAGCTCAAGGCTAGTGTTCTACCACTTGAGCCACAGCACCACTTCCAGCTTTTTTCCTTTTTGCTTATGTGGTGCTTGGGAATTGAACCCAGGGCCTCATGCATGCAAGGCAAGCGCTCTACCACTGAGCCACCTCCCAGCCCAGTACCCTAATTTTAAACCCAAGTAATTGTTAGTACCATCTATTTTATTTGTGGCTTCTATCCTCTCATTAGTAAACTAAATCAGTGAGAAAAGGATTTGCTTTTTATTTACTGTTTTATTTCAAACATCTAGAAGAGTTCCTGATACTGGTATCATTATGTGTGGTTTCTGTTATAATGATGTTTCCAAGGTAATATATATTAGTCATAAATATCTAAATTCACATGGTAAAATATTTTATATTCATGAAAGTATGAGCAACATATACTAGAGTGTTCCTTTTCTTCTTCTGGGGATATTTTACTTTGAGTGGTACATTGTATAGAGATAAGCAAGAGTGAGAGATCCAGAACTTTCTTAAATTGAATAGCTATGACAAGCCAGTATGGAAATAGTTAGGGGTGAAACATGGGTACAATCAGTATAGGAAAGAAAAGCCTGTCCTTTGAGTTGCTTTAGAGTTAAGCTGAGATTGAAAACATAATGTTATATATATTGACATAGTAGAAAATCCTGGAAGGCAATTTTATGATCTACATAAATGTTTGAAAATTCAGAGTAAGGAAAATTAATAGAGGTTTATGGGAAGATAATAAGTATATAAGGAGCAGGTAGTTTTTTCTTACATTAGATGCAATGGGGCATTAATTACAGACATGAGCAGAGATCTTCATTGTTTCCTTTTCTTTTTTTGTTAATTAAAAATATTATTGTCAAGGTGATGTACAGAGGAGTTATAGTTACATAAGCCTGGTAATAAGTACATTTCCCGTCAAACTTGTTACCCCTTCCCTCATTTTTCTCCTACCTTCCCTTCCCCCACTCCCATCCCTAAGTTGTACAGATCATTTCCAACACATTGTCTTGTGTATAGCACTGTTGCATTGATCCCCACCTTGTCTTCTGTCTGTTTTCAAACACATTTTCACACGGGCTCCCTTATTCCCCTTACAACACAGATAGAAGCAAACTTTCTTTCAAATTTATTAAAATTAAGGTTACAAGTCATGAGCCATATCTTCAGATGAATTGAACTAGGATTGCCTTAGTTCAAATCATTTCCTTTGGTAACATTTCAGGTGTTAATGCAGGCACATGAATCTTTACCTATTTTACATAAAGTTATTGACTGGGCCTTTGGGTTGAAGACATTTATCAAAAATTCCAAGGAATATTTAGTGTTGATAGCACTCTCACAACTCTTCAAGATCAAGTGTTGCTGCTCTGGTAGTTAACTGATGTCCAAAATTATATACCTCAAATCTCAGTGGCTAAACATAATAATACACATTCATCATCTCCCTACTTGTGGGCTGATGTTTTTGGAGGCAGAATGAGTAGGTCGTTCTGCTGGAGAATCTTTCAAGAGGATACAGTCAAGATTTTGAAATCACTTGAAGGCTTAGTGGAGGCTGGAGGATCTGTTTCTAAGCTCCATGTCTCATGTTGATGGTAAGCTGTTGTTGGCTTTTCGGAAGAGGTCGCATTTTCTCTTCACACTATCTCTCCAGGGGGCTTCTTGAGCAGTCTTATAGAATAACTGAGTGGTGTGGGTATAAGGTAGAAATCTCAATGGTTTTTATGACCTAATTTTAGATGTATTCACAATTTCTGTAAAATTTCCTGCTAAGACAGGTCAGCCCTACTGAACGTAGGAAAGCACAACTCAACTATGTGAACATCAGAGGATGAGAATCATGAGGAGACATTTTGAAGGCTGTCTAACACAGTTTCTCACAATGGACCAGTTTTCACATTTTTAGCAATAGTATTATAGTTTTGATAGAGTTGGCATGAATGGTGAGGCTAGGATAAATAGACTTTAATATTATAAAAATAGTTACTTTAGACAGTTGCTCATGTTTGAAAAATAGTTTCTAATTCATATTTCTGTGCTTGCATTCAAAATATACTTCAGCGTTCAATTCTTCAGGAAGCTTGGCTGAATCAATCAGTGCACAAGCAAAGATGGGATCTCTCAACTTGCAAAGTAATAAAACATCTATTACTGGCACTTCAAGGGTTGTAATGGTTGCATAATCCTCATTAATTTAACATTCAATATCCAGCAAAGATGACCTCATCATATAGGTCCTGTTGTTATAGCACTATCAATTCGAATGTTTTCTAATCAATCTAAATGTATTTTTGAGAGGAAATAGTGGTAGAGCAAAAGCAATCTGTAGATTTACAATGCAAGTTTTAGTTTGGAGGTAAAAGCAAGCCTGAAGTGGAGTAAGCCAGGCCCAAGGAAACATAGGTCCCATGATTTTCCTTATTTGCAATAACTAGTACATGTGTAGGACAAGTAGAAAAGGTCAAAAGCTATGTACATATGACCATATAAGATGATGTTAAGGGACACAAATATCTTTTTTCTTTCTTACTATTGTTTCTAATGTATTTATAATGTACCATATGATTTTTTGGTTGCTTTGTATATTCCTCCCCCATGGTATAAACCCTGTTTATACCATGTATTTGATGTCAGTGCCCTGCATCTTGTATATACACTTCTATAATTCAGTGAGGGGAAGGGAAAAAACAAAATGCTTAAATAAGGATACAGGTTGACCCACTGTAACAATGAGATATACAAGAAACTATGTTGAAAACCAACTTTACAACTTTGGGTGGGGTAAGGGGGGTAGTGTGTAATTGTGGAGGTGGGAGGGAAGGGAAGGTAGGGGGAAAACAAAGGAGGAAGCAACAATGCTCAATAGGAAATGTACTCATTACCTGGGAAGCCCAGGTAATGAGTGGCTCAGTGGTAGGGTGCTTGCCTTGCATGCAGGAGGCCCTGGATTTGATTCCTCAGCACCACATAAGCACAGGAAATGGTTCTGTGGCTCAAGTGGTAGAGTGCTAGCCTTGAGCTGAGTAGCTGAGGGACAGTGCCCAGTCCAAGTTCAAGCCCCACAACTGGCAAAATAAATAAATAAATGTATTAGAGCTTGTATTATTAATAGATTAAAAGAAGTATGAATTTGTCTAGGTCAATCTTCTCAAGAATTGGCCTAAAAATTACATGGTAATCATAATTTTGTGAATTGTATTAAGGTTTAAGATATTATATAATATAGCTTCTGAATCAGTCATCTTCCATTCAAGATAGCTAACATATGGACAATTTGATGAGTAGTCAGTAAATGTTTTCTGTGATGGGCAGGATACTAAAGATGTCAGGTACTTAGGTCACAGGTCTTCAGCAACTACTCTTGTTTTCCCTTCAGTGTGAAAACAGGCATAGGCAAAACATAAATTAATGAGCTTGCCTATATCCCAATACAACTTTACTCATAAAATCAGGTAGTGAACTGAATTCAATCCATGAGCCAATGTTCACCACCTTACTCTTAAGTTAATGGATCAGATGTTAGTAACCTAGGTCTAATAAATGAACATGTTACTAGTTTGACTTGACCATTGTTTTGTTGTATTTTATTGTTTGGAATTGCTATTCCTACTAAAAATAAAGTAGTATGTGTGTGTTTATTTTTATTAACAACATTTTACTTTTATAAGATGGGGACTTCATTGTGACATTTGACACATGTTTATAATGTATCACAATCCCCCAATCTCCCATCACTCTTTTACCTTTTTCCCCCTTCTTAAAACAATTTCAACAGATGTTATTGTTTTATTTTCTTGCATGCAA
This sequence comes from Dipodomys spectabilis, assembly GCF_019054845.1. Taxonomy (NCBI): domain Eukaryota; kingdom Metazoa; phylum Chordata; class Mammalia; order Rodentia; family Heteromyidae; genus Dipodomys; species Dipodomys spectabilis. The sequence continues at coordinate 1,224,413 of NW_024870867.1, forward strand.
ACAAACTACATCCTCATTCACACCCCACCATTGTTACCTTCCCCTCAAAGACCCTGTTTTTGATTGGACTATTACTGAGTCTTGTTATGTTAGGATAAAATGCAGTAAGCAAACACATTATTGGAAATACAATAATTTACTCCTGATCTTATATTCATTCAGCTTTCATATAGTTTGTTTTTGTATGCTTGCATGTAAACTTAAGACTTATAAAGTCTTCTCTCTCTGGGATCTCAGCACTTCTCAAGCTGATTGAACATATTTAAATGAATTACCTCACTGTGTTACCATAGTACAGCTGTCACTTTGTCACATTTTATTAATGTTAATTTTGTAGCTTCTCAGAAAGCTGAGGTTTGAGGATTCAGAACCCAGATGTCTTCTACCTTAGTTAGAACACTGACATCTTGCTTAGGTATTTTTGTAGCTCAGCATTAAGTACATCTTTTGAATAGATACAATATATACATTTTATATATATATATATATATATATATATATATATTTCTGAATTAAACCAGAAAGATTCTTTGTAACTTCTTTCATGTAGTGTCATGATACTACATTCACCTTTTCTTTCAGACCTATTACATTCAGCTATTTAATGATTTTTGCATGACACTGTCATTCAAATCCTCATCACATTTTCTCATTCATCAAGATACGTTTCTAGTTTTTGACATCTCTCTGAATATGCAGTACTCCTCGCATATCACAATGTTGTTTTGCTAATCATCTGCCACTGACTGCATGACTCTACACTAGGCAGGACTAAAAACCACAGGGATTGACCTAGAATAAGTACAAATGGAGGCCCTTATTTTCTCTCATATTTCAATCTCATTCGGAAATGTAGGTAAGATTGGATATTAACCTATTGGTTTCTGCATAATTACTTCTGTATAATCCTTACCTTTTCAGCTTCAGTTGCTTGTTATACTTTTTTCAGATGTAATGGCAGGAACTCAGGATCTTACATTCTTTTCTTTTTTTTTGTCGGCTGTGGGGCTTGAACTCTGGCTTGGGCTCTGTCCCTCAGATCTTCAGCTCAAGGTGAGCACTCTACTGATTGAGCCACAGCGCCACTTCCAGTTTTCTAGTGGTTTATTGGAGATAAGAGTCTCACAGACTTTCCCTGCCCCAGCTGGCTTTGAACCATGATCCTCAGATCTCAGCTTCCTGAGTAGCTAGGATTACAGGTGTGAGCCACTGGTGCCTGGCCAGGGTCTTACATTCTTGATCAATATTTTTCCATCTTGGCTATTGTTAAGTCTACCATTTGAGCCACATATCCAATTTTAGATTTTTTTTTCTGGTTAATTGGATATAAAAGTCTCAAGGATTTGCTTGCCCAGGGTGGCTTCTAACTGGAATCCTCATATCTCAGCCTCCTGAGAAACCCAGATTATAGGTGTGAGTTACCTGTACCTAGCTTGAGTATCTTGATTTAGATATGAATAGTATTTGGAATAGATAATGGTTTACCCAGATAGTTCAGGGGGAAAAAATATATATTACATTTTTTCCACCCTGACTAACAATAGCTATACCTTCAAATGGACTTTTTCTTTTTTTATCTGTCATGGGGCTTAAACTCTGGGCCTGAGCACTGTCCCTCAACTCTTCAGCTCAAGGTGAGCACTCTACCACTTGAGCCACAGCACCACTTCTAGTTTTCTGGTGGTTTATTGGAGATAAGATTCTCACGGGCTTTTCCTGCTCTGGCTGGCTTTGAACCTCAATCCTCAGATCTCAGGCTTCTGATTACAGGTGTGAGCCACTGGCCCCGAACTGAAATGGACTTTCGATAAAATGGAACAAATAAAGTGTGAGCAATATATGGAACTAAAAATGGGTCAGACTTAGGTAGTGTACATCCTTTTATTGTAAAATGAGCTCTATTTTACGTTTTTTCTCTTAAAAACTTCTGAGTTTAGATTACTAAAAGATTTTTCTTCTTTATAAGAGAAACTTTGGCTGCTGGTAGGGTAATTTCCAAATGGTGGTACAATGGATGAACCTAATGAGAAAACAATGGATGGCATGCAGGTTCAGAGGCTGTGGAATTGACAACTTTTGATCAATTATGCAAAGATCCCTGTACATTTTGGTTAATCAGGAGCAAAACTTTTTCTGTAATGTGTTCATAACTTTCTGTTATAGAGATTAGGAATGTAGGTGGCATAGTTTTATTTCAGGCTTGACATATTTGATACCACTTGTAATTATTGCCAGACAGGTTGACCAACGGTGGTTTAAAGGTAGTTACAAGTTTTATTCTGCTTGGTGCCAATGGCTCACGCCTGTTATCCTAGCTAATCAGGAGGCTGAGATCTGGGGATTTCAGTTTGAAATCGGTGTGGATGGAATTCCTTGAAATTCTTATGTCCAATTAATCATAGAAAGAGCTGAAGTGGCACTGTGGCTCAAGTGGTAGAACACTAGCCTTGAGCAAAATAGGCACCCAGGGCTTGCCCAGAGTGCAAGCCGCATGACCAGAAAAAAAAAAGTTTGTTTTTTTTTTTTTGTTTTCTTTTGTGTTTGTCCTGGGGCTTGAACTCAGGGCCCCAGAGCTGTCCCTGAGTTTTTTGCTCAAGGATAACACTTTTCCACTGCCAGATGCACTTCCAGATTTTCCTTTCCAGACTGGCTTAGCCTCAGACCTTAGCCTCCTAAGTAGCTAGGATTACAGGAATGAGCCACTAGCATCTGGTCAAACATATATTCTTATGAAGTAAAAATAAATGCATATCAAGGCTAAATTTATCCTTGGTTGTTTTGCATTGAAAATCTTATATTCATAATAGATAAATGCTTATAAATAGTTTAGTTATAATTACAAATCCTGACTGTCAAAATTAAATCAACTATGTTTGTTGATATTGTTGTTGTTTTGCTTTGAATGTATACATTCAGGCATAATCCACATACAACTTCCTTCCTTAGTAGTGAATATTCTTTGCTTACAAGTGAAACGATACTTTCTGGTTCCCATTTTCTATTAACCCAAGGCAACTTGAATGCCAATAAGGCATAGCAACCACTTCTTTGAAAGGTGTGGTTTTGTTCATAAGTAAAATAAATGATAGTGTTCTCAGAGGCAGACTAATAAGCAGTATTCTATCTTTTTTGTACATTTTTTATTGTAAAAATGCTGTACAGAGGGTTACAGTTACATGAGCAAGGTAATGAGTACATTTCCTATTGAACATTGTTGTCTCCTCCTTTGTTTTTCCCCTACCATCCCTTCCCTCCCACCTCCACAACTATCCCTCCCCCCCTTTGTTGTAAAGTTGATTTTCAACATAGTGTCTTGTACATCTCATTGTTACAATGGGTCAGCCTATATCCTTATTTAAGCATTTTGTTTTTTCCCTTCCCCTCACTGAATTAGAGAAGTGTATATACAAGATGCAAGGCACTGACATCAAATACAAATTATATTAAGTGAAGTAAGCCAAGCCCAAAGAAACATAGGTCTCATGGTTTCCCTTATTTACAATAACTAGTACATATGTAGACTAGCAGCAAAGGCCAAAAGCTATGTACATATGACCATATAAGATGATGTTAAGTGAAATGAACCCCAAGATAGGGACACAAATATCTGTTTTCTTTCTTGCTATTGTTTCTAATGTGTTTATAATGTACCATGTGATTTTTTTTTGTTTCTTTGTATGTTCCACCCCCATGGTATAACCCGTATTTTCGCAATATTCTATCTTCGTCTGGATAGCCTTTTTGAACTGTCAAGTCATTAAATAAATTCACTCAGAGAAAAGGGAGAGCAGAAATGTTGAAAAAAATCCTCTCTGGTGGAGAAAGGAATGGTCACCTGTGTGTAGATAGATGGATACTAGACTTAAGATGAAATAGAAAGAAAAGGGAGATGGAATGAAGCTGAATCATTAGGGTAGTAACAAGAGTATCAAATCTCCAATTTTAGTGACTTCATGGTATTGAAGTCCTAAAAATATAAAGGAGATTAGAACAAGAGACTTGAAATCCCTATTTGATCTTTTACCTTTTTGAAATAGATTGGACTTGGTACAAACCAATAAGATTCCTTTTACCCTTTTACTATAAAAGTCAGTCTACATGAAACCATAGTCTATCTCCCTTTTCCTCCCTACTCTCATTTTAGGGGTGAAAATCTACTATTTATCTTGCTTTTGAGGAAATTTCATTCATAGGAAAAAATAAAGCCTGCCTCCTTGAACAGCCTATGTGCTCTCAGAGGCTCTCAATCCCACATGGGCTTGATAATCTTTTCAAAAGCAAAAGAAGGTCTGTGTTCTCTGAAAAGGAACGGAGAGAGAAGGGAATGCAGGGAAGGATGTGTAAATCCACGAAGATATTTTTGTCATTTACTCTGCTAGGTATAGCCCTAAGCTCTTTATATACAATAGCTTATTTTATCCCCAACAATGTAAGAAGGATTACTGCAGAGTAAAAAACAACCTACGGTATTAAGAGCTAATAGAAGTCCAAGGTCAAACAGCAAAGAAGTGAGGGAGTTGGGGCTCAATTGTTTGAGAAAGTATCAAAGAAGTGAGATGTTATATTAACTACTCTTCTCAACAAAAGCTTGGCCCCCTAGACAACGTAACAAATCCAAAAGTCTACTTTAGGATATTGTAGGGAGAGCTGGAAAATTTGACCTCAAGAGGGCACGTCTTAAATGCCATCACCGAAGTATCCACAATTTCAGGCTTCTAAAATTATATTCTTTCCAATTACTTTCTCTAGGTTCCCAAGGAAGGTTTCTTGGGAATGGAATCCATTGAGTTGTATGTATTTACTGAGGTGTTTCTGCAAACATTTAGCTTTGGTTTAATATCAGTGTCACAACATCAATGTGTGCTCCTGGAATCATGCATAGCTAATTATCTAATATATTTATACAATGCCTGTGCGGATGAGAGACTGTCCTATGGAATTGTCTGACTTTGGATATAATCTCTAAAAAGGGAGATTTAAAAAAAAAACTTTGTTTTTACATTTATTTTGCTGTCCTGGTGGTGAACTTGCTTTTTGCAAATACTCTCGAAGGACGAGAAAAATTAATAGTAATGAGCTCACTTGGGAAGAAATGGGCTCGTGATCATTTTGGCTTGGTGTACTCTGCAGTAATGGCTTCTGCTCATTTTATTTTAAGGAATTTTGCTTAGGCAAGATGCTGAGTGCAGCAAGGTGGTTTTCACTAAAATAAACATATTGAATTTTGGTGAGCCTCTGGGATAAAAAAAGGAAAGACAATTGCCTATAAAATGTGAAATTGTTATCTTTTGGTGAAGAGCAGTAGGTGTATGCAGCTTCTCAGCGATAAACATGTACGTTTCTAACTTCATTTGTACACCTGCCAAATCTCTCCAGCAGCTGTCTTCATTACAGCCATCTGAGCACTAATAGCACAAGTCCAAAATTTTCCGAACCACATGCATCATAACTGAATTTCAGAAAGGTTTTTATATCATCAGTTGGAAAGTTTCTGCCAGTATATATAGCAAATTGTAGAGTGTAAACCTTGTGAAGATTTTTATTCCTTTTGTTTTATATAAACACTGTGAATAAATGTACTGGAAATAGTAACACAATTGCTTTCATGGAACCAAAAATATTTATTACTAACGAGAAATGTAGCTAGCAAGATTTTCTCAACCTTTTAATCTTAAAGGTACTACTATCTCCTATTATAGATTTGTATTGTTCAGTATACACAGATTTGAGTAAAATATTTTCTTGTTGAGAAAACAGATAGTCAAAAATATTTATGCAATCGATGGATGAAGATGATGATCCTTAGTTTACATCTGACCAGCTCAGGAATCCGTTCTTGTGATATAACCAGTATAAGGTAGATCTTGGAAGTAACCCTAATTATTATGTGTTGCTATCTTAAATCCTCTGTTACTTTAGTACTTTGCCTTGCCTCTCAAGAGTTTACACATTTGAAAAGTAGGGATAAGGACTAGCATTAATTGCATACATTTTTATAGCTGCTAAATCACATAATATATGCTAAGGATCTAACATATTACCTGGCACACACTGTTAAAGGAAGGCAATAATGAATTTATTCATATAAAAGTTGAGGAAACTTACTAGGAGTTTTTTTTTAAGGTCTAGAAATAATGGCTTATATGACAGGGCTTACAAAAGGCCTCAGAAGGAATCCTGTAGCAATCCCTGAAAGGGGTTTGATTGGCTGTCAAACCATGTCATACACATATGATTTTTCCTGCAGGAAGAAAGTTTCCTGCAGGAAGAAATAAGGAAGATGGCTCCTGGTGTCTGTGCACATGTCTATGTCTATGTATATGTGGAGTGTGTATGTGTGTGTGGAGGGGTGTAGAATGCATTTGAAAAGAGTATGAAAAAATAGTTAAAGCAAACAGCAGTCTTCAGATCTAAGTCTTAAGTCATGCCTCACCATTTCTTATAGCTGAGTAGAATCTGGAACAGTGTTTAAAAATGATTTCAGTTCTACTGTTCATTGGTGTTTGTGTTAGTCAAGGTTTGACAGAGGAACAAAGCAAGGAGAATATGTGTGTGTGTGTGTGTGTGTGTGTGTGCATTCATATACAGAACTCGTTATATTAGATTATTTTATATGATTAGATATCTTATAGTTACCAATGGCTGTCAGTAGGCTAGAGAGCTGAGGAAATCTGTAATGTTTAGTTAATAAAAATCTGTGAGCCTCAGAATAAGGATAATGAAATCAACACAAAGACACCTGAGCACTCATGTCTACAACCGTATGATTTATACAATGTAAACCATAATCAGAGTAACTGATGAACGGATAATGAAAAATTGAATGCATGCACAATGGAGTATTATTCAGGCATAAAGAAGAATGAAATTATCTTGTTGGCAGGAAAATAGGTGTAATATTGTATAAAACAAACCAGACTGAAGCTTGGCCTGGAGAGCTTAGTCCTATAATTCTCCAGTTTCTCCACAGGTTTGTATCTACAGATGATCATAGCACAATGGTAGTCTGGGTAGAAGAATCAGTGAGACTCTATCTCCAATTAACCAGAAAAAAAGGAAGCTGTGATAGCCATGTGGTTTAAGAGGTAGAGTGCCAGCCATGAATGAAAAGGCCAAATAACTAGCTTGAGTCCCTGAGTTCTAACTTTAGTACTGGCACAAAAAAGGGAGGAAAAAAAAAACCTGTCATAGAATGACAACTATTGGATGCTTTCTCTGATATACAGAATCTGGATCTTAAAAAACAAAACAAAAAAACCTAATGATGTGAATAAGAGATTGGTTGGTGAGGAACTGGAAAGAAGCAGGAGGAGAAAAAGAGAAAAAGATGGGGGCTGAATATGACTGAAGTACTTCACATGCATCCATGAAAATAGATCAGTTAAACCTATTAAAACTAAAAAATAGAGTGAGGAAGAAGAGGTAGTAAGAAAGTGTAATAAGCTGGGCATCATTGACGCATACCTGTAATGCCAGCTACTCAAGAGGTTGAGATGTGAGGATCACAGTCCAAATCCATCAGAGGCAAGAAAGTCCATGAGCCTCTTATCTCCAATTAAATACCAAAAACTCTGAAGTAGAAATGTGGCTCAAGTGGTAGAACTCTAGCCTTGATAAAAATGCTAAGGGATAGTACCCAGGCCCTGAATTTAAGACTTGGTACCAGGACACACACACATGCACACACACACACACACACACACACACACACACACACACACACGCACGCACGCACAGATGGGCTGGGAAGGTGGCTCAGTGGTAGAGCGCTTGCCTTGCTTGCATGAGGCCCTGGGTTCAATCCCTCAGCACCACATAAGCAGAAAAAAAACAAACAAACTGGAATTGGTGCTATGGCTCAAGTGGTAGCGCACTAGCCTTGAGCTGAAGAGCTGAAGGACAGCGCCTAGGCCCAGAGTTCAGGTCCCACGACCAGAACCCCCCCCCCCCCCCCCCAAAACACATACACACACACACACACACACATACACACACATATACACTCAGGATGTTTTATTATTTTTAAATAGTAGTACAAAGGAGTTGCCATTCAACAAAGCAGTTTATGAATATGATTCATCTTGATCAGTGTCAGACAATGGTGAATTCAAATAGGTACTAGCTTATTATGAATATCAAGTAAGTACCACATAAAACACCTTATAGCAACATTTGACTTACTATAGTACATGAGAGATATAATTTCCTTAAAACTCTTGGTTATTGAATCTGAGCTTTCTAATGACACAAGTCACAAGAGAATTTTAAGAATTTTCCATATTTTAGTTTCAAGTAAGTATTGAAAGGAAGTTACTTTTTAAAATTTTTGTTATAAAAGTACTGTACAGAGGGGTTAAAGTTACATGAGCAAGGTAATGAGTACATTTCCTTTCAAGCATTGTTACCTCCTCCTTTGTTTTTCCCCACCATCCCTCCCCCCCATCCCCCTCCTCCCCCACTCCCTGCCGCCTAAATTGTAAAGTTCAACACTATGTTGAAAAACGAACACTATGTTGGAAGTTACTTGTTGAAGGTACTATTTTTAGTACTGACACCTTCATAGCGATATTAACACTGATCCGTGGTATACATTTTTGAAAGAGCTGTGGAATTTCACAAATCTCCATTCATAAGAGTCAGAAGAGAGATTGCAGCTGTCCACCAGAGTCCTGGGATATTAATTCCAATCTCACTGTGAACTGAATTTGTAATTTGGGGCAAGTGTAAACTTTTTCAGCTTCTCTTTTCTCAGTTATAATTGTATAAGTGTATGGGCTAGATCTTCTGTTATATCTTAGTCTAAAAACAGATTTAATATTACTTAAATAAAACCAGCTAAAACACTTGAAATGGTTGCTTTCTTGTGTAAGGTCGTCATTGTAGTAATGATTTGTAATTTATTGTTTCAATGTTTGCAGGTTGGTTATAGTGTCTTTGTATCTATCAGTCTATTTTTCTTTCATCTATCACCTATGTCTAATTTAAATTCCCTCACATTTCAGATGTTACTAATTCAATACACAATGATCTTTTTTGTGTTTTAACTTGCATTGGTCATGTTGATATAGATTTTTCTTTACTAACTACATGTAAACTTATCACTAGTAAAATGCAGAGGGTGTTCGCTAATAAATTCATAATGCATGTTTAATGTTACATCTCGTTTCCAGACATATGCTGTATATTGCTATAAGAAGACTTTTGTTTAAAATCAGAGGGCTAGTGGAGTGTTTTCAGATTTTAGTTGTATGAGGAAAGCATTTACAAGTGAAATAAAAGTGATTTAGATTTTTCTAGCACTTAGACTTAGGGCTTACTTTGACCTCTAAATTATTTATGACACAGAAAGAATCACTTAGTAAATAACAGGAAAAACACAAAAATCAAATGCAGATTGTGGTCTTTGGTAACTTCAAACCTTAGGTAACAAAACCCAAAGTCTCATGATAATTTATTGATGTAGAATTAATTTTCAAAAATTGTTCCAGTTCTGCATTGATGCAAAACTTCTCAACAAAATTTTGGCCAATTGACTTCAACAATTCATCCAAAAAATCATACACCACGATCAAACAAGATTCATTTCAGGGATGCAAAGTTGGTTTAATATACGCAAATCAATTAATATTATTCATCACATCAACATGAGCAAGGATAAGAACCACATGGTTATCTCAATAGATGCAGAAAAATCATTCGACAAGATCCAACACCCCTTTATGATGAAGGTTTTGGAAATACTAGGAATCCATGGAACATTCCTCAATACAATAAAGGCTGTATATGACAAACCTACAGCCAGCATTATACTTAATGGTGAAAAACTAAAGCCATTTCTTCTTAACTCAGGAACAAGACAAGGATGTCCACTCTCTCCACTTCTCTTCAACCTAGCATTAGAATGCCTAGCTACAGCAATAAGACAAGATGCAGACATAAAGGGGATCCAAATAGGGAAAGAAGAAATAAAACTCTCCCTCTTTGCAGATGACATGATCTTGTATTTAAAGAATCCCATAGACTCCACTCCCAAATTACTCAAGCTGATTCAAAACTTTGGCAAAGTAGCAGGGTATAAAATTAACCCCCCCAAATCAATGGCTTTTCTGTATGCCAACAATGAGAAAAGTGTGGCTGAAATTAGGAAAGCAACTCCATTTGTAATAGACCCACAAAAAATAAAATACCTAGGAATTAACTTAACCAAAGAAGTGAAGGACCTCTATGATGAAAACTTTAAAAACTTGAAAAAGGAAATCAAAACAGAACTTAGAAAATGGGAAAAACTCCACTGCTCCTGGATTGGAAAGATTAGCATCGTGAAAATGGCAATACTTCCCAAGGCTATCTACAAATTCAATGCGATACCTATCAAAATTCCACCCTCATTCTTCAAGGAAATAGAAGAGGCAATCCAAAAATTCATATGGAACAATAGAAAACCCCGAATAGCAAAAACGCTCCTCAACGGAAAGAACACTGCTGGAGGAATATCAATACCAAATTTCAAACTCTACTATAAAGCCATAGTAATCAAAACAGCTTGGTACTGGCACAAGAACAGACTTCAGGACCAATGGAATAGATTTGAAAACCCAGAAACGAACCTACAGACCTATAGCCATCTAATCTTTGATAAGGGAGCTAAAAAAATAGAATGGAAGAAAGACAGCCTCTTCAGTAAATAGTGCTGGCAAAATTGGTTAACTACTTGTAGAAAACTAAAGCTAGATCCTTATATATCACTCTGCACCAGAATCAACTCCAAATGGATCAAAGACCTCGGAGTCAAAGCAGACACTCTGAAAACATTACAGGATGGAATAGGAGAAACCCTAGGTCTCCTTGGCGCAGGTCGAAATTTTCTTAATAGAGACCCGGAAACACAACAAATCAAAGAAAGGTTGGACAAATGGGATTGCATGAAGTTGCAGAGCTTCTGCATGGCAAAGGACATAGCTAGCAAGATCAATAGAAAGCCCACAGATTGGGAGAAGATCTTCACTAGCCATACAATGGACACGGGTCTCATATCTAAAATATACCTGGAACTCAAAAAATTAAATCCCCCAACAACAAATCCTCAAAGAAACAACTGCCCAATAAATAAGTGGCCTAATGACTTAAAAAGAAACTTCTCTGAAGAAGAAAGAAGGATGGCCAATAGACATATGAAGAAATGCTCAACCTCCCTAGCCATAAAAGAAATGCAAATCAAAACAACACTGAGATACCACCTCACCCCAATTAGAATGGCAAAAATCAAGAACTCTAATAACAACAGATGCTGGAGGGGATGTGGACAGAAGGGAACCTTACTTCATTGTTGGTGGGAGTGTAAACTTGTTCAATCACTTTGGAAAGTAGTATGGAGGTTCCTCAAAAGACTCCACATAGAGCTCCCCTGTGACCCAGCAGTCCCACTTTTGGGTATTTACCCAAATGTTTAAAAACAAGACCACACTAAAGCTACCAGCACAACTATGTTTATTGCAGCATTATTCACCATAGCTAAGATCTGGAAACAACCCAGATGCCCCTCAGTAGATGAATGGATCAAGAAAATGTACAACTTTGGGGGGGGGGAGGATTGGGTGGGGAAGGAGGGAGGTTGGGAAGGGATGGGAAGGGTAAACAAAGGAGGAGGCTACAATGCTTGATAAGAAATGTACTCACTATCTTGCCCATGTAATTGTAACCCCTTTGTACAGTATTTTCAAAAAAAAAATTGTTCCAGTTCTGAATGAAAAATAGTCGAGACCATTAGCATTAACAAATGACTAAATAAATATCAAAGGAAAATGAAAACAATCATTGTGATTTACTGTTTAACGAAATGCATAAAGCCTATGAGTGTTTGATAAGTAACTAATAATATTTAAATGTAAACTAATGATGACATTTACTTATGAAATGCAAATTTTTACCACCAGAGCTGTCAATAAACAAATATAGGAAATTTAGAAAGTTAAATATGCTTATAAATGCACATATATATGTATGTATCTGTATAGTTGAGAAAGCTTAAAAAACACAATAAAAAACAAAGTAGTGTTTGTGTAAACTAGCATGAATTAAGTGTCTACTCCAAACCCAATTAGAGTTACAGAAAAATTGAACTCTTGAAATTTTAGTTTATGTAATCCATTTCATTTTCCTATTTATTTCTGCTTGTGGTTTTTACTTCTGACACCTGGGACTCGAATCCCAACGATTTGGCTGGACTCCTAATTCACTGAAGGAAACAGCCAGAGGTGAGGCTTCCTTCCTTTGAATTTAGTAGGAGAACTTCTCATTGGTGCCTGTTTCTTTTGACATCTGATTTATTTATTATGTAGTAGATTTAATTTTTTTTTTAAAAAAGTCTTAAGTCAGCATACTCTTTTTCCTCTGGAATTCCCTTCTAAGTTTGAAAATTCCATCTTCATTATTTATATTGCTCAAGTTCATGGCACACGGCCTTCAAATGTAAACACAGTCATTCACTTCAGTCTCCAGGTGCTACTGTCCAAATACAGCAAGAACTGTGTGCACAAGGAAGAGCTTTTATGTCTTTCCTCATTCATCATTGCAGTTACTCTATCCTTCTTTTCCTTCATAAGAATTTACAGTTTGTCAGGCCTTTAAACTACAGCCTGGCTTATTATAAACAGTGAGATTTCTATTTCTTAAAGGGAACATTTTGTAAAATCCAAATCTCTTAAGTACAAAACATCTGGCTATAAAAGTTCCCCCACAACATGGCTAATAATAGTAATTAGCCTGACTTGTTTCAGTGGGAAAGAAAGATTGATCACTTTTGGTAGAATACAACCATCTATAGTTTGCACTGGCAACAGACTTTGAAGAAGAATAAGAAACATTAAAGGAAAATAAAGTTTTCTCATTTTGCAGTTTTGACCCAGACCAGGTCAGGCTAAACATCTCGGTACTAAACCGGTAATGGAGCAGTCAGGAGTTTTCAAATTTCTTTTTAAGTGAACAGCTACACAAATTGTGGAATGTGAATTCAAGATAGCAGCTGAGGATATTGGGAACGTTGTAAAACGATATGATAGAATGGACCTCAGCAATTCCTTTATGGCATGACTTCCTAAAATTTTGTTCTTCCGCACTGGTGGTAGGATACGAAAAGGAAACGATGTGCACCACTGTGAGACACTGGACGGGAGCCTGAACTCTGCAAGATTTAAGGGTAAAGTGATGACAGTTGAGGAGAATGTTTTGAAAAAAAAGTAGAGTATCAGAGAAAGGAAATGCTGGCTACAAAGAATTAGAAAAGAAGAAACAATTTAAAATTTAAGCGAGGTAACATATTTAAATGTTTAAAAAAATTGAAGTAAAATTCCAAATCCTTTTGAAATAAAGCTATTACCAGGAAATTAATAATATTTGTAAAATTATGTCATGATTTTCATGAGAGATTTTAATTGACCTCGGTGCTGTTAGCTCACACTTGTAATTTTATTTGAGAGGCTGAGATCTTGGAGATTGAGGTTTGAAGCCAATACAGGTAGAAAACTTCAGAAGAGTTCATCTCTAAAATAACCAGAAAAAGAAAAACAAAACAAAAAAAAACAAATCAAAACAAAACAAAAAACCACCATGAAACAGGAGTACAGGCATGAATTCAGTTGTAGAGCACCAGCTGTGAGCAAGCAAGTTGAACAAGTATGAGGCCTGAAGTTCAAGCTTTAGTACTGCCAAAATGAGAGAAAAGAAAGAAATAGAAATATTTTAATAAAAAACCAAAGGTAATGTTAATCAAAGGTTATAACCCCTGTTTTCACTGTATTTGATGTTGGTATAATTTGTGGAGGGGAAGGGAAAAAATATTTAAATAGGGATACAGGTGGATCCATTGCAACAATGAGATGTACAAAATGTTATGTCGAAAAAGAACTTTACAACTTTGGCGCGAGGGTGGGGGTGGGGAGGAGGGGTGGGGACGAGGGGGTGTGAGGGGTGGGGAGATGGGAAGGGATGGGAAGGGGAAACAAAGGAGGAGGCTGCAATGCTTGATAAGAAATGTACTCACTATCTTGCCCATGTAATTGTAACCCCTCTGTATGGTATTTTCACAATTAAAAAAAAAAGTTTAGATAGCAAAAATGTGAGCTCTATTGCAAAGCATGATGGCCATGATTAACAATAATATATTATGCATTTCAAAATTGCTTAAAGAGTAGATTTTAAATATTCACACCGTGAGGAAATGTAAGTATGTTAGGTGATGAGTATGTTAGTTTTATCATTACTCAATTTATATATGTGTTAAAACATCACTGATTTAATAATCACATACAACCATTTCTTGTCAATTATAAGATAGATGGTCTAGGCATGCTATAATACAAGTATACTGACTTAGTATTCAACACCTTTTTTCAATCTCCCACTCCAAAACAAAACAAAAACAAACCAACAAACGAATCAATGGAAGATTGAGGTTCAGGAAGAAATATTGATTTAGTGTGCTATTTTCAAATCCTTTCTCTTCATTGGGATTTTAGTTTTGGAGTATTTGTAAACTAAGAGAATAATACAAACTCAACTACAAGATCAAAAATTTAAGAATATATTCTACAGTTTTCAGTACCTTATTGTATTAGTGCAATGTGTTTGACAACAAAGCAAATTTATTTTAATGAAGTCATTAATAAAATTTAATTTATACACTTATTAAGTAAAATAGGCATATCAATGACTCACCTCTGAACATTCAGTTGCATGAACAAAATTGCATCACAGCTTTTGCCTATGTGCTTTCTTACAGAAGAGCATACGAGATATTTAGTAACAACAAAAGGAGCACTTCAGTAACATATACATCTATAACACGTAACTCCAGTAACATAAATTTTAACTTCTTGAATTAATTGTAGATCTTGTGACTAAATCCCATTCTTAACTAAATTTATTTTGCCAATTTGTGTGTGAATAAATAAATGTTAGACAAAACTTGTATCTTTTGCTAAACAAGTTTCTAAAAGGTAGAATATACATATTGAGAATGAGAAAAAAATGTGTCTATGATAGAACAACTTTAAAAGAAATGCCAGATATTTAGAACTACATATGTTAAGGTAATCTAAAATATTACCAGCCAAAATTCCAACTAATTCTTCATGGGTGCACAAATAGAGCTCACAGCATGACGTACTGGAGAGCACAGAAGAAGTTACAGATATGTATAAATATTTTGAAAATATTATCTAGTCCATCTGCAGCTCTTTATATAATGCTAAGTGATTTAAATTTTTGTTTCATCCATTATTTCTTACACCATTTACACTGCATCAAAATTTGATCATTAGATGCTACAAAATAAGTCTTAGATTCATCAACAAATTCTCTAATAAATAAATAGATATTGAAAGCCATGTATTGTCTGACATATGAAGAAATGTGAAATCATCTATTGAGGAGCATCTTGGTTGGTACCATATCTTAGCTATGGTAAATAGCGCTGAAATGAACATAGTTTTGTGGTAGCTTTAGTGTGGCCTTGTTTGTGAACATTTGGGTAATACCCAGAAGGGGATTGCTGGATTCTAGGGAAGCTCTTTGTTTAGTCTTATGAGGAACCTCCATACTGCTTTTCAGAGTGGTTGAACCAGTTTTCATTTCCACCAACAGTGTAGTAGCATTCTCTTTTGGCCATGGGGATCCCCCCACCATCTACTATTATTTGTTTTGTTGATACTGGCCATTCTAACTGGGGTGAGGTGGAATCTCAATGTGGTTTTGGTTTATATTTCTTTTATGGCCAGAGATGTTGAACATTTCTTCATGTGTTTATTGGATATTCTTATTCCCTCTCCAGAAAAGTCTCTTTTTAATCCTTTAGCCCACATATTAATTGGGTGGTTGTTTCTTTGAGGATTTTAAATTGGGGGGTTTAAAATTTTAACCCTATGTATATTTTTGATATAAGGCTCTTGTCTGTTGTATAACTAGTGAAGATCTCC
Organism: Dipodomys spectabilis; assembly: GCF_019054845.1. Classification (NCBI taxonomy): domain Eukaryota; kingdom Metazoa; phylum Chordata; class Mammalia; order Rodentia; family Heteromyidae; genus Dipodomys; species Dipodomys spectabilis. The sequence goes on from NW_024870867.1 coordinate 1,240,384, forward strand.
TAATCTGTGGGCTTTCTGTGAATGGACAAAAAAAATGTGGTATATATACACAATGAAAATCTATGCTTCAGTGAAAAAGAATGACATTACCCCATTCATAAGAAAATGGAAAGTCTTGGAAAAAATCATATTAAGTGAAATAAGTCAGACCCAAAGAAACATAGGCTCCATGGTTTCCCTCATTTGTAATAATTAGTATATATCTAGGATAGCCCTAGCAGAGGATCACAATAGCTCAATAGCTATTGATGCTAGAAATGATAAAATGATGCTAATTGAAATGGGAACAAAAAGGTTTTTTTTGTTGTGTTATTGATGTTGTTTTTAATGTATTGCATGAAGTTCTCCCCCTCCTCATTGGTTTATCCACTGTAATCACTGTTTTTCATTCTGGTACCCTTTGTCTTGTATATATGTTTATCTGATTTGGGGAAAGAAAGAAGAATAACAAAATGGTGAATCAAGGACAAAGGGTGAACCAAAGCAACAGCAATACTCACAGGACACTAAGTTGGAATTGGACTTTACAACTGGGTTGGGGCAGAGGAGTTGAGGAGGGAGGGATTGTGGGAGAAAAATGAGGGAGGCAACAGCAATGTTTGACAAGAAATGTACCCATTACCTTATTTATGTAACTATAACCCCTCTATAGATCACCTTTTCAACAAAATAAATTTTTTAAAAAAATAATTTAAAAACAAATATGTTAAAAAAAAAAAGTGAAACCAGAGGTGTGAGAATTCCTTGGAGAGTTCTGAGTGGGGTTAGAGGAGTCTTCTAGGTCAGCTATTTTCCAGATTCCACACCTTCCTTACTGATGGTTAATGTTATACTTCATTCCCACATGCTACCTTGACCCAGCACTGGAGTTATGATGACATATAATTCATGTATGTTTTTATTGTTCATGTCTTTGATCATTCAAAATCAAGTATTCTAATGTAAGGAAAAACGACAGAAGAGCTTTTCACATTTATATTAAACACCAGCATTTTACTTTATGCAGTAATTTTTCAGAATGTGTTAGTAGTATATTAATTATTTACCAAATAGTTGTCACAGCTTACAATGAATCATGCCATACCATTTATTGATCCTTGTACTGAAGTTTCTATTGCATGTATACAATAAACCAGCTTCTGTTACTTCCAGTATCTTCATGGAGATTATATACCTTGGGACAAATTTTTGAACAGATATAAGTAACTGCAAGATTGTGGCAGAAGGTGAAATGAAGTTGAGATATACTAGGAGAATAGATAGTAGAAGTTTACAGCTTGTCTTCTGGCTAGCACTGCACACTTTCCCTGTCTGCACTTCCAGTACCAGAAATTTGCAAATTACATTTCTTATGTCACTTTGTCACCTTATAGCCTTGCTAATAGGAGTCACTTTGAGGAGGGTTAGATACAAAATAAGAAATTAGAGTCCCTCCCCCACCCCCAGCACACACCCCCCCTCCCCCTTTGATTTTTTTCCTCCATTCTGCTTTGTGGCTGTCAGTTAGTGGAGTAGTAACAGAAAAAAAAAAGATAGGATTGCAGGTGCTAGCATCATTTGTGCAGATTTGAGAAACAGCAGTGCTATTCTGGGTTTTTATTCATGTTCATGATATTGTGGCTCTAAGTAAACTGCAACTGTCATGTTGTACTTGTGACAGTTTAACAACGACAATATCAAGGGAAAGTTTGTTACTAAAAATTAATAGAAGTGTGTGTGTGTGTGTGTGTGTGTGTGTGTGTGTGTGTGTGTGTGTGTGTGTGTGTTGATACAAGATCTAGAACTTTTCTTAATTTTTTCTTTCTTTATTTTTTCCCTTAAGGCTGGTGCTCTACTAGTTCAGATGTACCTTCAATTCTGGTTTTGCTGGCTAGTTGGAGATAAGATTCTCTTGGATTTCCCTCTCTCCCTACCAATCATCTTTTAAGTCCAACCCTCATACCTCAGCCTCCTGAATAACTACGATAACTGGCTTGAGCCCTGGTGGCTGGCTCTTGACAATGCTCTCTTAAGATCAATTACATTATTTGTGGCCTCGAATAATTTTTTTCTCATCTTATTGGGATTTTAATTGATGTAATATCATTATAAACTTTCATGAGTATAGTTTGCTTTTAAGTTACACGTTCTAGATTGGATTAAACTCTTCGTTTCTGGTGAGAGTCAGTGTTGCATGGTGATTAAGAAGAAAAGGTTGTTTGGATACATGTGCGTGCGAGTGTGTGTGTGTGTGTGTGTGTGTGTGTGCGTGTGTGTGTGTGTGTGTGTGTGTGAGAGAGAGAAAGAGAGAGACATTTGACTCTACAGAAGTTTTCATAGCATCTCCATGCCTCCATTTTCTGGTGTGTGCAAGGGAGGTGTTAATAAAACACAGAACTAAGATTATTTTATTATGTGTGGAATCATCCCTACAACAGAGCAAGTGCTGTGTAAGCATCTGCTTCTGTTATAAGCAAAATGAACAATTAATGGCTGTGTTAGGCTAGATTTTGGTGAGTTTTAATTAAATCCATCCATTCATAGGGATAGTGCAATGCAGGAAGCATAAGAGGGCGACCCTTGATTTCCATATCAATCCAATGGCCTTCTCTATCCACTGCAGCCTCCTTTCTGTGGCTTGTTATTGCTTATGCCACTGAAATTTCCCATTACTCCCACACAGTCCTGTGTGCTCTCAGAAAACAAAGTGCATAGATCCTGCAGTTTCTGCCACAATCATAGCAGCTCAGGGAAAATGCTAGCAGGCAAGTAAGGTCTGATGACTTCCCTGCTGGTGTCTGCCCAGGAACCACAGTAGACATGGGTGTGTGAGCCATGGAGGTGTCTCCTCCAGTGGTCTCTCCAGACACCACTAGACTGAGATGGGGGCTGCAGTAGGAAGTTGTGATTTTATCCAGACCCCCTGTGACTGGTTGGGTGGGAGAGGAAAGACGGTGTCTTTGATGCAAGACATTTAAGAGCTCTCAGGCTTAAAGACCCTAATAATTACTGGAGTCTTAATATATTGTGAATATAGTCTACTGACTCTATCTTTAGTTTTTAGTTGTCAGTAAAGGGAAACACAGAAACGGTGGGACAAAAAGGTGAACCAATTCAGCAGGGAAATGAACTATACAACTTTGGGAGGAGGGAAATCTGGAGGGGAAAAACTGGGAGGGAATGAGAGAGGAGGTGACAGCGTCCAAAAGGAAAGGTACTCATTACCTGATTCGTGTAACTGTAACCCCTCTGTACATCCCCTTTATAATAAAATCTGATTTAAAAAAGCTTATTTTATGTTGGATATTTGATTGATGTACTTTTCTGTGTATTTTTATTTCTTAGTTATTTTATTCATTTAGCATTAACCTACTTTGCTGTCATTATTGCTTATTACTTTAATCTGCATAAGTTTCAAAGAAATTATGTCAAAGAATTAGTTTCCCATCACAATTTTGGAAATGGATAAGGGCCAGATATTGCGTGGAGGCATTGCAGTAACAACACTTAATTATTCCTTATTATTTTCTCTTCCAGAATGTAGAGTAAGTTCAGACCTCCCTTTAGCCCTAATTTTGAGGTTTCAATTTATTTGTTCTCCAGTTCTTTGTTGCTTTCCTTGACTTCTGTTTCTGCATCTTCTTTTATGAACAAGTGGAAGTCCAAGGGCTTCATTTATAAATTCCCTAGCATTTTCTTGAAATAAAGGAATAGATCATCTAAGATTTTATTTCTATGTATTATGTTGTTCTTATTCTAAGTTTTTTAAAATTCTATTTATTTTCCCTGAAGAACTCTGAATTTTCATCAAGTCATTTGTAGAGTTCCTTTTTTGAATTGTGTCACCAGACCATTTTTCCTCCTCTGAACAGTATCACATTTTTCTCACTTTTTCTCATCTTGCAAAACAATCATTAATAGACTTTTCTAACAGATGTAAAGATATTTAGATGAACTATTTTTTTTAAACATTGTTATCCAGGCTCTGGTGGCTCATGTCTGTAATCTTAGCAACTCAGGAGGACGAGATTTGAGGATCTTGGATAGAGGCCAGCCTGGGCAAAAAGCCCTTGAGACTCTTTTTTTTTTTTTTGGTCCAGTCATGGGGCCTGAACTCTGGGCCTGGGCGCTGTCCCTCAGCTCTTCAGCTCAAGGCTAGCGCTCTACCACTTGAGTCACAGTGCCCCACTTCTGGCTTTTTTCATTTTGCTTATGTGGTGCTGAGGAATCGAACCCAGGGCCTCAGGCTTGCAAGGCAAGCGCTCTACCACTGAGCCAACTTCCTAGCCCCCTTGAGACTCTTATCTCCAATTAACTGCCAAAAAGCCAGAAGCAGAGATGTGGCTCAAGTTATAGAGTGCTAGCCTTGAGCAAATGGCTCAGGGACAGTGCCCAGGTCCTGAGTTCAAGCTCCAGGATTGCCACACAAAATACTACTACTACTACTACTACTACTACTGCTGCTGAAATAAATAGTACTAAGTGTAACAAAATAGTTCAGGACAAACACTGAAAAGTACATTGTTGAAAGGTAATTAAAGACATAAATAGCCCGGTGCCCGTGGCTCACGCCTGTAATCCTAGCTACTCAGGAGGCTGAGATCTGAGGATCATGGTTCAAAGCCAGCCCCGGCAGCAAAGTCTGTGAGACTCTTATCTCCAATAAACCACTAGAAAACTGGAAGTGGTGCTGTGGCTCAAGTGGTAGAGCGCTCGCCTTGACCTGAAGAGCGCAGGGACAGCGCCCAAGGCCAGAGTTCAAGCCTCACAATGGACCAAAAAAAAAAAAAAAGACATAAATAAATGAAACATTACCTGTGTTAAAAAAAGAAAGAAATTCCTGAAGGTCTTTTGCAAAATACCTTTTTTGTGGTCTGATTTTATTCTTATTTTATTCATTTTTTTATTGTGAAAATACCGCACAGAGGGGTTACAATTACATGAGCAAGGTAATGGGTACATTTCTTATCAAGCATTGTTGCCTCCTCCTTTGTTTCCCCTTCCCATGCCTTCCCATCTCCCCTATCCAATGCCCAAGGAATATTTCTTATTTTGTTACACAGAATTAAAACAGAAGTCAATTTTATTCCCAAAATTTAACTCAAGTACCCACAATCCCATTATCCAGTTTATAAGATATCCACAATCCCATTATCCATTTTTATTAGTTAATCTGAAATCTAAGAAATTGTAAAAATAATTGTGCCAACAGCAGCTCACAATATGAAACACCACAATATTGGATGATTTAGTTGTCATAGAAAAAAATTCAGTCCCCAGACACACTGACTACCTTTCTCCTTGTCAAAGGCAGATTGGATGACCTAGATCCCCTAGAGAGATAATCTCTGAAGTAGGTTGACTACTAAACTACTGGACTAGTTCAATTACAGAGAAAATCTGGCCCCAATGGTAGCAAGGAATGACACATAAGAGAATGTTAACACTTTTATTTTCAAAAGCTGGATATTTCATATAACACTTTCTGAGAAAATAAGATAAGTATAAGTTAAACGAACCCTATATTTTAAACACAGTAAGAATGCGTAGAAGCTTTCACATGAGTTTACTCAAACTTTATTTAAGTACAATGTAATTAAATTGGGAATTTTGATGGATAATTTCTGCCTTCACAAAATGAAAGCTCTTTTGCAGGTTTTTAGCCATTTATTTTCTTAAAATTTCCAGTCTCTATGTATGTGCTAGGGTTTGATCTCTTAAGTGGAAGGTAAGTTTCATAGAAGGTTATGAGTTATATTTTTTGGGTGTTACACATAGCACTAAAGGACTATTTGCCTTCTTATGATCAATAGAAAACAAACTAATACCAACAGAAAAGGAAATGGGGACCATCTAAAGGTCTTATCTTGTTCAAATAGCACTCACTTTGACATTCAAGTTCATTCTTCATTGAAAATTATAATTGCTTCTAATCCCCTTAGAAAAGGAAAACAGAACAAAATGTAGAAATGTATAGGTAGGTGATTCTTTAGCCTTCAGTGGATCCACATTTTTGGCTGCAAAAGACTACATCAACCCCTGAGCCTTTTGTTTTATTCTGGCTATGATCACGTCACCTGTTCAAAAATAAAAATTGTCCTTGAATATTATCCTTTCTTTCACCACAAAAGAATTGACCAGCACCTTTCACAATGAATACATATCATATATATATATATATATATATGTATACATACATATATATATATATATATATGTACACACAGACACATACATGGAGAATGAGACAAAACATTTATAACCTCTGAACTTTTTAGGTCGACATATACATCTCCATTACTAGTTCTAAAATTGTAGGTCTCTAGATTCATTCTGGAATCTCTCTGTTTACTGAGTTAGTTCATGGCAGTGTTTTGCAAGACCTGTAACTTCCCTCACCCTTTTCCTAGGACCCCTATAAGCTAGTTAGTCCAGGGTTAATTTTCACTTCAGCTTCTTCCGTTTAAAATTTCATATCATGAGGTTCTATTATGTTTAAAAAGGATTGATCCAGCAACTCAAACACCCACACAGAGAAGAAAAGTTTCCATCTCATAAAGCGAACATTCATCACTCAGTCTTTTAATATGCCATAGAGCGTTCCATTTAGAATTTCCCTTAAAATATATATTCTTCACATGAAGCTGTCATAAAAAAGGAGAGAATATCTTCTCTGATTTCAAAGCTATCAAAGTAGATTTTAAAAAAACCCACAAAACTACTTCCCAAACCCCAGGGGTAGTTTACTTGAAGGGCAAGTACATTCAATTGGGAAAAGTCAAATTTGATTTATATTTGAATGTTTATCAGTAGTACCAATAAATTCAACTGACTGATGATGTGAACAACTACTATGAGCGCTAATTATAGCACTGTAACTCAGTAAAGCTGCAGCCCATTGTCTCAATTACTGAGATCACATGGGCAAGTTGTTTAATTTGTTTTGTCCCACTATCTAGCCAACAGCTTTCCAGGACACATATTCTCAAGAATGATTCAGAATCTGTTGCTGTCTTGAAGCCGTATACTAGAAAAGGTAGCCAAGAAGTAATTGCATGTTATACTGAACAGAAAATAATTTGGGGCTTCAAAATATGTATATGGAATGAAGCCTGCCTGCCCATTGTAGAAAACTTAGTCAGTTCATGTGAAAATATGTATTACCTGTAATCATAGATAGATAAAATCAGTGTGTGTGTATGTTATGCAACATTATGTCAGTAATGCACTTGTTACAATTTAGAACCTTCTTCTGGTCTCTTGCTGTTCTTGTATATTATTATTATTATGCTAGAGCAAGTGATTGCTATAAGGAATTTGTAATTGCAGCCATAATGTTCCTGGAAATGCTAAATAATGTCTTAATTTTAATTCATGAACTTTTATTTTAAAGCAATTAAACTTATTGTTGATTGATATTTGCCATTCCATGTTCTTGGAATTGTTAAAGAATATGCTTTATATATATTCTTCCATTGCTTGAAAATGGTTATTTGTTGTTACAGCATTCAGTTGAGTTTTCAAACCAAAGGACTGAAATTACAGCAATTTCACTTGAAATCCATAAATCCATGCAGAGGAGTGTGTTGAACAGAATCACTAGATGCTATTTGTTATGCAAAGATGAGTGAATCAATAGAAAAATAGGAGGAATAGATCATTAGTACTTTAATGCAGAGTAGAGAGGAAAACTAATAAATCATGCATTCCAAGCACTAGTTTTCCTTAATGTGTGTTTGAACACATAAGACATGCAATGTTGAGAGGCAGGTCAATATGAATGAACAATATCCAAGATTGCTCAAGATTATTTCACTTTATACCACAGGCTTAATGAAATACTAAGAAAAGTAGAAATCTTATGATTTCTTTAAACAACCAGAGAATTCAACCATGCAATGAACCCTTTAGACAGTGATTGAAGTCATTGCATGTTTTCAAATAAACGACTGGAATGTCACAGGGATGGGATGGGTAGGTGAATAGAAGAGGGTTAATTGCATGCATGATTTGCTTCAATGAGCTCAATGTTGTGATGTTGTTGCAGGGACCAATTTATACTAGAAGGCACCTGATACAATCATTTACTTTCTTCAAGTGCACTGAACTGATCAATTAAAAGTGATATATACCAATATTTGTAAAGGATCTAATAACCAAAGGGTTGTTAATCCTAACAAATGGTTTACTCACTCAATCTTCTAGTATTTAAATTGTCATAAAATTAATCACATGAATCATAAATTCACTCCACAATGCTGATTTGATTATGGGGTAACTCATTTCTCTCAAACATCTTTCCTCGAATCTTTTGGTGGGAAACACATTAACTAGGTACATGATTTAAAAGACCTATTTGTTTACTGGTAAAATTGTGAGTTTTCTTCTGGATTTTCATACACAAAAGAATAAATCTTGTCCTATTACCATAATTTACTGCCAAGTAACATATTTTTATTCAGTTTTTTTGAATTAGTAACTAAGCCTAACAAAATTAAAAAACAAAAAAGCTTTTCTGTTTTTCTGTACAAGAAAACCCTATGCTGGCTTATTTTAATTTCCACTCAGAGAATTAAGATGCTGAAGGAAAAGTATTCAGGTATAATAAGGTATTACAGTCAACTATTTAATAAAAGAAAATCTTTAAAGTTTTAAGTCATAGGTCAATGGTCATTGATACTCTGATTCTAAAAAGAAGTCTAGCAACTGGCACATGTGATCATTGTAGGATTATTGATAAGTACTTATTAATGATTGGAGCCATATTGAGAAACATGATTCCTACGGCATTTCCTTTTTATGTTTCACAGGTTGGGAAGTGAAGATGTAGTAAGATGGGTGGGAGACATAAAAATCTATGGGAATGCATGCAACCAAAATATGCAGTATCACTACATGTGCACTTCTGCTGACTTCATGCAATGATGCCTATAAAAGTAGAGACAATAAAATTTTTAAGAGCTAGATTTCATATTAGCTCAGTAACAAAATGGTTAAACCAATTTCAAGATTTTGCATGAGCAGGAGACACAAAATGGTTCAAAGAATCCCAGCATAAATGTTCCATGGACCCAATTGTACTCATTGGTTTCCTACAAATGGAGTGCTAGAGAATCATTCTTTGCTTCGGTTCCTTGTTCTTTTGACCAGGGAGCAGAATAACCCGGTTTTTGGAGGAGGGCCCATTAACATTGGAGCTTGGTTCTTGTGTGTTATTTTTATCTAGGAAAAGAGAGAGAGAGAAAGAAGTAAAGCAATGCAATTTACAATGCAATATCTGAGAATCTCTATTAAAGTCAAAAGTTATTTCATATATTACCAAATATTTCATAAATGCCAGAAGTTAAAAATGAAGTTTCAGAATTTTATTAATGAACATTTTAAAAGGAAATAACATTGTGCATTTAAATAATATTCCCATGCCAAAGGTACTACTAAGAGAAAATAAAGCCTAGTAGAAGTCACAGTCTAAATATCACATTATCTCTAACTTCACATATAATAGTATCATACTCCAAACTCCATATTCAGGCTATTTGCTTATCCAGTATAATTTATTGCCAATTAGTTATATATTATTTATTGAAAGCAGGAAAAGATGCACCATTACTCATATATACTTAGTATCAAGCAAATCTTATTTATCTTGCTAATCAGATTGTTTCTCTCTTTCAACACGAACTACACAGCTTAACTTCAAAACAATCATTAAGAATGAAAGTCAAAAGTTAACATGCATGAAAGGTCAGAAATGATGAACTAGCTTTCTAATTCGTTAATTAATTGGTAATAGAATACGATCAAATATTGAAAAGCCTGCTTAAGACTCTTGGAGAGACTGTTATAAAGCTACTCGTTTTGATTTCTTTGATATAAAACTACGAATCACCTTAAATGAGACAACCTTAAAGTAGATTATGTCTGCAATTTTCTCTAATTCAACTCTAAATTAGGGAAGACATTTTATGAATATATGCTATGCTCAAAGCTAATTGAAAGCAATTATGAAAGTGGCATTTTGTCTGTGACTTTAAGATACATTGTAAGATAATAAATGATTCTCATTATGTAATAAAAAGGTCATATCTTGCCTTTGGGCTAGTGTCACTAAGAGTTTTTCAAAAGCAATCAGAGACATTTTCTTTAGTGAACTGCAAGTAATCCAAGAACCATCGCTTATTAAATATCAGTTGTCACCTGCACAGCCTTCGAAACAGAGATGAGTATTTCTTTCAGAAAGAAACACCATCTCATTAAAAGCTGCAAAGAATATATCTCTTAAAGTGCATGCCTGACATTTTCAAGTTAAAATGAATATCCTTCACTTGTCATTCACTAATAGCGATAAAACAAAAAAAAAGTTTGTCATGTGGACAAGATCATTAAAATCAGTTACTAGGGCTTTTGGGAAAAGGAAATTCACCTCATAGTCTAGAAAGAGAGAAGTATGTAAAAAAAAAAACACCTTGAAATAATGAACAACTTTATTTAAGTCTGTTGGAAACTGATTATACTGGAGATTCCGTGTTCTTCTTTTGACTGTAAAAAATCAATTGTACTTGTAAAGGCCACAAAGCTAAGACAGGCTCAAATTCTCTGGATAACCGACTTTATTTCTGACATCTCATGAACTGGGAATTAATAGCCAGACAGTGAAGATGTCCAAATGCCCCCATCTATGTAGACTGAAAATGGTCTCTCCCAGATTTTCTATCTTAATTATTCACTATTACAGTATACTAACCCTAAATTGTAAACCACTGGTTTTTAAACTTCTCTCCATTCTTATTTTAAATAGACTCAAATATAGTGGTATTCATTACTCATCCATTTCACAAAGTTTATTCAGCTCCTATTACACTTCAAAAATTATACCAGAAACTGAGAATCAAATAGATAGCACATCCTCTCTTCTCCTCAGAAATGATTGTCCTATAGAAAAGAGAAACTGAAGAAGTATATTCAATACTGTAAGTTGAAATAGGAGGCTGAGCACAAAGGTACACTTTTAAATTCTATAAATGAAAATGAATTGTTTTACACAAAGTATTTTAAATGAGTACTTGGGGAAGCAGCTTTCCTATATTACTTGTACAATAACTTCAGGTTCAAAAAACTAGTGAATAAAATCAGAAGAGTGCTTTGATTTACAGGTGCTGGATTATTTTGGAATGTAGATAGTATTAGGATATTTTGGAAAATGATATGATTAGTACCAAATAAGATTTTCAAAAGTATTCACCTTTGCTACTCATTTATATGAAATATGAATCAGTTTGTGACAAAGTAAAATATTTCACTCAATTGCTACATATGAGATTTAGGTTTTTTTTCTTTAGGTATTTGGATTTTATATGATTATGACTATTCTTATGTTGGCCATCTTTTTTTTTTTTTGAAGAAATCATTTGTTCTTATTCCTTTGAAAAATAGCACTTTCTCACTTAGAGATTATTATATAATAGGGACTTTAACTCATGTATGGTCTAGTTTCTGGTTCCAAAGTAGTTTAATAATGGCCTGTCCAATTTGCGATTAGTTATAACCTATTTTTGAATGTGTGTATGCTGCTATTGGGGCTTGAATTGAGGCCCAGGTAACTGCCTTGGGTTTTTCATTCACAATTGGCACACTTGAGCCATAACGCCAGCTAACTTTTTTGTTGGTCTATTGAAGATAAGTCTTTTGAATATATCTGCCTAAGCTGGCTTCAAACCTTGATCTTGAGATGATCTCAGCTTCCTGAGCAGCTAGGACAACAGGCATAAATCACTGGAGCCTAGTTTAGACATAAACTATTATTTTGAGTGTTTAAACTCTCCTACCATCAACATGCAATATTCCTTTTTAGTCTAAATTTACTTCTGTAGAGACTAAATTCATACCCCTTTTGTCTGTTGCTTATGGAAATGAAAAACAATAGATTATATTTTCCTCATGATCAAGGAGAATATATGAAAGAAACTAAAATGCACAACATGTCTCGTATATGTGAAAATTCCTTTGAAACTTTATTGTATGTGAGATAATTACATGTCTTTCTATACTTGGGTGGAAGTAACTACTCCATTAAGAATGAAGTTAAAATGTCTGCATAAAAGTGAAGAGCATTATTTTAAAATACAAAAGAAATGTTGTCATGATCAGAAAGATGTTCTTCTAAGGACACAGTTCATTTCTTCCAATCACCTACTCTTCTGGAAGGCCTCCATTGCAAAGAAAGACGGTTTTATTGCTATGACTCTTTCTGTTTTTGTTTTCCTATCTCAAATGGATTGGCCATATCTATAACTAGAAAGCTGAAAAAAAATGATAATTGTTCTATACGAACTAAGGATATACATAAAAAACCAGTAACCAATGTGATTTTCCTGTTTCTATTGCATTGTTAAGGTGGAATAGTGTAATAGTTTTATCTCATAATTTCAATATTATAAATAATACATCCTATGATGATGTGTCAGTTAAAGTAGCAATAGTAAAACAACTTTTATTTGGCTTTTATGGTTCCAAGTTTCATTCTAAATGCTGTATGCATGTTTACCAGGATGCTAACCATTTCATCCAACTCCTGGAGTCATTCTCAGGAAAAGGCTACTTGCAGAGGAATATTACTAAAAAGTGTAGACTTGAAGGATGATTTCATAAATATCACATATTTCATAAAAATTATATAGAGGTTGCCTACATTTTTTGTAGGGGGCTATGGTAAACGGCTTTAGGCTTTATGGATTATGGAGTCTCCATTATTCCAATCAACACAGTCATTATAGACTAATGTCAGGCTTGGACTACTAGTAAAATAACTGAGGATAACCACGTTCCCATAAAAATTATTTGTGAAAACTAAAAGTTAAATTTACGTAACTTTAACACTATGGGATATTACTCTTCTTTGGAGATTTTTCAAGCATTTAAAGAAAGTGAGCTATTGTGATCCTCTTCTAGGACTATCCTAGCCATATACATATGACCATATAAGATGATGCTAAGCAAAATGGTCTCCAAGATAAGGAAACAAGAGGTTTTCCCTTGTTGTTGTTGTTGTTAATGCACTGTGTGAAGTTATTTCTTTTTTCTTTCATTTTCCCCCTATTGTAACTGTATTTTATTTTGGTACCCTGTGTCTTGTCTATACATTTATCTGAATTGGGGAAGGGGAGGGGAACAACAAAATGGTGAGACAAAAGACAAAGGGAGAAGCAATGTGACAGTGATACTCACAAGACACTATGTTGCAAATGAACTTTACAACCTGGGGGGCAGGGGAATGGGGGAGGAGGGAAAGTGGGAAACAATGATGGAGGTGGTAACAATGTTTGACAAGAAATGTACTTATTACCTTATGTATGTAACCTCTCTGTATATCACCTTGACAATAAAATTAAATTAAAAAAATGAAAACAAAGATATAGTGAGAAGCATTCTTAACAAAAATACGAATCTAAACAGATTTGGCATTCAGGTTATAATTTGCTGAGCTTTGAAGTAATTAAGTAAATTATTGAGTATTAAGTCTACAGAACCATGAGTAATAAAACAATAGAAATTTTATTTTTAAAATCATGCTTTATTGGAACAACAGGTGAAAGATGAATGTATGTGGAGATAATTTCTGTGGTATATATTTTACTCTAGTGCTACCATTAGAATTTATTCAGTAAAAGAATCTGGATTGGAATACATAAAAACAGTCCCCAATTTTGGTGATGTAGTAACTGATCAAATTTGGCTTCAGTGGATGATCTCTTTAACTGATTTTCCTTCCACTGAATTTGAGTGAGCTGAATAATACCATGGTTCCTACAAACTACCACAGCAGGTAGCATTTTCCTTAATAAAGATTCTTCCCATGTCTAGCTAAATTTTTCTCCCTGCTTCATCTCTTCAAGAATTTGTCATCCAGACTTTTCTTTTGGCTTCCTTAAGAATAGGGTTTTCAGAACAAAAAAGAAATTCTATAAAAAATGTCTGTGGGAAAATAATTAATTTAGTAGTTATCCAGAACACTCAGAGTTACCTAGCATGAGTCTAGAATGAGACTGTATCCTTCCACAATGCCTGCAGCTCAGCGATATGACATGGGGGATAAAGTACATGCTAGATTTTTCAGTTCCATAACTGCCAAAGAAAACCCATAGCAATAGAATTTATCAATTTTCTAAAGTAACTTCCCAGGTTTTTATGATTCTAGCCATTATTTTCGGGATTGGCAGTAATTTCCCAATTTAATGTTAAAGTCTGATTCAATATCAAATTTAGAAAAAATATTGTGAAAATTTAAAATGAAATCTTTAAAAATTTTATATTGAGAAGTGTCTTTGATAAAGAAATTCACAAGAATTTTAAATATGTGTAGAAAAGGAGTGATGTGTTATTTGGCCTTGTTATGAGAAAAATAGCTCTTTTAAGATATAAATTTTGTTCTTTTTAAGAAAATTTTATTCCAAAATATTTTTATGGCTCTGTGTCAATTTCCAGGGAAGATCAAAGATATTTTAAAAGTGTGTTTTTAATCATTATTATTGTGATGATTATTATGATTATGATTATGAGTATTATGATGTTTCTATGGAGAAATTGTAGGCACAATTTAACTCCAGTTATTATTTATATTGTTGGGGGGCATTTTCAAATCTTTGGTCATACGAAAAAATGAAAGAACAGAATAACAGAAAGAAAAATAGAACAATTTCCTCCCTGACTATAACTGAATTATATTCCAATTGGAGGATTTCTTTTTTACTGAGTTGTATTTCATGTAGAATTTCTACATGATCCTTTTCATCTAACATAAGGGTCAAGGACATGTACTTGGAGCATGAGGCATGAGTTTGGTCCCTCCCTTGGTCATTGCCACTGGGCAGCTATAAGAGCCAAAAGAGTCTGTTAATCCTCAGTTTCTATTTTCTACAAGAATGCAACAATTTGCTGCAAGCACCAATCAATGTTATGATTATAATCCATATATTTTTTTTTTGTCGGTCGTGGGCCTTGAACTCTGGGCCTGGATGCTGTCCTTTAGCTCTTCAGCTCAAGGCAAGCACTCTACTACTTGAACCACAGCACCACTTCTGGTTTTCTGAGTGGTTGATTGGAGAGGAGATAAGAGTTTCACTGACTTTTGTGCCCTGGCTGGCTTTGAACCGCAATCCTCAGATCTCAGCCTTCTGAGTAGCTAGGATTGCAGGCGTGAACCACCAGACCTGGCTATAATCCATATACTTAATAAATATTATGTAATTTTTAATGTAATGGTGCATAGTTTAGTGCAAAACACCTTACTAGTGGTTCTTTGAGATAGTAAAGCTTTCTGGTTAACCCGGGTAGCATTCGGAAATTGCATTATTATTCATTTTCCCATTGAAGTCCTCAAAGTGGAAAAAAAAATGGGGCATTTACTGGACATAAGAAAATATTTTTTTCTTTTAACCAATTTAGCCTCATATCCTGGTCTGTGTGAAGGATTGTCTCCTCAACATGAAAGTATTTTATGGTAATTCAGTTGAATGTTCAATTTTGACATTTTATCTGTAAACATTTCCACTGCATGGTGTAATGAGAATTGGCATTCTCTACAAGGTGTCTAGGACATAGAGTAGGAAAGGTGATTTAGTCAGACTAGTACCAAAGGAGAGAAGATAATACTCGATTGTTTCCCACTGTTTCAAGAAATTCATCCAACAGCTCAAGAAAATCCAGAAGTCTGCATCATCCTTGGTGTTACCTTTTCCTTACTTCCCATAACCAGTCTACTAACAAATCTGCTGGATTTTACCCTTCCAATACTTTATCTCGAGTATTTTTTTCCCTTACCACCACACTCTGAAGCATGAACAATTACTGTTGTCCTCAACTACTCACTGCCAGTTCCTTTCTCACTTAAAATGATCTTGTTATCTCATAAAACATCCCAATTTTGAACAAGTTTACACTCCCACCAACAATGAAGTAAGGTTCCCTTCTGTCCACATCCCCTCCAGCATCTGTTGTTATTAGCGTTCTTGATTTTTGCCATTCTAACTGGGGTGAGGTGATATCTCAGTGTTGTTTTGATTTGCATTTCTTTTATGGCTAGAGAGGTTGAGCATTTCTTCCTGTGTCTATTGGCCATCCTTCTTTCCTCTTCAGAGAAGTTTCTCTTTAAGTCTTTAGCCCACTTATTTATTGGGCAGTTGTTTCTTTGAGGATTTGTTGTTGGGGATTTAATTTTTTGAGTTCCAAGTATATTTTAGATATGAGACCCTTGTACCTTGTATAATCCCTGCTTTCACTGTATTTGACGTTGGTATAATTTGGTGGAGGTGGGGGTCGGGGGGGTGGAGGTGGGGGGAGATGGGAGGGGATGGGAAGGGGAAACAAAGGAGAAGGCATCAATGCTTGATAAGAAATGTAAAAAAAAAAAAAAAGAAATGTACTCATTACCTTGCTCATGTAACTATAAATCCTCTGTACAACATTTTTACAATAAAAACGTACAAAAAATAACAAAAAAACCCAATTTTAATGCTTAAATATTTCTTTAGTTCTACAGGACTCTGAATCCAAACCTCAATGTTCTTCCTGAGGATTCCAAAGTCCTCCTGCTCTGATTTCTATTTAATTGCTCACTCCAAAAACCTCACATTTCCCTTCCTCTGATACAAATCTATGTCTTTTTCAGATCATGTATGACATCTTCCTTTTCACAATGTAACTGATTCTTTCCATAAGGCACTCTTCCTTCCGTTCGGGCTTGGTTATTTTATCTTTATCTTTTACTTTTCATTCCATTTTGAGACTCTGCAAAAGGATGATATAATGTAATGTGAAAACTTTGAATTTTTAAGTAACCTTCAGTGAAATGTATACAACTGTTCTGAGTATTTAAGGAGATGGAAACACCAAATTGTGAAATTCCATTCAATTCATTTTCATTGTGAGTATTTAAGTAGATATTTTTATTTGAGATGGGTGTGATCCTTATCTCATGAAGCCTGGGACTCCTTGTTTCTTAGTGGATAAGAAGGTTATCTTTTAAAAACTTGTAGCAGTACAGAATTGTCCCCTGGTAGTAACAAGCTTAGAATAGATTTGCCTTGTCTTCTAATTTGAACACACACAAAGAAAATGAAGAGTGTGAGAAGGGATGGACAAAGATAAATTCAAAAAAGAAGGCAGGTTTAGGTTTGGGGAGCATTTAGTTTGTATCCACCAGAAGCTGATTTCTAACTGTGGAAAGAAATCAAGCCTGTGCATTCATCTGAGTATGTCCATTAACTAGAGGACTATATCTAACCTTACCCATTCTAGAGGAATGGATAATTCAATTTTGAACTAGATTTGGTCTTCCTGATGACCTAAAGCTTAAAATTTTGTAAGGGAGTTGTAATTTCATCCCCTTAATATTTATAGTCTTGTAAATATTAGACACAATACATTAGACACAATAGTCTTAAATACGTAAGGGAAAATAATTAAATGAGAACTAAATCCAATATGTGATATTTTGTGAATGTGTCTAATTGCATTCAGATGAATGTGAGAGACTGCAACCTTGCCTCCAGAATCAAATCACTTTTTAAAAATGGAATTACCTATTTTTGAAATGAAGAACAAAAGAACAATGTAGACTTGTTCATAATATTTAAACTGAATCTACTAAAAAAAACTATAGAAAAGTTAGTCTAATTATGAACACAACAGTTGGCATTACTTTAAATATAGTGGGGCAAAGAAAAAAATCTTAAATGGTTTTTTGTGCAATCAAATTTTATCAGTTTGGCATTAATTAAGCAGTAATAATGTACTTCAGTACATTTCCTAAGCAGTGTGATCCATTTCTCCTTCGTGCAGGTCGATTTGTTCACATTACAGTGTCATCATAATTTTAAAACATACTGAGAAAATGACAGAGCTGTAAAATTAAAATAAATGATTAATGGTATTTTTTTACATGTTTTGTGCTAATAGGTGTTACAGAACCTTTAAATTAATAGAGCTGTCAAGCTCATGGGTGCTACGAATCCTGCAATGATCCAAAATGAAAATTATATATTCCAAAGACACCTAAAGATGACACCTTGGAAAATTTTAAATTTTAATTAGTAGGTGCAACTGTTTTGTTCTCTTGTAACCACTGCAAATTAATTGGAAATTAGTTACAACCAATTCTCCCTCCCCATTTTTTTAACAACCTGAAGTGAATAGATTGGTGCTTTATACCATACTATTCTTGTTTGGGGACCTGAAAGCACACATGCAGTAAATTGCATTGTCAATTTCAAAAAAAAAACTACAACAAAAACAACAACTGTTGTGAAATTAGGAAAAATTATGCGCAGATAAACAGAACTAATTAATGAGTAAGTAACATGGGAACACACAAAATAATACCCAACTAAACGCTAACTTGTCAGACTCTGAACAAAATGACGATTTAGAAATGTAAATTTATGTGAAAGCACTTACAATTAAGACTAAGGTAAAAGGATGCTGTCACTTCAAAAAAATTCTTTTTTTTTATTGTGAAAATACTGTACAGAGGGGTTACAATTACTTCAAAAAATTTCTTAAACTACTTGAGGGCATTACTACCATTCACACCTAAAAACATATGAGAACATAAGAACAGCACTCTTGTTTATTCAAGTGTACTTCAAGATGGTATACGATAGTTAACTAATATTTTATTATTACATCAATGATAATTGTGGTTCATGAAATAACAAATTGTGGCATGCCATCTTTAAGTTATCAGCATTCTGTCTTGGAATATTCAGCCCAATACTATTTTTTTGGCATACCAAAAATATTCACTATGTGCACCTACTTGCTAAGCATTTCCATGGGTAATTTGTGGGGTACTCTTCTTCTTTCATAACTAAAAATACATGTGTTTCCTTGTTGGATTTTTTCCCCCCTCTTTTTCTAAAGTAAGTCATTAGAGCAGCTTTAAGATGCTTTAAAAATAGTTTGTCTACCAAGTCAGCAAGTGTTACATTACAATAGCTAACTAAGGTTTAATAAGAAAGCAATATTCTTAGCAAATTTTCAAAGCAAGAAGTCAAACAGATGCACTAAACATTAATACTATTTCATCAGCTTGCTTGGGATAATAAAGTTAGGTAAATAAATTTGCAGGTATCTTTCACAGCGCTATTCCTTTCTGGATAAATTTAATCACACATTTTCTTTTTAGATAGTTATTTAAGATGTGATACAGTGAAATGCTATCCTTTGCAAATATTTTTATCTATAAAATATAATAAATGATAAAAGTCACAGCTCTATTTTCTGTAAATCTTGAAACAATGTGAAATGTTGTATCATCATAAAATCTCACGTGTCTAAGTTTTTTCTGCATAATTCTGGGTTACATAGAAGTTAGTCAAAATTATAAAATGAAAATATTCAGATGTATTATTAAATTTAACAGTACATAGTATAAACTCTAAAATAACTAATGCCTTCTTTGTATTATTAAATGTGACCTGTCATGCTTTTTTTTTTAAACAACCTTTCAGTACTCCTTTGTGGTTTGCAGTAATTGGTTTTAGGAATAAGGAAACAGTTTTGAGAAGATAAAATAATTCTCTGAAATCAGTGGACACTGATACAACAGAACCTAAGATTTTGGTCTCTATCCCTCCTTTATGTTTTCTGTGAATTGGATATACTTACTTGACCTAATTATCTTCCTAAGTAGTTTCTTTCCTTCCTTTCTTATAGAAATTCCATAAAACATTACTTTCAAGGAGTGAAGATTATTTTTAACTTCTGACTACATTTAATTTCTGCTAAAGTGCAAGAAGAGTTGACTATTTCAGTTGCAGAAGCCAGCTTGTTCAAACTGATGTTTAAAATAGTAAAACCTAGAATGAGTTTTAAATAAAAAGCTGACAAATAAGAGTTTTAACAAAATGGTTGAGATTTTATAAAAGAGAGCCATAATGGATATTGTTTGTTTTTAGTTAGGCCCCAGGGTCAGTTAAAATAGGTAGGAAGTATAGGGTCCCACCTTGCATAGAAAAGAAATAAGGCAAATACTAGTTTTTTTCTGTTTCTCAATTTATGCCATTGCCCTACAAGACTTTCTCCCATCTACTGGTTACAAGTTATAGTAAATTCTTGGCAGAAATGGTACAGTCTTCATACTAACCTTAGGAATGATTATTATAGCTTTAATAATCTAAAGAAATATTAGCTGGGTGCTGGTGCCTCACATCTGCAATCTTAGCGACTCTGGAGGCTGAGATTTGATGATCATGGTTTGAGGCCAGCCCTAGAGATTCTTTCCTCAAATTTACCAGAAAAATTAAAAAAACAGCTGGAAGCAGAGCTGTGGCTCAAGTGATAAAGCGCTAGTCCTGAGCAAAATATCTCAGGGGCAATGTGTAGGTCCCAGGACTGGCAGGGAAAAAAATTAACAAAGGAAGTATTAACACATAAGATATGGCAAAACCAGTGAAAAAAGATCACTAGATCATTATATTTTCTAATATAATATTACTTGAAGTGTTATTTTAAGTAATATTCCCGAGGGGGGTTTTTATGATATTCATTTTGAATGGACTCTTGAAAAGTTGTCAAAAACACTGCCCTCTTAAAATGGCGTATTTTGCTGCCGAGGCATCCATGCCCTCTGTGGAGGCTTTTGAAGGCTGGATCTGCTAGAGAAAACCAATGCGTACAGGAATCTTCTTGGCTTGGAAGCTGGTTCTGCACCTAGGTTCCTTTCCTCATCACTGAACTTCACACAGCATCTGAAGCATGGTATTTCCTCCTCTGAACTTTTTTTTTATCCTTAGGCAAACAAGCTTAATAAACTGATGACAAATTTAGAAGCTGAAAAACAGGTTAGAAGCAGTGTCTATCATATAACTCTCTACTTCTTGACCTTGGACATCACTTAACATTACATCCATAGCCTAAGAGTTCCCCACACTTACATAATACATTTCCAACCATCTTAATATGCTCCTGCTTGTGAAACAATCTGAAAAACAAAATCCCATGTGGCCATCTACATCATTATTGAGATAGACCAATATCCCAAACCTTAATTTAAACATTGTAAGTAGCTAGAAGAGTTGCACAAGTTGCTTGGATATTTTATTTCAGATAGACATCTCAAATTGTCTAAATGTAAGAGACCGAGGTAGGAAAAAAAGTTTTTGCAAAATGAATCAGATTTTAAAATTCAAGTTTTAGGGCACTGACTATCATTTTTGTACGAGCTAAGTGGGAGATACATTGTAAAATCTCAAGTGAACAGATGAACACATCTGGGGAAGTGAATCTCCAAAGAGCTGTACAATAGTCTCTATGGGATGAGGGCTGTAGTAACACTGTCAGTAAGAAGGGAGTAACGGTACTCCATTCTCTCTTTTCCATAGAAAGCATACAAAGTGTGTACAGAATACAGAGCACCCATCAAAAATACTGGAAAGTAGCCATGTGCTGGTGGCTCATGCCTGCCATCCAAGCTCCTCAGGAGGCTAAGACCTGAGGATCATTGTTTGAAGCCAGCTTGAGCCATTAGTGGATCTGTGTCTGTGGCTCAAGTGGTAGAGCACTAGCCCTGAGCATAAATATACACACGCGCGCGCACACACACACGCACACGCACACATACACACACACACACGCACACCATTAAAAATAGCTGTAATAAGCAGAGTAGAGAAGAAATTAGGAATATGAGGTGTTACTGAATTATTAAATAGTTTCATATTTGCTTGTTCTTTCTTGTATCTCTGAGCTTGGATTTAAAGGTAGCTCTTTTATTTATACTGGAGATGCCTATCAGCTATGGCAGAAAATTACAAGAAAAACGTGATGTCTCTGGCTTATGGAGTAAGAAAGGAAATCCAACCAAAGAAGGAAGGGGAAATTAGAAGTTTAGTATTTCCACCTTGATCTCTCCTCTTATCCCAGTGTCTTGGCAAAGCCAAAGGAATAGTGGGACCTAAAACATTAATGGGGGAGAAATCTGTCAGAACACAACAGCTTCCTAAAACATGGAGGAGAGCCCTGCTACTTTTTCTCTCCTTCCTACCTTGCTACATTGTGTTGGACCAAGATGCTATTTTTGGAAATGCATGGGTGAGCAGGGAAATTAAAGCCCTGTATTTCAATTTAGATGAAAAATGTAAGGGCTCTAGGAGGTAGAAAGGTCAAAAAGATCATGGGGATGAGGGACCTTGAGCAGTTATTTCATAATGTTGTTTAGGATTTCCTTAGTTTACCCTTGAGCTTGAGTAAGTATGAGTTTCATTTTAAAAAGCATAATAATGATTTTGAGAACTGAATTAGAGAACGGTTTATCACAAAGTCTCCAGATAAGCCTATGGACCTTTTACATGTCAAACAAACCAGAATAATATTACAAAGATTTTGAAACTGAGCTAAGGAAATGAAGGTGTGGTTCTACATCCAGCCTTGATTGAAAAAGGCTGAGAGAGGGAGGCCTTTAGTTCAAGCCTCAGTACTGGCAGAAAAACAATGGAAACTGAGCTAGGACAGGAAGTACAGCTCACAGAAGACAGATAGTATTTATGACTTACACCAAATCAAGCCAGTTACCTGACAAAATGAATCTGCAATACCAAGTCAATATTTCTCATAGGTATTAAACAGCTGCCAAGGTCTTGTAGCCTGATATTCAAACTATTCAGGATATAACCCAAAATTTCTCAACATTAAAAAAAAGAACTCTTGAAAAATAATCTCAAAAATTCTCATGGGGAAAAAATAACCAACAAGGCAAAACCTGAGATAATATAAAAAATGAAAATGAAATGAACAAATATGGATTAAGTTCCCATCATAACCATGCTCTAAGAAATAATGGCAGACACCCTTGAATTGAAGAGACTGTCATGTGAGTAGAGGATGTTGAAATAGGAATCAATTGAACATTTGCAAAAACTCAATCAACAAAAAAATTAAGTATGTGGACTCTAGAAGAGAATGGAAAAAATCAATGAACTTGAATATGATAAATCAAAATAATAGGGAGAATAAAGGGGAAAGAAAAAGTGAACAAAAATCTATGAAAAAACATAAATAATGTATGAGGTATCTAGTAGGTATGTGTGTGTACATATATATATATATATATATATATAATTAAAGATTTAGAATGAGAAAAAGAGTTCTCTATAAGGCAATATCCCAAGCAATAATGTAATGGCTGAAAACTTCCTGATTTAGCAAAACATAAATCTACAGATTTGTAAAACTCTATGATACTAAAACAGGATAAGCTCAATGAAATCCATGGCGACACTTATCAACCTCAAATTGCTGGATACTAAAGACAAAGAAAAAGATCTTGAAAACAGCTGTGAAACTGCCACATCACATGTTGGAAACAGTGATTCAAATGACTGGATTTCTCATCAGAAACCATAGCATGTCAACGACCCTGTGCCAAGCATGAAGAGGAATAAAAGAGGAATCTTAAAATGCTTCCAGTTAAGCCACAGTGGCTGGATATGCACATGTGAACTGAGGGACCAGTTCTAGATTGCGAGGCCAGTAAGACAGTACCAGAGTCTCAGGAGCACAGAGGACCCTGTGGATATTTCAGACAGATGGGCTTTTTGAGGAAAGGGCTTTTAAGCTTGGAACTAAAAGAGAAATTTTTAATTTTTTAAAGCAGGTATGTATTTATATCTTTTCATAATGTAGAAACATTTTGAAGTAACATATATTATATGTATGTATACTGACAAGATAGAATAAATAAATTCACACAATCTGAGTAAAAGGGAAGGTGAAGTGGAATTTTCTGAGAATAATATAGCATAGATAAGATTAGATGAAAGAAATACAAAACAAATGCTTTGGAGACCTGCGGGAAGAAACACTAGTTTCTTGGGGAAGAGAGAATGGATCTGTTTCTAAAACACAAAACAAAGTTTGAGAATTTTAGGTGCAGCGTAGAGGGAAGTGGTATCAGGTGGAATCCTCTGAGACTTGGTCCTAGTGGAGCATGTCAGGCTGGTGCCATTTGTGAGAGTAACACTGCATGCCAGGACCAGGATTCTGAATTGTTTTATAGGAGATGAAGGATTACACCTGCAGGTGAAGAGAGTATGCTCATCATAATTGTGCTGTTCTCTAATAATTCTGGCAGCAAGATGATGGGCTGACTTTGGCTACTCCAAAATGTGTAACATGCCATATCAAATAAAGATGAAATGTATAAATGAGTGGGTAAATGACTGAATTCTTTTTATAAATGCCAGACTTCAATTCATCACTAACATTAGAGATACATTAAGGCTGAGTAACTGAGTATGGCAACAAAGCCATTTCAGGGAGCCCAATATCCTGCTTCTACCACTTTGTAACTTTGGCAAAGTTACTTGACTTCTCTGGCCAGCTTTTTTTTTTTTTTTTTTTAACGTTTTAATGTATGATATCTAGAGTCTAATGATTTTTTTTTTTTTTTTTTTTTACTTTTTAAGGTTTTTGTGATGTTTACAAATATAATGAATGGGAACACATTGAAAAGGTACCTTTAATAAATATTTACTTAATGAATATTAGGTATTATTATCTTGATTCCTGTCAACATGTTCAAGTATTTCAAATGTCCTTTATCCATTGTCCTTTATCTACTTTACATTCAATTGATAAATATGGAAAAGCAAACTCTGGGCCTGAGCGCTGTCCCTCAGCTCTTCAGCTCAAGGCTAACATTCTCCCACTTGAACCACAGCGCCACTTCTGGCTTTCTAATGGTTCATTGGAGATAAGAGTTTCATGAAGTTTCCTGCATGGGCTGGCTTTGAACCATGATCCTCAGATTTCAGCCTCCTGAGTAGCTGTGATTACAGGCATGAGCCACCAGCGCCCCGCTCATACTAAATCTTAATAGCCTAAGATGGAATGATTAAAAATTAAATAACACTTTGAAATGATTTTTTTTTGTTGTTGTTGGTCATGGGGCCTAAATTCTGGTCCTGGATGCTGTCTCTCAGCTCTTAAGCTCAAGGCTAGTGCTCTACCACTTGAGCCACAGCTCCACTTCTATTATGTGGTGCTGAGGAATTGAACCTAGGGCCTCATGCATGAAAGGCAAGCGCTCTACCACTGAACCACCTTCCCAGCCCCTGAAATTATATATACGGTCAAGTGCTCTGCCACTTGAACCATATCCTCAGACCTTTTGCATTTAGTTTGATTTTTCAAATAGGGTTTCAAAATTTTGCCAGACCAGCCTTCAACCATGATCTTCCTACCCCTGACTTCAGAGTAGTTGAACTTACAGACATACATATGATATTAAACAAAAATTATAGTTTTAAAAATAATTAAAACACAAAATGTACAAAAGTTAATAGGTCCCACTTTTCCTTGTATGAGAAGAATTTGCATATTAAAGTTGTGGTAGAATTTCTGAAAATAAGAATGATGAATAGAAGGAGAAAACATGATAAAGTACCTTTTATGAATGTATGGAAATGTCATCATGAAAGCCTCTTTAATGATTGATATATGCTCACAATATACAAAAAGTAGATAAAATTCAGTAACAGTAAAGATCTAGGGAAAAATAAACAGATGCATTCTTACTGGTGGAGGATGTAAGCAGTGGTTTACTTCCTTTACTCTGTGTCCTAATAAAGTGGATGTGAGTATCAGCAAGGAAAATGACATTCAAGTGGTACAGTGGAAATGGGGGCAAGCAGGGGGCACGGCCCCGTAGATGACAGAGGGTTTGCCCCAAGAATACCAGGGATCAATTACCAATACTTGGGTAGCAAGACTACTAGGCTTGGAAGGAATTGGTAGGGCTTTAGGGTCTGTTGAAGATACTGAACACTGAGTAAGCAAGCTCAGGGTCTAAAGGTAAGAAAGAAATAATATGCCTGATTTAATGCTTTACTGAAGGAAGTTACCTTGCCTTAATTATTACCATGATGATGAGTCTGCATATTTTGCCTATAGTCGTCTCACTATTAAGCTTACGAAAAGTTCATGACTTCTTTCCTATGTTCGTGGAAGGAATTTTCCAGAGTTATTTCTACCCCCCCCCCCCCCCCGGGCCTTACGTTCTTGTTTGTCTGTTTTGCTCAAAGCTGATGTTCTACCACTTGAGCCACACTTCCACTTCTGGCTTTTTGGTGGTTAATTAGAGATAAGACTCTCATGGACTTTCCTACTGGATCTGGCTTCAAACCATTCTCCTCAGATCTCAATCTTTGATTAGATAGGAGTGCTGGTGTGAGCCACCAATACCCAGCTATTCCTCCCCCACTTAAAAGTAGACAAAAGTACCAGTGATTTGTACTTTAGCATAATTGGCATTACTTTTCATCAATATTTCACAGGTAATAACTAATACATAGGTAGTAATATTTCAAAGAAGTTATAGAACACAACCTAGAGAATGTCAAATAAATATGTAATTGACAATGCAAAAGGAAGTAGCCCTCAGAAGTTTAGTTGTACTGAATCAAGAAACAGAATGATTAGATCTTTGGAGGTTGTGGAAGTATATCTTCCCTGATACATTCAAATTCTCTGCTTTGAGAATATAATGAATAAAGATAACTCAAAATAACGTTTCCATGTATTTATATATAAAAATATGTGAATGAATTGCTAGCCAAACTACATTATGTTCAGTGAAGGAAGATTTAGTAGAAAGCGTTTTTCAAAATGTTATACTACCCCAAGAAGTATTTAACAAATTCATAAATTCAAAATGAACTTAGTATTGGCAATCAAAATATGTGTGAGGCACAGTTCTATGTATCTTCTGAGGCAGAATTCTATATATAACCAGAATCATAGTTCATGACCTTTGTAAACTTAGAGATACAAGCAACAAAATATATAAAACATGCAATATATTCAGAGCTTTGATAAAGCTGCAGGATCCTGGGACAAAGCCAGCAAGTTGCTTGGGTATGGAAAACGGTGGAACAATAGTGGGGCAATGCTCAGAGAAGATTTTATGGTCAACAAGCAGCAGAGGCTGACACTCAAGGGGTGATTGAGGCTACTCCACACAAGAAGAGGTGAACATTGGATGAAAAACACAAGTAGATGAAAGAAAAGTAAGAGCAGAAGTTGGGAAAAAAAAGTGGAAAACTTGGACTCATCTTAAAGTAATGAGAAGATTTTACGTGGAAAGTTTCTGGGTGAAATAGTTTTTGTAGTTGAAATATGCAAGATGGATTTAGCCAGAGTAGAATTGGAGTTAGGAAAGTAGTTGTGTGTGTGTGTGTGTGTGTGTGTGTGTGTGTGTGTGTGTGCATATGCTTGTATTGGGGCTTGAACTCAGAGTCTTGGTGCTATCCTTTAGCTTTTCTGTTCAAAGTTGGCACTCTACCACTTGGGCCACAACACCAACTCTACCTTTTTGTTGGTTAATTGGAGATAATGGACTTTCCTGCTCAGACTGGCCTTGAACCACAATGCTCAGGTCTCAGCCTCCTTAGTAGTTAGGATTATTGGTCGGAGCCACTGGTACCAGGCGTGAGGCAGCTTTTGTAGAAGTGAGAGTGAAACATAATGGATCAAGCCTAGGGTAGTTGCAATGGGAAAGCAAAAGACATGACAAAAGATTGCAGTAATGGGTGATATCATTAAGTAGATATTATTCATTGGATTTGGGGCTATAAAAAGTGGATAGCTTAGGAAACACTGGGTGTGAAATGAGTCTAACAATGCTACAGAGGGAAGAAGCAGATTTGGCATGTAAAAATAGGTTATTATTTGAATGAGAGCAGGGAACAAGCCAGATGATAAATCTTCTATGGTTATATTGGATTCGAGATCCATGAAGCTTTGTGTAGTCATTTATTATTTAACAAACTTTACTGAGCACCCATCAGCTGAGGAAATAGGGGAAAGTGGGTGCTGGGTATGCAGACACAAGTTAAATGTGACGTAGTCTATGTCCTCCCTTGTCACTCTATTCTCTACCCCATATCCCTGCAAGCTGCTCTCTTTCTCATTAGATGAACACATGGATAACAACCAGGATGTTCCATGCGCTCAGGAGAAAGAATTGGAAAGGGAAAAGTTAGAGAGGGAAACATAGACTCTAGAGTTCAGCCTCAACATAAGCTTTTCCAGAACCATTTTAATATACATTTCTCTAGACATAACACTCTCTTAAAAATACCTATTAAAATGTTGTTGCATGGCTAAACTTATGTTTTTATTAACTCAGTAACTGTTGCAAAACTGTGAATAAAGAACAATTCAACTACTTTCTATTGACTGTACAATTGGATGAGTCTTACATTCTTCAGTCGCCTCCTTTTGCACTTAAAATCAAATTCACATGCGTTGTCAGCAATTTCTGTTTTATTTTAAAATAAATATCTATATTAAATTGTAAATATTTAACATATACCTTGTATTTATTCTTTAAGTTTTTAATTTTAAACTATTTTTAAATCCTTGTATAAAGGGATTTCAATTCAATGTCCCAGTTTATGAGTAAAATGCATCTAAATCAATGTTGTCCCTTTCATCATTTTCTCCCCTCTCTCCCAATCTGCCTTTGATTTTTGTACATGATCTGTGCCCCATCCACCATGTCTACGTTATGTGTTACTCACTTCCCATAATGACAAGATTCACGTGCACTGTCCTTTCTGTTCTGTGACACACTGAGCTTTTGACTGTCTCCTTAAAAAAAGCCTCTTAGAGTCACTTATCTAAAGTAATATCCTTCATTCTCAATCTAGTTCCTCTTCATCCTGTCCCCTGATATTTGCTGTAATGCTCACAATTTTCAGTTACGTTTATCACATATGTTTGCTTATTATTCATTTAGTCACCTGTATCAAAATATAAGGTCTTACCTCTCATTTTCATGCTTCAATCCCCAATATCAAGAGTAGTACATAGTTTGTTTTTGAAATGTGAAAAGATATCCATTGTATGAATGAAAAATTTTATAGGGGATAATCTTTAAAATGAATAATATCTAATTATGGAGAAAATCAACAGGGATTTTTATCCTATGGAGGAGGTACCAAATATTATATTGACAGAAGAATCAATGAGCAAGTAATAAAATTAGGGTGGCATATGCCTGAAAGACTTGTAAATAATTTTCATATAAGGCCTTGTTGAATAAACAAGAGACTTAATAGTGTGCTTAGTCACAGAGTCTATAACTGACCTATGGCATTCACATATTCAAAAGTTAAACCACAATCAAGAACATAGAAGATATATGGGTGCTAGTGGCTCTTGCCTATAATCCTAGCTACTCAGGAGGCTGAGATTTGAGGATCGTGGTTCAAAGCCAGCCTGGGTGGGAATGTTTGTGAGAATCTTATCTCCAATAAACCACCAGAAAAACAAAGTGTTTCTGTGGCTCAAGTGGTAGAATCCTAGCCTTGAAGTGAAGAGGTAAGGGACAGTGTCCAGGCCTCAAGACTGACCAAAAAAAAATAAATAGAGAGAGAAAGAAAAAAAACAGAATATCTAACATGTAAATGCAGTGGCTTTAACACACAAATAAGGGAAGAAATAAAAGTCTGGAAAAAGTCAAGGCAAAGGATTAGATAATACAGTCACTTAGTTGTAGGGATGTTTGACATTTGGAAAGCAAAAGCTACATGACCTACTATCCAACGACTGCACTCACCGTGCATGGTGTCTGCATCCATGGCTCACCATCGATCTGCATGGGCAGGGACTTGCTCGTCCTACGGGAAAACAGTTCACATTAGCTCAAATACAAACCATGTAATCTACCAGACTTACATACAAAAAGAGGACATCAGGCAAAACAAATGTGTGGTTTTGCTAAGCTCACTGTTAATGAATATCCTGAAAGGTAACTTGGTCACAAGAAATGCTAACAAAAATTCAGAAAACCAAAAAAAACATGTCAGGCTTTATATTCCAGGCTTTATATTCTAGAATTCCTACAGCCGAAGGATACCCTTGTATGCTTATTGTGTTACAAACTTGGAGACAAAAGCTGGGCACCCATGAGAACCCTGGCCAGAAGTAAAAACTTAGTATTGATACACACACTCACAAAACAAATCCGAATTAAAGAAGCCAATGTTTCAGATTTCCAGGACCCAATACTTTACAATAAGTAACATCTATTATGTGTGCCCTACAGTATGTAGTTTCACTTCAGATTCAGCATGGACTTTTAAATTTCTTCCTTACAGTTAAACTATTGGGGGGAGGGAGGGAAATATATGGAAAGTTTCAAATATAATATATGAAAAGATTTACAAATAAACTATTGGGGGGGGGGAGGGAAATATATGGAAAGTTTCAAATATAATGTACGAAAAGATTTACCAAACAATAATTCAAACAATTCACCAAAACATTATGCTGTACTTTAGTTCATGTGAGAAATTAAGTTCATTGCATCAATAAATTTTACTTTAGAGAATTTGTCCATTATATACTTTGGCGCTTCAGGAGACAAAATGACTGAATAAAGATAGAAGGGATTAATATGCATGGTAGCTTTGGTGTATCACCATAGCTGTGGTAGTCAACAAGAGAGAATCATACTCCACACAGCCTGATGGAGAAATGTCTAACCAATACTTGGTATTGCCATGTCCATGGTTTTGGAATCTATAAACATTGATTATTGGTTATATGAAGCAAAAATAAGACAAGTGTCCCTATCAGAGTTCTACAGTGTTTAAAGTAGTTTGTAGGTAAGTCAGAGTATTGCTCCCTACTCCTTGTCAAAAACAGAGAAAGAACTACCTGACGACTACAGAAGAACACTGAGCCAGCCTCCGGCCAGCACTTTTCAGTCCTGTGTAGATTTGACCCATCTCCATGGCTCCTTCCAAACCAACCACTTCCAGAAGCTGGTCACTCAAGTCTGAAAGAAAACAGATGCTGGGTCAGTTACAGTGATGTGCATATGCCCTCATGTGATTGCCGTCTGATATTACAGAAATAATGAAAGCCTCATCATAAGCAAAGCCTCTGTCTCTTTGTTTTTCCTCCCCCAAGCTTAGGGTTTAAACTCAGTGTCTCATGCTCGCTCAGCTTGCTCACAACTGGTGATCTACCACTTCATCTGTGTCACCAGCCTGGCTTTTTGCTGATTAATTGGAGATTAGTCAGTCAATTAATTAGTTGGAGATTAAAGTCTGAGTCTCACAGATAATTTTATGGTCTGACTTTGAATCTGGTTCCAAATCTCAGCTTTCTGAGTAGCTAGGATTACAGAAATGAGCCACCAATACCTGGCTTAGAAAACTTCTGTCTTGAAAGCTGAAAGTAATGTAAAGATGGCATACCCCTGTAGCTTCCATTTTAACTAAACCTATGCTACTCTGGAAAATGATTTGCTGTCAGCTTATTCTAAAACAAGTGGGAAGAACAAATTCTGAGCCAATAATGCCAAAAAACATACCAATAGCTTTTTAACATCAACACACTTAAACGTTATTCCACATGTATATATGGAACATTTATACATCCCACATCAGACATTTGGCAGCAAATACACATCTCATCACTATAGATAACCGTCTGAGGAGACACTGTCAAACAGGATTTTGTGAAGTTACCCGAGAATGAGAAAGCTTGGAGATCACAGAGTTGACGCTTCTTATTCTATATGTTAGATAAACAATCAAGTGGCTTATCCATAATCAGAGAAAACTTTGTATAGAAGTTTAAAAGACAATAATTGTTTCTTGAAATGCTTTCCTGATATTAATTAATAATTTTCTTGCTGGGCGCTGGTGGCTGGTGCCTGTAATCTTACTATTCAGGAGGCTGAAATCTGAGGCCCTTGGTTAGAAGCCAGTCAAGGCAGGAGAGTTCATGAGACTCTTACCTTCAATTAATCACATAAAGCCAGAAATGGAGATGTGGCTCAAGTGGTAGAGTGCCAGCCTTGAGCACAAATGCCCAGAGTTCAAGCTCCAGGACTGACAAAAAAAAAAGAAGGAAAGAAAAGAAATATATTTCTAACATAGTAACATTTAGGAATGAGTTAGAAAATTAACACCATACAATTAGCAGTAGTAATAATAAAAGATTCTAGAAAGGGGCCAGTGAAATGGACATCATTTGTTAAGAGTTTATTAAGTACTTGTCACAGGGTTAATTATTTCCTACTTATTAGTTCCTCTCACCCCAAGATCAAACTAAGAAAGACAGGATTATCCCTAATTGCAAATTAGTGACTTCTTTTTTATGTTCACATACCAAACAAGTGATAGCTTCAGAATTTGAACCTGACCATCGTCCAACATGATGCTGTTAGCCTTCCATTACCCAGTGGGATTTTAAAAAGATATACTAAAACTTAAAGAGATGTTTTTACATAGAGATAGAAGTTGGATTGTGCGAGTTTCAAGATCCCTTTCCAATCTAAAGTTTTTTTTACTCAGTCAGCAGAGGTTGAACTGGCATTAGTACTAACAACCCCAGAGAACCTTGTCTCAAGACACAGTGAAGACCTGCTTGCTCACAAACTTGATTCAGAATCCTGACATCATGATTTGAAGGCTGAAATCTGAGTGATCACACAGAATACCTTTGTCTTTTATATATCTATATACTTCCAGTGTTCTTTCAAATGTAAATAAGATCTGGTTGATTTTTTTTAATGTTTTTAGTGATACTGAGATTTGAACTCCAGTCATGATTAAACTATATGGTAGAAGCACATTCTAAAACCTCAAAACTCATAGATCATAACCACTGGAAATATTTACTATAAACACAAAACCAGAATGCATATGGAATGTCTGAACAGGCCTTCAGAGACTTAAGTGAATGATAGAAAACATGATTGAAAAAAATTTTTTTAGCTATAGCAGCAGCATGAGGTTGATCCAACTAAACATCTTTCAGTTACAAGATCAAATGTCACCAAGTGGTAGCTTAGAGCATACACCTTGGTACACTAGCCCTTATTAAGACTTATTTTACATGAAGCTTATTCTGTGTTTCTACTTTAAATTTATGTTGCCAAGAACAGATGGACATGGAATAGAAACATATTCTTTCAGCTGTAGCCGGCACTAAAATGTGCTTGGCTCTGCAGCCTGGGTGTTAATATACTCATTTCTTAGGTATATGTCAACCAGAAAACGACATTGTGACAAGTACTAAATCCCCAGATGTGTGCCTGGTAATACTTATAAAACAACATCCACACCAGCACAACTACAGAATTGAAGTACACATATGCTGTTGTGGGGTTTGTACTGCCAGATTTCTAAATAGGTGAGATTTCAATGTAGTTTTTGTTATGGTCTGAGGCTGGTTGCTGGGATCTGTTTTGTAAGAAATGAAACACTTTCTCTGAACAGAGTTAATCTGTGAGCCCTAACTTCTCCATGATTCACAGGAATTTGTCTACACCCACACCATATTGCTACTGTCTACCACCCTCCTTCTGACTATTTTTTCTTTCTTTCTTTTAATTGATCTTTGTTTTTCTCCCTTTAAAAATAACCTAAAAATCAAGTCAATTATTAATAATCAAAAAAGAGCATGTGTCTTGTGAGTTTAGAAGACCTAGACCTTCAAACTTTTGTTTTCTTGCTGAGACAAATAAAAGTTTTGGAATGATGGAAAGTTTACAAATACTGAAAAAGGTAAATACCAGTCCAGTGTATAGAAGGAAATAAAAGCAAAACAAAACCCAAAGCTCTAAATTTGTGCTGTGCAAATTTGTTCCTGTAGCATATAAACAACCAATGCCTCCTTTGTCCTATTTTTTGCAACCTTGATTGATTTCAGACAAAGAATTTCTATTTGTAGCACTATCTATGTTTCTACCTATCATGTGTGTGTGTGTGTGTGTGTGTGTGTGTGTGTTCATACAGGAGCCTGAACTCATTATTGGGCATTGTCCCTTAGGTTTTTTACTCAAGGCTGGCATTCTATCACTTGAGCCACACCTTCACTTAACACATTTTTGGTGGTTAATGGGATGTAAGGGGTCTCACAGACATTTCTGTCCAGGCTGGCTTCAAATCATGACCCTTAGATATCAACTTCCCAAGTAAGCTAAACATGAACCATTGTACCTGGCTTATCTATATATTTCTGAACTCTTGTTTTTGAATATAGTATTCTCTGAAAATATCAAAGACTTCTTTATTTCACATTTTAGCTAAATTTTTGCTTAAGTGCATCTTTCCTAGCAATATCTTAACCAAATATATTTATACACTTTATCAATTTGTGACATGCCTGTTGGTAATATACTTAAGAACAGGAGTAACGAGCAGGCATCAGTGGTTTCAGTCTATAATCCTTGCTACTAGAAGGCTGAGACTTGGAGGATGGAGGTTCATAGTGAGCCTGGGCTCAAAAGTCTGTGAAACTCTACCTTCAATTAACCTATAAAATGCAAGAGTCAAAATGTAGCCTTAGTGGTTGTAAGTGAGCAAATGGAACAAGAGTATGAGGCCTGAGTTCAATCCCTGGTATTGGTGCATGTACACACACACACACACACACACACACACACACACACACACACACACAAAGAATAGCAAACTATAGCTCTATGGACCAAATATACACTGCTGTGTATTTTGTGTAGCTTATGAACTGAGAAGGCTTTTTTATTTTTATTTTTGTCAGTCATGGGGCTTGAACTCTGGGCCTGGGTGCTGTCTCTGAGCTTTTCAGCTCAAAGAGAGCACTCTACTACTTGTGCCACAGTACCACTTCCGCTTTTCTGACGGTTAATTGGCGATAAGAATCTTATGGACTTTGCTGCCCGGGATGGCTTTGAACTGAGATCTTCAGATCTCAGCCTCACCAGTAGGTAGGATTATAGGCGTGAGCCACCAGCACCAGGCTGGGAAGACTTTTTATAAACTTAATGAGTAAAAAAAAAATATAAGTATTATGACATGAAAATTACCTGAAATTCAAATTAAATCTAAACTGATACACAGAAAACATTCATTTATAAAAGTTTAGTCTATGTGTGCTTTGGCATTATGGTGGCAGAATGGAGGACTTGTGATCTCAATCATATGTTTCTCAAACTCCACTGTCTTGTTTTAGATACAACAAACAAGCAAACAAAAAACTAGGCTTTATTGGCTCTTGCCTGTAATCCAAGCTACTCAGGAACTTGAAATCCTCAGTTCATGGTTTCAGGCCAGCCCAGGCAGACAAACCCAGGAGACTCTTATCTCTAATTAATCAATAAAAAGTTGAAAGTGGAAGTATGGCTCAAATGGTAGAGTGCTAGCCAATGGAAAAATAGCTGAATGGGAGCATGATTCTTGGAGTTTAAGCTGTAGGCACACACACACACACACACACACACACACACACACACACACACACACAGACTTTATTTTAATTGTGCTGTGGTAAGTGTTCAATGGCATCACAATGTCCAAGTTCTCATTTCACAATGCTTGTGTCCATGTGATAGAGCAGTTGTTTTCAGCCATCACACAGTCAAGTCAAGACCTCCCACCATCCATTCGTTAAAACGGTGAAGTTTCCAAATGACTTCACTTCAAAATGATTAAGAATGGTTTAAATTCTGGGCTGGGAAGATGGCTCAGTGGTAGAGCGCTTGCCTTGCATGCATGAGGCCCTGGGTTTGATTCCTCAGCACCACATAAGCAAAAAGAAAAAAAAAAACCGGAAGTGGCGCTGTGGCTCAAGTGGTAGAGCACTAGCCTTGAGCTGAAGAGCTGAGGGGTAGCGACCAGGCCCAGAGTTCAGGCCCACAACCGAACCCCTCCCCTATAAAAAAAGAATAGTTTAAATTCAATCTTTGATCCTTGTTACATTCACATTGAATTTCTTAAGCATGAGGAAGCGCAGTAGAGATAAGGAAGTGAGTTTCAGTGAGACCTGAGGTCTGGATGTGAGACAGCTCTATCTTCCAGAGTCATCTGTGATGCATTGAGAAGTCCTGTCCACATGATATAATGGTGTGTGTGTGTGTGTGTGTGTGTGTGTGTGTGTGTGTGTGTGTGTGTGTGTATTCTAAGGCACACCTCATTTAGGTCAATTGAACGAGAAAAGAACAGGCACCAAAAGGGGCTAACGTCCTTTCAAAAGCCTCCATGGGAGTAATAGAGAGAAGAGAAAATTTCAAGCTAGGTATTTTTGTGTCTAAATAAAAATCTGCCAGAAGATGCTTCCAAAGGGGAGAAAAATTGAGTCGTCAATGTTGGGTCATATAAGAATAGGACTTTATATGATAGTGCCAATAAATCTAAATAGGAGGAAACACAGCTTCATTATTGCTAATGTGATTGAAACTAAGTGTTATCCTCAAATATAAATTCAATCAAAGTACAAGCAATACCTAGGATTGATACTGATACCTAGGATTGACTTTTTGGATTTTGCATTGGATTCAGCAAAAAATAGCACTTTTCACTATTTTTCCATCTTAAAATATCTTCATTAATTGCTACATTATAATGATTAAAATTTTATTTTATTTAAATTTAAGAATTTTTATTTTATGTAGTATTTAACATGTTATATATGCTTATTGTTATTTACTTATTTATCTTTTTGTTGGTCATGGGCCTGAACTCTGGGCCTGAGAATTGTCCCTCAGCTCTTCAGCTCAAGGCTAGCACTCTACCACTTGAGCCACAGTGCCACTTCTGCTTTTTCTGTTTATGTGGTACTGAGGAATTGAACCCAGGGTTTCAAGCATATAAGGCAATCACTGTACCACTGAGCCACCTTCCCCTCCCTGCTTATTGTTATTTTGAAATTTTAATAGTTACTGGTTCTTACTTTTCTTTTTTGGAGGGGGTCTGGTCCTGGGGCCTGAACTCTGGGCCTGGGCTCTGTCCCTCATCTCTTCAGCTCAAGGCTAGAGCTCTACCACTTGAGCCACAGCACCACTTCCGGCTTTTTTCTTTTTTCTTTATGTGGTACTGAGGAATTGAACCCAGGGCCTCATGCATGCAAGGCAAGTGCTCTACCATTGAGCTATCTTCCCAGCCCCAATACTTACTGGTTCTTAAATATATTTTTAAATTTTATTAATAAGGAAATACATATATCAGTCTCTATATCTGTATCAGTAGTACCTATTGATTTTATTAGAATGGCTAAAGGAACATTTAACTAAGATGGTGAAGAGCCCTTCTTTAGAGTATAATTTGCAGTTGATTTTTTAAATTTGTTGTTGTTCTTATTTGGCAGGGCTGGGATTGCAAACAAAGGCCTGATGTTAGGAAAGTGCTCTGCCATGAACCACTCTACTAACCCTGCCTTTGATTTTGCAAATCTTTTTGGTGCCACATTATTTTGTTACACAGGGAATCAGGGTTAGGAATGTAGGATTGGAAAGTCAGGGGCACAGACAAATTAGAAAACCTAGGAGCAGCCCAGCTAATAAGTGGGTAATATTTATTCATAGCTTAGTCTCTTCATTTTGACAGTTTTGCCCTGATAACATGTCTCATTATGTAATTGTTTCAGACTGCCATATGTGAGGGAACAGAAGAAGATGCGTTGCAAACACAGACTGAGTGTGGGTTGTAGCATTTCATGGAAGAGTGTGTCCCCAGGCAGGGAGGGAGAGCTGGAGAGGAGCAGGACAAATCCTTTCTGTATAGTGTCCAGCAATTTGCTGTCCCTCCATAGGAGAACATGTGGAGACTATCTTCCACTCAACAGAGCATTCTGTAAACAATGTAAGTTTGTAGCTGCATCCTCATTTATTAAAATCTTCTTGGCCATGATAATAACAGGCTAGCTATGGACTTGTACCTTGCTAGGGAATAATTTGACATAT
The DNA here is from genome assembly GCF_019054845.1 of Dipodomys spectabilis. Taxonomy (NCBI): domain Eukaryota; kingdom Metazoa; phylum Chordata; class Mammalia; order Rodentia; family Heteromyidae; genus Dipodomys; species Dipodomys spectabilis. Next base: position 1,278,098 of record NW_024870867.1, read on the forward strand.
GTCTTCTGATCCAGAATAAACGTTGTGTGTGCTGTTGGAGATTAAACTAGAGCCTGGTGCATGTGTGGCAAGTGCTGTAATCTTTGAGTGATGTCCCCAAACCTTTTTGTTTAATTTTTTTTTTTTTTTTTTAGTTTTGCCTGGGCTGGTCTTGAACTTAAGATCCTTCTACCTCTACCTCCATGTCCCATCATGGCCATCTCACTGAATATACAAACATAAAATCAGGCTTTGTAACTCCTTAAGGAACATGCCATGCAAAAGAAAAGGAATAAAAAGGATTAATGCATATTTTTCATGCTTACTAAGGGTTTTATAGGTACTTTCTTGTTTAAGACAACTTCAGTCATCTCAGGCTAACATTATTCTCATTGAATTATTGAGGAACTTATAATTGAAAATGCTTTCATATATAATTGAAATTCAACTAGATATGATTGACACCAAATTCCATGTTATTGCACATACTGACAATAAAAACTATAATCTATCTACCTATCTCTATTTATAAGTATCCACCTTCAATTAATGCTGCTAAAAATACTGTCACTAATTGTTTCAGATGTGAAAAGAAACTTTACAATACTATTCCTATTTATAATGACTACTCCAGGTCATATATAAATCATCCTCTGGTGAAATGCCATAAGAAGGCTCAAAGAATAGAAATACTATTTGGAAAGACTTCTACACAAAATGGCTAAAATGTTTAAACCCAAAATATAAAGGGCTAACTAATGTTATTTTGAAAATCAACTTGCATGGAATATCCTATTTCATATTGAAATCTGAAAAAATGAATGGTTAAGTTGTGTGTGTGTGTGTGTGTGTGTGTGTGTGTGTGTGTAATGTTGTGTAATCTCATGTCTGATTTTCAAAAAAGATTTTAAAAGAAAGGATTTGATCATATCTTTGAAAGCCATCTGGTTTTTTTGAAAATAGTCAGCCAGAGCTGGCTATGACTTTTTTTTTGTTGTTTTCATTCTAAAATCCTGAACTTCCCTAAATGTATACAAAATGAAGACCAGAAATCACAGTACAGCATATTGCCAACAACCTCTCCTTTGCGATGAGAACAGATCGGAACCTGAAAATCACTTTGTTATAAGTGTGGTTGAAAAGCTGACCCTCACCACGGATCATAAAACCAAAAGGCATCATTCACAAGGCCCAGAGAGAACCAGCGGAAAGATTTCTCACACACCCCTGCCCCCTCTTCAATGCTGAGTCGGGTAGAGCATATTTGAAAGACATAAACCTAAGAGAAGAAATTCTGAGCAGAAGCAAATGGCAAATTTGAACACTGCTGCTTCTAGGTCCTTGAGTCAACGTACTGTCTCCAGGCTTTGTGGAGGCACTGAAGGCCCTCACTTGTTTTCTGTGTGAATGAGCCGTTAGTGTGTGTGGGAATGTTTTCCCTGCACATTGCCTCCTCTGCCCTCTTCTATAAACCCAGCTACTTCTCATGTCTCCTCCTATTAGTGCCATCACTGAACAAAAAAAGTGCTCATGAATGAGAGCTGATGTCAGCAAACTGTGAATAGCTCCTGGGAGGGAGGGGATCTGAACCCTAATACTGATGCCAGTGGTTGTTGAAGTGATCAAGGAGAGAATAACCCTTCCTCTCCTTAGAATCAAGTAGTTCCAGCAAATCCAACTTACAATCTAACAGTAAAGGATAGTGCCAATAATCCTTTTACTCCATTTCCAGAATCACAGAAAAAATTGTTGAAATGTAGACTAAAATGAACTATTTTTTTGTATTTTTGTCATTCCTTTAGTTTAGTTCCAATGGGATATGAAAAAATGAAAACACCATATTCTTGAATTCATGAACTGAATACTAAAAATTAAAAATGATGAGGAATGGTGTCTTATGCTAGATATTTCCCTGTATGACTGAGCTGTGTTGATATTCTATCTATTTTACTGGTATAGAAATATTACACACCAAGTATGAAATTGAAAGACTCTATGATACTTCAGATTAGTATACAAAGAAACATTGTTGGTGAGAAGTAAATCTTACTCTCCTAGCAGTTTTTCTTCAGAGAAAAGTGCTCATGACTAAGTAGAATGAAATTCCCACAGTCTTCATTTGGAACTCTTGGTGTTGGCAAAATAAAGGGTCATGGACTAAAGTCTGGTGTCTTGCCAAAGCAGCCTTGAAAACCTGTGCAATCAAGGCTTTGCCCAATGGATTTGTAGTAGTTTCAGTTGTGAAAGTTTGTGTGCAAGCAGAGTGTTGTTATTGTAGGAGTGAGACGGGAGCTGGTATAGGCTCAAACACCAAGTTCACTTCATATGATCAATCTTTCAAAATTTAAAGGTCAGCAGTTCTTTACTCATTAATGCCGCTAGGTAAGAATTATTGTGGTCAGAGGTAACAATGCTCGATAGGAAATGTATTCATTATCTTACTCATGTAACTGTAACCACTCTGTATACTATTTTTACAGTAAAAAACATAAAAAAGAATTATTGTGATCAGGTAAGACTCAACTGAATTTGTTTTTTATTGTTTTTCATTTGTTTGAAAGCTTTTAACAGATTGTAGACAGATGGACCCTCTGATCTAATAGGCTGCTTGTTAGCAAGGTAATATAGATTAGAAGATGCCCAAATTCTTCTCTTTCATAGATAGTCTTTTCCCTTTTTCCCTTCTTTCTTGTGCAGTCAAGTAAGTTAATTTCATGGTCTCTGCCTACAGTCAAAGAATTGTACTCATGTTCTGGATTACTATCAATGTTGACATAAATACTTTTATTTAAATAGGATGTGAGAATTAATTCCACTTGTAAATTGTTTTTAAAAAACCCCACAGAATCCTTGGTCATGTCAATTAGAAAGTTAGCAGAAAAATCTGTTTCCCATCTGAAATCACTGAGAAGGAATTGGTACCCTATTGCTGTACAGACTTTCAGTACCCCTAACCTTATGTATGTCAATCACATTCTGTAAGTTTCCAAAGGGATAGACTTTAAAAATAATCTAGAATAAGCTTTTGTACATAGACATGTTGAGAGGATCAGTGGAGCCCAAAAAAGTCTCTGGAAGAAAGTTTACCTTTACATTTTACAAGGCACGTTGCTCTATCCTTGCAAAAACAATTGCACTGAAATATGAACCCAGCTTCTAGAAAATAAACCAATATCCATGGCTATTAATATTGTTAAAAGCAAAACCACAGTACTAAAAGTCTCTTCACCCTGAGCAACACAGAGAAACATAAGATAAATTCAAATGTAAGCATTCAAATTTCTAACACTTTATCTTTCTTTTCCAGGAGTTGCTTTTGGGCTGCATTGTGGGAAACGCAAATCTTTTTTTCTATTAGGAACTTTGCCCAGTGCATCTAATTCTTCTACCTCCTCGTATAAAAGATCTATCTTTTAAAAATACTTTAAAAATACTATGGCATGGATATCGTTGGTGCAAAATAAAATCATTCTATTTAGTCATATTCATTGAAAAGTTACTTGTTTAAAAGGGCTTTGCTGTATTGGTCTTGTAGCCTTCATACAACAGAACAAAAGCACTTCTATGAGAGAAGACTAAACTTGGACAAACCATTAAAAAAAAGAAGCAAAGTTCCTCTCTGTTTTTATCAAATTTGGTTGCTGCAGCTGTTCCCAGTTTCTGTATTTTAAAAATAGCCTTATTCAGTGCCTTGTTGGCTAAAGGCCAGAGTGCCATTAGAACATGCTGTACGGAAAACCTCTATTCAGTTACAGATACAGAAATATATTTAAGATCAGCGGGGGTCATCTGCAGCAAACACTTGTAAAGGAAAATAGAATTTTAATGTGTTTGGACAGATCACCACTTTTATTAGCTAGTTTAAAGCCCTTGTGCAGAACCTTCCTATTATTCTCTTTTAACTCTGAGATAAAAATGGAGAACGAGTATCGATTTCATTGGGAAAATGTTATTAGAATGGTCTGTTTTTCAAACAGGAATTGTATAGCTAAGACACACACTAGAAAGAATACTTTCTAGTGATTTCTTTTTGACCTGCTCTTAGGTATCTATCCCATAAAAGGTTACTGAGAAAATATTATAGGTCATAATTGATCTCTCATAATGCCACCAAGTCTCAATAGACCAATCCAACTCCCCCAAATGAGACTGGACTCATATTGAACTGATAAATTCATCTCTTTGGGCTCAAAGTACATTCAGTTCAGGTCAAAGAATTTAATTATTCAGGAGAGTTTCAGAGCTGATCTCCAAATCTATTCTCCCCATTTTCTTCTAATAAATGAATAAAACTAACATTTAGGACTAAGCAGATTAATACAAGAGTGTCAATTTGAGTTGTAAGTGAAAAGAATCAGCTCTTCATGAGTCATCAATAAAATGAAGGAGTTTTCTGATTCCAGGAAATGACAGTAGCAAGAAAGTATTAGAAAGCAGATCACAGGAACTGAGGCAAGAAGAAAATTTTCATTAGGGAAATGTACACCAGCTGTCAAGGTGTGAAGTGCTCAGAAAGTTACTTTTCTCAAAAGCTAACATGTTAGACTACCACAATTCTGTAGGGGTTGGTTAAAGGCACAAGCCTCTTGGTTTAAAGATGAAAAGACTTTATATTCATATGAACAGTTGAAGCCAAAATGTCAACATTTCTATCACTCTCCTGCCCCCTCCAATTTGAAGCAAGAAGATCCACAAGACACCTAACACACACACACACACACACACACACACACACACACACACACACACACACAGAGTGGCATTTATTATAGAAGAAGTAACCTTAGTTTAGGGCAATCTTTTAAAATAGGCATAAGCCTATCTGACCTTCAACCAGCTGCAACTCTGGTTACAAAATGAAAACGTTAACACTTCCCTATTCGGATGTGAATGGCTAACATGATGGTACTCATTGATAATAAGGGTGAGATAATATTTTACAATCAGTAAGTGCAGCTGGCCAGTCAGAGTGGATATTAGCTATTAAAGAAAAGGGATTTTATTGTTGTATCGTGAAGTCTGGAAGATCATAGCAAGGGACAGGGTAAACTTCTAAGAGCACAGTATATTTGGTCCAAATACTGAGTAACAGATGCAAGTGGAAAGGTACTAAGCTGAAATACATCCCTGAAGTTCAGATTTGAAGTCCTAACTTTTACTTTAGCTACAAGGGTAATCTCAGGCAAGTCATTTCATATTTCTGGGACCAACTTATCTTATCTCCAAAAGAGGAATGGGACTAACTTTACCTTGTGATTAAATCTCTTGTTTCAATCAATCCCACAGTAATTTTCTTGCTTATTCTCTTTCTTTATTCCCTAGACTAAATATACTCTATGCATAAGTGATGCAATTATGAATTCTGTGAATGCTACACTTTTGATGGATCAACATTTCCTTGAGAGTAGTTTGGGAAAGTATTGGAGGTAAACTAATTAAGGGTGGTGTGACTCACATGCAAGACACTGTGACTACAAATATTGAAGTGGCAAAGGGATGCAGAATGAATAGAACAAAAGAACAAAACATTAAAAATGGCATGCTCTCTTAAGTCACACCTCTAGCCCTTAATGAGGACTAGGAGGAGAACACAGTTATACTATCAATGTGTATCCTTTGAAATAAAGAAAAATGAGGGGAGGGGTTGGTTTGAGAAGGATGGGGGAGAATGCAAAGTGGGTGGTATAGATCAAGATGCATTGTAAACTGACTTGTGAAATGGTAGCTACTTTGTACAATTACTTACAGCTAATAAAATACAATTTCAGATAAATGAGATGGTCTAAGAAGTCATTTGGGTTAGATAAATATGAAATGCTATTAAGCTGGATGCCCCACAAAGGATCAAATAATGAACATCCTCCTTATGAAAGCAAAGGGGATACATGAAGTAGGCTAGTCCTCTGCAGGAGATACAGAATGGGATTAGGCTAACTGTGAACCTGGGATCTCCCTATTTGACACAACCTACACGGTTAGGTGCAGACTTGCGTCCTCATGTCTGGCTTATTAGCTGAGATGGCATCTCTCTAACTTTTCACTCTAGCTAGCTGTGAGCTACTATCCTCCTGGACATCTTTATGTCTGAAGTAGTTGAGATAAAAGGCGTGGGTAGCTGTGCCCAGGGTCTGTTACATATATACCAAGATGTGAGTGAAATAAGAGGAAGAAGTATAATTCCTATAAAAACAGAGTATTAATCACCCGTAATATGAAAGTTAATGTAGAGCTGCCAAAGAAGGAGGATATTTAACTCTATAAGAGGTGGTTTGTAGTGAGTAGAGGAAGGATGACCGGCATTTAGGGAAAGACAAGAGGTAGGAATAACGAGTTGTCAATACTCAGAAAAGCTTTACCAAACTTGTCTGGAGGCTTGGACTGTCCCTGTAGTTTCCAAACATTGCTGTGTGGCAGTTAATATTTTTAAGTTAAATATGGAAATCATTAGATTACATATCAAAACTATATTTAAGGAAGTCTTGGAAGATTCTATCTTAGTCCATTTGATCAAGGATAACAAAAATGCCATCAACTGGGCAATTTTGAAGAACACAGATTTATTTCCCACAGCTCTGGAGGTTGATAAGTTCAGCATTAAAGGACTAGTAGTATGTGGTAGGGGTCTGCTTTCTAAACAAGTGTCTTTTTTACTGTAATCCCACAGGGTGGAGTGGGTGAGAGAGATGTCTGGAATCTTTTATAGGGGATGGACCTCATGTCTGATGGCTCTGTCCTCATGACCCAGGGCCCCACTTTCAATACCATCACCCTGTGGGTATGGTACCAACATATGAACATGGAGGTGGGCACAGAATAGACTGCAAAGAAATGAAGAAACAAGGTGGTCAATCAGAGATTGACCTGATGAGAAATGACAAGCAGATAAAGCCAGGCTGGGAACAGAGCTGACAGTGCCATGGGTGCCCAGATTCAAGTTTGTGAGGCACCAAAGAGGGAAAAGCTGGGTGGAAAGTAAGTGGAAAAGGCAAAAACAGGGCACGTGTGGATGTGCTTATACAATGGACTGTGCAGGGCATTCAGATAGAACGCTCCTCTAAGAGGACTGTTTGAAGAATCAACCTGTCTGTGTGGTATTATAATAATAGGGATGTAATATCAATATAGATATGATTTCCAAATTAACATAATCATTAAGGGTGACAATCATGTACTGTGTTGCTCCGGGGCTTGTGTTGTTTTTAGATCCCTAAATGGACAACTTGGCACAGAGTAGACAATCAATAAGCATATGTTGAATTAGTAATAATGCATTGAATTAAGTACACTTGAAGCTTTACTGATAGTCTTTTGTAAGTGTCTCTAAAAGAAAGGTTTGCCTTTAAACTTAGTTTACAATGAATACTAGTTAGGGAAAAATAGCTGAAGATTTAAGAAAAAATTCACTGAGTGGCAAATGTGTTCTTTTTAGTGAAAGGTAAACATTGATAGTGGTAAACATTTTGTGTGGTAATCATTTTTACCTAGCTTTATTTAGTTTCTTCTACTTTTCTATGTTTAATATAAGGGTGCAGTACTTATATAATGCTTAAGCCATTGTTACCTGAATTTTATTTTTAAATTTGTAACCCACTCCTTAATGATACAATTTTGTAAATAGAGAAAAATATCAGAGAAGATTATTTATTCACAGTTTTATAGCACACAAGTCAGGGTTCTTCCTATGATAATAGAAATACTACTTACATCTTAATTATATGGATGGAAAGATTCTTTAGATATTTGCCATTCATTAATAAAATCTTATCAAGAGATCAGGCTCAGGCCTGTAATCTTAGCTTCATAGGAGTTGGAGAATGAGAGGATTGAAGTTCTAGGCCAGCTCTGGCACAGAGATTCTTATCTCAGGGGGAAAATCTAGGCTTGATGATACACACTTGTCACCCTAGTTATGCAAGGAAGTGTGAACAGGAATGTAACAGCCCAGACCAGTCTGAAAAGGACTGTATCTGCTAAATACAAAGTTCTGAGTTCAAACATCAGTACCATAAAAACAATCTTGAAATATGTAGCCATTTTATTTGTTTCTTGTCTCTACTAATTCTTTCTATTTTTGATGCTTTAAGAGTAATGATGACATTATTATTTTTATTGACTAAAGATTAATATCAACTTTCCATATTCTTGGTTATCTTAAATTAGTAGCAAGTTTGAAACAATAAATGAAGCCTCCCCCTCCTCCCCAGATGGCTCACGCCTGTAATCCTAGTTACTCAGGAGGCTGAGATTTGAGGATCGCTGTTCAAAGCCAGCCTGGGCAGGAATGTCTGCGAAACTCTTATCTCCAATAAACCACCAGAAACCCAGAAGTGGCACTGTGGCTCAAATGGTAGAGTGCTAGCCCTGAGCTGAAGAGCTGAGGGACAGTGCCCAGGCTCAGAGTTCAAGACCCACGACTGACAAAAAACAAAAATAAAAAGCTTAAATGACTGAACTGTATACATTTTGCATTTTCAGATATTTCAAAAAATGATGAAATTTTGGTATTGTTTTTACAACCTAGAGGTTCCAGTCATAAAATGCAGTGCATATTCTACATTATTATGAAAATTGAGGGAAGGAGTGGGAAGGGGAGGGGAGGAAGAGAATAATGAAATAGGTGACATTGATCAAGATTCAAAATTCACTGTTTTGTTGAATAGCAACTCCTTTGTACAATTAATTAAAAATAATAAATTTAAAAAAAAAGTTAAAGAAACCCAAAATACCTTAAAGGTTCTTTCTTTGAAGCAGAAATAGCCAGGTACTTATTTGTTGATAAAAGACTCTAATTATACCATCACATGGCCACACGTATTTTATGGATTTGGAGTTCTATTAAATGATTTTTTTTCAGATAAGTCACCATGCAAGAGGCACTTACTTATTACCCGTGTTTTCAGCATATGTTGCAAGTTTATTTTAATGCTGAAGAGGCACATTATGATCACAGCAGAATTTTGCCCAATTTAAACTGTTCCAAGCTATTTTCATACATTCACTCATGTAATACTGTAAGATTTACATTAAAATGAATGCTTGTCTACAATTAAGCGATTCAGTAAAAAAAAAAAAAAGGTGCAAATGTGTGCAACGTGAAAAAAAATCAACAGATGTGCGAATAATCTCTGCTTGGGGGCCAGTATCAAAAAGAACAGCATCCAAAATTCATAAAAGGGTTCCATTCCATCATCTATTATTCTTTCCCGCTAAAGTTTTCCTATACCTAACTTAAAAAGACACACACACAATTGCTGAAATTTTTCTTATGATAATTCGATAAGCCAATAAAAATTTGATATGCAGTAAATAATAGGCAACAAAACCAACAGTACAATAAGAAACATTTTGTTTCTTCTCATTCTCATATTCCTTTATTTGAAAGTATTAAAGTATCATATACATATGTATAAAGTATTAAAGTAGCATATACATATGTATACATATATATATATATATATGTGTGTATAAATATACCTACTTAGATATATCAGAGTAGTTAACATTAAAATGTTTAAATAGAAGCTGGCCAGCTAGAACACAGAAGAGTTTCAGATCATCATAGTCCATGTCTGGAGGCCTATGTATGCATACAGTTGTGCAGTTTTTATATTGCATAACTAGACATCCCCATTGGTACCCTAGTCCAAATGAATCCCACCTTCTCAGACTTTACAGAGCATGTGCTGCACAGTCCTATGTGCAGAGATGCTGGAAACCATCAGGATTCTGTAGGAAATATGAAGAAGTTACTTCGGATGGATAATTGAGTTCAAAGTGCTTTATAATGTTTCAAGTGTATTTCTGTGAAAGTGTCTTGGTGACTATTGGAAGGGTGTGGTTGGGTCTTCATCCAAGTCAATAGGTGTGGGACGGAGAAATACTTGAGTCTGATTGACAGTCTGTAATACTTAGACAATCTGAAGTTTCTTGTCAAATTGCATCCACAAAATTTACTCCTTCTGCTGTGAATCTGACAGTATTTATTGCTTATTGTGGTAACTGAGCTTCTTAGTGTAATCTCTCAGACACAGATGACTGAAATGACAATGACTGACAGTCACAAAAATCACTGGGAAGAATGAATGGATGAGACTGTACTCTAATATTTTAAAATATAATTAACATTTCTGGAAGCTAATAAACTATATTTTATTAAAACACATACTTTAAAGGAGGTAAGCCTATATATGTTTGTTTTTGTTTTTGTTTTGGTTCATTGTGGGGCTTGAACTCAGAGCCTAGTTGTTGTCCCTAAGCTTTTTTCTCTCAAGGTTAGTGCTCTACCACTTTGAGCCACAGCATCATTCAGGTTTTCTGGTTGATAGTTGTAGATAAGAGTCTCATAGACTTTCTTGCCCCTGCTAGCTTTGAACCATAATCCTTACATCTGAGCCTCCAGAATAGGATTATAGGCATGAGCCACTAGTGCTTGGCAAGCACAGTGCTCTGTGAGTATAGTTTGCATTTATCATGTGGAAACTTGTATGCTGAGCTGCCTATGTATGCAGCCCTGTTCAGCTCTCATGGGATGCAAGTTTTCAACTTAATCTGATATATTGTAGCTTTCCTACAAAAGTCTACAAATAGCTTAGATGAATTGAATCTTTTTTTTTTTTTTGGTCACGGGGCTTGAACTCTGGGGCTGGGTGCTGTCCCTCAGCTCTTCAGCTCAAGGCTAGTGCTCTACCACTTGAACCACAACACTACTTCCAGTTTTTTTTCTGCTTATGTGGTGCTGAGGAATTGAACCCAGGGCCTCATGCATGCAAGGCAAGCGCTCTACCTCTGAGCCACCTTCCCAGCCCTGAATTGAATCTTTTAAGCGTGTCTGTATAGATAAATATGATTTTTTAAAATGGTTTATCCTGAGATCCCTGATTAACTCACTGGTGTACTTCAATCCTACTTCAATTTATTAGAATCATATCCACACACCTTTTCCATTGGGGGATATGAAATTGCTGAGAAAATACAGGGCTTACGATTTGGTGAGGAGTTAATATGGACTAAATTGGGTCTCAAAAATCCTCACTGGCTATTTACTCATGAAAAAGAAAAGATTCAAGCTCTTAATAAACTGATTAAGAGGAAGTTTTGACTCGCTATGTGTGTACGTGTATATGTGGGTGTGAGAGTGGGGATATGTGTGTCCACCATTCTGGGGCTTGAATTCAGGGCCTAGTCTCTGTCCTTGGACTTTCTTGCTCAAGGCTAGCAATCTACTGCTTCTGACTAGTTGGTAGTTAACTGGAGATAAACTCAAGGCTAAAAGAGTGAAAAAGTGTAGCAGTGGAACTCATTGGACCATGGTGAAAGTGAACTCTGCAACTTGTGGGTGGAGATGGGAGGTAGGGACTGGGAGAGAGTCAGGGAGCAGAAGACACTGTATGAAATGAAATGTACTTATTACCTGATTCATTTAATTGTAATCTTCCTGTATATCACCTCTATAATAATAATATAGTTAATTTAATAAAAAGAGTCTCACAATTTTTTTCTCCCAGGATGGCTTTGAATAGCAAACCTCAGATCTCAGCCTCCTGAGTAGCTAGGATTACAGGCTTGAGTCACTAACACCCAACACTCAGAAAAAAACAAATACATAATTTGACTAAGATAATTTTTGACATATAACACTAATAATTTAGTAATAATAGTAATAATAATAATTCACATAACATATCCTAGCTATGAAATATTGTTTAAAGAGTTGGTATTACTGACATGAATTAGGCATATGCAATATATCCTTTTAGGGATTATAATCTAACAAAGAGAGGTGATAATACATAGAACCCACATAGGCAAAAACATAATTAAAACACAAATTGAAAATTCTGGCAGAGTTTGTGACAAGGATAGAGAAAGATGTTGGATAATTTGTAGGGAGGACATTGACCGACCTTAAAAGATGATTTCTTCAAAGAAGGCACATGTAAGGCTCAATTTGAAGAATCTGAGACTCACTCCAATGAATAAGCATATGCAAATACACAAGCCTGTAGCTTCAAATGTCCTAGAAGTCATTCAATATGGCTGTTGCAAAAATTGCCAGGAACACGGGGATAAAGGTATTAGAAATACAATAATGCAAGCAACGTGAACATACGATTTTATAAACCACACCTAGGTGTATGGATTTTGGTGAAGGATTGTTGGCCCCTAGTTAAATATCTTACTTGATGTCATCTTGTGGCAATATATTTTTGGTTAAATTTAACTTCATTATTTTTTTTGAGAACCATAAAATGCAAACTTGTCTTCACAGTGAACTAGAATATATCTATTAAAAAGGGTAATACTTCAATATAATATAGCAACCATGTGATTTCTAGTATGATCTTGTATATTTGTATCCTTTTATTTGTTTGTTAAGCCCTGTGGTCTGAACTTTAAACGGTATTATCCATGTAGAATTTATGGCACATGTTCTAGTCCAAATTATGGCCTACTAGCATATTACTTGTGAGACATTGAAAACAGTTCCTATTCTTTGCAAGCACCTATCCTTCCCCCTGTAAAATGAAATAAAATGTCTAGTAAGAGTGTATATTGAACACAAATCAGAGCTGACACAGGACTAACCTTCAGCAGTTACAATCATTAGTGGAACTTGAAAACTATTCCAAGGATGGAACATGAAACTAGTACTCAGGATTCTTGAACTGCTGGTGTGCTCTATTAGAAAACCTTAGAAACCCAAAGAGAACAGAGGCTACTCAAAGATACAGATGTATATTCTATTTAATCTTTGTGTTTGAAGTAAGAGTCAAGAAGGATTAATGGAAGTTCAAGTTCTACTTCAAACAAATCCCCTCTCTTTTATTGGATGTAAGAGATTGTCAAATAGTCTCAGTTTCCTCCTATTTTTGCCTCTCTCTCTTTCTCTTTTTCTGTTAAGCTATGAATTGGTATTTCCTTGTGCCCGTGTGCACACTTATGCTGTATTCACATTTCTGTATTGAATAAAGGCGCTCAAAATAAAGATATTTGCATGAATTGTAGAATATTTGAAGAAACCAACTGCTGTCGGCTCCTTCCTTAACTTTTGTTTGCCTTTTAACTTTTATCTTTTTAATTTTGGAGAACGAGAGCACTAGGTAACCTCTACAGCTAGTCTGATCCTCTACCTTCTTACTGCGTTTACTCCCGGCTAGTTGTTTGTCTCATCTTACCTAGTGCTCCAAGAGCCATCAGAATAAGCAAAAGGATAGTCACAGCTTCTTGGACACAGCTGTTTTAATTTTTTATTCATTTTTTGTGCTTCTCCATTCTTCCTTTTGGGTTTTCCTCTTCTTTCCATTGTGTCTCTTAATTAGCTGGCTTCTCGGTAACCTATATCTTCTACACAATGATGCACTATATTACTAAAGTAATATTGTTACCATGGCATATATTGCTTCTTTTTTCTCTGCAGCGTGCCTATCTCAAACAAAATACAGTTACAGCTTGCTATATGCTGAGTGGGAAATAAAGAACACTTACGAATTGAGGATATGAGTATAAACCTGAGTAACTTATTACTACTGACAAAAACACCCCACAAACTTGAAAACCATCACGACTCATCAATTTTTAAAGTGAAACTCTTGTTTAAACATTTATTTGCTTCAAATGAATAATGAAAGGCAGTCCCATCTCCAACACACCCTAAACCAAAATTAAATAGCATTGAAGTTTCTTTTCAAAGGAGAGATAGATGACAACATTAGGTTTTTGGAAAGATACAGATAGTGCTTGCAACTATAAAAACAAGATCAAAACATTTGGGTGCCCTTTCTTACTTCAGCAGGGCAACCACAGCGCAAGACTGTTCTCTAGAGTAATGATCTGGTCTCTCTCCAAAGGTTTTTTTTTATTTCTATATTCAGGAGGTCATAGTCAGTCTTGAGCTACACAGAGCTCCACTCCTATTAATTTAAAAGTGGGGTTTCAGAGGTTCACGTTCAGCAAAATCTGACACTTTAAGTTGAGGTAAACTCTACCAATCTCTCATTCGAAGGAATGAGAATTTATTTTTGGAAAAAAGAAACTTTTTGTCTAGTCTTTCTCTTCCCTAGGAACAAATCCAGAACAAAAAAGCTTGTAAGAAAAGTTAATAAAATTCTCTTTTTCGCTTCAACCAAGTTTGCTCAAATTCCTTGTTTTAATAACATTGATTTAGAAATTGTTGCACAATTGGTGTTTTGATCCCAATTTTGTTTAGCTCTTTAGCATACTTTAAAAGTTATTCACCCCAGTGGCCCTTTAAAGATATTGAACATTGATCACAAAACAGGAAAGAATGTAACTGAAGACACAGGTGCACTGATAAATGGGTGGTCTTTGGATTATAGTATTTATGTGTACTATGGCAAAGCTGAGCAGAAACCTAAATGTTATACATACAGATTGCTACAACAAGAACATCTGTGTTGGGGAGATTGAACTGGCATGGCTAACACCTCCAGTGCCAGGTGCAAAGGAAGTTTCAATACAGCTTGAGTAATCTTGACTACTAGCATCTGTCTGCATCAGATTATCTCCTATGTTCGAATCCACCACTATTCGCTCCAGTATTTATACGATACATCTGGTGGTGCAGTGGCCAAGCAAGAAGGAGGGATGCTTTTGTGGCTGAGGGCAAATGCCTGACTCTTCAACTCCACACAAAAGCGAATAGGAATTCTTTTCAGTCCAGTGGGCAGCCAGCCAGCCCGACCAGGCTGATTAGCAGATAGCACTCAGCGTGATGGCTGCTTTGTCTTTTCAGTTTACTCAGTTTCGTATCCATGTGCATAATCTGGAGACATGTTATGCTTCAGTTTAAAATTCTGTTTCTAGATATTATTGCCAGGAAAATAACAGGGTTTTAGAGTGTTGCCAGAACCATAACAGAGCTTTGATGTGACTTGGCTCAATCCAAAGCCTCAACATACATCTAATTTTCAGAATGAACAAGTGTGGACAAATGGGTGAATGGCGGAATTCCTACTTCAATTAGTTTCCACAGCATAAAGCTTCAAATGTCCCACAACTCCTTCTGCACAAGATTATGTCTCTCTGCTCATCAAGTCTGCCTCCCTCTCAAGAGACAATTGTGTCACCTACAGCAGAGAAAGTCCAATTCACCAGGGGACAATTGCTTCAGCATGTGGAAACTACACAAGACAGAAACCACAGTTTCCCTCTGCTTCCTGTCACAGTAGAGTGGGACCCCTATGTCTTACAAAGCAATCTTAGATCCACCTACATTATATGCCCTAATTTCCCCATCTCAGGCTTCTTCTCTCCTTCCAAGAAAACCTCTTCAAAATCTCCCACTCACTATATGTGTGTGTGTGTGTGTTGTTGTTGTTGTTGTGCCATTTCAAGGACTTGAACTCAGGGGCCAGGTGCTGTCCCTTAGCTTTATCTTGTAAGCGGAGCAGTATTTCTGGCTTTTTTGGTAGTTAATTGGAGATAAGAGTCTCATAGGCTTTCCTGCCCAAGCTGGCTTTGGACTCTAATTCTCAGATCTCAGCTTCCTGAGTAGATAAGCTTACAGGGATGAGTCATTTGTGCCCAGCTCCTACTCATTTCTTAAACTATCAAATCTACTTCCTTTGTCTATGTGAGATTTGAGGGAAAGTAGTGTTTCTTGGATAAATTTGGGTGCTCCGTTGTTGGATGAACAGATATTTAGAATTGTAATATCCTCCTGAAGGAAACTTTTTTTTTAAATCTTACTTTTACATCATGCCTTTGCATGCTACTAAAACCCAATGATTTCATCATCATAGTAGATAGTTCACCAGCATTTGACAAATGTGATCATTGATCTTTTTTCTTCTATTTAACAAGTGAAGAACATAATTCTGCATGGCTTTATCCAAGGCACTATTTCCTTAAAATTTCTTATTCTCCAACATGACTTCATTTACCCTGCTTTGTTAGATGACTTGCACATTTTCACTTCCAGCTGGAGAGCTGCTTTCTAAACTTTCATCTTTAACATCAAACTCTTTGAACTTACTAATATTTTGAACAAATTGTAAATGATTAAAATTCAGTACTTCTGATGAAGTGAAGTTATTCTCCTTTCCATACCAAAATTAATTCTTTCTCTGGAGTACCTAGCCCTTTCAAATTTCATTATTATTTACCCAATAAATTATAATAGACAATTGAAGTCATTTGACACTTTTATCTTTCAACTTTCCAAAATCTATTAACTTTTAGGTCTTGAGGAATAATAGCAAAAAATTTAGCAATTTATCTATGTTTAAAAACAACAATAATGTACTAATGCCATCTTTAAAATTATTATTAATTAGGGCTAGGAAGGTGGTTCAGCAGTAGAGTGCTTGCCTTGCATGCCTGAGGCCCTGGGTTTGATTCCTCAGCACCACATAAGCAAAAAGAAAAAAGCCGGAAGTGGTGCTGTGGCTCAAGTGGTAGAGCACTAGCCTTGAGCTGAAGAGCTAAGGGACAGTGCCCAGGCCCAGAGTTCAGGCTCCACGACCAGACCCAAAAAAATAAAAATAAAATAAAATTATTATTAATTAGTTATATGAAGAGTTTATTATTGCACAAGTCAGGTTATAAATGCAATGCATTATGATCAATGCCATCTCTTCCATTGTTCTCTCCATGTTCCCCTTCCATCCCTACCATCAATTTCAATTTTTACATAATGTATATTGGCATAATGTATATTGGCTATAATGATGCCATTTTCTCACTCTTCTTCCTCCATTTGTATCTTCTGCATTGTCCCTTTCCCTAACATGTATCCACTTCCTGGTATGCATTTTGATAAACAGTTCATTAGTTTTTCAGAGGAGTTACACCACTAGACTCCTCCTCTAAATATACCATTCTTTAGTTAATCGATTTGTGTGCATATGCATAAAATCCAGTATATGTTATCAAGCATGGCTTTATTTTAGATCTAGTTTCCACACATGAGAGAAAACATGAAGCATTGGTTTTTCTGAGCCTGATTTACTTCACTTACACTGACTTACACCATCATTCTAAAGTTCTTTATGCCAGGAGCAGGTGGCTCACACCTGTAATCCTAGCTATTCAGGAGACTTAGAGCTGAGGATGGTGGTTCAAAGCCAGCCCTGGTAGCAAACTCTGTGAGAATCTTATCTCTAATTAACCACCAGAAAACCAGAAGTCGCCCTGTGGCTTAAGTTGTAGAGCACTCACCTTGAGCTGAAGAGCTCAGGGACAGTGACAAGGCTCAGAGTTCAAGACCCACGACTGACCAAAAAAAAAAAAAAGTATGTTTACTTAGAGTTAATACTAAGTATAAAACTATAAAACACTTTCATTCTAATCTTCTACTGGATCTTTTATGTACACCAGCCAGATTATTTATTTATTTTGGGTCTGGTCGTGGGGCCTGAACTTTGGGCCTGGGCGCTGTCCCTCAGCTCTTCAGTTCAAAGCTAGCTCTCTACCACTTGAGCCACAGTGCCACTTCTGGCTTTTTTCTTTTTGCTTATGTGGTACTGAGGAATCGAACCCAGAGCCTCAGGCATGCAAGGCAAGCGCTCTACCACTGAGCCACCTTCCCAGCCCACCAGCCAGATTTTAAATACAGTAATTTTGTATGTCAGTTTTTATAAGAAAAAATATAGTCACATATTCATATTCTGTACTCTGGTTTATTGAGAGCTATATTGTGTATGTATAGGTTGGGCTCATTTTAATTAATGCCCCCAGTTTTTGATAGCATAAACACTACACAGTTACATTTCTTCTATTTAAAGTTAGGCCCTCTCCTTCTTCGTTAGTGTTCAATGTGTGTATTCATGCATGAATCTTCATGGAAAAGTGTGAACTTAGAAGATATTGCCAGATCAAGTGGTATTTGGAGAAAATTCTCCATGAATTTGTTACATTCCTGCATGTTTGACAAGTATGGCATGCTTTGTTCCTCAGAATCTTTTCAAAGATACATAGCAAATAGCCTAGAAAGGTATCATATCTCCTTCCACAGCAAAGAGAAGACATGCTTACTCCTCAATGTAATACTATATCTTTTAAGCTCAAAGTTCCTCCTAAAGTCATCCATTGCTCAGACAAGTGATATTAAATTTCTCTGCTCCTTCATCTTGTGTGCATAGGATCTTAGAGAACCAATGCAAAAATGCTGCTACATCATCCTGGTCATTGCTACTTCTACAAGTATCATCCTGGTCATTGCTACTTCTACAAGTAATAAATTGTACTTAAATTGACCCAGGGATTTTTGCCTTTCACCAGCATTCACAATACTATGGGACAATAACAATATAGTTTATATTTTCATCATGAAAGTATAGTATTCCTTGAATTATAGCCAATAATTGATAGTAACAAATGTTTTCATTCTCTTTCCTTTAAAGAGGAAACAAAATGCCACTGTAATGATTTAGTCTGTGTTTCCTGGGTTTTTATTTAGTAAAGTTATGTTTTCCATTCTTTTCTCCCTCAGCCATCTGCAAGATTTCTCCGGACTTCTGAAAGCCAAATAATATATTGTTATATGTCACAACTAATAAATTTGTTTTAAATATTACTGTAAATAATAGCTATGAAAAAATATGTAGTAAGTTATCACTTCTGTCACTCAATCCACTTATGTATCAGTGGTAAGGGAATTGTGTGTGTGAGCAGAATATAAGCTAAAAGATTTGAACCAATGTGCTGATAATGAGTATTTCTGGAGGATGAAATTATGAATGATTTTTTTTACTGTTAAAGTCTAAAATCTTTATTTTATTAGTAGTTACAAATTATGTTTAATAAAAAGATCATGAAAAAGCTGTGCAACAGTAGCTCATGCTTGTAATGCTAGCTAAGTGTATGACAAAAGTGATCACTTACTACATATTTTTTCATAACTATTATTTATAGTAATATTTAAAACAGATTTATTAGTTGTGACATATAACAATATATTATTTGGCCTTCAGAAGTCCGGAGAAATCTTGCAGATGGCTGAGAAAGAAAAGAATGGAGAACATACACTTTACTAAATAAAAACCCTAGAAATAAAGACTAAAACATTACAATGGCATTTTGTTTCCCCTTTAAAGAGAGAAAATGAAAGAAAGAAACCTCTTTCACATATAGGCCTGGATGACTATGTTGTACACAGAGCCTCGACTACCTATTCTCTCTTTCTCTCTCCCTTTGCTTGTGATGTGCCTGTTGGATGGACTGGTCCAACAAAGAAACATTTTTTGCATTTCTCAAGGAAAATGACTCCACTATGTCCTTTATACCTTCTCTTGCTTTGGTTCTTTGAGTTCTAATTCCACACTCCAGCCCATATATTTGTAAAATAAGTTTCTTTGTAAACAATTCTTCTTTATTTACCCTAACACCACAATTTATTCTATTGGCCTTTAAGACTTCTATGACTAAGCTAAGGTTAAAGTTTATTCTTTTAAAAATAAGCTAAATATTATTATATAAGGTATATTCATATAAACACTGACACGCCTGCCTACCAGACAGAATTCTATGTTCCTAAGACAATAGTCTTCAAAATTTCAGATCATGTGGAATTTAAGAAAAAAAGAATAATCATTTTAAGTATGAGCTATTTCAACACCACTGTGTTCAAAACACAGAACAGTAAAAAATAAATGTAGTTGTTTATTCAGAGGAAATGGAGAAGGAATTTAAAATCTTTTCCAAGTAGATAACAATTTGAGCTCTAGACTAAGCAATGACATCTGAAATCACATCTACAAGGTCATAGCTGAAAAGTTATAAATCTTGATCCAGATTACTGTATAAGTCTCGATAGTGGAAGCATTTTACAAACATCTTTCAATAATTAAATGAATTATTACTATAATAATAAAAAAACTTGTGAAAAACCACAATATTTGCTAAACTTCATAGGTGAACATGTTGGTAATCTAAGATATCTGCCAATACAAGCTCTCTTTGTGCTGTAAATTGACTGAAGGCCAAATGCTAATGGAAATGAAGGCCTAGTCTGTTTTGGAAGTCGCTCTTGCCCATGATGAATAAGAAATGGCTGTGAGAAAGATAATGGGAAATTGCTCATATTTCTATCCATTTATGGACTTTTTACACTAAAATATTACTTTCTATCCTTTAAGAAAGAAGCCTAACCACCATTCCTAGGACAGAGATTTTATTTTTTAATGACTTTATTAGAACAGATTTTGCATGTTGTAAAATTCACTCATTTAAAATATGAAAGTCGATATTTTGAGTAGAATAAGGTATAGGCAACAATCACCACAGGAACTTTGAGAATATATATATATATATATATATATATATATATATATATATATATATATATATATTTTACCTCATACAGAAACCCTGTACTTGAGGCATGGCTTCAAGTCTTTTACCTCCATCAGGATCTCCATATATTCACTTATTCCAAATTATTTGATACTAGTGAAATTGTACAATGTGTGGTCTTTTGTAGCTTGATTTTTTAATCACTTAACGTGTTATAGCTCAGAGTATATCATTCCTTCCATGAATGAATAAAATTCCACTGAATGCATTTGTGATGTTTCTTTCACTGATGGACATTTTTTTTTTTCGTTTTAAAACAGGGTAGTTCAAGCTCTCCTTAAGTTTGTGGTTGATCTGTCTTAGCCTTCCTTGTGGATCCCTTCATTCATTCCTGTGGTTCAAGTTACAATCTGCAGTCACAGTTCCTAAGTCAATATCTTTTTGCTTTCAATCTTCTTTTTGCCACCATGAGCAGATGTGCTGTATTTCTATTTTATAGGCCTAATAACAGTGTGTGTATGACAATGTTTTCTCAACTAAGCTATTAAATAAGTAAATAAACAAAAAGAAAACTTCCATCTGTAAAATGGCATAGTTATCTGAATTTGTATTTCATTATGCATTCACTGTACTACTTGACTTCCATTGTTTTCATCCAGAACTTTTACCTTATTTCATAAAAAGTGGATTTGGGAAAAATATTTATTTTGCCTCTATTTATGAAAGCTATTTATATTTAATATGAAATTCTTGATTGAGTTTAGGGTTTCTGAGTTGTGTCTCCCCAGCTTTTGCTAGCTTAATTTTTTTGATGAGGTGTTTGTTAAATTTATTAGAATTAATTTGTAAATTATCAGAACTTTTCCTCCTTCTACTTTACTTGTTTTGGCTTACAGTGTTTTCCTATGATACATGTATTGAGATTTTGTGTTTGTGGTATTTTGAGTTTGTTGAGTCTATTAGATATGTAGATTAATAGTTTACAATTAGTTGGATTAGCCATTATATGTGTTTTGAATGCCTTTATCTGCTCTTTTTTGTCTCTTCCTTCTGATAATTCATTACACATATATTTTCATGCTTGATGTGTCCTATAGTTCTCTGACTTACATTTCATTTGTTTTCTTTGTTGTTTGAATCATAATTTTTTTGATCCATTTAAAAGCCACTACTAGTTTTTCTTGTGAAATTTCAATCTTATATCATTTTGTTTTGTACTTTTTAAACCCTAGATTTATTTTTTAATATGTTCCCTTTAGAAACTGTATTAATATTGCCCATCTGATGGGCTGTTTCTATCGTGCTTTACTTCTATGGATGTATTTATGATGACTACTTCAAAGAACTTGTCTACTAATTCCAAAATGTAATTTAAATCCCAGTTTCTACAGTTTCTCTATTCTATCCCTCTGTGTACAAATTAAACTTTTTTGCTTCTTTTCAGGTCTGATTACATTTTTATTGACACTGTAGATAATGCATTGCAGCTACTTTGAATATCTTCCAATTCCCAGGACATGTGATTTGTTTATTTGTTTGGTGACTAGCTGGGATATTAGTGAGGTCTGTTCTAGCATACCATCACCAAATCCTGATTTTTGCCTCTCTGTCCTGTGAAGGCTTTGCCATTACTCCTCATGAAATGTAGCCTATTGAAATCATAATCATAATCACACTGCTATTATAGAGATACTTGCAGGACTGATGGACTCTATCCTGGCTTGGCCATACCAGCTGCATTACTTTCTAGCCTAATATACACCAATTTTAACAACACTCTAGCACATAACTTTCTCATTCTATCAAATTCAGGATCATTTGAAGAGCTAGTTCCTGTAGCCAGTATGTGAGATTTGCTCTAAGTTCAGATAAACACTTTCCAGCTATTTCTTTTATTGTATATATTTTTATCATAAAAAATATTGTACAGAGGGTTACAGTTACACGAGTAAGGTAATGAGTACATTTCCTATAGTGCATTGTTACCTCCTGCTTTGTTTTTTCCCTACTATTCCTTCCCTCTCTACTTCTCCAACTCCTCCCTTCTCCCTTCCCCCCAGAAGTTATAAAGTTCATTTTCAACATAGTGTCTTGTACATGTCATTGTTCCAATGGGTCAACCTATATCCTTATTTCAACATTTTATTATTTCCTTTTCCCTCCCCAAATTAGAAAAATGTATATACAAGATGCAGTGTACCGGAATCAAATGCAGTGAAAATAGGGGTTATACCATGGGGGAAGAACATACAAAAGAAACAAAAAAAAATAATCTATTATAAATACATTAAAAACAAGGTTCCACATAGAGCTCCCCTATGACCCAGCAATCCCACTGTTGGATTTACCCAAATGATCACAAACAAGATCATACTAAAGCTACCAGCACAACTATGCTTATTGCAGAATTATTTACCATAGCTAAGATATGGAACCAACCCAGATGCCCCTCAGTAGATGAATGCATCAAGAAAATGTGATGTATATACACAATGGAATTCTATGCCTCCATCAGAAAGAATGACATTGCCCCATTTGTTAGGAAATGGAAAGACTTGGAAAAATTATATTAAGTGAAGTAAGTCAGGCCCAAAGAAACATAGGTTCCATGGTTTCCCTTATCTGCAATAACTAGTATATGTCTAGGAAAAGCAGAAAAGGTCAAAAGCTATGTTCATATGACCATATAAGATGATGCTAAGTGAAATGTACCCCAACATAGGGACACAAGTGGTTTGTATCTTTCTTTCCAGCTATTTCTATTTCTAGTTCTAGTCAGTAAAATGCAAGTCTATATCCACAGTGATTCTACCAATTTCCTTCCAAAGTGCTCGTTACCATTACCTCTACTCTTCTTACCAGAACCCTTAAGTTTGAACTTTTCAGCATACTATTATTGCAAATGAAATAAGTTATTTCTCTTTATTTTACAGCCTCAGTGATCTTATGCCCAAAAGTGGAATTGCTGGGTCATAGGGGAGCTCTATGTGTAGTCTTTTGAGGAACCTCCATACTGCTTTCCAAAGTGGTTAAACAAGTTTACACTCCCACCAACAATGCAGTAGGTTCCCTTCTGTCCACATCCCCTCCAGCATCTGTTGTTATTAGAGTTCTTGATTATAGCCATTCTAACTAGGCTGAGGTGGAATCTCAATGTTGTTTTGATTTGCATTTCTTTTATGGCTAGAAAGGTTGAGTATGTCTATTCATATGTCTATTGGTCATTCTTATTTCCTCTTCATCGAAGTTTCTTTTAGTTCTTTAGTCCACTTGTTTATTGTGCAGTTGTTTCTTTGATGATTTGTTGTTAGAGGATTTAATTTTTTGAGTTCTAAGTATATTTTAGATATGAGACCCTTATCTGTTGTATGGCTAGTGAAGATCTTCTCCCAATTCTTGAAATAGAAGGAACAATCCAAAAATTCAAATGGAACAACAAAAGCAAAAACGATCCTTAACAAAGAATAGTGCTAGAGGAATATCATTACCAAATTTCAAACTCTACTACAAAGCCATAGTAATCAAAACAGTTGGTACTGGCACAAGAACAGACCTGAGCATGAATGGAATAGAATTGGAAACCCAGAAATTAACCCACAGACCTATAGCCACCTAGTCTTTTATAAGGGAGCTAAAAAAATAGAAAGACAGCCTCTTCAGTAAATGGTGCTGGCAAAATTGGTTAAATACCTGTAGAAAACTAAAGTTAGATCCTTATATGTCACCGTGCACCAGTATCAACTCCAAATGAATCAAAGACCTCAAAGTCAAAGCAGACACTTGGAAAACATTACAGGATGGAATAGGAGAAACCCTAGGTCTCCTTGACACAGGCTGAAATTTTCTCAATAGAGACCCAGAATCACAACAAATCAAAGAAGTTTGGACAAATGGGATTGCATGAAGTTGCAGAGCTTCTGCATGACAAAGGACATAGCTAGCAAGATCGGTCATGGTTATTGAACTCTGGGTCTGGGCATTGTCCCTCAGATTTTTAAGCAATTGCCTCTTCAAGGCAAGCACTCTACCACTTGAGCCACAGCACTACTTCTGTCAATTTAATTTTATAATTAGTTCATCTGCAATGAATTAGAAAAATATTACTCTACACTAGATAGATTTCTATTTATTTTTAACATATCATGAGTCACTGATATTTTAGTTTCTAAACGAGTACAATTTCAGTTTAAAATATCAGAGGGTCAGTTTATTTCTTATTCATAGAGATCCAAAGAATTGAGAAAATTCCCCGCCATAACCTGTATCATCTTTCAGAATCCCACAATGGTATAATAGATTTAGACAGGTAGAACTAAATCCGCAGACATAGAGGCATATAAAAGTGTTACAAATGGTTGCATTTCAGAGGAAATGCTATTATAAATATGTAATCTCTAGTTACTCATTTCCCCCATGATTCTTAGACTTAAAGCCAGAATCCTTCATTATTTCTGACCTGATATGAAACGCCATCTGGCATGTTCATGTTAAGAAGATTATATGTAAGCAAAATAGCTATTTCTCTTCTTCTAGCTCTAATACTCTTGAAAGGCATGTG
Organism: Dipodomys spectabilis; assembly: GCF_019054845.1. Taxonomy (NCBI): domain Eukaryota; kingdom Metazoa; phylum Chordata; class Mammalia; order Rodentia; family Heteromyidae; genus Dipodomys; species Dipodomys spectabilis. Next base: position 1,302,888 of record NW_024870867.1, read on the forward strand.
CATTATTTAGGTGTGAGATATGAAAACCAAATTGATGAGGAAAAAGTGGAATTTACTCTCCATTTTTAAAATCTAAAGCAATTATACAGTACTCGAACAATTAACTATCTTAATTGGCATTCTGTAACTTCCCTTTAAAAAGTTTAGCCTCTTGATTATTTTTTGTGAAGGATTACAAATTGAGACTTTTTTTTTATAGAGGAAGTGTTAATGTTAAGATTTTATAATTATGATACATACACATGTCAAACTAGATAGTATAACTCACTTGAAATATGTTGCCAAAATTTTACAGATAATGATCAACTGTTTTATCAATTTCTAGTCCCATTTTACTTATAACACATGAAATGAGTCAATTATGCAGCGAATATAGTAGTGTTGAGATCCATATTTGTGATAACTTTTGAGGACAAGGATTTTCTGCTTTTTTCACATTTACTTAGAATCATTATTTTTTAAAGTTGGTAGCTGATAATATTATGTAGTGAAGAAAGAATTTCATTTAAAAAAATAAGAAAGCTAAGTCCATATAGCTTATGTAATTTATCTAAAAGTCCAGGGTTATTTGTTCAGAATTAAACTACAGTTTTCCTCAGTCATGGCCTGTTATATTTTGAAATCTGCTCTGATACTGCTATAACTTGATGGATTTCTGTCCTCAAAATTTCACTGTACATTCGCACAGTGGTGTCCCACCTACATTACTATACTGGAAACTAAACTAAATTTAGACTTTGAATGTTTTTTTTTCCTCTCTCATGTGTGTGTGTGTGTGTGTGTGTGTGTGTGTGTGTTTGTGCATGAGTATGATAGTCCTGAATCTTGAACTCAGTCCCTAAGCTTTTTGTGCAAAGCTAGTTCTCTATCACTTGAGCCACAGCTCTTCTAGCAGTTTGGAGGTCAATCAGAGATAAGAGTCTCACTGACTTTCCTACCTAGACTACCTTTGAATTGCAAACCTTAGATCTCAGCATAATGAGTTGCTAGGATTACAGGCATTAGCCACAGGTGTTTGGCTTAATTTCTTGTTGAAGCTTATCATAGTGACTACATTTACAAGTTTCATAAATTTCTAAACGATACCAACTTCTACAGAGTAGAAACTTAGGTAAAAGCTAAAGAAGCAAAACTAACCAATGTAAATGAAAGTAACCAAAAAAGACTAGGTAAAGTCATTTTACCAGCGATGAGCCAACTAAATTTCTGCTTAATATAGGATAACTAAGGTTCATTTGGTTCTATATTGATAAAGTTATATAATAAGAAAGAGAAAGGTGTCAGGCAGAGGAGAAAGAGTGGTAATGATATTAGTTATTGGTGTAATGATTTTGATTTTGGTTTTGGTTTTTTGGGTTTTTTGGTTGTGGGGCTTGAACTCTGGGCCTGAGCATTGTCCCTCAGCTCTTCAGTTCAAGGCTGGTGCTCTATCACTTGAGCTAAAGCACCACGTCCAGTTTTCTGGTGGTATATTGGAGATAAGAGTCTCCTCAACTTTCTTGTCCAGGCTGGCTTTGAACTGAATCCTCAGATCTCAGCTTCCTTAGTAGCTAGGATTACAGGTTTGGGTTACCAACACCCAACTATTGGTGTAATCTTTAAGCCAAATCATTATGAAAAAGAAATTAAATTACTAATATCATAACACAAGGGTTTGTAACTGTTTATGTATGTCATACACAACTGTGTAACATTTATTCATAATTTTATTATGAAAAGCATCAGGAAACATAAAAAGTGCACTTAAAAATTTAAATTTATATCCATTTTTATCCTATTTGCTGGAAATCAGGGCCTTGCTCTCTTAGCTGGCTTTTTTTCTTTTTTCTTTTCTTTTCTTCTTTTTCTTTTTTTCCATTAAAGCTCAGCTGCCTTTTTTATTCATAGCTGGTGCTCTAACACTTGAGCCATGTTTCTACTCCCAACTTTTTGCTAGTTAATTGGAGATAAGAGTCACATAGATTTGTCTGCCTGGGCTGGGTCTGAACCTCAACTCGCACATCTCAGCCTCCTGATTAGCTAGAATTAGGGATGTTAGCCACTGGTGACCAACTCTTTTTTTTTTTTAATCTTTGCATATGAGACTGTATCTTTCTCAGATTGCTGGTTGACAATCAGAAAATATGGAAGGAAAATAGAATAGCATGTTTTTGATTTTGTTATTAGGTTTTTCTCACAAGAATATCAATTAAGACAGCATTTCTTAAGTCATTGTTTATGCTGATCTATCTAGTATAAAGTGGTTTAGCTATCCTTATTCTATAGGATCAGGATTTCACTATCATAGGGAATTTCAAGCTTTTAACAGAAGGGTTAGTTAACTATCAACTTCTGTGCCTCACTAATTTTAGCAACAACAGAGTTCTTTGTAATTTATTTTTATTTTTACAAGTGATGCCCATTGAGCTTGTCAGCCACAGGATAGAAACAGCTGCAGTTAGTGTTATTGTTTCTTCACTTTAAAGGAATAAAATGAAGATGGCAATCCTGAAGAACAAAGACTAAGTTGCTCCTGGATACATTCTGTACACAGCCACTTACCACTTCAACAAGCTCTAAATGAGTACAGAAAAAATACTCACCATTATTTAAATACTGTAACCTCCTGAGGTAGACTGTCTATGGTGAAGAGAAGGTTCACCTCTCCTGTGTACAAAGACTCATGTCTGTCTATCTGCCTGTCTGCCTATCATCTTTGTGCCAGTATTAGACACTGATTTCAAGCTCTTGCACTCTGGCTTAGCTTTTTTAAGGTTGACACTCTATCACTTTGGATTTTTGGTGGTTAATTGGAGATGAGTGTCTTGGCTTTGTCTGTTTGAGCTGTATCTCAGTCCTCAAATCTCAAACTCTGAATAGTTAGGATTATAGGTGTGAGCCACCCGCAAAGACTGGCTCAAAGACTTTATTTTCAAAAGGCACTACATTCAGTGTGTGTAACCAATGTGTGCACAGGTTAACGTGCAAACAGAAACACACAGGATATGGCACTGCAGGCATCATGATGGTGGAGAGTGGACAGTGCCATTTGCAGAGCCAAGTAGCTCCTTCCGTAATGTGCATGAGTGCATGTGTTAAAATTGACAAATGATTTTGTACTTTGCGGCAGAGCATTCAGAAATGAAAAATGAGCAAAAGTGTTTCAAGAAACGAACTTTACAACTTTGGTGGGGGGAGAGAGGAGGATGGGAAATGCACTCATTATCTTGCCCATGGAATTGTAACCCCTCTGTACAGTATTTTCACAATAAAAAAAAGAAAAAATGCTATAAAGTCAAAAAAAAAGAAAAAAAAGAATTAAATGAATGCTTAACTTCTGCTATTGCACTAACCATATTTGACATTAAAAAACTCTACCTTAAAACTGAAAATCTCTATCACAGAGAAGTAAAACTTAAACTACTAGCACCAGTTTTTCTCTGGTGTGGGTATGTACAAATTTAAAAATGTATTCCAATAAATAAAAAAGATAATAAAAGATGAACTTAGGATTACTATAGTAAAGTTGCATATATAAATTTCATAAACAAAAGGTAAACCTAAAGTCATACACAAACAATTATATAACATTTATATATGTGTGAGTATGTATGTTTAAAAGCGTATTGCACACTCACACCAATAGTTTTAGCTACTCAGGAGGCTGAGAGAGGATTGTAGTTTGAAGCCAGTCTGGTAGAAAAAATTTCCAGGCTCTTATGTCCAATTAGTCAGCAGAAAGCTGGGAAGTAGAAGCATGCCTTAAACGATAGAGCATCAAACTGTAATCCAAAAAGACAAGTGAGAAGCCTCACTATCAGTGTGTGTGTGTGTGTGTGTGTGCATGTGTGTGCACACAGGCGCATGCACATGCATACATACACACACACAGTGTATGCAACAAAACAAGAAAAAAACAAATTTTAAATTAACCAACATATATTTACTTATCTTATATATGCAAATCAGCAGATGTTTTCTTCCTTGCAGATGTTTTCCAATTTTAAACATTCTATATTATTTTACTTGTTTTTTTTTTAAGTTTTATCATTACTACTGACATACACATAGATTGGTGAATTTATATTTATGTGTGCATCATTTATCTATTTTTCTAACAAAATTTATATCACAATAGAAATGCAAGATAAGGAAATACAAGATAATGCAGGAAAGAAAAATTTTTTGGGGGGGTCAATCCTTTTTGGTGGGGGGTGGTCCGGTCGTGGGGCCTGAACTCTGGGCTCTGGGCGCTGTCCCTCAGCTCTTCAGCTCAAGGCTAGCTCTCTACCACTGGAGCCACAGCACCACTTCTGGCTTTTTCTGCTTATGTGGTGCTGAGGAATCGACCCCAGGGCCTCATGCATGTAAGGCAAGCGCTCTACCATTGAGCCACCTTCCCAGCCCCCCAGGGTGGGGTGTGTGTGTGTGTGTGTGTGTGGTGGTGGTGGTGGTGGTGGTGGTCAATCTTTAGAGAGCTTACAATGATTACAAAATAAACCTTTTATTCCATGACTGTCAACTGTCATTCATTCCTGAGAAATCTGTCTCTACAGGAAAAGTTGTTTAAAATAATTAGAGTAGGAAAAAATTAGGATGTATTCTATGTCATGTCAAGGTAGTCAAATAATTTGCACTGATAGGAAAAAATCAGAACTGAATGTTAGAAAAGAGTTTACATGTAACAAATGGGAATGCAAAAGCAAAAAAAATATAGCTTTTATATAAATGCAATGCCATGGGATTGTATTTTCTCTGCCACAAAACAAAACAAAACAAAAATATTTCATTGGGAGAGAGGGATGGTGGAGGAGGTATGAGAAAGGGGTGGCCATTGTGTCATATTTTTCTATCCCTTTTACATCCTTTGGATTCAGATTTAGCTCATGCTGAACATGAACTTAGTTTTATTAGAGCAAAACACATGACTATTTCAAAGTAGGAGTAATAGTGTTTGTGTGTCATATACTACACAGCCATATAGAATGTTTGGTCTTCAATAACCTACCTAAAACATATACTTTAAAATTTGTTCCACATGATTTCTCCTACTAGAAAACATAGTTTCACATAAATTGGTAAATATATTTTTGCCTAAAACTATAATGTCGGTTATACAATGGCTTAATCAACTTGGTGTGTTTTTTGGGAAAAAGTTATTAGCATGTGAGAAAAAGAAATCTTGCCTGAAAATAAATGAAAGAAAAAAAAAGGAAAAAAAGAGGTACCTTCCTCAAAGCTTCTCATCCAAAAGCTCTCTGTGGTGAAATGTCATTAATTGAAAAGTTATTAAGTGATGTAACCTCTAAAGGCAGAAATCATTCACAATTTAAGAAAAAGGAGTGGGAATTAATTACGTCAAGAAAAGATAGAGCAATAACTTCAGTTTCAAATTCAAAACTGATCCTACTAGAGAAATACTGTCGCATTAACACCACCATATTTTACCATAGCTCTACAGATTCAAAAGTATTAAAAAACCACAACCAATGTTATTAGCTTAAACTTGAGAACAAACTTTTGTGACAAGTAGATCACCCTCACTAGTCTTAACTTTCACATCTTTTATGTATAATCCATTCATTTCAGTTCCCCTAAAGAAACCTACTTTTGTATGCAGAGCAGACTTTATACACGTTACAACCTTCATTGGGAAGCCTCTTTGTATTCTTTACTTGGTGTAAATATATCAGGAAAATCTTCTGTTGTGTTTCAAACATACACATTTATCACCGATATTTTCAGAGTATTTAACATTTACTAAGTTATTTGTATCTTGACAATTCTGCTGTAGCATGCAGGAAGATGAGGGCTAAAACTCTGTGGCTCTCTGTTCTTGACTGATTGGTAGGGTGAAAAAACACTTTTTAATGATAGTTATGTTTTCTGAGACTATTCTAAGAAAAAAATACTAAGATAAATCTATTAGCATTTTGAAGAAATGACATTAGAAAAATACTTATTCTTTGTAAGAATAAATGTCACATCTCAAAGTAAGGGTTGTTATATATTCTGTACACATTTGTTTTGCATAAATTAAGCAAGTTTTGGTAAATATATGTATTATTGCACATAAATGTATGTGGTTACATGCATTCATATGTGTGCATTACTTAGTGTGGAACAGAGTAATTTTCTGTTGCTTATTTATTTTATTTTTTAAATAATTTTTTATTGTGAAAATGCTGTACAGAGGGGTTACTATCACATGAGCAAGGGAATGAGTACATTTCCTATCAAGCATTGTTACCTCCTCCTTTGTTTCCCCTTCCCATCCCTGCCCTCCCATCTCCAGCCCCCCCCATGCCCCCTCCCTGCCAAAGTTGTAAAGTTCATTTTTTGACATAACGTCTTGTACATCTCCTTGTTGCAATGGGTCCACCTGTATCCCTATTTAAACAATTTGTTTTTTCCCTTCTTCTGCACAAATTATACCAACATCAAATACAGTGAAAGCAGGGGTTATACTGTGGGGGAGGGACATACAAAGCAAAAAAGAAATCATCTTATAAATATGTTAGAAACAATAGCAAGAAAGAAAAACCATTTGAGTCCTCATCTTGGGGTTCTTTTTGCCTAACATCAACTTGTCTGACTGTTTCTGCTTGTCTCAGACATATACTAGTTATTGCAAATAAAGGAAACCATGAGACCTATGTTTCTTTGGGCCTGGCTTACTTCACTTAATATAATTTTTTCCAAGTCTTTCCATTTCCTAACAAATGGGGCAATGTCATTCTTTCTGATGGAGGCATAGAATTCCATTGTGTATGTATACCACATTTTCTTGATCCATTCATTTACTGAGGGGCATCTGGGTTGGCTTCAGATCTTAGCTATGGTAAATAATTCTGCAATAAACATAGTTGTGCTGGTAGCTTTAGTATGGTCTTGTTTGTGATCATTTGGGTAAATGCCCAAAAGTGGGATTACTGGGTCATAGGGGAGCTCTATATGTAGTCTTTTGAGGAACCTCCATCCTACTTTCCAAAGTGGTTGAACAAGTTTACACTCCCACCAACAATGCAGTAAGGTTCCTTTCTATCTACATCCCCTCCAGCATCTGTTGTTATTAGAGTTCTTGATTATAGCCATTCTAACTGGGATGAGGTGGTATCTTAGTGTTGTTTTGATTTGCTTTTATGGCTAGGGAGGTTGAGCATTTCTTCATGTGTCTATTGGCCATCCTTCATTCCTCTTCAGAGAAGTTTCTCTTTAAGTCTTTAGTCCACTTATTTATTGGGCAGTTGTTTCTTTGAGGATTTGTTGTTGGGGGATTTAATTTTTTGAGTTCCAAGTATATTTTAGATATGAGTCCCTTGTCTGTTGTATGGTTAGTGAAGATCTTCTCCCAATCTGTGGGCTTTCTATTGATCTTGCTAGTTATGTCCTTTGCCATGCAGAAGCTCTGCAACTTTGTGCAATCCCATTTGTCCAACCTTTCTTTGATTTGTTGTGTTTCTGGGTCTAAGATGGCTCAGTGGTAGAGTGCTTGCCTTGCATGCATGAGGCTCTGGGTTCAATTCCTCAGCACCACATAAGCAGAAAAAGCCAGAAGTGGTGCTGTGGCTCCTAGTGGTAGAGCGCTAGCTTTGAGATGAAGAGCTAAGGGACAGCACCCAGGCCAGAGTTTAGGCCCCATGACTGGCAAAACAAAACAAAACAAAAAACAAATAAAACAAAAAATAACTGACTTAGGAAACTAATCAAGCCACAGGAAAACCTTTTTTGTTACTTATTAAAAATTCTGAAAACTAGTTATTGTGTTCTATTTTCTGATAATCTGTGAAAGTTTACCCTAATTTGTTTCTGATTAAATATGATCACATGTATTAGTTTTTACAAAAAAGAGAAAACAAATCAAGTTGATGTATAATTTTAATGTTTCTTCAAGAACAGACCACATCGTGCTTGAAGTCAATAACATTATTCAAGTACACTGAAGTTATTATGTCTTTTTTTTATAATATCCAGCATTGCCTAAGTCCTATTCTATGGTACGTTTTATTAAATATTACTTTTAGTCTTTTTGAGAATTCTTAGGAATATTCTCATGCCACTCAAATCTTCCATGTGACCAGTCTCAGGATTTTCTGCCAGCTCATCATTTTGTGTTTAGTATCTCTTCTTCAGTTTACTGTTCTTCTGCATCATGTTTTCCTTCTCTTAATTTCTCCTCTTGGGTTGAATACAATTAAAATCTAAGAGTGGTGTAAGAGAATCAAATGACCAAAAATGAAAGGCTAGAAAGAAAGGTTAGCTATCGCCTTCTCTTGAATCCATCAGCCTGATCTCTTGGCTTAACATCTAGGGTAAGGTCAAAAGAAAAAAAAAGACAATAGTTTAATTCCTTCAAAAATTCAGGAAGGTGTAGCTTCTTGATTTTACATATTTGCTTCAGGAGAAAAAAAATCTCATCTCTCTATACAGGCTGATCTGGATCTGGGAACCAAAGGAAAAGGAATCATTAGATTGAAATGTGTATGATTATATCTTAGTGTATACATTATGGAGCACACAGTAAGATGGGCCAGTTCAAATTCCTTATTTGGCAGGCATAGAACCAACGTTCTAATGGGTATGGTCTTGTTAGAAGAACCTCAAATGCATTAAAAAGTTAATAAACCATTTAGTGTAAATTATTTGATTATTCAATTTTTTTGAATAATTTAGGATTTCATTACTCTCAAGGCTATGAATAAGTATTCAGAAGACTAACAAGTACTCAATATAAAATGGCAACTCCCAGAACAACGGGAGTGCTGTGAGAACAAATTCCAGGCTCCACCCTACCAGCCAATATTCTTCACAAGCCAGTTTCTAAACTTTAATACTTTTAAGATCTCAACTCCATCCAGAGCAACAGGAAGAATCTGCTGGCCACTGTCAAACAGCATTTTGTTTTCGCCACACAAAGACAATCCAAGCGCATTATCCATGCTTGTTATTTTGCCCTAATATCTGAAGAAAGGAAGAATCCTCTCTTGAGGTGACTTGGCTAGAGTTAGGCAAAAGGGAATCTATGACAATGTGCTGAAGATAATGCAATCTTATGTATGAAAACAGGCTTGCTTTGAGCTATATGTAGGCTAAACTAGGGGGAAGGAGTACAAGAAGGAAGTGCTTGGGTAGGGGGAAAAAGCTTTCTAGTCTTGTTAGTCAGTGACCAGTGGGACTGTCTGAAACAGCCCTGAGTAAAGAGCACTGTGGAAGTTTTTTTGTCTCTCTTTTCCTTTGTACTTTATACATTAGCCAAGGGAGGATGTTCGTATTTGCTCTTTTGTAGAGCAAGATTTCATGCCTACCCCTTTCTTCTTGCCCTTAAATTGAGTTCCAGAATTTCCTTTTTGATGTTTCAGCAAGTCTGAGGAGGGTTAGGTTGAAAAAAAAAATCTTTGATTACGCAGTAATAACTCTTATTTTAGACGACTTGCTATGACGGGATGCTGGAGGAGATGCATTTGTATGTATTGAAATGAATGGTCTATGCTTCTCTACAAATTGATCAAGGATGATTATCAACTAAGAATGTTAGGCATAATTTGCGTTTATAAGGAGTGTGTGTATGGAAGAGGGGAGTTCCAGAGTAAAATTATATGCATCATTAAGAATCAATTGTCGCCGGGCGCTGGTGGCTCACGCCTGTAATCCTAGCTACTCAGGAGGCTGAGATCTGAGGATCACGGTTCAAAGCCAGCCCGGGCAGGAAAGACCGTGAGACTCCTATCTCCAATAAACCACCAGAAAACCGGAAGTGGTGCTATAGCTCAAGTGGTAGAGCGCTCGCCTTGAGCTGAAGAGCTGAGGGACAGCGCCCAGGCCCAGAGTTCAAGCCCCACGACCGACAAAAAAAAAAAAAAAAAAAAAAAAAGAATCAATTGTCAAGGCAGATAACTGGAGTCCAAGGAGCATGTGGACTGCATCCATGGGCAGATGGAGAGAAGAGACCTCCACCTTTCCACTTCCCTCAAAGTTTCACCGCATAACCACTCTTTTCCTCTCCAAGGGAAGGAAAGAAAGCTGGAAGTAAACCTCTTCTCACTCTACTTCATAGTTCTATTAGCAGAGAAAGGCTAACAAAGGCAAGTTAAATGATGGACTTCAAGATGAGAAGTGCACCTGTTTGGGGTAAAAACAAAATAAGAAACAAAAAGAGAAAAAAAGAAAAAGAACCCAAATAACTAGAAGGCATTGTTCTTCATTCTTCATTGCTAGGTCAGTTAAGAGTCTTGTGAACTACAAACCACTCACTGAGTGTTCTACATTTCTTTGCAATAAAACTGTCCAATGTGAAGGAAAAGTAATAGACCTCAGACTTTGAAATTTAACACAATGGTATTTTGTCCCAACAGAAAAGAATTCTTTAACTTTGTTCCACAAATATAGTAAGATGCACATATCCTTAGCCTTGCTCATTAACTGAAAATGATGGATAAGGAAAATATTCCAGATTTTAAAGGAAAAGAGCTTGAATACACAGTTTTAAAAAGTACATATGCACCTTAATAGGTGAATGGATCAAGATAATTATATATATATGTGTGTGTATATATATACATATATATATATACATAAATACATTCTATGATTCCATCAGAAAGAATGACATTGCCCCAATTGTAAGGAAATGGAAGGACTTGGAAAAATCATATTAAGTGAAGTAAGCCAGACCCAAAGAAACATGAGTCTCATGGTTTCCCTTATTTGTAATAATTAGTATACATCTTGGATAATCTCAGCACATGAGAGAATAACTCAATAGCTATGTACATATAACCCATATAAGGTAATGCTTAAGTGAAATGAACTCCAAGACATGGACACAAGGGATTTTTCTTTGTTGTTGTTGTTGTTCTTAATATACTACACGATTTCTTTTTTCTTTTGTGTTTTCCCCCCTATGGTTTATCCCCTGTTGTCATTGTACTCGATTTTGGTACCCTGTGTATTGTATATACATTTATCTGGACTAAGGAAGGGAAGGGAAACAACACAATGGTGAGACAAGGGACAAAGGGACAACCTATACCACAGGGGTACACACAAGACAATTTGTTGGAAATGATCTGTACAACTTGGCAGGGAGGGGAGGGAGAGGGAAATGGGGAGAAAACTGAGGAGGGGATAACAAATTAGACAAGAAATGTACTCACTACTTTATTTGTATGATTGTAACCCCTCTGTATGTCACTTTGGCAATAAAATGGAAATTTAAAAAAGATAAAAATTTTAAAAAAGTAATTGTGCTATTTCTGAAAATATACATGATTCTTAAACCATTTAAACCTATCTCAGCAATAAAACACCCCCCCCCATTAAAATATTCCTAACCTGCTTGAAAACATGAAGCTCAAAATGCTAAGTAAAATAATAGCTACAATTTTCCCCCTGGTGGTTTAAACACTCCAAATGCCAAATAAATTAACTAGGAATGAATCTAACACTTTTGAAAATAAACTATGTACTTTGGCAAACACAGATTTAATAATTTGAATCCAAATATTAAAAAGCCGGTTTAAAATATTCTCATTATAGTTTGCAACCCCATGTAGTCTTTATTAACACCCATACATACTGATACTTTTCCACTGGCAACATTAAAATCTTGAGAGACTTAGAAAAGGTGAGGGAGGCGGGTGTATTTCGTCTTGTATCATTGCAGTATTCACTTTAAAGCAATGTAATCCTTTTTCTGTTTCTGCCCCAACATTTCATAATTATATCATTTTACAAGAATTGTGTAATTTACATAACCACCTAAATTGTCATAATTGCTAGAAAGTGCTGAAAAAGCCTACGGTAGGCATTTCAGATTCATTTCTGCTCTCTGTTTTAAACTCATTTGAAATGCCTTTTGCATAAAAAATTCTTTTGGTCAACAAAAAAGTAACTTGGGTTTGGTTTTTGCCGGAACCCTTTTTCATCTCACTTCTCCTTCCAGAAAGCCTTTCCCCGATATTTCTTCTGCCTGAGTCCTAGAAGAAGTAGCAAGGGGGTCAACACGCTTCTTGGTTTTACCCAAGAAGAAATCAATGGGACAGCGGTTAACTCTCTTAAACTGAGTCCCTGGCCATCTCTGCAGAATAAGCTTAGAAGTCACTTTGTTTTGTATTTTTGGCCTATACTGTTATCTACTGCATTTTATAAAAAGAGGGGAAAAAAATCAAAGGATGAATGGTATCCCAACAGTTTTCTCAGCATGCCATTTCCATTATAATTATCTTAACCATCTGTTTTGCTTGGAACAAGCAAACGAATTTGATATTAAGGAACTAAACTGTCATTTGATACAACACAGAATGGGATTCAGAAATGGGACCTTATTCATGATGTAAGAGTGGATACTGAAGGTTTTGTCAACAAAGTAGAATGCCAATATTGTATCATTATGCCTTTAAAAAATCAGTGACTCACATGGTTTTATAAATAAAATGTTATAACTAAAAGTCATAACAGCATATTGTATATGGTATTTGCTAAAAGTGTCATCAGGAAACATGATGTAAAACATCACTAAATAATTAAGGGTATTTGAAAATGGCAACTGATTTTCTTTATCTAATTCTGCTTTAATTCCCCTAACGGGTAATCTATCCTTACATACTTAAAAGACAGTGTATTATCATGTAGCTTTCTCAAGCTAATTTGGCTGATAACAGAAGCTATACAATTTTGTGGACACATAGAGATATGAATAAATAGCAAGCCACAATTCTGTTTGCCTTCTTCCTGGATCAACCTTTATGGCCATAATTTGTACATAACACACACACACACACACACACACACACACACACACACACACACACACACACACACACACACACACACACACACACCCAATTTATGCTATGAGAAATAAAAATGAGCCTTGTATTTTTTGATTATGGTTAGCTATTACACTTGAATCATGATTTGAAAATAAACTAAAGGTGACATATCTATCACGATCAGGCAGCTATAAACTTTTCAAATTACAGATATAATTTGAAGTGAATTTTAATACTTGCCATTGAACCAGGCATCAGAATATATAATTACCACCAGTGCTGGTGGCTCACACCTGTAATCCTAGCTACTCAGGAGGCTGAGATCTGAGGATTGTGGTTCAAAGGCAGCCTGAGCAAGGAAAGTACATCAGACTCTTATCTGCAATAAAACCAGAAAACTGGAAGTGGCGCTGTGGCTCAAGTGTAGAGCCCTGACTTTGAGCTGAAGAACTCAGGGACAGTACCCAGGTCCACAGTTCAAGCCCCACAACCACCACCACCAACAACAAAAAGAATAGGTAATTACCAACAGAGAAATCACTTTGTTATTTCTAAATAGAAAGAAAAGGAAAAAAAAAAACAATTTTCATAAGAAAATGAAGAGATTTCTAAGTTCAATTAAGGAAAAAAAACTAAATTATTTTTCTACCAAAATTGGAAAAATAAAGCAAAGCTAAAATCTGGCCTTGGTGGCTCACACCTATAATCCTGGCTATTCAGGAGGCTGAGATCTGAGGAGTATGGATCAAAACCAGTCTGGGCAGGAAAATTCATGATACTCTTATCTCCAATAAACCACCCAAAAGCCTGAAATGGTGCTGGACTCAAAGTGGTAGAGCACTAGCCTTGTGCACAAAAGCTCAGGGACAAGTGTGCATAAGGCCCTGAGTTCAAGCTCAGGATGTGCCATATATATATACATATATAGATAGATAGATGTGTATATATGTGTGTGTGTGTGTATATCTATATATCTATATGTAAAGTTAAGTCAAACCCAATATAAAAGTCTTTCAGAAAGTCAAGATTTTTTTTTTTTTTTTTTTTGGATCCGGTCATGGGGCCTGAACTCTGGGCCTGGGTGCTGTCCCTCAGCTCTTCAGCTCAAGGCTACCACTCTACCACTTGAGCCACCTTCCCAGTCCCTCAAATTTTTTTAATTAATAAGTTTTTTTTTATTATGAAAATTCTTTACAGAGGAGTTACAATTACATGAGCAAGGTAATGAGTTCATTTCTTATCAAGCATTGCTGCCTCCTCCTTTGTTTCCCTGTACCATCCCTGCTCTCCCATTTCCACCCCCACTAAAGTTGAAAGTTCATTTTTCTACATACGTCTTATACATCTCATTGTTGCAATGGGTCCACCTGTATCCCTATTTAAACAATTTGTTTTTTCCCTTCCCCTCCACAAATTATACCAACATCAAATACAGTAAAAACAGGGGTTATACCGTTGGAGAGGGACATACAAAGCAACAAAGAAATCATCTTATAAATATGTTAGAAACAACAGCAAGAAAGAAAAACCATTTGAGTCCTCATCTTGGGGTTCATTTCACCTAACAGGAACTTGTCTGACCGTTTCTGCTTGTCTCAGACATATACTAGTAAGCAAATAAGGGAAACCATGGGACCTATGTTTCTTTGGGCCTGGCTTACTTCACTTAATATAATTTTTTCCAAGTCTTTCCATTTCCTAACAAATGGGGAAATGTCATTCTTTCTGATGGAGGCATAGAATTCCATTGTGTATATATACCACATTTTCTTGATCCATTCATTTACTGAGGGGCATCTGGGTTGGTTCTATATCTTAGCTATAGTAAATAATGCTGCAATAAACATAGTTGTGCTGGTAGCGTTAGTATGGTCTTGTTTGTGATCATTCAGGTAAATGCCCAAAAGTGGGATTGCTGGGTCAAAGGGGAGCTCTATGTGTAGTCTTTTGAGGAACCTCCATCCTACTTTCCAAAGTGGTTGAACAAGTTTACACTCCCACCAATAATGCAGTAAGGTTCCCTTCTGTCCCTCCAGCATCTGTTGTTATTAGAGTTCTTGATTATAGCCATTCTAACTGGGATGAGGTGGTATCTCAGTGTTGTCTTGATTTGCATTTCTTTTATGGCTAGGGAGGTTGAGCATTTCTTCATGTGTCTATTGGCCATCCTTCTTCTTCAGAGAAGTTTCTCTGTAAATCTTTAGCCCACTTATTTATTGGGCAGTTGTTTCTTTGAGGATTTGTTTTTGGGGGATTTAATTTTTTGAGTTCCAGGTATATTTTAGATATGAGACCCTTGTCTGTTGTATGGTTAGTGAAGATCTTCTCCCAATCTGTGGGCTTTCTATTGGTCTTGCTAGCCATATTCTTTGCCATGCAGAAACTCTGCAACTTCATGCAATCCCACTTGTCCAACCTTTCTTTGATTTGTGGTGTTTCTGGGTCTCTACTAAGAAAATTTCAGCCTGTGCCAAGGAGGCCTAGGGTTTCTCCTATTTTTTCCTGTAATGTTTTCAGAGTGTCTGCTTTGACTCTGAGGTCTCTGATCCATTTGGAGTTGATTCTGGTGCAGAGTGATATATAAGGATCTAGCTTTAGTTTTCTACAAGTGATTAACCAATTTTGCCAGCACCATTTACTGAAGAGGTTGTCTTTCTTCCATTCTATTTTTTAGCTCCCTTATCTAAGATTAGATGGCTATAGGTCTGTGGGTTAATTTCTGGGTTTTCAATTTTATTCCATTGGTCCTGAGGTCTGTT
This sequence comes from Dipodomys spectabilis, assembly GCF_019054845.1. NCBI lineage: Eukaryota > Metazoa > Chordata > Mammalia > Rodentia > Heteromyidae > Dipodomys > Dipodomys spectabilis. The sequence goes on from NW_024870867.1 coordinate 1,318,396, forward strand.
CTTGGGCCAGTACCAAGCTGTTTTGATTACTATGCTTTGTAGTAGAGTTTGAAATTTGCTATTGATATTTCTCCAGCACTCTTCTTTCTGTTATAGATCGTTTTTGCTATTCGGGGTCTTTTACTATTCCTTATGGATTTTTGGATTGCCTCTTCTATTTCCTTGAAGAATGAGGTTGGAATATTGATAGGTAAAGTATTGACATTTTCACGATGTTGATCCTTCCTTCCAATCCAGGAGCATGGGAGCTTTTTCTACTTTTAAAGTTGTGTTTTGATTTCATTTTTCAGGTTTTTAAGGTTTTCATCATAGAGGTCCTTCACTTTTTTTTTTTTTTTGCCAGTCATGGGGCCTGAACTCTGGGTCTGTCCGCTGTCTCTTAGCTCTTCAGCTCAAGACTAGCACTCTACCACTGGAGCCACAGCGCCATTTCCGGCTTTTTCTGTTTATGTGGTGCTGAGGAATCGAACCCAGGGCCTCATGCTTGCAAGGCAAGCACTCTACCGCTGAGCTACCTTCCCAGCCCCAAAGGTTTTTTGTGGGTGGGGGGGTCCGATTGTGGGGCCTGACCTCTGGGCGCTGTCCCTCAGGTCTCAGCTCAAGGCTAGCGCTCTACCACTTGAGCCACAGCACCACTCCGGCTTTTTTCTTTTGGCTTATGTGGTGCTGAAGAATCGAACCCAGGGCCTCATGCATGCAAGGCAAGCGCTCTACCACTGAGCCACTTTCCCAACCACTGTTTTAATTAAGTTAATTCCTAGGTATGTTATTTTTTGTGGAGCTATTTTGAATGGAGTTGCTTTCCTGATTTCAGCCAAGCATTTCTCATTGTTGGCACAGAAAAGTCATTGATTTTTGAGGGTTAATTTTATACCCTGCTACTTTGCCAAAGTGAGAATCAAATTTTTATATAGCTGATAGATATAACCTAATCCTGTAATTTTAATCAAATGACATTAGAAATGGAGGGAAATCTTTATTTCAAAGTAACAAAATAAATGTAACAATACTTTTTAAAATTGCAAGGCAGTTATTTTTAAACTGTGAGCTATATATTAGGGAAAAGTAATTTAATTATGAATTTCTATTTCTTGAGTTAATTATCAAAAATTACAAGCTAAAATGGTAAATATAGGCTAATGTCATTATTATACTAACATTAGTTGTAACTATTAAATCTCTAAAAGGCTATACATATGCACACATATATAATGAAAATAAGTAGGTCAACCCCCATTTTCAGAATTAATATTATTTTATCTTTTATTTTATTACTTTGATTTTTATCATTTTGTAAGTCATAAGGCAATATTTACTTTTCATTTTCATAATATTTGAGGACTCTTCTAATATAAGGAAGTAATCTAGCGAAACTTCCTTTTGAGATTGCTTAAATTTCATCTCTTCAACAAATAAGGTTTATTTTGAACTATAACAGATCAGAAATCCACTTGCTTAACACATTTCTATGTAATAACACATAACATCCTATTTTCTGTACATATGATGTATATACATGTGTTTATTTTCAAATATATATTAGTTATGGATTAATACAAAAATGAAATTGTCTTGATTTGGATAAGCAACATAAAACATGAATGTTGTGCTTAATTTGTTTAGGTTTTCTTTTTCTGTCTATTTTATTTTCCACCCTCCTATTCTTCCCTCCAGGACTTTTAACTTGTGACTTTTAACTTTTGATTTGTGTGCTGTCTTTTTCTTTTTCTAGGCTATGAAATTGCTAATAAATGAATGAAGTTTTTAACTCTTTACAGTCATGTAATCAATCCCCTACAGTCCTAGGTAGTCACCAAATAGCAGTTAGTATAAGCCAATATTGTCTTGAGGACATGTAAATAATGTACATCTTAGTTCTTATACTTTACAGTTATTCATCATAATATTTTGAAATATCACTTGAATTTCAAATCATTTGTAAAGAGGTTCATGCAAGTTGTTGCAAGACATTCTAAATACAAATCATATATAGATTTGATAGTAAAAAAATAGATTATATGGGCAAACTACCCATGAGCTTGCCTAAATTACAATACAGTAAGTTAAAGTGTATAATTACTTTGAAAAGGAAGAATAAAAATGTTCATTTTGAATTTACCTCTGTATGATAAAGAACATCTTTTTTATATGTATACATATATATATATCTTGATTATCTTGTTTACTAAATATTAATCATTCAATCAGCACTGATTTAAACACTAAAACTAACAAGAATAGTGTTATTAGTAGAGAAGATTCTTAATAAAGGTTTTCTTAGTATTACATAGATTACTAAAGCATAACAAAATAACTTTTATGTGAATATATTTTGAATATATCTAGTAAATTTTTATTATCCCCAATATGACAGCCATATGAAAAATGTCTCTCACAAACTGATGAAATTAAGTATTTCTTTAGTTTATAAACTAAATATTGTTTTATGTATGCTTCTTTTCCCCGCTAGGTTTTATTTTTGGGCCCAGGTTACTATACTTGAGATTATTCTAACTTGCTTAGCAGATAGTTTCTAATTTGATACAAATGATACTCAGCTATTACTAACAAGCACCATTTTCAAACAGCACAGAACAAAGTTAAAGTTTTTGTCTTCCAAGGGCAGAGAGAGGTGAAGGTACAGTTGAACCTACTGAGGATGTTTTGGGCGGTATTTTACATGCTAAATGTTGAGTGTCAGAGTCTCAAAAGACTCAGAGTGTCTGGGCTAAATATTCTGGTTTAGGTTTGTAAGTGTTTTCTCACTATGGCATCATTGCTGCTGGTGGGAAAGGTCCATACCCATTCAACTTTAAACGGCAGGAGATCTATCCTACATACTGAGTCACAGGAAGATGAAGATGGCATACCCATGGCTATGAATCAAACAGAAGGGTATACCAGCATTCAGTCATTCCAGGATAGGAATATAGCATCACATTTTATGGAACTGATTTTATTACAATATGGTGAGGATTTAAAGACAAAATTTCCATTCTCTTCCATCCATTTTTGCCTTTCACTTTGGACTTCATCTTGTTTTAAAGATTTTTCAATTGAATTATATATATAGGTATATATATACACACACATATGCTTGTGTGTCTGTGTGTGTAAATTTTTTCTTACTGCAAATATTAAAAATGTTATGGAAATTGGAATTCTCTAAATTCAAGTGTGATAAATTAAACAGCACTTGAACTATTATTCTAATCAAAGAACTTGTACTCTATGAAAAGCATGAAAATACATGTGAGATGCACACAGTATACACTACACTCAGTAAATTATAGTTATCATAGCTATCATCACTCTAAAGCCAGAGGTACACATACTTATGAAGAAAATATACATAGATTGAATGAATTCCCTTAATCAAGATTAGTATCCTTAGCACACATACCCAAAACAGCAGCTGGACACTATTCCAAATATCCACTGGTATACTGCCTATGTTATTTGACTGTAATTAGTTAATAATTTTTAGATATCCCTTTGAAATATCAGAGGAAGATAGCCTGGAAAATTAGCATGCTTTATCTGAAATTTAACACTTAAATTTTAAAATTGTTAGATGTTAAAATGAGTTAGAAATGTCTATAGCAAAGAATCTATTACACAGAAGAATGATTTTGTTTCAGAAGTAATTGAGCAGCTTCCAAGGGAGATAGATGCATGCCCACACCCAATGTCTAACTTTATAACTGTTCTGTTTGTTTCCTTTCATTCATTTGTACCCATGTTAGTCTTGCATCTGTTTATGTACTTGTCTATTATTCATCTACAGGATAACTGCTCAGCAGTCGTTACTTCCTTTCATATCTTTGCTGCATCTTTTGTTTCCATGGGTTGTTCTGGCAATAAAATCATAGAAAAGGGTACAAAGCTTATAAAAGAAAAAAAGAATGCAGTTGGAACATCATGTTTTTACAGCTTGAAGAGGATTATAGCTTATTTCAAAGTTTCTTCAAACATTAAAATGTATTCAGCAAAGTTTAGAGCTCATAGGTATAATGAATTTGAAAATTTTGAGTGCGTGGAATTGAAGAAATGTTTTCTGGAACAGCTCGCTACTGTTTAATCTTGATATGGGAGTATCTTTTGCAATTTTCTTTTTGGTATACATTTTAATAACAGAATTTCATGCAAAGCAGTGAGAGTGATGCTGTACAATTATATGGCGCTTCGTGATTTTATTGTGTGTTTACTCATTCATTATATCCTCTAATCTTTCTAAGTAGAAAATTAGCATCTTCATTTTAAGGTTAAAAAAAAGAGAGAGCATCTCTGCGAAATGATATGAAAGGTCAAAAGGTCAATGAAATTCTGAGGTTAGATGAGGATCTGCATTTACCTGATACCTTTTTTGCTTGGTGGGGGCTAGAAGAATCTTTACAATATAAAGGTGTATCAGATGTTCTGCAAGCCTAAGGGGTGAACTGTGGTTGGGGGAATCTTAGGTTATGTAGTCATAGCTTTATGAGTAAAATTCTATTTATAATTAACCAATATTTTTTTGTACCAGGACATGAAAATTTCTCTTATATATCCAGGGGCTCATGAATCTTTTTTTTTTTCTATTTTTTTCTTTGTTGGTACTGGAGCTTGACCTTGGGGTCTCTGGGTCCTTTGGTCAACTTTTCCACTCCACTGTTGCCCTGCCTCTAGTTCCAGTTAATTAGTGATATAAGTCTCCTGGATTTTTCTGCAGAGGAGGCTGCGAATGGTATTCTTCAGATTTCATCTTCCTAACTAGTTAAGATTATAGGCATGAGCTATGGCATCCTGTCTAGGAGTCTATGAAACCTTTGTATGCCTTGGATTGTGTCATAATGTACTCTTCTCGAACTGATTTTTTGTTGCTGTTGTTGTTTGTTTTGTTTTTCTCAAGTATCTGATTTAGCACGCTAGGTTTGGCCTAAAATAATTCTTAATTTATTTTCAGCAAATGAATTAAAGATTACAAAACTAATTCCAGAAATATAACTTCATGCATCACCAAACTAGTACTTGTGTTTGTGAAAACTTCATATATTGCATAAGATCATTTGTAGGTTATCAAGAATAGTATTTGCTTATTAGAACACTTGTTTATTTGTTCAGTAAGCTTCATAAGTATAAGTATAAAAACATAAAAATAATTCAAAGGCTATTTCAATTTTCCTTTTTTTCAAATTCAAGGCCCATTAATCTCCAAACATAAAATTCCTTAAATTTTGATAAGCATGATGAAAGAAACCAAAATAATCATTCTACCATCCTTGTTTGCTGTCTAGACTTGGTTCTTAGGACAAGGATCTCATTCTGAATGATAAAAAATACTCCTTTGCTTTGGAACATAAAGGATTTTTCAGATTTAGAAAATTCTAAATTATTTCAGTAAGTGCCAAAGATCATCACTAAACCATTTACGATAGGTTATGACTTTCAAAATAAGGCAGTATCAGAAAAACAGTAATGGCGTTATCCCTCTGGTTAGCCTGATCATTATGATTGAAATGTAGTTGGTGAAGGAGATTATTAGAAGATTAGAACTTAAAATTCAATCCATATAGCAATGGGTTCTAGGTGTTGTTGTAGTTGTTTGAGAATAAAAACCACTTTTTACATCAAAACAAAAAAAACAGAAAAAAATCAGAAAACAATATTCCAAGTCTTTTTGTTGATACACAGAAATAATAAAACAACCTGATCCTATAGTTTTACTATATATGTTTATTTAAAATGTACAACCTAGGGAGGCTGACATCTGAAGATTGTGGTTCAAAGCCAGCCCTGGCAAAAGTCCATGAAACTCATCTCTAATTACCACTTTAAAAAAAGCAAAAAAACAAAAAACAGATGTGGAGCTGTGGCTCAAGTGATAGAGCACAAAAGCCTTGAGCAGAAAAGTTAGGAACATCACATAGACCCTGTATGCAAGCTCCATGTCAGATACTAAAAAACAAAACAAAACAAAACCCCAAAAAACATTCCTGAAAAAGAAAGAAGGAAGAAGTTGAAAAAAATATCACACAGTAGAAACACACATTTCCTGCCTTTCTTCATTATTTATATATTGCTAATACCTGCTCCTCTGCCCAGTAATCAGAAAACACTGCTCTACCAAATTTTTTTCATTATCTCTCCTTGTTAAGTTACTTCCACAACTCTACAACCTACTGTTGTTAAAGAACTCCTAAATAATATCCCAATGGGAGGTTCCATGTAAAGGACATTTCTAAGGTAACTATGCAGTGTTTGTGAAAAAAAAATCACTGAATGTTAGCAACATAGTTGGTGTGCATCCCAAACAACTAAGAAGTGCTAATGTTTAACAATTGCATGTTTGCTTGAATGTTGTCTTTGGAGTTATTAAACTATCAGTAAATGACTAGTAGAAAAATGATTTTTATTTTGGTTCTGGCATCCAGAGTTTTACCAAGAAACCTAACCCCCTACTTCCTTATCAGACATCAGAGCTGTCACTATGGTAAAATGACTCCTGAGTAGAAACAAACTACTTTCTTCTTTCAAGCTTCTCAATGGGAAAATGTCAGAAAGTGCCCCCTTACCTTTTGTTCCTTCTCCTAAAGAAAGGCATTCTGTGAAAAGACCTAACTTCTGCCATTTGGGTCTCCTATTTACTTGGCAGCAATAAAAAGAGAAAAAAGCAAGTGGCTGGAAGAAGCAACTTCCCTGCTATGAATTCCCGTTCTTATTGTCATCTTTTGGTTACCAAGTAATTAACTCTTAATAAGCTAAGTGTCAGGGAAGCGTTAGAGTGATTAATGAAAGTTGATTGCTGGTTATATAACAAACTCAGTGGTCTGTGAAAATTTTCTTATAGTCTCCATAATGAATTTGTAGAACCTGGAGTTAATTACTTCATAGACCTTTCTGTCTTTGTCAAGTAGTTACAATCATACGTAAGGTCTTTTTGGCCATTCAGCTCTGTTTCTTGTTTGACTTTCACATATAAATGCCTACTAGTGACTAGCTCAAGTATTATCAATAATTAATTAGCCTCCAGAATGTTAATTAAATATAAGAGCTTTCTTCTAACCTAGCTTCATGGACATCTGGTAAATATAAGTGCTTTTTTTATTGTTATAAATGATAATATTTGGCTGGGCACCAATGGCTCATGCTTATAATTAAAGCTATTCAGGAAGCTGAGATCTGAGGGTCAGAGATCGAAACCAGCATGGGCAGGAAAGTCCATGAGATTCTTAGTTCCAATTAATTACAGAAAAATCCAGAAGTGGCAATGTGGCTCAAGTATAGAGTGCTAGCCTTGAGCAAAAAGTGCTCAGGGATAGTCTCCCAGGCCCAGAATTGAAGCCCCAGGGCCAGAAAAATAAATGATAACATTCATTTGTATGAATGGTATTTATAAAATAAAAATTCATAATGTAAAAAGCAATGATTGGCCAACTATTTCTCCCTCAGCAGTTCAAACCTAATTTCTCCTACCTAAGATTTTCACCTTATCAGTGGCTATCCATCATCCTATAAAGAATAGTTCAATATCCTGAGCTATTTTGAGTATGTGAAGAAAGATTCTACATAAATCTTACCATATTACAATTAACTGTGAACATTTTTCTAAACTCCAATAAGAGCCACAATAAAAATGACATATAAGTAATACCATACAGCATTTTTATTTGTCATAAAATTGTTTTTAAGAAATAAGCTGACTTTAGAATGGAGACTTAGCTAAGTGATAGTGTTCTTGCTTAGCACAAACAAGACCCTGGTTTCAATCACAAATACGACAGAGACAGGGGGCTGGGATTTAGTTTTAGCCTCTTACAAACACAGAAAGAAATGTTAAAATCCATCCTTTTCTTTTCTTTTCTTTTTTGGTGCTGGTCCTGGAGCTTAAACTCAGGGCCTGGGTGCTGTGCCTGAGCTTTGGTACTCAGGGCTGGTCCTCTACCACTTGAGCCCCAGCTCTACTTCTGGCTCTTTGGTGGTTAATTGGAAGAATCTCATGGAATTTCCAGCCTGGGCTGGCTTTGAACTGTGATCCTAAGTCTTGGCCTCCTGAATATGTAGGAATACATATGTGAGGCACTGGCACCCAGCTAAAATTATCTTTTTATTTAACCGAATTTGAAAATACTTACTGGTGATTTTTATTTGAAAGTAGGAAAATAATTTCAGTGAATACGTGAAATTTATTTGTCTAGATTCCAAGAAATTTATAAATATACCAGGATACCAGGAGAGAAAGGACAGCATTGCAGATATACTATGCAATATACAATGAAAAAACATTAAGAAAAATAAACAGTTAAAAATGACTACAAATGATTGATTAAGAGAATTTCTGGATGTAATAAATAACCTGCAGGAATTTATGTATTTCAATACATTTTATAAAAAGGCTATGGGGGGGGGGAATTAACATTCTTTGCCCCATATTTATTAGGTAGATGAATGTGAAATTCTCAGACAATTCTATTCTTGAAATTCCTGACCAGCCTACAGGCTGACAATTTTCCTTTACAGAAACCAGTCTCTGGTGCTACCAGTGCTGATCTCCTCCAGCGTAGGATAAGCTCTCTTTGAATGATCAGAATAGGGCATGCACTAGGATGGATAGCTCAGCCAAACTGAAAGCCCTATCAGGACAGGGCAGCAGTAGGCCGCTTGTCCTTACACAGTCCTGAAAGTGACCCCACATATGGTCTTATACCAGGTAAGAGGTAGCTCTGGCCCTGCTTTGGTTTAGCTTCTCTTGCTCACAGGAAAGATCACAAATCATGACAGGTTTTTTTTGTGCTTGAGAATCAGATTACTGTTTGTCTGGAGAGCTAGCTGTGAGCCTTGCTTCTCTCAGGAATCTAGGTCAGAATCCATCCAGTAATGCCACCAGGCCCTTCAAAGCAATATCTTACATTGTGGAAATACTTTGAGCAAATCCTGACAGTTGTTCATAAATTATATTACAACCTGAAGGGAGAAAAAGTTATTCAGTCCCTCATCCTTTTTTTTTTTACTCCAGCTTTTCATAAAGTAAGTCATAAAATTTAATGGGTGACCTCAGAGCAAGGTCATAGTTCTTAAATTCAGACCTTTCATAACCTCCAAGTCAATAATAATAATGGAAGATGATGTTAGTGCTTCTCAATTCAATAGAAATGTCAGCAGCAGTTAATATACAGGAACCACATCCAAATATATGGAAGCTTTTCCTTAAAAAATATATGAAGTTTTCTGGGTGCCCCTGAAACACTGCAAATATTTAGAATTTGAACTTTATGTAAGTTGTAAGCACACACAGATTTGATAACAGAGGTGAAGGAATGAAAATTACGGATGGAAAGGAAAACAATTGAGGGAACACATTTTTAAAGGTAGTTTCTGAAATTAAACATATATAATGAAACAATTTAAGTGCAAATTTAATTTCCTTAGTTTTAGCTGATTTTCATTCTTTTCTTTTTTTTGGTGCTGACACTGGGGCTTGAACTTTCGGCCTTCTGTTCTCGGTTGGCTGCTTTGCCTCTCCCATCACATAAGGACAGAGTAAAGATGGCCGACTACATACCAAACAGGAAAAAATTGTGAGAAATATATCTTATGTAATAGTAACTCAGTTTTCACCATTTTTAATGGTAGTCTGCATAGACTAGAATAGTCCTAAAGTTTCAGCCATAATTATTACAGAATGACTCTCATTAACTTTACTACTTTTGATCTCTCGTGTATGGAGTAAGTCTCCATAGGTATTTTTTTTTTCAGTTGTTTCCCACCCCTCCCTCCAGGGGAATACACTATATCGACATACTTGCACACACACACACATGCACACACACACACACACACACACACACACACACATTCACACACACTGGGTTGATTTCAGGAATAAGAAAAGACTATATGTTAAAGGAAACATCCTGCTGAAAACTCTAATTATAGTTATTAAGCAGTAATGTCAGGTAAGGAAGATAGGGTTTTAAATGTAATTGGTTAAATAGAAATATAGCAATAGAAATGTAAAAACATGTTTAATTACAATTTACTGTAATATTGAGAGAAGGGAATTGGACAAGCCAGGTGAACAGAGATAATGAATATCACAAACTGTGATTCTGAACAGGAAGTGAGGAGCTTGTCCCTCGATGGCTTTCAGCATTTAAACATTGAGATTTTGTTGGCAAGACAGATGATATAATGAGTTAAAGTAGCTCAGGCATTCAAGCGTTAAACCATCATAACTAAAGGACAAATTTTATATGAATTTACTGATAAAATTATAGTAAGTTCATCCATTTAACACAATTTCATGAAAAGAATATGTTGGCCAGATAGAAGTGAAAATGAAACATGGATAATTATTCTTAGTTGTAAATAGGAACTAGCACTCTGGTTATAAAATTGGCTTCTTTAAGGATATTTCTTGGCTGGTCTATCTGCCATGTTTAAACTTTGGTCAGCCCACGGGTCTCAATACAATACCACTGGAGTGGAGTTGTTACATTAGCACGTTTAACAAACAAGATGTAAACGTGAAGCTCAGTATTTATTGATGTTGCTTTAAATCTTTCACATCTAATCTTGACAATAACTTTACACTACCATTTAAAAATGATTGGCCAAGGGTGTACAGGTGCAGAAGTTTTAAATGCCTTATCCAATAGCACACAGCTGGAAGAGCCCAAATAGAAAAGGACATCATTGTGCACCCATGTTTCCAGTCACCATGATGAACTGCTGGTCACACTGAGTTGAAAATGCTTGACCTTGACCCCACCATCTGGGTTGAAAATGATATATAATTCACTAAGAACTGAGTAACGAGCTACAAAACAACATTACTACATTTAAAAATTATTCTCAATATTTTGGTTTTGTTATTTTTTCCTTGTTTCCTTTTTTGGCTAAGAAACAGTATAAGTTTAGTAAATGTGGCTCAGAAATTAGACCTCTTAGAGAGTTTTTACTCCTCAACTTTATTGAGTTACAATGAGAAAATAGTTAATGTGCATAACATGGTGTTCTGGTACATGGTTCTAAATTGTGAAATGATTACCATAATTACACTAATTAATATACACCTCTCATATTTATGTTTTGAGTGTGGATATATGGTGAGAATTGTGAGACTTATTTCTTTAAAAAATTCAAGAAAGTAATACATTATTAATAATTATACGTCTGTACACTATTATTATTGTTATTGATTATTGATTATTGATGGAACTGTAGTTTGAACTCAAGTCCTTGCATTTATTCTGGTTGCCTTCTTAGCTGGTGCTCTACCACTTAAACCATGCCTCAGCACAGATATTTGCTGGTTATTTCGGATGACAGGATGCTGAATCAGATTCACATTTTAGTTTCAACAAATTAGAAGCTAGGCTTAGATTACTCAGCAACTCTAAGTCTTAGTTTGCTGATATCCATATTAATTAGTGTAATGATCACACATCATCTAAGTGATCATAATACCATATAAAGAACTGATTACCTGAGCAAACCCACACTTTATATGCAGTGTTATTGCTTCAAGCTACTTCTAAACATTTGAAAAGGGTTCTGAATATCCCAACCTGTGTTTCCACCATTGTTTCCCCTGTATTTCCTCCAAAGCAATTACTACAATGTGTGGACAAGTTTAACTTAAAAGTAAGAAAAATTAAAATCACAATTTCACAGAGGTTTTTCCTTTTCCGACTACATCTTAAGCCTTTCTCCAAGGCCCTATAAATAAGTCTCCTGATGGTGAATATTCTAAAAAAAAACTGATGACTTCCTCAGAGTTAACAATGTCATGAAAACAACTGGGCTCAACTTTTATCTGTGGCCAGGCAGCCAGTTAGAAGCTGAAGGAAGTTCCACAATTAATCCATTATACTAACAATATTAAAAATACAGACATTCTTCAAGTAAAAGATTTTTCAGGCTGGGTGGGGGGACAAAAAGTCCCCAGGCCAGCTGGGCTACATAATGAGTTCAAAGCCAGTCTGAGCTACACAGTAAGACTTTGTGTGGACAAACTAAGGGTTGGTGATCTAGCTCAGAGTGCTTGCCTAGCATGGGCAAGTCCCTTGGTTCAATATCAAGGAACACACACACACACACACACACACACACACACGCACACACGCACACACACATACACACACACATGCACACACACACACACAGCACACATACACATACAACACACTGCTTTCGAAAGAAAAGAAGATTATGAAAAAAATAGTAAAGACTGATGTAAAATATAATACAATGAACTCCAAGAGTGATATCAACCTAAATAAATTAGGCTTCTCAATATTGCTCTTCATTCGTGGACTTAAGAATTATTTGTAAAAAAAAATAAATAAACTTGAAAAGTCTCATTGAAAGGTAGATACAAAGTCGCAAACAATAATTAAAACAGTCTCAATTTTAAGACTTGAAAACATAAAATAATTTAATTAGGGATATTTTAATGATTAAAATATTTTAACATTAATCACCCTCCTATTGCGACTACACATAATGCAATCAGCAGAGTCAAGTCAATAGTTGTATACCCTTATGATGATAAAGACCAAGACACAGAATTCAATTAAACACATTTCATCTACTCAAAGCACTTCCCTTGGCCCCTAATTAAGTGTGAAGAAAAAGAATAAAGAATTTTTGAAATCTTTTCAGAGAATCATAAAACATGAAGCATATCCAGAGATGACTGAGAAACTCTTAGGCTGTTGTAAAGATAAAAGTGAGCAATAAGATGAAAAGAATACTCCTGCCCAAGACTTTCACACTTACAATTATTAATCTCCATACATTCTAGCTTCTATTATCTTGTGACATCCTACTGCATGTGAGACACAGTGAACAAATTTCAGTCTCTATTTTCTTGACTTTTCTGGCTCTTGTGGAATAGCTGTTATATCCGACATTTTTGCTTCTTTTTATTTTGTGTGTGTGTGTGTGTTTTTTATTGTAAAAATGCTGTACGGAAGGGTTACAGTTACATGAGTAAGGTAATAAGTACATTTCCTATCTAGCACAGTTACCTTCTCCTTTGTTTTTCCCTTACCATCTCTACCATCCCTTCTTTTTTTTTTTTTTGGATGTTTTTTATTGTAAAAATGTTGTACAAAGAATGACATTGCCCCATTTGTTAGGAAATGGAAAGACTTGGAAAAAATTAAATTAAGTGAAGTAAGCCACGCCCAAAGAAACATAGGTCCCATGGTTTCCCTTATTTGCAATAACTAGTAAATGTCTGAGACAAGCAGAAACGGTCAGAGAAGCTGATATCAGGCAAAATGAACCCCAAGATAAGGACTCAAATGCTTTTTCTTTCTTGCTATTGTTTTGAATATATTATAAGATTTTTTTTGTTGCTTTGTATGTCCCTCCCCCAGGGTATAACCCCTGTTTTCACTGTATTTGATGTTGGTGTAATTTGTGGAGGAGAAGGGAAAAAAAACCAACTGTTTAAATAGGGATACAGGTGGACCCATTGCAACAATGAGATGTACAAGACATTATGTCGAAAAGTGAACTTTACAACTTTGGTGCGGGGTGGGTGGGAAGGAGAGAGTGGTGGGAGGATTGGGAAGGGGAGATGGGAAGGGATGGGAAGGGGAAACAAAGGAGGAGGTAACAATACTTGATAAGAAATGTTCTCATTACTTTGCTCATGTAATTGTAATACCTCTGCATGGTATTTTCATAATAATTTTTTTAAAAGCTGTACAGAAGGGTTACGGTTACATGAGCAAGGTAAAGAGTACATTTCCTGTGGAGCATTGTTGTCTCCTCCTTTGTTTTCTTCCTACCAACCCTTCCCTACCACCTCCACCATCCCTTCTTTTCTGTTCTCTTTTTTCTCTTCCTGTCTTTTTTGGTGGTACTGGGATTTGAACTCAGGACCTTGTGCTTGCTCAGCTTGCTCATGATAGCCTTCTATCATTCCAGCCTTGCTTCCTTCAATGCTTTTTTGCTGGTTATTTTGGAAACACAACCTAGTGAAATTTTCTGTTGTACTGGTCCTAAACCATAATCCTCCAGATTTTAGTCTTTTGAGCAGTTACTACACTTGTGAGCCACCAGTGACCAGCTACAGATTCTTACTTTTATTTCCTCATTCTCTTAGCCCCTCCACATTCTTCATTGATTCTTCCTTCTAACTCTTGTTTCCCATTGCATTTGAATTTTTTTTTTTTTTGTCATTCATGGGGCTTGAACTCTGGGCCTGGGCATTGTCTTCAGCTCTTCAGCTCAAGGCTACCACTCTACCACTTGATCCATCGCACCACTTCCGGTTTTCTGAGTGGTTAATAGGAGATAAGAGTTTCATGGACTTTTCTGCCCAGGCTGGCTTTGAACCATGATCCTCAGATCTCAGCCTCCTGAATAGCTAGGATTACAGGTGTGAGCCTCCGGCGCCTGGCTTGCATTTGGCTTTTAAAGAATTTGCTTATTGGCATATTCACTGAACATTTATTTTCTAATAAATTATTTTTTGAATCTGCTTATAATCTTTTTATAAATCATTTGCATTTACTGTCATTTTTCCTTAATTATGGATTTCTTCATTGACATTTTTTTCTTGTTTCCTAGTCCTCCTTCTGCTTTTCAAATGCATTGTTCTTTCTTGTTGCTTGTATTTTATATGAACAAATATATGAAATAAATGTGTGTATGTGTGTGTGTGTTCCCCTTAGGGCTTATATTCATATTGTTTTTTGTTTTTATTTTCAGATCTCAGTTCAGTATGTCAGTTTATGAATACAATACATCTTGATCAGTTTCACTCTTTCCATCATTCTTCTTTCATCTCTCCCAATTCCACACATTCTTTCAAGTTACCTGGTTCCATTTCAGATATATATATATATGATTCACCCACCATTCTTTTCTCCAATCAACTATATCTCCTTCCCTTAACTTCTACTCTTCCAGACAAGACAAATTTCATCTTCCTATCATTCATTTGTTACACATTTAATTGTGCAAAGATCTTACATCTTAGAAACCCACCCCTCCATGGACCACTGTGTGTGTGTGTGTGTGTGTGTGTGTGTGTGTGTGTGTGTGTGTGTGTTGGTCCTGGGTCTTGAACTCAGAACCTGGCACTGTCCCTGAGCTTTTTCACTCAAGGCTAGTGCTTTATCACTTGAGCTCTGTTCCCAGTTCTTTGGTCATTTATTGGAGATAAGATTTTCACAGACTTTTCTATCCAGGCATTCTTTAGATACTAACTTCTTAAATAGCTAGGTTTACAGGCATGAGACACTGGTTCCAAGCTCATATACCAGTTTTTAATCAGTTTGATTGTGTAATATTGATTTTCAAATCATGAATGCTTACTTTTCCTCTTCCCTAGTCCTTATGTAATATTCCCTCTAAGCACCACGTGAGGTACTCCCTTTGAAGTTTCACTATTTTACATTCACTTCCACTCTAATATTTTTGCAACTTCATTTGTATGTTTTAAAATTTTCAAAACATAGGTATTTATAATTTTTCTGTATTATAAATGTAGTTTATTTCTATTGGTACATTATATTTTTATTTAAATTAAGAATTAATAATTAGTATGAATTAGGCACATGTTACATTTAATGATGGAGGAATAACTAAAGATACACTTGGAGAGAGTACAGAAGAAATTTACAGATAACCAAAATTAGAGTGAAATACAACAGAACACTGTCTGATGCTTTGCCCTATAGCTTTCTTGCATAATCCAAGAACACTTAATTAGTTCAAATGTGTTTGACTAGAAGAGAACAATGGCTAGAGGGTGAAAGGAATGGGAGGAAGCAGCCCAGAGGTGGCAAATGCTGTGGTTCCTGAATGGTTGGTCACAAGTGTCATGGAAACCCATGTGAGTACAAGCAAGTCTATGTACAGGAGGGGCTTGACGTTTGCTACAAATGAAGTAAGAGACTCTTCACAGTTGATTCAATTTTCTCATGTTACAAAAGGAAATAGTGAACACATGGAAGAAATAAAACAGAATACACAGCCCTAAGGTAAGTATGTTGCTTCAGCTAGATCCACTTGTCCAAAACAAAGTTTTCATTAATCCCAAGAAAATCTACAGCTATTAAAGCAAATTATTTGGAGTCACTTCTTTTAAACCAAGAAATGTTTAACTCTGAAAAGTGGATTTAAACCTTGCTCTAATTTTCATGTAGTATTCAAATTTATTTATCTATGAAATTTGTTCAACAGACTCAAAGCAAATTATCACAGAATATATCTTTTTAAAGCTCTATACAATTTCCTGTTGAACATGACATAAAAATTCCCTGGAACATCCATCTCTTTCCTATCTGCAGTAAAGCATGTATTTCCAAATGGGCACTAATTGTGTCTGTCATATGTAATGAAGTTTCTCATAGAAAGAAATTAAATACAAACAAATAGAGAAAAGTACAATTATGTGCAGTAGTTATTGAATTGTAAGGGTTTGTTTTATATATTTATAAGGAAGGATTTTTTTAAATGCAGCACTTGTACTACAGTGAATTTTGCTAAATTAATCTCAATTAAATTATTGCATTAATTAAAAATCTAGTAAATTCTCATCCAGTACTCATTGCCGTTGAAATTGTCTTATATAAGTGAATCATATGAGGCTCACAGTGAATAGGTCTGAGACTTTATAGAAAACAACCAGAATTTCTGATATTGAGGAAATTCACTGGAACATCAAAATTACCCAAATGATTTTTGTTCCTTTCCATTGCTCTTAAAAAGAAAGCCTTGGCTCAATATTAAATGGTATTTCTCAATTCCATAAGCATCTTACTACTAAACTAAACACATTTCAAATTGGTGATCACTTTCACATTCTAGGTTTGCAATTATACATGTCCTGACTTTGAAATTTTATTGAAGATAAAAACAGATTAAAGCACACACACACACACACACACACACACATACACAATTCTGAATTTTCTTAGGAAAGAAATCTATCAAAATAAATAATTCATGTTGGGATGGACTGAAATCTAGTCTTTTAGGAGGTGCCAACAGATGGTTTACATTTATAGAATGCACACTTGCTGACTTCCAAACAGAAATTAAAATTCATAAAGTATATCATTAGGACTCCTTATAAGCAACATTATGTTTGTGATATGAATTTGGATTTTCACAGGTGAACAATTTTCCATCATAATTTTACCCAGACCATGTGAAACAAGTTGTTTTCCGATTACTAATCAAACTCTGGGGGTGATCACCTAGCCTCATAAGCCAGGAAGTTTAGGATTAGATGACACTGCTGTTTTCATGAGACTCATCACTGTACAAGAACTCTTCAGCATTTTTCGTCATTAAAGTAATAGACATTATTACTACTAATAGAATATGGCAGTGACTCTAGCCTTCATTACCTACTACATCAGTTAGGTTAGGAATTTTCTACCAATATAATTAAGAGAATCCAGCTTACTAAAGGTCAGGTAAGTAGGCATTTCCCTCCCCCGCCTCTTCATTTTAGCAACTCTTTGGCTTAAGTGGGGTCACTGAATACCATGAAATTATAGTAACGTTTCATTTTTAGTGAACCTTGCTACTAACCAAAATGTTAACATTTAACTTGGATAAACTTGTGATTAAAACTTGCTTTAAGCCCATGAAAAGAGATGATTCATTGCTCATTAAGATTTTTTTTCTACAGAATAGTACAGTGGAATATTGTCAATTATACATTTAGTGAAAAAAGGGAGTCGTAAGAATCATTAAAAACCAAACCAGACTGAGATTTTTAAATAATTTGAGGATTGTGGTGTGCTCTACCAAGATAATAACTGATAAAATCCATTTAGAATAGCAGTGTTTATGTGTTGAGTTTGTAAGAAAATCAAAGAAGCTAAATGGATACTGATTAGGTTATTGAATCCAAGTTTTAATTAGTTTAAATTTTTTCAGTAAATTATTTTCATGTCCTTTTTCAACATTTTGGGTTCCCTAATGACAAAATAATTTAGACAAATATTACAATGGCAAAAAAATCTGTCCTTGTCAGTTTCAAAAAGTAAGATAGAAAAGAAAGAAAACTAGTAGTATGTTAGTCTGGACCACTGCTTTTCAATCAATAAGTTTAATGATACATACGCAGTCTCTTCATATTTTTTTCATCAACAATCCAAATCATTGCTGGCAAATATAATATTCTCTTTTGCAAACATTAGTTGTCATACTCCTTGAGCTGAAGAGGAAAAAATGTTTTAGATGTATCTATCTAACAAACATACATAAAACCTACTTTGGGTTTTTTTTTTGTTTTTTTTTTGCCTTTTTTTTGAAACCTTTAGGTTGGCATTGGGAAGGAGAAGGAAGACATTATATATAGACTCCTCAAGAAATCCATAATCAATTTAATATGTGCTGTATACAGGATCAGATATAAAACAAGATAAGAAAAATACTCTTTCCCTTAAAATGGCCAAAAGAAGGAAACCAAAATATAGTTTATACAGATTTAACTTTTAGTGTTTTAATAGAGAAATAATGCCCTAGTAACAGATTTACATTTGTAGTAAATGAATTAATTATTCCAAGCTTTCTGTCTGATTCTTTTTAATTGTTTTTGGTAGCACAGGGTTTGAATTCTGGCCCTTGGGCTCACTAGGCTTATTCTTCCACTTGATCCAGGCTCCTGCCACTTTTTAGATAAGATCTTGATGGTTTTTTTTGTGCATGTTGACTTTGGGCTGTGATCCTCCTATCTGCAGCCCTCAGTGTGATTATTTCTCAAGACATCAAGTATTCTGACAGCTTATATTTCCCATTATTTCTTAAAAGATAATTGACATTAAATGTTGTTAAAAGTACAAAGCAGAAGTAAGTTCTTCTGGACAAATCTCTGCAATTGGGCAACTTTTAAAACTATACAAGAACAAGACCCTTTGTTAGGAATGGTTGATAAGGATAAAATCTCAGGAGGCTGAGATCTGAGGATCATGGTTCAAAGCCAGCCCTGGGCAGGAAAGGCCATAAGACTCTTATATCCAATAAAACACTCAGAAAACTGGAAGTGATGCTGTGGCTCAAATGGTAGAATGCTTGCCTTGAGCTGATGAGCTGAGGGACAGCGCCCAGGCCCAGAGTTCAAGCCCCATGACCGACAAAATAAAAGACTGTAGACAAATAACTTTACTCTGGTTTAGCATGGGGCTGGCCATTGAGGGGATTTGCAAGTTTATACTTATCTTTGGTCTCCAGACAGATTGGGATAAATCCCGAACTGTGGAAAGAATAATAAAAAACGTGGATTTCATTTCTCCTGGTTTAAGTGAAGAGATATGAGAGCATCTGTGACTTTCCATTAAGTATATCAGCTCCCCAGAGAATGGTATATCATTTGAATGTTTGGACTAGCCAAGGAAATCCAAGAATCCAGTGGTGCTGAGTGGTGCAGTTCTGTATATTTATTTACAGAATAGATCATTTATGAATTTATAAAAAATATGGTTTGAGTACTTGTGCTCCCCCCCTCTAGTTAATACATTGAAACCAAATCTCTAATGTGATAATCAAACTAGATTAATTTTCGACAAAATGAACTAAATGCAAGTAGTTCTGAGATTTTAAGTACTCTCTTCCTTTCAGTTTTTTGCAGTCTCCTTCTAGATTAATGTTTCTACTACCTTACAGCTGCATTCTCCTTAAAGAGTTTGGTTTTGTTAGGTACAATATTTTGAGAGGAATCTGCATTTAATTCATTTTGTCAGAGATTAATTGACTTACCACTGGCTGCTGAGTGATAAGGGAAGAAAAATCCATCTTATTCTATCTATTTTCAAATAGAATTGTTCTGACAATGAATCACTTTACACAGTTAGTCTTTCTAATGTGCAATGTCCAAACTTTTGGAGGACTTAGCCACCTGCTTTCCCCTTCAGCTTCTTTCCTAGTTGTTGTCTTGATGTGTAAGAACCATGATGGCCTAAGTTACCTGCTGGCTACATGAGATGTTCTTAGTGTCTCCCTGGGCATCGACCTTGTTTGCACAGGGAGCCTTGCTAAGCTTCAGAATAGAGGTCCAGTTCATTGGAGCTAGTCTGACCATCATTGAACATTCCACCCTAGATCCATTCCTGTCTGAATGTTTCACCTTCATCTTCTCAGACTGACGTTGGCAAATAACCCTGTGGCAAGTGCCTGACTGAGCTAACAAGTCTTTTAAGCTAAGGATAGTGATGGCCGTTGGTTTCCATCTGTCAGTCCATTCAAACTGCATGGGTAACTGCATACTTTGTGAACAACAGTTTATTTCTTGCAGTTCTGGTCTCTAAAATGTCCAACATCTCCCTAAGTCTCAACCTAAAGGCATCAATTGCCTTTTGCCTCAACATACAGCTCAAATTTCTAGGGCTATTGTAGATCACTATTTCTGAATCATTCCCTTTTCCCTCTTGCCACATGGTCTCTGCAGGTTTCTCCTACCTCCAGCACCCTATGCCTGGCTAAATACTACCTGCATATTATGAGTCAGTCCAGACAGTACCTCCTCCAGTACATTCTTCCAGATTGATGAAGTGGATCAGAATTGGAAATGCAAGTCCCTTTCTTGTTCTCGGGTACTCTTTTCAACAAGGTTGAGCAACTATGTCTTATTTTTTATTGGCTTACATTAGTTACATAGAAAGGATTTTCAATAGTTAAATTTTCATACATGTTTACAATCAGTTCCAATCTCACTTTTCTCTTAAGGTTGATAGATTTTGGGAAAAGTTAAGGACAAGATTACAACGATGAAATGTACAAGATGGATGCTATGTTGAAAAACGAACTTTACAACATTGGGGAGTGTAGTCATGGAGATGGGAGAGGAGGGATGGTAAGAGAAAGACAAAGGAGAAGGCAACAATGCTTGATAAGAAATGTACTCATTATTTTGCTCATGTAATTGTAACCCCTCTGTATGGTATTTTCACAATAAAAAACTTATTAATAAAAAATAAAAATAAATAAACAAATAAATAAATAAAGTTAAGGACAAGATTTGCCTTCAAAGCAGTCCTTGAACTTCCTTTATACCTTAGGTGACTTTAAAAAAAGCATTTGTGTTTAGCAAAAGATGTCTTTATTTTTCTTTTCTTTTTGGTGGTATTGAAGTCTAACTCAGGGCATTACATTTATTATAGCGGCAGTCTATCATCTGAACCACACATTCAACCTTCTTATGCTTGAGTTATTTTTTAAGATAGGGCTCACATTTTTGCCAAGTAATGGCCTGTACTTATGCTTCCCTTGTAATAGGATTATAGGTACACTCTACCACAAGCTTATTTGTTGACAGAGAGGTCTCATTTTTTTTTTTCTCCAGATAGATTAAACTTCAGTCCTCCTGATCTCAGCTTCTTGAGAAGCTGGTATGAGTCACTGTCTCCAGTCTAAAGTCCTTTATTTTATATAAATTTTAACAAAGGGAAATTATAGCAAATGGTGAGATATCTACATTACCAAGTAATAAGTGAATAATTATTCTTAATTAATAGCAGGGCTTTTATAGGAAGGGAGAATAAGTTCTGACATCTGAGCTTCATATGCTTTATAGTGGGGATATGAAGATTCTGTAATGGTAGCAGCCTGTATGGTTGGAAGTCCATGTGTTGGGAGTAGAGTTGTATTGTTGAGACTTAGGAGTTTGCACAGCTGGAGTTATAAAGGTCCACATGATTAACTGATGACTCACCTTGAGCTGCCACTGATGAAGTGAGAGATTAAAAGTCTTGGGACAGTTATTAGCAGATAACACTCAATTGGCTGCTTTCTGTTGTCTTATTTATTGCATGATGGTATGGACAAAGGAAGGAACAATACAAGACTGATTTAATTTTATTATCTTTCTTTTTATCTTTCTTTTTTATCATCTTTTTTATTTTCCTTGAAGTGGTTTCAACTCAACATATCTGTGGGCATGATGCATCTTGATCAATGGAAAGATTAAGTTTTAACCACTTTATCAAGTATTTCTCTGAATTTGCCAAACCACATACTCTCAGTGTGGCCTTGACTTTCATGTTCTACATTAAGTAGATCCTACAGAGGAATGAAAAGACATGCTTGAAGGAACTCCAGTTGCCTGATTGTGACAGACTTGCTAACACCTCTATCTGTTCAATGGTCCTGAGAGGGATCTTTAAAAGATATTGATTAAATGCAGGTCATATGAGAGAGTATGTCCTAGAATTCAGGATCAACCCTTGTGATTGGAAGAAATCACTAATGACAGGGTATAAATCTGAAAAACAAGTATCTTTTTGTTTTCCATTTGTGACAACTAATTTAAGTCACCAAATAATGTCTCATTATTTCTCTTGTGTGACCTGCCTAGATGTCACAGGGAGAGTAAGCATCCTGGAAACCTTATGGAGAGAAAGCAGATGATATGTCCAAGAATTATAGCCTGGGCAGCAGCAACGTGAGCCCACCACCTTGGGTATTTCAGGACACTTATGTAATGAAATAACCACTACCCTAACAAATATCAGTAAGAGTATAAAGCTGCCATGTTGTGCCCAACAAATGCACAGAATTGAGGGGGGAAAATGTTGTGATGGTTATTTTAAGCCACTCAAATTTGAGATGGATGGGTTGTTCTACAAAAGAAAGAACTAAAATAGGAATTTTACCAGATGTAGGGCTGTAAGTTGCAACGGAACTTAAAAATGCATGGTATGGCTTTATGATTGGAGACTGGCAAGATCTGGAAGGACTTTTACCAAGTTTCCCTGCCTCAACCAAGTTTATATGACAGGGTCTTTAACTTCCTGTCCCCAGTTCAGTTTTTCTAACTCCAGATTATTCTAATAATATCTCTAAAACCTTCAGACACTCGGTAAGTGTTGGGTAACATTTTTCTACTTCCCGGGGCACATCATTGTCTGGTTTGTGATTGCTTCTCTGTACTATTGGTTGGCAGATACCTTTTGGTTTCAGGTCTTTTCCTCCTCCTCCTCCTTCTCTTCCTCCTCCTTCTTCCTTCACTTGGAATTTTTTTCTTATAATATTCAAAATTTCCTGTTCAGATATTATTAATGGTACTATGTAAATCTGTTTCTCTGCTACCCTCCACTATCATACTAATTCATTATATCTTGTGTGTTCTTTTTCCTCTTCTCTTCCTCTTATTGTGCCTTCCACATCCCTATTTACCTTAGGTGGGTTAGTTCTCACATGTTCTTCTGTCACTTTTTTTAGGAAATCTTTCTTCCCTTCTTCACTGGGTGAAGCAAACTACTTAGCTATCCCACACTATCCAGTAATTGTTTGCCATATTCTATAATTGCCTGTTTATCTGTCTTTTCTCTAAAATTCTCAGTTATTGAAGACAGGCACTATGCTTATTTCTCCATACCTTTATTGGGTTAAAAACAAAATGTACTGCACAGTAGGTTCTTTATAAATTCATTTGGAATAGATGAGTAAATAAAAAATAATCTTTGATGAGCCAAGTTTCTATGTGCTTTGCACGGAATACCACATTCAGGCAAACAAAATAGTTATAAACATTTTCCAAACAGAAGTGTTTATGTGCATTTTAGTTTGCATCTTGCTTTTATTGTGAGGGAATTAGAGTGAATAGGGTGGTTTAGGTTGTAGCAGAAGTTCCAATTTGTCCCTGTTCTACACTAAGAAGGTGAATGCTATTGAGTGTGTGCATGTTAGTGCTACATAAAAGGTAACTTTTCCTGTGGTGTCCTATTTCCCAATCATTCAATTGTTATTTTGAAAAAAACAAATAACCATCAGTGTATGAGAAGCCATCAGTCTCTTATAGATGATTTGAAAATCCTGTTTTAAGTTTGTATGCCTTCAATTATGCCTAAATAATAGTTATTTTTGACTGATTGAGTCTAAGAATTTTGCTATTACAGCCAATCTATGACATTTTACATTATATACTTTTAAAGAATGAAATGCTTTTCTATCTCTTATTGAGTTCCAGCCAAATATCTGAAAAACCTATAGCTCCTAGAACACAGAGAAAATTAGCAAGCCCATATGAAATACATGTGGCTTACTGCTGCAGAAGTGTATTTTAAAGAAAGATAATATATTGAATAGTTCTTAAACAGTATCCATAAAGTGTTGTCTTTGAAAAAAATGTAGCTATAAAGCTAGAGAAGATGTCATCTTTGCTGCTACATGTAAAGAGTCTTCTGTACATTTGACCTTTTAAATATTTGTATTGAGATTCTAAGTACAAATGCACCAAAATACATCTAATATTACCTATTGAACAGTGCTCAAAATAAAAGTTACAACATTTTTCAATTTGTGACTTCAACTCTCAGATTATTCTAATGGGGCAGTTGCCTTTTAATCCACACAGGGGTATACGTTGGCTTGACTATATGTATAATACTGTTCATTTTAATACAGCCTCATAACTTCAAATATCAGTTTCTTGATGGTGTTTCTTGGTGTGATGCTAAAGATGATTTCCATGGCCCTGAGCACATGAGGCTGATGTTCTACCACTGAACTACATTGCTTCCAGTTCCTTGATATTAATGATCGTTATCAACATTAAAATACATTCATACCTAAGATGATGTGCTTTGGTGTGATTGAGTTTTTTATTTTAACTTTGTTATGTAAATGAGTAAATTTCTCTCTAAAGATATCAGATATATATTCTATATTAAATTATATGACATCTCACATATATATGTAATATATATATATATAATTTTGTTGTGAATGAATACATGTTTTTGAAGTCTTCTAGAATATGTCAGATTAAAAAGGATGCAGCTTGTCTCATACTTATCAGTTCCAAACAGGTTCAATGGTTGTTCAAACAGCAATACCCAACAACTACACCCCCTTTACAACAGGCAGAAATGCGCCCATTTGTAGGGCAGACCACGGAAAAGAATGGGAGCTCCCATTTCCTATCTCTACATTTGCCCTTGGACCTCTTATTTACTGTATCAGAAATCCAACTATGAAGGTACAGAACCAACATGGAAAGGTCCTGAATTTTAATGGAAAAGATGAAGTTAGAGGAACACAGTCTTTCAGCCTTCGAAGGTAATATAACAAACCAAATACTGCCAAATGTCTCCTGGAACATAAATATCACCAGCTAAATTATTGAACCACAAAACAAGTAGTAGATGCTTGTTGCTGTTAGCTACTACAGTTACTGAGCAACAGATGACCAGAATCGAGGGAAATGGTGTGATTCTCTGGGTAGACATTCATATTTGTTATTCTTTGTCACCACATTATTTTACAAGAAATCTATTAACTTGGTTACAACTACATAAACAGTAAATTATAGGAAACAAAGGTATAAAAATGGAAATGATTAATTGTATAACATCAGGGCTAATAAAAAATCCATTATTTTGCCAGCCAAGGATTATCTAGTTTTCATATTTATGTTGGAGATAAGTGAGGTCATCCATCTTATTATCTATTCTACTGATCTTACCACTGTATAGACTTTCTCTATTTTGAAACTTCTATTTTATATATTAAGGGTTCTCTCTTTGTCTTTCTGTCTCTGTCTCTGTCTCTGTCTGTCTGTCTCTGTCTCTGTCTCTGTCTCTGTCTCTGTGCACTTTGGATACTTCATTAGAAGTGAGCCAGTGGATCTATCAAGAAAGAGGAATGAAGCATCGCCTCTTACTGGGCTTGCAAGCAAAGAGTTTTCATTTACAGATAAGCTCAAAGAGCTGCCACATGTCAAGTTCATCGGTTCGCTTGTCCTGAATTAAGATGACAGAGCATGTTCCTTCTGGGAGCAATAGTTGGTATGGATTTTTGAAGCCTATCTTCTTTCTGAGTCTCTCTGTCTCTGTCTCTTGTCTCTGTCTGTCTGTCTGTCTGTCTGTCTCTCCATTTGCTAATTTCCTTACCCTACTACTGAGTCTCACAAAAATTCTTATGCTGTTACTCCATATTCTGGTAGACTGTGAGCACTCCAGGTCAAGAGTAGACCTAGAGTAGAGCTAGATCAAAAGAAACAGTATAAAGCTGCAAACAACCAGCATTGAATTTCAGCTTACAGATTTAGAACCTTTCTGATTTGATACAATCCCTTTATTTATTCATCTTATTTGTTGTAGAAATTTGATACATTTTGACTCCAAAACAAAATTTTTTTTTGGGGGGGGGGGTCTGGTCGTGGGGCCTGAACTCTGGGCCTGGGCGCTGTCCCTCAGCTCTTCAGCTCAAGGCTAGCGCTCTACCACTTGAGCCACAGCGCCACTTCTGGCTTTTTTCTTTTTGCTTATGTGGTGCTGAGGAATCGAATCCAGGACCTCATGCATGCAAGGCAAGCGTTCTACCACTGAGCCACCTTCCCAGCCCCCTAAAACAACTCTTAAAATCAACTACATACACAAAATTGGGTAACACATGTTCTTTTAATGACTGACAACTCTTTCATTCTTTTACTAAAGTCTTGCAGCGTTCTGTAACACTTAAGATGGAGAATCAATAGGTAGGCATCATGGCAAGGCAGAAGTGTACAGACAGAATCAAGGATCAGTGATTCTTGTGGTATTCAATGTTTATTATAAGGCTTTATTTGTTATTGCAAAAAAAGTATTCTTCAGTTCATGATAAAGAGATTTCACTCTTGATGTGTATGTGGATGGTAATGGGATCAGACAAGTTTAAGTCAAACTGATGGAGTTTTAACTTGACATTATATTTTTACTATTTCTCACTCTCTGGCTGTGGACTCTTATATCAAGATATCTCCAATTCTACAATATAAGTCGCGTCCTTCTCTTATGCTCAATTTACCCAGGCTCTGTTTCCCATAGCTAGCCATATAAACCATTGTAGACTCTGAACTTGATCCTTCCTTTAACCCTCTAAGAACACTATAATCCAGCTGTGTTCCATGGCTGATGCTGATTGTCCCAGATACTCTAGAGGTGGAGATCAGCATGGTTGCAGTTCAAGACCGCTCAAGAAAACAGTTGACAAGACTTTCATCTTAAACAAACAAGCTGGCTATGGTCTGTCATCCCAGCTGTATGGAACATGTAAATAGGATGATTCATGGTCCAGGCTGTCCTGGGCAAAATGACTATCCAAAAAAAAGTGATGAAGACGGGGGCTGGGAAGATAGCTCAAGTGGTAGAGGGCTTGCTTTGAGCTGAAGAGCTGAGGGACAGCGCCCAGGCCCAGAGTTCAGGTCCCACGACTGGACCCCCCCCCCCCAAAAAAAAGGTGTGGCTCCAGTGGCACAGTGTCAGTGGAGTAAGCATGAGGCCTTGAATTCAAATTCCAGTACCACAAAAATAAATGTATAAGAGACTATGCTTTGTTCTACCTATGTCAGGGCCTACCAGCTCTAGTTGATTAGGGGCAGGCAGGAGAACAAGATTTGCAAAGTAAGAGCTCCTCAAGAAAGTTTGTGGCCATACGTGCTTCTTGCAGGAGAGGGTAGTAGTAGAACCATTCTGTCTTTGCCTATGAGGCATAATAAATAAATAAATACTTTAAAAATTTCTATCTCTTCTACTTTTTTATGATCTCAAGATATTATATTATGGACACATTTTCTTATTGATCAAAGAGAAATTTGTTAATTAAAAATATTGATGATCTATTGGCTAAGAAGACATGCTAGAACTTGTGAGGTCATAAATAATGCTTAAGATTTTCTTTCTGCAAAACTGCGACTGACTAGTGGTATAGTGAGAGAGATATATAAGCAAAGAAATAGAAAATGATGCAAAAACTGATTTCAAAAGAAAAAACTCAGCCAGTTACCAGTGGCTCACTCTCGTAATCCTAGCTACTCAGGAGGTTGAGATCCGAGGATTGAGGTTCAAAGCCAGCCTGGGCAGGAAAGTCCATGAAAATCTTATCTTCTATAAACCACCAGAAAACCGAAGTGGCACTGTAGCTCAAATGGTAGAATGTTAGTCTTGAGCTGAAGAGCTGAGGGATGCACCCTGGCCCAGAGTTCAAGTCCCACAACTGACAAAAAAAAACAAACAAACAACAAAAAAAACCCTCAAAATACACTGAAGTTCAGTGAATCAATCAATGATAATATCTTCCTACCTACCTTATAAAGCCAATAGCATGTTAACTGATGTGAAAAAGCTGTAACATGGTAAGAGACAAATTTATAAGGACGTTTGGAGAACAATGGAGTCCTACAAGAATAAGGTGTCTTTTACAAGTAAAGAACAACTTTGAAAATGATTCAGAAAACAGTTTAAAATGGAATTGAATTATTTAAACTATAAGATTCTTACACCTAATTGAAAAAGTGTGAGGCGAAATTAGAGCTTACTTTGCTTAGTATTTTAACAGAATTTGTACTTCTATTTAAACACAGGCAACATGAGGAAGAGAATATGTTGTGTTCCAGCTATGTTGTTCTCTGCTTTTAGGATTTTATCCAAGTCTTTTAACTTCAAAGAAGACCTCATTCTTCCTTGAAAACATGAGATGATGAGGCCAAAGAATCATGAAGGTCCTTGTAGCTCTGTGATTGTATTGTGTCTTGTCCAATTAGTCAAAGAGTTACCTGTCATTACAGAGACTGCGGTGTGTACATACATTTTAGCACCAAACCACAATTTAATATCAGGGCACAGAGGCCACAGAGCCTCCTGATTCTTCTCCATTACTAATTTATCAGGGGCTAAAAGCAACCAAACTGAGGATCCTGAGCAGACAATGGAGTCTTTGAGGAGCAAGAGAAGAATCATTTAAAAGGGAAGCATTACCATTCTAAAATAATGGCAGAGCACATGGTCTGAGTGCACTGAAAGGAGGAAATGCAAAATAAGTATTCTTGGCTTCAGTGCGCCAAACAAAAGCTTTTTGTCGGGACTTATAAGAAAAAAGAGAGGAAAATAGTTCCCTAGAAGTTGGTGTCACCAATATCATGCTGTATGTGTGCTAGTGTTGAAAAAATGTGAAAACCATGATTTTTTGAAAATCTAATCATGTTTCTTGTGTGTGTGTGTGTGTGTGTGTGTGTGTGTGTGTAGCAGAACAGATACTTTTGTGTTCTTGCCTGTTGTAGACATTGAAAGAATATGTATTTATATTAAAGCACTTGTTTCACATTAGTGCTATTATTGCATATGGCTTCTCTTCTCCTCCCTTTGGTACTTTGGCATAAAACAATAATAGGTTGGGGATATGACTCAAGTGGTTGAGTCCTTGCTTAGACTTTGTAATCAGTCTCCAATATAAAAAAAAGAAGTAAATAAATAATGACAAAACAACAGAGAAGCATACAATATTGTATTGCCTATTTGTGAGTTAATCTGACTTAAAGGGAATGTTAGATTAAAAAATTATGACTTCTGTGTCCTATTCTTCATAAACAAGAGAAGAGGACGATGTATCTTGTTCCACAGAGAACTAGATAACTTTATGGTTTGTCAATTTAAAGCAATATAAAATGTGTGAAAATAGCCTTTCAGTACCCAAATCAGGTATGCAAAAATGTATGTGCACAGGATCCTAGTAATTAAATTCTTCAGGTAAAGTTGTGTATCAATGTTACATATCATTATTACCATGCACACACATGTATGTATGCAAACATATATATACATATACATAAAATTGTAAGTCCCAAAGTCTATATAGAATTTTAAGTTGGAAGGAAATCACATATGATGAAAAGGAATGTATTTCACGAATCTGTATAGGTAACCATAAACTGTAAAAGGACATTTAAAGATTCTATTTGGAATAACACACTTTCTAAACACTTTGTTTCTACAGAGATCTGGAAGAAGCTGTGTAGACAATCACTAGAAGACTGCTTTGCACAGTAATTATCTTTACCCACTGGGCTGCAAGTATTTCCTAACCACATCAACTGCCATTCTACTTTTATTATGTAATCCAGATGCCATCTATGATGGAAGACCTTTTCTCTCAGACTCATTAGTGTCTCCATATAACAAAATAAATCCTATAAGAACCAACAGATGTTTAAAGCTCACCTTGCTGATTTGGAACTATTTAACCATTTCACTTATTTTTCGAAAATGATGATTTTCTTAGGATAGATTCAAGTTAAAAAGCCTTTCTGAACTCAAAGTTTTGAAAGGAAAAGAAAGACCCATACTTTGTAGACTCTTGAATTGAGAACAAGGAACCCATTTAGGGGAGTAGAAGGAATCATTGAATGAAATGATGTTTCTGATGACAGTCAGGACATCTGATATGTGGGAATCAGGAAATGATGATGATGTAATTTAGTATGTTTGTCCCAATGCTGGTTCTGATTTCCTAAGAAGGATCACAGTGATCCTCAACAGCATATGTGATCTGTTTGGAAATCTTATTTTAGATGTAACAACAGAATTATGACATAATGCTGATGTGCAATTGATGTTAACAGATTCAGATTCATTGCTTAATAGTTAGAGACAATATTTATATCAAGCACTGTGGGCTCTCTGATTTATCTTACTGGTGTAATAACAATAAGACTGGAGTGATGGTTTTGAGAATTATTTGGAATATGAGTAGTCTATTTGATGTTGGTATAATTTGTAGGGGGAAAGGGAAAAAAAACAAATTGTTTGAGTAGGGATACAAGTGGACCCATTGCAACAATGAGATGTACAAGATGTTATGTCGAAAATGAACTTTACAACTTTGCCATGCTGGGTGAAGGGGTGGAGATGGGAAGGGATGGGAAGCAAAGGAGGCAACAATGCTTGTTAAGAAATGTACTCATTACCTTGCCCATGTAATTGTAACCCCTCTGTATGGTATTTTTACAATAAATTAAAAAAACAAAAAAAAATCATAGTGAAAAGGTTCTGAAAATAGATTTTAATTGAATATCTATTTACAAATGCTATAGGTATCACTACTAGCTAGTCATTAGTCTTCTTTACAAAGTAGTCTTATAAATCTGTACAGAAATAACACCACTTAGTTATTATTAAATTGACATTTTATTTATCTATTTTTCATCAGTTTACATTATGGTAAGTTTGTCAGTGTAATGTGTGTATACAAAAAGTCATTGAATACTAGAAATATCCTCTTAGTCTATACAAAATATCTTGTACTAATCATTTAAAATTTCATTTTGGTTATAGCACACTGTTTTGTCCTCTACCTTAGCAATGGTGTCTCTTTTTGATGGGCTATGACAGAATATCATGGTTTACTTTGCTCATTTGTATGACTTTTTGCCGCAGCTTGTCTTGAACTGCAATTCTCCCAATCTCCATCTCCCAAGCAGCTAAGATTACAGGCATTGCTGCCACCCCCAAGTCCCATAGAGTGAGTGGATAAAACAGGTATATGTCCTATGACCTTGGTCTGATTAATATGTTTTAATGAACCCAATGAGATTGCATCAAACTGAAAATTTTGTTTACTAGGTTTTGCAAAGGAGTAAAGAGAGAGCTAGAAAATTGCAAACAATAAGTCTAATAAGGGTCAATATTCAGAATATATAAAGAACTCTGCCCCCAACAAGAAAACAAATCATTCAATTGGAAATGGATAGCAAATCTATTTTTAAAAAATAAATTGGAACATTCTACTCAATCATTACTTAACCATACTTTCTTACCTTGTGTGCTTAGAGACTATATTTTGCTTTTTATTGTCAATATAACCTGATTTTCCCCTAGTTTCTAATGTAAATTTCTTTCTTCCTCTCTTTCTCTATTTTTCTTTTCTTTCTTATCTTTCTCTTTCATTCTTTCCTTGCCTTCCCTCTCTCCCTTCCTCCCTCCCTCCCTCCCTCCCTCTCTCTCTCCTTCCTTCCTTCTTTACTTCCTTCCTTCCTTCCTTCCTTCCTTCCTTCCTTCCTTCCTGTCTTTCTCTTTCTTTCTTTCCATGGGGCTTGAACTTAGGGCTGTCCCTGAGCAATTTTGCTCAAGGCTAGAACTCTACCACTTTGAGCTACAGCTCTACTTCTGGTTTTCTGGTGGAAACTTGGAGATAAGCATCTTACCAATTCTGCTACCTGGGCTGGCTTTGAACCAACATCCTCAGATCTCAGTCTACTGAGTAGCTAGAATTACAAGCAAGAGCCAACAGCATTTGGCTCTAATACGCATTTCTTATTGATTTGATATGCATATCTCCTGCTTTAGTGTAAATTCTAAAATTGTGATAAAAGGGCTACAAAGTGGGACTGGGAAGGTAGTAGCTCAGTAGTAGAGTGCTTGCCTTGCGTGCATCCTGGGTTCAGTTCCTCAGCACCACCTATCAGAAAAAAATCCAGAAGTGGCGCTGTGGCTCAAGTGGTTGAACACTAGCCTTGAGCTGAAGAGCTGAGGGTCAGTGCTCAGGCTCAGAGTTCAGGCCCCACAATCGACCAAGAAAAAAAAAAAAAGGGCTAAAAAGTCAAATACAAATGAGATGTAATTGATCAAAATATATTATATGACATTGAATTCCATTTGTACAACTAATTTTTACTGATAAAGCTATGCATATATCTATCCATCTATACACACTCACATACACACATATACACTTATTCCATTTCATGAGTGCTACAGAGTGTAACATAACAAGTTTGCTAGCGTATCCAGTGGCAAGTCTGATTGGTTACCCCACAATAACTTCTATAATAGAGATGCATTAGTAATTTAAACTGCCATTGGAGCAAAATTGTGGGAAGAATATACTAAGTGAATGTCTCAAAGAGAATTCTTTTTTCTAGGTATTAAAGCTGTCCATCCTACTTGTAAAAATAAAATCCTAAAATTAATATAAAGCCATTTAGCAGAAGCCAGTAAAATGTTACGTGCAGAACAAAGACTCAGAAAACACTCTATGGATGAGCTATTATCTGGGAGAGACACCTTGATGACTCTACCAGACAACTAAGAGTAATATAACTAAATATTAATTAGATACTGATATGTACTGAATCACAGTTGCTAAAATCTATGTATGTAGGATGTGATTCTAGAAATAATTTAGAGAAGCAAAGCACACATTGATGAAACTAATTCACACTTAGAATATTTGAGAACTTTTTGACTCTCTCATTCCTAATGGGACTCAGAATTTTCAGAGTGGATTCTAATACTTACATCTTATTTATGCTTAAAAAATTAAAAGGGGTCCTATTTCTGGAACTGGCTTTTTCTGTTTATTAGAAATTCTATGCATCAATTGGTCAGGATAAAATTTGTGTTGCTGTTTTCTGATTCCCTGAAGAAAGCCTCAGTAATTAGAGGCTATTGGTCTCCTTGTTTACTGACCTATGAAGTTGTAATGACAGAAATCATTGCTTATAATTTAGTGCCCATATACTGTCAAGCATTCCCTGCAGCTCTAGTGGGAAGGCCTTCATGGGGTCTATCCCACACTTCTAACAGCATCTGTGAACGAGACTTGCTCAGGCTGAGTATTGACATTTCCAGTCCATCTGAAGAGGGTACCTGATCTAGCACTGTGTCACCCTTAGGAGGGCCAAGGTACAACTGTGGAAACTTGATAAACAATATAGCTCCATGGTTAGCATGTAGCAGTAGGGATTTATTGGCATGTTGGTTTTAAATGGTAAAAGAGTGTAGAGAAAGCATCATTCCCGCATTGAGAGAATTTACGAGAAACTAAAATTTGTCATTAGATTTCACATTTTTTTAAATAGTAGCTATTACTAGTTAAAAAGAGGGAAGAGTCTGGAGACAGTGGCTGATATCTGTAATTCTATGTGTTTAGAAGGCTGAAATCTAAGGATTGAAGCCAGCCTGGATAAAAATATCTGTGAGACTCTTATCTCCAATTAACCTGCAAAAAGCAGTAATTGGAGCTGTGGTTCCAGTGGTAGAACACTAGCCTTGAGCAAAATCTCTTAAGCGACAGTGTATGGGCCCTGAGTTTAAGCCTCAGAATCAGCAGGATAAAGAAAAAGAAATAGGAAAAAAAGGGAAGGGGACAAGATAGAATTATGAATTCATGACATGTTTATAGAGTAGGAATGTCTGTTATTTTTTCCCAACTAACCTTGTTACTTTTAATTTATATTTTCATTGCCCTAAATTCCTTTTTTTATAGCCCTTTCAATATTGCAAAGACCTCCATTTTTCCGTATCTTCTTGGATAGGAAACTTTCATAAGTTCACTGAACATTAAATGTCTGGATAATTTCTGAGATTCCAGACTGTGTTTCAATAACTATAGTTATAAATACATAAGCATATTATAACTTAACATATTTTGGTTATTATTGGAATCATGAAACATGTGCCAAAAACTAAGGTAATTTTAGAAAAAGGATTCAATGGACAAAATGTCTTCCATGATATAATTTTTTTCACCTGCAACCAACACATTAGCCACTTAGATTACTTTAAAAAATTGGTCACACCTTCCTATATAAAGTGGTACATACACATATGGACTTTGGAAAAAAAAACATTTATTTTTGGTGTATGTGCGGGTGGAGAAGAAGGAAATGTGATATCAATCATCTCTTTCAGCAATACAATTCTGTGACTACGATTTGAAATATAATCTTTCTGTCCATTAAGAAATGAGACTTATCTTTGTTATTGCAGAATGTAACATCGTGTCTTTTAGACTCTAAAGTTCAAGTATGCTATGGACTAAAAGCTAGAGTTGTGTGCAGGTTGAATGTACTTGCTACATTTTCATAGGGTTTTAATGAATTCTTGAGCTTTGCATTTCTGCGTTTTTTTTAGCATGTGATTATGTTTACCTCACTGAAGTATGGTTTTTTCATGACACTTTTTTCTATATGAAATATTATAATGGAAAATTTCTAGGAATGTCAAAGTTACCTGTCCCCTGGGGTTGGCATTTGGTAGATATACAATGAAAAATTGTTGAATTAGTATCCACTCATTTCCCCATGGTTATATTTTATCTATGTTCATTACATAGTCTGTATAGTCTGTGTGACTGAAAATACAATCAAGTCAAGGATAATATCCACAGTAAATGTTGAATTAAATCTTCAATAAGGATATATTGACAACTGCTGGACTTTGATCAAAGCTTCAAAGCCAAGCATCATTCTAAATCAGCAAGGAAGTAGGGTGGATGTAACTGAGAAAAGTGAGTATAGAAATGTTGGAACATATTTCAGGACATAGTTCCTGAAATAGAGCTTTCTAGAACTGGGTGCCCAATTATTCCTTAATTAACATGCTTTGCGTTAAGGCATTTAACATTTTAAATTAGTAGAAGGCCATCACAGTGTCCCAGAAGTTGCTGAAGAACATGTGAGAGCTGAGAGTTTAGAGCATGGTTTCACTCCTTGGCCTGGCCTTATTTTCACATTAGTCCTGGAAGAGTAGCTGGAACATAGGCTGAAGGGGAATAGATAGACTCAGCAAAACCTTCAGGAACAGCATGCTTCCCCGTAAGTAGCTTTCTTAAGGTATTTTTTTAAATGCTTCTTTTGTTGTTAAGATTAAAAATAGAGGCCGTGGGAAGTTCCATGTTGGAGCCAGGGAGATCATGATGTTTTCAGATAACAAAGCCTGTCCTGAATTCTGCAAACAATTGTAAGAATTTGAGTCTTACTAGAATTCTTGATACTTACGTGACACTCATTTCTGAGGGCTTTGTTTTTAAAGAGGAGCATCCCAAGAGTGATGTGGCCCAGAAAGAAGAAGGTTTTTGTGTATTGTAAAATAATTTTCAGCGTCATGCCTATGGTATTTTTCATGCCCTGACCTAAAATTCCTAATGTGAAAAGAATTCAGTATTGATTGCAGGAATCCATTTCTAGTAGGTAGGCCTTGTTGACAATTGCTATCATTTATTTTTCTGACTCGTTTTATAGTCCAAGGGGTAAACTATCCCTTATAATTTCAACCATTACTTTTTTCCATGCAACATTTTTTGTTGGTCTATAATTTTCTTTGGTTTTCTTTTAGCCACTCACCTGACCCACAGTATTATTCCCCTTTCCCTTTTCTTTTTGCCTTCAGCATTGTGTCCATGTAGCAATTCAGCCCTTGGTGGTTAGTCAGATTCCATGGGCAATTTCCTCAATGTTTTCATTGTTTACATGAAAGCATCCAAATGTATAGCAAATAGACCAGCTGGAAACCTCCCCACAGACAGACGTATCCAAACAGGAAATTTCTTGATTTGTTGTGGTGGGTCAGTCTGGTTGTGCTACTAGAAGAACAGCCCACACCCATATGCAGTGTTGCTCCTGAATGGAAGGCTTGCAAGAGCATCCACACGGACTGGGCCTCAGCCAACTTTTGCCCCAGCACATACAGTGAGACAGAAAGATGTGACAGCGACAGTGTTTTGGAATGCTGTTTGTAGCATGCTGTTCTTTGGCAAACTTCTTCAGAATGTAGGAACAGATTTCTCCTAATTTTCCGAAGACACATTGTTTATTTTAGAATCAGCTTTTAAAAATGTCTATAGATTTAAAGGCAATTGATAGATTTAAGATGAAGCTCAGTATTGTGGGGGTTTTTCTTAAGGTTTAATGCAAAATGTTGCAGCAGTGACTCATGCTTGAAAAACGAAAAACACCTGATCTAAAAAAATTTTTTTCAGGATGTGTAAAAGGTAACATCAATAATGGGAAAAATACAGTTATCCTTGGCTCTAAGTATAGAGATGTGATGTACATTTATCAACGAAAGTAAGCTGCTTAAAATTGGTAACCAATTTATTTGGATGCATTTCGTGAGTGGTTTCTGAATGTGAATAATATATTTTCATGAGTATGCATTTATATCATAGGATATACTAACATCCTGTTTAAACAATTATAATATTTATACTTTTTCTTTAGAAGCTAATTTGATAGAGGCTCATCACACATGTACATGCAATAAATATATTTGCTATAAATGATTATAATAGATAACTCATAAATTTCTTAAGTCACAGCAGCATGCCATAATAAAAGGTAATGACATTAGGAAATCACTATCTTAGTTTCAGTTTTTTTTAAATATCCCTGTGTTTCTTTACTGCCATAGTCTTCGAAACAAAATAAAGTAATTGTAAGAAAGAACATGACCAAAATACTCTAACGAAAAGAATTCTCAAGGGGCAATGAGGTGAAAAATATGTGTTTAGAGACTCTACTTATAAACACCTTGATCAAGGCAAATGACGGTGGAAATCTAACGCTATCTAAGAAAATACCAGCTAAGGAAAACATTATCAGAGGGTTACTGATCCAAAGGGTTTTGGTTTTTTTTTTGTTTTTGTTTGTGTTTTTTAAACTCTAGAATGGTCACACTAACTTCAAGCTGTTATTTGACACGCACAATATGTACCATTAAATGTCCAGTCTAAACTGGAAACAGGGACTGATACAGATTTGGCAATTAACACAAGAAATACACAATTACGCAATCACCAGCTTGGAGAGTTTAGAAACAACTTCTTCTCCCTGTCCACAAACTATGGGAAAGAGAAATCCTAGAGGTTATGTCTCCAAATCCCAACACAGGCTCTAGTGGGAAATCTGTGTTGCTTCATTCCAAGCAACCTCAAATTTTCAGTGCTACTCAGTCCTCGAAAGATATTTGGAAATCACAAACAAGGCTATACTAAAGCTACCAGCACAACTATGTTTATTGCAGAATTATTTACTATAGCTAAGATATGGAATCAACCCAAATGCTTCGCAGTAGATGAATGGATCAAGAAAATGTGATATATATACATATATATGTATATATATACATATATATATATATATATATATATATATATATATATATATATATGATGGAATTCTATGCCTCCATCAGAAAAAATGACATTGCCACATTTGTTAGGAAATGGAAAGACTTGGAAAAAAACTATATTAAGTGAAGTAAGCCAGGCCCAAAGAAACATAGGCCTCATGGTTTCCCTTATTTGCAATAACTAGTATATCTGGGACGAGGAGAAAAGGTCAAAAGGTATGTACATATGACCAAATAAGATGAAGTTAAGCGAAATGAACCCCAAGATAGGGACACAAGTGGTTTTTTCCTTTCTTGCTATTGTTTCTAACGTTTATAAGATACCATGTGATTTTTTTTTGTTGCTTTGTATGTCCCTCCCCCATGTTTTCACTGTATTTGATGTTGTTATAATTTGGGGAGAGAAGGGGAAAAAACAAAATGTTTAAATAAAGATACAGGTTGACTCATTGTAACAATGAGATGTATAAGACACTATGTTGAAAAATGGATTTTACAATTTGGGGGGGGTAGCTGTGGAGGTGGAGGTGGGAGGGAAGGGATGGTAGGGGTAAAACAAAGGAGGAGGCAACAATGCTTGATAAGAAATGTACTCATTACCTTGCTCATGTAACTCTAACCCTTCTGGACAGTATTTTCACAATAAAAAAACGTATTTAAAACAAAGAAAGATATTTAGAAGACAGAAGAGTGAATATAAAACTTTGAGATCCTTTTTTTGTGAAAGACATTGCACTGAATTCTAGAGATAATCTTTTTGAAATTTATGTATTTTTTTCAAGTATGAACACCTAGTGTTAGAATGACTTGGATACATCCTGTGAAAGATGGATGTTATAATAGTTATGCAAGTATGGGTGGTCCTAGATTCCCAATATCTTAATAGCTTATAGTCATGAGATTATATTACTTAAGCTACATGGCCACCAAATGGTATTGCATGTTCCTTGAATTTTTTCTTGAGAATCAGGCTGACAGGGCAAACTCTACCTACATCATTGCTGTGATGAAGGGGAAAAGACACACAAGCTATAGACTGACTTTTGGAAGTCTCTGTTCAAAGGAGACATTAATCACATCTCACATGCTACTGGATAAAGATAGTCTCATGCCACACAGTGAATATCAAAAAGTCATAGGAGGAAATGCAATTCTTGCTCCTATCAAGAGAAAGTCTTTGTGGACCAAAATAATGTTGACCATTTGGTTTGGGCAACAAATATTGCAGGAGTAGGGAAGTAAAATCACCTGATAACATGGATTTAAATAGTAGACGTTGGATTAATTGATACTTGTATGGGTCAAGTAAAATGACTACAAATTGCAGGCCTGTGGTTCTCCTCTAATAAAGTTGGGAGAGATGCCCAAGTTTCATGCTACCTATAAGTAGGCAAATGCTACTTAGTGTTAAGTATAGGGAGACAACAGGGTAAACCATTTCCTTACTTGTAAATACAGGAACTCTCTTCATTTCCAGCTCAGCTGTAGGAAATAATGGTTTTACTTATACTTAAAATAATCCTGCATATACACTGCTTGAAGTAGATTTCAATGTACTTATTTAAACTTTGACTTTTTCCTTGTAATTTTCAAATGAATTTGGTTTAGATTTTTTTTTTTGGTCAAGGTGATGTACAGAGGGATTACAGTTGCATAAGGAAGGTAACAAGTACATTTCTTGTCAAACTCGTTAACCCTTCCCTCATTTTTCTCCTACTTTCCCTCCTCCAGACTCCCCAAGTTGTATCGATGATTTCCAACATATTGTCTTGTGTATATCGCTGTTATATTCATTCCCCCCTTGTCCTTTGTCTCACCATTCTGTTGTTCCCCTTCCCTTCCCTACTTCAAATAAACATATATACAATACCAGGGAACCAAAATCAAATACAGTGACAACAGGGGATAATACCATAGGGGGAAACATACAAAAGAAACAAAAAATCATGTAGTACATTAAAAAACAACAACAAAAAAACCCTCTTGTGTCCATATCTTGGAGTTCATTCGTTTAGCATCATCTCGTATGGTCATATTGAGCTATTGGGCTATTGAGCTATTGAGCTATTCTGCTCATCTGCTAAGACTATCATAGACATGAACTAATTATTGCAAATAAGGGAAATCATGGGACCTATGTTTCTTTGGGTCTGGCTTACTTCAATTAATATGATTTTTTCCAAGTCTTTCCATTTTCTTACTATACATAGAGCTCCCCTATGACCCAGAAATCCCACTTCTGGGCATTTACCCAAATGGTCACAAACAAGGCCATACTAAAGCTACCAGCACAACTATGTTTATTGCAGCATTATTCACCATAGCTAAGATATGGAACCAACCCCTAAGTAGATGAATGAATCAAGAAAATGTGACATATATATAATATATTATATATATATATATATATATATATATTCTATGCTTCCATAAGAAAGAATGACATCATCCCATTTGTAAGGAAATGGCTGCGAAATTTTGAATCCTCTCCTTAGTAAAGTCTTTTTGGTAGTCCTAAAGACCTGGGCTTTTATGGGAGCTTGAAACTTCTCCCTGATCTTTTTATTTTGAGGGGGAAATTTTTCACTGCAAACATGTTTTTATGGAGCATGGAGAAAAAGATACATTTTAAAAATTTTACTCCCAGAAAATATTGTCGACTATTTTTATTGCAAATCCTTAGAAATGCATGCAGGTAAATTACGAAATGTAAGCAGAAAATTCTACCACTGCTAGTGAAAACCACAAATCCTATAAATAGGCAACAAAGATCTTGTTGCCCTAAACATTTTGCATCTCTAAGCAATAATCCACATTGTCATTAGAGACACCAAAGCAAACTCTGGCATAAAGAAGCTGGAGCTAATCTCAAGAGTTTCAGATAGGGTAACTTCAATTTCTTTGACAAAGGTCACAATCTTGAAGGGACAAAATGCTCACTTTAGGGGTTTGGATGATTTGTTCGTTACTGCTAAGGAAAGCAGTGGAAATATGACAACTTAATTGTCCTATTTGTGAAGAGTTGTTTTGGTCTTGTATTTTTAGGTTTAAAGAAATAAGTATGAGTGCCTTTAGAGAAGCTATTAATTACAGTGTTTAAACTCAAGAGTTCCTGTTTGTGAGAAGTTTCCTCAGTGTATTTT
The DNA here is from genome assembly GCF_019054845.1 of Dipodomys spectabilis. Lineage (NCBI taxonomy): Eukaryota > Metazoa > Chordata > Mammalia > Rodentia > Heteromyidae > Dipodomys > Dipodomys spectabilis. The sequence continues at coordinate 1,359,161 of NW_024870867.1, forward strand.
CATTTGTGGTGGATATGAAATGATTCATTTATGTTGTCTCTTCTCCCTCCTTCTGGGTCTTCTCTTGCAAAATGGCACTATACCATTAGCATGCAGCAAAATGTCTAAGCAATAGTCCCATTCTGTATGTATGTATGTATGTACACCCCCCCCATACATGTATATATGTTAATATTCATGTCTAGGATTGACTACAATTCAAACCTAGTTATTTTTATCAATTGTCACAAAACAAAAAGGATATTTCAACAGTGTTATTCACTTCTCAAGTAGGAAACCAATTTTTAGACAAACCTATACTATTCCCTCTCCAGAGTATCAATCCCTAAAGCAGCAGGTGAGACTGCGTTTTATTAAATGGTTCATTCTAATTCAGAATCTAGGGTGGTCTTAGTTATGGATGGACTGTGTTGCCATCACAAGAAAACCATTTAACCTATCTTCACTTCCAGACTACCTCTGTGTACCTGCTGTCTGACTTCAAACCATGAAATGAAATATTTATGCTTTAAAACCAGATTTCCCAAAGATGCTGTTTTCTGACAGTGGTTGCTACTTCATTAAAGAAAGAAAAAGACAAATAAGCATAGCTCTGACCACCACTGCTTTCATGGTAGGCCATCTCTACATGACGCAGAAGGCAAGACCAAAATGAAGCATCCAGTGTTCTGGACTTTTGGAATGTTTAACCAGAGATGGAGAAAACTCTAACAATTTCACATAAATCATCCTGAGCATGTCTTTTGAGAATATGCCTTAAATTATTACATTTAATTAGAACACTGTTAGTTTGATAGATATTTATATGCATTATCCTTAACTAAATCAGTTATAAACATTCTGGAAATAAGACTGAAATTCTCTCAGACATAAAAATAGGAACACTCTTTAGAAATCATGTTGAGAAAAGAAATAAAGAAACAACTGTTTACCTGACTTTGCAGGTGTGTGATAAAATTATCTCAGTGGCCAGCTTCTGTGTATACCTACCTAGATGAAGGCTAACAGATAAACATGAATCTCTCCCCAGCCGCCCCCCACCCAACCCTACCCCGTGGCTTCTGTTCATCATTCCATTCTTGGTCATCCTTTATCTTCTCTCTTTGAAGCACAGGAATTAATATTTGAAACCTGTGGCTGATTTATTCTCCATATGTCATGCCATTTATTGTTTTTTAATTACCAGGGAAAATGTGTTCAATACAGAAACTTGTAAGACAGAAAGAAAAAAAATTAAAAAAACACATAAATCATCTGTCATATCACCATCCAAAATAGCTGATGGTAACATATGGTTTGCCCTTCTACTATTTATTGCTGTCGATTCCTCATCTCTCTCTCTGGGCCCCCTTATCTTTGCTATCTGAATATGCTCTTCTTAAGTGATAGCCTCCAATCGTACTTAGAATCTGTCCTCCTTTTTAAAACTCTAACATATAACCCTGCAATGACTTCTTACTTTATTTGGGGAGGGGGGAAACCTTCAAAGTCCTTTTGGTATTCTTACTGTTTCTTTTAAAAATCTCCTCTCTTATAAACTATAATTTCCCTTTCTTCTCTTTTATTTGTTTTCTATTGCTGATATCAATTACCCCTGATTTGGCGACAGAAAGCAACCCAACTTTTTTCACTTTAAGTTTTGTAAGTAAAAAAATAAAAAACAAAGCAGGTCTCACTGGGTTAAAAATCAGTGTTTTCAGGCTGCATTCTTTCTGGAGGCCTGAGGAAAAAATATACTTCCTTCTCTTAAGGAATCATATGCCTTCTTTGGACCCTACAAAGTTAGGAACAAAGCTGGGCACTGGTGGTTCACGCTTGTAATACTAGCTACTCAGGAGACTGAGATCTGAGGATCGTGGTTCAAAATCAGCCGGGCAGGAAAGTCCGTGAGACTCTTATCTCTAATTAACCACCAGAAAAACTGAAGTGGTGCTGTAGCTCAAGTGATAGAGCGCTCACCTTGAGGTGAAGAGCCGAGGGACAGTGCCCAGGCCCAGAGTTCAAGCCCTACAACCATCAAAAAAAAAAAAAAAAAAAGGAATATCAGACTGTTCCACTCTGTCATGTGGCTATTTCTTTTTCTCTCTCCACTTAATTTTTTCTTGTGTTTACATTGGGTCCAGCCAAATAAGCGAGACTATATAATAATAATAATAATAATTATTATTATTATAATAATTATTATTTTAATGTGTGCCAGTCCTAGGGCTTGAGTTCAGGTTCTGGTCACTGTTCCTGAGCCTTTTTGCTCAAGGCTATTGCTCTACCACTTGAGCCTCAGAACCACTTTTAGTTTATTATTTTTTTAATGATTACTAATTGGAGACAAGAGTCTCACAGACTTTCCTGCCTGGTGTGGCTTCGAACTTTGATACTCAGATCTCAGCTTTCTGAGTTTCTGTGATTGCAGGTGTGAGCTATCATAGCACCAGCTTAATCTTTTCTACTTTAAAGTTAACCAACTAGCAACTTTAATTCTACATGCAACCTTTATTCTACCTTGCTGTGTGTGTGTGTATATATATGTATGTGTGTGTGTATATATATGCACATACTCATTGTTTCTGAAAATTAAGGCTTCTAGAAGGAGAACCCATATTCTAATTACCATAATTCCATTCATTCCATAGGCGTCAAAGACAGCCCGGAAGTGCTCCAGCTACACAGTGCCAGACCCTGTGCTGGCTCAGAATAGTCACTGTGATGTGAAGATGACTATATTTGCCCTCATCAATAATATGAGGCTTTCAAACCATTACAATGTGGTAAATGGGAAAGTATTAAAGAGGAGAAGGTTTTCAGGATGAAGCACAAATTTATTCAACCAGATTCTTTTAAGGAATAATAAAAAATACTTCTTGCATTGCCTATAATCAGCGTGCGATTTGTCAGATATAGATTTTTTTAAAATTTTCTTTAAAAGGTCTTCAGAAACAGTTATCAACTATGAAACCATTATTCATTATTCAAGTATTATTGAATATCTTATAAGGGGAAACTTCAATATCTACCCTTCCCTTATAGTCTGTTATGCATCCCCAAGAGGCATGGTGGCCATTTTCATTCTTGAGAAGGGCTATCTAGGAAGTTACTATTCACTACTATGTGGTAGAATGTCACCTCATAATAAAATCTCAGAAACTAAAGATAACACAGACAAAACATCTTGAACGTAAGACCATATGGAAATATTTGAAAAAAAGCATGGCAAGTTATGATATAGGATACTTGATTATTATATTACCATATCAACCTCTTCTGAGATAGGTAGCAGAATATATAGTTATACTTGTATGATTACTGAAAGACATCTAGCAAAAAATAAAAAAAAATATTTTTGGCCTAGTATCCAAAGGTCTTCAATATTTTCAGTCCTTATGTGATATTAGTATTTCCTAAAATAACTTAAAACTTTGCTTCATTTTAGATCTCATTGGCATTTCCAATATTAGTGCATCAGCATTTCAGAAAATGTTAGTACAGGGGCTGGGAAGGTGGCTCAGTGGTAGAGTGCTTGCCTTGCATGCATGAGGCCCTGGGTTCAATTCCTCAGCACCACATAAGCAAAAAGAAAAAAGCCAGAAGTGGCACTGTGGCTCAAGTCGTAGAGCGCTACCCTTGAGCTGAAGACCTGAGGGACAGCACCCAGGCCCAGAGTTCAGGCCCCACGACTAGATGATCCCCCCCCAAAAAAAAAGAAAAAAAAGGAAAATGTTAGTACATTTCTGTCATTTCATTTATTTTGCTTCTCATCTTCAAACTGGCTTTTCTTAAATGGTCTATGAAATGGTTTGCCTATTGACATATACAAATGCACTCACAATCACCCAAGTTGTCCCTTATTTTATGTATAAAAGGTGTATGTGTGAATAATCACTTATTTTATTAGTAATCAATCATTATAAGCTTACTTGATACACAATTATTCAACAAACCTATTGTGCACCGTCAGACAAATCTTGTCATTGCAATATCTCTACATTTCCTTCCAGCAGTAGACCATTTTGTGCTGTTATTTTTTTGACACTTGCTTTTCTTGATTTTATTACTAAGCATATAAACTTTCATAAAGATATTTAGAAAGCAGTTTTAACAAATACATTATTTTAAATAATGTTTCTTCTGTGGCTTCACTCTTTTTCAGTTTCCTGATTTTTTTATTTCCTTTTTTTTATTTTTAAAGATTTTTATTGTCTTTAAGCAGCTGTACAAAGGCGTTGCCATTTAACAATATTCTAGAACTTCTTTTTTTTATTTTATTTTTTTTTGTGAACACATTGTACAGAGGGGTTACAATTACATGGGCAGGATAATGCGTACATTTCTTATCAAGCATTGCAGCCTCCTCCTTTGTTTACCCTTTACATCCCTTCCCAGCCTCCCCCCACCCCCCCCATCCAATCCTCCCCGCCTCCCCCACCCCACCCCCCACACCAACATTGTAAAGCTCGTTTTCGACATGTCAACTTGTACTTCTCATTGTTCCAACAGGTCCACCTGTATCCTTAAACGACTTGTTTTTCCCCATCTCTTCTACAAGTTATACTGACATCAAATATAGTGAAAGCAGGGGTTATACTGTGGGGGAGGGACATACAAAGCAACAAAGAGATAATCTTATAAATGAGTTAGAAACAAATGCATGAAAGAAAAAAAACATTAAAATACATATCTAAGGGTTCATTTTCCTAAAGAGAAACTTCTTTGAAGAAGAAAGAAGGATGGCCAATAGACACATGAAGAAATGCTCAACATCCCTAGCCATAAAAGAAATGCAAATCAAAACAACATTGAGATACCACCTCACTCCAGATAGAATGGCAAAAATCAAGAACTCTAACAACAACAGATGCTGGAGGGGATGTGGACAGAAGGGAACCTTACTGCATTGTTGGTGGGAATGTAAACTTGTTCAACCACTTTGGAAAGCAGTATGGAGGTTCCTCAAAAGTCTTCACATAGAGCTCCCCTATGACCCAGCAATTCTACTTTTGGGCATTTACCCAAATGTTTACAAACAAGACCACATTAAAGCTACCAGCACAACTATGTTTATTGCAGCATTGTTTACCATAGCTAAGATATGGAACCAGCCCAGATGCCCCTCAGTAGATGAATGGATCAAGAAAATGTGGTATATATACACAATGGAATTCTATGCCTCCATCAGAAAGAATGACATTGCCCCATTTGTTAGGAAATGGAAAAACTTGGAAAAAATTATATTAAGTGAAGTAAGCCAGGCCCAAAGAAACATAGGTCCCATGGTTTCCCTTATTTGCAATATCTAGTATATGTATGAGTCAAGCGGAAAAGGTCAGATAATGTGATGTTAGGAAAATGCTTAGTCTTATTTCTATTATCAGAAATGAACTTTAAGGAACCTTATTTCAACTAGAGCAAGTGGCTGTCAAATTTAATGACTCACTCCACACAGAAATTCATTAGACGTTGGTTTATCAGTCAAAGATGACATTTGTTTGAAGCCAGATGGGTTTTCTTGAGGAAATCATTTTACTAGATGCAGATTTGATTGGGTTTTAGCTTTCCTTTACTATTAGGCATCAGTTGCATATGGCATACACAGCCTGTAATGTATTTGTATATATTTGTCATGATTCTAATCACAGAGGTTTTAAAAATAAAGGATTGCACTTTTCTGTAGTTTATCTATTTGTGATATTTCACATTTTATTTGTTTTAACACATGTACCATTTTGTAAATATATTTCTAAAGTCTAAAAATCATAAGGTTTAAATCAAACGTTAAACATTAACAGCAAAGTAAAAATATCTCTTTTGACTAGAATATGTAGCAATGAGAGGATAAAGTTAGTCAAGCATAACTTTGTTTCGGTCTCTTTATTTCCTTTTATCTTTCATGTTTTATATTTCCTATGTACATACACACACATGTGCACACGTACGTGCACTCACGCGTGCGTGTACACACACACACACAAACCCTCCTTGAGGTTATAAATAGCTAGTTAAGATAGTAAAAAAAAAAAAAATGGCTGGTCCATGTGGCTGAAGATAGAGATCTGGAAAAGGAGGCTACTTTTGCCCTCTTAGTTATCAGGTATGCTAGATGAGATGTTTAATATGGCATACTGTTCTTGTTAGGCTCACGGATTAGAGACTTCCATATTCTCTCAAAAAGGAGGTTTTAGAATGTCTCTTTTCTTCATTAGGACCCCAGTAGTAATATTTTAGCATTCGGAAATAACAGACTCAGGTAGTTTCTCACAAAGATTGCAGTGCTGCTATTCTCTCCATCTTTATAATATAATTTATCAGTGAATAAACAAAGTAAAGGCAAAAGCAAGAAAAGACAAATTTCTTGAATAATTTACTTGCTAAATTTGCTATTTGAATTTTTATTCACTTTCCCTCCTAATTTGATTATATACAGCCTCTACTCTTTTTTCTTCTTCTTCTTTTTTTTTTAACCACTGTTTCTTTCTAATGAACTGACCATTACATTTCCAAAGTTCTGAAATGGCCAACAGACCAAGAAAGACATTCTTTAGGCTCCTGCTTGAAACCAAAACAGCTTCACCAAACTGCTGGCTTTGATTCAGGGCCAATACTCTTCTTTCTTATCTTCATTTATTTCTTGCCTATTTGATGTTTCCTTGCTGGGATTAAACTTTACTTCATCCAGCTGCACCATACTGTATTCAAGCTGAAATACACCTAGGGAATCAGGGTGGCATTCTGTTACCTAATATGCATCAAAGTCAGTCATCCACAAGAGGATTAGAAATTCCAAAGGTCAACTGTCACTTACAGTACAGCCCTTGCTCTAGATAAACGCAGTCATTTCTTTAGCTATGACATCTTTAGATGGTGCCTCGTTTTCCTACAATGAAGGTAGCCTAGTGCTCACTGATTAATTTTCAGGCATTTTGCTTCTAAATGTTCCTTTTACCATCATGAAAGCACTCAAGGATTGAAAATTTTATCAACTAATAGAGGAAGAGAGTAAACATCTACATATAATTTAAAGTTTTAATAAAATGCTAGATTCAAAAATAGGCTTTTTAATAACTGTTTTGTCCAGTTATTTATACTACCTTCACAGTTTGCTGTCTAGAGGGAACACACACACACACAAAGACACACACATATACACATACACACATTCATTTAAAGTAAACAAGACTTCACACACATATGTAAAAAAATCAACTTGTAATTCTTTACCTTAAAAGTAAATTTTATGTGTTATGTGTATGATTCAAGTTAAAATGATAACTTTTCCATTGAATTTTCTTCTTATTTTTAGTTTTTGAGGCTGTCATTGCTCTAATTTAGTATGATTATATCCAGTTCATGTAAGACAGCTTATTTTTATATTGCAACATTTTATAGATTTTTTTATTGCACCATTAAGAGCATTTTGATTTCTGCAATATTCCCAGATTTTTCTGTCATAATACACAGCATTCTACAGCGTACTTTGTGCTAAGCCTCATAGCATTCGCTTACATCTAGTTTTCTGCTTCAGAACGCCAGGTAATAAGATGAGCTTCAGAAAAAAAGAAATTGCTGGTTTGGTGTTTCACATTACAGCCCAAACAGATTGTTTTTTTTTTTTTTTCAGTTGCTAGCCAATGTTTCACTCATATTTCCCCTGGTAGGTAAGCATTGCCAATTTAATGTCCAGTAGTGAGCTTACAGCTTGTAAATGTCATTTGAGTTTTCAGTTTTTAAACTAAAAAATAAGATGTGTCCTTCAATAGTCTGTGAATTTTAATGGAAATTTTATGGAATTCTTCAGCTATTCAATAAAGTAGAAAATGTGTCTGTTCATGCATGTAGGCCTATGTTAAGCCTAATGGAAATTATTTAGCCATATATATTATGAACGTGGTCTAATTTGGGCATATAGAACAGTTGCAATAGTGACAGATTTCAATTTTGGAGTTTATTTTATGGAGATTATTAATGTACTATCTATGACTTTTCACTTACTCATAAAACCATTTTAGTGTCTATCTTAATTTTATTCTTTGGTGCTAGTCTTAGGGCTTGAACTTAGGGCCTAGGCACAGTCCTTGAGCTTTTTTTGGCCCAAGGATAGCACTCTACCACTTGAGTTATAGCTCCACTTACAGCTTTAAAAAATTTCTTCTGTAGTTTTGTGGAGATAAGAATTTCATAGGCTTTCCTACTAGGTCTGGCTTCAAATTGAGCTCCTCAGATCTCAACTTCTCCAGTATCTAGGGTTACAGGCATGAGGCACGGCACATGGCTTCTATCTCTATTTTTAATGATACTAATAGAGATCTGATCTCTGTAATTACTTCTAAAATGGACATGAAAGACAAGAAGACAGTCATTATTAAAAGGTTCTACAATAGTACATAGCTTGTCTAGTTCCTAACGAAACACATCACTAAAGTGCCACCCTTTTGTCTTTGTTTTTATAGAATGTTATATTTAAACAAATGGATCACATTGGTTTGTGTGAAGAAAACAAAGTGAAACCAGATGAACATGTAAGGAAAATGAGAGGATAGATGAAACTTAGAACAATCAAATCAGCCAAAACTTAAATGTTTAAGATTAAACTCATCACTACTTCATGTGAAATATTAAGTCATATTGTCTTGTTTTCCTTTTATTTCAACATAAGATCTTTAACGTTTGTTTTGTTTTGTGGGGCACATCTGATTAATATGGTATCCTCATCAACTTTGTAAGAGTTTAGCAGAGTTTTGAACAACTTTTTTAATTTGACCATAGGTATCAACAAAATACATGCTTGCTTGGCACTAGTGTCTTACTCTTGTAATCCTAGATATTCAGGAGGCTGAGATCTTCGGATCACAATTCAAAGCCAGCCCATACAAGTGTGAGACTTTTACTTTCAATTAACCACTAAAAAACCAGAAGTGGAGCCATGGCTTAAGTGATAGAAAGCTAGCCTTGAGTAAAATAAATCATGGAGACAGTGTCCAGATCCATTTCAAGCCCCAAGACTGGCATATACACAAAATAATAATAATAGTGATACAAGTAAAAACCCAAACCAAAACAAAAAGCCCCAAACCAACCAAACAAAAGACACATGCTTCATACAACATTAACCATTTCAGTAAATGGCTGTTCCATGTTCAAATTTGGGCTCCCACAAATCCATACAAGTCTTTCTCAAGATGCTTGGATAGCCCATTTGGTGAAGCACTGATATAAAATACTTACTGGCCACTTTGATTCTTGACCTAAGAACTAGGCCAGCCATGACCTTTCTTTTAAGAAACATCATGGTTCATATTGGGAACCACATCATTTTTGTACATTACTCTTCAATGTACAGATTTTAGAAGTATATGTAAAATTTAGATGCTTATTCTCATTTTTTTTTTAAACTGTAACCTTGATGTTTATAAAGATTCACATATATGAATCCTTGGGACATTCACAGATTGTTTTTAGCCACCCTTCCCATCCTTAGGCATTTTTTTCCCACAAATTTTCACTGGTTAAATTTTCATTATGTTGGTTAGTATTCACTGGTTACTATTTTGATTGAACCCAGCTCAATCCCGAGAAAAGAAGACCTAAAATACATGTTTCCAAATGTTTACAGTGCACAGGAAAGAAAGTAATGAAAGACTTGCACGGGTAAGTAGTTAGTAAGGAGCTAACTGCACTATGATTGCATGCTGTTTTGTCTTAATAAATACATTCCCTCACCCTACCAGACACTGGAAGTATGCTTCTCTAGTGCCCTAGTTCATTTTCCTGATCAGATTTCCACTGAGTGCTTTGCAGTTTTTAAACTTTTCTAATATCTACAACAAGATTTGATGTCACTAGTATATGACTTCCCTTATTGCTAGTACTTCTTCATTTAAGGCAATCAGTTACTTTAGTATAACAACTAATTTAATTGTCTTTTCATCCTTCTTTCTGCTTGAATTTGCCACATCATGTTGGCATACTACTATGGGATGTAAACAAACAACTGAAGGACGTGCAAAATTTTGTGTGTATAGTAGAATCTGCTAGCTAATATGTTTCACGTTTTCAAATTACATTTCTTTCTCATTTCCAAAACAGAAAAGACTTTTAACAGTATGGAAAATGCTTATGGTCATTTAGCATATTCAGACTTCAATTAATTAGTCTTCCATAGAAAATGATATGGCATTACAAGTTTCATCCAAGACATTTAATTCAAGTTTTAACATATTTCTAATGTGTGACTGGGCATATTAATTGAAGAGAGTTCGATAATAGTAAAGGTTAAAGACTAGAGGATGTTCTAAATGAAAGATGAGTGACTGGTTGCTACGCAAGCATATGGGAGAGAAGAACTAGAATACTTAGGATTAAAGAGATATACTCATTTATATGTGAAAATAAAACACAACTTTTTACCATATACAGCATTAATCATTAATTAACGATAATGAACTATAGAAACAGTTAACATATAGTATCGGTAATTTAGTTGATAAAAGTAATATTAGCGCATTTAAAGCAAGTAATTTGTTTTACTTTTCTATAGAGCTTTTGTCTAAATAATTTACCTAGTTTTTTCTGTTTTTTTTTTAAACTTTTAATATTGACTTAATTTTGTATGAGGTCTTTTGTTTTCTTCCAGTCAAATATTCCCCTGTTGAATTATGTGGGTGTTTATTTCATTTCAGTTCATATTTATCAATGAAATTGTCTAAAGAATCTAATATCAGACTTTAAGGTAAAAACAAATACTTTTGTAATAAAAAAGTTTGAACTTTTTGGATATTGTAAAAGTAATACAAACTTATTTTAGAAGTTCTGAAAAAATTAATGCTAAAAATCTCGTTTTAAAGATCATCAGTTTTCACTATTATATGTTTTAGAGATTGTCTATCTTATCTTTATATCTATTTAACTACATGCCCATATTAAAAATACAATAATAGTCACACTCTGTTCATAACTGTAATCCTTGCTACTCAGGAGGCTGAGTTCTGAGGATTGTGGTTCAAAGCCAGCTCAGGGAGCAAAGTCTGTGAGACTCTTATCTCCAATTAACCACCCAAAGTAGCTAGAAATTGCACTGTGGCTCCAGTGGTAGAGCATTAGCTTTGAGGAAACAAAGCTCAGAGACATTGCCTGGGCCCTAAATTCAAGAACAAGACTGGCACAAAAATGTAAATAAAATAGAATAATAATGTGAAACCATTAATTTCATAACAAACTTTCTTCTTATAATTCTATATCACATTCTCAACTACTATTAAATATTTTCAGTCAATGATTGTGTGTGTATGGTGGAGAGAGGAGGGAGGTACTTGAGGTGCTGGAATTGAGGCCACTACTGTGCTAGTGAGCTATGTCCTTAGCCTTTAACTCATGAATTATAATATCTATGCCGTGATCAATACAACAATATTCCTCAGATTTAAGCACTTACAAAACTACAAACTTCAAACTATATTTTAAAAGTGATCAGCTAAGCCTAAAAGTAAATGTGAAAGTGACAGATGACAGTCAGGACATGAAAGAGGAACAGGCATTAAACACTGGTGAGAGGCTTCAGAGAAGAAAGCCCTTGGGAACTATACTGGAATTGTATGAGATCTTGTTTCTAGAATAAGCTAGACACATAGGACATTGTCTTCTCAGTGACATTTTTTTTTCTGTTCCACAAGTAGAGGTATAACAGTTTCATGCTCTTTTGTTCTATGATTTGAGAAAAATGGTCCAAGTTTCTTCAGCTTTGAAGGTGGCAAAATATTAGTTCCTTTCCAAGACTGTGGCTAGGATTAAATGACATAATTTGTTAGAGGCAAAGCCCTCTCTGTCTTATTCACCAAGTATCTGCAGGGGTTAGCACAGAGCAGATCTTGAATTCCATGTTTCAAATGGATTTGAAGAAAATATCACTCAGATTAATTACTGATTCTAGGCAAAAAGTGAAAACCAAAGGACCTTTTTGGCAAGATAAAAGGAAATCTAATTTTCTGTAGCCAAAAAGCAAGAAGAGTTATGAGACCACGCTCAGAACTTATATAGCCTTAGTTACAAAAGCAACAGAATTTAGTGAAATCTAGTTTCCGGTTCAATTTTATAATCCTGAGAGTTGTCTAGAGAGTTGCAGTTGAGAATCTGAAACTTCTAAATTCTTTCTGGGCCCCTTCTTGTTCAGGTTGTCTTTTCATTACTTCACTTGAAAATCAGACACATATTGAGGGTCAAACACCAACACACCGGAAATAGAATGCACAAATTCTCTTGGAATGCTAAAAGGGGAGTGGCCCTGTCACTGGAAGAACTTAAAGAACTGCAAGAGCTGGAGAGTTCACATGGCATGGGTTCTTAGGGCTCCCGAAGAAGACTCAAAAGATATACATTTGCATAAAGTAGATAATTGATATGGACACACTCTAGATGCTTGGAAAGATTTATGAACCCAGACTAAGTGACATAGAAAATCCAGAACTGCCACAGAAGATGAAGAGGAAGCAATCCAAGATTTCTTAAGTTATTATTGGGTAATTGGCATATACTTCACATTGATTTCTTTCTTTTTTGTGTGTGTGGGGGGGTCCACCGTGGGGCCCGAACTCTGGGCCTGGGCGCTGTCCCTCAGCTCTTCAGCTCAAGGCTAGCGCTCTACCACTTGAGCCACAGCACCACTTCCGGCTTTTTTTTTTCTTTTTGCTTATGTGGTGCTGAGAAATTGAATCTAGGGCCTCAGGCATGCAAGGCAAGCGCTCTACCACTGAGCCACCTTCCCAGCCCTTCACATTGCTTTCTTGTTCTGCATTTAAGTCAGTTAATGACACCCCCTTACTCACAGCATTTAAAGTAAGCAGGCTTGACAGGAAATGTACTCACTGCCTTACTCATATATACTCTGTACAGCATCTTTACAATAAAATAAAATTTAAAAATAAAGCAGGGTTAGTGGTCTCTAGTATATTTCCAATTATGACAACAGTTAAGTACCTATGAAATATGGATAAATTGTGGTATATGACTGTAGACAACGCTACACCTCACCAAACAGCAGTACCCATTACAGGTACAATTGCAGTGTATGATGTGTTTATTTTCTGGAGCAAATTAATATAGGCTTCCTTGTGAAGCATAAAGGAATATGTTTATTTCTATCTATTTTGGAAAGGAGAGTCAGAATGAGTTTATATTCATGGACAACAGGCCCTAGTGTAAACATAGAGGCTTAAGTGGGATTCCACTAACTCCTTTACAGGGTACTGGGACTGGTCTGCAGTCACATTGATCCATTATGTCAGCTGCTCTTGAAATGCAAACCTTCAGACTGGTGAGATAAGAACAATTTTCCTACCTCGTTTTGACATTTGCACTGTTGAAGCAAAAGCAATGCTGGGTAAAACTTCTCTCTTCCTCTCAGGAAACAAGCAGCACTGAAACTGTACCAGTAATTAACGCATTTTTCACTGCCAACAATTTCAGGGTTTTTTTTTTTAAGCCTTAAAATATTATTGGTAAAGAAATACAAATTTTCTTAAATCTTTATTCCTGAGTACATCTTTTTAATATTCTTTGTGCTGAAATGAGAAATAGGAATAAAACACTTTTGATACATACTGAATCATCATACCTATTCAAAGAAAAATGGTGCATGGTGCACGGCAGTAATCCCAGTTATAGCACAACACAGTAAAATGTTAGCAAGGTCACATCTCATAAATAAGCAGGGAGGTGAGCACTGGGGCTCATAGTTGTAATTCTATTTACATGTGGTTTGAAGTCAGCCTGGGCAAAAAAAAAAACTCATGAGTTTCTACTTCCAATCACCAGAAAAATGCCAGACTAAGGGCACAGTTCTAATATAAGAATAACAGTCATGAGCAAGCAAGCCAAATGGGCAAGTCCAAGGCCCTGAGTTCAAGCCCCGGAATTTGCAAACACAAACCAACCTGGGAATAGGGCCCATGACTGTAATCCAGCTATGCTGGAGGCATTGCTAGGATGACTGTGGTCAGCTAACTGACCAAAATCCTTTCTGAAAAGTAACTAAAGCAATGTCTGGAGGTATGGCTAGAGTGGTAAAGCACTTGCCCAGTACTCAAAAGGCCACAGTATGTCTCATCCGTTTATCCATCCATCTGTCTGTTCTGTCTATCCATCTATCCATCCATCCATCCATCCATCCATCCATCCATTCATCCACCGATACATCCTTGTGATGTATTTTTTTCACGCAGTATTTTTTTTGAAACTTTGAAGAGCTATAGAGATTAAGACTATAGTTATTAAGAGTTAGCTATTTGGTAGATTTAACAATTGTTTGCAGAAATACTTTCATTTTTAAACTAAAAATTAGGAATTTCAAAATTTTATATTTACCATCAAGCACTTGAACTTAACAAGTGCCATTTTTACAGTATAATTAGCTCTGTTGATATTTAAAAATCTTACACAGAGAACTGATATTTTTCTTACTAATTAATTCATGATGTTATAAAATCATGGGTAGTTAAGAAACCCATTCATAGTATGACATACATGTAGATTTTTATGTTATAGTACAAAAATTCATTGTCCTGTTTTCATCTTCCAGTTTCAACTCACCTTAAAAGTATTAATTGCTCACTTTTGATATAGGCCCAAAATGATGTCTATCGTATTTTAAAAGTCTTAGTTTTCAGTCTTTTCCAATTATGCATATGTACAGTGGCATATACTTCATATACTTCAACTAAAACGATGTAGTATGATAGGTTTTATGGCAAAGTAAATACCAGCAATAGGATGTATCTTCTAAGCTAGACATTAAGAAGATAGAAAAAAATTAGCATAGTGCTATTTTTCTTGCTAACTTTTGTTCTGTTTTGGAAAATACTGTCATTTAAATATGCATTTTGTACATTAGCATGTAGTACATTTATTATTACTTTTAAATACATGGTTACATTTTAATAATTTCCAAGCTCTTAATTTCTGAAGGAGTAGATTATAATACACAGAACGCATATAAACTAAAGTTCTATGGGGTCCTCAATAAATGTTAAGCTAAATGTGGGATCCTGAGACCAAAAACAACAACAAAAACAATAACACCTTGATAATAATTTGATTATTTACCTCCTTCCAGATTTGGCCTCATAATGATTATCAACAATTATGAGAAATACATTGTATGTGGACTGGAGAACTTGGGAAGGCATTGACTTTCCCAAATATAAGAGATAACTTCTATGATGATTCAGGACTGAACTTTATATTTTTTCTGGTAGTCTATAGCATGTTAGAACAGGTTCTCTTAAGGGAAAAGCTTAAGCTTTGTATGTCATACTTCCCAGCATGAAGAAGTGCAGTATTCAAAGGCTTTGGGTTTGGAAGCAGTATACTCACACTGGTCTCCTCTATCTAGTAACAGGTGACCTAGAAAGCTTGTAGCTTTGTTTCAGGCATAAATAAAATGGAAAGAGGCTCTGTAGGGCTTCAGACTAAAATGAATGCAGCCAGAGGTTTTGAGATATAAGACAGAATGTACAGTAATAGATATGTGAATGGTTGGAAAAAATGCTGTATAAACTTTATAGCAAATTCCATTAAGAGAACCATGGTGTAGACAGGAGGGGTTTGGACCAAAGTTACCACAACTGCAGCAGAAAACCAGAAGACAACTAGAATGCAGCTCTGGGCATATCAGTAGCAATGTGTAAAGATGTCACACCTGACTATGCTTTATCAAGACAATTGTGTTACCATAACTACTGAATTTTATTGGGTCCGATATATCAGTCTACTTTTCTATAATGAAGTCCTTACAGTTGGAGAACTTTATGAAAACAAAAATAAACCATAAGGTGTATTCAGCTCACAGTCTGTTGTAGTTGTTGTTATTGTTTTGTACTGGTGATTAAATAGGGGCCTTATCTTGCATTTGCCAGGAAAGTACTCTACCAATGAGCCAATCTGAGGACCTTTCATGCATTTGTTATTTCTTTAGATAAGTCTCTCTTTATTCTCAGTCTGAGCCATCATGACTATCTATTTGTACCTCCCTGAGTTGTTGGAATGATAGGTGTTTGTCACCACACCCAGACATTGGTTGAGATGAAATCTCATAAACTTTTATGCTCCAGTTGGATCCCAAGGCCATCTCCTGATCATTGCTTGCCAAGAAGGTAGGATTACAACCTTGAGTTAATATATTCTCCTAGCTCACAATTCTGAAGGATACAGGGCCTGGAGTGGATATTGGCCTAGTGCTAAAGAGAACTTAATGGTGGATGATCTTACAGTTGTGGAAATGTGTGTGAGAGAAGAAATTATACCACAGACAAGAAACCAGGAAGCCAAGAGAGATTCAGGGTCAAACTTGAGCCTTTACAACAGAACTATCATAAGAACTAATTATAACTCTTATGAAAACCAACTTTATCATTTTCAAGGGCAGTGTCACCAGTGGCCAGTAGACTTGCCATAACACTTCACTTCTTAAAGTTTTCCACCATTTCTACACTATCAGATTAACACTCATACACAAGTGGTTGGAGTATAAATTGTTTTTACCATTTTTTATCAGTACTTACCAAAGGCCAAACTTATCAATGCCTGATGACTTAGAAATTTTTATTTCTCCATGTGTACTCGAAGCTAGTCAAGAAAAGTATTCATGACATCAGACTTAATAAAAGCACACTGGAGAAACACTAGATACCAACATTATGAATGCTATGGAATATAAAAAGTAGAAAATTAAAGAGGTCAGACACAGCAAATATTGCCATGTGATTCAAGGTCTACAAATTTCAAAAATGGGTAAAATTTCTAAATGTTGATAGAATACAGGTGATTGATGGGGAGTATATGACTGCAGTCTTTTGTGGTTAGGGTAATGTTTACTTTCCTCTTCTGACAAAGTGCTTAAATGCATTATTAAGATTCACCAACTGTGCATCCATAAAATAAGCATTTTTCTGCATGCCATTCATTGTGGTGTTCAGGGATTTTTCTTTCTTTTTTATTGTGAAAATATTGTACAGAGGGGTTACAATTACATGAGCAAGGTAATGAGTACATTTCTTATCAAGCATTGTTGCCTCCTCCTTTGTTTCCCCTTCCCATTCCTTCCCATCTCCTCTCCCCCCATCGCCCCCCTCCCCATGCCAAAGTTGTAAAGTTCCGTTTCTCAACATAACGTCTTGTACATCTCATTGTTGCAGTGGGTCCACCTGTATCCCTATTTAAACAATTTGTTTTTTTCACTTCCCCTCCACAAATTATACCATCATCAAATACAGTGAAAACAAGGGGTTATATTTTTACATATGATATTCATCACGTGTGTGAGAGAAAAGGAGATAGGATGATATTCTAGATAGGGGATCAGAAAAATCCTTTTCCAAAAAATTATATTTTAATAATGATCTGTTTTTACTGACTTGAAAAAAAAAAGGAAAAGTCACATGAAAATCTGAGATAAAAATTTTCCAAGCAGAGGGAATAGCAATGCAAAGATTCTGAGATGGTATCATGTTTGGTATATTTCATAACCATCAAAAAGGCCATTTGGACAAGTAGGCTTAATGAGGGGACAAACTGTCACAAAGCTGAGTGGCTGGGTATACTTGAAACTATTAAAGAAATGACTTATGTGTACATAGACATTTCTAGTCTTAATGAAATTGTTCATTTATCTGTCCATTAAGTACTCATGACATATTATGAAATGTTTTTAATACTATCTATAGCATTAAAAATAAAACAGCTTTAGCACAAGGGTAATGAGACTGCTAAATTCAAGAGTTGAGTCAAATTTAATTTAATTTTTAAAGTTTTGTCCATCTTATACATTTCTTTTTCTTTTTCTTTTGGTTGGTTGTAGGGCTTGAACTCAGGGCCTGGGCACTGTCTCTGAGCCTCTTTGTGCTCAAGGCTAGCACTCTACCACTTGAGCCATAGCGCCACTTCTTCCTACACAATTCTTAATGAAGACAGAAACTATCAGTTAATCAAGATCATAATTAAATTGAGAAAAAAGTGTTAATAAAAGCATAATCAGTTTATAACTGTCATTTATGGGAAAAGAGTTCTATGAATATTTTATATATACACATGAATATTTTAGTATATAAAGTAAGATTTAAGACATAAGGTCATTGTCACTGGAAAGTAAACAATAGAAAATGATTTTTAAATGGTTATTTTAAACTAGAGGCTGGTGGCTCATGCCTATAATACTAGCTTCTCAGGAGGCTGAAATCTGAGGATCGTGGTTCAAAGCCAGCCCAGGCAAGAAGGTTTGTGGGGCTCTTATCTCCTATCTAGGTAACCACCAAAAAGCTAGTAGACCTGTGGCTTAAAGGGTAGAGTGCTAGACTCGAGCCAAAATGTTAAGGGACAATGCGCAGGCCCTGAATTCAAGCCCAAGGACTGGCACAGAAATGAAAAAAAGAAGGGGGTTATGCTACTTCAAATACAAAAAATTACCTGGGGTTTTCCATGAAGACAGGCAATGCCACTGGAGGTGACTGAAACATACTACAAGGTGGCAAAAAACATTAACAATGATTATGCATTCCTTGTTTTATGAGAACCTAGACATGCATAGTCTAACCCAGTGAGAGATGTTTATTTTAATTTAAAAATAGAAGCATCAACATCATCACCCATAACTGTACAGGCGAGAACAACAGAACTCACGTTCAAAGTCTTGAAATCATGCATTTTCTCTGAGAGATGCAAATGACCTGCAATCAGCCAGGGACCAGCCATTCTTCTGACCAGAAAGAGCTGCTTCAAAAGCAGACAACACTAAACTTTAAACAAAATCATACAACTCATTCTATTTTCTTCTTTTACTGCATCTATGTTAAAGTCCCACAGATCTTGTTGACAGTTGCTGTCACATCTATTTGGCACACAGTCAGTGCCAGTTTGAAGAGTTTTACAGCATGGCTAGGGCCTATTACCTGTCCCCTGTCTTCTCTTACAATTTATTTTCACCCCAGCAGGCAGAACTTCACAATGTCATTAATTTGCTAGATGACTCATACTTTCCATAGAGCCTGTTTAGGATAGAGTTCCTATAAACCGCTCTGTGCACTAGCTGTAGTGCCTTTTACCTTCTAGAGGGCACCCAAAATCTAAGAGCAACAAGTACAGCTTCCACTGGTTGCTAAAGGTAACTTGGACTCCACTGTAATACCACTGGGGAGTAGCCATGGTGATTTGTTCATATGGGTCCCAGGGAATCAGTATGATGGCCACCACACTTTTCAGATGTCAGATGTGAAACCAAAGCGAATAAAGAAAGCAAAGATGCTGTTCTAACATTCTCCCTTGATCAAAAGCAATAAATGAGTACAGAAATAATCAGTATAATAGTATCTTTCAAGCATGATAATACTAGAAAAGTTGATTATATTTGTTAGATCTCATTAAAAATTTCAAGTCTTAAGAATTCCATTAATTTAATCATAATCAGAAAAAAGAAAACTTTCCTGTAAGATGAAATATAGATTCTATTTATTTTTATTCTTCTATGGTATCAGGATTCCTGGAAGGGCTTTTGGAACCATACCTGGGGAATAACCTCTTGACCTTTGTCCTCTCATTAACAAATGTGGGCAAAATGTTGGAAGTATTTCAAATATTGAAGAGTGGAAGTTGTATATGTGTTTTTTAGTGTTATAAAGCAATAAGAAGATGGTAACTTTTGTATGTAAGTTAGTCAATTAGATGTACAAGACTGTTGAAAATGAACTTTACAACTTTGGGGCGGAGGTAGTTGTGGAGGTGGGAGGGAAGGCATGGTAGGGGAAAAACAAAGGAGGAGGCAACAATGCTGGATAGGAAATGTACTCATTACCTTGCTCATGTAACTGTAACGCCTCTGTACAGTATTTTACAATAAAAATGTACAAAAAATGATGTTTATCCCCATTTACATAGGTTATGAGACAAACTTGACAAAGTTCAGGTCAAGGGAGGTGGCCTTATTGGTTTGAAGACATATATTTTATTCTCCCTTTTCCACAAAACTCATAGTTTTAAACTTATCATTAGATATAGAACACTAATGCCTGTGTTAAAAAAAATCCATATCCTTCAATGTCCACACCAAGAAAACTTGTTTATCAGGAACTGCCAACTTAGAAAAAGAAATGTTTAGCCTGGGATGAGATGAGAAATGTGGGTAAACTAAACCAATTAATGTGACACTAATTTACTTTCCTTCCTTCCCACCCCCCCACTCCATCTGTGGAATATTGTGGCTCATTGTTTTAAAATCACATATCTCATGGAAAGTCATAAAACCAGAAGGTAAATGAGATTAAACTAAGAATGAAAAGGCAATACAGTATTGGAATTAAGTTTATATGCTCTCAGAAGCTATAGTCTCCTGGTCCATAAATAGGTGTATTTGCTACAAGAGACAACCTTGACATTGAGTCATTCAATAAGTATGGCAGGCATCACTCTATGTACCTTCTTACTAGGGGAGGAATAGTGACAAAATCTGAAAAATACATAATTCTCTAATGATGACATTTAGTCAAAGCAAAGGTAATGAAGTCAGAAAAAATGGTTATAAATTAATTTGTGTTCAGTGATTCGTCATTCTGTGCTTCAGCATGAACATGCACATACACATGCATACCAAGGACAATGCATATTTATCAAACATTTTATCTCATTACTATGAGTAACTAAAACTACTTAAGAAAGTCTACCATAAAGGTTTTATATGTCAATTTTTTTCTTAGCCTAAGCCAACTTTTATGCCTAAACGAATTAATCTGTTTCATTTTTGTTTGTTTGCCTTGTTTTAGATTACAGAATTGTTTCTAGATTTGCAAAGGAAGTTGAATTTCAGTATCTACCATAAACAGCATATTCATTGGCTTTCTCAAGAACAAAAACACCTGTTATAGTTTCTTGTTGATGGCTGACTTTATATGAACATTTGGATGAAAAGTAATGTTTGCAAAGATAACACAGAAAATACTCAAAATCTAAACAGCAGAAATTAAAACAAAAATCCCAGAGAAAATCTTAAAAAAATGTAAAGAAAAGTGCATTGGAATAAGCCCATTGGAAGAATAGTCCTCACTAACCAAAAGGACAAAATATATGTTAATGAAGAAATCTGAAATAAGACCCAAGAACAAACAGTACATTCCTCTAATACAAAATACTGCTGCTAATACTGGAGCACTTTTCAAATAAGACAATAGGATACATTTATTGCATATCTCTGAGAACACCTCAAATCTTACACATATTTAATTTGTTGTTCAAATTTGGTGCAAGTACTATCTTTTTTTTTCTCTCTAACTCCAGAGAGCATCTGGCATACTGTGTAAAAATAATGCAATGATTTCCTACTTTCCACTAGCTCAGGAGATTTTCTGATGGTCAACTGGGAAGCTGGGAGAGGTGATGTGAAGAAACAACTAAGCTATGAGAACTCATTATCACCTTGGGTACAACGTTTGGCTAAACAGCTGTAAGGACTTGAAAGGCTCTTTTGCTAAAAAACACGAACTCTTCACTTGAGCCTTCAGCAGTTTCCTTTGCTATCATTAACTTTGTGTCAGATGCCTGCTCAACTCACTTAGCATTAATCACCTAAGGAGTATCTGTCTAAAAAGACTGGACAATTCAAATATTACATACTGTTTCTTGTTCCCTTTTAAGACTGAAGCCATTAAGATAAGAGAAAGATATTTGAAAGATGCTAGAAATAGGGAACCTTGCAGGCAGATCACCCTATAATGAGATCATCTCCCTTTAAGTGGAGCAATTATCCCTGAGCGGACCTGTGGTTGCCTCCCAAGAGCAGGAACAATCACCTTACTTTGGGAACTGAATTGTTCCTTCAAGATGCTTTCTAGTAGCTCTCAGCTCCTGGAATAGTCAGACCTGAAGTAATGATCAGTTGGACCCTGCTTTGACCCAGACCACTTGACTATGCATTCTTGCATCCTTGCATTTTTGTTCCTTCTCCTTACTACCCTGGGACCCTTGTTGATGTTCAGTGTCATACACTGAACAGTGAATGTCTTTCTAACCTCACCATAACGCGTGTCTGGACTCTGGAGGCAGAAGGCTTGTTGGGAAGCACTCTTCAATCCCCACTCACGCTGTCAGGCTTCTGGACTTAGAACTTACATGACACACAGGACAAATAAACCTTCCCTGAATATTGTATTATTGTTTCAATTGCTTAACAAACACATTTTAGCATTCACTTGCATCTGACTGTAGACAACTTATTTTATAAGCATCAACATGTACCAATATAAACTGATATGTCTCATTCCTACTTTCTGTGAAAGCCATATTTTTATAGTGTCCCTTTTCTAAATTCCATAAGAGCCTTATTCAGAAAGCTATGGCCTTTTATTTTGCAAGAAATCTAAAAATGGATTTGTTAATACTAATTGATCTTTACATCTCTTACTACTCTAATAAGAAAGGCAGATAGTTTAAATGACACAGACTAAGAAAGTAGTTTATGTGTTTTTTGAAAAAGAAGCATTGGTAAGGGAGACTTTAGGACTTAGGACTTTATCAGAAGAGACATAAATTTAAATCATTCTCCATAAGAAAAAATGTAGTGCTTTCTTTTCCTTTCTTTTTCATTACTGCCAGGGTTTGAACTCAGACAGCCTCATATTTACTCGGTTGGTCCTCTACCACCTGAACTATGATTCCAGCCTGACTTTTTTGTCTGTTCTTGCTAATACTGGGGCTTGAACTAAGGGCCCCCATGTCTTTTGTTCACGGCTAGCACATTACCACTTGAGTCACTGTATAGTCTGGCTTTGTAGTAATTAACTGGAGATAAGAGTCTCTAGAACCTTTCTGTTCAAGTTGGCCTTTGAATGGCACCTCTCAGATCTTACTCTTCTAAATAGCTAGGATTACAAGCATGAGCCACCAGCATCCAGTCAGCCTGGCTATTCAGTTTTTTTTTGAAGATGGAGTCTTTTGGACTTTTCTTCCTGGGCTAGTTTTGAACTGCTCTCTTCTGGATCTCAGCCTCTTGAGTGGCTAGGATTAAAGCTGTGCGTCAACAAAAACTATCTTAGGGTTTTCTTTTATTGTAAGATGCTGAGGGTTTTTAAAAAATATTTTTAGAAAATATTGTTATGTTTGTGTTTCATTCACAGAAACTGAGTTTTAGAAATAGCAGCAAATTCTTTCATTAAATCAGAACCAAATTACTAATTTCAGTATTAATGGTTAGCTTTGACATGTTTAAAAAGGGTACAGAGTACTTAATAGACCTGTCTCCAACCCTGGAATGAGCAACTGTTCAGGGAAATGGAATTGTTCAAAGGTACATTTTCTTTCTGCCAATCTGTGAAACAGAATATAATTATTCTCTCTTAATGAATCTCTCAAAGAGGAACAATCTTTCAGCACTTGAACAGGTAAGATATAATGATAACGGGAGCAGCTTTGTAAATAAAGGATGGAATGACATTGTTATTTTGTGCCATATTATGGGATAATTAGAATAACACAGTGTGGCATTCATCAGGCATTTGAACTTTCTCAAAAAAGCTCCCCGGGGCTCATTTAAATTAGTCATGTTTATCCATAGAGATTTTTAGCCTTATTTCAAATGACTGTCACCTTACAGTATGCAGACCTCAACATTTAGCGTATGCAATCTTATTAATAGCTGATGCTGTAGAGCAGCCAATAGACCCTGCTTAAAGCAATCTAATAATAAAAAAGTCTGACTTTATGAATATGCAGTTTATCAAAGGAATAACAATGCAAGTGTTTTTATTAAGCCAGAAGGATGATTATTCGGTGTAGAGAGAATGTAATGTATATGAATTACATCCATTTCCACAAAAATAGAGTGGGCAGATTCTGTCCAAGAAGCTATCATTCAAGTGATAATTAGCTCTTTATAATAAAAGACTATATTTACAGAAACAAAAATTCAGGACAGTGGAACCTATTAGCAAGTTACTTTGGTTAATTCAAATTTGTTTGAAAGGTAATTAAGAGGATGGTAGGATTTGACTCTTTTTCCAAACAGGACTTTAGATGGTCACCTCACCAAGCACCACTTGTAGTTATGTAAATGTGTGCACTGAGAGTCAGGTGCTACAATAAAATCATAAAATATATTTATAAATAATGGAAGCCCTTTCACAACTGATATATACTAATGGAAACTATATTTATGAAACTATATTTATAAGTAAATCTAAAATAAAAGTTTATTATATCATTCGTCTTACTTAAAAATCTATGAATGATCTATCATTCTTCAAAATGGTGTCATGAAGGTATCACTCAATCAGGTTTTCTTTTGTTCTTGATGTGAAAGAAATATTTTAGGGCAGTGGGATAAAACAGAACTATAACTTATGTTTTAAGAATTAATGTAGTTGGTTTTGATTAATATAATTGATTTGGCTAATTCTTTCATGTTTGCAATTCAAAAATATCCTCCCTAATTTATTGTCATTTTTCTGATGATAGGAAAAGTCATTTCCCAGGGATATCAATCAACTGAGACTAAAATCATCCATTGTTCTTAAAAGGGAAGATTGTTATAGCACTTTGTATTTTAGTATATCTATATGGATGGCCTCGGATTTGAAATACTAAAAATTATATTATTACTATGTGAATGTATGTTCCACAAGTGCTTGGTTAATTGAAGCTTACACTATCAGTCAATATTTTTTTTAATTTGAAAATCTGCTTTATGTTTTCAACATTGCATAAGTTAAATCTACTTAAAATTTTCATTTAATCTTAATCTGAGTATACATTTTTTTCTCATATATGGAAGTTACATCCAAAGTATACAGGAATGTATGCATATATGCTTGATCAAAGTGACAAAAGTATAGCATATTCAAAGGTGGGAATACTCCTTTGGAAATTAGCAGACAGCTTAACACAATGAATGCCAGAAAGTTAAATCATGTCTTCTTTGAGTTGCAGAGAGGGTCTAAGAAGAAGGGGTAGACAGATGGAAAGAGGAATGTTGGGTAAATACAGCCATAAGACTCCATGTGCCTAGGTGAAATGGAATTAGAAAATGTGAGGAGACTTGTGTGCATGAACAGATTGGGGCAGGAGAGGATGATGGAAGGGATGACACTGATTAAGTTCCGTTGTACACATAAATGAACGTGCTAAATTGAAACCCCTATATACAACTATTTGTAGATAAGTTTTTATAAAATGTGAACTTTCCAATATGTTTAATGGATATAAGACTAAACACGTATATCACACACAAATGAGATGATAATGTTAGCACTGATATCAAACATAACATCTATTAGTAAATGACATATTACAACATTCATAATTTTGTTCTCTGAAGACACAATTTAAGCCAACACTATACATTTCAAAGGATTCATTATGGAATTTGTCATTTTGAAGTGTTTTGAGGTGTTTTGTCTTAGAAGTCATATAAACTAAACAATCTGAGCCTTAGGCAAAGACCCCAATTAAACAAATTTTTCTTCTTCCCATGAGCATAGCAGATTGATAGCTAGACCACAAATTTTTAAAAATGTAATTATTATTAAAAGTTCCTTTTTTCAGTTTTCCCCAGATTCACTTATTCTGCAATTTCTATCTATTGCTTTGGATTTTTTCTGTTTTTAAAATTTCCATTTGTTAAGGGGCACCAGTGGCTCACACCTGTAATCCTCGTTACTCTTGAGGCTGAAATCTATGAATTGCAGTTTGAAGCCAGCCTGGACAGGGAAGTCTGTGAGACTCTTACCTCCAATTAGCTACCAAAAAGCCAAAAGTGCTGCTGTGTTTTAAGTGGTAGAGCACTAGCCTTGAGCAAAAAATCTCAGGGACAGGACTCAGGCCCTGAATTCAAGTCTCAGGACCAGCACGCACGCACACACACACACACACACACACACACACACACACACATTCAGTTTGTTTTTAGATATAAACACTTAATGCTAATTATTTTATTCATGTATTCGAAAACAAATTTTTTGTGTTGAAGATGCAGCTCAGTGGTAGGGCACTTGCCTAATGTGTTTGAAGCTATGTGTTAGAAAAAAAATAACAAAAAGGAAAGACAGAGAGAAAGAGAGAGAGGCAGACAGAGACAGAGAAAGAGAGAGGTCTTTCTGTTTAAATTATTATTTTGCTATATGAAATCCAGATTTTTGTTTTCTTTGAATATTTGTACAAATGAGTTTCAATTTAACTGGCCCATTTTTGAGTACAAGGTATCATGATCAGTGGCACGCCTCAGACCCTCCCTTACATTCTTCTTCTCTTATATTCTTCATGGTTCTTTTGTATTTCTGTAGAGAAAACGGACATCGGGGAAGTGGATGTACTTGTCACTAATGCTGAGCATGTGGCTGTTATGCTTCTGGAACTGGTTTTGTGAGAAGATTTTTTTTTGTCGGTCATGGAGCCTGAGCTCTGGGCCTGGGTGCTGTCCCTCAGCTCTTCCGGCTTTTTTTTCTGCTTATGGAGTGCTGAGGAATTGAACCCAGGGCCTCATGCTTGCGAGGCAAGTACTCTACTACTGAACCAACTTCCCAGCCCTAAGAAGGTTTCTGAAGTTTGGGAAAATAGGCTAGCGAAAATCTAAGGTGCTATCAACAGAAGTTAATGAGTAATTTGTTGGGAATGCAGACCAAAAAGCTGATTGAAAAGAGACTATTCATGAAGCTGCAGGACAAAAACTATTGGGAATTGGACTTGATATTATTCATTTAACATAGTACCAAAGAATTTGCTTGCATTTTTTCTCTGTTGGGGGGGGGTGCTTGCTGAGATTAAAGATGATAATAACTCTGGGAGAGGGAATTTCAAGCTACTCTAATGTTCAGACAGTAACATGTTTTGTGCTAACTGCTTCTAGACAGTTTAAATGAAAACTGGGAGCAAAAAGCAGAGAAGAAAGACAAAAAAAATGTAGTTTGGTCAGAAAATCCAATGTTAAGTTGGGCTAAGGAGGATAGAACTCAAAGATTATGATTCTTAGAAAAACTCACAGTCAACAAAATGAATCCCAAGAAACTGGCTCTTGAAAGGTGTCAGGGGAGGATTTTAAGGGGGAGGGGGGTGAGTTAGAGGAATGAAGAGAGGAAATGCATGTCCTATGAAACTCAGAAAATTTAGGAGAAAGGAAGGTTGGGAAGAGTGGACGAACAGGAAGAGTGGTTGAATGGTAACTACTTGGTATAACTACTTAATGTTAATAAACACAATTTTTAAAAAGGAATCCATGGTTTCTGAAGAGATTAGTGTCATTAAAAAACTATATACATTGTATTGGGGCAATGGGAAGATGACTTAAGGCCATTTAAGGTATTGTTCAGGTCTTGTCTATGACAGGCTCAAGACTATGAAGTACAATTAATTTAAAAGACTTTCTCTCACACAGGACTTTCTGGAGAACTGTTTCCCCTGGGTTCAACCATCCAGACACTCAGAAATCAGTGTAATCAATGTAGCCATGGTCAAGAGGGTTTAATTACTGATCAAATAGGCACCAGAACATAGCATTCTCCAGGTGATGCCTGATCTCTCTCTCTCTCTCTCTCTGTCTCTGTCTCTGTGTCTCTGTCTCTGTCTCTGTCTCTGTCTCTGTCTCTCTCTCTCTCTCTCTCTCTACTTCTAGGCTGCTATGATATGAGCTGTTCTCTTCTATGTCCTCCCTACCATGATGGACCTCTTTAATCTATGAACCCAAGTGAATTTTTGCTTCCTTAAGTTGCTTGGTATTTGGTTTCAGGGTTGTGAAATTATAGCCTGAATGCCAACTTTTGGTTTTAAATTCATTTTGTATCAGACGTAAAAAAATAATCTGACTGTTAGCCAAGGGAGACAGGTACAATAATAATAACTAACAATGAAAAAGATATTTCATTCAGCTCCAGAAGGGATGGATACAAGGACTCATTAACATTATTCTCTAGTTTACCAGTTGTTCCTAAAATATTTATTTATATTTCTAGTTTGCTCCAAATCTCAAGATATCTAACATCTTCTCTGAGGTTTTTACAATTGCCTTATGAATAGAAACCTCAGAAATGCTTGATAAAATAGGTTTTTATACAAAAGCCAGAGCTCAGAAAGACCTGCCTTTTATTTTCAAAATGCCCTAGATTTTAGATATATAAGAAATACCTTTTATTATGTAATTTTTATTGTTTTATAAGCCTTAAAACCATGCTCATTTTGAAAAATATCAAAGTACTTTCCCATGAAAATACCCAGAGATATTAGGTAACTTACATTGCAAATAGCAATTTTGATATATTAGGTAGTTTTATTAAGTATGTGCTATTTACATTATCCATTGCTGAAACATGTCAAGGGAAGGAGCTTAAAAACACACAATTAGAAACTCATTTTGAGACATTCCTTAAAGGTTACTAGATAGAAAGTGTTTGGATCTACCTATTTTTCAACCGATGGAATTATCACGGTATTAGTACATGCGTATGTGTTTTGTGAAATGCAACATCTCAAAATGCCATGATCTTTTTTTCAACAGTTTTAACATCCAGGTATAATAATGCTGCATAAAATCTTTTTCTTGTTTCTAAATTTAATTGATTTAATCACTGAATTAAAATGCTTGGAAATTGTTCTGCTTGTTGAAATCTGAATGCCAAATACATCATCTACAGTTCTAAAACGAGTATTACATTTATATTTAGAGACCTTAAAACACTGTCTTCTAGATTACCCTAAATAACCCAGAGAAATGTCTAGAAAAAAATGATAATAATGGATAACAACTGCCCAGCATTATTGATTTGAATATAGAAAGTATCAGTGCTTTATTATTTAAATTGTCTTTGTGCAATAATTTGGATGGTATAATAGCTAACACATACCGATGAAAATTACCTTCTAGATTCACCACCATCATTTTAAAGAAAAACACTTTGGAATTACTTCTTTTCAGAGACTAAACAATTCCAATTTTTGTCAATCTTTCAGAGATACTCGTTCTCTCTTTGATTCTTATTGAATAATTTGATTGGAATTGAATTATTTTCAGTGTGATTGGCTCACGCCTATAATCTTAACTAATCAGGAGGCCGAGATCTGAGGATCACGGTTTGAAACCAACCTGGACAGGAAAGGCTGTGAAACTCTTATCTATAATCAGCCAGCAAAAAGTTGGTGGTGGAGGTGAAGTGGTAGAGTGCCAGCCTTGAGTATAAAAGCTCAGGGACAGTGCCTAGGTCCTGAATTCAAGCCTCCGGACTGGTACAAAAACAACAACAAAGAGCTTTCTTTGCCTCAAAGAGAAGACAATTGTAATGCTAAGAATATATAAAACAGTTATGCTTTAATATATTCATCTATGTACCTACTTAACAATCTGGTCTTTCATCAGTGAAAGTTTGTTGGACTTTGTGAAATTTCAACCAGATAAAAGATTTAGCATTTATAAATGGGAATGAAATCATTGAAAATTTCCTTGATGACATAATACGTTAATTCGTTTTTAAGATAAACTTTCCTATGACAAGTACCTGGCTAGCTGTATCAATGTGCAGGGTAG
Source organism: Dipodomys spectabilis (assembly GCF_019054845.1). Taxonomy (NCBI): domain Eukaryota; kingdom Metazoa; phylum Chordata; class Mammalia; order Rodentia; family Heteromyidae; genus Dipodomys; species Dipodomys spectabilis. Next base: position 1,388,679 of record NW_024870867.1, read on the forward strand.
ACAGGCACCTATTTAATGAGGTTTCAAGCAGGAAGTCCAGCTGCTCCTGGCACCACTTCCCTTAACTTCTGGCAACTGCTTGAAACTCTATGGTTTGAATGTAATTACTCTGAATCGGTAGTTGTCAAACTTCTGAAAAAAAGCAGTAATAGACTTGCTTTTCCCCAAATAAGACAATATTTCAAGGACTTGTAACTAATAGAGAAATCAGAATTTATTTACACAAATACATTTCATAAGTTCATATGGCCAACATTTCCAGTATATTCAATCTAGAAGAACAATAAAGGTATATTGTTGAAGGCAGTAACAGTATCTGTCACTTTGCTTTTCAGTTGAGTGCTATTGGGACCATACTGATAGAGACATACACTAAGCAATATGACTTTCTTCTATCTTATGTGGCCATCCTGTTTTGTAATGGAAAGTGACCTACATCAATTTATCTTTTCAAAATGTAATTAATTAGAAGAAATAGCTTATATTCTTAAGTGGTCTTAATTCTTTTGTTTAGATTATACTTTACAAAGATTCCTTTTTTAACATTGTTCTAACGTTTTGCCCATACAAATTTGTGATATTATTAGCTGCCTCTTTCAGAAATTCATCAAGTTTAAGTTACATAGATTTATATTTTACTTCATACAGAACTGAAAATCTCAATCTTATATCTGACTTGTAAGCTGCAGCTATGAATAAATTTGAATCAAATCATCTACAACAAAATATGTGCTTGGTATATAAGATAGGACAGGACTATTACTTTTTGGAGATAGTTAAATAATATAGTTTTTCTTTATAAGAAAAATTGCTATTAAAAAGTGACCTTTATTGGCATTGTCAGCCAGGTGGCTCATATCAATAATCCAAGCTACTAAGGAGGCCGCAATCCAGAGGATCATGATTCCAAGTCAGCTGCGGTATAAAGAAAAAGAAAAGTCTACAAGGCTCTATCTCCACCCAACCAGGAAAAAGGTGGAGCTGGAGTTGTGGATCAGTGATACAGTGCTAGCTAAGCAAGCTATGCTGGCTCAACATCCTAAGTTCAATCCCCTCCCCCCCCGCCCCCGCACATAGACGACAAGTATCTGGCAAGGTTCCTATATATATGCATATATACATATGCATTATATACATATTTACTTATATACTTATATACATATCTACATATACACATGTGTGTTTGTTTGTTCTCATTTTGTTGTACTATCACATATTGCTGTGTTTGGTTCTTTGCCAAATAAAAGTACTTGAATTTTCTGGTGTTTAAGTTGCATGGCTCACATGAGCTATGAAGTTCATGTATCTATTTGTACAATTATCCTCTTTAAAAATATGCAAAGGGTTTCACTTAATATAATTTTTTCCAAGTCTTTCCATTTCCTAACAAATGGGGAAATGTCATTCTTTCTGATGGAGGCATAGAATTCCATTGTGTATATATACCACATTTTCTTGATCCATTCATCTACTGAGGGGCATCTGGGTTGGTTCCATATCTTAGCTATGGTAAATAATGATGCAATAAACATAGTTGTGCTGGTAGCTTTAGTGTGGTCTTGTTTGTAAACATTTGGGTAAATGCCCAAAAGTGGGATTGCTGGGTCATAGGGGAGCTCTATGTGAAGTCTTTTGAGGAACTTCCATACTACTTTCCAAAGTGGTTGAACAAGTTTACACTCCTACCAACAATGAAGTAAGGTTCCCTTCTGTCCACATCCCCTCCAGCATCTGTTGATATTAGAGTTCTTGATTTTTGCCATGCTAACTGGGGTGAGATGGTATCTTAATGTTGTTTTAATTTGCATTTCTTTTATGGCTAGGGAGGTTGAGCATTTCTTTATGTGTCTATTAGCTATCCTTCTTTCTTCTTCAGAGAAGTTTCTCTTTAAGTCTTTAGCCCACTTATTTATTGGGCAGTTGTTTCTTTGAGGATTTGTTGTTGAGGGATTTAATTTTTTAAATTCCAAGTATATTTTAGATATGAGACCCTTGTCTGTTGTATGGCTAGTGAAGATCTTCTCCCAATCCATGGGCTTTGGTTTCCCTTATTTGCAATATCTAGTATATATATGAGTCAAGCAGAAAAGGTCAGATTAGGTGATGTTAGGAAAATGAACCCTAAGATATGTACTTAAATGTTTTTTTTCTTTCATTCATTTGTTTCTAACGCATTTATAAGATTATTTCTTTGTTGCTTTGTATGTCCCTCCCCCACAGTATAACCCCTGCTTTCACTGTATTTGATGTTGGTATAATTTGTGGAGGGGAAGGGGAAAAACAAGCCATTTAAATAAGGATACAGGTGGACCCGTTGCAGCTACGAGAAGTACAAATTGTCATGTCAAAAACGAACTTTACAACTTTGGTGGGCGGGGCAGGATTGGGTGGTGGGGGGGAGAGGCTGGGAAGGGATGAGAAGGGGAAATAAAGGAGGAGGCTGCAATGCTTGATAAGAAATGTACTCATTATCTTGCCCATATAATTGTAACCCCTCTGTACAGTATTTTCATAATAAAATATAAATAAAATAAAATAAGTGAAAAAAAGGTAAAGGGATCCTCTTTTAAATAGCCACAGCAGAACTGTAAACTTTTCAAACAAGGTCTCAGTAATTTATTCTGTGTATGTGTGTGTGTGTATGTGTGTGTATCTCTAAATGTTTATATGTGGGCATGTGTTTCTAGTTTCACATTCATTAATTCATCTGACTTAGAAAACCAAGGAATGCAAGAAAAAGTCACCTTTGTCTTGTAGCTTCAACTAATAAATTGAAAATAGCTACTATGTCATAGAGTTTAGTGTATTTTTATTGAAGATTAAATGTATACATATATGCTCCAAAACATGGCAACATATCTAAAATCAGATTTTACAGAAGTGCTGAAGAATTGCAGTTATACCTCAGTAGAACACCATATAAAAAATAATGTTTTAACTGAAGGCCTTTAGTTCTTTTTAAATGCAAATACCCACCACTTTTATCTGCAATCAGTCATTTATATATTAATGTTAATGCATTTATTAGACATCTTTCTCAGGTTAATTTAAAAGAGGAGGTGATGATGATGAACTCAGCAACTGTAGGAGACTGAATATTCAGTCTGGAAGCATTGAAAAATCAAGGATTACTTTATAGTTCTTCCTAAAGACTGTGCTGCCTATATATAATATATTCATTTATATTTATAAACACACACAAAGAAAATACATACTGCATTAGAGGAATGTGAGTATGAATATGTTTCAATTACATCTGGATACCATAATATATTTCAATGGAATGATAAAATTACTTATCATTTTATTGAACCCTGAATTGACAATATAATTTCCAACCAATGCATCAATTAAAAATACTCTTATATGAGTGCTCCCAAAGATTACAAACAAGTAATTTGCAGGCTGTCAGTCCATGTATTAATGTATTACAGATTTAATATACCAGCTTCAGTACCTTTAGTCTATGGCATATATTTAGGTAAAGGAAAAAATGTGTAAAGTTTTATATCAAAACAATTTTTTGACTAGGTGCTGATGGCTCATATCTTTAATCCTAGCTACTCTGGAGGCTGAGATCTGAGGATTATATTTCAAAGCCAGCATGGGCAGGGAAGTCCATGTGATTCTTATCTCCACTTAACCAGTAAAAAAAGCCAGAAGCGGAGCTGTGGCTTAGTAGTAAAGTGCCAGCCTTGAGCAAAAATTGCTAAGGAGGAGCACTCAGGCTCTGATTTCAAGCACACTAAAATAACAACAACAACAACAACAACATAATAATAATAATAATTTATATCTCCCACATATACTTAGTTATGCTTTGTTTACCTCCATCTGTAGTTTCTTTCCCCCTAAAGTTTAGAAAATAAGCAGTCATTCCAAAACTATATTAAAAGTTTGGTTGAAGCTTCTGACAAGTTTTACAGAAGCGTATTAGAAATATTAATAATAAATAATATAAGAAAATGCTTTCTGAAAAATAAATATATGTATTTTTTCCTAGAAACAAAATATATCTTTCCTGGTATATTTTCTAGGTGTAAAATTAGTAACTTAATTATAGATTAAAAATGTTGCCATGTAAATGCCTGTGGCAATTTTGTGTAAATTTGAAGTTTATTTTGATTTGAAATAGTGACTTACATACTAACATCACAAAAAGTTGAGTGCAATCAAGCGTAAGCATGCTTTTGTTATTGCTCATATACACACTTCAAAAAGTGCATAAAGAAACATGCTGTTTGCAGTTATTTCTTTTTTTTTTTCCCTCCCCTGGTTTATTCCCCATTGTCACTGTTTCAGATTTCGGTACCCTTTGTCTTATATGTGTTTATCTGATTTGGGGAAGGGCGGGGAACCAGAAATGGTGGGACAAAGGATGAACCAATGCAACAGCAATTCTCACTAGACACTATGTTGGAAATGAAATTTACAATTTGGGGGCAGGAGGGGAGTTGATGGGAAGGAAGGCAGGAGAAAATGAGGGAGGGGCAACACTGTTTGAAAAGAAATGTACTTATTACCCTACTTATGTAATTGTAAAGCCTCTGTACATCACCTTTACAATGAAATAAAATAAAAAAGAAACATATTCCTGAATCACAACTTGTATCTTCGCACTTTCTCCTCTCTCAGAATGCATGAAAGTTGGCTCTAAGATCCACAGTAGAGAGCAAAGACAGAAGGAAAAAGAGAGCTTTTCCTATGAGAGTCTGTGAGAATAGTTATGGTATGATTTATTTCAAATGGGCATTCCTGAACACAGCTTATAAACAGGAGGGAAGCCAAGAAAGCAGTATGACTCTTACAGGGTTTCTCTGTTTATATAGATAAGTGAATACATTGATACAGATATTCATGTAGGTGTGGCACAGAGAGGTATTTTAGAAAATCAATAGTGGAAATAGTAGTTATCAGCTGAGCTTCCAAGGACTGTGTCCTCATGAATAACATGCCCAGTGTTAGTAGATTGTAATATAGTACATGTCATATAGATATAATATGAAATATTCAAATTAAAATTATATATATATATATATATACATATATATATATATATATATATAATATAAAGCCTGCATCCCAGGTGCCGTTGGCTCATGCCTATAGTTGTAGCTACTCAGGGGGCTGAGATCTGAGGAAAGGCCTTAATATTCTTATCTCCAACTATCTTATCTCCATCACCACAAAACTGGAAGTGGTGATGTGGCTCAAAGTGGTAGAGCACCAGCCTTGAGCAGAAGACCTCTGGAACAGTGCCCAAGCCATGAGTTCAAGCCCCACGACTAGCAAAAAACAAAACAAAACAAAATGAAACAGAAAAAGCTGCAAAGCATTTTCTTTGTATGTATTATTTCATGTTTTTTATAGTAAAAGTATTTCTAATGCAAGAAGCAATGAATGTGGGTGTGTAGATATGTACCATATATATATCATGTATATATTATATATGTGTATATATAAAGTTCTTGAGTTTGGTTTTAGTATGATCCTAAGCTAATCATAATAGAAAACAAGATCAAAAGGAACTTAGAAATTTATTAATCATACACTTAATTTATATTTAATTACAAATTCCATATTAATAGCAATAACTTATTAATAATCATATTTATTTCTCAATATTTTATAGAGGATAAACATAATATTTGTCTATGTATTTCTCCCTCAGAATGCTATCTATTTATACAGTTGGATTGCTTTCTGAGTATAGCTATTCTGAGTAAACCACGTCATCAGAAGATTGTAATAAGCTTTTCTATGTGTAATACCTAACACTTATTTTTGTCAGTCTCATTTATACCAAAGTCCATATAAGCAAAGTCCTTGTTCTCTGCTGAAATTTGAATCTATTACACAAAGTAGAGACCTATTGTTTCCCATCATCAGGTTCATTGACTATCTTCATATTTTCTACATTTCTATTTCTATTTGGTTAATTCACATTTCTGTTTACATATGCTGAGTGACTTCTTCATATTTTGTCTTTACCAAACAGTTTAAACATTATGGTTTCTAATTTCAAAATACCATTGATGGTATTGACAAATTCTAGAAGGTAAAGGAAATATTTCAGCTTCAAATACATAAATCATGGGAACGATCATTGTTTTAATATTTTTATTCTACAATTTATCAAGAATTAGGTGTAACCCCAATATGAACTATATTACACAGTACTGAGAAACTTTCCCGTAGCTCTTGTATCTACAAGTTCTTTGTTCTCTGATATTAACTTGCAAGAGGAACAACAGTAGAGAATCAAAGCTTGTTGTGAGCTATTCAAACATCTTCCTACTTTAGGTAAAAGTGATAAAAACATATATAATTTCAGAATCTCCAAGATATAAATGTACCACATTGTATCTGGTAATATGAGAAAACTCAGCTGCATAATGTTCATTTTAATAGTGCAAGAAAAGATTTTTTTTTCCTTTTCAAGATAGCATTGAAAAGCAGAATCTTAAGCAAGTCATGCAGTGAATTGTGAAGAACCTTACCTTGACTTGCAAACTTTAACTCTTTGGCATCTGTGAGGGTGGGCCTTTTGTCAGACCCTTTCTTTTCTATTCTCCGATGGCTTCTTCTTTTCTTTGACTCTCCCCAAAGATTGGAGCCTCCATGCATGCTCGGTATATTCAAAATAGCTATTCCTTCCAGAGAGATGTTTATTAAATCTATCTGGACTCCGTCACACTGATCAGTAAAAAGAAAATAAAGATAATACAGAAATTTTAGGTTGTTTTGTCTTTCTTTGGTTCCTTCCCTTTGATTTCCTTAGTTTTTAATAAGAACCTTCACATTTGTAATCTTATCATTTCTAAAAGAGCTCTTTCAAGGACACTTGAAATGTTTACCTTAAATGTCAACATAAAAGATAAAGCAATCATTAATAATCTTTCAATAATGATCAAAATTAAATCACTATCCTTGTTTACAGAAAAACCTTCAAGAGAGAGACATACATTAGTGCCTACTACATTCCACTATGTTATGGGAAGGTTGAAACTGTGATGTGTAGTAAAATTTCAGGCAGAAATTTTAATAACTGTTGACTGTTTAGAACTTACTGCAAGGAACTATTAGGAGAAAGCAAAGAAATTGAATTCATGAGTCATGGTTTCCCTTTTCTTTTGGGGAAAACAACAGTGGCTTGAAAGACTTGTGAAAAAGAAAGCTAAAGTACAAAATGTCAAGTCTACATGTTCTCAATCACTTTGGAGTGGCTAAGAATGGTTTTGGAGTCTAGACAAAATTCTAAGAAGGATATCCAGAGCAAGGTAAGCATAGTCTTACAATGAATATGAAAGAAATGAGGAGAGTGTCATTAAAAGAGATTATCCATGGAAACCTTACTCTACTCTAACATTGCTGTCATAAAGACTTTGAGAAAAGTTTTTTGTTTTTTTTTTTTTGGTCTAATGTCAAAATACTTTACTGCATTTGAAATAAATAACTTACTAACACACAGTGCTTTGCTGCAGCCAGAGTGATCATGTTTAAATTTTTAAATTTTCGGTTCATGTTTGCTTATGGATATGTAGAAAGTGACTTAGCAATGCTATTTTGTACTTTTTAAAAATGTGTGTACTATTATGGGGGCTTGATTTCAGGGCTTGGATGTTATCTTTTATCTTTTTTCTCTCAAGGTTAGCTCTCTACCACTTGAGCCAGACCTGCATTTCTGCTTTTCTGGTGGTTAATTGCAGATAAGATGTGCATGGGCTGGCTTTGAATGGTGATCCTCAGATCTCAACCTCCTGATAGTTGGTATGAATCATGGGTATTTTATACATAGCTGTTGAATATGTATTTAGTCATTGGGTATTTTAAAAAATGATTATTATTAATTTATTCTAGAAATTATCCTATTTTTCATGATGTATCAGTATGAAGAGAGAGACACTTATAGCTCATTGTCTAAGAAATAGATTTGTTAGGATTAAGTATGTCACAAATTGAAGCACTGGGGCATGTCTTATGACAATTAATTATGAATAGTAACATCATTACTTTATACAGAAATCCAGACTTTTAGGCTTAGGACAAAGCAAGGCTCAGCCAAAATAATAGCAAAACAACCCAAACCATCTCTTTTTTTCTACATTCCCCTCATCATTCTGAATTAGCATTATGACTTGTTCATCAAAAAAGAAAAATTAAAACTGTGGTTAAAGCAACACATCTTGAGCGTACTTGGCAGGGGTAAAAACAAATTTGAGAAAAAGAGCCAACTTTTCTTTCAATTTGCTTCAATGAGGGTGAAACCAAGCACTGGATGATGTATTTATTTTTTTCCCCCAGAAACAAGTGATTTTTCTTCCTTTTCATGTATTAAATTAAGATTTCTTTCTACTGAAAAATTCTGCTCATGTGTATACTCACTTACCACTATATATTCTAGATAAACAGATATTAATTTCATAATTAAAAGTAATCTTGTGTAAATACCCTGCAGGCCTCAATGAATCAAACACATACTGTGTGTCAGGCCTCCCACTGTCTTCAAGTGGAATGTACTGGCTGGATAATTAGATAGTACATATTTTTTAACCTTATTTGCATGCATATTATATCTTTTGCACACTGACAAGCAGCAGTAACAACAAAAGTCAGATTACCACAGGGAATTCCCACAAAGAAGTCTTCATTCCTTATAATTTGCAGCCTAAATTAAAATAATTTGATCTTTGACAAGGATGAAATGTCAAGCAGAAGGGGGTCCTCTACAAGCCACGGCCTGTGGCTTCTGAAATCTGCCTAATTTATGTCAGTCACTTCTTAATACATATTTAAGTATTACACGAAAAAGATGATAAATATGCAATCTGACACCTTTGGTATTTCCCTGCTGTTAATTTATAAAGGTCTGGCTTCCCCCAAACTGACTAAAATCATTTAAATAACAGAAGAATTGTGAAATAAGCCTGGAGTTGGGGCCTGGCTTCCATTTTCACTCAATATTGAACACAGCAGGTAGTCCACTAAGACAATTATTTGACTAGGCCTTAGAACCCCACTGTGACAAGTTACTTTCAGAATTAGTAAAGGAAGATTCCTTTGTTCATCTGCAGAAAAGGAGAGCAGAAGTGCAAATAGGCTTTTTATTTTCTTTTTAATTGAACTAGTGTTGATATGGGTGACAATGAAAATCACCAGTGAACTCATGTTTCCATATTCAGAGTCATGGCAAGTGTAGAACACAGTAAGAAACTCTCCAAGAAGTGAAAAAAAAAATCTCAGGGAACTGCCAAGAACCAGGACTGATAAAGAACACTGATGTTCCTTTGAAAGCCGGACCATGAACTTAAATAAATAGCTATTTATTAATGGTTTGTTTCCAGTAGTTGTGACCTCAGGCCACCTTCCTGTTTGATTTATTGTTATGTTCACTGGTCTGGAAAGTTTCAATGCTAGTACTTGTGGGGACAAGAATAGAGCCACCAGTTGAGTTGATGAAAATGAAATCTGGGGTGAAGGTTATGAAATATAAACAAGTGATCATACTGTGTCAGATACTATTCTCATATAATGGGAGGATTTATGATTTTTCAAAAGGTAGTTATAGAAGAATAGCATATAAAAGCTTAAAAGCTAACAGCCTTAGTTCTAATAGCTCCTGATATTTTTATTATGCCGAAAAAGTCATTAATATATAATATTATGGGTACAATCACAGAGCAATGCCGCTTGCTACTTTTTGTAAAGTTTTAAAATGGAAGGTTGTATTCCCCAAACCAATTTACCTAAAAGAAAGCTTAGTGTATATATATATATATATTTTTTTTTTTTTCTCCTAATGTATTATCAATCTTATTGTAGAAACTTTGGAGAGGTTTAAGTACAGTTGGGTTATCTGATGAGATACAATTAATGATCAGTTGTAATTTTTTTTCCATAATGAGTTGGCTCCTCTGTTAAGTCAGATAAAAATTATTCATAACTTTACTCAATGAAACATAAAACACCTTTTTATAGGTAATCTTAATATTGGCTCAGGGACTTAATATTGGCAGGGACTAATGGTGAGAAATAGTCCCATTACCTTTAAGAATTCTGGTTCCCAGGTTACGGGGTGATAAAAAAAAAATCTCATCTTTCAAATTTTCATCACTGATGTTGTGTCCTTGATTCTGTTCTTGTTACTTACTCATTCTTGAGATCAGTTAGGTTTGTAGAAGCATTTAATTGTTTGGATGAATCTCTACATTCAAGGATGAAAATTCTTTTATTTTTGCCCCTCTTTAGAAGTAATTACTTTATTCTTTTTAAAATTTACATCAATTAATTATACAAGGGATTTCATCTTACTAAGTCCATTTATGCATACAAGGTTTCTGGTCATAATCACCCCTCTGCCATTGTCCCTCCTCCTCCCTCCCCCTTCTCAAACCAGTCTCATTAAGTTTTCTTGTTCCACTTGGAATGAAAATTCTTGATGTTTAAATTTATCACCTTTTCTGGTCTTGCTGACAGCAAAAAGATTTTAAGAACTACAGTAAGGCTTTCTCATTCGCAAATTAACTTCAATACTAACAAGAAGGATGGTGACCTTTTGCTTCCTTCAAAGATGCTGACCTGCGATTCTTTTTATTTTTTTTTATTTTTTATTTTTTCCATTTTTGGCCAGTACTGAGTTACTGGGTTTGAACTTATGCCCTCTTTTTGGCTTGTTTGCTCACAGCTGGTATGCTGCTACTTAAGCCATGCCTTCAGCCTGCATTTTTTTCTGATTAATTGAAGATGGAATCTCAAAGACTATTCTTCCTGGGCTAGATTTGAACCTGTATAGTTTATCTCTGCCTTGTGAGTAGCTAGGATTACAAGAGTAAGCTACCAGCACCCAGCTAGGTGTTAAACAGCCATACATCCTTCTTCCAAAATATTTTAACATAAACTTTGTTTTCAAAATGTTTTCTTGTAATATTAAAGCCTTTTTATCTACTTTTAATGTGCCACAATAAAGTTCGAAGATAATTGAGATTTTTTAATTAAAATGTTTACTGTGTAAATCATTTTTCTTTGTATATATAGTTTTGAGTGATTTGTTGTAAATTGTTATCTTTCTTTCTACACATATTTATATTTTATATAAATTTCTAGTTGATGTGTTTCTTTACATTTAAACATTTTGGCAGAAATATAATTCTTTTTTCTCCTCTTATCCCATTAAAGAAAAGGTTTAACTCACAATGGAAATTTAACAGTATCTCTCTCATTCACAGTGTTTTGATGAAGATGATATTAGTGCATTCACACTGCTTAGTATCTCTCATGAAGTAAAGTTAATAGGAAAATCTTTGCTAATATTGTTGTGAACTACTATCCCATGATGTTTATTTCATCCCAAACATGTGCTCCCTTTGGAAAAAGATCCCTATAGAAAGGAGGAGTATGAAATAAAAAGATAAACAGAAAGTGGCTCGTTTTAAAGAAAGCCACCAATAAAACACACATTCATTGCTCGAGGTTCTGCTGTTACTAACATGGTTTATTCCTTATTATATATTTTTCAAACCTAGTTGGTATGACGTTAGGCCACATAGGAAGCAATAGCAAGCAGAATCAAATTTCCGAATTACTGTTTTTGTTATATTTAATTATAAAGTAACCTTGAGGGTAGAAAGGCATATTCTACTAATATGATAGACTAGATTCATTAAAATGTGAGCAGAGAGGGATTTGCATTGCCAGACTTGTGTTCATGTGTGTGCATGCACACACGCCTACGCACGCACGCGCGCACATACACACACACATATACTTCAAGATATTCAATAATATAATGAGGAGTGTGCACAAGGCCGACTCCATTACACCTGCTACTGTTCTTGTTCCCAGAACAAACCAGCAATGAAGAACCAGAAAGCCAGATGTTGAAAATATGTAGAAATACGACTCAAAAGAACTTAGTTCTCACACAGTTTTCTTGAGAACATCCCAAGTAGTCGTTTTATCAAATGTAAAGCTGTGTAGAATAAAACAACTCATTTTATCACCATTAAGGAAGCTAAAAATCCCACAAACACTACCCAATGTTTTCTATATGTTTTCATTCATAAAATACTCTTTCTACATAGTATCACACTTCCCTGAAGGTTTTTTTTAATTTGTACTGATGGCTTTTCAGCCTGTGTTTACGGATAGACTAACAGAAGGGGAGAAGCAAGAGCACTTAACATTTCTAGCTATAGTCACCCCAAGTTATATCTCTCCATATATTTTAAATTTTGGCTTCTTTACAGATGTTCTTTGAGCATAGGTTTCTGAGAATAAGAAATGCCCTAAATCTGTACAAAGTAGTTTTGTTTTGAGCCAGGTGATGCTTTCTGACTCATGCCTATAATCTTAGCTACTTAGGAGGCTGATATCTGAGAAAAAGAGTTCTAAGCCAAAGTTAGCTGGGGAAGGAAAGTCTACAAGGCTTTTATCTCCAATAACCACCAAAAAGCCAACAGTGGAGTTGTGGCTCAAGTGGGAAAGTATCAACCTTTGGTGAAAAAGCTAAGGAACCATACCAGGCCCTGAGTTCCAGTTCCAGTCCCAGTCCCAGCATATACATATACACCACCCACATACACACATACACACACACTCACACACACACACACACACACACATACATACACACACACACTCACCAAAACAATAATTTTGAAGGTTAAAACTGTAGTTAAATAACTATATATGACAATATATAATTTTTTTTGTCATTCATGGGGCTTGAACTCTGGGCCTGAGCGCTGTCCCTCAGCTCTTCAGCTCAAGGCTAGCATTCTACCACTTTAGCTACAGCACCACTTCCAGTTTTCTGGTGGTTTATTGGAGATAAGAATTTCACAGACTTTCTTGCCCAGGCTGGCTTTGAACCATGATCTTCAGATCTTAGCCTCTTGAGTACCTAGGATTACAGGTGTGAGCCACTGGTGCCCAGCTTTAAGTAAATGTTTAAAAATATGTAAGAGATATAACTATATACATTCCTATATTGCATATTATTTAAATATATTATAATTAATATGAGATGTTATTCATGATTATATCAATATGTAATATATATGCATAGATATATCATCATGAACAAAAATCATAGAATGTTCATGTTGAACTCCCATGCTTCACCTTCTGTGATCATATTTCTTTCCCATATAATTATCTAATTCATTTATGAAAGCTCTCCCTATTCCATAATTGTCCAGTCTACTTCTAGTGTTCATTTCCGATCACAATGAGTTAAAAGCACAAAATGATTACATTGACTAATATCAATCTGATCATGATGATTAATAACAATAAATTAAAACATAAGATATCAGGAGCCTTACAGAGCTATTATAAACCTATGTCAACCATAACTGCTTTGCTTACCAAATTATTACCTTAATATCTTACCATATATATATATATAACCTTAATTTTTTTTTTGCCAGTTGTGGGGCCTGAACTCTGGGCCTGGGCGCTGTCCCTCAGCTCTTCAGCTCAAGACTAGCACTCTACCACTTGAGCCACAGTACCTCTTCTGGCTTTTTCTGCTTATGCGGTGCTGAGGAATCGAACCCAGGGCCTCATGCATGCAAGGCAAGCGCTCTACCACTGAGCCACCTTCCCAGCCCTACCACTAATGACTTTTCTATACAATTTGTACGCTTACTTTTACAAAGAAAAGTGTCAAAGCATATATTTTAAAATTTATATCACTATCCATTCATGCAATATTTCTTGATCATATCAGTGAATTGTTAGCTACCCATGCTTCATAATTTGGTTCCTTTGATTTTTGTTTATCAATTTACTAAACATGTAACTTTTACATTGTTTTAATCATTGAAATATTTCATTATGCCAGCCCTTTTAATTCTATATGTCCAAAATTTTTGTAGGCCTGTCTGCGTCAAGTCTTTTTTAAATGTCTTTATTTATTATCTTTGCTTGCTTTGTTGGCAATTTTCACTTCCTATATATGTACCTGTGAAATGGCAACCTTGGGAACTGAGAAAAGCTAGCTAATGAAAGGGAATGGAATTAGAAAGTGTATACTTTAACTTTTATTCCTGAAAATAAGTATAGTTTTAGTGAGCTGTGTTTTAAAGGTTCTGAGATATGAGACCTTAAGAAGGTTTTTTTTAAAAATTTGTATCTTGAAACTCTTTTTGGATTTATCCAATATTTTCTTTTGTCTGACATCTTCCGTGTATGCTTTCTTCTACGTTAAATAACTCATACCCCCACTTAACTTTATAATTTTGTTTCAGACAGCTCTACATGCTCTGTGACTGTTAGAAATGATGTTTTAGAGTTTGTGTGTATGTCATTACACAGACGGTACCATCAACATAATAACAACCACATCATACAATTGTAAAAGCAGACTCATTTTCTTACTTCTATTTCTACTGATTCATGTAGCTTCTTGCAGGTTGCTGAGAATGTTTCAGATGTGCCAAATTCAAAGTACCAAAACTTGTTCTTCATTCTGAAAAAGGAAAGAAAGGAGCAGCTCAAACGATTATCGGTAACAGAGGGATATTTTATTAAAAATGTCCTGACTCTGTCTTGAAGAAGTAACAGGAAAGGTCTGAAGACATGAAATACCCAAAATATAGTTGGATGATCACATAATTTCCAAAGTTCAAATGGTGGCATCAAAGCATATGGTAGTCTCTAAATAAATTCTAGGATGTGTTTGCATGTACTGTCCAAGGAAATTTTAAGGATATGTTTGTTTGGTGGATTCAAGTGTATCTTTGACTTCTCAATTTCTTAGTTGATCTCAGTTTTTAAAATGGTTTTTGTACATATGATTCTTGTGTCTTAAACAACTTGATTATAGAACTAGCTACACTAATCCTAAAAAAGATTTAAGAAAGAACATATTCTGAGCTCTTCATGGGAAAAAAAGACAAAAGGCTTATATATGCTGAATGTTTGTACACAGCTATGTGTTGATTAAAAATATGATTGGATGGCATATTAAAAAGGAAAAGTGGTCATCTATAAAGCTAATATTTAGTAAGTTAAAATTGCCATAATTTAAGAATATAAGAAGGAAGTCACTATATTTAAAATTATTTTAAATTTATTTAAAATAATTTAAAATTATTTTATTATATATTTATATAAAATATAAATATTTTAAAATAATTTTAAATATAGTGACTTCCTTCTTATAAATGATTTTAGGAAATTAGCACCCAGCACGAAAGAACAAGGTAAGCTCTAATAATATCAATATAAACAAAATTTGCAAAGAAAAATTTAAAAGGATTCAGTTTTAATTGTATTTGTGCGTGTGAGAGAGAGAGAGAGAGAAGAAGAGAGAGAGAGAGAGTTAGTCTTAGGGCTTGAACAAAGGTCAGGAGCTTGTCCCTGAGCTTTTTTGCTCAAGTTAAACAACCTACCACTTGAGCCACAGTACCAGTTCCATATTATTGGCAGTTCATTGAAAATGAGTCTCACTGACTTTTTTCCCAGCTGGCTTCAAACCATGATCTTGGATTAAAAGGGTGAGCCAATGTACCCAGAGACTTCAGTATATAAGCTTAAAGTTTGGTGTACATTTTTCTCCTATAAAACATGGTCACATATTTGTCTCTTCATACCAACTAAATTCAATTTATGATCATTTAATATAGCTTTATTGAAGCTGAATAGATCTTATATAATCCAGTAATGGATTAAAAAATTCAATTTATGTAAAATACAGTTTTAAATCATATACAATTTTAATAAGGTATCATGCCACTAATTAAAAGAAAATGTAGATAGAGCTGTACAAAATATTTTCATATATAGTCAGAAACTTTTATTATAGTATTAGAATGTTTTTCATGTGTACTTATTATTTGACTTACAGATATTGTTATCAGTCTGTCATATTTAGGGTGTTACACATTTTAGCAATTAAAAGACATTTTGCAAAGGTGTTACTACTTAATAAAATAATATTATTGGTTTGTGAAATGGCATGAGCCCAATACAGTGCTTTTTATTAATGTTGTTTTAATTTATAAACTTATATATAAAAGTAGTATTATGTATGTAGACATATTCAATTAACTTTTAGACTTATATGTTTTATTTGCTTATAAAATATTTACAAGTCTTTCTTGTAGAAGGCATAATTCAGGCCAGTAATCTGAAGATCAATATAAGTTTTATGTTTCAAAGGATTGTGGTATCATAAGTACTTATTTTAGCCAGCTGCTGGTGGCTCATGCCTATAATCCTGGCTACTTAGGAGGCTGAGATCTGAGGACTGAGGTTCAAAGCCATTCCTGGCAGGAAAGTCCATGAGATTCTTTTCTCCATTTAACCATCAGAAAACCAGAAGTGGTGCTGTTGCTCAAAGTAGTAGAGCACAAGCCTTATGCAAAAGAGCTCAAGGACAATGCCCAAACCCTGAGTTCAAGCCCCATGACCTACAAGATAAAAAAGAAGACAAAAGAAAAAAAGC
Organism: Dipodomys spectabilis; assembly: GCF_019054845.1. Classification (NCBI taxonomy): domain Eukaryota; kingdom Metazoa; phylum Chordata; class Mammalia; order Rodentia; family Heteromyidae; genus Dipodomys; species Dipodomys spectabilis. The sequence goes on from NW_024870867.1 coordinate 1,405,132, forward strand.
TTATTCTTTTCCTTAGAATATTTTTAGTATTTTTATAGCCTGATTTCACGTATGTGAATAGATAGAAATAATGATAGCTGGTTAGAAGGAGCATATGTAAGTGTTGATGGAGTAGATCTGAGAACCTGTGTACAGGAAAAAAATATTAATTATGCAATTATCTACATGTATAACAAATACACCATTACAAGTTTATACACTGACTGAAAGCTTGTGAAACTAAAAATGTTTTCCTGCTGAGTCATCATTCTGTAATAATGACATCATTATACAAGAGCTGACATTTATAATCCTAGCTACTCAGGAGGCTGAGATCTGAGGATTGTAGTTCAAAGCCTGAAGAAGCAGGAAAGTTGCAAGACACACCTTTGGTTACCAATTAAGAAAGCAGGAACTGGAGTTTGTATAACACTAGCCTGGAGCAAAGGGATAGGTCAGGGACAGTGCCAGGTCCTGAGTTCAGGCCTTAGGACTGGCACAAATAAAATAAAATATTGATCTGTATAATATGATCCTAAGACATGTGTTCTGACTGAAATTATTTTTCTATAGCCAGCCAACAGAACATTTTTGTGTTGTTTTTTCTCTGAACTTCTGGGATTTTTTACTCATTTAACAAATGTTTAATGAGAGCATTCACCTCCACACGCTACTGTGTTACACCCTAAATTATACAAATAAAAATACAATTATTTTTGGCTTCTAAAAGGAAGGATGTTTTAAGATTGTAGACACATAAAATAATAATAAAAGTTAATTACCAACAAGGGATATGTGTGAAGCACTGTGGTTACACACTACACTGTAATAACTAATTTTGTTTCAAGTATCCAAGGTTTAAATGAAAAGGTAGCATTTTTATGGATGAGTAACAGAGGGCAGAGAAAAAAGGAGAGACACATTCTGGATATTTTTAGCAATGTAGAATGACGTAAGGATTTGCTGAGTATGGATGAATAAATGTTGTGGAGTTTATTCCAAAACATGTTTGGGATTTGATCACATAAATCAAGAAGAGGCTGAGAAATTCCTCAGCAGCACAGGTTCAGGAGCAATTCTGTTTTATGGGCAAGTATATCTAATAAAAGAGAGAAAAGTAAGCTGGCATGTTGAAAGTGAGAAAAGTGAGCTGGAGTTTTAGGCAGGAATGTGGCCATTGAGATAGGCTAACTGCAATGAAATTGGAGACTTAAGACAAGATGCAAGTGAAATGCACAACAGAGGCTGTGTTCAAGAATACATGAATCAGATCCACAGGAGCTCTCCAGATACTAGATTATACTGATTGATGCTATGCCTAGCTTATCTCTGAATGCATACATGAGAATCCCAGGGCATAATTACAGAAGACAAAATATATGTTTTTATATTTTCACAGTTTTGGGATCTAATGTATGTTGAATTGAGTTGAAAACTAAATAAATATATGGGGCTTTGAGTTGCATTTCAGTGATTATGACATATTATTTCCCATTCTACTAAAGTTTGCCATAGCTTAATTAGGGTAACATGAAGTTTGCATCATCTCACCAAGGTATGCCGCCTTTAACAATGATATCACAAGAAACAGAGGTTCTGAGAATTTACATTCAGCCTTAATTCACCAGATTAGTTAGCATTACTGTCCATGTACAAAAGCTACTTTAAATTTTCTATTATCACAACCATTTTATATTTCACTTAGATAAATATATGGAGGTAATAAAGAACACATAGAATCAGATTCCACATGACAAATTAAAGACTGTTAAATTTTATTTTTAGGTTGTCTTTTAGATTGTAGAAAAAGGCACATTGATGCATGCATGGTATCTATTTTTTATGGTCACATTCTGAAATGTTGCAAATAATTCAAACTCAAATTTTTCAGGAAAAAATACAGCCCAGGGATTTGAGGATAAAATATTCTCAAATTGTAAATCAAAAAGTTATTGAAACTTTAGACAGATTTCTAACTCCAGGTGACAAATATCCTATGAACTTCACACAGAAAGGTATTCATCCAATTATTCTAATTAATATATTAAGTATTATGCTAATGAGTTTCATTGTAAATGTACAGTTTCCTGTAGACTATTCAGAGTGCTGGGTGACCAGATGTTCAGATGAAGTTGAAGAAATTAGATTCCCCATTCCTATTTAACAATAATTTTGCTTTTCTGCCATAGCAACAGAGAAGTATGAAGTATTTGAGATTTTGTTCAAGCAAAATCATCTTGTCATTACAATATTGTTAATACTTGGTTGCGGCATTTTTTATCTTTTATTTAAGTAGTTTAATTTCTACTTTCCTTAGACTCTTTCCAACTTAGTTGGGGCTTTTTTGCTATGGTTTTGTTTTGACTTTGGTTTTATCTTTCTTGTGCTAAGTAAGTGAATGTTGCAAACATAAAACAAATCAAACAAACAAAATTTGAAGTCCGAGTGCATTTTCCAAAAAAGAACACAAAAGAACCTAATTAGATATGAAGCTCATTTCTAACAAGATACATCAGGAAGGGGAGAGGATGAAAAAAACTACTTTATATCCCATAAGAAATCATAAGTCCACAGAAAGCTTTCCTATAGATTCTCTGGTGTATGATTTTACTAGCAGAGTTTTTTTTTTGTTGTTGTTGTTGTTTGTTTTTGTTTTAGGTGGTTTTTTTTTTTTCAGTTCTAGGTTTTGATCTTAGAGGCTTGTATTTGCTTAGCAGGCACTCTATCAACCCAGCCATGCCTCCAGAACTTTTGCTTTCATTATTTTTCAAGTAGGGTCTAGAGTTTATGCCCAGCTGGCTTGGATACCAATTCTATTTATGTTTTGTTGTGTTGCAATGACAGCATTCACCATGACACCACCCAGTTTCTTATTGGTTGAGATGTCTTGCAAGCTTTTTTCTCAGGCTGGGCTCAAACTACAGTCCTCCTCTTCTCCCAAGTAGCCAGCATACTGTTGAATATAAAAGAAGACAACAAATTCAACAAATACTTGTATAGCTTTCAAGTCTTCTTAATTAAATGATTCTACATCTACTGTGTATGAATATCCTGATAAACAAATGAAAAATCAATCCTTTTTGAGCTTTTCTTTTCAAATGAAAGTAAAAATTTTATTCATTAAGGGTTTTTGTTTTTTTTTTCTGTCGTGGGGCTTGAACTCTGAGCTTGGGTCCCTGCGCTCTTCAGCTCAAGGTGAGCGCTCTACCTCTTGAGCCACAGCACCACTTCCGGTTTTTTAGTGGCTTATTGGAGATAAGAGTCTTATGGACTTTCCTGCCCTAGTTGGCTTTGAACCGTGATCCTCAAATCTCAGCCTCCGGAGTAGCTAGGATTACAGGCGTGAGCCACCCGCGCCCAGCTATTAAGGGTATTTCTAAAAGGGTATTTTTTGTTTTTCTCCCTCCCTTCCTCTTTCCCTCCCTTTCTTCCTTTCTCCCAGCCCTTCCATTACTGAGGTTTGAATTCAGATTTTGGGTAATGTCCCTGAGTTTTTTGGCTCAAGACTGCTGCACTGCCACTTAAGTCAAACTTCCTTTTTCAGTTTTTGGTAGTTAACTATAGATCAACGTCTCACACACTTTCCAGAACTGGTTGGCTTTGCTCCTCAATTCACATATCTCAGTCCCCGCAGTGGCTAAGATCACAGCCTTGAGCCACTGATGCCTGGCTCATTACTTCTTGAAATTTCTTAGCAAACTGCATGCCATTTATAGGGACTCTACATCTGTGGCTGAAACACCACCACCACCACCACCACAACAACAGCAAAGTACTGATCCAAACTCAAGTAAAAGCTTCTGTATTTTTATTATAATTATTGATTGGCTACTGTAAGCTCACCAGCTAATAGTTGAACAAAAAAATTGTTCAAAATATGAAATAGAAAAGCTGGATGCATTGAAACTGGTCTGTAATCCTAGCTGTGGTTCTAGAACAGCCTAGATAAAAGTTTGTGCGAATCCATTTCAACCAATAAGAAGCTGGGCACAATTGTGAACACTTGTCATTCCAGCTATGTGGGAAGCATGAATAGGAGGATCATGGTCACAGCTGGCTTGGGCAAAAAACAAATAAAAGACCCTATGTGAAAATAGCAAAAGCAAAAGGAGCTGGCGATGTGGCTCAAATTGTAGGGTACTTGCGTGACAAGTGCACGGTCCTGAGTTCAAATCCCTGTATCCCCAAAAAGTAAAGTTTAAGGTAATGGAGTGGGGACTTTTATTATAATTTATTAAAATAATGCTGGCTAGTTTGTAAAAGTATGTTCAGCTTATAGAAACCTAAGACTATACTTTGACTACAATCACCATGTTTAGGAATTTATCAGTGGTAAAAGTGGCTCCATCTCATGTGTCTTAATAAGTTATGTAAGGATTCCATTTTATCTAAATTCTCTGGTTTGGTTTGTACTTTTATTCTTTGGTGGTGTAGCTTGGATCAATTTATGTGCCTCTCATGGTAAAAAGAATAAGGCTGATAGTATTACTTTACAAGAAAGAAACATTGGTATAATACAGTGTTCTATACAGTTGGAAATTTTTATATTCATACCAATGAGAGCAAACATTTTTCTTCTTTCTATACAACAGGTAGAAATATATACTTTTTCAACAGTGATGCTTGTCTCTAATGCTTGTTCATAAGATATGCTTGTGAAGTCCCAGGGAGACCATGAAACAAGCCGTAGAAACTTCAGATAGACTCATGCAATAATCCATCTTAGTTTGAATAAAAAAGAAAATATAAAGATCAATGTTCTAAAAATACAATTTTTAACCCAAATTACTTTTCCATGACTAAAGAAACTCTATATGCATATAAAATACTTGCACACCGGATCAGATATTTTAGTAGGTTTCTTTCAAATATTTCAAGGATTCTTTTAAATATACATACACACGTGTGTGTTTGTGTGTGTTTGTGTATACTGGTTATGTGAAAATGTTTTTATATCTAAAAGTTTTCCATTAATAATATTAATCAGTTATCTGCTATATAAATATTCTTTTTTTCTAACTTTTTAGCAGAAAGGAAGAGAAAATGGAAACGTGTAAAAGCCACAGAGTTACCACATTGCAGAGTTCTTGCCAAAGAGGGTTCAAAACACAAAGCCTCTTAGAGAAGTGAGAAGTGTAACATAGTTTAATTGTGAAATTAACTCTGTACAATGTTTGAACAAACATCCGTCATGTTTACACTGAATATATTTCAGTGACCATTACATCATTACTCCTTGAAATAAATGTTTCCTCATTCATAAGAGACTAAACTAATTTGGGGGCATGGATATCACTGGAGCTGTACCTTGTCTTTTATTATTATTATTATTATTATTTATTACTTTTAGGTTCTTTTTCTTCAGATAGGGTCCCATTTTTTGCCAGTTGATCTGGAACCATAATGCTCCTCCCTACCCTTCCCATGTAGCTGAGATCACAAGTATGTAGCAAGATTTCTGGTTGGTTGGTTCGTTTGTTGAGATGGCGTCTCAATAACTTTTTGCTCTGACTCACCTTGAGCTGTAACCTCCCAATTTTTATCCTGTCAGTAGGTGGTCTTACAGGATGAACCACCAATTTGGCAGAGCTAAATTTATGATAGTAATCATTGTTATTACTACTAGGCATGGCACTGCCTCCAATGAGCCCAGTGAGGCATACAGATGATTTTGTCAACATTTAATGGGAAGTTAGAAAACTTAAGAAACTAGAGGTTTTTTTTTCTAAAATATCATTTTATTAAACAGAATAAGAGTTAAGTTATTCCCTAAAGTTTTACCTTAAGTTCTAGAGAAAATACTAGGTCATCTTTCAATAACATCTTTGTTATCTATCATGTGTGTGTGTGCATGTGTGCGTGTGTGCATGTGTGCGCTTGTGTGTGTTGGTAGCCACAACTTGAACTTAGTACCTCACACTTTTCCTTAGCTTTTTCATTCAAGCCTGGTACTCTACCACTTGAGCCACATACTGGCTTCCATGGAGATTTAA